>NC_091832.1:118457385-119657385 GCF_037783145.1 Equus przewalskii | reverse complement strand
ATTTCTAAAACTAAAGCAAGGATCTTAGCTACCAGGGGTTTACTTTGCAATTCTCCATCCAGACAGACTTATTGCTAAGTTACTGCCATTCGTCAGAAATATTTTGCCTTCCACGCTGCTCTTTTCATTCCAGGGTGGAAGTTACAGAGCTGTGTCAGCAAAGCTCTTGGTCTCGCAGCTTTAGAAGGGCTTCATACAGGAGGAAAGCAAAGACTCATTATTGTCAAATCTATAAGGAATATGTTCACCAAAACAACCTTAGCAAAAAGATGCCACATCACGAATATTAAACTAGAAATTGTTCACCCCAAAACTGGTGCCACCTCATTTACATTCTATGTTATACAGAAAAAATTTCCATTGCTCCTACAAGTTGAAGTTAATGGGAGAACAGCCTTGGACTCAAAATACAAACCAGCTTTCCTAAATGAAACAAGACGAGTGAGAGAGCTGAGTAACACATCAACTGCAGAGAGCAGACAAATGGGAGGCATTCTTCCCAGTCATCCAAGCTGTCCAGCAACGGAAAGTTCCGCCTGTCCCACCAGCAAATGAGCTCAAGCCGCCCCCAAGGGCGAAGGCACAGGAGTCCCTACACCTGATGCTTTGATGAGATTTCAAAAGCCAATGAGGTGACCCCATGAGAACCTAAATTCTTACACCAAACCTACCCACTGTGTTTCCAAATCATGGACGCATGTGTGTGGCTTATTCTAACTGTATTCTAAATTAATTCCAAAAAGGCATTTCTAATGGAAACTTGAAAATAGACTTTTTTTGTTCTTTAAACAATTGTAAAATTCTTTATAAATGGAGAAAAGGTAGAGTACTTTAAAAATAATCCATGTAGCATAAGGAAAGGTGTACAAGCTTGACACTGTAGGAAGCCAGCACTTATTAGTGTATGAACTACGGCAAGATTCTCAACCTCTAAGAGTCTCGTTTTCATGATCTGCCTCACAAGAGTCACAATCCTATGGAGTTGTTCGGAGGCCCACATGGGTTAATATGCCAAACTCCTAGGGTTCAGTGGCTGCCCGATAAGTGGTATCCGCTGTTATTGCTGCTGTTCCTACAAATAGAGAATAAAGATCCCATGATGGTGGTTTGTTTTTATATTGAGGAAGCACTAAACACCTTGAAAAAGTAATTATAACCCTAGACTCATGTTATGATTATTTTTCTTCCAAAGCAATTTTCATCAAACATTTTCCTTGGAAATGGAGGACACAATACACGAGGGGAAAACCCTTCTTTTCAGCCAGAATGTTAGACAGTGTTACATGTTCTTGAAGTGAACCTTTTTGAGTCATGTTCCTGGGAAAATGATGTGTGGTCTGAGCGTCGATGCAGAAATAGCCTGTGGTAAAGAAGTCTGTAGAAATGATCATTCTTACAGCTCTTGCAACTTCCACATTCCTGAAAACAATGATTTATCATAAAGGATCTCATATCAAGGTTGAAAATATAGGAAAAAATTAATAATGACACATTAAAATCTCATAGCGTAATTCTAACCTGTCAGATGCACAAGCAGATGTACCACCCAGAGCATCCTTTGGTTAAATGCTAAGCTTTCCCTGAGAAAGAAAATGGAGAGTTGCAGACTTTTCCCACCACTCACACCCCAAATAGACAGAATCAGAGTGTTTCTCATCTCCTTGGAAAACACGCACACAGAGTAGGATGTCAGTGCTCTCTGGAAATGGATCGGTCAGGCGCACAGTGTCTCGAGCTCTCTAAAACTGAAGTATTCAGCAGGAGGTGGAGCTCCAGATGTTAAAATATAAGGCTTCCCTGAGGCAAAAAAACAACCTGCCAGATTTCTTCAGATCTCAGCTTGAAACGTCCAGTGGGCCGTGTTTCGATCTTCTTAAGGCAATCTGTGGTGACCGTACTCATTAGGTTTGATATCCCTGTTTTGGTAAACCAGCAGCCTACCTTCACTTTTCATAACGTCTTTTTACCCCTTTCTGCTCCCAACTCTTCAAAACAGTCACCACTTCTTACTCAAACCAGGAGCTGATAAACGAGTCAGCTCTTCCCTCAACACCCAGGACGCTGCGGCAGTTGGGTTAGCCCTACCCACCGGCCTCCTTAGTGAAGCATAGATCAGTTGGTAGACCTGCTGTGTGTGTCTGGCAGTGCAGCCACAGAAGGCTAAAGGAAACACCAAACGTTGGGAAACACTGTAAGAAAACTTAAGAGAAAGGCACCCTCACTTTCGTGGAGCCAGGGGCCAACCAGAGGCCTGTCAGGCCACCCCCCTTGTTACTGATGGGGAAACCGAGTCCACACCACTTGGCTTATTACCGGCAGAGATGAACGGGAAACCCGACACCCAACCCCTACTTCAGTTTTCACTAACACACACAGACACCTTGATTTCACTTGACTTTCTTCCTCCTGCTTGATAAAGAGTAAAACCACTAAAAACTGATGTGTAAAAACCTATTTCACCGTTGACCATTTAATTCCAGAGGGAGGAGAGGGATGCCTCCAAGCACAGTGATGCTGGTTGCCACTGACACCCAGCCAGGCACATGTGTGGGGGACATGGGAGTGCAGGAGATCTGGGAGGAAAATGTGCCGGAAAAACAAACACCCTGTGATGTAAGCACGGGAAAGCCTCTGTTTACTGAGTGCGGGAGGATGAGTAACATTAACTGCCACTTGGGATTCTTCCTCAAAGTGCCCGGCGACTGGTTTTTCCAGCAGCAAGAAAGGGCCCAACAAGCCGCCAGAGCCCACAGCAGGCTCCTTGTCCCCAGCTGCCCTGTGTCTGTGCCTCGCACCCTCCACGCCTGACCGGCACCCGTGCCTGGTCTCCATCTGGAGGGTGCAGCCAGCACAGGACGTCCGAGGAAGAGGAGGAAGTGGTGGCGTCATCAGAAGACGGGGTGGAGGACGGCGGCACTGGAGTTTCCCACTCTGTGCTTGTCCAACTTTTAGAGGCACTGCTGCCTCCATGGCGGTTGACAGCAAAGCTGGGCTCACCCAGGCGTGCTCTTTAGTACCGATCCAGCTTTCTTTTTCTCCTTATCTTCCAAGAGTCGCTATCTGGAGCTGCCACGTCAGTGCCCACTCTCACCACTGGGTAAAACCTGACCTCCGCATTTCACCAGTGCTCTCCGTCAGAACCAATGGTGCTTGTTTTCGTTCTTCCTCCTCCTACGTCTTTCCAGCAGCTCTGGCATGGTTGACTTTACGGAGAATTTGAAGTTAAATTAGGACTGAAAAGATGGGTAGAGTCTGCCCCACCTTATTCCAGGAGGTGAAAATAATCTAAATCATTCTTTTTACGGACGTCAGCTATTCCTGTATCACGTTCACAGTTTTTCCATATTACGTATTTAGTACCTTATTTAAACTGATACTTTAAAAAATTTTATTGTTTACTTTAGCCTCAATCTAAGCAATAAAAATCTTTCAAATCATGGATTTGAAGTACATTGTACTTTTCTAGTTTACGTTAAACTTAAATATATAGCTAAACATTTTTGGAGTTTATTCATATACCACCTAAAGTCATCCCAAGTGTTACCAGTGGAAAGCGTCAACTTCGGGAATCACTAAATCCACCAAGTTAAAGCAAGCAGTGGAGAACACAGGACAGACTTGCCAGGAGAAAGAGAACAAATGGGATTAAATATTGTTAGGTGGAAAGGCTTGGGCCAAAGCATGCAGACCTTTGAAATGGCAAAACCAGGAAGCGAAGGAATTAAAGTACAGCTTAAAAGAAACCCACCGGCCAGTCACCAGCAGGGTACACTGCAGGGCAGAAGGCGGGACTGGAGAAGGCCAGGAGTCTGTCACCGACAGAAGCCCTGCCAGCCAGTGAGAGCCTGGACATAACTGGCTCAAGGTAGCAGGGGGGTGCAGCGCTTTATCATGGAAGAAGAAACAGAAGAGAGCCTCAGACGGAGGCAGAGAAGGCGGAAGGAGGTGGCAGTCAGAGATAGCCGGTGGGGGTCTGAGATCAGACATTGAAACGAAAATGTCCAATAAGCATTTGGGATATGGTTCAAGAGCTCGGGTAGGTACATGTATGTGTATATTATATATTTTTACCAAACTAAGAATCTGGGAAGAATGGAAAGTTCAAGGTATTTAAAAAACTTTGAGCCAGGCCTCTTAAACCCACACTGCAAGAAAACAACTAGATTTCCAGAGCATTTCTGCATAGAGGTAAATAATAAAGTACATGAGTATATTAATAGCAATTTTATCTGCATAGGATTTCTATTTTCCTTTATCTGTTTCTGAAATTTCCACTTTTCTGACAAGCCTTTTTTTCCATTTTATCCAGCATTTTAGGTGTTTCAGTTGGGAGGGTCATTCAGCATGTCTAGTCTGGACAATCACTTTTAATAAGAAAAAAAGGTACTTGTCTATGTGCACATTGCCAAGGTTTCTTTTTCTCAATTATCAATGCTCCTAAAATTGCAGGGTTTAATTTTTCCTTTGATCTTTTTAATGTTTTCTTAACACCTATTTGGATGTTGTCTACACATAATGTTTTCAGAGATGTTCCTAACTTAGGGAATCTTAGTATTTACTCATTATTTGCAACACATTTAAAATCAGTTATAAAAGAAACCAATGAAAAGTTAAAAAACATTCCGAAAAATAAAGTTTTTTTTTTATGATTACCTCACATTGGCTAAGAAAAGAATAACCTTCCAAGAGAAGATGCCCAACCTAAATTCAGCTGTGCCCATCCCGGGGAATAACTGGGCCTCTGCTCCTCCAACAGCCCTGAGTGATGACACTGATATTCCCCTGAAATATCCATCAAGCTAATCCATCTGCAGATAAGGCTGTGATGCTGGAAAATTAACCCTGCCATTCACCTGCCTTTCAGAACAACTTACCGCAGAGCTAAAGTCATTCTTCTTTTCTAAAACTCAGTAATTATGTTAAGGATTTAACGATTTTTTATATTTTTGCTAGGCAACAATGATGATAACGTCTCACATTTACATGGGGCTTACTCTGTGGTAAGATGAGGAAACCGAGTCCAAGACAATTAAATAACCTAAGATGATGTAACTTGTTGTCAAGAAATTAAAAGCCTGTTACTAAATTCTGAATCACTGGGAGGCATTTCACTAAGAAATTAACATGTAGAAAAGTGTTGTAAATCTTAGAATATCAGAAAAATTCCTTGGAGATGGAGATTTTTATGTCATGACTTTGTTTTCTTCCTCTTCAAACCCTTTTAAACACACCCGGTGTCCGTAGCCTCTCCCTGTTAGTACCCGCAGGACAAGTTGTGAGCACCTTCCACACAAGAGCCCTTCAGGTATTTGAAAACAGCGAAACTGGTGAGCTCTCTCTTCCGAGGACAAACAGCCCCTCCGCGGACCTGTTCCCCACGCACACCTCCCCCTCCGCCTGGCCGCTCTGGGTGGACCTCCCACGATGTCTACATCTTCTCCTGAACTCGGCGCTCTGCAGAAGCAAACACAACACTCCAAATGAAGTTCAGTCAAGACCGTTTAGTGCCGCCGAGTGGCTTCCGACCCCTCACGCCTCTGTGGACAGCAGAGGGAATCCTGCCCCGTCTTTTTGCTGGTACTTGAAATACCGGTGGCACAGCTTTCAGCATCACACAGCCACCAACCAGGGTATGACAACGGACAGACGAGTGGTGTGGTTCCCTGACGGGAAACCAGCCCAGACGGCTGTGGTGAGAGGACCAGATCTTAACCACCAGCCACCGGGGCTGCCTAATCAAATCTGAGGGAGAGAAAAACCGTCTGCCCCGTTTTTGATACTCTCTCTTATTTTTCAAATCAAAGTCCCATTCTGATTCATCGCTGATGCTGTGACCACCCTCAAGTCTTTCTCACGGGTACTGAGGCCAAGCCGCAGGGCCCACTCCATGCTTGTGAGTTTGTTTCCTTTTACAGGTGGTGTTAGAAAACATTAAAGTCCTTTAACTCACTGTCGGAGTGGCCCAGACACGGCAAGAGAAAACACAGGGAACAAAACTCTACGCAAAATTCCCTGGAGAAAACATAATGCAGTTGTCGACCCTGAAGCCTTGGTGTCCATCCCGAAGATTTCAGGAAGTTGACGCGATTGTTTTAATAGCAAAAGGATACTTCCAAATGATTCTTTTGTCTTCACAGAGGATTTCTAAAGTCATCATGGGGTAGGTACCCTTGGAACACTTACAAAACCAAGCCATATTCTCTAGAAATGTGTCCTCTATTACAAAGGCTGGTTTTCATTTGATCGGGGTGGAGGGGTAGCTGGCATTTTCGTCATTTCATCAGGAGGGAAAACTCACACTGCATCCGACATGAGAACACGGATCTGGCAGGACGAATAGAAGAACGGAAGTTTCTCCAGGCGGGAGCCAAAGCTTTGCGATCTCACACGGCAGCTGAAACGTGGAGCGAGTGGGCAGAAGGAAGCCCATGAGACTGTGATGCAGCAGTGTTGCTCAATGCAGAGAGGGAGGACGGTCCAAGTCGAAACAGAGGCCACAAGTGAAAACAAGCACCACTCTCTATTTAAAGAGAAATTCACCTTTTAATCTCATAACCAACTACATGATACATTGTTATTTATAATTAACAAGGTATGTTTGAATTCACTGTTAGAGCACCCCCTCTTATACCTCAGTTCTAAGAATTCATGACATCAAATTTCATTGTGTGTAGATAATGCTTCAGTTAACTTACAGAGTAAGGAGGAGGGGAGGGACCAAACGCAGGGGAGAAAAATAACAGTTGTCAACATGGTAGAGTTACAGAATCGAGAGCTGGGGAAGGATTGGGAGCAGGAAGAATAGAGGATAATTTACAAAAGAGGTGGAGTAATTCACAGAAAACCGCTGGAGAATAGAAGAGTCAAGGTACAGTGGCTAAAAACTCCTGTTTCCTGGAAGAATTTCTAAGACACAGATATTTCCCATGTTTAATATTGGCTTAATATGAAATTAAGAAATGCTTTACTTCCGGGAATCTGGCAGAGCCGCCTCATCAAGAAGAGGGACTTCTCACCCTCCAGAGCACATTGGAGCATCTGGAGAACTTTAAAAACCTTTACATTTTTTTCACTTGATTTATTTTCGAGTTGATTTTCTTTTTTCACTTTGCAAGTGAAATTAGAAAAGAAAAGCAGCAACGCTTTCTTTTCAGTTTAAAGCTTAACTCAGCAGGGAGCCATTCCCAGCCGTGGGGAGGACTACCTCTCCAGTTTCATCAAAATTTTCTGGAGGGCTTGGACTTCAAGAATTCTTCCCTTGTAACTTCTTTATAATTTTCATTATGAATTTTTATGATGTCAGAAGGAAAGCCTCCTTCAGTGTTTCTAGACTGAACCAGCACTTTGATTCCTTATTTGATGATGTCCCCTCTGAGAAAGACACTAATTTCACGATCTATATGGCTGAACAGAGTCTCAAGTTCAAGTTTCCCACCACTCTCGACAGACTGTGGGAAAAAGAAAAATACTGATTAAAATGCTGAAGTGAAATTACTGGTTGCTGGGAAAAGCATAACTTTCAGAAAAAAACAAGATGCTTTGCATGAAAATATTCCTGCTAAAAATATAATTTCAGAAAAAAATGTATCTTTGTTGCCACCTGGCCGATGATCTAGAATTCATATTAAGAGTTTTTTCTAAACCACTGAAGTCTAATTATCAGTTATCTATTTTCAATTCTAAGATACAGATAAAATTATTTTTAGAATATTCCCACTTTCAAGAGGGACCAAAAAAACCAGCCATTCTATTTTCTTATAAAATGTATTTTTTAACTGTTGCCAATCTTTTTCTTTTTTCTGCTTTATCTCCCCAAGCCCCCCCCCCCGCCACCCCGTACATAGTTGTATATCTTAGTTGTGGGTCCTTCTAGTTGTGATAAAATACATTTTTTTAATTTCTCCTTTTTATACTTGTGAATCAGTCCCTCCACGTGTGAAACGAAGGAATTTCTGATTCGTTGATACTGAATGTTAACGAAATGTTAAAAATAAATACGTTTCAACACCATAGGACAATAAAAAGGGGAACTGATTTAGAATTGGAACATAAAAATAGCAAAAAATTTCAGCCTAATGAATAAATGTGAAACACATAATTGCTTTCTGAATCACTAAGTTTTGCCATCAAATAGTCCACCCTTCACTTCTCGCTACAGACTGGTAGCTTGTGCATCCCCAGCGGCCTTTCAGAAGTGAGCGGGTTTGGTTAATTTAGTTCAGTGGAGGGTCTTTTTACCCAGCAAGGACGGCTCCCTCTTCTCACGGACATTCTCGTGACATCTCTCAGCTTTGGCCATTTCTCCATTACCCCTGATTATTATTCTCTAAACTCAAGCATCCTTCCTTCAAACATTGCATCTTCCATGAGAACTTTCCAACCGTCAAGCTCAGGTTTTGTCTCTCTCGATCTGAGTAGAATCACAAAACCACAGCCAAGGAGAAAGGAAAGTGGAAAAGAAGCTCCCCTGGTGATAGATGGGTTCCTCCTTTATGCTCACCATGACACTCAGATTTAACGGCAGCACAAGTGTCATCTGGGGGCTAGTACCTTTTGGAGAGGGAAAAGGGAATTGTGTTTCTCGTATGTTGAGCAGGTGCAGGTACTTCCCCCAGGTCTTGGTGAGTCCACACACCCATCCACTAGATGCCAGCCCCTCACAGGGTGTCTTTCTGTTATGCCTGACTGAGCACTCCTTTACCCACTAGGAGGACGCCGCAATTTGTCACAGGAAAGAAAGGGTCAATATACCCTAAATCATCATCATGGGCAAACTTTCTCAAAAGTCAATTGGTCACTGTAAGATTGTACCATATAGCACATCAGTTACCTAGAAATGCATATTACGGCATAAGCATGTCTTGACAGCATACTTAGAATCAGGCTTCCCGGTCTCCCCATAAGGATTTGTTTTTCTATCTCAAAAGTGAATAGAAAAACATCTGCTTTAAAATCCTTCCAGACCAAAATAATGTCTGTCCCGCTCCAATAGTGGCTCCAATCAAAAGCAGAAGCAGAAGCAAAAGCTTGGGATGCATGAACCATTTCTGCTCTAGGAATCCAATTCATGTCCTGAATCTTATACCCGAGGAAGCGGTGTACTCAGTCCTTTTCACTTCTAACATTAAACTCAGGTTTTGTTGTTTGGTCCTCAACTTTTTAAAATTTGGCCGCCACATCTCCTTACCCCATCGAGCTCATCTGCCTCCTAAGTTGCCAGCAGCTCACAGAGCCCATCATGTTTTCTCACATAGGGGTCTTTGCACTTGTAGAACACTGCCGTTTACCTAGAGCACCTCACCCCTCCTTCACACTAGGCTAAAGCCTACAATTTCTTCAAAATCAGCTTAAATATCCACCCTATGGGAAATGTGCATTTCCACCCCCAAGCTTCCAGGTGCACTGAAGATCTGGTAGATGGAAATAGAGTAACACGGAGAAAGCACGTGGCTGCTTTGTGGGTCTCTTTACCTCGGTCTCTCCCAGGTCACTGAGCTCCGCGAGGGCAGGATGGTGAACAGCAATAAAGTGAGCAAACGTCAAAGTGAAACTAGGAGAAAAGAAACATGTGGCGTCAAGATCTCAGGACGGTTATGAAATCGAACCTTCTTTTACAAAATACCCCAGCAGAAAATGATTCAGGAAGATGTCTGGTTTATAGTGAAATGACTGGAATCTATACTACCAACAAGGCTTTGAAGATGTGGGATGTGTAGGAAATCTCCAAAAACCTATTATCTTACTTCCTAGGCAAGCTCCCGAAGATGGCAACGGGAGGAAAAGCAGAGACAGCTTTGATCACATCGACATCTGAAATTTTATTACTGATCTGAAATACACGAAACAGACCTTCAGAAAAGATGGTGGCATGGCACCAGCTATCCCGAGTCCTTCCTGGAAACTCAGGCAAATCACAAAGGTAAAACAAGAACAGGGGAAATCCTGCATTGGAATTCACACGGGTCAATTCCAGTGGCAGCTAATGAGCTACTCTAGTTAACTTAGGCCAAAAGATGTTTTTTGCATGATTTCAGATAGCTATCAGAATCATTAGAAAACTGAGTAAACACACTCCAAGTTGTTCTCAGCAATGACTGAGAACCACAACAGAGAACCGAGGTATGAAGGAAATGGTAGCTCTGTCATTAGGAATCCACCTGCAAAATGTGGAAGCTGCCACCCCATAATCAGGAAGCCACCACAAAATTAGACACCCCAGGATGGCATTCACCATCAGAAGCCAGAAGAGTAGCCCACACCTCACTTCTTCCTTCCAAACCTCATGTGGGTGCATCTGAACGTAAACCTGAGTCACACTGGAATCCTAGCTGAGGGAGTCCAGGAAACGTCATGCCTGGTGTTTCGGCTCTTGCGTACAGAAAGGCACATGAGAAATAGTGAAAACAGGCACTGAGCATCAGTCCACCAGGTCATCCACAAGCACACGGGCACCCCTTCAACAAGGCAGGGCAGAAGCCCCCAGGAACGCTGTTAGACGTGATGGAGTGAGATGAGCTTTCAGGGCTCATAGGAACATACTTGTGATCCCTTTCCCCAAGGTAGGTAATGAGACAGGAGAGAACTGAGGAAAGCCTCGGGGAAAACATAAACGCCTCTAGATGAGAGGGGACGGGCTAGAGCAGAGGTTGCACCACCAGCTTGGCATCCTGTCACCAGCACACGCACAGGCTGTGCCACCTCACCTGGAGAGGGATCCTGGCCACACCAGGCAAAGTCTGCGACGGAATGTCTTCTGATCTGGCTTCTCATTAGGGGGGCAGTTTTCCCCACTTGAGGTATGCTTTCCTGTGTAGAAGAGAATTCCACCTTTCTACCAACAAGGCAGGGCTGGCCCTACTGGCATTGGAGACCTGGAGTAAAGGAAATATGGCCCTAGGACAGCAGTTTCAAACAACCTAACTGTAGAGACCATGTTCTCCTAAGGACACGTTTACTCCCCCCCAGTCCCCTTAGGCTGACAAATGACTGACAATTTAACTGAATTCATTCAGAGGAACGCCTTAAGTTCTAAAAGGAAGAGGCCAAGGATAGCCATGTAAATACTCACCATTTGGGGGAAATAGGAGGCGACCACAGATCTGCTCCAGTTTGTGAACACATAGGGAGAAGCATGCAAACTAGCGGAAAAAAAAAAAAAAAAAAAAAAGGAAGAGTCAGTTGCCATTGGCATCATCCCCAGGGAAATTAAAGAAAATTAATGAGACCAGAGATGGGGACAGAATACACAAGACCAAAGACCAAAGATGAAAAGATCACTAACATTAAGGGGAAAAAAATAAGAAAACAAATAATGGAATAGCGGCATTTTTAAATTTTTTTATTTATGTTTTTTGGTGAGGAAGGTTGACCCTGAGCTAACCTGTTGTCAATCTTCCTCTTTTTCCTCGAAGAAGAGTGGCCCTGAGCTAACATCTGTGCCCATCTTCCTCCATTTTGTATGTGAGATGTTACCACAGCATGGCTGATGAGTGGGGTAGGTCCATGCCCGGTATCCAAACCCGTGAACCCTGGGCTGCTGAAGCGGAACGTGCTGAACTTAACCTCTATGCCACAGGGCCAGCCCCTGGAATAGTGGCATTTTAAATGGCATGAGAAGCAGCAAAGATCAGATTCAACTAAGGAAAATAAACTGAAGAGAATCTTTCAGAATTAGATTAAAAAGATAACAGCGAATGAAGTAGACAAAAAATATGAACAACAGACCAGATATCTAATATATGAATAACAGATATTCATTTACTAAGTGTTTTTGAACATCTTTGTGCTTGGCCTAAAACAAAATATAGTATGTACAAAGATATTAGGAGAAGACTTTCCTAAACTTAGAAACCCTCAGGCAGCTAACGGGGCTCATGGTATGCTAAGAAAAATAGCGAAAACTAACAAACGCTTTGTTAGATCATGGTGAAATATTGGGGGTGGGAGCAGAGGAGGAAAAAGAAATGAGTCTGGTCCTGAGCTCTTTAATGAGCATACTGGATGACAGAAAACAATGGGGCATTTTGTATGGAAATCTCGGAAAAACTGTAAGCCAAGAATTCTGTACTGAAACGAGTTATTCACGTGTGAAGGCAAAAACGTTCTCAGCTATTATTTCCTCGAATTTTTGCACACCACTCTTGCAATCTTCCTAATAAAATGCACTTGAGGAAATATTTCAGTCAACCAATCAACACAGCAAGATACAGATTTCAAAAACAGGTAAGCTGTGACATAAGAGCCTGTCAGTCAGGAAGCAAATCACAGAATACTTCCAAAACTAGCTCTAAAAAGGGAGCTTCTGTAGCCTCATGTGATAAGCACAGGCAGACGCGGTCATCCACGCCTTTCGGTGGACCAAGGTACTTTCCACTCGTCCATTCCTTGTCCTAAGAAGGTTGGCGTTCATCCTCAGAATGGCCACCTCATGGAACCACAGCTGCTACCAGGACAGACGTCTCTCTTTTTAATCAGAAATTCTTTCCCTGGAATTCCGACAATACTCCTTACATCTAACTGGTCAGAATGAGATCCCACGGCCACCTCCAGCTGCAGGGGAAGCTGGGAAAGTGCTCGTCACTTTCAGGCCCCATGACAGACGGTCTCAGAGTTGGAAAGAGGGAAGTGAATGACCGTCAACCCAGAGTGTGGTGTCCACCTCATGTAAACACAGTTACACAGTTACTCACAAATAGTCACTGTAAAGTTCTTCAGGACGTTTGCATGTTAGCTCTTGAAAAATAAAGAGACTTTTAAAAAATATATTACATCCAGGCAAACCTCAGGATATAGGAACGGAACTCAGCAGGGGCGTGGCAGGGCTGGGAAGGAGACGGTGGAGGTCATGGTGAGCGCCCAAACTATAAGGAGTGAAACTGTCCCTCCCTGCACCCCAGTCTCTTTCCTTTGTTGCTACGGAGACCGATAGACCCCAAATGTGTAACCCTCAGCCTTGGAAATGCTGGAGACAGGTACAGCCGTCCAGACAATATTCCAAGCACACCCTGAGCATTCAGGGTGCCCGACTCCTCAGGCAGCAGCAAACCAAACTGCCGCTTCCTTCAGAGATGCAG
Organism: Equus przewalskii; assembly: GCF_037783145.1. NCBI lineage: Eukaryota > Metazoa > Chordata > Mammalia > Perissodactyla > Equidae > Equus > Equus przewalskii. Next base: position 119,644,312 of record NC_091832.1, on the reverse strand, counting down.
ACGCTGAGCTCACACTGTTCGTCAGTGTTCTTCACAAACACCACAAGCAGGTGAAGAAGCGAAGTGTAGGGCTCGCCCCCTCTGCCAACTCCAAGGAGAGAAACAACCAGGAGGAACAGTGGTTCAGGAGCCAAGCCAGCCCAGCAGAACTCCCCAGTAGGGGAAAGCGGGAGGGAGAGATGACTCACGGATACAGAAAACCTCCTCATAGCACAGAAAGGCCTGGCTCACCAGAGGAAGAAGGAACCTGGCGTTCCAGCCTCAGTTAGGTCTTGGTGGGACCGAGAACTTCCCCCAAAGGGAAAGGAAGGGCCCACTCCAGCCGGGTTGGCTCTGGCTGATTCTGGCCTGCTGCAGACTCCTCCTAGCACCCACTCCCACTCCACCCCACCTCCGACCTCAAGGGTGAAACTGGTAGAGGGTACTCGAGACTCTTAAGTCCTTGTTTCTAACTCAGCTCTCAGTCCTTCGTCCTGCCTCCCCCACCTCGAGGGTCCCCTTCCACCCGTGGAACATCAATCCTCTCCTCGAAACTTCAATCAAGAAAGGAGTTAGGGCTGGCCCCATCCATGGCCAAGTGGTTCTGTGCTCGGCTCCAGCAGCCCAGGTTCATGAGTTCGGATCCTGGGTGCAGACCTGCTCCACTCATCAGCCACGCTGTGGAGGCATCCCACATGCACAGTAGAGGAAGACTGGCACAGATGGAGGCTCAAGGCTAATCTTCCTCACCAAAAAAAAAGAAAGAAAGGAGTTAACAAAAGAAGAGGAGAGGAGTAAAGAGTGGTGACCTGGAGAGAGCCCAGGAATTTCACCCATTACGTCTCAGTCTTTGCCCAGTGTAAAATATTTCACCCTGTTTCTTGAGGGGAAGAGAACGTCTTCATACTCTTTGCAATTCTCTCTCTTCACCTCCAAGGGGTTTTCTTCCACGACTCATCCTCCCTTGAAGACCAAGCCATCCAACCCTTAATGCCATAACTATGTCAGTAAAAGGTTTACACTTTATTGAGCATTGCAAGATAAGGATTAAGAAAAAACAAGCCTTGCCCATCTCCAGTGTTTCCACAACCCACAGCTATGGTCACCTGAGCCTTGGGGCAGAGGGGGAGTGGGAAAGAAGAGGGAAAATGGGGTCTGCCTTCAGGGAGATGATCCATCAAGTCTGCATTTTGGAGAACAGAGCAGGAGCCCCGGAGCAGGAGCCTTCTAGACAGTGGACTGTTTCCCAGCTGACGCCTATTAAACAGGGCCTCCCTTGGAGGCCATTTTCTAGGGTGGTGGAGAACACACAGGGTCTGAAGACGAGCAAGCTGGGTTCACATCCTGCTGCTGCCTTTTACACACCGTGACCTCTGCAGTCATGGCCTTCGGAGCCTCCGCATGCCAGGCGCCCTACACAGCACCCAGCACACAGCTTATTGGCAGTTATTAGCAGTATTGGTGGGAAGGTCTTTCCAGACACCATCTCTCCCCTCAGTCTTCTCTTCATCGTGCACCCTCATTCACTCTGCCTCGCAGTCCCGTCAGAGTCAGGCAATTGTATGGGTTTTGAAGACCCCCCCAGGAGATCCCAATGTACCAGGTTTCAGAACCACCAGGTAGCCTGGAGTCATTTCCAGGTCCACCTCCCCTTGAGCACCCACCACAACATGAAACACGGGAGACTGGAAGCCCCGGGACCCGCTAGACTTCTTCAGTCCTCTCCCGCCTGGAGAGGTTGCTGTGGGAGCAAGCGCTAGAATGGAGCCTGGAGCGGGAGCTCATCCACAAGCCAGGGCCACAGTGGACTTCCCAGAGGGCGCGGCAAGCCCTTCCACTTCACTCATTTATTCCTCGACTGTTTCTTAGGCACTTAGGAGCGGCCGACTGCTGTAAAAAGCGCCCCCAGAATGTCATCGGTTTTGCACAACACGATTTAGTCCATAAGCAAAGTCCATCATTCCTGATCCGCACCTTCCAGCCAAGCGCTGACGCAGTCCCGGATCCTTCCATCAGTCACTGCCGTGTCCTCACCTCTCCAGAGGCGTCTGCCGGACGCTCTGCACCCAGCCAGACAAGCGCCTGACACCCCGCCACCGCGGCCCGGACAGACGCACATCGCTCTGTCCACGGCAGAACGAGTGACGTGGTCCCGCTTAGACGCAAGAGAAGCTGAGAAAAGTCGGTCGGCAGCCCCTTCCAGAAACAGGCGTCCGCTGGACGGGGTGTGACTCTGTGCTGCTCAGATAGCCCGGCTGCCAAAGCACCGGGTGCTGCGGGAGGTGCCCTTTAGAAACCCTGAAATCGCCCCCGGCGGAGCAGTTGCCTCTCCCTCCAACCAGGAGCTCCGGCCCCACGGCCGCGTGCTGAACCGCCTTTCACCAATGGTGTTCTCATCCCTGTCCACACTGTGAACTACAGGTCCCAGAACCCCTTCCCGGGGTCACTCGGGGTTGGATTCCGCCCACGAGGCGCGCACAGGGATTAGAGAGGAGCCTGCTCCCGCGGCAGCTGTGCGGCCCGTGAGGTCATCCTTGGCAGCATCCTCGGCTCAGCGCTTCGCAGGAATCACCTGCCACGAGCGGGCAGCTGGGATCATCAGCACAAGCTCCCAGGGGCTTCGCTGTCCTCTGAGAACTGCCCGCTTCAGTCCTCCGCGCGCCCGGGTCCTTAACAGTGGTTCTGCTGCAATCCTGCGCTTTCGAGTTTGCTGGAAAGTAATCGTCCAGGCCTTCTCTCACCAGTGCTCTGAATTGTTTTTATTGCTACCCAAAATACTAGAGTGATTTCTGTTTTCTGACAAAACTCGAACACACACAGGATTAAAAAGCTCAGCGCATTTATTCAGTAATTCAAGAAAATATTTTTCAATGCCTGATACATGCCAGGTCCTGTGCTAGAGGAGACATTTTGAGGAGCCAAATAGATAAACTTCTGCCTTGACGGTGCTCATTTGTAATAAACTCAGAAACATTATAAAACGTAGTAAACCAATAAATATGTACATTCTGGCCTGCTTTAAAGAAAAACTACAGAGTGCTAGGAGAGCACGACAAGAGGACTTTTCAAGAGAAGTACAAGGAGAGCCAGGAGGAAGGGTTCCCACCACAGCCACAGAGTTAGCAAGAAAATTGAGTGACTCAATGCTGTGTTACTGGCTGAAAGAAATTTGGCAGACTCTTTGGAAGTATATGACTAATTAAGGGTCTTTAATGCGTCTGAATTGTATGATATGACATATCACGCCATGGGTCATAATTTGTCAAGGTCACAATAAGTATCTTCCAGGGGCAAAAGCCATCCTTTGTCTTCACGTAGTAGGACAAAGTACTTCATATTGACTGTCACTCAGGATTTGGGTCATCAGTAAAATGAAAAAATTGGCTATAAATACAATTTTTTATATATGCAAATATTGGAATTTTAGAGTAAAATTCACTAGAGAAGCAGGTTGAGGTACAGCAAAGGAGATAATTGCTCTGTCTAATTCTGGTCAAGAAAAGATGGTGCTTATATTCTTCCCACAGATTAATTCCATTTATCAGCCAATGGCTAAAATGTTTATTCATTTTGTGTTTTATAAACTAATCTTGATGAGAGAAAGACTACCAACATTCACTATTGGGATGTGTACTAATTGTATGACAATTATAAGATACCTTTATCATATGCTCTTTTTCTTTCACTATGAATGCTAGTGTTAACATAGTGAACAATAATTAACTAATATTCTATTAGTAGCTTAGAGAAAAAAAATGTGTGGATGGGCAACCATCAGGCTCCATCCCAATCACAACTACAGCATACAAAACACTCATAACAGTCTGCTTGGCTCTTTCCTCTCTCTCCTCAGCGTTCAGAGACAGGCCTCTTAACTTACCTGTTCCCAGCCTCTGCACATAATCAAGGAGATCTCCTGTAACCTCTGCCCCGGAGTTCACAGCTGGCCCATCTAGCTGCTTGCCCTATGGTGCTACTGCCCAGAATAGAGACCAGCGTTGTTCTTTATAAATAAGCTTCCAGCGTTCATTCATCCTCTCAACAAGTATTTACTGAATACCTTACGCATGTTGGGCCCTGGAGATACAACTGAAGAGGACATATTTGATCACTCTCCTGACAGAGTTTGGGGTGAGTGGAGTGACAAGGAGGAAGCAGGACATCCACGGAAGGAAGTTCAGGGAAAACTAATTCAAACTGGACAGATTCAAGAGTTTCCCAGAAGAAATGCCTTCCAACCAGTACCTAAAGAATGCAAGGAAGCTTTCCTGGCACAGAAAAGAGGTAAAATAATCTGGCAGAAGGAAAAGCCTTGAGAAACCCAGAAGAAAGAGAGACCGTGTCAGGGTCCTAGTGGAGGAACTGGAAGGAGTTCTCTGTGACTGGATTTTCAGTTGGTGTCGAGCCATGTGATAGGTGAGGTCGGAGGACTGAGGAGGAGAATTCGCAGGAGCTGGTAGGCCTGGTTGTAGAGTCTGAACTTTTAGAACAATTTGGAGCCGTTGAAGGGTGTGAATTAGGGGAACCCTAAGATCAGGTTTGCATTTTGGAAATCTCATTCCGGCCGCCATGTGGAGAATGGAAACGATGGGAGGAAGACAGGAGGAGGGGCCGTTTAGGAGATTATTACCGTAATTCAAGTAAAAGATCATGGTAGTTTACGCTATGGCAGGGAGTCTTTCTCTGGGTCTACTGACGACTCTTGAGTTTCACTTAGAATTTGTTTCCTGACTTACCCCTCCCAGTCCTTTCTAGATCTTAAAGGGCTACTCCAGATTAGTCTCAATAGCTGCATCTCTACTACGTGATACCAAATATATTTGAAAGCAACTGATTGCCGGTCGTCCCTCTCCTGACTGGCTAACTGGCTGTCCCCAGCCATGACACGCTGGACTCACCTCCTGGGACCTGGACTTCTTGCCTACAGCACACCTGTCCCTAAATAACTCCCACTTCACTACTTCCTATTTTCTGATGCTGCAACTTTCGGTTTGCTGTCATTGCTCAGTGAAACTGCCTGTTCTCCAAGTCCTTTCCATGTGCTGTGTTCACCCCATGACCTAAGCTCCAGTTAAAACAGTACAATAGTGTAGACTAAGATGCATTGACATAATCTTAGAATTTTGAAACTGCCCCAACCTACAGTCCTTAGACTGAGGTCTGGCATCCTAGAAATTTGCTCAGCCTGTATTTAATAGCTATTTTGACCTAAATAGGCAAATTCATCTTTTAAATATTATGAGAGTAATTATGAGTTTACAGGTACATTGGTTCATTTATTCAGTAGCCATTGAAGGTCAGACCAATGATTAGAATTTTGTTAACCTCTGGAAAGGATAAAAATGTGGAATGGGGCATAATTCTTCCTTCCAAGATGTTAACAAGCCAATTAAGAAGCCAAAGACTATGAACACTGAATGTTTAGCTAATAATTTAAGATACTTAGTTAGCTCAAGATGATAGATATCGATTTAACTTGAAAGCTTACTATGTGCCAGGCTCTGTGCCAAATGCATGTCCCATCTTTTTAAATTATTATAATAATCCTGCAAAGCGAGTGTTATTACTCCAATTGTTTTTTTTCCCAAAGATTGGTACCTGAGCTAACAACTTGCCAATGTTTTTTTTTTTTTTAAAGATTGGCACCTGAGTTAACAAGTGTTGCCAATCTATTTTTTTTCTGCTCTTTCTCCCCAAATCCCCCTAGTACATAGTTGTATATTTTAGTTGTGGGTCCTTCTAGTTGTGGCATACTCCAATTGTTAAAATGAGGAAATCAGGCTCAGGGAGGTCAGGTGACTTGCCTAAGATTGTAAGATGGTAAGTGGTAAAGGCAGACCCAACCCCAAGTCTCTTTTACCACAGGACATTTGGGTTTTACCCATAAGCTGTGGGTGCTTGCTTCTACTGCGCAGGAGTCATTTTGTATCCCACCTGAAACTATCATGTTCACTTAAAACATGATCTGAATATGATTATGATGGAATGAACCAAGACAAGGATGGCAGAATGCTTTCACTCTTTCTGGTGACTCCAACTGACTCATTCTGGCTGCCTGAAACAGTTTCCTAGGAGGAGCTGCATAGTTGAAATAACCTATAAAAGTATTCTGAGGCGGCATTGGAGCTCAGTGGAAAGAACACTGTCTTCGATTTGTGATGTCTGCCCCACGTCAGAAGAGAGAAGCTGTGATGGTGGTATCATGTGGCAACTGTTCCTGTGCAAAGACGTCCTTGAGACGGGAGCCACGTGATCGCCTAACAACAGTGAGGACTTACGTGAATTCTGACGTCCTCTATCTGTCCTGAGCCAGCATCTTAAAACTCCACATCTTTATTCGTTTGTGTCCATCAATCCAAAAAAAAAAGGAAAAGAGAACTGTGAGGAAATAACAGACAAAACCTGCCTGTCCCAGCGCGTAGCCACCAGCTGGGCTTCTGAGCACTTGAAATCTGCCTGGCGTGACTGAGAAACTGAAATTTTTATTTCACTTAATTTTAACTAATTTAAGTTAAAATTTAAATACCAGATACTCTGTTTGGTTATTGGAAATGCTTCAATATGTTTAGAATAACCCGAGTATGTGATTCTACTTTTTAACCATAAATTTTATGAAATCTAAAAACAGTAATTTCAATGAAAATTAACATTCAAATTGAAACATGCTATAAGCACAAAACATACACTGGATTTTGAACATTTAGCCCACGCAAAAAAGAATGTAATATATTTCATTAATAATTATTATATGTTGAAGATTTTTGACATATTGGGGTAAGTAAAATATATTCAAATTAATTTCACCTGTTTTGCACTTTTTTTTAATGTAGTTACTAGAGAACTGAGGCTCGCATTTTCTTTCTCTTAGATAACGTTGGTCCAGACACTACAGAGAATCAGAGACAGGGCGGGGCATAGGGTAGGAACGAGGTCGGGATTGACATCACTGAGCATCCAGGTAGGTGGTGGCTCTAGGTCAATGTTTCTTGTCCCTTTTTGTCATTATCATTCCCTAAGGTGCCTTTTTAGACATTTGTTTTCCTAGTCACTCCCCCCATGGCCCTTTTTGGGGGGACATAAACCATCCAAATATCTGAGATGTACTTAACAGCTTGCCCCTCTGGAGGTGACATTGCTCCCGTTAAGAATTCATGTTTGGGGTGAGTTGGGAAGGGTTCAGTGGCAAGAGGTCCCAGTGAGTATAGAATGTGCCTTCAGACTGTGTGAGGAAATGACAAGTAAGGGCTGTGAGTTCAGTGGGAAAGGAGTGAGTCGAAGGATGGGAGATAGAGGCACTGCCATGAGCATCAGATGCAGGGTATGAAGAATTATGATTAGTGCCCACAATTAGGCCACGTGTTCTCTCTTTGGCTATGCCTTCAGATTACATTCTTTTCTAGACAGGCATAAAGTTTGGGCAGCACCTAACTCACACCAACATCAATTGTGGAATGACTCCATGTCGTCCTGGAAGAGGTGCTGTGTGTATCACTAATTCCTCTCCTACGGATGGATGCCAATTCTATATCTGAGATGAAATGAGGAAGTTAAAGAGTATAGATAGCATGTGACGGCTTCACTTCTCAGGGCTGGAAACTAACAAAGCAAGTGCTAGACCACCCTGGGCTCCCCCCGATTTTTGCCTTCCTCTCATGCCCTCTACTTATGTACCCATAATGGATGGTAAAATAAGGGTAATTGACACTTGAGGAAGATGCACCAAAATGTAGAGAAAGGGTCAACCAGTGCCATTTTCTATAAATGAAGATTTATGTAAATAAGATTCATTTTGATAGTAATCCATGTTGTAAGGTAATTTTATATAATGCCACCCCCAGATATTGTCAGAAAGTAATTTTCTTAAAACAGGTAGAGTATAAGATTGGTACTTATGTCATGAGATAATGATGTAATGATAAACAGACAAAGAAATCCGTGTGAGTCTTGGGGATAAAAAGAGGTGATGGCTAAGTATTTTCCAGGTTTTTGCTCCTACCTTTAAGGGCATGGACCTCCTTGCCAACTGACAAAATGTTCAAGTTTTCTTGGCAAATCTATCCTTGTGGTGAAGATGAGTGTCACAACTTCATGACAATTAAAAAGCATCATTTAACTTATTTTATTCTGAGTTGAGCAAATTTCTAGTTTAAATTTAGCTTCAAAAATGGGCCATTCTAACTAGAAAGACTGCTCAGCTGATCGCTGTTTTAAATTTTCCCGCCATTCGGTAGTGATATTTTTCATTGAAAATGTATTAGCTAGCATTCTAGATTTTAAGTAAGTCCATTGTGTGCCCTTGAAATATAGTATGTTATAAAACTAGACCCATAAGTGCCTCCCGCTTTCCACCTGCTCCTTTATCCCCTATTTACATAAATCTGGGAGGATGGTAAGGTGTCACCTCAACCAAAGGCTGGGAAGTTTTCTCAGGATTCTTGCTTTCCTCAGTCCTTGCATTAAACCAGTCCTCGTAGCCTGTCAGTTCTTCCATGGACCATTGTGCATCACCATTGCTGCATCTTAGAGCCTCATCAATCTCCCCAACTTCTGTAAAGGTCTCTCTACCACTCACTGTTCCTTCATATCAATGATTGCCTTAAACAGAACTATTTCAACCCTGACTGGCAAGGCTAAAATGGCTAAGCCAAAAAAGGGAATTTATTGGCTCCAGTAACTAAGAATGGTAAGAGTAGCTCAGTTTCACCTGGGTCTATAGACTCAAGTGTATTGTTAGGTTTCCTTTGCCATCCCTCAGCTCTGGCTTTGTCAAGATATTGGCCCTATTCTCACCTGTTGCAGACAGACTTTCTCCACGTGGCAGGTGTGGTAGACATGGAGATGCACTGGCCGAATTCCCCTTCCGGAAAGCACTTGCTGCCAGCTGTGGGGAATGCAATGAGCCAGCAGCCTCTAGCTGTCAGCTCCTTTGGCGTCCTCCTCAGCTGGAGAGAGCCACTCACTCGAGGTCACACCTTTCCCACTGCAGCCTCATCTGGTGACTAAGTGAGGCTGGCCAGCCCCTCTGTGCCCATGCCAGACACCGATAGGCTTGACTCACTCCCAGTTCCCTGCTGGTTTGGCTGGGCTTTGTCAAACTAGCATCACAGTTCCACTTCTCCCTCTGGCCCACAGTGTATCTTTTCCACTCCTTTCCCAGGCTTGGTCCCTAATAAACACCTGCACCCCAAGCTCCATCTCTGTCTGCCTCAGGGACCCCACCCTGTGACAGTGGGTTGCATGGCCTGGGTGACAGGTCTTCACAGCATCCCAGCCCCATGATGCCAGAATCAGGGCTCAGCCTTCTCCCCCAAGCTCTGATTGGAGCAATCGTAAGGATGGATTCTGATTGACACTTGGTCCACATTTCATTCCCTGGGGTAATTACTAGGGCCATGCAATCGGCGTCTGGTTTTAACCCCAACCAAGACCATATGGAGCGAGGAAGACTTGCCTAAAGGAAGGAAAAGCTTGTCCTCTGTCCTCTCCCATGCATCCAACTAAGGGCTCTTTCTAAAATACAGATCGAAATCTGTTTTTCCTTTGTTTAAACATCATTGGCTCTCCCCACTGCCTATAGTAGGATGTTGGTGAAAACATTCACCATAGCACAAAACACTCTAAAGGACACAGATTCAGTAAAACTCCCCTCATTTTTTGTGGGGCATATTACTGAGGAATGCTTTCTACCTCAAATGGGGGTTGCAATTTGCATAAAAACATCCAGAGGAATGCAGTTGCTGCCTTTGGTTCAGCTGCTCCAATGTATCAGGGCCAGCCCACGCCTTGGCAGTTCCCTCAGGTTTTCATGTGTGGCTGCAGCCTGGCTGCCAAGGCTTTAGCCATCGCGACCTCATTTGAGGCAGGACACAGCGGGAAGGAAGGAGCACAGCAAAGCTTTCCCGCAACCCCCCCAAACCCCACCAGGTTTCTACTAACAGTTTAAGGACCAGAAATGAGTCACCTGGAAACCCCTGGCTGCAGGGTAGAGTATAAAGCTCTGTAGGAGTCATCAAGAAAGAAGGGGCTGGGAGTTAAACTAGATAAGAGACGGGGTGAGAACCTGAGAGAGTTGAGAACTGACAATAAGAAGGATGCAGAATTATAGGTTCCAGCGACGTGAGGAACGTTTGGAGTCAGGGTACCAGACAGAGGAAGCAAGAACGAAAGGAGGCGATGGGCAGAGGGTAGAAAGCTTGAACTTGAGATGGTGGAGTTAGTGGAGATATTTGTCGTGTAGGATAGGGATGTAGTGAGGGGCCAGGTGGAAGAGTGAAGAGAAGATGAGAACCGACAGAGGAAAGCAGGGCAGGAAGCCGACCAGGAGACGCCTCTGTCTTGACAGCTTTCACAGAGCCAGAGAGGTTGCTATACATCCTACCATACAAACAGAACAGCTCTCCCTGCCCCAGTGAAGACTGGTCCACTGCAGAATGCCAGTAGTGCCAAGGCTGAGAAACCCTGATCCAGTGGGAGAAACAGACATTCAATGATGTTGATAGAATGTGAGAACCGTTCGTTCTGTTCACCTTTGCCTCACTCCTGCAGCGAGGCCCCCACTGCCTCTCACCACCTCACAACTTAATGACGAGGCCCAATTCCAGGCTGGTTTCTGTAACCATTCCCTTTTGCCCCCCGCCCCCCCCCCCCACATCTACCTCCCTTTCTAGACCTCACCTAGCCCCTCACGACAGGACTAAATCCACGTCTACACCTACACCAGACCCACAGCACAGCTGACTTCGACGGGTTTCCCTCTAGACGTGACCACTGACCATCAAGCAGCCCTGAATGGTGCCCTGCCATCACGTTTCTGCAGTCCCTCTGTTCTCTCATGCCACAATTGTGTGTGTGTGTGTGTGTGTGAGGAAGATTAGCCCTGACCTATCGTTTGTTGCCAACCTTTCTCTTTTTTTTTTTCCTCCAAAAGCTCCAGTGCATAGTTGCATATCCTAGTTGTAGGTCATTCTAATTCTTCTATGTGGGACACCACCTCAGCATGGCTTGATGAGCAGTGTGTAAGTCCATGCCCAGGACTGGAACCAGCGAACCCCGGGCCCCTGAAGCAGAGTGTCAAACTTAAGCACTGGGCCACAGGCCGGCCCCTCACTCCACAGTTTTGTGCCTCGTCACTCTCCTTGCATTTCCTCCACCTCCTATCCTTCTCGACTCTCAGGTTGCTCACGCTGTTTCCAATTTCACTGAGGAAACAGGAAGGATCAGAAGAGAACGTCCATGAGCTCTCACTGCCACCTCCACCTACTTGCGGGTGGCTGGCCCCACGTCCAGCCCTCTTTCCGTCGCAGAGGACGAGCTCGCTGGTGGACCAGCTCCAGCTGCCTCTCACTCACCGAAGGACCTCACTCTAGAACCTCTGTCCCTTTTTCCTGCATCGTCGTTGTCGGCTCTCCACTGAATCTTTCCTACCAACATAAAATATGCTGCTATTTCCCATCTGAAAAAACTTCCTCTCTTTACCCCACTTTTCCCCCTAGTCGCAGCTCCATTTCTCTCTTTCCCTTCGCAGCAAAACTCCCAAAACAATCCTTTGTATTTGCTGCTTTGAGCCTTCCTTCTTCTTTTCTTTCGTGAACCAGTTTAGGTTTGTACCAGCCCTATTTTTCCGAATCCGCTCTGTCTCCTCCGTACCGTCCTCGAGGGTAAGTCATATTCTGGTCAGTCAGAGGCAGGAGGGGGGCGGGGCGCCCTGCGCTCCAGGACCTGCCTCTCCATTCACGTTGTCCCGCCGTCCTGTTTCTTTCACGGACAGCACAGTCCCCCTTGCCTCTCTGATCACAGCTCACTTTACCTCCTCGTGCTAATTGCTTTGTTCTCTTTGTGGCTCTGAGCTTAATTCCAGTGAAAAGTAATCCAATTGGCCAATTCATATTTTCAGGCCAGGCTGCACCGTGTATTACCTACTAGGCCATAGACTGGCTGATTGGGTTCAGTATATGCTGCCAGTCTAAACGCAGGCCACATCTGTGCAAAATATAGCCCATTATTGCTTCTCTGCATTGGCAGCTGAGAGCAAGGCAGCCTCATCAAAGACGGAAGCTGGGCATTGAAGAGAATGTGGTGTAGCGGAGGGGGGGCGCTCAGCAAATTCTCAGTTACCTCCTCCCTCTCCACCGGCGTGGATCACATGCTGTCTTACCATATAGTAATCCTTGTACATTGCAGTGGCATCCTCTAGATCTAAGCACCTGCATTCAAGGAGCTCGTCTGAGTTTTTGCCACATCTATCTTTGTCCTCACCTGGTACAGCCCAGTGGGGCCGTGTGAAAGGAGCGCTCACATGCAGGGCCTGGGGCCCGAAGCTCGTTTTCCCAGTTCTCACCACGCTTCACTCTGTCCTCAGGACTGACGTCTCCTCTGGCTGCTGCCTCTCCCAGCTCTGTGCTGGACTGTACGCTCTGGGGGACACAGTGACTCTCTCGGGTTCTCGGCTGTATCCCCAGGACCTGCCCCACAGTCTAGACCATCACAGGTGTTAACTGAACGTGTAGCAACTGAGCACTGGTCCCAGATGCACCCCTTTGGCTCCATTTGTGTGGCTCCTTGGCTGGCCCCTATGATAGGACATCTTCTGCAATATCTTTGCCTGGTCATAATACTCTCCCCCCCCCCCGCCCCCCCACATATTCCATACCCAAGTCCATGTTTGGGAGCCTGGCAAAGTGCAGTGCATTGAAAAAGGAGGCACACAATACATGTTTAGCAAATAAATGATCTTCCTGGAAGTGTAAACTACCTTATAGGCCAGTGCTATTAATATGGCTGTCCACTTTTCCTCAGCCCACAGTCGCCACGCACAGTAGAAAAGAAATCGGTCCATTTAATAATAATGCAAATATTACTACTAGCAAAGATAAGAGCTACATTAGAGACAAATTACGTATCTTTTATGGGGCTGGAAAATTTCAATATGATTCTCTGTTCAAGAGCTTCTTGGGGGTCCGGCCCCGTGGCTGAGTGAGTTAAGTTCGCGCACTCCACTTCAGCGGCCCAGGGCTTCACTGGTTCAGAACCTGGGTGTGGACCTAGCACAGCTCATCAGGCCATGCTGAGGCAATGTCCTACATGGTGGAGCCAGAAGGACCCACAGCTAGAATATACAACCATGTACTGGGGCGCTTCAGGGAGAAGAAGAAAAAAAAGAAGAAGATTGGCAACAGATGTTAGTTCAGGTGCCAATGTTAAAAAAAAAAATGTTCAAAAAAAAAAAGAGCTTCTTGTTCAGGGAGGGATTTAGTTTATATGGTCTCCACATCATTTTTTTCTTTTATCTATTAATACCCATATTTTGGACATTTCCCAGATCATTAGCATCCCTACTAGAGGAGGGGAAATACAAATAGAAATGGAACTAAAATTCAAATTTATTAAATGAGTTGTTTGCCCATAACGCTGATAGTTTAAAAAAAAAATAAAGAAAGATGGGAGGGGAAACTGGTAGGAAGCCTCAGAGGCAGAAATCAGTGATTAGAAATGAAATGTGAGGACAGACTTATGGAATCCCCTTCTCGAGAGTATCCTCATTTTCCACTAGAATGCATCCTTGGAAACCGGCCCCAGTATTCTCTCCATGAAGCCGATTTTTCTGGCAGAGGGGAACATACGCCCTCAGCGTGGAGCCCTTCGCGTGCGGGGAGAGTCTGGACTGGGGGGGTGATGGAAACCAGCCAGGAGAGTGAATTTACACACACGTTTGAGTTGAAGTGGCTCCTGGCACGCCGTAAATTATGAGACAGTCCTTTATAACAGTCTGTAATCGCTGGAGGAATCTCTGTGTTAATCATCAGGAGGCAGATTCTATAAAATAGAAAATCAGCGCCGGCTTCTGTGAGCTGCTCCCTCCCTTCTCAGGTCAGTCATTGGCTACTCTCTGCTGATGGTTGAGGAATGACAGCAACTTGATGAGTTCTTTCTCCATCGAAGGAAATCAGGGACACTTGCACAAGCGGCCCAGCGGGTCTGTGGCTGCAGCGCCGATTTCAAAGACCCAAAGCCAGCCCCGTGGGTCAAATAAAACGACAACGTAAAACATAATTCTAGCTCTTGTTTGAGGAGATTCAATTCTGTTTTAATACAAAGCATCTTTTTTTGCTTTGCAGTTACTGTATTAGACTAAAAGTTCATGCTGAAGAAAATCAGTAAAGATTAGTTATATTTAGGTGAAGTATGGACCTTCCCGAATTTTTAAAAGATGACAAATATCATCCAGACGGAAAGAATCATCATAAATTTCAAAGTACAATCAGTTGTTAGACATGGGAATTTCCCCTCCTTCCTCCTTCAGTGAACTACTTTGTGTGCTCTTATTTGCTGTGACTTGAAAAAATTTTGCTTCTAAAATGGTTTTTCTTTTTTTGGTTATTGAGTAGGCCCTCAGAGAGCAGGACAGACCATTCTAAGTCATAATAATCTGAGGTGATGTTTTTTTCCCAAATATTCACATAGCGAAAGCAAGGGAGCCTCACTGTGTGCTGTTTCTGTGGGCCGGACACGGCCGTTGTGTTACCTGGGCTAGCTCTCAGCTTTTCAAGAATTTTATGGGCCCTTTTTTCTGATTCTAAAACTTTCCATATTCTCAGGTTCTAACTTTGAGTTTCTATATTTCTCTCCAATCTAGTTTAGTTCTGTTTTTATCCATTCAGGTGAGTAAGATCATCAAAAGAAGCACAGTGAGGAAATGCCGAGTCAATTTAGACCAACATCTTTTCCTCGTGAGTTTACGTTCTAATAGGAGTAAATCAGGGCTGCTTAAATAACTAGAAAGCAAGACAAGCAGAAATATTTGGGGAAGAGATGGACACAGAAAGGGCCATGAGAACTCAGAGAGCAGAAATACGAGTCCCGGGTAGGGAGACTACAGTGGGCATCACGGAGGAAGATGTGTTTGAGCTGAGGCTTGAAGGACAGGTGGGGCTCACGTGCCAGGACAGGAAAGTGGGCAGACGGCAGACATAACTGTATGAGTGACCAAATGTGGTCACTGAGAGCAATTTATATTTCTCCTCTCTCTCCAAGTCTTGGTGACCTCATATTCATTTGGGAAATAATGATGAGGCTACTTCCATATTGGGCTTGATATCCAGCAAAGGTACATGCAGGAAGGGACTATCACCGGCTGTTAGAGCAATAGTCACACAAATACACATCTCCATCCTGACTAGCTCCTTAGATGGGAGCAAACTGATATGCCCATCAATGGTCTGCACAACAGGACCTCTTCTCCAAAAGAAGATGCACCTTGTATTATTCATGACAGGGGTGCAAAGTGAGAACTTGTTCCTTTTTTTGTCATAGAAATATGTTTTAACTTTCACTTAGCCTTCTGAGTGGCATGTAATATTCACTGGAGACTGTAGTGTTAGAAAAGACAGAGGTGTTTTTAATAATTTTAAGGTGGCTAATATTTTCTGTCAACTTGATTACTTATAGCTCTGTAAAATATTCCTGAATTTTAGAACCAGGTTTTGAGTCCTCACTATTCACCCATAAGATGGCAGCAATGTAGATGGGACTATTTTGTTATAATTCTTTCTGATCATGATATGCAACCCAGAAGCCCGAAAGAAAGAGATTCAGACATTTGACTTCAGAAAAGCTTCACAATGCTTTTATGTAAAGAGACATTATAAACAAAGGTGAAAAACACTACAAATTGGCAGAAAATATTTCCAAAATGTATGGTGGAGGGTAAATATCACTTTATATAGAAAGCTCTTACAAACCAACTTTTTAAAAAGATCGCATCAGCAACCTTAAGCATATAAAACTATTCCCAGCCTCTCTAATAATTCCAATTTAAACAAGAAGAAATAAATTTTACTTATAAGATAGGCTGAGATCAAAAATAGCAATAATATCCAGTGTTGGTGAATATAAGGGGAAATTTACACACTCCTGCACTTTTGTGGAAGAATAAATTGCTACAACATTTCAACAATCTGTTTAGCAGGATTTCTCAAAAGTGAACAACTGCTTTGATCCAGCACTTCTTCTTCTCTGAGTTTATTCTGCAGTAATGCAAAAGCATATGAAACAGACAGGCAGCATCGCCTTAACAGTGGCTGTCAGAGCAAAGAATTAGAAACAACCTAAAAATTTGTCAATAAGAATTGATTAAATAAATTACCATAAATCTTTACAACAAGCATGTATCGATTTTGGAATTTTAAGAAAAACTTCAAATGTGGAAGGATGGGAGAGGGAATGAAGAGGAGAATTGTTTAAAATATTAACTTTAAAAATTTAACTTTACCAGAAATTACAAAAATTTGTGAAAAGGTGAAAGTGTCGCTCATCCCAACCCCACGCCCAACTCCGCAAATTTGCTGCTGTGAACAATTTGCAACGTGTCCTTTCGAAAATGCATTTGTGTATATTTTAAAGCCATGGACAACTCTGTTCCTACTAAACCAAGATACAGTTAACATTAGTTCTTAAATCTCATAAGATACAAAGTAAACAGCACCAGCATAATCGTGTGTTGTGAGTCTGGAAAGGACCAGAGGTGTTGTGCAGCTGTGCTTCCTGCGGAGGACAGGTTGATCTCTGCACTTCCCTGCGACATGACGCATGTCACCCACGGCACAGGAGCGCAGCTTCTCTGAGCTTCACATTTTTCATCCACACTTCCTGGTTTTCTCCTCATCTATAATAAATGACCGGCTTCCTTATTTCAGACCCGCCGTGTTTCCTCGTTTCCACCATCTCTTCCTGCGTCAGCTCTTTTCTATTCTCGGCAGCCCTACCCTTCCCCTCACCCTTTAAAATCCAAAAGTTTATTTAACTTGTTTTAATTTAACAAACGCTTAACAATGATTGGAACAATTGCTGTAAAGAGTGTTTAGATGCTTGGCTGACCCACAATTCCCGTTTAAAGCCACCGGTAGCTGAAATTAGTTCAATTTATGATTTTCTCTTGAGTTGACCTGTCTTCTTTCAGGACCTGTGAGGTCCTCCTCACTTCCCTCTTCTTCCTCCCCCTCACCGCTCTCCTCCCCTCTCCCCTCCTCTCTTCTCCTTTCCTTCCCTTTCTTCCATTCCTGCCCTCCTACTGTCACCACCAACCTGACTTCCTCTTCCCATAATGTTTCGGCTGTAATATGTGTTAAAACAGAACTTGAGGAGTGCTCTGGGACTAAAACACGAGGTACAACGTGGCTTCTCCTGTAGTCTTTAACAAGAAAAGATCACAAGCGAATTGTTCCCCATCATCCTTCTGGCTACAACCTAGCTCAGAGTAAGAAGGGAACACAGTAACTGGAGGGGAAAAGTCTTTCCCTTGCAGAATTTCTGGCTGTGTGTGTTGCCTTCCGCATACTTGAGCCACTTTGCTTTGATCATTATCTCTTAATAAATTTCTTGAGACATCCTGTTGCTTTCGGTTACACCATCACTATCTCATTGTCTGTATCTCCTTGTCCAGTGCACATTTCACCTCTTCAGTCATTTGCATCTAACTGTTGCCTTTCCCCACCTCTCCTTTCACCCATTCCTTTGGAAATGCAATAGCAACACACACAACCAACATATTGACTCTTCAGGTTGTTGACAGATACTTCAAAGTTCTGTTTCAACATTCATACTAATGAGGTAGTTTTTTTTATTGCTTTCCAATAACATGTGAAGGGAAGAATGGAAATATCATGACACACAAACCTAAGATGAAAGATAAAAAAGATTTACTTAGCTCTTAATATTTGGAAGTCGAAAAAGCCATGTCTGCGACTGAGACATTATACTTTCGAGTTGGCAAAAGGAACATAGGAGATGTGAAGAAAGATGTTATTTTGACCCTTTAAAATGTGAAATTTACTAAGAGAAATATCACAGTCTCAACAGACTTCTCCATCTCTTGCATCATTCTCATCCACCCTCTCCTTTCTAGAAAGATCTTTCTAATAATTTTCAAACCTCTTCTCCAGGGGCCGGCCCAGTGGCGCAGCGGTTAAGTTCGCACGTTCGGCTTCTTGGTGGCCCAGGGTTCGCCATTTCGGATCCTGGGTGCAGACATGACACCGCTTGGCACGCCCCTGTAGTAGGCGTCCCACATATAAAGTAGAGAAAGATGGGCACGGATGTTAGCTCAGGGCCAGTCTTCCTCAGCAAAAAGAGGAGGATTGGCAGCAGTTAGTTCAGGGTTAATCTTCCTCAAAAAAAAAAAAAATGAAAAACAAATCTCTTCTCCAAATTCTAAATCCCTTAGTCTCGTGACCACCTACACGTTCAGCCTCCCTCCTGCCGTCCTCCCACCACGTACCTATCCCATCGCTTGGTGACTCCTCGCTGTTCCCCGACACAGTTCTCTGTTGCAGCACGTGCTCTCCTCTTTGTCTAGGATCCCTTCCCTGCTCCTCTGCATGGCTGCCATCCTCCACCAGCTGTCCCTCTGCAGCTCCAGAGTCACCACTCTGTGAAAGGGCCTCGCTCCCTAGGCAAGCACACATTCTTTCTCTGTTCCTCCTGTCCTCACACATACCTCCGCTATAGCCCCTGGAAGCATTAGTACACATTTAAACTCACCATTGTAAATTTTTTGTTTAGTATATCCAACCCCTCAATATCTTGTACTTTTCCACAATCAGAAACCATATCTTTCATCTCTATGACCTCAGCACCTAGAATGGTACCTGGCGTTTAGAAGGTGCCTATATCAGTGAAAGTTCTTGCTCGAAGGCCTCTAAAACCTATGGCTAAGTTAATCAGAAAAGAAATGCATTAGTAAAAATATTGGGTGGATTATAGAATTAAGGAGAAGCCTAGAAGGAGAAACAAGCTCGGGAAATGTTCAGGAGCCAATGGATTCGGGGCAGCAGAACCAAGACTAAAGAACAGACAAGACAAGACAAGAACAGTCACCTGCTGCCACTGGCCTGTACCCCATGCCTGCTGGACATCACTTCTATGGACATGCGGTCCTGCCACTACTGGGCTTTCCATATTTTTAAATTATTTCCAGTTCCTTGTTTCACTACCTTCGCATTCAAAATTCTGGTGCACGCATCCAGATGGCTGAGCCTCACTCGTGACTTACAGGTGGTGGTGATAGGGAGGGTAAAGAGAAGCAGACTCCACATCACACCAATTCATACAGTGGACAATCTCCCAAACAGGAAGGAAAATTATACACTGAGGAGCCAAAAAAGTTACAAATGCCCATGAGCGTGATATTGTCATGTCATCACTGTGAACTACAACAATGAACAGAATGCACTTAAGGTGCATTTAATGATTCTGAGTCCATCTTTAATGATAATGGAATGATTTTTATTACCTTCACTTATTACAGAACCATGTAAGAAAAAGATAAAATTTCATTAGGCAAATTTCTTTAAGCAGCTTTTTAAATAACTTGGACCATCAAAAGACTTTCTAAGAAGAGAGAAAGCAAATAGAAAGCTAATCTACGTAATAGGTGAAGACTATTAACCCAACTCGACTACTGATTCCATCAAAGAGATCACAATAGTTGCCCACAAAAGAAATGACCAGGTCCTTTATAGGGGTAAATATTATCTAGTGAAGTCTCTACTAATCTTTACACAAAAAGTGTGATGTACATAAAAAAAATTGAGACGTTGGACAAAACAGGAATGGGACCCATAACCAAGAAAAAGTAATATGCAAAGAGGCAGACGCGAGGGGGAAAATCCTCTCAACAGAGATTTGTACACACAGTGAAACTTTTCTTAGAAAATGAAGGTAAAATAAAGACTAGATGAACTGAAGCTGATGAAATGTGTTGCCAACAGACTGATACTACCAGAAATACTCAAGGAAGCAACTCAGGCTGAAGGGAAATTATCCTAGATGGAAGACTAAATTTGCAGGAAGGAATAAAAAGTACAGAAAAGAGTAAATATGTGAGTTAATATAAAAAGTTGTTTGTTAAAATTTGCTTAAAAGATTATTGAATGTTTAAAGCAAAATAATAATAATGATGTTGTGTTGTTAAATATAGAGAATTAAAACATATGACCAAAAAAGCACAAAGAACAGGAGATGAGATAAATGGCACTATTCCATCTGACGTTCTTACATTATGGGTGAAATAGTACAATATTAATTCAAGTTTGACTACGATAAATTCATGACGTATTGTAAAAGTTTAAACTAACCTGTAAAAATAATGAAAATAATAATCCAATAGAAAAGCTACAGTTCAATAATAGAAATATACTCAATCCAAAATGGGGAAGAAAGAAGGAGAAAGGGACAAGAAAACCCAGATGGAACAAATAAAAAATAAAATAGCAAGATGCTATACTTAAACTCATATTGAGTAATTGCATCAGATGTGAACTGACTAAACATTCCAGTGAAAATATTGTCATGCTACGTAAAGAAACTAGACCAAATCACATCCTGTTTACAAAGGACGCAACTTCAATGGAATGTCATAGACAAGGAGGAAATAACAGAATGGAAAGAGACGCCATGCAAACACTAATCAGGAAAAAATAAGCAACTGTGGTTATATTAATGTCAGATAAACTCGGCTTCAAAATAAAGAATCTTGCCAGACATAAAGAGGGATATTCCATAACGATAAAAAGTCTACTCACCTGAAAGACTTAAATGTAAGTATTTGTGTGTATCCACCAAGGCATATACCTAATTACAAACTTCCAAAACTTATGAAGCAAAACTTAATGTAGAATTAAAAGAAGTATACAATCCTGCAATGATAGCTGGAGATCTAAACACAACTGTTTCAGTAATTGACAGATTAAGCAAAAAAAAAAAAAAAAAGTAAGGATATAGAAAAGCTATACAACACTATTAACCAAGGTTTAATGTATGAAATACTATAGTCAACACCTGCAAAATGTATAGTGTTTAAGTGCACAGAGAACATTTACTGAAATATATCACATACTAGTAAATAAAGCAAGTCAAAAAAATGTTTAATGCATTGAAATTATGCAGAATATGCTCTCTTATGACAGTGGAATTATACTAACAAATAATAATAAAAAGGAAACTAGAAAATCCAAAATTGTTTGGAAATTAAGCATTACATTTCAAAGAACTTATTAGTTGAAGAGGAAATCACAGGGAAATTAGAAAATATTTGAACATAATGAAAATAAAACATATAATAAAATTTAGGGAATGTAAATAAAGCAGTGCCTACTAGGAAATTTATAGAATTTAAATTAGAAGAAGATTTAAAATCAAAAATCCAAATCTCCACCTCAAGAAACTAGAAAAAGATCAAATTAAATCCAAAGACAATAGAATGAAGAACACAATTTTTTTAAACACAGAAATAAGTGAAAAAGAAAACATATGAACCATTGAGAAAATCTACAAAGTCACAGCAGACCTTTGAAAAAAATTAATAAGGTTAATAAAACCCTGGCAAGACTGGTCAAGAAACAGGAAACAATCCAAGCTTCCAGCAACGTGAGAGGAGATAAAGCAACTGAGGTGAATTCTGGGAGAATTCAGGTAGAAGGGAATACTACTCAGCAAGAAAAAAAGAGAAGGACAAACATCCTTGCAGGAACATGGCTGACCTCACCGACATTGTGTTTTGCAAAAGACGTGGGACACAGAAGACTACATACTGTATGATTTCATTATAGAGAGCTCAATAATGGGCAAAAATAATAGTAAGTGCAAGTGGTGGTTTCCACTGAGGAGAGGGATGGCCGTTCCCTGGGAGGATGGGAGGGAACTGTCTTAAAAAAAAATTGAAATGTTTTAAAACTTGATCTAGATGATTTTACATGGGTATAGACATATACAAATTTAGCAAGCTAGTTACATATGATCTGCATATTTTAATAATAAAAAAGTAATATCACTTGTTATTTAACTAAATTTTCTTTGTCCAAATATATTATGATAATTCTCTGGATTTTATTTTAAGGTAAGCCCCTTGAGACCAGGAACCTGACGGGCCCACAGGTGTCCCCAGTCCCTGGCACACAGGAGGCCACAGTAAATATTTGTTGAGTGACAGTTAAAGAGGAAGCAAGTCAATAATCTTTTTGTGTCCGTTTAGATCAACACTTCACACTGTCCACGTACGAGTTTTCTTGAACCAGCCTTACACAATTGCTATATCACTTTCCTCAAAAGAAAGTAACTTCTAGAATTCCTTTCTCCCTCTAGTTAGATGACGTTAAAATTTTAACTCTGGCCTGATGTTTTCAGGTCTAGTTTTCTCTTTCCAACCTGCTGTTCTCATTTTGTAGAGAATTTTGACAGATTTTATTTTTCATGTTACAGAGTTTCTAGAGCGTGCAAACCTTTTAACTAAATCAAATCCTTAAATTAAAAGTGCATAATAGGGCCACTCTGTGGCCGAGTGATTAAGTTTGCACGCTCCGCTGTGGCGGCCCAGGGTTCAGATCCTGGGCGCGGACATGGCACCGCTCATCAGGCCACGTTGAGGCGGCATCCCATGTCCCACAACTGGAGGGACCTGCAACTAGGATATACAACCATGTACAGGGGGGTTTGGGGAGACACAGCAAAAAATAAATAAATAAAAAATAAAGCAACAGTTGTTAGCCCAGGTGCCAATCTTAAAATAAAGAAAAGTGCATAATAATAAATCATGCTCTTGTGTACCCTAATTTAGACAGGAGAGGAATTTGCTGCCCCTTGTTGGATTGTACTGCACCTGGATAAAAATCGGATACCTGCTTAATGGATGCACATTTATGCTCGTCCTGCCTGTTCCTGCACAGCACTTAGCATTGCTTTCCTCTGGTTTCTGCTCTGTAGTAGTCATGATAACAATAAGAACAGACAACATTTGGGGTCACTCACTCTTTGTCGAGCACTGAGGTGAGAGCTTTGCTTACAAATCCCCAGTCATATTACTTCAGCAACCATCAGCGGTGTGAGGGGGCCTGCTCCTGTAAGTTCTCACAGGCAGGAACAGCTTCAAACTTTGCAGGGCCGAGTGCAAAACGAAAACCGCAGGTCCATCTGGGGCAGGGAAGTCAGTCTCCCCTCCCACAGGCCTATCATCCCAACCCATAGCAGATAGACAACCCCCAAAGAAACACTCAGTACCTTGATGGGGAGTGGGCAAGAAGTCCCCAACAGAGGTGCCTATTGAAAATACTGTGGCATAGCCAACCCAGGGCTAGGATGACCAATGCCTTGCCATGGCCTCAAATGCTACAGGGTGCCCTCTGAGCATTGACGGGTGGCTTGACCCCTCAAGCCACCACATGGCCAGTTGGTCTCCTCAAGGCATGGTACCATATTGGAGGCTCATGTTGGTATGTGTTGCTGACAGATTGGAATTTTGATGGTAGTAGTGGTAAGATTGGTCTTACTAAGTGGGCTCCTCCATGCAGAACCTCCACCCCTGTCACCACAGCGACTTTGTTCAGGTGCCTGTCATCCTAGCACTGGGTAGCCGAGGACACTTTGTTGACGTCAATGAGCCAAGTTATTTGACCTAGTTTGTTTTTTAGTGTCCTTTCTGTGGTAGCTGCTCTCTGACAGGGGTTAATAAGTAATATACAGGTCTTTAAACTTTGTGCCCATTCATATATATCCGTCCATGTGGCTCTACCCCATGCCTTTTGATCTCTGACCATCCAGTCTTTCCTCTTACAAGCCACTGTCTGTCAATAGGTCCATATACTCCTTTATCCAAAGTATATGACCATATACATCATCCAAAGCTCTGCCTACTGGTGGGATTTTCCCTCACTACTGTCTTTCAAAGCCACTGAGTATGGCTGCAGTGAATTTGCTGTCCATTTGGGGCATGCACCAACATACCAAGCTGACCCATTCATAAACCTTTAAAGCTTTAGCTTTGTTTTCCTCAATTGTCTTATTGTAATTAAATTATAACCAAAATTGTGCACTAAATGGTTGCTGGTGTAACAATGGCAAGTGAGATGGGAGTCAGCTTGCTTTGCCCTCTGCTCGTCCTCCAACCCAGAGGTTCCACTTCCATCCTACAAGTAAGATGTTGACGGCCCCACGCAATGGTACGTCTCAAAGAGTCTGGCAGACCCCAGCTCAAGACGGGCAGTTCCAGACATAGTCATGCACACCATTTCTACTATCACCCAGTAGCATACCAAGAGTGGTTTTCAAAAGGCATGTAATTCTCTGGATGATTTTGATGTTTCTCAGTTTTACTATGGTGCACCTAGGTGTGAATTTTTAAAATTTCCTGGTTTCAGTTTTGTTGAATTTGTTGAATAATATTAGTATCTTTCATCATTTCTGGAATATTTCCTCTGCTTCATTCCCTCTCTTTTCAAACTGAAATTTCAACTAAATATACATATCTGCACGTATCTGTGTTTGGCCTCTTCTGTTTGTTTCCCTATATTTGAGTGAGCTTTGCTATTCCCATCACTCTGCCTCTCTCGACTACTAAGATCACCTCTTCAGTTGTTATTTTTCTGATTTACTCATTTTTTTCTTAGATGTGTATAATATGTTATGCAACCAGTCTATTCAGTTTTTCATTTTAATAATTATAGTTTTTATTTATAGGAGTTCTGCTTTGTGCTTTTTCAGATTTTATTTTATTCATAGAAAGATATTCACTTCTTTATATTCTGTGTCCTATAATCCCAAAATATGAAGTTTGAGTGTGTTTCTATTTCCCTTCTCACCTGGGGTGGTTATTTCCTTGTGTTCCATGATGTCTTTTATGATACACTGCTCATATGCCTCAGAACTTTATCTGTGGAAACATGTTAATGCCTGGTTTGCCGGCAGGTTGTTCCAGAAACAATTTGTCTTGGTTCCATTCAGATGTCCGGGAGCACTTCAAACTGAATTCTCAACTTGGATTTTTGGCTATCCAGGTAGCATGAATTTGGGTCACAAAGCAGAATTGTGGTTACAAATATTGAAGGATAACTTTTAAAATGTCTCTACTAAATACCAAGTTTTGAGACTGGCAATTTTTTTTATAATTTCCCAAAGAGAAAGAGGAGGCAGATTTGTCTGTAGTCAATCCACACTCTGGGCGTAGAGCCCTCTGTGACCCCAGCTTACGTAAGGGATTTCTCACTAGACTCTCACTTTAGGTGGCTTCCAGAATGGTTTTTCCCTTCCTTGAATTTCGCAGTCTCACAAAGGCCAATGCTCAGATTCTCACGGTGTGGTTAAGGCTTTCGAAAAAGAGGCTGCTTTGAATGTTCACCACGAGCTTGTCTGGGTACAGGCTCACCACAGTCTCTGGCCCACGTGTTCCTATTTCTTGCCATTAATGAACACAATTAAAGAGTGTCTTCCTGTATTTTACTCAGCATCTTGTTCTCAAGAGGACAGTGGGGCTGGAGATCCAGTCTGCCATTCTCCAGAAATCTCTTTTGGCCTTTTTCCACTCAACTTGTCAGTGTCCTATTGTCATAACTGCTCAAAATCTAGTTCTGTTATGAATCATTTAGCTGCAAATAATTTTTAAAAATGATTAAATAGTTGCTACAAAGAATTGCTTTTTCTCACAAAATAATAAGTCTGGAGAGAGGTCTCCTAGGCCACTGCTGCTGCCCAATGACAATGACAAAGACTTGGGCTCTTTCTACTCTCTTCTCAGCCAGATTTAGTGTTTTGACTTTTATCTTCCTTGCTTATCAGCAAGGAGGTCAAGCAAGTTATTGGTTAGCTACTGTTTCTTGAGGAATTTGTCAATTTTACAAGCCGAACAAAGAGGAAAAGCCAAAAGGACAAAAGGATGGGCCAGCTGAGTCTGCCCCTGTTTATTAAGAAGTCAAGTCAACTTTCTCTTATTTCTCCTCGGCAGAACTTCATGAGCTGGCCACCCTGCTCGGATCAATGGGAAAGGTGCACAAGAATCTCATTTCTAATTTAGACCAATCACAAGCTATGCCTTGAAGCCAGGATAGGGCCCTTCTCCACTTGAGACCAGAAGCTCTCCATTGCTGCCTGAGTGAATGTGGGCTCTGTGAGCAGAACGTAGGGAACTGGAGCATTCACCTTGAATTGGCGTTAGATTCTGTCTGCTGTCACCTCTGGCGCTTTCTCAGCATCTCACCCTTCCTACCTAGAAGATCTTCTCTTCTCCCTTCATCTGTTTACATAGGTCTTCATGCCCCTTAAGTCCAAGCTTAGGGCTACCTTTTGTTAAGGCTGCCGGCATCATCCCTCATCCGTGGAGCCTGCTGTCTTTCCATGCATCAACTGTTAACAGCTAGCATATTGTGCCTCTTTCTTCTGACTAGGATCACTTGCTGCATTGTGTTATTCTTTCCCTCTTCCAATCCAGAGCATAAGCTCCTTGAGAATATGAATCATGTCTCATGTCACCTGGCCTAGAACCTTGAATATACAACATGCTCAGTCAATGTTAATTGTTTAGACAAGAACTAACTGATTGTCTCATTACTTATGTTCTCCATAACTCCTTCCGCTTAATGACATCACATCTTTGACAATTATCCTGAACCCTAATCCCATGACCCTTTCTGTAACTTAATCTTACTGATCTCTCTGCTTTTAAACTCTAATTAACTGCCCTCACAAAGAAACTCTGTTCTTCCTCGCCCCTCGCTATGGCGATGGTTTGTTATACGTTTTCATCGCCATCGTTGGCTCACATCATTCTATGCTATTCTAGTTATCCTCCGATGTTTTTGTCTTTTTCCTGCCTCTCTTGCTGGTTCCTCTCTCAGCTTACTCCTCTTTCCCTTTCACACTCTGTCTCCTGAGAGTTCCCCTCCTCTCAGCCTTTTCTTTTGAGCAGACCCACTCTCATCTACACAGCCCCCAGGGCAACGAGAGCAGCTCTCCTAACTTCTATAGCTGTACTTGTTGCCTTGTTGTCATTTCAAGCTCAAAGTTTCCAAAACTAAACTTAATCATCTGAAGTCCAAATACATCATTTATCCCAATTTTCCTGGTTCTTCCAGTCTCAGAGCATTAAATATTTGAGGCATTTCTAACCATTCCTGTCATGTTGATTCAATCTTTGAAATGTCTCTAATGTCCATTGCCTCATTTTTCCTCCTCCTTCAAAGTTCAGACGTATTTACCTCAACTATGCAACCTCTAACAATGCTCCCTGTCACAAATGCTGCTTTTCCCCAGTCTCTCCTAAACAGATTCAGCTTTTCTAAATCTAGCTTAAATGAAGTCCTAATTCTGAGTGAGAAACCTTCAATGACTATCCACCACCCGTCACATCGAGTCCCGATTCGTGAGACTGTCTTTCAGAGCCAACTCTAATCTGATGCCCTTGATGGATCCAAGTTAATTGTCTCTTCTCCAAAAATGAACATTTGTTGTCGTGAAGAAAGTTAACCTCCAGCTCTGTGCTTCCACTCCACCAGCCCACCACTCACTCACCCTCTCCCAGTTCAGCAACTTCGCTCCTTCTCAAGGACATCTAGAATCACCTTGGAGGAACAACAGAATCTTGTTTCTGATATTCAGGAGCCAAGGAAACATTTTCTCTTCTTTCAGGGGATGTGACTCCCTGAACAACGTACAAAGGAGTGGGTATCACGTGCTGTGGGTTCTTTTCAGCAGCCGTTCTTCTCATGTCTCCCCTGCAGTTTGTGGGCTTTTCTTGTTGCACCCTTTTTTTAAGTTACACGGTTTGTGAAATTTGAAGATGTAAAGAGCTTGCTTGAAACGGTTTGGCTGACTGGGAGTGTGTACATCCTTAAATGACTCTAGTTTTGCTTTTAAAAGAGAGCAATTCCATCTGGATATCAGCCTTCAGGGAGACTTCACGCAGGTGGCAGCCCACTTACTATCGTGGAGACTCCCTTTTAATTATGTTCAAGTTGAACGCCTCCCACACAGTGGGTAATCTGGACTGATTTTTTTTTGTCATTCTAAATGAGTACTCATACTAATATTTTTTCTTTCTTTTGAAGATTGTTTATTGAAAAAATGTTTGATTTTCAAGAATCAGATCCATTTGATTTTAACATATTTATTTTCCCCATAGAGCAGAGATATTTTGAAAATGTTTTACTTTAACGGTTTTTTATCTAGACTAACCCCTTGTAAAAGGGCAAAGTGTCTGCATGCTGAAACAAATGTGCATTGGAATGCACAACTGATTAACCAATTTTCAAATAATTAACTTTTTAGATTTTGCATGTGCATTTGTTGCTCATTTGACCGTATAATAATTAATTAGCCTTAATTATAATGGATTGCAGCTTCAAATCTTGCATGCATATTCTAATAGAATGACACTGTTTTATATCACTTTTTATATTTTAGTCAAACAGACAAGCACTCACAAGCAAAGGAAGAGAATTTTAAAGGTGGGGAGGCATTTCACATCTGTGGAAGTCGACATTTTGATTAATGAAGTGTTACACTTGTTTTTAATGTATTTATTTGGTGGTGCATTCAGCAAAATTAATCCTGATAGATGAAATGTGTTTAAAGCACTGCTTACAAAATGAATAGTGTCTCCAAGCTAATAGAGTTACAAATGAACAGGAAAAAAAAAAATGAAGACGACTTTAAAAATGAGTCAAGTGAAAATAAATGCCAGATTAAAAGACAATTTACTGTGTGTCTAGAGAGCCAAAAGGAACCCAAGTGCAAAGAATGTGACTCATGGACTGAATTAGCAGCTGGAATGTTTAAATATCAGCTAATGCTGCTCGGTCTCAGGGTAGGAAGGCTGCAAGGAGCTGGGCTTCTTACCTGCAGGTAAGTATGGGATGTGGAGCTGGAAGGCAAAAGCCAAAATGAGGTCCTGAGGATTTTATGGAGTCAAGCAGAGAAGTGCAACCAGGCCACTCATCAGTGATTGCAGGGAGCCAGGGTGTTGGTCAAGAATCAGGGGAAAGAGGAGCAGAAATGATGAGCTGGCTGTAGCATCTACAAAGGAGCGGGGACGAGGACTGCAAACCCAGGCCAGCCCTCCACCGGAACCTCTGCCCGTCTCACTTTTTGGTTCTGAAAAGCAAAAAGGTCCATTTAAAGTATCATAGAACAGACAGTTATCTACAAAATTCTTCACAAAGGAGAGTTCCTATTTCACGAATAATATCTTGAGCCCACATAGGCAATTCTCCCAAGATTTTCAAAGTACATAAATAGCCAAGCTGTCACTCTCAGGACAGGTCAAATAAGTATAAATACTCTTTGTACACAATTGTATAGGGCTTCAGAGAGCCACGCAAGTACCAACTCTGGCTTTAGTGCTCACTAACTATCTGACTGAACAAGTTAAAAAAATCTTTCTGTGTCTTGCTTTTATCGTCTGTAGATGAAGACTGAGAAGATTGTCTATCTTCAATCTCATGCCCCAGGATCGAAGACCTATGAGGACCCCGTGTTGATGGTGGTGTTCACTGATGTAGCCCCATGTGTTTAAAAAGCACCCAACACTTAGTTGCTCAACAAATGTTTGTTTAATAAACGAATGGATATGAAAAGCTTTTTTCACACTTTCCAGCACTTAAGTGTTCAATAAACAAATGGTAAACAAAATTTAATTGGCTAGCACCTCTATTTAGGTAGGTAGGTATAATGGAGTAGCTACAGCAGACTCACCCTCCAGCTGAAAGAGACTAAGAAGCCCAGATAACATCTTATGGTGTGAAAGCACTGCGAACACTACCAGAGAAGCAATCTGGCACCCTGTGCGTAGCTCCGTCCTATCAGAGCCTGGTAGTAGGCAAGAAACTGGGGGGGAATGGCAATGAACCCAGCAGAGCTTATAGAGATCTCCCAATGCTGAAGACGCAAAAATTGAAGTTTGAAGTGCCAAGGTAACCAGGACCTGAGAGGTCAAAATCCCAGAGAGAGGGGGAGGGGCAGTGCAGAGAAGCGAGCCCAAGGTTCCGAGGATTCCCCAGGAAGCCAAGCAGGAGGTTCCTGCAATGCAGAGCACACGCACTGGCAATCTCATGGTGCTGAGGAGACAGCATCGGAGCTTAGGACCAACCGAGAAGGAGGGTTCTTAGTAAACACTCCATGCTTTAAGATGAGAAGGCTACAGGGCTATACCTCAGTAGTGGTGGCAAAACAGAACTAAACCAAGCCCTATCCAAACTTCCATCCAGCCTCAAGTCAGCCCACAGCCCACTTTTACTAAGGTGATGGGCTCTTACACTAGCTGCCTATAAAAACATACAAATAATCCTTTCTACTAGTAGGTGATCAAAAGACTGCATAATTTCTCATACATAATACCCACCACTTAATTTAAAAATTACTGGAAACTCCAAGAAACAAGACCAAGAGGCAAAAAAGGTAATGGAATCGAAGCCACAGCTAACACTGACATTGGAATGATAAGACACGACCTTTAGTTAGAAAAACAAAAAACAAAACAAACTCCCTTCTCCTGGGGGAAAAAAAGACATGGCCTTTAAAAAATTGATTAATATATATAACAGAGTTTAAGGTGGAAAATTTCATCAGAGAACTGAAATTCAGAAAAGAATCAAATGGGTATTCTAGAACTAAAAAATTCAACAATTGAAAGTGAAAACAAAACAGAAAGTTAGACTCAACAGAAGATGGTAAAACAGAAAATTAGTCAGTAGAAAATATCCATGCAAAGTATGGAAAACAAAGAAGATGAAAAAAAGGAGAGGCATAAGTGAATGAAACTCATTGAAAAGTTCTAAATGACTTATAATTGAAGTCTCAAGGAGAGGAGGAGAAATAGAAACAATATGATGGGAGCAACACTTGAAGAGATAATGATCAAGAATGTCCCAAAACTAGTGAAAGATATCAATATGCAGATTCAGAAAGTTCTATAAACTAAGCAGGATAAACACAAATAAAATCATGCCTGAGCATATCAAAGTAAAAAATGCTAAACGACAAAGCTAAGGAGAAAATATTAAAAACAGTCAGAAAGAAGAGAGGCATTTCCTTTGAAGAAAGAATAATAAGAGATATAACTAAATTCTTAACAGAAACTATAGAAGCCAAGAAACAATGCAATGATATTTTCAAAGTACTGAAAGAAAATAACTGCCAAAGTAAAATTCTATACAAGGTAAAAATATGCTTCATAAGTGAGAGTGAAATGAATACATTCCAGTTGAAAAATTACTGAGGAAAATGTGTTACCAGCAGACCCACACTATAATGAATACTAAAGATAATTTTTTCAGGAAAAAAGAAAAAAATCCTAATGAAAACACAGAAATACGGAGAAGCAGGAAGAGCCACAGAAAGGGGGAAAATGTGGATCAATCTAAATGTATAGAGATATACAAAACTATAATAATGTCTTGTGGGGTTTTAAAAGCATGTAAAATTAAAATGAATGATAACAATTACACAAAAGGCAGGAGGACGATAAGTGGAATTAAAGTTTTCTACTGTCCTAACGCTGTTTGGGAAGTGACAGAAGTACCATGCATGTGGTCTCTAAGGTAACTACTCAAAGAACAGTGGATCTAGAGTACAGATATAAATGGAGATAGATAATACGCATCTCTCTATAAGGCATATAGCATAAGTATTATAAGAATAATATCTAAAACAATTCTAACAATCAAAAAGACTGCAATGAAGAAAGGGAAAAAAATAAAACTTGTGAAATAGGAAACAGATAGCAAGATGGTAATAATAGTCTAAAATGTCCATAATTACATAAAACACAAATAGACTAAAAGCTCCAATTAAAAAGATAAAGATTGACAGACGATGAAAAAAAACTAAAACCAAAATACGTTCTTCTTAAAATAGAAACACCTTAACTGCAGAGACACAGGAAAGTTAAATGTAAAAGGGTAGAAAAGATCTCTATGGTACTAACGCTAACAAGAGAAAGCTCCTGCAGCAGTGCTGATGTTAAACAATGTAAAACACATTAGACAGACAGAGGATATAAAGTTATAGCAGTTTCAAAATAGTGTATTTCATGAAAAAGATACAAAATTCTAAATTTGTATGTACCTAGTAACGTAAAATCAAAATATACGAAGCAAAAGTTGTAGAACTAAATAGAGAAACAGACCTATTCACAACCATTGTTGAAGATTTCAATAATTTATCTCAAAAATTTATAGGAAAAAAAAAGACAAACTTAACCTAATTGCCACGTACATATCATAGGCCTAACAAGTGCAGGACACACAATCTTCCCCATGGACGTGTAACTTTTAGCAAAATGACCTATAAATCAAGTGTCCGAAACTTCAGAGAACTGAAATAAATCAGAGTATGTGCTCTGACAACTTGGATTAAGCTACAAATCTATCAAAGATAATTAGAAAATACCCAAATTTTGAGAACTAAACAATGCACTTGAAGAACCCATGGTTCAAAGAAAAGACTCACTGTTAACATTTCAAACACATTTAGGCTGAATGATAAAGAAAATATGATATAGTAAAACGTGGGGTGAAGATTAGGAAGTATTTAGAAAGAAATTAGTTTCAAGGATTAACTAATCAATGAAGATTAAAGAGCAGGCGTTAAATTACATAAGGAAGCCATCACATTGCGGGGGTTCTAATTCCTTAGCAGACTAGTAAACAAACCAAAACCTAAGCTTGTAAATGCTTCAAGCTTAGGAAATCAGAACCTAAGGACAACCAATCACAAACAAAGCAAACCTTTCAGCAAGAGCCAATCAAATAATTTCCCTGCTTCGCTCCCGCCTCTTCTGTAATCTTCTCCCCAGCACCGGTGATGGCAAGCTCTTAACCACTTCTGGTCAGGCAGTGCCTGATTTGAATAGATTTTTTGTTCCAATAAACTCTTAATTTTTTTAAATATGCCTCAGTTTATATTTTACCACAATAATTCTAAATATTTATCTCAAAAAAGATAAAAAATAAATATAAAGAAACCAAATAAAAAAAAAACACAGATAAGATAAAAATTAAAAAACCAAGTGCAAGACACAGAAAATCGACAATGGCGAAAGATAAAACTGATAACAGGTAGCTGCTGGTAATATCGTTTTTTTGTGAATACTGGTTTTATGAGTATGTTTACTTCGTGAAAAGTCATCACGCTCTGCATTGATGGTCTGTTCATCTGTCCCAATATATAAAAAGTTTATATAGGAAAAAAACCCCAAAATTTTGGCACATGGTCGGGGATTGTAATTTCCAAGCTGCATCAGGCAGACTGTGTCACCTTCCAGCACATTCAAGGGCAGCATAATGAGGTAGGCAAAGTCTATCTTTGCAAACCCTCTCTCTTTTCATGATGTTTCCTCCCAGCCTCCCTCATCCTCAGATCTCATTGCACAAGGCCAGTGTTCCCGTCTTCTAGAGATGCCTGCAGGGTAATCCCTAGAGTGCTCCAGAAGGCCTTTGTGCCACCGGAGTAAGCCTCTCCTCCATTCCCTCTCCGGTCTCCCCACTGAAATTACTTATGTCGTTACATTAGGGCAATACTGCTGAAAAAAAGGTTCTGTGACCAAAGAAGTCAGGGGAACATGGCACATTTTCCCTCTTGAGATTCATAATATGCAAGACTCTATTGAATTGCCCAATGAGTCTTCCAGCAGATAAACCTGCTTCTCTGTGTTTATCCAGCATTTCCAAAATGAATTTGTCCGCAGGTCTTTTTTCACATCATGACATGCCTTCATTCGTTCAAATATTCATGGAGTAGCTAGTATTGGCTAAATACTACATTCATGTCTGAGAAGTCATGGACCTGTCTCTGCCCTCCAGGAGTTTACACTCTCAGTGATGGAGGCAGATAGTGAAGATGAAATAACTTACAATGTCAGGTAGTGGTAAACACCGTGAAGCAGGGTGTGGAGATGAACACTGACAGCTGAGCCTGGAGTACAGGTGATACAGGAATACACAGAATATAACTTGGGAAATTTTGCCTTAGATTTGCCCACGTCTAGGTGAGGTGGAAAAGAACTATACAGGAGAAACCTGGAGAAAATCCTCAGCACTGTGTCTTCTCTCCAATTGATGTATGCTCCCTACAAGGATTCTTATTCCTTGACTTTGACAACCAGTCTATTGAGGGTAAGAGGGAAGGCAGTGTGGTGGGAGGTGTCCCAGAGACTGAGTTGGATCCCTCAAATTGTACTTTGTGGGCGGTACCTACTCAACACACTCCTAAGGCAATTTCCCCTTCCCGTAAACTCGGAAAAATGCGATATTCACGTATTTTGTTGAACTTAATGTCAACTGTTCAACTTACCCTAAGTATTTCTCATTCGTAGATCATTGACTAGCATAATCTTTCCTTCCTACAGACATAGAAACTGGCTTGCCAGATTCTATGTTGTTGGTCATAGAGTTAAGCAGGCAACTCATGCCTTCTTCTGTTCTCTAATTCACAGCACCTGTTAGATACCTACTGTGTGTGCAGCGCTTCTTAGGAGCTGGGTATGCAAAAACTAATGTGACCCAAAGGAGCACACCAGCGCATTGCGGGCAGGTGGTCAGGTACTTCCCCTTGTGTTCCCCAGCCTATGTCTTAAGATATCCATAAAAGCTTCACAAAGAAGAGATGTGACTCTTGTTCCTTACTTTCAAAAGCCACAGAGAACACAATAAGTAGGGCAGACACCTAAGATGTACTTTGTCTTCACTCCTGAAGTCTTTGGATGGCTTTGGAATATTTAGGGTAATGACCAGTACAATAATCTTTCGGCAACAATCGAGATAAGACGTCATGAAAACAGAACTGCCCCCCATTCTCCTCACTGGGAAGCGTCTCCCAGCAGCGTAACTTCCAGACACTCATCGGACCCAAAGGCGGATGCTCGGAACCAGTTAGGGCAGAGAAAGCAGTGATTCTAATCCACCGCCTC
Source organism: Equus przewalskii (assembly GCF_037783145.1). NCBI lineage: Eukaryota > Metazoa > Chordata > Mammalia > Perissodactyla > Equidae > Equus > Equus przewalskii. The sequence goes on along the minus strand of NC_091832.1, from coordinate 119,609,616 downwards.
AAGTCCCGTGACTCATCTAAAGCAGAAGTGGTAAGAAACATCCAGGCCAAGAATCTGAAATTATGAGCAGCAAGGAGACTCATAATGATCGTACTGATGAGTCATCTCCCTCTGCTCCTCACTCAGAAAAGATAAGCCAAGGTACAGATAACCAGGAGTAAAGCGATACCAAGAAAATGCAAAAGAGGCTGTTTTCTAGAACGATAGCAGGAAAGATGAAGTGGATGAGGAGATATCACAAGCAGACCAGACTGATTCAGACTCCTGCTGAGCAGGCTGGGCAGATACAGGTTTTGTGAGACCCCAAACCAGCAGTAATTGATACAGAAAAGGGAAGGAGGCCTATACTTTAACCAACCAGAGAATTGGAAGCCAAGAGACTCAACAGGTGAATTCCAGTTCACCAATGCATTCTTCCAACTCCAGGTGCTGGCTCAGCTTATAATATCAGAGACAGGAGAAGGCCATAATGAGAAGACCCCATTTCCCTGAGGGAAGAGAAGCTGATAGTGCACGTAGGGTCTCTTCCTGATGCCTCCATACCTGCAGCCCTCTGCTGTGATCCACTTCAGCTACCTTACTAAGACAGAGAACTCTTCTGTGGAAGTGATCTATGTTCAATGGAACTTTTCGTTCCACTGCTCTCGGTTTACATGGCTATTTTAGCACCAACCACATTGTCTTGTGAGGCACTGTTTGCTTATCCATCTCTCTAATAGATGGTCAACTCTTTGAGAGCAGAAGCAACAGCTTATTCATCTCTGTCTCTCCAGCACCCAGCAAAGTTCCTGGACCAGAACAGCCATTTAAAAAAATCTTAAAGAATTGGATTTAACTGAACTTCCCCTTCTATTGCATGTGTGGCCTGTCATGCTGGGTGAGTATATGATAGGACCTTGGTTACAATTCTACAGAGCCCTATGAAATCCCATTGACATTCGAGCTGCCCCACTCAAAAACTTAGCAAAAGGAGGGGCAGTGGACTGAGAGTCATTCATTCCTTCCACGAATCACTATGGAGCAGCGGCTGTGTGCTGCACACAGTTCTTGGGGCTGGGACAATTAGCGAAGAAAGAAGGTTCCTGCCCTTGTGGGGCTTATGTTCATCTGGCAGACAGGAACAGAAAACAAATATAACAAGTAGACACGCTGGCATGTTAGAAGATGACAAATGCCGTAGGAAAGAGAAAAGGTGGGGTGAGAAAGACTCAGAGTGCCAGGACACAGGGTTGGGGCTTGGGCGGGTGTCAGCTCCGGAGAGCAGAGTCAGCGCTCACTGCAGTCAGTGCCCACTGAGGAGGGGAGACTGGACCAGACGGAAGGACGTGATGGAGTTAGCCGGGTGGGTATCTGAGAAAAGATGGATCACACTTTCTTCTCCCAACTCCACAGGGACCTTTCTGCCAGTGCTGCCCTGGGGCTCAGAAGATATGGAAGTCTGTCGAGCAGCCAGGGCACTTGCTTTGGCTCACACAGTAAATTCAGTGAGTAAGGTTTTAGTCATTTTGCTACTGTGACGTGGGAGGCCAAGACAGGAACAGAGAAAGGAGAAGCAGCACAGGACTCAAGAACGGGGTGGGGGTGGGGAGCAGAGGGAGCTGCACTCTACTCTGAGATCAGGGACGGCTCTGGAAATCTTGTGGGTAATATGAAGTCAAGACCTTTCCTATTTCCTGAATGTTCTTCCCTGTAATGAGTTTAAATTATCTAAATCTGACATTTAAAACTCACAGAGTCTCTTTGCTGCCAGTAAAGACTTCAGCTGGCTTTTCTCCTTCTTTCTTTTTTTTTTTTTTTTTTGAGGAAGATTAGCCCTGAGCTAACATATGCTGCCAATTCTCCTCTTTTTGCTGAGGAAGACTGGCCCTGAGCTAACATCCATGCCCACCTTCCTCTACTTTATACGTGGGACACCTACCACAGCATGGCTTTTGCCAAGCGGTTCCATGTCCCCACCCGGGATCTGAACCGGTGAACCCCGGGCCACAGAGAAGCAGAACGTGCGAACTTAACCGCTGCACCACCAGGCCGGCCCTCTCCTTCTTTCTATTTTCTGGGGCATCCAAAGGAGAGTGATCAGAACTAGAATTTCTGGCCCAGGAGAGGGAATTCCAGTCTTGTTGTTTTAATCCTTGCTCTCTACCAGTCTTATCACATTATCTCTCTGTTCCTTGGGGCTTTTTCAACATAGCTAATCAAAACATAGTTGAAAATTTATTCATTCAATTCAACATGTTTATTAAGTGATTGACAAGTTTCGGTCCTGACAAGGGACCGGGGACACAGCGATCAGTAGGGAGAAGCCATCCTGAATGACCTATAGGGTGTTACTGTGCCCCAGGCTGCACATCATGACCACAAGTCACAAGAAAAGAAAACAGCTTTGTCACACTCTAGAAATAATTCAGTCAAAAATAATAAACTGTTTTTAAATGGAATCTAAAGGGGTAAAACTTAAGAAAACTCATGTTCTTACTAATGATCATTTTAATACTGTCATTGTCTTTCCCATAAAGCTCTGAAACCCCAGCACCTCCTCCTGGTTCCTGTCAGTAAATCTGTGTTTCACGAAAGGCCTGATCACCCACATTTATCATGTTATCACTGAACCGCCAGAAAGGGAGAGGATGGAAGTGTCACAAAAGTCAATAGAACCGGAAACAGTGAGGCAAGGTGAAGCCTTGAGGTGGCGACCAAGGACCCTATGAGCAGAGGGACGTGGGGGGCAGGTTGCAGAGACCACAGGCCTCCTGATCTTGGTAGACAGCCAGCCATTTGTGCTCTGAGTCCACAGTGAGGTCTGCCCACTGGATGGTGGCATGATTTACATAAGATGGAGCCCAGCTGTCTGGGAAACAAAGTTCTCTTCAGCCTGAGAGATCTTAAGAATCCCCCAGAATTCAACTCACACAACACGCGGGCCACACATACGTGGCGGGTTTGGCATCCTATCATAGAGTGTTTCTGCATCGATGAGCAAGGGGTTACTGACTGAAACGGGGTTTCTCCTCTGCAGCAGGAATTGCAGATGTGTGAGAATGGGAGGAGAAAATAGCACCTCCCTCAGAGACGCTGTCTTTGTTTTATTCATTCACTAGGCTTCCCATTCTAAGGAGGACTTCAAGCTGCTTTTGCTTTGTTGCTGAGCCTCTCTTGTTTCCACACCCAAATGAACCCCTCCTGGAATTTAAGGGTCATTGTGCCAGCCTGACCACAGGGCTCCCAGAATTTCCTCTGCTCTCTTCTCACCCTAGAATAAAAGCTCTCCTCGATCCCGGATTCAGTGTCCCTGTCTGGGACCCAGAGAAGAATGCTGAGTCCTCCACCCCATGTATCTTAAGGTAGGACAGACCAGCAGAGCAGTGAGATGACAGGCCCATTGTTAGAGCCCAGCGCGGGACTTCCCCTTCCTAGGAGCTGAGTCACATTTTTCCTGTTGTCGACGTGAAGCCTGTCCGTTGATGCTGATAGGCTATCTTGCGATGTACAAAGCCAGGCGGACAAGTCTCCTTGCGTTCGTTGGCCTTACCTTGGAGCCTTCCCAATTAGAAGCTGTCCACTGGCCAAGGGAGATAAGACATGGTTTATTAAACCTCAGATACTGGACTGAATGAACTAATTTCTGACAATTTTCTTCTGTTAAAATGCTCTCTGAGGTTCCTGCCTTGTGCAATCTTACTGATTTTGACACAAGTCTTTTGGGATGTATACGTGCATTTTGTTCTTGATATCTGTTCAGTTGACACATGCTTTAAAACCACAGATATCTTTGATTGGCTGGTAAATTGTGAAAACAGGAAGTCAAAGGATGGAGTCAACTGTGAAATGACCATAACAAGAGAAGCTCTGCTTCCTTGCCAGGATGGGAATGCTGTTGTGAGAAACAAACAGAAATGAAAGATATAATTCCAACAGGAAGACAGAGTATCCAGATGCTCTAATTATCATATTTTCAGGGCCTTATAACCAACAAAATGGTTTGCAGATCTTAACCCACAGTATTGTTGCCAGGAATGATAAAATCTCAAAAATTAGGAGAGGGATGTGGTGACATTTGCTGGCCGGGAAATATCTGAGATAATATTTTTTGTCTGACAATCACCATCTGCATTGAGCTTTAAAGAAGTCCCACAACTCGCTGTTTAAGTTAATCCCTTAATTTGTTCAGCAAATATCTGTTGAGTGCTCTCTCCAGCACAGGTCCTGTTGTACATGTTAGAGCTGGGAAGGTCATGGTGTGCTCCCTTCTTGCTTAGAAGCCTGTGCACATTCTTACACCAGGACTCTTCCTGTGATTCCTCAGGTTTGCCCAGCGTCAGCCCTCCTGTGATGCTGTTGTTCCATGGTGAATTCTCAAAACGAAGCTTATTTCTCATCACTGTAGAGAACAAAAAATACCCTCAAATCAGTGGATATGAGGAACATGGGCAAATCCTAGAATGAAATGAATGAGGCAATACGAGAATTACTACTTCACCAGTATGTAATGAGTTTACGAAATTTATCACTTTAAGGATTTTAGAGATGTAAATGAATTTTTTAAATCCTTGGATAAATTTTGAGGCAGGCCCACTGTTGGCAGTAGAATGGAGGGAGTGAGGAGAAAGGACCACACATGGTAAATCCTGTTCACATCCTTCAAGAATCTCTGTATGAAATAGACAAATGATGCCATGTGCCTTGTATTCATATAATTGACTTTATGATCAATATCTCTCAAGGTCTAACTGGCAGAAGAGAATTAAAAATATTACAATGGGATATTTTAAAGTCATCTTGTTGGAGGGAGAATAAAGAATTAATAATGAGGACTTCACACAATTGATTGTTAGAAGACGAAGTCACTATGCGTATATCAATCTATTTAACCTTCAAACAGCGTTTTCAGAGACTGTTCTAGGAGGAGGTTCTTTTGGGGCAGCTGGATATTCATTTCAGTCAGCCTTAATTGTATTCAAAAATCTGGCTTCTAGAAGTTTAAAAGCAAAGCTGGAAGAAAATAAATCTACTCTAACCCTCTTATCTGACAGATGAGGAAACTGAGGCACAAATAAGTTAAGTGGCTTCCAGAGGTCACAGCATTTATACAGGGAAGAAGCCCAGCCACCCCAGGCCCGGGACACCAGGCTCGCTGCGTGTCCCTGTGCCCACAGGGAGATGAATTCGGGGCACCCTGGATCAGCGGTTACCCTCTGCAGGCGGTGAAGCGCTGGCGCCTGAGGGCTGCCTCCATCGCCACTCGGGTCGGCCCTGCACTGCCTTAAACCCAAGAATCTGCCGTGAGAGGAGCTGTTCGAGCACATCCACAGAGCACTGAGACCGCCTACCGACCCCGGACTGACAAAACAGCCTTTTTTATTATTTAATAGAAAAATGAAAAGTGAAGAAAAATTCTAAGTATAAAGGACTTCCCAAAGAGAAATCCAGAGAAAATGGCAATAATAATGCAAAATATTCAACTATATAATTTACAAGACATTCATTTAACTGTATGGTCAAATAACCCTACTATTCATTTCACAGCTATAGATCAATTTTTTCATGTGTGAAACCTATGCAATAACAACTATTTTCTCTTCAGATGAGGGATCCTGGTTTGAGTTACCCATACAATTTGATAAAAGTGCATTATTCCTGATGGACCCCAGTTGCTGGGTAGATGGAAATGTTTAAGACTAAAAACCTAATTATCCTAAGTTAGGTGATCAGAGAGAGAAAGTATGAGAATATAACTGTAACCCAAATAATTCATTTCCTAAATTTTTTTTAAAATTCTTTTAGGAGAAAAAAACTTCAAAAAATTATATATTTATAAATTTTGACAGATATTTAAGTAAAAAAAAAAAAAGTGTCTCCTCTTACAGCCAGATTTTCCCCCACAAGTTGTAGCCATGCTAAATATACTTGTAATACAGCCACTTTCCATTTTCACACCCTGAGCCAACTCATCTATAAACCAGCGCGGTGTTTCCAGTTTCCTTCAGTGGACTGTCCAGAGCCCTCACAGGCACAGGTGCGAGCTGAGGGCTGTCACCGATGTGCGTGTGCTGAGCAACGTGGGGCCAGGGCTGTCCGCCCACGCCGTTTACCCTGGCTGTCGCTGCTTGCCACATTTCTGTGTAACGATGGACTGCGCCAGGCCCATCCGCGTGGATGACTTGGTCAGTCGGACAGAAATTAGCCCCTAATGGGCAGGTCAGCTGGCGTCCCGTGGTCAACAGTTCCGTCTCTAGTAGGCCTCAATGCCACTCCAGAGCTGTGTTTCAGAAAGCATGCAGTTCACTGCGGACGGCACGGCCGTGCTGCTGATTCTCAAAGGCCTGCAGTGAGTTTCCCACCACTGACGCCTCCAGCATCGTGGGGTCTGATGGGCCAGAGAGCCCAAGGACGCTTGCAGCCCAGACCTGCTGTGGAGCTCTGTCCGGCCTGGCGCCTGCTCACAGCTGGTGGCCTCCTGTGGAGCCACGCACACGGGGCCGAGCAGGCTTCCTAGTTGTGGAAGGTGTTGCCCCGGGAACCTGACAAGACCTACCAGGAGCAGTGAGCCCCTCCTCGTGGTGGGGTTGAGAGACGCAGCCGTTTGACCTTTACTCAGGAGGGATATTCCACCACGTCCCTGGCCACTGCACTTGTACAAGTGTGTCTGAAGTGTCGGGTCCCTGAAACGTCGTCTCCCACACTCAGGGACTGCTGGCTCTTACTGTAGGGACTGGACTGTCCCTGTGAACTTGGAACACTCAGCAAGGTCTATGGAGCCAAAGCCCCCTGGGGAACCTGTGCAAACGTGTCCACCACACGCTTCAAGAGCCCAGGTTTTCCCAGTCGAGGCCTGGAAGAGACCTGCCTTGGCTGGGCATCTAAATATCTGTGGAGCTTCCAGAATTCTGTCAGGCTCTGATTCTGCTCTTGAGCTGCTCGCTGTTCCACTGCAGGAGAAGAGGGCCTCTTTGTAAGCTACCAAAGAGGCTCTCTTCCCCTGTTGGTATCTGTTGGTTTGTTAACAGCCCTCAGCTTCTCACCATCCCACCGTGGAGCATCAGTAAGTCTTGGTAATAACCGGCCGACTGCTGTCCTTGCACACCCTGTCCTGATATCTTTCAAGCCCCAGAATCACCACACCTGCGAGGGTGCTCTCTACCGGGACTCTCCTGCAAGTCCCTACTGGGGAAACGTTCAGCAAGTGGGCTGCTATCTTGTGCCCTCCTTTCCTCTCAGGATGGGGTCCTCCCGGCCTGCTGGGCAGAAAGTGAGCCAGGCACCAAACTCACCTCACACCTGGTTTATCAGACACTTTTGGTATCAACTGTATCAGTTCAGGTCAACCAAGAAGCCGACACCAAGACAGGATTACACGTGCAAGATATTTATTGGGAGAAAGTCCTGTGGATGATGTTGGGGGAGGAGCCTCCAGACCCCAAAGAGGAAGTGGCGCCTGTAAAGAGAGAAACAGAGAGCTCGCAATCCTCATAATCAGACGACCTCTGACTCTGCAACTCTGCCCTTGCTCCGTCTTTTGCTCACAAGGCTGTTGGAGGAACTGGAGGCCGATCTACACGGAGAGGCCTTTCTCAGAGCCCGTACAGAGAGGGCCCCTGACGGCAGCTATGTGTTCACTGCACAAATGCAAGGGCACTAAGCGGAGCCTGAGTGTCTGTCAAGGAAACACAGCACCCCAATTCCACGTGTGACAGGTGGACGTGCAGGCTGCCTCTCTGCATTTACAACAACCCCTGTTTCTCACCAAAGTCAGTGTCACGCACTTTATATTTTAAGTAGCACGAGGCAGAACAAAGGATGCACTGAGCTCACACAGACACGACCTCAAAATGTATTCTGCCTCACAACTATTATTACAAACTAAAATGCCTCTGTCCTAGCATTTAATCAGAAGAAGAAAACCAGGGCTGCGACGGTCGTGGGACGAGGCGAACATTTGTTGAGCAATGGTTTGTGCCCGGGACGACTGCAGGCACCTCACAATTGCTTGCCTCCGGCTCACAGGAGCACCTGGAGTAGGAACCCTTGTCCACTTCCGATGTGAAAATTGAGGCTTATAGAGGTGGTTACTTTTCCAAAGGAAGTCAATTATCAGAAATGACCAGTGATTGACTCCAGAATCTCGTGTATTTCATTTTTTGAAAACTTTAAAGTGAATTTCATTTAAGAATTACAGAAATTTTTCAGTTTAAATAATTGTTTCCAATAAAAATTTCTTTTCCTATATTACATGTTTAAAAGCCTACAGAGATTTTTGTCCCTTCCTCTGTCAACACCACAATGCTTTGAGCAGTGAGTTGTTCCTAGATCCCTGTTTCTCACTTAAACTGTGAACTCCTTGAGGGCAGCTCTCACGCCTGACTCACCTCATCCCCAAACCACCAGAATGAGGTCTGACTGCCTTGCACTTAGCTGTCACACGTTGAGCCGAACAGGAAATCTCAAACGACTCGGTTCATTTTTCTGCGACTTCTCTGGTTATTCTGATAGAACAAATCAGAATGTTAGAAGAAAACACATGGTCTCTTTAGTCTGTGGGACGCACACCATAATGGAAGGGCTCCCTCAAAAGCCTTGAAACTCTTCTGTTTGTTGGGAACCCAAAGTTGTTTAGCTCTTTTCTTGGCCAGAAGATGGATGTGGCTTACGGAGATCGACAGGGAGTTCTCACCCCAGGATCCCATCTCTCAGTTTCCCTCCTACGTGGGGAGACGGCCAATAACAAGCGTGAGAGTAAAGAGCCATGTGATTTGGGGACCAGATCTCAAAACATACCCAGAAAACAGGGCCCAGCCAGTGGCTCTCAGAGCTCATGTCACGGAGAAGAGCACAGGCTCAGAGACAGATGGGCCTGAGTGTGAATCCCATGTGACACTGAGCTGCGTGACCTTGGACAAGCTGCTGCACCCCCCTAACCACAGCTTCCTGTGTGTGAGACAGAGATAATAGTGCTGCTGTGAGAAGGAACGGGAAGAGCACATGTGGAGCGCTCAGCACATGGCCAGCACTCAATAAATCCTATGAAGGAGGAATTCGCGCTGGTCATTGTTCACTGTGCATGCAACTGCTGCTTCACGTGTCTGAGCCAAAGGAGGACGGCATCTGGAACTCACAATTTTAGTAGGTCTTTGCATTTCCACAGCACCTTTCATCTCAGAGGACCAAGGCTGGGAAAGGACTAAGTCTCGTCTACTGCATTCTGGAAGAGACAGGAGCACATACGGTGGCCCTGGATACTGAACAGAACTGTAGTCTTGGAGCCACCTCCACATGCAGAGAGTGAAGCCAAGCAAACCCTTAGCGGAACTCGGTCCCTCGTATCCTCGGGTTCCTCTCTAACTGGATCCGATTATTGGTTTCCTGGGGCTAAATATTATTTATCGGCAGTGTAAGTCAATGCTGCTGACGTATGACTCTTTGGGGGCGTGTTTGTTTTTTGAAAACTGCTCTCAAATTTTCTAAATGTGAATTTAAAAGTCTGTCAGTCTATGTGCTGATAACTCAAAACAGATTGTAAATGTAACGGGATGCAATCAAGGCAAACAAACCCGATGAGAGCGCCAGAAGGCTGCGTATTAGGCCTGCTCCCCTCACGGGCTTCGCTAATGACGGAACAATTGTGTGTGCCGATCTGCCGCTGGCATTGCTATGCAGACAGCAACACTTTCATCTAAAATCCAGCTCCAAATTTTTTTAATCCTGTCAATGAATTTGCTGTGTCTGCAAAGAGCAACTCCAAAGAACCTTCCTAAATAATAAGAAATGGGAATATGCAAGCACAGTCTTTAATTCTAAATCCAGGGTGTTAGTTGAAATATACAATCACTTTTCTCTTTGTCATTGTTTTGTCATCTACTGGGATCCCTGCATCTGAACAACTTTTATGAATTTATGCCTAAACACAGCTTTAAAATGCTGGAATTGGTCAACATTGAAGGCAGGTGGGCGCTAAACTGCAGGAGAATATTGCAAGATCCCAAACTCATCTAACATTTCCTTCAGAAAATAAAAAAATGTAAATGTGCTCTGACTGCTGTTCAGTTTACTGCGGGGACCAGCTTTTCATCCAACAGCACCTGCCTCTCTATTCAGAGATGTCTGCGTGGGAGGATAAGTGCCAGCAACAAAGACTTCGGCTGTGGCAGCGGCTGCCTCATTTTCTTGGAACTCACCATTATGTTTCAGGTCAGAGATTGAGGTCTGGTGCGGGGAGCAGGGCTTTTAATATCAGGTGAATGGATTTTTATAAGAGGTTGGGAAGCTTTGGGTCTTACAGAGAAAAATGGTGCTTTAAAAATAGGCACATTTCTTTTGTACTGTAATTATCAGTGCATGACAAATCATTTTTCATTCTGTTCCATGTGGGCAAAAGGAAATATCCACTACCCATCTCTGTGGGCTGGCCATTTTAAGAAGTCAAAACGTTCCCATATTTCATCAGTTTCTTGAGAATATGTCATTTACCTAGAAGACTCACCCTGAAACATCACTTTTAAGGGAGAATGAACAAAGGGTACAAATTCGTCAATCTGTCCAGGAAGTCATTGTCACATGTTCACTGTTTAGCAGGTAATGTTGGGTAAACTGATAGCTTTTCTATAGTTCCTAAAGCGCTCATATTGTGTAAGCGACCAAACATCAGAAATAGGAACAACCATCCCTGTTAAAAATAGAAAGAATGACAAAAACATGAAAGAGTGGAACAATAGCTCCCACACTGCTCATCAGAGCCCCCACGCTCACTGAGCCCCTCTGAGCTCCTGCGGCCCCATGTTGAAGTGGAGGCGACAAGGCTTCCCTTCCCAGGCTGCTGTGACCAGGGAACAGGAAACTTGGTGAAGAGCTCTGCAAATAGTGACATATTTTAAAAGCATCAGAAAGAAGAGGATCATAGTAACAAGAACAATTATAGAATGATTATCACACTACTAAACATAATAACGACGGTTATTATTATTGAAAATAGTGGATCTGGCCCAGCAGGGCTGAAGACGCGTAGATGGTGCGCTCAGGCTACGCGGCTCGGATGCTCTGGCCTGGAGGAAAGGAGGCCCCCAGGCCGTGTACTCCCGTCTGAAGAAGTGAAGTCCGCTCTGACTGGAGCGGACCTCAGACACACTGACACGTGTTCTGTAAGAGGAGCTCCGCAGACCTTGAACTGAAGTCCCATCTTTCTGAGAGCCTTTTTCAAAAGCAAAGAGCGGGCTGAGGGACAATCCCGCCCCTCAGCGAGCTTGCAGGGCTCGGAGGCGCTTCGCCCACAGCACAGGGGCTCTGCAAACCCGCCAGGCCCGTCCCTCCAGGGCCAGGCGCCCAGGCGCTTGCACGGCCTCACGTGGGGCCGCCAGGCAGCGGCTCGCGTTCACTAGCATCTCTCTGCCCAAAGTCCACAGCTTTCCATTCTTACAGGAACTAAGGATTTTACAGTTGCTTTCTTAAAAAGTGGCAGGAATTATGGCTCAAAAACTACGGTATATTTTTGCTTCTGAAACCAACACTCCAGAAAAATAAATACACTTTTAACAGGGGACACACTGTCTACGCCACCTCCCACGCTCCCTCTCAGGGTGACAAGATGTGCGGTAAGAAGGTTAGGCAGCTGGCCGTCACTTATGCAGTCTACGAACACGACAGTCCCTCTCCTCAGGGGCGGGAGAGGACGCTGCTGGGGGCTGCCAGCTTCTCCCTCCCTTGGGGCTCGTCTTCTGGTCGGCTTAGACGCGGGGGAACTACATTTCCCAGAATCCCCTTCGCCGGATAGTCCTGGGTCGGCGCCCCCAAGGGCGTTCGCGTGACTTTTGGGAGGCAGAGCTCAGCCCCAGCCGCTGTGCACCGAGGACCGTGGTTGCTCGAGTCAGAGACAGACAGACCGCGAGGCCCCGGTCTGTGCTTCTCTGCGGTCCACGGCCAGCTCCCTACCTGACTGCCTGCTCTGCGGACCAGTGGCCACCCCAGGCCGCCGCCAGACCCTTTATGGTGAATCCACAGAGGCCGTAGCCGCAAGGAACCAGGAATGCCCGCAGACCGCCATCCCCGGCCCGCTCGGACTCCGCTCAGGCAGCTGCCTGTGCCTGGCTTCCTGCACGTTCTGACTCGTCTGCCGCTCCAGAGCTGGCTTCAGGCAGGGTCACCTGTCCACACAAGTCATTTGGAGACCTTTGGGATAAGCGAAAAGCAAGGGCTTCAAAGTCCTGCAGATCGAGGCACTCGTCCTAACCCTTCACTCTTCCAGCTGGTACGACCTTGAGTTTCTCAAGCCTTCATTTCTACCTTCAGGAGAATTGGCAAGAAATCCTGCCTGGGTCCTGTGTGAAGAAACCAAAAGTTCTCCCGTGAGTGTTCGTACTCAGAGCCGGTCTGGAGCTCATGCGCTCCACCTGTGTGCGCCATGAAATCCCAGACTGAGAATTTAAAGTGGCGCATGGTTGTTAGTGCTTCTGAGGCATCCGGAAAGAGCAAAGGTAGAAACTTTCCAAAGGAAAGCACCTTAAACCCAGGACAGAGTCTTCTCAAATGAAGTTCCGGGAAACATAAGCTCACAATAAGGAAAAAGAAATCACAGCCGCCCAAGGAAAGATGCTGCCATTGGCAAGAGTCAGTGGAAACAACAAGCAACAGAAGCTGAGCTGCGAAGATGGCTAATAACGAACTAAAACAAATATTTACAGAGTTCCTGTTTTAGCACAGATCCTTAGTGCCTGGGATCAGGCACATCAAGGAGAAAAGCCGAAATCTTGCCGTTTTAGTGATATTTACAATCAATATTTAAAACGTGAAGAATGTCTGTTTAAATTTTTAAAGAAATACAAGAGGATGTCAAATTTACAGGCAGATTTGATAAACAAATAGAACTTGGAGAAATAAAAGCATAATAATCATGGAAATTAGAAAATCAATGGATGGGATAAGCCCCAGGTGAAGAACGAGAGGAGAGGGAACTCAAGCTTTTGCGCACAGTAAGGGCAGCACAGAGGGGTGGAGGAGATGAGCAAGAGGACGCAGAACAGGAAGACCAGACGGAGCGGCTCCCACACACACCACTCAGTGTTTCAGAGGGAGAAGGGAGGGCGGGGGCCACGTGCCGGGAGGCAGCGGCTCAGAGCTCTCCAGGAGTGAAAGGGAACTGTCCTCCCACTCCAGAAGCCCAACAAATCACGCCAGGATTAAAAAAATGTGTTTGGCAACAAGTAAAATTTAATGACAGCGTATTCTATAACATTCGGTTTAGGCACCAAATGTATATTAAAAGATGGAATGAAATGTTAACTTCCACTAGGTCATCCAACAGGGGGAGGCAAGTGGGATGCCCAGGGCACAAAGCTGAAGGAGGGAAACCAGATGTGCATCTGCAGAAACTCCACAGGGAGCCCCGATGTTTCCGTGCCCTGGGGCCTCCCGGGCCCCACCCTGGTCCCGGCCCTTAGAGATAAAACCCTGCTTTGTGACCTAATGTTTGGAGTTATCTAACTGAACGTTAGAAAAAATAAACTGAGTTATTTTTATGAAATTTATATATGGTTTTAATCTACTACTTCGAGATCTGTTTTACACTCAGTATAACATGGAGCTGGTCCAGTGGCGCAGTGGTTAAGTTCGCACATTCTGCTTTGGCGGCCCCGGGTTCGTGGGTTCAGATCCCAGGTGCAAACCTAGGCACCACACAAGCCATGCTGTGGCAGGTGTCCCATGTATAAAGTGGAGGAAGATGAGCATGGATGTTAGTTCAGGGCCCGTCTTCCTCAGCAAAAAGAGGAGGATTGGCAGCAGATGTTAGCTCAGGGCTAATCTTCCTCAAAAAAAAAAAAAATGTATATATTTAACTGTGCCCATTATAAATGTACAGTTCACTGAATTCAACAGTGTAACTACCTCCACATTGAGACACAGACATTTCCATCATCCCCAAGAGCCCCCTCCTTCTCCCTTGCTGGGGTCCGTGCCCTCCCCTGCTTCCTGTCACTAGAGTTTAGATTTCACTTTTCACAGTTTTATATAAACAGAATCATACAGTATTTACATTCTGTTTTTAAATAACAAGAAAAATATCTAAGGTAGCACTTCTTTAAAAATGTCTCACTAGAGGTATGGGTTATCTTTATTTGCAATAAGTAAAAAAGCTAAATTGAATATATTTCTCTCTCTGCTTTTTTTTCCTTTTTACCCTGGTTTTAGAAGGACTAGAGAGATTTTTGGTGTGCTACATAAAAATTGTGGTTAAATTAATGACACTTAAGAATCTTGTTTAGGACATCTTAAAGCAAATTAGAGAAATATCATTTTTACACCCAACTTATGTTTCACTTCAGTATTCATTTTATTTTTTGTGTTTATGAAAGGTCCCGTCATGGATGTAAATTAAACTTGAAAGGTGCTTAAGAACAAGAAGACTTTTTAGCTCTCTGGTAATCAAAATCAACACAATGGCTAGAGGTATTCAACTGGGTGACTGAGTCACAAATGTAATCATCTCGTGCCCGATAATTGGTGTGCACCCACTCAATACACTCTGCAAGACCCTCAAAGTGTTCAGGTTGGAAAGAAAAAATAGCCACATCATCATTTAATTTAGACATTTTTAAAACAGAATTAGAGATCATTAACTTAATGCTTTATGCATTTCTGTATGGTTTTTTATAATAGAGATGTATTGCATTTGAAAATTTATATAAACTTACCATCTGAATAAATAATCTTCTAAACATACTAGAAGCAAAAACAGATGCCATTACCATTTTTAATGATGAATCTCCTATGACACTTTCACAGACCTTTGAAGATTTTCAAACCACAATTTGGGAAGGGAAAATTAATCAACACTCACAGGCCACTCGTGGGCCACTAATTACCATATGTCACCAAATAAAATTGTCTCTTTGCCAGTCACCCTCTTTGAAGTCTCTGTATTATTTCACCCCATTTATCAGACCCCTCCTTCTTCCTTACAATGCTCTCCCTTCTCCCTTGAGGCCAACCTGGTATTATTGCCTCTCCAGCCCACCTGGCTGGTCCACCTCTGCTGCTCTAGGAGTTCCCCTCCCTTCTCCGTGGCCGAAACTGGACTCCACCCTTTGCTTGCTTTTCTCCTCCATTCTTGCTTCCTTTCCTTTGCTAATCCTGGGCTTCTTCCCAGTGAGGCTTCATTTTGCAGGCCTCATTTCCCAGGCTCCCCTGTCAGCTGGCCTCTTTTAATTAGACCAAATGGGGCACTGGAGGGAGGAAGGAGGCACTGGCAAGAGGCACTGAAGAAGATGGCAGGATAAAGGATGGGAGGAGCCAGGGTATTTCTCTCCCTCCCTCTCTCTGTCTTGGATGCGTCTCTGATGTCTTGCCTGGAGCTGGATGGCTCCACATGGCTCCACTCACATGTCTGGCAATTGTTTTGGCTGGTAGCTGGGTTCTCCTCCCTGTGACCTCTGGTCTTTCAGTAGACTAGACCAGGCTTCTTCACAGCACGGTGGTCTGAAGATTTCTAAAGGGCAAGACTGGAGCTGCAAGTCTTCTTAAGGCCTGTGGGTTCTAGATCTCACACAACATCGCATCTATCACATTCTATTGGTCAAAGCAAGTTACAAGCCCAGCCCCTATTCAGAGGGATAAAAAGTAGACTTTGTTTCTTGATGAGAACAGCAGCAATATTACATTGCAAAGGGCCTGAACACAAGGAAATGTAATTCATTGGGGCCCCTTCTTGTAACATTCTGCCTCACCCAGGCCCTGAGCTCCAAAAGCACCACCTCCATGGTAGCCACAAGTTAGGGTCCTAGCCACATGCTAGTCCTAACCTCCATGTTGTCCTCGTTTGTCTCCTTAGCTCCGTCATCACCTGTTTAATCTGTTCTTTGCATTAGATTGCTTCCAGTTTCTGTGTTCCTGGTATGACCCTAAATGTACCTCTACTTTCTAACTTTAACAGTGAATAACTCAAATTTGAATCGAAGCTTGATCTCTCATCCAAAATCCAACCATAAATTTCCATATTTCCACTTAGATTTCCCCTTCATCACCCAAACCTGGTATATTTAAAACTGAGGTTATAATCCTCTCCCCTCAACAACGACCCCTATCATCTTCTCTGTGCTCTAAAACAGGGGTCAAATAAGGACAGCCAGTGGGCCAGATCCACCACCCCCATTTTATTGGGACACAGCCACACTCATTCATGGTTGCAGAGTCTGCGGCTGCTTTCACACTGCGACGGTAGAACTGAGCAGATGCAGCAGAGACTGTGTGACCTGCAAAACTGAACATGTTTACTATCTGGCTTTCACAGAAAAGCTCGCCAATCCTTTTTCTAAACCTGATTCTTCTGTTTCTTCATCCTGTACAATCAGGGACCATGTGTTACCATAATCTCAATTCAGACCCTCCTCATTTCTCAGTGATTTCATATTCTCTTCTCTCTCCCTCTCTCCAGCCTCCTGGTCTATTCTGCGTATCTCAACTAAAATGATCATTGCAAAATGCCATTTTAATTGTCACTCGCCTACTAACACTTCTACAGTGACTTCTTTTGTGTATCTGATAATTACAAACTCTATATTATTCCACCAAATGACCTCAATTTACCCAACAAAATTTAATTTGCACTTTTCCCAAACTGTCTTCTCCAATCTAGAGAATCTTTTCTTTGATTTCAGAGCCTACGAACACAGGAGTTCTGTCATATTACTCCACAGCTCTAGCACCACACACGCTGTCTAGCATATGGCAACCAGGGAGTGTGTGTCGAATGAAGGTTCCCCCTGAGTATTACTGATTTTGTTTCCACTTCTGGTCATTTATTTGTACACTTCTTCTACCTATGATGCCCTCTCCATTCTTTTCTATCTACCTAAAATATTTCCCTAGTCTCAGCTTCTGTCTAAACTGTCCGAAGCTTAATGATCTCTTCCTTCGTTCTCATTCTGTGACACTAAAAAGCCATACCATCCATCTGCCCACTGCCTTCATGCATATACGGACGTGAAATTAGCCACAATACTGATTCTTGAGAGAATGAGACCATGCCGTGTATTTAAATATGCACAATTTGTACCATCCGTTCACAGATCTCACAACAGTCCTTTGAGATCTTTCTTCTTATCCTTGATTTGGAGTTTGTCCAAAATTACAAGGCTAGCAACTATTAAAATCCAGAAGGAGGGGCCAGCCCCGTGGCTGAGTGGTTAAGTTCGCGTGCTCTGCTTCAGGGGCCCAGGGTTTTGTGGGTTCAGATCCTGGGTGCAGACCTAATACCACTCTTTAAACCATGCTGAGGCAGCGTCCCACATGCCACGACTAGAGGCACTCACAACTAGAATGTGCAACTATGTGCTTCGGGGCTTTGGGGAGAGGAAGAAGAAGAAAAAAAGAAGATTGGCAACAGATGTTAGCGCAGATGCCAATCTTTAAAGAAAAAAAAGAAAAAGAAATAAAAGCCAGAATGGCAATCTAATTTGTAAATATATAAGTTTTAGTCCAAGATTCTAAATTTATAGGATTTTCTAGTGGATATCAGATGAGTTGTGTGATATAAGATTTTGTTCTAAAATATTTTTTGTAAATTGAGAGGTAAAATTTTTCAAATAGAGAAAGAAGAGTTGAGAAAGAGAAATAGAAAACTTGTTCACAGCTTATTACTCAGAAGAGAAAAAATTCACTTACACAGGACCTAAAAATTACAACCTGTCCTTTCAATGTTTGTGAACAAAATCTTGGGGACAATACAGACACCCCCGGAGCTAGCTCTGAAAACACTTGTGTGCTGGGGCAGGTTCCTCCTGACTTGGAGGGGAGATTACTAAATATTCAGGAATTTTTCAAACCAAATGTTAATCCATCAGTAGCTTGAAACCACCCATTGCACAAGTACTTACCTGGAAATTGGCAAATGAAGAAAATCAAGGCTTTTTGAAGAGTTTTCTAGCACATTGCTGGATGCGCACATACAAACATAAAGAAGAGACACAGAGCGGGCCCGCCCAGTGGCGCAGCGGTTAAGTTCGCACGTTCTGCTTCTCAGCGGCCTGGAGCTCGCCGGTTCAGATCCCGGGTACAGACATGGCACTGCTTGGCACACCATGCTGTGGTAGGCATCCCACATATACAGTAGAGGAAGATGGGCACGGATGTTAGCTCAGGGCCAGTTTTCCTCAGCAAAAAGAGGAGGATTAGGGCAGCAGCTGTTAACTCAGAGCTAATCTTCTCTTCAAAAAAAGAAGAGATACAGAGGACTATAATAATCCCAATGGTAATGAATAATGATTGATAAAAAGACACATTCGTGGGGCCGGCCTGGCAGTGTAGTGGTTGGGGTCCAGTGTTCCATTTCGTCAGCTTGTGTTTTCCAGGTTCAGATCCCGGGCGGGGACCTAGCACTTCTCATCAAGCCATGCTGTGGTGGCATCCCACACACAAAATAGAGGAAGATTGGGACAGACGTTAGCTCAGGCCACTCTTCCTCAAGCAAAAAGAGGAGGATTGGCAACAGATGTTAGCTCAGGGCAAATCTTCCTCATAAAAAAAAAAAGACATTTGTTTAGAATTTGCCATGTACTAAGCCATGTTCTAAGCACTTAACACATATTTAGTGGTGTGCTAGAGCCGGCTAACACCAGCTTGCAAAAGCTGATTATCCACATCTCTTCCCAACTCTGCATTCAGTGACCTCACATTGGTAGCTTGAAATCAGACTTGATGGGAGTATTTGCACCATGGAAATCAGCAAATACTACAAGTCAGGACTCTTTACCCAGAGTCAGTCATTAAACATTTAGCAGCATATCACTGGTCTTAAGCCAGACTTTTACATGAGAGAACACTCACTATTGGTCTCCTAATGTATTATTCTGTGTTGTTTCTTCAACAGGAAACCTACACTTGAGCAGAGGAAGAGGAAGGAAAAATCGGAGACTGCCGAAAGTAAGGAACGACTTGACTGCAGTACAACTAGTCTGTGACAACAGAAGTCCTCAGAGTAACTGCTTACATCACCTTCCCTCCATCATAGGAGCTTCTGGGAAGAGCTGGCAGTGTCTTCTTATCTTGCCCTGCTATCTCCATCAATCTTGCCCTCTCCATGGAAACAGCACTGTGAACAGTTCAATCACTTCCCTACAGCTTCTTGAGAATCATTGTCATTTCTGATAAGACAACCCCCTTGGCCATCAATAAGTAGGTACTTCCTAAACCCAGACAATTGGCTATAAAATATGACTGTGGGCAGTTCCAAGGAATTCTCCAGTGCTAGTGAATTAGGAAAAAGCAGGGAGCACAGGAGAGAGCCAAAATCCAAAATGAAATTAGAATGGCATCCAGGATGGGTGAGTTCTGTAAGAGTTAGCTTTCCACCATATTAATGGGGTTCCCTTGAGGATTTGAGATGACAGCACAGTGCCTGTGTCTGCCACTCCTTCCCTAACAATTCTCATTGCATCCCCAAGAGTCAGCTGGCCAGTGCACAAAAGGAAAATTAAGACAAGCTTCTTCTGTCCTGTACCCATTAAAGGAAAGAGCTCAAAAGCAAAAGCTAATTTTTAACTGAAGTTTATATCCCCATTAGGGGAAGAACTGTCCAGTGAATTAGATAATTTCCAGAATTTGCCAGCAGAAATAAAAATCCGAAAACTTGAAAGGGGAAAATGAAATCAATAACAAATTGTAAGTTATCTGTCCTAAACAACAACCGCTGGGTCTTGACAGTAGGAAAAGGAGCCTACAGCTTAATTAGGAGATGTCGCCCTGGCTCCAGTGGCCTCCCAAATGCTCTGCTTAGTTCGCCATGGGCCATTGTCTTTCTCCCTAAATTTAAATTAGCATCTGCAACCACTCTCCTAGAAATAAAGACTTCAGCTCTATACTTCATTCTGAACACCCACTGGTCTTGAAGTAAAATTAAATCATGAATGGAGTATTATTTAAAGGTTGATAGTCTTCACGCAACATCACTTCAGCAATGAAGCTAAAACTCCTTGAAGAAAATTCTGCTGTGTAGCCAAGAGTGCCATGGTTAGGTTCCAGCTTCATAAAATTGTCTAGCATTTGTCACTTTGAATGTTTTCATGCGCTTTTTTCTTGGTGACACTATAATCTCTACAACACTGAGTGTGAAGTGATTAAACAATGAAACCTTGAGCTGGTTTGCAGGGATGGGGATAATAGTCCCAGGGGAAGTGTCAGGGTCCCGTCCCTCTTCCTGCCAGGGAGAGGGCGGAAGTCTCTTTTCTGCTTTCCTTTCAAACAAGAGGCAACTCCTCTGTCCCAAAGGAATTCTTAAAACTGCATCCCAAAGAAAACAGATTCCACAGAGATAATCCAGTAGTCAATGAGATTACAGAACCAGAAGCACATATGCTGGGAAGCCTTCCAAAGTGATGCACACGGCTGACACATCAGCTTCTTTGCTGTACCTGGGACACCCAGACACACCTGCAGGTACAGTCGGATGCGGTGGAAGGGTTTAGCAGGAGGGGGTAATCTGGTTGTCAGACAAGCACAGATCCACAAAGCCCTGGAGGTGGTGCAGACCTTTTCTGCTTCAGTCTGTGGGTCTGTCCCAGGTGGACAGCCAACAGATTCTTGCAGCGCTCGGTCCCTGAGCAAGCTGTATATCCTGCAGACCATTCAGCTGAGACTGAGCATCTAAAATGTCATATTTTTGATGTGTTATTTTGTTCCTGTGGGATAGGAGAGAAAGAAAGGAATCTGGCAACAGAAAATCCCACCTGTCAACGGAAGGAAGACAGAACTCGCTCCAGGGTCAAAGGTCGCCCAACAGAGAGAGGTGCTACTTCACTTCTGTCTTTCCGACCATCTAAAGACCTGGCCAACTCAATAATGTCCCTGATGCAAGAAGCAAGCACCTCAGCTCAGAGAAGCCTTTGAGCTAAGAGCACGGCAAACAGTGTTCACCTGAGAAGTGTGCCAGCCTCCACAAGACCCTGAGGTTGAAGCCCAGCACAATGACCCAAATACGCACGTGAGCAATTCCAGCTGATTCCAGAAGCCCATTGGTATTAACTAGATCAGCTTTGTGTCTGATATCTGATAGCACCTAACATCCTGAAAGTATACTGTATTAGATACTGCAGCACGAATGTCTTGCTCATTGAATGTTGAGAAATACACAAAAAGTAGCCACCATGACCTCAGAGACTGAGGACAGCTTCAAGGACGCCCTAACGGTTTTAGACTTCAGGGGAAAAGATTGGCCCTTTCTATCAGAAACAGGACAGAGGCAGGTCTTTTTGTAAGCACACTGAGAATTGCTAGGGAAGGAAGGTGAGACCAAGAAGGAAGGTTACAGACAGACTACGAATGATTGTGGCCTCAGTAAACAGCTTGAGGAACCCAATGGAATTTATGACTAGCAATCCTAAAAATCTGTGATAAATGCAGCTGTGGATACAGATACACACGTAGGTGTAGCTGTAGAGGTGGATACACACACACAGCCTGATACAGGTAGAACTGAGACAAAAAGTACTGTTATCATCAATTAGTTAAAAAAGAATATGACAAGTCCACTGCTACTTAAGTTTCATGTGCAGGTAAAAGAGAGAAATATTCACGAGTCAATTGCTGTGTCTCCATCAGTGATACCTACCATCTTTGATCTTCATCCCAAATAGCCCAGGAGTGATCATTATAATCACAAAACAATACCATAGGGTTTTATGAAATTTGAAATAGTTTCCTATGTGTTATTTAATCTCGTAATAACCCTGTGAGAAGAGCAGGCTATCAGGGCAGACATAGGAGCACTGAGAAGGAGGAGGAAGGATGGAAAGGACAGAAGGGAAGGGGAGAGAGGTGGAGGGAAGTGTGGGAGGGGGAGGAAAAGCTGCCTACCCACTCTTCCTGCCATCAGGTGTCAGCCCTAACCCTGGTCATATCTCTCACCATCTCCTAACGAGTGTTCCGAGGTCGAAGATCCACGGAGCTCTTTGGCCTCCCCTGTAATAATTGCTCTATGAATTCTGAGCAGCCGGATCATCATCACCAATCTCAGCTATAAAATTTTTCATAAACTCATATATAAAGTTGAGAACTTCAGGAAAAACAACAAAGCACAGTAAAGCACAAAGTCAAGAAAGAGA
Organism: Equus przewalskii; assembly: GCF_037783145.1. Taxonomy (NCBI): domain Eukaryota; kingdom Metazoa; phylum Chordata; class Mammalia; order Perissodactyla; family Equidae; genus Equus; species Equus przewalskii. The sequence continues at coordinate 119,587,543 of NC_091832.1, read as the reverse complement.
GTCAAGAAGGAAAGCCAGCCACAAGCACTAACTTTCCCTGCAGGCCTCATAATCAGCCTCCACGAGGCTCTCTGACCAAGCAGGGAGCTCCAGGGGAGTGGAGAGAGTGAGTTCTTGGAGGCCAGCCCAGGGAAGGAAATCCCTCCCCTTTTGTCCTCAGTTCAACTCCCGAGATCCCCAGCCTCGGGGTGAGTCACTCTGCAGTTGCCTATGATACGCATCTGCACGGATGCCTTCTGCTTCAGCAGGAATTTCAAGCTCCTGCCTGCCTGTAATAAGGGGGAAAATCAGAGCAACAATGTGACCGGATGCTGACAAGCTGGCAGCCAGGGAAAACAGTGATGCTTTTGGCTAATTTTCTTTTTCAGGGCTTTTTGCTGTAAAGAAAATTGGCCTCCATGGATTAAGAGAAATTCAACATTTGCATCCCTTTCTTGAATTTGATCTCTTTGTTTCCATTTTAATATGTCGTGGGAAGTTTCCTGTGAATATGTAAACAAGCTTTGTGTTTATTTTAATCACTTTTTCCTCTTGTTCCAGGCTCTAGACAACCTGGCCCTCACTCAGTTCTGGTGGTTAGAGGAGAACACGACCAAGTTGTAACCAAGTTTGTCCTTCTGCAAGAGGAAGTGGTGGGATAAATAAAAGGATGGCATTTCCTAAAGAAGCTGAGACTCCTATTAACTGGCTAAAGAACTAACTCCTCAATAAAGAATTAGTCAACTAAACTAGTTTAAGAAAGAAATCTTTGAAGTGACTAATTTACAGCTTTGGAACCTGAACACTCACCCAAGAATTCCTCCGTTTCCTGTTAATCCTGAAGATCGTACTTCTTCTTGGCTTCTCAGAGAATCCCCTTGAAAGTGTTGCCGTATTCAGTGTCTCTGCTCCGTCTCCTGGGATTTATTAACCGGCTGGAATCTGGCTTCTGTCCTGACTACCTTTCTGAAACTTACGAAGACAGTGGTGAAAATGATGTACTTATTGATAAAGACAGTGAATGTTTCCCAGTACTTATTTTACTGGATTTCTCTATGGTATTTGAAGATGATGACCCACCTCATTTGAGAAATTTCCCTTCTTTTGTTTACCGTAATACCATGCTCTCCTGATTTTCTTACGTCTCAGATCAATTCTTAGTTTTCTTTCCTCAATTCTCTCCCTCGTCCTTTTAAGAACAGGTGTTCTTTTGTTTTCTCTACTTCTTTGATGATCTCACGCATTCCTGTGTTTCCAGTACCACCTCTACGTAATTTTCACGTCTGTGTCTCTGACCTAAACCTCCTTCCTATGGCCTTGCATCTTCAGCTGCCCATCTTGATTGTAGCCTGCCATGGTTATTAGGGACAATTCCAACTCAGCTCATCAGCCAAACTCCCACCTCAAGTGCCTGCTGCTGCACGGTCTCCCCATGTTCTGCCCCCAGGGCCTTCTCTAACGCCACAGGAGCTGGCTTGCCCACTTAAACAAGGGCAGCTGGCAACGGGGGAGTCAGTAGAGAAATGCTCCAGACTTCCATCTTTCAGATGGCTAATTCTTGGAGGCACTCTTTGTTCTTCTCAAAAGTCCCCTGTTTCCCAGAGTACCAACCCCAGAAAGTACCCTTACCCAGGATCTCCTCCTTCGTTATCTCACCCTTACTTGGCCACTCATGTTTGTGGAATGACTTCCCAAAGAAACTACCTATACCCAAGTTCTTATCTCAGGCACTGCTTTTAGGGGAATCCAAAGGCATCTGGTACCAGGAATGGTCCTGGAAGGCAGACCCTCAAAATGAGATTCTATAGCTGGATTGTCTCCACTTAGATAATACCGATAATCCAATTACTGGTGGTAAGCAGGATGTTGACAAGACCTAGCGTGATGTAGCAGGCGATTACTAAGACTCGCACTCATGTGGATGTGATAAAGCATGGGGAAGGGAAGAGCATTGCCCTGAATGTTACCAGGCGAGGGTAATTATAAGGATTACAGAATTGAGTGACTTTTGTTAAAAGCCTTGAAAAAACAGAATAGAATATGGAGTAGAAATAAAATACCAGGCTCAGGTTAGCTGTTAACTCAGGGCGCACTGTGAAGGTCAGAAAGCTTCCATAGGAGGATTCAAAAAGACCTGCAACTCCTACACTCAGAGGGTAGTCTATGCTGGAAGTCAGGAGAAATATCTCAACCTGATGAAAATACTGAATGGGCAGTGTTGAAATGTCTCCTAAGCTGAAGATGTGGCCATAATAGAAAAGTAGAACCCTGGGACCTGATATGGGGACATTTGTGTGAATCCATTGAAGTAGATCGAACCCCAGGTTCTCCCAGATACCCCAGATTGGCAGAAGCAGCTCCCTCCACTGCTGGAGGAGAGGAGTCTCCCTAACCTGAAGATCTTATCAAGACGGCACCTGAGGCAGAAGCCTAGCAAGATGACGTTGTCTCTGCAAGACCCACCATCGCCTCCCCTTATGGTTTACAAACCAATAACTAAGGTCATGACTCAGCGTTCACTGAGTGGGGAAATACAGTCCTTGCTCCAGAAGAAAATGGCTTTTTTCAGAAAAGGTAGTACTGGTTTATACACACTGTCAGGAATTGGAAGAACATGTGTGGGAGTGGATTTTGAGGATTAAGATTAGGAGGCTGCCTGTAAACCAGAAAAGGGGAGATTTGTTGACACTGAAGTACTCTCCATGACTCAGGATTTAGTGTCTCGGCAAGAACATCTGGACCCAGTCCTAACCCAGCACTGGGATGCCTCCTTGAAGCTTAGTCATTATTATGGCTTAGAGTAATAAAGGTGGAGACACCAGAACCGCCTCAGCAGAGTGTTGGAGAAGGATTTGGAAGGCTCCGGGAAGTGGGAGAGAAAACATCCCAGCCGTGTTCGCAAGAGGACCCAGAGGATACTCCCTTTACTAAGACAATAAGGAACAAACTTTTTATGAGATTCCATTAGGTCTTTGAGAATTTCAGTGGTGGCTCTTCTCTGTAGGCCAGGGTAGATAGAAGGAAATGATGCCAAGGTGGAGCTCATTTCCACTGTGTCAATGGGGATGATAGAACTCAAAATGTCAGAGACCGGGTTGTAGCCTTTAGTAGTCAGACCACGGCAGAAGTGATCACCATAATGGGCATCAAATGCAGAGTATAGGGTACATTGACCATGGTGTTTCCACGGGGTGAGACAGATGGGCAGTTGGGGCTGGCGAGCAGAAGGCTTATGTCAGCCTTCACAGTGGAAAATCACAATTATTCAGCCGGCTTTAACATCTGATCCTGTTCTCAAAGAGCCAATCATTAAAGTGAAGAACAGCTCCCCCTTAAAGAAGGATCCTTAAAGATATCCTTAAGGAAAGTATATTACTGCAACAAGCACATACAATGAACATCTCCCGATTCACTACCGAAAGGACCAGAGGACCACTCTAACCTTGCAAGAACTATTAGATAGGCTTCTAGGCTGACACACATACAAGGAGAGGTGAAATGCCCTCATGCCCTGCTACCCTAGTTAGAGTGGGGATTTGAAAGGTAGATGAATCCTGACTAAACCTTCTCTCACTGTGGGTTCATAGACCTGTTCTGTTGTTATTTCCCCTGTCCTTGTGTGTATAATTGGGATGGATACACGCAGCAGCTAACAAAAAACACATGGTTCCTTGAATTGTGCAGTAAGAGCCATTATTTTATGAAAGGCCAAGGATAAGCCTTTGAAACTGCCCCTATTCAGCCAAGATAGTAAATCAGAAGCAATACCACAATCCATATGAAAATGCAAGGTTAACGCTACAATCAAGACGTAAAGGACACAAATATTATGGTCCTCATATTGCTGTCCAGTTAACACCATTGTAGATGATGGTTGATTACCGTGAAATTTAAAGAAAATTCTAAGGAATCCACACAAAAGAAAACTATCAGAAATAATAAAGTTGAAAGTTAAGTTGTATGATATGAGATCATATACAAAAATCAGTTGTAATTCTGTACACTATTAATAAACAGTCTGAAAATAAAATTTAAAAGCAATTCTATTTATGGGAGCATCAAAATGAATACAATAGGATTAAATTTAACAGAAGTGCTAGAGGTACACACTGAAAACTAGAAAACATTGTTGAAAGAAACTAAAGAAGATTAAATAATAAGACATCCCATGTTCACAGATCAGAAGTCTTAACATTGTTAAAATGGTAGTACTCCCCAAATTTATCTGTATATTCAAAACAATACCTATTAAAATCCTAACCAGCTTTTTTGCAAAAATTGACGACAATACTAAAATTCCTATGGAAATGCAAGATACATAGAATAGAGAAAAATGATCTCAAAAAAGAAGAACAAATTTAGAAGATTCACACTTCCTAATTCAAAACATACCATAAAGCTACAGTAATCAAAACAGTGTGGTCCTGAGATAAGGATAGACATAAGGATCAATGGAATAGAATAGAGACTCCAGAAGTAACCCCCACATGTATACTCAATTGATTTTCATCAAGGCTGCTAAGAAAATTCCACAGAAAGAACAGTCTTTTCAACAAATGGTGCTGAGACAACTGGATAGCCACACGCAAAAGAGTGAATTTGGACCCTTGCTTCACACTATACATAAAAATTAACTGAAAATTGATCAGACACCTAAAGAGCTAAACTATAAAACTCTTAGAATAACACACGAGTAGATCTTCATGACCTTGGATCAGGAAATTATTTATTAGATATGACACCGAAAGTACAAGTGATAAAAGAAAAAAAATAATAAATTGGAATTTATTTTACAAAAATTCTTGTCCTTAAAGTGTCACCATCAAGAAAATGGAAAGACAATTGTGATGGTTAATTTTATGTGTCAACTTGGCTAGGCTATGGTGCTCTGTGGTTTGGTCACACACTGATCTAGGTGTTGCTGTCAGAGTATTTTTTAGTTATGTGTAATTAGTATTTAAATCAGTAGACTTTGAGTAAAGCAGATTGCTCTCCCTAATGTGGGTGAGCCTTATCCAATCAGTGGAAGGCCTTAAGAGAAAAGACTCAGTTCCCTGACAAAGGAAGGAATTCTGCCTCAGAATGAAGACTGCAACATCAACTCCTGCCAGAATCTTCAGCCTGCCAACCTGCACTACTTGCCAGCCCCCAGAATTGTGTGAGCCAATTCTTTAAGATAGATAGATGATAGATAGATGGATAGATAGATAGATAGATAGATAGATAGATAGATAGACAGATGGACAGACATAGATAGATAGAAGGACAGACAGGTATACAGAAACATCCACCTATATCCTTTGTTAGACCTGTGAGAACACAGTGGTGCCCACAGGCTGCCTGGTCGCAGCAGCCACCCTCACCTGTGGCCTCTACTGCTTCCACCCGGGTCAGAGCCAGTGTTCCCAGCTCACGATGTGCACCCAGGTCGCTGCCCAGGGCCTTGCAGTCACGGCCATCTTGCTGGGTCTGCTGCATCCGCTGTGAAGTCTCTGCCCTGAGCCAGTGGCCTGGCTTTGAAAGCTCTGGGGAGGTCATTCCCAGCTCCAAGAGACATCGCCGATTCTGCCACAGACCTTAATCCCTCGTCTCCCAGACAAGCCCGTGTCCGCGGGGGAGGAAGTAGCCAATTGTGTAACCAACAGATTTTGTTCAGAACTCTCAGTTGCAGTTCAGTTTGGGTGTTGCATACTTCTATTTGTGCCATACCTTTTCCACTTCCTACTTAGGGGGCATGTATAGATGTAGAAATATCTATCTATCTATCTATCTATCTATCTATCTATCTATCATCTACCTATCTATCTATAGAGAGAGGTGCCATTTCTCTGGAGAACTCTGACCAATACAACAACCTACTGAATGGAAGAAAATATTTTCATTTCATTTATCTAATAAGAGACTACTTTTATCTAAAATATATATAGAAACCCTTACAATTCAATCATAAAAAACACAAATAACCTAATTTTAAAATGAGCAAAAAATTTAAATAGACATTTCTCGATGCAATATACCTGAATGGCCAATAAGACATGAAAAGATGCACACTATCATTAGTCACTAGGAAAATGCAAACCAAAACCCAAATAAGATGCCACTTCACCTTCACTAGGATGACTAAATCAAGAAGTCAGACAATAGAAAATGTGGGCAAGAATGCAGAGAAATTGCAACCCCATACATTGTTGGTGGGAATGTAAAATGATGCAACTACTTTGGAAAATAATTTGGCAGTTAACTGTTTAATATTAAACAAAAGTTATTATGTGACCCAGCAATTCCATTCCTAGGTATGGACCCGTGAGAAATGAAAACATATGTCCACACAAAAACTTGTACACAAATGTTCATAGCAGCATTATTCATAGTAGTCAAAAAGTGCAAACAACTCAAACGTCCATCAACTAATGAATGAATAAACAATATGTGGTATATCCATACAATAAAATATTGTTTGTCAATAAAAAGAAATGAAATTCTGATACATGCTACAACTGGGATCATCCTTAGAAGCATTGTGCTAAATGAAGGAAGCTAGTAACAACAGACCAAATACTGCATGATTCCACTTAAATGAAATGTCCGCAATTGTCACATCTCTTAGAGACAGAAAGTCGACGTGAGCGGTTGCCTAGGACTGTGTTGGGCAGTAGAAAGAGGAGTGCAAGGAATGGGAATGACTGCCAATGGGGATCAAGTTTCTTTTGGGGGTTATGAAATGTTCTAAAATTATGTTATAGTGACGGTAGAACAACTCTGTAAATATACTAAGAAACCATTGAATTATACATTTAAATGGGTAAATTATATCTCAATAAGCCTGTTTTTAAAAAAAAGAAAAGAAACCCTCTATTGGCATCCTTCTGTTTCCCACTCTCTTTCCATGGTTTCCTGGGATCATCTCCCTAAAAAGGCTGAAACTTTTGAGTGGGCTCAGAGCAAGAGAGGACTCAGCAATAAGTTCAGGCTACGAGGTCCCCACCACTCAGGTCACAAGACCCCAAAGACCCAGTGGTGATAAAGCCACATATCATGGTAGAAAGGATGCTTTGTGGGGGCTCTGGTGAGCCTCGACAGGGCACTCTCAGCACAGAGTCCTCTGCTTTTAGAGCACGGCCGTTCCTTCTGCAGTAAAGGCTGAGCCACTCGCCACAGCACAAGTGCTTGTGCAACCAGATCTCCCACATGGGCTGGATATCGTGACAGCCACCAAATTTGGTGAGCTGGGTGTTGATTGCACAGCTCCAATCAATCATATAATAGAAACAGTATATTGGGAGTCAGGCCTTAATGTCTAGAGAGTACAAGTAAGTCACGTGAATATGTGGTCATGATCCCTCCGTCACTTGCCCCTGTTGTCCCAGTGTCCCGGTGACTCTCCCTCAACACACAGTTATGCCCTGACCATGTCCTCCTGCTCATGGAGGAAGAGAAATCTGGGGCCTGTTCACAGTTAGCTCTGTATGTTGATGTGAGACAAAAAGGCTTGCTGCCACCGTGCAGCTCCACCCGTGGTTGTCCCTAAGGGATCGAGCAGCTCCACCCATAGTTGTCCCTAAGGGATCGAGCAGCTGGACCAGCTTACATGTGGCTGAGGATGATAACATCTAGCATCGCCGGTGGAAGCGGGAGAACATAAGAATCAGTTACAGTCTGAGGACCAGTCAAGACAACAGAACCTGTAGGTTGTGCTGCTACTTAACCCCAGCGTCCTCCTGCCTTCTGTCCCAGGGCCTTCTCTGACTCCACAGAAGCCCCCTGGCCAAGAAAACTGCTGTGCAGTTCACACCTCTGCAGCCTTCCTCCACCTGTTCCCAGCCAATCGGTCCCTACATCCAGCTTACTCGACTTCCCAAGAGTCTGTTGAACCCATCATTTGAACTGTGTCTCTTATCTGGTCCCCCTGACTGCAGCCTCCCTCCTTCCAAACCTTCTTCTCTAATGCCAAGACAGGCTTTGAAAAAACAGGCTGCGTCTCTGCTCTTCTTTAAGCTTTCCAGTGGCTCCGTATCACCCCCAGGTCAACGACTAAGTTCCTTGGCATGGTCTACAAGGCCCTGGGCAGTCTGTCTCTGCCCATGTTTCCAGCCTCATTTCATGTCGTTTTTCATCCTTAAGCCACTTCGCACTAGAAATGTCAAGTAGCTTAACCTTCCCAATACCCTGTAGTAGGCATTTAGTATCCATTCTCCTTTCTGGAAACTACACTCTAAGTTCTCTCTGGGGGACCACCTTCTCCCACTTTCCCAGACTAAGAACATACAATTAGGCATAGTCATTGTCCCAGGAACAGGCTCTATCCAACCAGAGCCAGTGATACGTGATGAGATTTCTGTTTTCAGGGACCCTGGGAAAGGAACTCTCAGGCTTTCCTACTGGACACAAACGCAGGAATGTGTAACCTCTGGATCTTCTGGCAGCCATCTAGAGACCATAGGAGATAGCCCCAAGAATGGAGCCAACGCAGAGGAAGCAACGTGAATGATGGGGAGAAAGGAACTGGATACTGATGACCTCATCTGAGACCATGTGAGCAGCCAAACCAGAAGCCAGGTCCACCCTAGGCCATTCACGTGTAGGAACCAACACCTTGCGTTTTTAGCTTAGCCTAGTTTGATTCAGATTATCTTTCAATGGCCATCAAACGTGTCCTAACGGATATGCATATAATGCTTCAACCTAAAATGCCTTACTTAAATACCTTGGCTAAATGTTATCTTCCCTTGGAGGTCTACCCTAAATACCAGAATGTATTCATCACTTCATTCATTGTGTTCCCTCTGTACACAAATATGCTACTATTGAACTTATTACCATCTATCACATGCATAGTTAAAATACAGGTCTCTCTCCCACTGGATTATTAATTCTATTAGTTTCTTGAAAGAGAATACATGTATTTTTTCCACCAGCCGAATGACAGGCAAATAGTAAGCACTTGCAGTTACATGTTCCTTCATAACAAAACTTCCTCAAACTTAGTGGCTTAAAGTAACAAAGATTTATAATTTCTCTTGATTCTGTGGTATTACTGGATAGTTCTGCTTCAATAGTGTCATCTGGGGCACTAGGGCAACTGGAAATACAACATGGCTCCACTTGTTGACAGGCAGGAGCTCAGCTGGGGTTGTCAGCCAGGGGACTTGGTTCTCCTTCACATGGGCCTCTCCATGGCGCATTTGGGCTTCCTCACAGCATGGTGGCTGGGTTCCATGCAATAAAGCCAGCAGCTAAAGGTCTTCTAGAGCCCAGCCTCAAAAGTTGCAGCATCACTTCTGCCAATACTCTTGGACAAAATTGCCACAGGCCAGACAAGATTCCAGGGAAAGAGAACAGACTCCACCTCTTAATGGATGAGTAGCAAGATTATACTATAAAAGAGCATGTTAGATGGGAAATATTGTTGTAGCCATCTTTGAAAACAAAATAAGACAATCTATGCAGTGCTCAATTTCAAAATGAATGAGAAAATGACTGCATGAAGTGTTGTCCCCTTTATTCCTGTCACTCTCCCCCTTCCACCACCTTTCCATTTAAGCTTTCATGCTATCGCTATTCTCTTGTGGGAATACTCATTTTTTCTTTTCAGGAGAGCCACTAAAATTTTAAGCTAATAGAATCAGGACTTAGGTTAGCTCATAAAATTTTTTTCTAATATTCTCTTGGTGGAAAAAAACAATGCCTCTTTGAAGACCATGGTTCAGGACTGCATTTGTGTGTGTGTATGTGCATTTGCTTACTCTGTAACTTCAACTGTCCCCAAATGCTTTAATATTCTGAGTCAAACCTTAAATTCCTGAGTTTCAAGGCCCACGCCTCATTTCATCACTTTTTATAATACACAATACAATAATATTTAATAAATGTGAGGAAGATAATAATTTGACTTATAGGCAGATTCTTGAGTCTTTAATAACTAGGTAAAGGAGTTTGTTATCTGCTTCCAATTCTTTGCTACAAAACTCCATGAGGAGTGTAGAAATGGTAGTAAACATAGATCTGCACTGTATTTTTTTCGTGTATAATAAAACAGACACGCAGTGAAAATACTCAACTTCTGGGAACACATGAACATTTGTTAAAGTCCCCACAAATTTCTCCTATTCAACGAATTTCTTTTACGACCAGATGGCCCCATCCAAGGGCTTTTGGTTCAACTGGTCATTTCCTGAGGACACATCTCTGTGGTTTGTCTTTTTCAGGACAGTTCCTCTTATTCCTCTTTCTTTCTTATTTATTGGCATTTATTTTAACTTCTCTTTTGACTTGAGTGTCCAAGACGCCTCACATCCGGTTTGCTGTTCATCTTCACAAATTGCCCTGCTTGCGTTTCTGCCATAGTCTCCTCCCACTGACCTCCATCCTTCTGTTGCTTCTGTTTCTCCTAGTTTTGCCTCATAAACCAAGCCCAAAGCACAATAGCAAATTATCTCTTCCCATTATCCTTGAACAAGAAACATTAGCAACTAGATGAATCATCACTGGCCCTGGATCCATCAAACACGGCCCAATTCCTGTGGCCAAGTCTGTGGATACAACTATTTGGAGCTTGGCACATCTATCTTCACAATATCTGTGGTTAAGTTCTGTGAGTCAAAGAAACTAATCGAGCCATGATGTAGTTAAAAACCTACTAATCGTTGGACAAAATTGCCACAGCCAAGCAGAGATTCAAGGGGAAGAAAAACAGACCCCACCTGCTGATGGATGAGTACCAAGATTACATTGTAAAGGACACAGAAGATAGGAATAGCTGAGCTTAGAGTCCCAAGGGTATTAGAATCTTAAGTTGCTGAGAACTCTGCAGGTGGGAAGCCAGGAGGGCAACTTTCCTACCAGCCGGGAAGACGGTCCTCACAACAACAGCCATCTGGACACCATGTGTAGTTTTCCAGGAAGCGTGTTTCGAGTGCAAGCTGGGATTTACTTTCTGAATACCCAACATGACACATCTTTCCTTCATTCGCCCTAGTACTGAGCTCATGGCACCAGCTCCCTGCTTCAGGAATCCTGCCGAAGCTTCCCATAGAACATAAGGAACAAGGACTTCTTCTCTGTCTTAGGCCCCGTTCCACAGGGTGATACGTGTCATCTGTGTTTCTGAATCCTTGTTCCTGCCTGAGACACCAAACAAGGTAATAATGGTCGATGCTGAATATGGACTATTTGATGCTCCCTGAAACCCAGCCAGAGGCTGACTCCACCTCCTCTCTTCATCTGGGGCCACGGAAAAATGATACAGTGCCTGGTTCTAACTTGGTAATGGATAAAGGAAGGAAGGGATAGATAGAAACTCATGAAATCTAGAGAAGTTGAGGCATACCAGGAAATCAACTGAAGTCATCAATGCCAGGGAATAAATCCTGTGCCTCCTCACCACCAGGGTGCCAGCAGAGCGTTGGCTTTCTGTCCTGGGTGCACAACAGGGAAATCCGTGAGGGCCCAGCAGCACCGGGCAACAGTGACAGCTGAGGAGTCTCTGGGGAGATCTGAATGGCTAAGGGAGCTTCTGGAACTTTCTCTGGAAATGTTTTAAATATTGAAGTAATAAATCTCCTCATTAAATTATAAGTAGTTGGAAAATTTACTTTTAGCAAATCCATCAATATGAAAGGCCAGTCCTGGTGGTCTAGTGGTTAAGATTGGGTGCTCTCACCCCTGCGGCCTGGGTCCCTTTCCTGGTCAGGGAGCCACAGCACCCATCTGTCGGTTGTCACACTATGGTGGCTGCGTGTTCCTGTGATGCTGAAAGCTGTGCCACCACAAGGATTTCAGCTACCAGCAGGGGTATCCATGGTGGACAGTTTTCAGTGGAGCTTCCAGACAAGACAGACTAGGAAGAAAGACCTGGCCACCCACTTCCAAAAATCTGGCCATGAAAACCCTGTGAAGAGCAGCAGAGCGTTGTCTCACAGAAGGCAACAGGAGGGAGCAGCAAGACCAACAGGGCTCGGCTCTGCTGTCCACAGGGTCGCTAGGAGTCGGAGTCCATTCGCTGGCACTCACAGGAACGACAAATAAACATGAAAATTGTCTCACTTGGTCCAAAGAGAGATATTGAGTCAAATGCCAGGAGTGAGATACGTAATTCCACCGGCATTAGCCAAGAGTAAGGAGAGCAAGCCTTGGCTTTTAAGCTTTTAAGTGAACACACTTCCACAGGCCCAGATGGACACAGCATTGGCAGTCCCCAGAGTGTCTACACTTGATAGAGAACAGCGTATTACGCGTCTTTCATAAACGCACAGAGGAGGGTTTCACTAACACTCACATTAAAAACAGAATGTGTTCCAAAATGCATTTGTAAATCAGTTGATTGGAATCATGACAATCAAAACAAACCAAAAAAGTGGAATTTTTTTCACTAAATCCATAGTTCAGGTTCCCAGGTGAATCTGAGAAATTTGACTTAAAACCATGCAGCTGAAAAGCTGGACCATCCAAAAGTTGAATGCTGCGTCCCACGTTCTTGGAGTCGTAAGCTGCTGTGAACTGCAAAGGTGAAGACCAGAGGAGGAGCAGTTTCCTAGCAGCCTAGGAAGACGGTTCCTGTGACAACAAACACGCGTCCACGTGCCATTCACAAGTCATGTCAGGACTCATCCAGAGCCCGGAGGGGTGCACATGCCATCTGAACCCCAAGCTGACATGCATCAGCCCAAGTTTATGCAATTTCATTAATAAGTCAAAAAAAATTAATTGTGTAAAATAAAACTGCTTCACATTCAGAGTTTTCATCCACCTTTTCTATCTCAATCCTTGTTTTCCTTTCTAAAACTAAAACATCGAGCTTTTAATCCCATAGTAGTTTTCCCCAGTGTTCCAGGGCCCCCACTGATAAGACCCGTAAGATAAAACATGTCACCCTTTAAATAGAAGAAATCGCCAGCCTTGTCTACCTTTTCCCAGCAGAAGTTTTCACTCCTGACTCCTTTGTCACCGTTCCCTTGAGAAACAGCTTCTGAGAACTTGAAACCACTGCTCATTCGAATCTAGTGAACCGCTCAATGCTTGTATCGGGGTGCATCCCAGCCTTTCCATGCGTAACAAACTCACATTCTCATGTTCTTCAACAATAAATCCTGTGAACAAAGGTGTGGCATCGCGTGCGTGTTTAGACTCACACGCAAGCTGCCCTTTAGAATTTGCTCTGTGGTGGACACGGGTGTGAGTCTGGAATTTTGCGCAGCATCTACAAGACCAGAAGGGTTGCGTTTGGCATTCCCCTTCCATGTTACGTCTCTTCCTCTCCCTCCAGGTCGACTCCCCAGAAACTTGCTCAGCCAATCCCTCTCCTGAGTTCGACTCCGACGCTTCATTTTCCAAGCAACACACGCTGTTGGCCAACTTACCTTCCGGCCAGGCTGTAATTACCTGCTGTGTGGGCTGCCCCTCAAACAGCAGAGGCATCTTACTGGAGACACCAGCGCCTGTTGTATACGCAGTCATTTCATGAGATTAGCGACCATTCTCATTCTCCAAACTGTCAGGAAAAATCATGTGTTGGGGTCACCCAGTTCAAGGTTAGCTCTAAGTCCTCAGTCCCTAGCCAGGCTCAGGGGCCCCGCAGCTCTCCTCACCGTGAGGCAGTCTTCCTCTGCCGGCCAACCCTGAGAAGGAGGCAGACAGAAGCACGACCTGAGCCCAATTCTTCCAAATTTTTAAATATCATTTCCTACTTGCCTTAAATTTCATAGAGGGTCACTATGGTGTCATACATTATTCATCATCTGTCATACACCAAAGTCGTCATTTCAGAGGTGTCTAAAACATCCAGGATAGGTCATCAGCTCAAAACTTCGCCCATGGCTAGGTCAACTCCAATCGATGATTTACTTCATATATCATACTCTCAGCCAAAAATTCAGTTTTCTATTATCCACTTAGTTATTGACCATATTTATTCTAGTCCAATGACCTTTTTAAAAATTTTTTCATAGTAATAGCCATACTGACATTGTTAGCACTGTAATGAAAATGATTAACCACAAATGCAGAATGTAGTTTAGTGTTATTTTCTATTTTTAAAAGGAATGTGTTAGTTACTTATAAATATCTGGTCTCTAGCAGATAAAAGTAACTTAGTTCTGCACAGAACAAAAACAGTTCCACAATCAGAGAGGATAGAATATACACTACAGATAGCCATCTTGCCAATTACGTGGGCAGGAAGAAACAATGTGACAACTTAATGTAACTGTAAATAAAATTTCTACTGGAAGTCTCATGAGCAATCCCCTTAGAATGGGGAACATAGGGGCCGGCCCCATGGCCGAGTGGTTAAGTTCACTTGCTCAGCTTCGGCGGCCTGGGGTTCACTGGTTCAGATCCTGGGCGCGAACATACACACCGCTCATCAGGCCATGCTGAGGCGGCATCCCACATAGAAGAACTAGAATGACTTACAACTAGGATATACAACTATGTACTGGAGCTTTGGGGAGGAAAAAAAAGAAAATAAGAGAAGATTGCCAACAGACGTTAGCTCAGGGCCAATCTCCTCGCCAAAAAAAACAAGAGGCATTTCCTTTAAAGAAAAAAAAAAATGGATAATATAGCACATGGTGATACTGGGAAAGTTCCAATTCGAGGCACAGGTAGTTTGGATAGCACTTGGCATCTCACTGCCTGGGTCATAATAAATAAATCATTCAAACATATCTATCTATGCCTCAGTTTCCTCTTCTGTGAAAGACAGAGTGCACCTGTGTTTGCAGCCCTTGAGACAAGACAGGCCATGTGTCATAATGGTCAGGTGCAAGCCCCTGGAACTCGCTGCGCAAGTCTGCAGCCCACTCCGACACAATCAGTAAGTAACCTTCAACGAGTTGTTCAAGCTCTCTGCAACTCAGCTTTTGCATTTGCAAACAGAGATGATAATATGCCAACTTTTAGGCAAGAAGAAGGGTTTAGCACAGTATAATAAGATATTTTGAGACAGAGAGAGACCACATTCACATAGCTTTTATTACAGTATACGGTTATAATTGTTCTTTTTTTTTTTTTTTACTAATTATTGTTAATCTCCTACTGTGCCTAATTTATAAACTAAACTTTATCATAGGTATGTATGTGTAGAAAAAAACATGGTACTAAGCACCATTTCAGGCATCCATCTGGGGGTCTTGGAACACCTCCCCCACAGGTAAGGGGGGACACCTGCAGTTCAGTAAACGTTAGGTCTGCAGCTATAGCCGTAAAACCAAGACTATATTTTTAAAGTCATCAGGATACAGCTAATGAGGTTGTGACTGGCCCTCTTGACATTGTGTTGTCACACATTTCCAAATGCTTTCTAATGATTTCTGTTATACATCTGAATATTATTTCCAGGAGAATATTAAATTGAAACACAATGAGAGCAAAAGAAATAATTTCGAATTGAGAATCAGGATCTGGTGGCAGTCTCTGCCACCAACCAATTGTACCTTAAATGATTTGGGAGTAAATCCATTATGTCTGAGGCCCTCCAGGTCTCGCATCCTCTCCAGGCTGCTGTGTTCCATGGTATTATCGTGAAATGATCGCAATGCCATTCTATACCAGCGATATTTCAACAGGTGTGCTTGCATAGGTGTGTTAAGCTCATGTTCCTGCTTTTAAACTTCAAATCCAAGGTTTGTGTTAACAAATTAGTCAGAATCTCATGAACGTTGAATTAGAAATACCACAAAATGCATTTTTCTATCAAAGAGTCAAAGATAGCATAATATACTCCATCTAATGAACATAATTTTAATGAGAGTAAACTTCTAGTTTAGGGCAACTTGGAAAATGAGGACTTCAATAGAGACCTACATAAAAGAAAGAGAGCTGGAGAGATGAGAGAAATGAGTGTGACACTGACAGCAGAATTTACACGACACTTTGGAAAATGTCTGTGAGACAGTCATCTTTGCAGGGAGAACATACTCTTGAAGGGAGGTGCTAAAGAGTCAGAAAGAAGACAAATAACACCAAGCCAGTTACAATTTTTAAAAATAGTATTATCTCAAGGAAACAGATGAGCGCCTACAGGGGAGGGAAAGTTGGTTAAGAAAAGGAAAGAGAAAAAATAAACATAAAACAAAAAAAGTGCCCCAAACTGATGAACAAGAAGAAAGGGGTTTTCTAGATAAATAGAGGGACAGTACAGAGACATAGGAAAAAAAAAGACATACAAGAGAAATGATGCCAAAAGTAGATTGACGTGACAGTCAGAAAGATACCTCCCATATTCCAAAAAACAGAGTGGGGGGAGGCCTAGAATATTCAAAAATGTCAATATCATGAAAAACTGGGAAAAAAAAAAGACTGGGAAACTGTTCTAGATTAAAGGAGATGAAAAAATATATGATCCTTGACAGAATCCTAGATTTAAAAAAAAACAGTTACAAAGGCATTGGGACAATAGGGGAACTTGGGTATGGGCTGCATGTTAGACAACAAGGTTACGTCAGTGATAAATTTTCTGAGTGGTAATTGTATTGTGGTTGTGTGGGGGAATGTCTTATTATTAGGAGATACACGTAAAGTATTTAAGGGTAAGTAAAGTGATAAGATGCAACTTACTCTCAACTGGTTCAGGGGAAAAAATACAATTCAAGGAAAAGGAGACAGAGTAAATATGGCAGAATACTGACAAGCGGTGAAAGCAGACACACAAACTACGAGTGTTCATTGTATTTATTATTCCTGTAATTTGGCTGTAGATTTGACCTTTTTTAAAAGTAAAAACTTGGGGCCAGCCCCGTGGCCGAGTGGTTAAGTTCGCACGCTCTGCTGCGGCGGCCCAGGGTTTCGCTGGTTCAGATCCTGGGCGTGGACATGGCACCGCTCATCAGGCCACGTTGAGGTGGCGTCCCAAATGCCACAACTAGAAGGACCTGCAACTAAGATATACAATTATGTACCAGGGGGGATTTAGGAAGATAAAGCAGAAAAAAACCCCAAAAGATTGGCCACAGTTGTTAGCTCAGGTGCCAATCTTTAAAAGTAAAAAATTTTCTCAAATTAAAAAAAATCATTATTCACACATAACCTTTGAATAAATAAGTTGATGCTGTTTATAAAAGATGAGTTTTCAGCCATGCTCCCCCCCTCCATCCTCCTCCTCCCCAGGCCTTCCTCAAGGGGGACATGGCGTGGAACCGAGTCAGGACTGGCGCTGATGACTTCTGCCCTGAAGAATGCTGTCGTCCTCTTGTAACTAGAGCTGCCAGAGTTCTCTGTGGCCGGTTACTCTGTGGCCTCTATTGGGTAACAGAGAGGGAAAGAAAATGCGACCCTCAATGCAAATTCAGCCTGTGGTGAAAAGGAAAAAAAAAAAAAAAAAAGCTAGCCCAGAGGGATTGCTTTTCCTAGACAAGGTTGAAGCGTAAAGTCCTGCGAGGACAAACGAGGTGGTTAATGTGACCGACGCAGCCACGTGTCTGTCTCGGGGCAGCTATAGATGGTGGAGAACAGACCTACTTTGGTTGTCTACCTCGAAAATGAGAAGTACATTGAGCACGTTTTAATTATTAAAACATCAGCTTCTCTAACAATGTGAAAGATGAAAATCTTTAAAAGAAACCCTCCCAAATGGGGGAATTTTCACTAATGAGGAAGCATCCTGTTATTTAAAATTATAATGAACAATTCTGGTAAGGATGAAAAGAAATAGTACATATATTTCTGATTTCAGCATAAATTGGGACAACATTTTTCATAAATAATTTTGCAAGAGGTTTCAAGAGTTGCAAAAATATTCTCTTTCTTTGACCACTTCTCACAATTTATCTCAAGAAAGAGAGAGAGAGAGAGAAGGAGTAAGAGAGAAGGGAGGGGGTAAGGAAGGAAGGAAGAAAAGATGAGCTATATATAGTAAGATAGTCATTTCAGATATTTATACTAAAAGAAAGAGAGGAAAAGAGAAAGAAAATGCTCAACAATGGTGAAATGTTGCATAATGCACATCAACGTTCAGCACAGAAAATATTTTGCAAACCGTAAGACTACACAAGAAGAGGGAAAATGCTAGTAGACAGTGCCACGTGAAGTGTATAGAATTAAAAATTATCATTCCGCTTTGTGAAGTCATGAAGCACAAGGAGAAGCTGATGTGCTGGACTAAAGTCAGGTTGGGTGTAGGGTTTATCCTTCAAACTCCCCATTGCCATTGTTATGAGAGTGGACTCATGTTGATGGCTCTCTAAATAGGACAGGACATGCATGCAGCAAAGTCTACCCTATTGGATGTGTCTTTTGGGATGTCAATAAACATAAATTCTCTCTTCACCTCTGTCCATATGAAATTATGTTAAATCCCTATTAACGTATTCTGCTTAAACATGTTATTCTTAGCCTATTCTGCTATAAAAACATCTTTTCAAGACATGAAAACAGATTAGAAAAACTGTTTATGCTGGTTTGACGAGAGCATTTATTTTAGGTTTTCACCTTTACAGTGTGGTTTTAGAACTGGCAACCCTTCTATTTCTATTTGTCACTTAGAGGAAGTTGGTTTAAAGGAGACACACAGTACACTAGAGGTTAGAATGAGGCTCTAAGATTAGATAAATCTGGGTTTGAATCCTTTTTGTGCATACCAGTTGAGTATCCTTGGGCAAATTCCTTAACATCTCTATGTACTTCTGCTTCCCCATCTGCAAAGAAGTACAAAAAGTATATCTACTCAAAGGGTTGTCACGAAGATTGAGTGAGTTGAAGCATACGAAGCTCTCGGCACAGTGCCAGCGTGGCGTGGCGCTAGGTGAACATCAGGATTGCTCTTGCTTCTCTGTAATCTGCCTCTGTGACACAACAAGCAGTGGGGTATGAGGATGGTCAGAAGAGGGCACATCTTTTCATACTGTAGGCCTTGCTCCTATATTTAGAATCATTTCTATTACAGCCAGAATATTCATGGGTAAGATCCCTTGAAGACATCTTCGGTGCCCTAGTTCTACCGCCATATAGGATATCGTATTAAGTAATATAACAACAGGGGTGTGAGAGGTTTTTCAGGAAAAGCTTTTCAAAGTTATATCCAGATATGTCACTTCTTGAGTCCCATAGAACATATATGATTGTGGGGAAAGTGAAAAGTAAATTTTGCTCCTCTTGAAACCAGTGCTGAAAGTAGTCCACTTCTCTGAGGGCTCCTGCTGTATTCCCAATGCCAACACTCAGGGTTGGACTACCTCAGAAGACACTCAGACTTGTTAGGTAACCTGCACTTCTCTGTTCTTTTAGAAAAGTCAACTGTGGAAAGTGGGTATTCGTCGAACTGTGTTGAGGGACTAGTCTAATTTTCAACTCCAGCCATTATCAGAAAGGCAAGAAGAGGGCAGAAAACCTCTTTGGAACAAGCAGAGAAGATTTGATGCTAATAAGGAAGACAAGTATGCAGACCATACCCTGTCATTATTCGCCAGGCAGTTCTGAGCACTTATGTTGAACAAGGTTCTACTCAGCGTGGTAGAGAAGCAGCTGGCACCATCGTTGCTCACAGGCAGCTTACACTTCATGTGATAAAAAGATATGCATGAGTAAATAAATTAGAGGGAACTAGTAAATGCAAACAAAATATGGTCCTGATAGCATGACTGTGAGTAAGCTTTAAATCCCAAAGCCTTCATTCGAGCAAGTAGTATTTCTTTGGTTCTTTTTAGTTCCACCAATAACAGGTTTTGAACTGTCAACACTTCATTAACTGAAAAAGAGGCTGGGGCAATCACTGTTGCAATAGCATGACTGCTGGTTTTCACTTGCACAGCCACCAACTGATAGCTACAAAGCTGCACCTCCTAAGGACGCGAGGAGAGAGCTCCAAGGCTCTGCAAAGCTCCCCCTCTTGCTGTCAGGGGTGCAATTAGACATTTGATGTAGCTCCTAGGCTAATTATAAAGTGAGCAACTTGTCAGATTAATAAATGCTGAGGTTGTTGCCCTTGCAATGAGGGAAGGCAGTACCAAATAATTCAGCTTGCTCTTTTTGGTTGGCACTCTGCAGTGTTAGTTATTTGGCAGGTCAACCTGACCTGGATTATGTCACAAAAGACCACCTGGGGCAGCTGTGGAGCAAATTAGCCATCCTAGCATGAGGGTCACACAAGCGTCTGTGCACATTTCTCAAGTTCAAGTACCATACGACACAAGCTGGTCTCCCCCTGTGGACTAAAAGTAAACGTGTTTTTCCTCTTGTGTAATTGGTGAAATGTTTTATTTTGAAGCAACATTTCACTGCAAGTAGTCACCAAAAGTATTTCTAAATTCTAGGAATTCAAACAATACTATACTAAGAGAGTAAAAGAGTCTATTCCTGGAAAAGGCCTTTCAATAGATATAACCTATATCCAAAACGCATTAGAAAGTAACTCTGCTCAGGCACATCCAAAGTGACTTCTAGGGAAGCACAGTTTGGTGCTTTGTTTTATTATGATAATAGGAATGACAGTAAAAATTTCATCTTTTCTCTGCCCAGAACAAGGCCTAGCATATTATAAACTTTTAATATTTCTTGAATAATTGAAAAAATCTTTGGCTAGCCTGGGAAAGTAGGGTTTAAACCTAATATTAATTTCCTGGTGATTTCCACTGGTCTTTCAGGGATGTGTTTTGAAACCCTAATAACCTAATTCCTTGCTATTCAAAGTGTGGCCCATAGACAAGCATCATAATATCACCTGGGAGCTTGTGAGAACTACACAATCTCAGACTAACGAATCAGTCTTCGCATTAAAGTTTGAAAACCTAATTTAAAACAGGCGAAATCATTTTAAAATTAACATCAAAGCCTGCCTTGACAGGAAACACAGGGAAGCAGCTCACAAAGGCTGACAGAACCAGAGGTGAGGTTTGGACGGTCCAAAATGTGACTTGCATGCGTGGTGTGGTGGCTACAGGAAGTCAAATGGCTGTGCCCAAGTGAGCTGGGTAAGTTCCTGAACCTGTCTTAGAATTATTTGTAAAAATGAAAAGTCCAAAACTGAAGTCTTCTAGCCCTACTGTGACCTTCTCTGGTCCTCAAGTGCCTTGGGTTTTCCCCACAAATTAACAGAAGCACATCTTTCCCCTGAGCATTCCAATTTGGCCACCAGTGTGCCTCCTGTCCCCACGCCCCACCCAGGTGCCTGAGACAAATGCCATGTGCTCTCTGAATATATGTCCAGCCCATGAAGTGTAAAAGCAGCATTTATTCCGAAAAGCCCTTGTCATTTAAGATAAATCAGGAAAGAGTTTACTCACGTGTGTTACATGTACCCTCAGTTGATTAATGGGGCACAATAAAGTCTGCCTGATCTGGTAAGATCTCCTCTGCATCACACATTCACTCCTCTTACACTTCATACCGTAAGCCTCGAGGTTATTTTTCTCCCCTGCACAAATTTTTAAGGAAACCTTCCATAAAGATCTGTTTTACATTTTTCAGTTTTATATTTTTACTGTTCTATTAACTTAATAAGACTTTTTCAGTACATTTAAAGAGGATCCCATGGAAAATAATTGCTAACAGAGCTTTAAGGAAAGTTAAAGTTCTTACTTATATCCCTAGACTAGAGGGAGATTGTATATATGACACAGTTTAACCAAAACTTTACTAACAAGCATAGTGATTATCATGAGTTATGACTTAAGTGCCATTGAACAGCAAGCAGCTGTCACCACCACGTCAAGTCTACCGTCTGTTGGGACCTTCCATTTGCACAGTACAAAGACTCGGAACTGGAAAGCCATGTGTCTCTAAGACAACCTTGCTACGGTAACTCGAAGGTGTCATCAAACTGTCACCACCCCTCCCGTGAAGAGGTGAGGTCTGCTTACTCCCGGCAGATCGGGACGAGCACAGTCTGACAGAGAGAACGCGGCAGAGTGACGGTGTCGCCTTCGGGGCTGGGTCTCCAGAGATCTGCAGACTCTGCTTTTGCCCTCCTGGAATGCTCTCTCTAAGAAGCCAGCCACTGTGTCAGAAGTACAGCTACCCAGCGACCACCGTGCTACAGGAAGCCTGAGCAAACCCCAAGGTGGAGAGTCGGTGTGGAGCAGACCGAAGTGCCATGTGTGAGCAAAGGTCGCTTGGACCTTCCAGTCCAGCCCAACCACCAGGTGAGTGCAAATGAGTGAACAAGACAGCCCATGCCACGAGGGGTAGAAAAACTACCCAACCAAACTCTGCCTCAATTCCTGACCCACAGAATCATGAGCAAATAAAGTTGTTGTTGAAAGCATGAAGTCTGGGGGTCATTTGTCGTAGAACAATCGATAACCAAAGCACTGGGGGACCATTATTTTCTCTTCTATTATGTTGGTCGTTCTCCTCTGGCATCTGTGTTCCTGCTCGCCTGCTCGTTCTGCTCTTGCACCCTTCCTGGGAAATTCCCGAAATCCCCAGACAAAACTCTGGAAGGAGATAGGCTAATCAGCTTAGCAAATTATCTCACCCTTCCTGGGCAGAACCTTTTCTACCAATCAATCTTATAGTTTATTGACATTCTTATGGCTGGGCCTTCGCTGGCCAGGTGCCCACTCTGGTCAAATCAGTGTCCGACTCTGCACAAAGGACGCACAAAGGGTCTGGCGCTGGTTCCCTGATCAGAGCAGCTCACAGGAACACTGGGCACAGCCAGCACCCAACCTGATTGTTCTGAGCAGTTCATGATTAAGTCCTCAGTCCTTTGAATTAACCAATGACCCCATGTAAGAATGCAGACACTCCCAACACAGAGGAAACTACTCAGCAATTGTTTAAACTTCAATACATATGAGAGGTTTCCACTATGATCTCACTGAATCTGAGCTTTAATGTTGGAGAAGGAAGAGAAGGCCTGAGACCTGTGGATGCTTGATAGAGCAGATGTACTAAAAAGAGGTCAGCAAGGACTGAAAGCAACAAATTAGGGACCGTGAAGGATACTTTTCCCTAATTTTGCCTAGAGCTGGCCTCTGGCTTAATGGTACAGTGTTGATAAAAAATAAAATTTTTCTAGATATGTGGGATTACTTGAAAGATCATGCAGAGACCTAACATGGTGATGAAGTCTAGGCGACAGAAAAGGAAGAGGAAGATGGAACTAGAAGATACATGAGGAATGTAAACCAAAGGTTGGAGCCTAAAAAAAGAGGAAGAGAGTAGAAATTTGGGGAAGTATGGAAAGCATAGCCCCCTAAAGAGGTTGTTCACTGTTGATCCTTCTCTAGTAAAGGCTAATACTTAAAATCAATTTGCACGATAGACGTATGTACATAGCAATTGTTGACTTCTACAATTTGATGGTCTGTAGGCTTCCAGAGGCTCTGAGAGTTTTTGAAATGGTATTCTTCTTACAATTTTTTGAGGATTTCCCAGTTTGAGATGCACATCATCTCAAATATCAGAGCTGTTGGTATACCCCGCAGATGATCCAGCACGTTGCATGCAGAAAATTGCCCAATGGCAGAAGTCAAGTGAAGTAGCCTCTTGCATCAATGAATTTCAAAATCTAGATAAAGCAGATGCATTTCTCATGCAAGAGAAAATCCCATTTTTTCCCTCAAGCTTATATAAGGTAAGAGATTTTAAAGAATAATCTTTCCAATATTAATTGGACTGAACTTCATTTTAATCAAAGACTATACAATTGGGAAATTAAAGACTAATTTTTAATGTTCTCTTTACAATATTTATTTTTATCCACTTTGCAGAACTATAATCAGTAGTGTATCATAGCACTGAAAACTATAAAAACAAATTTAAGGGAATGTCTTTCAAATATGTCTCGCACTCATTAAGACAAGGACACAATAATCTCATTTCTGTGTGAGAAACCACCAGGAAAAAGTCTGGGCATACCAGGAAAGAATCCGCACACCAGAATTTGGCCAAACATGCATTTTATTGAGAGCACTACAGAAAAGATCTTAAATCACTTGAAAATGTCCCCCAGTTACTTAAACTCTTTAATAGCTTTCCATTGCAATTAGGACAAATTCTACGTGCCTTCCCTAGGCCTCAACTCAGCTTGCTTTCTGACCTCATCTCTTGATACTTCCCTAACCACAGGCCAGGCCTACCGGCTCTTTCTGTTCTTGAATCTGTAAACCTCTGCTCTGCCTCGGGGTCTCGGCTTTTCTCTGTCTAGAAAGTTTTCTCCCCAGATCTTTGTATGACTGTTTCTTTCTCCTCATTCAGGTCTTATCTTAGTTCAAATGGAAACTCCTCAGAGAGGCATTTTCTTTCCCAACCATCTGTGGTAGGCAGACTTCTAAGACTGGACCTGTGGCACACGCATGTCTTCTCTCAGTTACTCAGTCAAACACTAATCTGGCTCTCTCTGTGAAGGGATTTTGGAGGTGGAATCAAGGTCTTTACAACAGGGAGATGAACGGAGTGGGCCTTACCTAATCATATGAGCTTCTTAAAAATAGATAATTTTCTCTGGCTGCTGACATGAGTCACAGATTCAAAGTACGAGAAGGCTTTCTCGTGCCATTGCTGACTTGAAGATGGAGGAAGTCAAAGACTGCGGGCAAACTGAGGGAGGTGGGTGTAGCCGCCTGCAGATAGGCTGCTGGGAAGCAGGGACGTCAGTCCTACGGCTTCGAGGAACTGAGTTCTGCCGACGACGGCCATGAGTGTGGACACGTATTTTTCCACAGAGCCTCCAGTCGAGAGAGAGCCCAGCCAACACCTAGGTTTCGTCCTGTGAGACCCCGAGCAGAGCCCTAGTCACACAGTGCCAGACTCCTCCCCACAGAGCCCCAGACCATTAACGGTGATGCTGAAACTGATAAGTCAGGGTGACTCATTGCACAGCAATGGAAAACTAATTCACTATCCTCGTCTGAAAAAAGTCACCGTCCAGTCATCGTTATACGCTAGCCCATTCTTCCTCCTTCATAATGTTTAAAACTCTATGAAATTAATACTATTTATTTTCTTGCTTACCTGCTAAACCTCTCTCTCCTAATATTAGACGGTAAGCCCAATGGGGGATATAAAAGGTGCTCAAACTTATTATTTGTTGAATAAATAGATAAATACCTAAAATTAAACGAAAGTTTTCATCAAAACTTTTTTTGTCAGATCTTCTTTAATCAAAAAGTTTTATCAAAATTGTTTAATCAAATTTTTTATCAAATGTTTTTACGAAAACAACATCCTGCAAAACCACATTAAATTACGTCTGCCACTTGTCGGGACCACTGTGGCTGTCCCTTAAAGACCAAAGGATACTTCCACTTCAGGGATTTCTGTATGCTGGTCTTGACCGATGTGGAATGTCCCAACAAGTTGGCTAACAGATTATTCCACAAGCCAACAATACAAATCACCAAGAAAAATACCCTCTTACTTAGGGTCAATCTTTTTATGTTAATTTTTTTTATTATAACAGCCTAAGCCAGACATCTCTGTTGGCCCATCCAGATCCACTCTCCCTCCTTCTCCATCCCACTTTCTGTCCTAGGAGGCAGGTCTGTGACTGACTGCATCACAGGCTCCTTGTCCTCGAAGCTCTGGGGGGTTATCCCAGTGCTTTCCAGGAGAAATGATTTGATGTATGATACAACATGATAATGTATAAATGTATTTGTAAATTTTAATAATTTTCTAAACATTTTAGGTTTTCTGGTAGCACATTTTAAAAATTAAAAAGAAACAAGTGAAATTAGTATTAAGAATACATCTTTATTATTTATACATAACACTATATATAAATTTATATTTAATAATATATGTTAGTATTTAACAATATATTCATTGAATATGTATGTCCAAAATATCATCTTTCTTATTTTTGTCAGTGTAAAATTATTAACGTGCTATTTTACATTCTTTTCTATAGTAAGTTTTAAAAACTTGGTGTGTGTTTTCCAGGTACAAATACATTTACAGTGCTCAGTAGCCATCTGTGACCAGGCGACCATAGTAAGCAGTACAGTCGAGCCCATGAGAAGCCCTTGCAATGGATCACAGAGAGGGCAAACAGGAAGTTTGGGATATTTTTTCCTGACTCCTTCCCTGTGGGGTCCCCTTGCACTGGCTTTGCCCTTCATCCCAAGGTCACAGCTCCTCTCAAGGAGTCTTCCTCTGCGCACGGCTCCCTGGGAGCCATTCCTTCACCTGGTTTTTCAAGCTGAAAGAAGACAACAGTGCTCTCCTTTGTGATGTCCATAAACCTTCTCCAAATGTCTGTAACTTCTCTTTGTTAAACACTTCTCAAATCCTCCTTCTGTTTCCTGCTGGGACCCTTTCTGACTCACAGCTCTTTCATTAGGATTTTTCTAAAAAGTTAAGGACTATGTTCCTGGAAGCATTATTTCAGGAATGATAATTCTGAGCATGTACCTATCAAATGATAGGGTGGTATACCTAAGAAGTAGACTAATAAGCATAAGAATTCATTGGAATTTCATAAACTAAAAATCCCTTCATGTAATTACAAAGGGGCCTAACAGGGGCATGCCTTCTGTATCCAATAACTATTGTTCAATAAAAAATTAGCATCATAGAAAAGTTGCTAGGTGTTTAAAAGTTGAAACAATCTAAAAACTTTAAATGTCAATATTTTCCCATGTTCTAGGACTTATGCGAAAGAATTCTAGCAAGAATAAAAATTCTGAAAGTCCTGACAGGTCTTACGTTTTATGGATCAAAATATCCTCTTTCAAAAAAGAATGTGACAAACAAATAAAATAAAAAGATCCACTTACGTAACATAGATATTGACTTTGTTAGCTTTATATTATTGATTTCTAAGGTTTATCTTGGCTGAGAAGGACTGTTAAGCAGTTCCAAGAAGGAAATTATACACACATATCTTTCCAAGAGGTAACAATATACAGAGATGGAGAAAAAATCCTTAGCACATGTTTTTAATAAGAAAACTTACTCTGTACCCCTTTACGGAACAAGTCTGTTCAATCGTGCAGCGCAGTCTCTCACTTAAGGTGTTTGGGGACGGTTTCTGGACAATCCTTGGAAACGGATGTCTCTTTTATCACAAACCATGATCACAACTTCAGAAAATTCAATTATTTATTCTTTCTAAAGAAATCCATACATTTTAATAAAATATTTGCTTTTGTAGATGTTCTTCTTGGCCAAACAAGTTGTTCATGAGACGGACAGAAAAATCTAAGTTGAAATGAAAAGTACTTGGAGTTCATAAATTGACCTTAACCTAATGCAGTGAGAACATTTCCTTCTCTAAAAAGTAAAGTGTTTGTCTTTTTTTCAGAGATCAATAGGTAGTAACCACACTATTGTAAAATGCATTTGAATCAGATTCCAGGAAGCATAGTAGAAATGAAAGCACTTAAAAATGAGTTTTGGAAGCTAAACCCCACTTGCTCACTGCTGCCAGCCCACACCCTGCGTGTTCTGGAATAGTTGGCAGGGGTCCCTGGAGCCATAACATCATGGGAGCAGCGGATGTTCTTGTGGCTACACTTACACTTAGCTATTGGTTAGAACAGAATGAGGGATGGGGAGGTTACTCTTAAGCTGTGGTCTTCACTGATGCATATGTGGATTCATCTGAAGAATCTGAGATTTTCAGGACAATCACTTGTAAAACCACAAGAGGGTTACCCCAAACCTCGGCCACTTAGACGTGGCCACAGAAGCCTGGTTTTGAATAACAAACTTTGTCAAACAGCAAATTAGGCTTCATGCTCACCATCTTCTGCTCAAAGGGAAACTTTAGAAGGCTAAGAGGTGAACTTGTTGAATACATAGTCTCAAGAAGATATTTTCTTTTCTGGGAATGGGTCCAATGAATAACCCAAAATATTCTCAAACTTGTTAACGCAAATATCTTTTAGTCAATGATTAAGCAAAATTTCACCTACAAAATTCAGTGATCTAGGATTTTAGGTCACTCTTCCTCAGTCAAATATGAGAAGTAGAAAGGAAAAAGAACATCTTGTGGCTCAAAAGCATTGTGAGATGGAAGGTAATAAACCAAAATATATGCACAGGTTAGTATCTTAACACAGGGAGACAACAATGGGAAGCCAAGGCAGGCATTATACCATTAGAACTTTCTAAATTTTTCTAATGACAATGAGGTTATGAGATTTCACAACTAGAAGATAGTAATGTGGTGGTAACATTGAATGAGGGAAAAGATGCTACTTAATTTTAAAGTAAAAAATTATATCAATAGCATTTATTTTAAAATAATACAGAAAGCCATTCCAATACAGAAAACCAATACAATACAGAAAAAAGCTGTCTCCTTTTCTCAAAATTATCTTTCCCAAAGGTCTTCAATAAGAAACATAGTACATTGTTGGCATTGTGTTACACAATTATTCCTCATAGTGGTGTGGTGTGGCACTATGAGGATCTTTCTGTAAACACTTAATTTTCAATTTTTGCTTTGCAATAAAAAGTAGATAATAGTATTTTACCCAAATCCCGATACATAGCAGGTTGTCCAGAAATTTGATATTGTCAATTGGTTGTTACGTTTTAAATTTATATTTATACCAAATAAGACTTCAGGCTCTAGAAATCTGTTTATACACAGTAATTCTTGAGTCTCTTGGGGAGAAGGTTTTATACTCAGTAATAATGTTAATATAACAGTGTAAAGTTCATTCTTTCCCCTGGAATGAAAACACCTAAGGAGAATGTTTTAAAATGTTCATTACAGGCAAACTGCTTAACCATTTGAACAACCCACCGAAAAAACTAATGTGTGAAAAATTTCACCTCTTTATTTCCAAGTTGCATAAATGTGAAGTGTAACTTGTTTCCTCCTTTGAGCGAGAGAGGCATTTAAAGCCATTTGTCTGGGAGAGAAATATGCTTCTCTGCCGCAGCCCAGGCCTGGCTGTGTCCACCACTTCCCGCCGTGAAATGAGCACAGCTACCTTGAGGGGAAATTTGCGTTAAGCCATAACTTTCCTCTTTTTGTATTTTTCTTGCATCTGAGAAAGTAGAATAAATCCTTAGCTGAAAAATAGGCCCTTTTTTCTTCACAGCAAATATTTACTAGAGGTAGAAGACATAATTCAACAAAAATGAAGGAAGGAGTTTAAAAGTCTAGAGTTTGAGGGGTGTTTATACTGAATGAATATGACCTGTGACATTGCGTAAGTTTAAGGCATGCAGTGTGTTACTCTGATGCATTTACATATTGTAATATGATTACAATATTGTAATATGTGACATGCCATTGAGGCGATGTTTATCACATTGCATCATTATAGCACAATATTGTTGTCTATATTCATTATACCGTGCACAGATCTCTATGGCTTATTTACTACTCATTGTACCCTTCAACACCATCACCCTTACCACCTCCCCCATCCATCTGGTAGGCACCATTTTACCCTCTGTTTTTTATCAGTTTGACTTTTTTTAGATTCCACACGTAAGTGATATCATGCAGTACTTGTCTTTCTCTGTCTGACATCCTACTTAGCACAATGTGCTTAAGCTCCATCCATGTTGTTGCAAATGGAAGGATATCCTCCTTTCTCACGGCTGAAAAATATTCCATTGTGTATATATACCACATCATTTTTATCCACTCATCTGGTAATGGGCCTTTGGGTTGTTTCCATATCTTGGGTATCGTGAATAATGCTGCAATAAATATGAGAGTGCATATATCACATCAAAATTCTGTTTTCCTTTCCTTTGGGTATACAACCAGAAGTGGAATTGCTGGATCGTATGGTTGATCTACTTTCATTTTTTGAGGAGCCTCCATATTGTTTTCCATAGTGCTTGGACCAATTTACATTCCCACCAACAGTGTATAAGGGTTCCCGTTTCACCATAGCCTCGACAGCACCTGTTGTCTCTTGTCTTCCTGAGGATAGCCATTCTAACAGATGTGAGGTGATATCTGATTGTGGGTTTGATTTGCATTTCCCTGATGACTAGAGTCTTTCCTTTCCTTTTTCTTATCTGTTTTCTTACCTCTTACTGCTTCAGAAAGTTATGAAAATATCCAAGAAACAAGTACTACGCTTGTCATTCTATCCTTAAATGTATATTTGCTTAAATTTAAAGTTTAGAACTTCTATTTCTTCCATCCAGAACTGAATATTGCAGCAAAAAAATCTATATCTTGCTTTATGTCTTTCTAATACAAATTTCAGATTCTCAGACACTATATAATTCAATCATTATTTATAATCTTAGCATATTTCAAGACCATTTTTAGAACATGCAGATTAAATGTTTCAAGTTCTGTGTATATCTTAGATAGAATTAAACTCAAAATAATTTTAAAAGTAACTGTTTATAAGATCATTACTTATAAACTAACCAAGCAAATTCAAATTTTTCTGTCAAAAATTGTGAATTTAGAAACAATTCTCGTTATTCTGTTACTATTTCTACTTTTAATAGAGCATACACAATTTTTCATGGACAGTGTCGACAGACTTTCTAGACATGAAGCTTCTCAGACCGTTGACATCAAGGCTGTTTGGGACGTTGTTTAAAAACGCAAACTCCTGGACCAAAATCCAGCCCTAGTCCATGAGATGCTCTCAGAGTAGAATCAGAAATTGTCATTTTAAATAAGCTTCCTGGGAAACTCTTATGCATTCTGAAGTTTGACAACCATCGCCAGAGAGGATCCTCTGTACGTATCATGAGAATGAAGGAAAAGTTGGATTTTGCTCAGTTTTTGGTCACCTAATCTTCTACACACACACGCACACAACTGATCATTTGGAAACCCTAATCCATTGTGTTTGATGGATGGGTAGTCAGCGTACAAGCTAAACTGACATGACAGCATGCTTCAGATAAAACAGAGTTTTACTTATTTCTCACCTATGGTCCAAGGTAGGGAGGCAGCCCCAACCCAGGAGGGCATCTAGGGACCCAAGTTACTTCCACCCTATTGCTCTGCCTTCTCTAAAGTGTCGGCCTCATCTGCACAGCCCACAGTCAACACCGACTCATTCCATCATGTCCACAATCCGGCAGTGGGGAAGCAGATAAAGCAATTAAATTCCTTTAAAATGGGATCCACAAGTGGTGTACTTCAGTTTTACCCACGGGCTAAAATTAAAAGAAGATTTAAAAAAGAAAAAGAGTAGTTTATATGATATACCAGAAGACAGCCAGAACACTTCTAACTTCGTTATAAAATTCTCAACATTTCTTCTTAGTCTCAATTAATATATGTATGCATATGTGACATAACCAATGCTAGTAAATAATTCCTAGTCTTGCTATAGATAATTATAGCAACTGTGGGCCTATTCTCTTCCATCTTTTTGTGAAAAATGCTTAAGGTATTCCTATCTTGAAAAAGAAAAAGGAGTTCTACTGCTGTCTTCTCAAGTTTTAATTTGCAACCAGAGAATGAGCCAGAAATTTAGGCATTTCATCTGTGAAATGCTCACTGGCTCTGTAAATGTGTAAAGCATGCATGGATAGAACTCTGTGCAAAGTGAAGGGGATCAAACAGTAGACAGTAAACAGCAGAGAAAGTGAGGGCACACAATATTCTTCTACCTTGTCCGCCGTGATGACCCCTAGCCACAACGACACCTGGTCTTGCTATAAGCACTGGGTACAAACATAAGTACAACCAGTCAGCCAGCTCATTCTTCTTCTTTATTACTTTTTGGGGGTAAAATGGGAAAGGTTTTAGTGGTGTTCCTTCAAGAAGAGTTACTCAGTCAAAACTCGCTCTTCAAAAATCTCAAATCTGGTCACATCCCTCCGCTGATTAAATTCATGCCATGACGTCCTATTGCTCTTGGGTTAAAGACCCTTTCACTTGGGAGGAAACAAACCCAACATTAACTAGATTGCCCCCAAAAAAGTGGGAAGTGGGGGGATTGACTCACTTAATGAAAAATTTCAAGGACAGATTATCTCTAAGTTGAGCTAGATGAAGCAGTGCAAACGACGTCACCAGGACTAGGTCGCGCACTCAGTGTCTCTGTTCTCACTTTGTCTGTTTCAGCTCCATGGTCAGGCAGCCTCCTTGTTTACGACAGGTGCTAGAAACCCCAGGCTTCTATTCTGCGTTTGCAGCAATCCCGGCAGAAAGGACACACCCCTTCCCCAGCCCCAGAACTCTCTCCTTGCTTTTGACCAAACTGGCCTAGAAGTGACAATGTGGTTCAGATGTCCAGAATCAATCAGTAAGGTCAGGTTCACAGTGTTCTGACAGGTGGGTCTGGTCGACTTCGGCCTTCTGAAGCTGAAAGTGAAGTCAGATGCACCCAGTTACATGTAGTGAAAGAGGAGGGGAGTGTGGTCCCCCTGGGAAAATCAGGGAGTGGACCTGGGAGAAATGGACTCTGGATCAGCCAAAGCACAGATGTTCATCACAGCTCAACTCTTGGCTGCACAACATCCACATATCTTTTTCGTATATCTAAAAATTCAAAATTCCCCATGTCTACGTTAAGCAATAATATCATATTGAATCAAAAATATATGTACCAGCTGAGGCTGGCCTGTTGGTGTAGCGGTTAAGTTTGCACGCTCCGCTTTGGTGGCCCAGGGGTTCACGGGTTTTGATCCTGGGTGTAGACCTACGCACCACTCATCAAGCCATGCTGTGGTGGCATCCCACATACAAAATAGAGGAAGATGGGCACAGATGTTAGTTCAGGGCTAATCTTCCTCAAAAAAGAAAAAATATATATATATATATATACATGTACCAGCACCACGCAAGTTCTGTCCAGTTACTGCACCCAGCCTGAGTCCAGATTCTCTTGTTAATGTGTATTCCTCATGATTCAGAAACCAGTGCAAAATGATACATTTAACTATTTTCAACAAATGTAATATACATTTATGAAGAGGAAACAAAGTAACTACCATAAAAACTTCTACTTGAAAAAGGGGAAATGGGAGTCAGGGAGGCACGTGATACGCTGTCAGCGTTTACATTATTATCCTGCTGGACAGGAGGACAGGGACCCCTTGTCTTGGCTTTGGAGTGGAATTCTGGGGGAGCCCTCCGTCTGCCCTTGGACTGTCATAGGGATGGTTTCTCTTGTAACTTGTCCTCTGTGGCTACGGCTGAGAAAGGCACTGGGGAGTCTTACTTTCCGGTTTTCGTACCCGACTAATAGTGCTGTTTCTGTTAGTGTGGGTTCAGGATCCTGAGTATTGGCTTGGTGTTGAGCAATCATAGCCCTGAGTTTATGGGTGTTTGACTTTCTCTGGAAACCCAAGTTCCTTAAAAGGTTAGTAAGCTTACAATCTATTTGTTTCCAGTGAATTAGCAACAAAAGCCTGAGTTAGTATTGAGGCCTAATCCTTGATTCTAGATTCTAATGCGTTGTTTCTGTTTTCGAGAAATTGGCATTGATGGTCTGTCAACAGGGAGGGGTCCGGCTCTTGGTTTCAATCTTATTTTCCAATTTCATTGTACCCTCCACACCTTTGCTAGCATTAAATTTACATGGGAGCAGAGGATGACTTTTGGAACTCCAGCTAAAATGCTTCTGACTCTTGGCTGTTTCAGATTTCGGGATCAGATCTAAAGAGCTTTTCTGAGTGTTTTCACTGCTTCCAGACAAAGCAGCTTTAACTGCAGTTTGTCCTTTTCATAAAGGACCTCACCAAACCTCGCAAGAAGGGACCGATACCTTCCTGGTCTTTTCAAACACATCCTGTAATCTCCAGTCTCAGACGGCTCATGCTCTGAGTCCCAGGACACCGCAGATGGCTAGTCAACCAACGATCGCGTGAATTTCTCAGATAAAGAAAGAGAGGTTCTCGTCACTCCGTCCTGCCTGGATTCGGCTAATTCCACATTTCAGAGTCTGTTACTTTCCACATTTCAATTCTTTACTACTTTTTAAAAAATAAATCAGGACTCTTCCAGGTCTAAGTGACTAGAATGTGTCTCATACAGGCTTGCTTGGTGAGAGGAGCTGACCTGTTCACGGTGGACCTGCCCCAGAATCAGCCGGCCGATTCCTCCCCTCGCAGCTCCACTGCCCTCCAGCCGACTTCCTGTGAGAGAATCGAGCTTTCCTTTCTGGTTGCCGTGGCTTTGGGTCCACATCCCACAGCCTGTCAGTCCGAGCACGAGCAAAGGCCCGGAGTCTGGTTCTGACTGGCCCGGCTGGGCTGTTTCCCTCTCGACAGTCGCTGTGGGGAGAAGAGGTTATTCTCTGGTTGTCAAGGCTGGTTTAACACGTGCCCACCTTGAAGCTGGAGGCGGTCTAGCTCTCCCTGAGCCTCAGGGTTTGAAGGCTGGATCTCCAAGGATAAATCAGAGTGTCATTACCTGACAAAGGAGGATGGGACCCGAGCGGTGCAATCAATGGATAATGACAGAAAAAGACTCACTCCTTACTGTGACCTACAGGCCTGCCCGCCTCACCAGCCCACCTGACCGCATTCTCCCAGTTGCTCCTTGGGCCTCAGCCTCACTGGCCTTCAGCCATGTCCCTTTTTGCTTTCAGATCTTCCCATGTGCAACTCCCTCTGCCTGAAGAGCCTCCTCTCCTCATGCGTCATTTGACTGATGCACTTCCACCTGTTTTCCAAAGGTCAGCTCCATTCCCACTGCCTCCAGGAAAGCTGAAGTCGACTTCTGAACTGGGTTCATCCTTCTTTTATCTCACCCCACAGCCCCCAAACCCCTCCTGTGACGTGCTTGTCATAATCGCAGTTCAGTATTTAATTGTATGATTACTTATAGTAATTTTAGTCTGTAAATTTTAAAATATTATTCGTTGACTGGGTAAATGAAGTGCAGGAACAAACAGGTGAGCTGAGGGAATATGTGATGCTGGAGAGAATGAGGTTTTTCCCCCAGGAAGCTCTCTATTTCTGGATCTGGTTCTCGTCCAACCCCCTCTCCTTTGTACTCCAATGCCACTCTTCCCCTCTGCTGGTCGTACTACAGTCTAACAGAGGAGATATTTAGATGTCTAACAACACACGATGATGGGGGACATTTGGAGCCGAAGTGATTTTCAGTTAGATGTATCTGAAGGATCCGCCATGGTACTCAGTGTGAGTAGCCCTGAAACAGACAAACCTGGGTTCTAGTGTTAGTTCAGCATTTACCAGCTCTTTGATGGTAGAAATTTACTTATTCACTGAGTCTTTACTTATCTGTAAACTAAAAATAGGAATACCTACCTTGCAGGATTCTGGTAAGATAATAAAAATAATACACTTTGTGCCTAGCACTCAGCAGGCAATCAACATTTGGTGTGTATTCTTTTTTTTTTAAAGATTGGCCCTGAGCTAACATCTATCACCAATCTTCTTTTTTTCTTCTTCTTCTCCCCAACGCCCCCCAGTATGTAGTTGTAGGTCTTTCTAGTTGTGGCCTGTGGAACCCTGCCTCAGTGTGGCCTAATGAGCGGTGCCGTGTCCACACCCAGGATCTGAACCAGCAAAGCCCTGGGCCACTGAAGCAGAGTGTGTGAACTTAACCACTCAGCCACGGGGCCGGCCTCTGGTATGTATGCTTATGCTTACCCTTGGATCACAGAACCATCACTATAGTAAAAAGCAGGGATTAGAAACCACGGCCGTCACGGCACAACACCCAGAAGGAGACTCTCCTGCGTGCAGGATACCTGCATCTGTTCGCTACCTCGAGCATTTTATAACACACCCTTGGGCTTTCAAGGAAGCTCTGACTTTTGGAATTTTCTGTTACAGTCACCACCTCAGCCTTGTCCAAAACATCAGCATTTAATTCATAATATGTTTCACAGACCCATTCCTCTCTCTCTAAGGCAATGGTAACCCTTGTGAGAAAAGTCTACAGGGCCCATTCGAGGAGAGAGATGGAGGGAGGGCACAATGAGATGAACTCCCAGCCTGTGTCAGTGACCGTGGGCTTCCCCCACGTGAGCCACAGGGACTGTGAAGAAAACTCGACTCGAACAAGTTGGCCCGCTCCTCCGCAAGGCCCACCCTCTGCCTCAGCTGGTCAGCAGAATCATCCTTAAAGCACCCACCATTCAGGGCCCTTCTTCTATAGGTTTTCTTTTCTTTCCTGTATCTTTACCCACCACCTCAGTTGGCTCTCTCCTGTTGGAAAACATGCTCACGTCTGCCTCAGTCCCGCATCCCGCTGTGCTACTTGGCTATCTCCTTCCTCCTCTCTTTGGCAAACCTTCCTCACGTCGCCCTCTGCACTCCCATCTCCACAGCCTCACTTCCTGGTGATCCTTCAGCCTCAGGCAGTCTGGCCTCTGTCACCACTGCGCCTTGGCTGGAGTTCACTGTGCCAAAGGCTGGAGCGAATGCGCCTGCGTTGCAGCCGAGGGGCCCCCTCATGACCCGTCTCAGGGGACAGCCAGGTAGCATGCGGCACTGCTAACAGGTCAGCCCTCCTTCGTGAAGCTCGTCCTCACCGGGGCTCCCACGACACCACACACCCCTGCGTTCCTCCTTCTGGGGCTGCTCTCCGTCCTCTCAAACCTTGAGGTGGGGCTCCTGTTTCTGTCCTGGAGCTCCACTTTTCTTCTCGCTCGGAGCGTAAGGCCATCGTCCTCAACCGCCATCTTTATGCAGATGATTCACCATTTGTAACTCCAGTCTGAGTCTTTTTCCAGGTTTCAGGCTCAGATACTCAACTGCCTGTTGCACATCTCCTCACGGATGTCCCTCAGAGGCCTCAAACTTAACTTTTTCATCCCTGACATCTTTTCTCCCACAACTCCCACCACTCCTGTTCCAGGTCCTCTTCTCTTCCTGTTATTTGTGTCCCCAGTGAAGGTCGCGGCCAGTCCCCTTGTTGGCCAGGTCAGAAACCCGGGGACACCCTGGAGCCTTGCCTCTGCCCCACCCTTGCTTCAGAGCAGTTGCTGCTCCCCGCTCCTTCTTGCTTGAGGACATCTGGGAGTCTCTCCATTTCCCTGCTCCCCGGTACCTAATCTCTCATCCGGACCACTGGGGTCCCAGCCTCCGCTGCTGAGCTCTCTCAATGCGTGCTCCCCGCTGCCCTACAGAGATCTCTCCGCTGTCCGCATCTGATCATTACCTTCTCTTCCAAGACCATTCTTCAGTTCCCATTGCACTGAGGCCATACTCCAAACCCCCACCACGACTTACACTCCCCCTCGGGATGTGGTCCCCACACCCCACTGCAGCCTGAGAGGCCCACTCTCCCTCTTCACTTCCATGCACATCATCTGGAATGTGCTTTGTTCCTTCAAACACGTCACGCTCCCTCAAGCCCCGTCCTTCATATCCTCGTTTATCTGCACCAAGCACCCCTCTCTGACTTCCTACTTGGGTTGAAGGATTCTCTTTCATCCTGAAGATCTCAGCTTAAATGTGACTCTCACGGGAGTTTCCTCTGAGCCTGCGCCCTTCCTGCTGCACAGGCACACTGTCTCCACACGACTTGCAGCGTTCCATCATCGCCCACCCACATGCCTGTTTTCCCACTTGACCGTAGGCTCTGTGAGGTCAGGGGCCACCTCTTGTCCACTGCTACATCACCGAATGAGAGAAGAAATGAGGAGAATATTGAAGTGAGAATACTGCAGTGAGCCATGACCACGGACGTTTCGTTTTAAGCTCAGAACAGGGCTGGAAAAGCAGAGCTGTGAGATGCCACCACTAACGTGAGACACGAGTGACCAGATCCATCATGGTTATCATGCCTCTGCAGGGATGTTCCATGGTGGTATTTCTTTCCACTTCTGACCCTTCTGAGTTTTGAGGATTTCCCGAGCAGACCCCCACAACGACACAGTCCGACTTGGTTTGGTTATGGTCACGCACTGATTAAACTGCCTCTCAAGAATGTGAAAATGGAAACACAAATGACACATCGGTCTCTCGAGCACCACCATAAACTATGATAGATTAGAAACTTCAGACAAACCGTTTTGCGATGGAAAATGAGACTAACAGTCCTTCATTTCTAAAGTTTTTTTGAAAACATTTCTGAGAAGGTGAACTGACTAGGTTAGTTTTCAATCATCTCAAATCCTTTGGTAAGTTTCTCCCCAACCTCTGAATTCATAGCACAACCCTTTGATAAGCAAAGCAATTCAAAAGGTCCCAACCAAAAAGTGAGACCTCTAATTATTTCTTTTGCCACTCAAAGCTATTCTTTTGAATTTTATGCATTACTCCCAAAATCAACACCCTCCAGAAAGACTGCCATGCATGAAATCTAAAAATTTAAAAGTAAAAATGAGTGGTTAAGTTTGGCATGCTGCACTTTGGTGGCCCAGGTTCACAGGTTCGGATCCAGGCATGGACCTACACCATGCATTACCCATGATGAGGCAGCAACCCACATACAAAACAGAGGAAGACTGGCACAGATGTTAGCTCAGGGACAATCTTCCTCAAGCCAAATAAAAAGGAGGATTGACAACAGGTGTTAGCTCAGGGTGACTCTTTCTCAGCATAAAAAAAAAAAAGTAAAAATTTATGCTACCAAGTAAAATAATTATTGTCACCAAGAATTAACAATTCAATAATAAATGTATTCTACATTAGCTCTTTTCCTAAAAATATAGGACACGTGATAAAGCGTTATTACTTGGTAGGCAGCCTTGCTGGATAGCATTGTCATTTACTAGAATTGTATGAAACTTCTCTTTTCATGAAAAAGTTTAGAGCAAAACATTTCACTCATTTCAGATTGTCTGTAAGGAGTTTCATTCTGAGTTTTGGTTTCATTCGAAAATCTGTGAGTTTGAAACTCTGACTTAATCTAAATCCACCAAACCCCACCCTCTCCAGCCCTACTCAGTAAAAGGGGCATTGCACCAATTAATATCAGATAGTTTTAAAAATTATCTGCTTTTCATGGAAATGTAAGTGTATGTCTTCTTATCCAACAATTTTGCTTCATTAAATGCACAAACGCACGCTCACTCATACCCAGACATCTTTCTCTGTGGCTTGAGAAGAGAGAGGGCGAGGAAGGGTGCCAATATTTTACCTTTCATACCTTTGAGTAACTTGTTGTTTTGTTCCCTTAGAAATGTTTTTAGGGAATAGGCTCACTTTAACCTCACATTTGGAATAAACAGAATTCCTACCACAGTGGATGGCCCATATTTAAAAAAAAAAAAAAATACGCTAAGCACACTTTTCCTAAATGCTTGTGTTACTGTAGCATTCTCCACTGTCTGTGCGAGCACAGGCAAGGAAGGAAAATGGATCAGCCCAAGATACAATGTCACAAGTTGATCAGAGCGTGTTTTCTGCCCCCAAGAAGGAATTGAAGTCAGTTTATTTGTTTCCTTTTGGTGTGTGGAAATAATATTAAAGAAGACTTAGGTCTGAGAATTTATCACCTGCTGTGTGACCCTGGACAAGTTACTTAATCTCTCTGACATGTCCCGTCATATGTTAAACACATGTTCCTCAGTGTTAAAAAAATAAAATGGTATTCATAAGTCTTACCTATTTTCAAGATTATTGTAAATACTAAATGACATCTGGAATATTAAAATTTTTGGTAGGTTTTCAGTAGCAGAGTCTAGACTACAATCCTGGACCAGCTCATTTACTTATATGAGACTGAGGTTAACACTTCCAGTAAGTATGCTTTTACTAGTTTCTCTTTCTAAATTTTTCTGGACATCTATTTTGTGAGTTCATACTACTCTAGCTTTACCAGCAGGCCTCACCCCTCAAATTTATGACTTTATTCTTTCTTGGGTTTTAAAGTTAGAGAGAGAGAGACTTTTCTAGTTTTTGTCCACGAGTAGACAGTGGCTATTGACATTTTACCATTTAAGGAGATTCAGGAAAGTTTCCTTCATCAAAATATACCCCTATCACCACCAGGATTATACCCACCTCACACACACACCTGCTAAACACACCCTCTTCCAACAGTCTCACTTCCTTACCTGTCCTACCAGTCTAACTAGGAGCAGTGATCATAAGACTTCAGAGAAATAAAAATTAGGACTCCCAAAGAAATGCTCCTTTAGGATTTGTTTTTGATATTCTGAGTTGTGCGTGTGTGTGGGTTGGTTTCTTTTCACCTTCTACTCCAACCTTTTTTTCAGGAACCCCTATTTTGTGGTCACTGCTTGGATGTAATTTATTCTCTTGGGGATAAAAGTCATTGTGAAATGCAGAACAATTGCTTGGCAATCAACCCATGTCCGACTTAGAGGCATGCCTAATTACTGACAGGTCGAGGAGGTTTTCTGCCAAATAGTGAGAATCGTGTACTCTAAGATATAAAATGGGAAAACAATTACACACGGGTTGGTAGTGCAAAGCCTGCAGGAAACGACTGTGCCCCTGACGCTCCCACAGGCGCTGAGTCGGCTCTGAGTCAGATCTCATTAGGTTTCCTCGCGCATCTCTAGAAAGCATGAAAACACACTTTAGAATATTTGAAGAAATTGGATGTTAGATAATGGCTACCCTACTTCTTTTTTATTTTTTCTTTCTTTTCCATATGGAATATCTATCAGAAAGGGAATAATTTAACTCACAGGGGGCTAAAATTAGGTTAATCTCTACAGCTCTTTCTTCCAGGAAGAGTTGCACTAATCATTCGCAGGATGCTATAAAATACACTCATAAACTATTGCATGGCCATTATTTTGGGAAAAGAAACAAATCAGAATCAGTTTGTCTAATTGCCTGGATTAAAGAATGGTTTAAATATTTTTGGAAAAATGTGACAAAACTCAACCAATAGAATTTTCCCATGAGAACAAAAATCCCAAAATATTCTTCACAAATTGAACTCAGGCAACTTCCATCACGTCTTTCTCCCCACTGCATGGTATCAGCACTACTGCTCACATTTTCTCCAGCTCCTTCCTTTTCTCTACTGATAATCTGGGTTGTTCTTGGCTGTAATTATTTATCTCTTCCTCAGTGGAGATTTATTGTTTACCTCTCACAAGAGAACTCAGAAGGATGTAACCAACCTGAAATACAGAAAGCAAGTCACAGGCCGCTTTGCTGGATCTTTGCAAAGGTGTGACGGCTCCACCAGACTCTAGGGAGATGCACGCCATTCACTCTTGCTCACAGGGCGCCCCATGAATGAAAACATTGTGTGCCTATTAACTATCAATACTAGATGTAAACATTAATTTTTATTGTATTTTTACACATAAGCTATACCAATAATTTTTAAGCAGAGTTGTACATCTGATTGTCCATGAATGTTTTGAACAATATTGCTACTCCAGCCCCAGCCCATACTTCACTAATCAGAATCTCCAAGAGGCTGGTGGGGGTAGAGCAGTGGAACCCAGTGGAAAAATAACCTAGTTATTTTTCAAAAGTTCCATAGGGGATTCGCATTCGTTTTCCCAATGGAAAGATTTGGTGCTGTCCATTCTGATCCCTTTTTATCCTCAAAGACCCACGTCCTATTTACGGTTTCAGTAGGTGGCGCTCTTTCTGCCTGCCAGCTTCCTTGTTTGGAGGGAATAAACTCTAAGTCATTCAAGGAAGTCAGAAGTGGGTCAAGGCTGCAATTCCCTCTCACCACACAAATACCGAAAACAGAGACCAGAATTTATCCTTCTAAACAATTTGTTAGTGGGGTAAGACATATGTTAAAGCGGTGGAGGTGGGCAGGGATGTGGTATCAATTTGTTTACTACACAAATGTATCATTGTCCCAAAGAGTTCAAGTATGCCAAAGTCTGAGCATAAAGTTTGAAACTAAAGAAACAGAGTAGAAAGCAAATGATAAGAAAAATCAAGTAGAAATTTAGACAGAAGAGTTTTATATATATATATGTATGTATACATATATATATGAGGAAGAGATGGGGAACACTGATGTTATTGCTAAAACAAACAAACAACAAATAAAAACCCTACTAACTGTATGAAAAACTTAACCCGGCATAAAGATAGATCTCTACATGCATTAACTGGGGAGACGGCACAGTATTGCTTGCACAGCCATGAGCTTTAGAATCAGATAAACATAGATTTAGACCTTGGTTCCAGCTCTTTCATCCCAACCAAGTTACTCAACCCTTAATCCTCAGTCAGATATGACCTACCTTGTTTGGTTGTAATGGGCATTAAATTAAAAGATAATACATGCAAAATAACTATCCCAACACTTGGTCCACAGCCAGCATTTAACACATAGTATTACCTTTGGAGTATTAAGAATAAGTAAATGTAGTTGCTGATATTTTTTTCAAATTAACAGAGAATAATGGAAAATCATTGTAAGTTTTGAAGGGAAAATTCCTATATCAATCAGTATTAATACATTTAGAGGAGGATGAGCAGGAAAAGCTATGAGGGTCGTTTTGGTGTAATGACAAGGCCTGATCTTGGGTTCACAAGACTCAGGTCTGAGAGGGGCCCCTCTACTCACAGGCTGCATGGGCTTGGGAGAACCATCTCGCCTCACTTTTCATATTGATAAGACAGGAATTAAATTAATGCCATTTTGGGTATGGCATATGACTTTGAATATTAAACAGAATATGTACACTTCACCATATAAAACATAATAGTGTACAAAAATGCATTAAAAACTATAAAATCCTATATGAATGTAAAGTGGTGCTGAGGTAATTACTTCTAGTTAAAATTTATTCATGATTGAAGTTCATCATTAAAGTTGAAAAAATATTCTCTCAAAAGAAAGTGGGATATTAAGTGAGTTACCAAATTTGGATGAGAATAAGAAGAGTCTTACTGGATTTATGAGAAGAAAAGAGATGGATACTAGCAACATATTTGCAATACTTCTGGAGGCATTTCCATGACGTTTGTCCCACTAATGATCCT
Organism: Equus przewalskii; assembly: GCF_037783145.1. Taxonomy (NCBI): domain Eukaryota; kingdom Metazoa; phylum Chordata; class Mammalia; order Perissodactyla; family Equidae; genus Equus; species Equus przewalskii. Next base: position 119,544,919 of record NC_091832.1, on the reverse strand, counting down.
AATGTTTTTTTTTTTTTTTTATAATGCTTTTGGCAATATTTTAACAGGATTAGACTCTTGAGTTTCATCTGACATTTCATTTTGCCCCCATGAAATTAGTACACACATTGGATAGCTCATGATTTGAGTAAATTAGGATTGTATCATTTGTATCTATGTCTTTAAAATTTCCAAATTATAGAAAGAGAAATTAACCATATGAAATAAGGTCAGAAAAAAAGTACATAGAAATCATACTAATAAAAGAGAATCTATCAAGACCCAGATGCTATTGTGACCCCTGGCTTTAGATAATAATTTTTTTATTAGTCATAATAATTTATATCAATAAGTTAAAGTGTTAGAGCTGAACGGTTCATCTATTGGAGATTTTTAAAGTTAGCATTCTACCTATGTTAAATATGTGCCTTCGTGTGGTGTGCAGTAATGTCACCAGACAAAAGGAAACAGTCCAGCCCCCTCACAGCCATGACGGCTGTGCTGTTTGAAGGTCAACTGTCTTCTGAGTATGCAGAGAATCTTCATCATGTCATACTTCAGAAATATGTTTGCAGAGATGGGAAACAACAGGCTATGATTTAATGTTTTTGTTAAACCACTATAATTCTTTCAAAGCAAAATGCGTCACAACTGTTTCTCTCTGTTAAAGAGAAAATCAAGTCCTTAAAGAAAATTTCCTATGCTGCAGGTGGGGAGGAAGTTAAGAATCACCTATTATTTTTTTTGTTAGTACAATACAAGAAATTTGCATTGTAAAGCAAGCTGCTGTTGCCAGCTCTTCAATGGGCAGAGCAGACAGGAAGCTGCCTCCACCCTAAGAGGCTTAGAGACCCAGCAACTGAGTTAGACAGCAGGTGCCCGGGCTGATCAAGCCAGTTTTCTAACCCAGAACAGCGTGTTGTGGAACTCATTCTCTTCATCTCTTTTCTCTGTTAAGGAAGCAAGAATTTCTCTGTGTGGAAGCTGTGCAGCTATTTCTAGTTTGAGAGAAAACATCAAGGAATTTGATAACAATTGACTGTTAAAACAGCAAATTATTTTTAAAAAATAGATTATCCACACCTATAGGAGGAGGAATCTCAAGAATGCACACAATTAATAAAAGCTGGCTCTGCACTCACACAAACGTGCACTAATGTCCAGTAAACAACTCATGATGTGCACTGTTTCTTTTCTTTCCCAGAAATAGCAACCAAGAAAGATGTCTTTTAAATCAAGAATACTCACTAAAATATCTCTAAATATCTTACTAAAAAATTTACACTAAAATATTTTACACTTGGAGACCCTCAGAATTTTATTTCCTTTTGCTGTTGAAAAGTCACAATAGCCAAGAGGAGTAATGTATTTTCTTTTAAATTAACAAATGTCTTGGTGGTTAAGGCTGGGGTGGGGGTGCAGAGAAAGAAGTTGGCAAGAAAAGGTTCAGGCCCTGTTGCAAAACCAACTGTGAGCCAAGTATGACTCCAGACAGACAAGAACCACCTGCTACAACAGAGAGAGGGGTGTAAAAGATGAAATGAGGAGGAGGTGACCTTAAAGATCCTTTTCCCAACTATCGCATAAATAACTAAGGGACATGCAGATGTTTATATCAAACGCATGTGAACACAATATTTGCCACATGTTACTCAATGTAAGAAGACATATAATTACTTCTATATTTCTAGTCAATCAAGAAAAACTCCTGGAAGCAGATGGCTTATGGTTGGTAATAGTAATGACCACCTGGGCATTTACCTGTGTCGTCTTTAATCCTCACAGCAACCTTGTTGTTTTAGGGGGTGTTTAACAGATAAGGCAACTGGTGCACAGAGTTGGGAGGGTGCACCAGGTCACACGGGATGGAGTCAAGATGCTCTCGGGCCTGTTGGGCTCCAAAGCCGCTGCTTTCCGCAGTTCCGCGGCACCGGGCGCGACATAGATGTATGTCACAGCCTCAGATTCCTTTCAGACTTGAAAAACAAATTACAAAGAACCTCCCAAACAGATTCAAGCCCGTTCGCAATTGCCAAGACTTCGATGACACATTAGTGTACAGAATAAATGTACACTGCACATTAGAAAAGACAGAAATTCATTCTCACATGAAATTCTTAGGGAAAAACGAACGATTTTGCTTAGCCTACGCACAGTCGGACATCTGAGTCAACTTTGTTTCAGCATGGAATAAACAATGTTTCATTAAAAGATACTGTAAGCGTTCTTAGTAACAACGTGACACATAGAAGGAGTTCCCTTTTTTAACCTTTTTCAAAGAGGAAATATTCCGATTTCATAAAACTAGGGAAGACTTCACTTCTAAAGAAAATACAGACACAAAAAAAGTGGGCTACACGAAATAACTCGCGATGGCTTCAGTGTATTGTGGTCGCCCTGAGTGCTGCGTAAGAGCTGTGCTCAAGGTATCTATTGAAAGCGTGAGCGTCAGCAAGGGAGAACTTCTGACACAGAAAAGGTGAATCCCAAAACTACTATTTGATATAGTGATTCATACGGGCTTTGTTCTTCTCATCTTCAAATAAAAAATGTGTGATTAGAAAAAGGGGCATTAAAAAGAGCAGTAAAACTCCTGGGCGGTGGAAAAACTGTCAATGAAAGGGCGCAGTGACAGACCCCGAGCGTCCGGGAAAATCGAGTGTCCGTCACTCCGAATTTAGTTGTTTGTGGGTCGATTTCTTCATTACTTAATTATAAGAATGGATTTTTTTTTCAAAATAGAGGTTATTACGGAAGAAAACCCAAGCATTTGAAAGCGCAGGTTCATTTCCTACAAGCAAACCCAGGAGAAGCAGCGTCCTGTCGTGGAGGATCGTGAGAATCCTCTCCTGCCCGCCCACGTGGCCAAAGTAAACAGGAGGGGGGCGGGGCGGGGAGAGGCAGGATCCGTCAGCTTCCTAATTTGCGGAGTCTTTAAACTACAGGTCTCTAAGCACTAAGGGCATGCCCTCAGCGAAAGTGGGGACTGCTTCTGCTGACCGAGATTAGAGCGACGTGTGGAGGGGACACCAAGGGTTAGGCGGGGACGGTGGACCTACCAGGAGGTGGGGATGTGGGCCTCTGCGGGCGGGGATGGGAGTGCAGGGGTTCCTGCAGGGGGTGGAAGTAGGGGCTGGTGCAGGGGTGCGCGGGGGTGGGGTGCGGGGGAGGGGCAGTAAGGGCTAGTGGGGTAGGGGGCAGGGGCGGGGAGGGTGAGCGCAGGTGGGGTGGTGCGCAGATATCTCTAAGGAAGCGGTGGAGTGCGGTACCAACGAAATGTTTAAAAGGTTAACTAGGTTATAAAGGTTAAAAAAATCTGGGGTCTCGCATCCTTGTGCCAGGCACCCAGACCACCTCCCCATTCAAGCCTGCCCCACCTCCATCACGGAGCTAGAGACCCGTCCGGGGGTCCCCAGGGTGCCCAAGGGCTGGCCCTTCCCCACGTTCGTACCAGCACACAGCTCCTGCTCCACTCCACAGGAGAGGGCAGCTGGGCCTCAATTTGGAGCCCCCAGGTGCCGCTGGCCTCTGTGCAGGAACCCCGGGCGGGGTGGGGGGTGGGGGCGGCTGATACCCTGGGAGCCAGGGGTGAGGGGCCCAGGAGGGCAGGGTAGGTTGGGCGGAGGAGGAGGCGGGGGGTAGGGGAGGCTGGAGAGGAGGAGGTTAGGTAGAGGAGGAGGAGGCCAGGTGGAGAGGAGGCCAAAGAGGAGCAAGAGGAGGAGGCTTAGGAGGAGCAGGAGGAGAGGGAGGAGGAGGAGCGGGAGGAGGAGCGGGAGGAGGAGCAGGAGCGGGAGGAGGAGGAGCAGGAGGAGCAGGAGGAGGAGGAACAGGAGGAGGAGGAAGAGGAGGAGTGGGAGGAGAAGCAGGAGGAGGAGCGGGAGCAGAGGAGGAGCGGGAGCAGGCAGAGGAGAAGCGGGAGGAGGAGGGGGAGCGGGAGCAGAGGAGGAGGAGAAGCGGGAGGAGGCAGAGGAGGAGCGGGAGGAGCAGCGGGAGCCGGAGGAGGCCGACCCCCGCGCCGCGCCGCGCGCCCGGCCCGCCCGCATGCGAGTCACGTCCGCCCCCTCGCGCGCCGCCCTGGGACGCCGGCCCCGCCAGCGATGAGGACAGACGTCAAAGTGCCTTATGAATATTGATGCGGAGGCTAGGCTGCTGTCGTAGAGGAGCAGAAGGAAGCAAGATGGCTGCCCTTTAGGATTTGTTAGAAGGACCGACCGCGAGCGCCGGATCGCTGCGAGGCTGCGGGACAGACGAGGTCAGAGCGCTCCTCCCGCGCCGCGGGCCCCCTTCCCTGTCCCCCCCGCGGCCCCGGCCCAGGCGCCCCGCGTGTCACCCACGGATGCCCGGGAGAGGGAAGCTCGCGAATTACTGGAGCCTCTTCAACATGGCTGACAAATAGTTTAATTCCCCTTTAAACCTGGAGTTCTGTGTCTCCGCTAATGCTCGTCCCCTCCTTGCCCGGAAAACTTACCTTTGTGACTCCGACCGGCCGGTTTCGCGGCCTTTCACCCTCAGGAAAGTGAATTTTCTTGCCTTTCCTTTCTCCAGTAATGCCGCTTTGGGGGGCACTGCTTTTCCCTTTATTCCCCCCACCCCCTTCCTTGGTGCGGGCGAGAGCCTCTCGTCTCCCCCGACCCCCCGGAAAGAGTGCGGCCCAGGATCTTCCCCCCTTTTAGCTGCTGTGGGGTCTGGGTTTGGGTCTGCGTTGGCGTCCGCCGCTTCCCAGCCCCCTGTCCCCTTTGGGGGTGTCCAAAGCGGGTGTCACGGGGAGTGGGACTGGGGTCCACCGGTGGGGCTATGTTTTCCCTGAAGTCCGCACGTTTTGTTAGGGGTGCGCAGCGCGAGAGGAAAGAGTAGTTACTCCGGTCGCCGAGACAGGACCAGAACCCACTTTTCTCAAGGTACATCAGCCCTACGATGGGCTATGCCCTCCAGCCCGGGGAGTATGTGTAAGAGAATTTGTGGGCAAATCTGTGTCCGGGCTTTGTGCTCGCGACCAGCTTCGTTTGTCCCCGGTAAGTGACAGGCAGACACAAAGGCAGGCACAGGCCGGGGAGGGGGCGGGCGGCGGAGGGGCCTGCGAGCGCAGACTGCAAGGTCAGGGGCGCCCAAGAAGTGAAACCCAATCCCAGCCCAGGACCGAGACGGAGAGAGCGGGTTTCTAACAGTCCCATCCAAATCTCTCTCTCTCGGCTGCTCTCTTTTCTTTGGTCTTTTATCTCTCTGCCTTTCTCTTCACACACACACACTCTCTCGAATCTTGCCGAAGCTTTTCCCTTGGGCTACTTGTCTACTGTATTTGGCTAACAGAGTTTGTATGGCGAGTTCCCTACGTCGCTACGGTGAAATCAAGTGTGGCCTGGGTAGACTCCGGGGCAGGTCGAGAATGGAGTATGTGTTCTTGGCTGGCTGTCGCGCTCATGACACACTTTTAATTACACTGAGCGATTTCCCGGCCTCTTCATCTAGTGTTTAGGAATTGAAAAAAAGGGTTATTTTCCGGTTGCTTGCTTAAAATTTAGTTAAATATTTTTATATTTGCCTGTCCAGGGAGAAAGATACATCCATAAATTTAAAATTTCAAATCGCACATTGTGCTTTTCCCTCTCCAAACAGGGGTAAATGGCAAATCCAAATCCAAAAATATTCATCAACAAATGATCCAACTAAGTGTACCTTAGGGGAAGTTGGGATCTACAGAGGAAAGATATTGACTCGGCTTGCTTTGGTTTGGTTAAGACTGTGGGTATTGTTGCTTGGCTAATGAAATCATTATATTTGCATTTTAATGGAAAGTTGAAACACTAGAGGGGAGTTACATTCTTTTACATGTTTGCATGTGTGCTTCATAATAGGTTTGAAGTAGAATATAAATTTCAACACCACAAATATTGATTTTTTTATGTTATTAAGCAGAGAAGTGTTAATGAAGGATTAGAAAGTCAAAGCTAAGTTTAGAAGGCATGTATGTGATTAAAAGATGGTCAGAAGGAATATCATCATAATGGGCACTACTCCATGAATCAGATTTCCAAAACTGTCTGTCCTCAGTAGTTCACTTTGTAACTCTTTCTATTTTGATCTCTGGAAAAGCAGTTAAGTTTACTTTACTCATTGATGCTAGAGGTTATTTCACATGATTACGAGGGAGAAGTATTACTCATCTCTGTGAAATAGAAACAGCTCATTTGGTTACTTTTTATTTGTCCTAAAATAATAAAGAAAATACTTGAGTATAGCGTAAATGCTTGCTATTTGTTATGAAAACTATGCTTAATTATTCCAGCAACTCAGAATTAAAAATAAGCAGTTCCTTTTGCTAACAGACTAGTATCTAACTACTTTGGGGAGACTTTTCAAATGTTGTATTATATACTGTCTTCAAGCTGTTCAACTAACAGTAGATATGTTATTTTCCACTCACATTGATAAATAAGAATACCTACATTGGTTAATGATTTTGAATGTGACCATGAAGTCTTGTTCTTTCCTATCATCATAGGAAAGATTCTTTTATTATTTTATGATTCTTTTGTTATTTTATGCATCCTATTTGTGTGCCAAAAATAGCTGCTAATTAATCTCATATGAGGGGCTTCAATAATTATAAGGAGATATGCATATTATCCACCAATATGAGTAAAAATACCACTTTCTCCTTTATTAGAACAGAGGAATTACTTGAATCAGTAGACAATGAGTAGTTAAAAAAGACATAACCTCAGTTCTTCATTTACCATATTGGTGATAGTCGGTACCTCCTGCGTGCTCCAAAAATTTCCAAGATAGAACTCTCTTGGGTAATTGAATTTTATGGGAGTGATAGTGGACCATAACAAGATAGATAGTTTTTCTTAGACTCCAGTATTGCTTGCTTATTTTCTTATTGAACTAATGGCTAGTAAGAAATTCACTTAGAATGAGAGAAGTCCTTGTTTTGTTTAAATTCACACATTTACCACACTCTTCTTAAGGCTTTAATTACGTCTGGCATTGTGCTGGTCCATGCCAGGAGCCAGGGTGGTTGATATGATTTTGATGCAGTGACATGTGGACCTAGACGTTGGCAAGTCGACATGCCTTCCAGAACAAGTGAAATGCACCTGCTGAGGAGTTGTTATGACAGACTTCCAAAGTCCTGTTTGGGCACTGGACTGGTATTAGGTAACAAAAACTGGAGTTAATGTTTTGGTTTCACTTGCTGAAATTAGAGTCTCTCTATCAATGCCCCCAAGGCTCCACCCATACGCAATGTTGTAAGCCAAATGTCACTATTGAAATGTATTTCCTTGTTTGCTGACCTCATTAAGAAACCCTTCTTATGATTCACAGACACACCTAACAAAAACTCTATTTTCCATCCTGCCCCAAATCCAAGTTAGTAAATTCTTATTACTTCTTATGACATTATCTTGAAATAAAATGTCTTCAAAACCCATGGATGTTTGACATTTTACAATGTCTTATACTTAGAAAATATTAGATCTGCTTTTTTATGGTCTGATTGCTTCTGTTACAAGTTCAGTTGTTGTTGTTTAATAGAATTTAATAGTCTTACCAGGCCATCTCTAATTGCTAGAGGGGGTCTTCTTTGTTTTGTAAACATCCATGTAGACAGTCTAGCTATAATTGTTTCCTGTTATGGGGATGGGTTAAAACTTTGGACCAACTGCCAGTGTTGGTTCATCAAAATAACATTTTTCTCAATGATTATGCCACCATTGCACAGAAATTCTTAAGAGTTGTAATGGCACCAAAGCCAGTAGCAGGAAAATCCCTCACCAGCCAGCTTTACAATTGGAGCCTTAACTGTGGGAGAGTAGGATTGCCAAGTTGAGCTGGTGGTTATCTTGGAAACTGTGCAAAAGAACACAACCACACATGATTTTGCCAAATATACAGTATTTACTTGGTCTAGATCTCCAATTTCTATTTGACTCACTGCCCAAACTCAGTGAACACTGTGACATTATTTAAGGAGGTTATATAGTACATCTGTTGGTTTGATATCTAGTAGGAGAGAAGAGTTCCAGAAGAAGAGAGGGTGACGTGAGAGCATGTGCCTCATTGTGGCTGCAAGCCAAAAAGAACTGTATGGATCTGCTTATTTCCTGGTTGTTCTGATCCTAGATTGCACATTGCAGAAAATCCCTCACTTAAGATAGGTATACGATCTTCTCTCAATAAAACAGATTTTGCTTGCCCATTCCAAAATAGTAGATTCTATCAGCTTTGATTTATGCTTTCTCCACTTGTCATACACAGTTAAATGTGGCAGGCTTCAGGAAGTAGAAATAGATAGTAGGTAGATTTTCAATATTTTGTGTAAAAATAAATTCACTGATAATGTCAAGCTACCTGCAGTTTTAAGAATTTGGAAATCAATATTTTATACATACAAAGGGTGGTTACTCAAACTGACTTAAAATCAAGCTTCACATAGTCTGAGAATTAAATTAAGAGATGAATAAATAGGGATTAACTGGTTTTGAAGGACAATTTAGAATATAAAATGAACTGGTTGCTTCACTAAAAACACTATAAATGTTTCTTTTAAGTTAGATTTATGTCTGCTGGAAAAGAGGCACTGATTTCTATGTCTTTTTATCCCCTGATAGAACCTAGTGGCGTCGTACGCAGTCAGGATCTAATGAGTAGGGGTGTTGGGGGTGAAGGTGGTCAAAGTGTACAAACTTCCAGTTATGAAACGAGTCAGCTCTGGATGGAACGGACAGCATGGCAACTGTACTCACAATGCTGTATTGTATATTTCAAAGTTGCCAAGAGGGCAGATCTTAAAAAAAAATCATAACTATGTGAGGTGATGGATGTGTTAACTAATCTTGTGGTAATAATTTCCCAATATATACATATATCAAATCATTACTTTGTACACCTTAAACTTACACAATGTTATATGTCAGTTACATCTCAATGAATGCAGGGGGAGAAAAAGATCTAATGAATGACATAGAACTAGCAAAACACAATGTTATTTAATTAGAAAATGTGTAATCTATTCTCAATGCATAAGAGAAAAATAATGTAAAAGATCTTGGTGATGGTGATGATTGTAGTAATGACGGCACTTCTTCCTTGAATGTAACTTCTACAGGCTGTGGCAATCACCCCATAAAAGCCATCCATTGGAAGCATACAGTTTCATGGCTTTTAGTAAATTTATACTGGGATCACACACTTTTTGGCTGAAATTTTTATTGACATAATTGTAAATTCATATGCAGTTGTATGAAAATAATAATTTGGCAAGCATTCTGCCAAATTTCCCCCAGTGGTACCATTTTGCAAAACTATAGTATAACATCACAACCAGGGTACTGACATTGCGATAGTCCGCTAATCTTATTCAGGTTTCTCCAGTTTGACTTGCACATTGGGTGTGTGTATATTTAGCTCTATACCATATTATGACATGATCAGGTATTTTAAAGCCTTTTTTTCCTGAAAACAGGAAAGTTTAACACAATTCCTATCACAATATTCTCAGAATATTTTTTTTTACTTAAAAGTTTTCTGCATCAAATGGCCTTGTGTTCAAAATATTTTAAGTTGTTTTAATGTTTTATGACCCTGTAAGTTATGCCCTTCTTTCTCATCACTACTCCAGAAAAGGAGGTATTACTATCATCCCGTCTTTGGTGAGGATGCTGAAGCTCAGTGAGGCTAAGTGACTTGTCCATGGTCACACAGCCAGTCCGTGGCTGAGCAAGGGCCTGAATTTAGGCAGTCTGTCTCAAGAGCCTAATCTTGTAGCCACTATGCTCCACTGCCTCATACCATTAATAATAAGTTAATGTAGGCTGTGTAAGGCAAGTCATAAAAGGAGACCTAACTGCATACAATTGTCTGCACAGAAACATGCACCTGAATATTCATAGAAGTATTACTGATAATTGTCAATAATTGTAACAACCCAAATGTCCAGTAACTCATAAATACGTAAATGGTAGTATATTCATAAGTGGAATATTAGCAGAAAAAAGGAATTAAGTTCTGATACATGCTATAACAGAGGTGAACCTTGAAAGAAGTAAATAACAAAAGGTCACATATCCAAATAGTATGATTCCACATATATAAAATGTCCAGAATAGGCAAATCTAAAGAGACAGAAAGTAGAGTAGTCATTGCTAGGGGCTGGGGGACTGACTGCTAATAGATATGGGATTTCTTTGGGGGGTGATGAAAATGTTCTATAATTAGATAGTAATGGTTGCACAACTCTTTTTTAAAAAACACTGAATTGTACACTTTAAAAGGGTGAATTTTGGGGCCAGCCCCATGGCCGAGTGGTGAAGTTCTCACGCTCTGCTTCGGTGGCCCAGGGTTTCACCGGTTCGGATCCTGGAAGCAGACATGGCACTGCTCATCAAGCCATGCTGAGGCGGCGTCCCACATAGCACAGCCAGAGGCAGTCACAACTAGAATATACAACTATGTACTGGGGGGCTTTGGGGAGAAGAAGAAGGAGAAGAAAAGATTGGCAACAGTTGTCAGCTCAAGTGCCAGCTTTAAAAAAAAAGGGTTTAAAAGGGTGAATTTTAATGTATGTGAATTATATCTCAATAAAGTTTTAAAATTACATACAATTGACAAGATATTTGGCTTTCCGAAAGTATCTCATGTCTCATGCAAAGAAATGTAGGTGTTGTTTGAATTGAATTGTATGGGGCTGAGCATATCTTTCTGGAAATATGACGCCGGTGCATTCTGTGTGGTTGCCTTTCTCTCATAGATGAGGACACTTAATTAGACAAAAGTTCACTTTGGTGTTTAGTGGTGAAAAGAGCCTTCAGGACTTCTACAAGATGATTCATTTGACAGGTGATAGGTCAAGGGACTTGGCGAACAGGGCTCAATGTATAATTGCAAGACGCTTTCTCAAATATATTCAGTTACTCAGCCATTTTCCAATTAATTCAGAAGATATAACCCAAGCGTTAAAAGGAATGTTTATAAAAATTTCCATTCTTGATTAAACTGCTGTCAAATATATAGTTTAATCTAGAAATGAGGACAAATCTCTAGATTCCAATTCAATGACATAAATTGCTAAATTATCCTTTTTATTTATTTTTTTTTTCATTAAAATTTCTTGTCTGTGTGGAAGCAGAAGGACATTGGAGGATATATAGAGTAAGCTTCCAAACTTTGATTTTGTTAATTTTATATCTCCATTGTTGTTATCATGTCTCAGTTTTTAAAATTGAAATGACAAAGCATCTCATTGGGATAAAGCAAAGAATTGTGTCTCTGTGTGCTGATATTGTAGTACATTATAGATGTAAAATAAGGTTGAGAAAGAAATTGGTCTTCAGCAGTCTTTATGATGCCCAGAAAAGTGGGAAAGTTAGGGTCACAATGTTGGTGGCTCTCCTTGTACTACAAGTGGCTGCAGTCTTTACAAACACCAGCAGAATTTTTACAGACTTATTAATGGTAAAATGAGGGCAGATTTTTAGCATTAGTCCCTATGAATTTAGGATTTGTAATTTTGGACACACAGGGTGAATTATTTGGGGTTGGTTTTATTTGAATTTTATTTGAATTTCTAACTTTACATAGTTCTAGACATCAGACATTCTTGTTGAGCAATGGTTCTCTTCCTTTTTATTCTGATGAGAATGTTGGTTGCTGCCAACCAGACCCCATAGCTCGGGACCATGGCTGATCACCAGGTGGAGGAGATTCGGTGATCTGGAAGCATTCAGCTTTAATAATGTACACATGCTATTGGACTCAAGCAATAACTGTAGAAATGACCCAGAATTCTACTTTGTAGGAGTCTGATTACAGCACTTGCTATATGGTATTTGCAAGAGACACAAGTTAGACACTCGTGGTAGAACCTTCACCCCATCCAGCCGTGGACATGTGGTTGTCATAGAAAGCAATAAGATAGAATAAAGGTCTGGTTGTCCTCACAGGAGAATCGAGTAGCTGGCTTGTTTTTACCCTTTCCTGTTTCTCTTAACACTTTGTGAATCACTTCAGCTGATAATAGATTTTTATAGTAGTATCGCCATAATATTTGAAAAGTTGCTCACTAAGTTTGAGTGTAGTACTCCATCTTTGCTTTTTAAATGTATTTCCAAAAATTGTAAATCTTTTCGAACAAATTAGAAATATAGAGAATGGGATATTTTGATTTGTTTGTATTTTCAGCTTTGCTTTTTATAAATAATTACTGTTGAGGATATACTATATTCAAAAGACAAACACTGGGTTGTGAATTTTTGCTGGTGGTCTGTTCTCCAGGGGCAGAATTGCGTGTGGTCAGGCAGACACAGCAGATCTCCTGTTAGGGTACGCCAAACAGAGTGTCAATGTTTTACATTTGCTACTTTTACTATTTTGAAATTTGTCACAGTTTGTTCTGTGGATGCTAATGGTCTAATTGAATGATAGTTTTAATTACTATTGTCATGTCCCATTAGCCATTACAGAAAACCTGCCTTATTGACTCGCTTATGTTCTTGATAGAGAATTAAATCTATGTCTGGATTATACTTTAATGGAAACTATTCACACAACTCTCAAGATGGGTTTTTATTATAGTATTTCTCCTCAAATTGCGGTATTTTTCATCTTGCAATATAGAAGAAAAAAGGCTTAAAGACTGATAGTGAAACCCAGAGGATATGACACGACCTGTTTCTGAGTTATTCCTCCTGTTTTCTTCCCTGTCTGCACTCAGAAACAAGGGCACTCATTAAAAAATATCTTAATTATTAGTTGTGCTGCTTCCAAAATAAGGCACTAGAATCTGAAAATAGTACAATTGGTGCCACACCCAGATTCCACCCCTAACATACTGTCTTCTTCCTATTAATTTATTTTTTAATCTGTTTGTTCTTTCAGCACTTTTCTCATTTTTGTTTGAAGTTTCTTACTTTGAAGTTATAGAATTTTCATATTTGCCATTAGCTATAAAGTCTCTCAGCTCTTTTATAACCTTTCATGATTTTTGCATTAAAAGGATTACTTATAGACACCCTCTAATTACTTTGGGTGATTATTAGCTTTTTGTTTGTTTTACTGCATATATCATAACAGAACAAGAAATCATTTCTGCAAATAAAGTGTCTGATCGATCATAAAATTAGAGTGAACTTCTTAAAAAGTAAATTCAGTTATAAAACATTAATTCATTTACATTCACATTTTAATGTACCAAACATAATTGGTGAAAGAAAAAAATCATATATGGATACTTTCCAAACATGAGGGAAGAGCAAATCTTCCAATCTAAAAATATCATATAAATTACTTGTTTTGGTAAAAAGAGAAGCAGGTACATTTTAGAAGGAAAGCACATATTTTAAACATTGTACTCTAGATTTAATCTACCTTTATTCCAATCCAGCCACTTTAAATGGTTACTTTTTCTCCTACAAAGTTATATATATACATATGTATATATGTGTATATATATATATATATATAATTGAAATTAAGACAAAGTTGTATTTAATTTTGGAATGTCTACCACATTATAGCTTGGAGAAAAACATATTGGCAGAAAACAAAGCTAGTAGACATTTTGCTAATGGCTTACCTTTTTAGTGGCTATGATTCAATTATATGTGTCTACTGAAAATCAAAATTCAAAAGGTTATTATTAACTTTGGACACTAAATTTTCAATATTTTGAAACTTAACCTGTTTACTCAAATGTGATTCTTATTTCAAGTAGGAAATTTTATAGACTTCAACTAATTTTTAATATATAATTTAAAAACATTTTTATCAAGTGTATAAAAGATATGGCATGTGGCATTTTCAATGACTAAAAAACCATGCATGAGATTTTGTTAGTCAGAGTATTTTTAAAAACACCAGCATAATTTACTACTGACAGTTCTCCTTCAGGTTGGTTTTTTTTTTTTTTTTTTGCTTTGTTATAATTTTTCATACTTTAAATAATCTTAAAAGTTATGGTGTGTCATATTTAGGGGTAAAAAACTTAGTTATTGACATTGTCATTTTTCTCTAATGGTAAGAAGTCAGCCTCCTTAAGGAATGGAGTTTGCTTGATTTCTGTTCACAACCCCATTGTAAAAGATACAGTGAATGTAGGTGAGGATGAGATGTATAATAAGACAGGTAAAATACTAAATTGTTTCTCCTCACCCAAACAAAGCCACGGGATACTTTTTACTAAAAGCTTCATGCTGTAATTCTGTGTGCATGTAAATTGTTACTTTGCAAACCCTTTGCTACTTGGTGTATCTAGTGATTGCATAATCGCACCTCTCGTAATATTTCAGTTCACACTGAAGTAAATGAGGAAAGAAAAGCAAGAAGTGTCAGGGTGGGAGGAGGTTGAGTGCATTCAGAATGCATGGACGAGATTGCAGGCGTTGCCCTCAATTTAATTAGCGCGGCCGTTCCTTCTGATCCTGTCCTCGGGTCAGGAGCTCTTAGAGGAGGAGAGGAGCGCAGTGGAGCTTGGTCATTTCCTCCAGTCCTACCTTCCACTAATTTTTCTCTTTGTTGTAGGGGTGGGGGGAGGAAAGAAAAAGAAAAGAAGAGAAAAGTAAATCAGCCTTAGAAATAATTCCTTCTCGCCCACATGCTCCATTTTTAGGGCCAAAGAAGTAGTTTTCTGTCCGGAGCTGGTTGCCCTTGTGGCCTCGGTGGTCGGTCAGCAGTGGACACGTGGCGCGGTGCGCATGGCCGCGCTGTTTACAAACACGTGCCGGCTGAGACGTGTAGCCCTGAGAGTGGGCGGAGAGCAGTGCTGTTCCCGAGCCCGAGCCCCAGATCAAGGTGTCTCCGTCAGGATCCGCCCAGTGTGCGCTTTTCCTACCCAAGCCTCAAAGGCTGTGCCTTCCTCAGGAGTAATCCTTGTTCCTCTCCTGCAGCAAACGGCACCAGTTGCACCAAACTTTGCTGTGACTCTGGGCGGTGCAGGCAGGTCGTGCCTCGGGTCTGCTGTGATTGACAGGGCCACTGTGGCTGAAGCGCAGCCTGCCGCCCAGCCTCGCAGCGCCTCTTCTAAAAGAATGCATTTTCATGTTTGTAAGCATCTTCAGATGCAAGGGAATTCATAATCTGACTTGCCGGACTAGACACTCCGGCCGCAGAACACGGAAGAAGATTATTTGATCATCTTCCTCATTCCATCCTGTTCCCACCTCCCTTCCGTCCGTCCCCCAGCCACACTCCCCCCTCACCCCTCCACTATGTCTAATTCCGCGTCAAGACCTGGGGTCAAAGGGAAAATTGGTTTCTATACTTAGGGAATTGTTCTTCCTTTCCAAGATTAGATATTAAGTTTTTCATTTATATTTATCAATAAAAAGAAAACCTTGAGTTTTAAAAAATTAAAGTGCCAAGAATTCAAGTGTCTAATCCTGTGTATCTGGTATCTATTTCCTGGTGCTTTTCATTGTAACTTGTAAGCTGACCAGTTGGAATGTTTAAAATATGAGTAAATTTTGAGTTCTTTTTGTATCACACCTAAGGATCGTTTTAGATGGATGTCATCACCTATTACCCAAAAATAGAAACCTTCTCGCCCAACAGAGAATTGAAATTAGATCATCAAAAAATGAACTTGCAGCTAATTAAAAAGTTGGCCTGTTTGAACTCTTCCTTCATAGAATATATATACTTTTGTAATTACACTACCTTTCTAAAAGAGAGGAAAGATCAGAACCTTTGAAATCTGGTACTATAAATGAAAGGAATTTGTTTAACTTTTAAAAATAAAGGAACTTTTTCCAAGAGATGAACCAAGCACCAAATCTATTTTGGTTTAAGTAATGTTTGGTGTAAGACAAGTTTAGATCTTGAATAATTTTGAGATTATCTGTCCAAACCCATTATTTACTTATGAGACTTAGAAATTAAGTTTAGCTGTTTAACATCTGAATCTACTGGCATTTGGAAGAAATTGTCAGAAGAGTGACTCATTTAACCAACACAATGAAATCTAAGGATGGACGTTTTTCCTCTCTGTTGCTGAGTAAAAGTTCCTTCTGGATTTGAAAAGATATAACTTGTTCAGGGTTTATCAGTTATAAGGTATTGTACATTTCTAATACATTGAATTAAGATGTGGTGAAAGTAGATTATAGGCTTGAAAAGATTCTTTTCGTTTGCTTGCTTTTCATTGTTTTGGCCTGAAGATGATGTGTTTGTCTTAATCACCCTAGACCCGAATAGTGAAATTCTGTGTGAAATTTCTTATGAGTATAGTTTCCTATTAAGAGCAGTGTGATGTCTGAACACTCTTGGGTTTTCACAAGAATCATCTTATCCCATACTAGAAAATTAATATTTTACCCTCTTCTTTTACCTTTATTGGACAGTAAATCATATATGGTTATAAGCTGAAAGTGCTGAGAATTTGATAAAGGCTACAAGTTAATGCATTTCAGCTAAGAGAGGGATTTAAATATAACTTTCATTTGACTGCACTTTAGTTTCACTTGAAGTGGTAAGCATGCAATAAAGATTGATTTCTTCGATGGCTGGGCTGCCTTCTTAGAGATGAGACTGAGTGGCAATTGTGTCTGCATTATAAAATATCAAGATGGTAGATTGAATATGGGAGATATATACCAAGAAGCAATGTGGAAATTTAGGTTGTTTATCCCTTTTCAGTTACTACTGAGTGTGTGTGTGTGTGTGTTTGTGTGCACGTGGGCGTGCTTGCTCACATGTGTTTTGGACTCTTGATATATGAGTTAAGTCCTCATTGGTAGAAATGGTTAATTAAACAAACCATAGCAAAAATCTCTGTCTATGAATATAAAATGAAAAAATACTGATGTCCTGCATCTTTCCAAACATCATGAAGTTGCACAAAATCATCGGGGTCCTTTGTATAAACTGCTTTTAGATGGTCCTTTTAGAAGACAGCTGCCATATCAGATAGGAGTGACACACAAAAACACACAGCCGCTCAGTGATGTGAAGTTTGGCGCCAGCGTGTTCCCTCCTGCGTAGGATCCAGGTCACCCAGATGCCTTCCCATGTGGTCAAGCACACGTGGTTGGAGTGTTTACACACACTGCTCCAGAATCCTGAACACCCATGATGTAACCGTGGGGGGAGAAGGAGCCGTCTGTATCTCATTTTGATGCCCTGGGTCACGGGTCTTGATACGGAATAAGAAAGCACTGATTGTAGTGAAACGTAGCTGGGGGGAACATGGCCGTGCAGGAACGAGGCGGCCCCCAACCCCCGCACTGTTTATTTTAAACTGTCGTTACCACCCAAAAGGAGCTTTCTACTTTGAACTTAAAATAGTAGCTTTTAACCAGGACAAGTGAGTAAGCGCTTTAGTAACCAAGGACTGGCTGACGAAGCTCTTGAGAGTGTCACTGCCTGTCGTAACCAAGCTGACTCAGCTGTTGGGGAAGCTATTATGGCCTTGTAACCATCACAGCAATGTTACTATGTACCTGTGTGGGAACTCTCAGTTGAGGTAGAGCTGCCATTTTCTCTTGTTTTAGAATTGTTTCTCACTCATCATTTCTGTTTCATTTTTTAAAATATGCCATGCCTACTATATATAGAAATGCTTTCCAAAATCTCTAAATATGTTTGTATAGAACTACTTTGCTTAACATTATAATCTGTTTAAGAGCCTATGTTTGCAACAATATGGGAAAAAAAACCCGTCTGCTCTGGTAGACTCATGAGAAAGGAAAAGAAAAGGTAAGAGATAATTTTGGAAAATATGTAATATTGAAGTGGTGGTATTCACTCAAGTAAATACCAGCAACTGTGTTTAACATGGAAAAGAGCCTAAAACAGTGAAAGGAAAACATGTTTAAAAAAAGAAGGAGAATATAAAGAGTTTTCAGTGAATAAATGCCCTATCACAAATTATGAGCATTTTAAAGATCTGTTTCGAACTCTCTTTCCTACTTGTAACAAATTATCAAAGACTTTTTCACCCACTTTCCTTTGAATTTTTGACAGTTTTTTTCTGGACTGTGGGTTTAATTCTGTGTATGTATGTATGTGTTCATGTGTGCGTGTACATGCGGGCATGTGTATGTGTGCGCACATGTACGTGTGTATATGTGTGTGCCTATATGTGTGTGCATGTATGTGTATGCATATATGTGTGTGCTTTTATATTCTAGACCTAGCTGTACAAACTAGAGATGTTTCCAACTGCTTATGAGATACCACCACCTGGATGCCCACCTCCTGTACTCCTGGGTGTTCTCACTTCTATGCTTTTTTTCACATCCTCTTCCATTTATTTCTGCATTTCGCCATATTTTTTCCCCAAAGGAATCTGCGTTGGCTCCTTATATCTAATGGATCAAAGTCCATTCCTAAACAGCTAGATGTCTTTGGACAGTCTGGTCTTTGGAGTCAGAAGGATCTGGTTTTGAATCCTGACTTTGCTTCTTTTACGCTGTGGATGTTCTTCCTCAGTGTAGCAGCTTTAGCCTCTTCATCTCCTTCCCCATCTGTAAAATGGGAGCAGCTAATCATTCTTATCTTGTGTGCTGCTGAGAGGGTCAGATGACTTAACATCAGTAAAACATGTAGCATATTTCTTGGCAAAATTGAAATGACTGGGTGAGTATTTATTCACTCCTCAACCAGATGTTGAGCATCTATGTCTTAGGAAAGAAGAGAGCCATTGTCCTTGCCCTTGTGGAGTGTAGAGGCTCATAGGAAAGCATCAAGGAAATCCTAAGGAGATGGAAATTGTAGGATTCACAGACTGGTCACGTGAGGAATTTCCCAGGGTGCTTCCAGCCCTCTGCCCAAAGGTGGGATTCCTCAATTGCCTGCATGACCCTAGCGCCGGAGTTGGCATAGCGTTCTCAAGGCGGGCCTGACAGAGACTACACGGGACTGGCAGCATAGTCTCTGAAGAATGCCTCCAGGGAGAAGAGATGAAAGATTTTTTCCATCCCTTTTATTGTGTCAACGAGGATATAAATTATGAGCCCATAGTGTCATCTCTTCATAATCATGTTTTGCTATCTTTATTAAGTACACTGAAAGGATACAAGCTTGTCCATGGAAATACAAAATGATAGCATGTATGATTTAAAAACTACTACTGATTGTAGATGTTACTTATTCTTACTCTGTTTCATATCCCATTTTTAGGAACAGGAACAGATACTTAAAGATAGATGATAGTCTTGTGGTACTAATCCCGGGAGCTTCCCATGAGAATGAAAATTCCTTACATGGTGGTGTCATGGGTTTAGGGCCCATGTGAAAGAGGGTTTGGAGTGTCTCCCACTTAGTTGACAGTTTAAAATATTATCAGCTATGTATGTATCAGTAACTTTCATTCATCAAGATTGAAGTTTCTTTGAGAGCCAGGATCACATCTTATGTGTCTGTTTAATACCCCACAATAATTAGCATGCAACCCAGTGAGTAGGAGACCCTCAGCATACATACATACTTGCTTCCTGATAGGCTGGTTGCCATATATAGGTTGGAATTATTCTTGAGTACCATCCTAAGTCTGAACCATCATTTCTGGGAAATAAGAAACGCAAAAGGGAGATGTTTGATTGGTTAGTTTCTACAGGGACTTTTCAAAAACTACAGGTACATGGTAACAACGGAAAAAAAATGATTTAAAATAATACAATCAGAGGTATGTCTTTATTTTTCTCTCCTTCAATAACACATTCAATTTTCAAAATTATCCATGTCAGACCATACCTTCCTGAGTCCCCACCATGTAAGATGCGAAAATTAGTGTTCCTCATTTCCATCTACTTTTTCTCCCCTGCCTTCTGCCAACTTCTGTATTCCATACCATTATTCTGTATTGCTCAGTTTATAATATTTATATTCTGTTCTGTATCTAGAGCTATTTCTCCTGTGTTTGTTGCTCAAGGCTAATTGAAAACACAAAGCAGCATTTACAATGTTGTGGTTATAATAAATAGAATCAACTATGATACCAAGTGGTACGGTTGAACATACAGAGGAGGAAAAAATGATCCCATAGCACTGAAACTTGGTTTGTTCCAAGGATAATATTTTAAGCATCAAGGTAAAATGGATTCTGTTTTCTTAAATTCCTTTAATTCTTCAAAATTGTGCCATATTTTAGCTTCTTTCACATTTGGATTTAGACTTTCCTGTGAACTTTTAATTTTTCTTGACAATTCTAATCTCTTTTGTTCTTCTTGGTAGAAGAAACATATGTTTTCATCATTTCACGGTGATTTTTCAAATTTGTCAGTTATGCCCTTTGGCGAATGAAATGTACCTTCTTCTTAAAGTCGCTCTTCTCTGTGCTCTCTGATTCTTTTCTTCTTTTCATTATTCTCCTGATTAGGCCCACTATTACCGTAGCCCCATGTCTTTCTCTGTATTTAAATCTTTTTACTGGCAAACATCCCAAGGTCTTTTTGTTTGTTTGTTTGTTTTAGAAATGGTGTGTAGGAGGCAAACTGAGTCCTTGCATGTCCAAAATGCCTTAAATTTTTTCTCAGAGTTAATTGTAAATTATTGTGTACATAATCCTGGGGTCAAAGTAATTTTCCCTCAAAACTTGGGAGACATTAATATATTGCTATCTTTCATCTAGTGTTGTTTATGAGATATCCGATACAAATTTGATTCCATCTTTTTTAGATAACTTTTTTCTTATTTAAATGTTTATTAGGATCTTTTTTCAGCTCTGAAATCCCACCAGAAAATTAAAAGCTTACAGGAAACTCTCAGTCCAGCGTGTCTAGACAAGGCTGGTTCTAAATGCACCTTCTCGCACTGAGTGAGCCCAAAGGAGCTGGAAACAAGCGCCGTATTCCACTGTAGGGACCGTCCTTCTATTCTGACCACGACTATTTCTTCTCCTCCATTTTTTAATTTTCTCTCTTTATGGAACTCATGTTAATTGTACAGTTGACCTCTTCAATTTATTTTTCTTGTGTATTAAATTCCCTCATATTTTCCATCTGTTTTCTCTCTGTATTTTGTTCTCCCCACTCTCATGATTTTTTTGTGTTAACAATTGAATTTTAATTTCCAAAATGTCTTATGTCCCCTGATTGATTCTTTTTAATGGCAACATGTTTTGCAGCTCAAATCCTATGGAATTTATTAACTTTTGTAGGAAAATTAGAGAAACAAAGAAAAAGTCAAGTTTTATCTTAACTGTCTGTAAGAAATAAGGCAACCAACCTTAAAAAAATGTGTGTGTGTGTACACCATGTATGTTATATGTACATAGATAATGTATACATGGAGTTATACTGGTAAATTTATACTGGTATTTCACTGGTACTTTATTTGTACTCCTTTAAAAAATACTGGCAGTAGAGCTGGAGTCCATTACTGACCAGTTTTCAAAGCTTGGTGTGTGTGGCTGTTTGCCCAGCCCTCAGTATCCCCCTCTCAGCATCAGTCCTACAGTCCACAGCATCATCACTGACTGTGGTTGTCAGACCCAAGGGCAGAGGTGCATCCTGTCAGAGCCAGGGTTGACTGACTGTCTGATTTCTGGACTTTTGAAGATACTTTGTTCATCTTCCTATCTTTTACCTATTTTGCTGCTCAGTAACAGGTACTAGAAAGTAAGAAAATGAGGTAAAACTTAAAGTTCATCATTTTGCATTGCCCAGCAATCTAAAAATAAAAGCAGAATCCATAAGCATGTAATCTTTTTCTGAGAGCCCCACGTCTCTAACTTCAGGGAGTGGAGGGAGCAGTAGAAATAGCAGATAGACAAGAATATTCCATCTCTGCAAAAAGTATATTCACTCTGCCTTTGAAATATGTCCACAATGGCACCGCTTCCCAGCACCCCACAGGTCCACACTCTTCCACGCCACCCTCGTGTCCCCCTTGAATTTGCGATACGCTCCTAGGGGGTCTCCGGCTTCTGGCTTTGCTTTACCTCCCTCACCTCACCATGGTCTTCTTACCCAGAAATTCAAGTGGTCATTTACAAATTAAGTCAGATCACGCCCCTCCTCTGCTTAAAATCATCTATGGATCCCCGTTTAACTTGGACTAAAAGCCAAAGTTCTTTCCATGGTCTACAGGGTCTCAGGTGATCTGGCCACTGTTCCCACTTCTGATTCCACTCTCGCTGATCCCCACGGCTTTCTTGCTGTCCTGGCACCAAGATGAGCATCCCCTCTCCTCCAGGGTCTGCAGTTGCTGCTTCGTCTTCCGGGAATGCTCTTCCTGCAGACATCCTCCTGTGTTGTTTCTTCCCTTCCTCTGCTCTCTCTGGGAGGTTTGCTCTTTCAGGAGTGTGTCCCTAACTGCTCTACCTCATGGAGCTGCCACTCTTTACCTCGCCTTGTTTTCTTCCATAAGGTTTATCATCACCTGGTAGAGTATTTACTTGGGTTTTTTTTTTTTTTTTTTGCTGCTTTTTAAAAAGATTTGTTTATTGTCTGTTCCCCCAGTCGATGTGAGTTCTCTGAGAAGGGGATGTTGCTTGGTCACTGACGTGTGGCTCAGCACATGGAACGGCAGCTGCACATGGTAGCCCTCAGTAAATATCTGGCAAACGTATGAGCAAATGAAAATGGGGAAAAAAAGAAAAAAGGGAGGCAATGATATAATTTTACTTTTACTGCTTTTCTCTGTAAGGCTACCAGTGTTTCTCTCCTTATTTCTCCCCATCAGAAATATCAGAAATGTTGATTGATATTCATTGAGCACACAGAGGTGAATAATGCTTTCAGATCCACATGGTGTAGCTGAGACGACCTCCCAGGAGTTTCTGGGGCCGAGGAAACATTTGTAGCCAAAATACCATGCATATTGGCAACTGTACTCTTTTCTGATGTTATTATAATAGGATAGTATTTCAGTTGTGTTGTGTGTTTAAAAGACTTGTGGCTACTTCAGAATGTAAACATGATTTGCAAAATTACTTTGAGTTTTAAACAACTGCTTTATAAATATGCTTTTGGAGCTCGGGTCTCCTGAAAGATGGACACGCCTGTGCTCTTCCTTCTGCTTCCTCTCTTCAGTTGTGTGGCTTCCGACTTCCTCCTGGGCAGGAGAAAGAGCAGTGTTTCCAGTATCTCTTAGTATCTACGATCATGATGAGATAATATCATTCGACTAGTTCCTTAGTTCTGAGTTCGAATGTCCTTGGCATTTATTTCATAGTGAAAAACAGTAGATGATTCTTCATACGCAAGTTTTCCACTGGTTTTGAAATACCTTCTTTATTCAGTTTAAAACTGGGTAAAATAACTCCATAGTATTTTGAGTGCATTTTTATTGCTGCTCCTATTGTTTTTATTGTTAAAGTCTCAAAATCCAGCAGAATTTGGGTTTGATTTGTAAGCTCCATGATGGGAGCTCTATTTCTGTTTTGTTCAAAGTGTAATCTCCAATGTCTAGCCCAGTGCCTGGGACACTGTAAACCCACAATCCGTATTTGTTGAATGGTGACCAACACTTTCAGAAAATTCTCATTCCAAAGATTCAGTAGCATAAAAAACCCATGATGATGAATACTCTACTCGATACCGGTGAAATGGAGTACATTGATAAAGTAGTTCTTTCTTTACTTTTCTTCCAAATATAGAGAACTTTCTGAAATCTGAGAAGAATTGACTTATGAGTTTTAATATCTTTTATTGACCTAATAATATGTAACCATTATAACCAAGTAACAGAAGCCAGTAGTCCTTTATTCTTTAAAAATGGCAGGACTATGAGAATAATAATAATAATAAATCTTCTTCAAATAAACAGTATAACTTACCGAGGCATCTTCTGATATCCTTATATTCTATGCTGGTGCTACCAAGGTGAACTCTTCCGCTGCCTTGTTTCTTGATAAACGATGCTCATCTTTGCTGCCAGTGTTATGTCTGCCCATTTACAGTGGAAAAGACAGTGTGCTACCTGGGATGTTGAAAAAGGTAAGGCAGCATTCATACCCGGGGAGAGACCTACAGAAATAGATTAGGCTCTTTCTTCCAGATTGTGTTATTCATTTTCATATGCTTGTCTTTCCCTGTTTCAGAAGTCTGTTTTCTAATCTTCTTCCAAGTCTTATCATTTCCTTCATATGACCGTAGCATGCATTTCTCAGACAGGCCAAACAGGATTAGAGCATATTTGCAAAAGGGCATTATTGACTTTAAACGAGATCTGTGACTTTTTCATGTGATGCTGGGCAGGAGGCTTACTATTTCCTCATCTGCAAAATGAAAGACTTGGACAAGATAACATTTTCTGAAATTTCACTGAACTTCAAATTCAGCATAGTTATATATATATATATTATATATTACTATTTGTAGCATATCACAGATGTTAAATAAATATTTGTTTCATTGCATTTTGTAAGTAAACTTGTTATTTCCTTTTAAGGAAAAATAATAGTATTACATCCAAATGCCTGTGTGTTTGTGAGAAACATTTCAGAACTATGAAGACTGAATTCAGGGTTTCTTACAGATTGTCTTTACACTTTCTCCAATATTTCTCATAATGTGAGAATATTAGTGGTCTTAAGATGTGAAACTGATTGACATCTGCAAAACTTGAAAATCTTTCAGTGAGGGAAGGTGTATTCATCAGAAGTGTTCTAGTAGGGGCTGGCCTGGTGGCGCGGCGGTTAAGTTCGCATGTTCCACTGTTCGGCAGCCCAGGGTTCACCGGTTCGGATCCCGGGTGTGGACATGGCACAGCTTGGCAAAAGCCATGCTGTAGTAAGCGTCCCACATATAAAGTAGAGGAAGATGGGCATAGATGTTAGCTCAGCAGTCTTCCTCAGCAAAAAGAGGAGGATAGGCAGTAGTTAGCTCAGGGCTAATCTTCCTCAAAAAAAAAAAAAAAGGTGTTCTAGTAGATGATACATTTTTGGTAATGAAATTGATAGGGGCAATTAACACTTTTTTCTAAGTTGGCTATGCTGCTGTTATCTTGTTATGCAATAATATTGCTTATCTGACAGAGCAGAGAGCAAAGTTACTTTGTTCTTATTTCCATAAACCAAACTTTAAATATCCCTTCAGAGAATAGGCGATGTGAAAAAGAATCCTGCTTCTCAGACCACTTAAGAATATAGATTTTATTCTTAAGAGGAAGTTCACTCCTGTGTGCCAATACAAAGGATGAAAAGTCTACCTATCTTTAATCCCTAAAGGAAATGTGCATAAAATTGCTATTTACTGTGTACAATTTACTAAAGTCATAAGTTCCTGGAATAATCTTGTATGAAAAGTTCATGCTTATTGAAAAACTTGAGATAATAATGAGTCATTTTACTAAGTAAAGGAAATAAAGTCTAGTTTTGAAAATGACGGATCCGCTACAAGACAAGTTGATGAGACTAGGAAATTCAAAAGACTCACTGATTTATTTTCTCTACTCTTTAGTGAATGTAAAAGCCCATTTATTCAGATAATAATTACGTGTTAAATTAAAACATCTTTGAAATCAGGCTCATATCCTTAGGAGAACTCTTCTTAACAGACTGAAGTATAAACAGGATTATAATTCAACAGATATTAATACTGGTGAGGAAAAACCTTGAGACTTCTTCAGCATTTCAGTTTAACAAAATATTGACTGAGGGTAGATGTATACATGGAAATATAAAACTTTTTACTCACACCTATAAAAATAGTGTATATCGTTTCTTAATAGTAGGTAGCAATGACTTCAAAAGATCATACATCTCCTTGTCAACATACACATTGACAAAATTATTATAAACATGAGCTTTACATGCTAATTCTGTTTTCACCCAGGACCTGAATTTGTTCTATAACTTTAGAACATATATGAATAACCGTATTGGTTCACTGGTGAATTCTACCAAACATTTAAGGAAGAAATTATACCAGTTCTCTACAATCTCTCTCAGAGAAGAGAAGGGGAGGGAATACTCTCTAACTCACTCTACAAGGCCAGCATTTCCCTAAGACCAAAACGAGACAAAGACATTACAAGAAAAGAAAACTGTAAACCAATCTCTCTCATGAACATAGATGCAGAACTCCTCAACAAAGTATTAGCAAATCGAATCCCACAATGCATAAAGAATTATACACTACGACCAAGTGGGATTTATACAGTGAATGCACACTTACACCTACAGCTAACATCATGCTTAATGGTAAGAAACCTGAAGTTTTCCCCCCAAGATCGGGATCAAGGCAAGGATGTCTCCTCTCACCACTGCTTTTCAACACAGAACTGGAAGTCCCAGCTACTGCGGTAAGGCAATAAAAGGTATACAGATTAGGAGGAAGAAATAAAACTGTCTTTTCTCTCAGGTGACATGATGTTCTATGTACAAAATCTGAAACAATCCACAAAAAAACTCCTACAACTAAGAAGCAGTTATAGCAAGGTTGCAGGATACAAGGTTAATATATGAGTCAATCACTTTCCTATATACCAGCAATGAACAAGTGGAATTTGAGATCGAAAACACATTGCCATTTACATTAGTGTCTACCAAAATAAGATACTTAGGTATAGATCTAACAAAATATGTACAAGGTCTATAGGAGGAAAACTACAAAACTCTGATGTAAGATATCAAAAAAGAACTAAAAAATGAAAGATAGTCCATGTTCATGGATAGGAGGACTCAATATTGTGAAGATGTCAGTTCTTCCCAAATTGATCTATAAATCCAACACAATTTCAATCAAAATCCCAGCAAGTTATCTTGTGAATATTGACAGATGGATTCTAAAGTTTATATGGAGGGGCAGAAAACCCGATATCCAAACACAATATTCAAAGAGAAGAACAAAGTTGGAGGACTGACACAACCCAACTTCACATCTTAGTGTAAAGCTGCAACAGTCAACATAGTGTGGTATTGGTGAAGGGATAGACAAATCAGTGGAACAGAATAGAGAGCCCAGAACTAGACCCACAAAATATCATGAACTGACCTTTGACAAAGGCTGAAGGCAATACAATGGAGCAAAGACAATCTTTTCAACAAATAGTGCTGAGACAATTAGACATCCATATGCAACAAAATGGATCTGGACACAGACCTTATGCTCTTTACAAAAATTAACTCAAAATGGATCATAGAACTAAATGTAAAATGCAAAACTATAAAACTCCTAGAAGACAATGTAGGAGAAAACCCAAGTGACCTTGGGTATGAAGATGACTCTTTAGGTACAACACTAAAGACATGATCCTTGAAAGCAATAATGAAAATTAAAAACCTCTGCTCTGCTAAAGTCAATGTCAATAGAATGAAAATATAAGCCACAGACTGGGAGAAAATATTTGCAAAAGACACATCTGATAAAGGGCTGTTGTCCAAAATATGCCAAGAACTCTTCAAACTCATAAAAGAATAAAAAAATGAAAAACCTGATTTAAAAAATGGGCAAAAGACTTAAACAGATACCTCACCAAAAAAGATATTCAGATGGCAATTAAGCATATGAAAAGATATTCAATATCATATGTCATTAGGGAATTGCAAATTAAAGCAACAGTGAGTTTCCACTACACACCCATTAGAATGGCCAAAAGCTAAAACACTGGCACACCAAATGTTAGTGAGCATGTGGGGCAGCAGAAACTCTTCATTCGTTACTGGTGGGAATGCAAAATGGTACAATCACTTTGGAAGAAAGTTTGGCAGTTTCTCACAAAAGTAAACTGACTCTTACCATACAATCCAGCAATCACACTCCTTGTATTTACCCAAAGGAGCCGAAGACTTATGTCCACACGAAAACCTGCACAGGGATGTTTTATAGCAGCTTTCTTCATAATTGCCAAAACTTGGCAGCCACCAAGATACCTTTCAGTAGGTGAATGGATGGATAAACTACGGTATTCAGACAATGGAATATTATTCAGCACTAAAAAGAAATAAACTATGAAAAGACATGGTGGAACCTTAAATGCATATTACTAAGTGAAATAAGCCATTCTGTAAAAGCTACACACTGTTTTATTCCAATTGTATGACATTCTGGAAAAGGCAAAACTCTGGAGAAAGCAAAAAAGATCAGTGGCTTCCAGGGATTACAGGGTAGGAAGGGATGAATAGGCAGCATACAGAGGATTTTTAGGGCAGTGAAACGAATCTGTAATATACTACAATGATGGATCCACTTCCTACATCTGTCAAATTCATAGGATGTGCAGCCCCCAGAGTGAGCCCTAATATAAACTCCGCACTCTGGGTGATGATGTGGATGCAGGTTCATCAGTGGAAAGAAATGCACATGCTGGTGGGGATAATGGAAGATAATGGAAGAGGTTGTGCATGTGTGTGGACGGAAGTGTATGACAAATCCCTGTACTTTCCCCTAAAATTTAGAGTGAACCTAAATCTGCTATAAAATATAAAGTTTATTCATTAAAAAACATGTAAGGAGACCTGAAAAAAACCCTTACATTTATACAAAGAAAATAAACTAGGTATTAAAAGCCTGTCTTCTCTTTCTGATGGGCAGCAGCTATAGTGCTCTCGATTCAAGTCCTCTTTGACGCCTGGTTTTCCAACCTGAGGTTAAGGAAAAATAACCTAATCTCTTCCTTAATTGACCCACAACCTTATTTGCGGTGAACACTTAGCACTGGTTCTTCATAAAAAGATGAGTGGAGGAGGGCATAGGAGATGTCCAGAGGGCAGTCAATGGGCACAATTTAATTGACTTGTGCCCATGGGATGTCAAAAGCTACAAGCCGAATTCATGTACCTGCAGACTCCATGCCTCTTCTCAGAGTTCAGGATGAAAAAGTCTTGCTTGGTTTATGCAAGATGTCTCCCCTCATCACTCCTCAAAAATGAAGGTGTATGTCCTCTTCATTTAGGAAATGTCTGCTTATAATAGAAACTTATTTTCAGTCAGCTGTTCCACTTAGGTGATTTACATCACCTCTGACCTGCTTTCTGATAAAGCATGACTTCATTCATGGCTCCGGGGATGACCTGTGTACACTGACCTGGCGTAAACCTAGAGTGTTGAGTCATTCGAGTGGCACTTGTTCGAGGAAGATTGACGTCCCACTTTAAGACTGTCTACGGTGTCAAGCAGCTGCATTCCTAGTGAGGACTAAGTTTATCCCACTATTAGGTTCTTCTGTGTTACTCATCTTTCCCAAAAGGAAAGATTTTTCTGCCATGCAGAGTATCTGGCTTTTAACGGCTACTGAGCTGAAATAACTTGCGTGTATGAACGGTTGTGCATTTGTTCGCTTCCTGCCTCCTCTGTTACTGGTTCATCCTTGGAGGTCAGAGTGGTTATGCCTCTCTGGTCAGCTGACAGTTGACCTTTCTTAGAAATGACACTTTCACATCTCTGAGTGTAAGAGTTAGTTTCCACTTAGCTTCTCGTCCCCTCAGTCAGTGAAGAATCAGGATGCTCGGCGTTGATTTCCATGGCCCGTGAACCCTACTCAGCTTGGCATGAAGGGTTTTCCCCCAGACATCCTTCTCATAAGGCAGAATCAGTGGCTCCTTTTCTTCCTCAAACTTCATTTTGCTCAATGATGACCTGGAAAAGGTGATTTTAGTCTTTCGCTGTCTTAAGATACTGCACCACATTCCAAAACGTCAGTCGTTAATGCGTAGAGGAAATGCATATTTTCACATACCTGTTTTTTCTACTGATACTTGCACATGTATAAAATGTATGCACACATGTTCTATAATTATTGAGCTCTTTTGTTTTAAAATATATAGTTTCTTTGTTTTATTAGGGAGCTAAGTTATGTGTGTTTATTTCAGAGCTTATTCTTTGCACTCCGGAATATCGTGACATAGAAAAAAGTCCTTTACCTTTCTGAAATATCAATATTTGCTACCACTTACTTCTCTCTATCCCACTGTCACAAAGTGTTTTACATTCTAATTGATGTTTCCCTTTTATCATTCTTTATAACTCAATTCCTCATATTTACGCCTCCATATTGAAACTGCTTTCTTAACTACCTCCTGTCCTACTTTAATTTTCATTCCTCGTTTGCCTCTACAAAAGTAAGTTTAAAAATAAAGCCTCTGGTTCTGTAAGTCATCGTTATTATGCTTATTTGTATTTCTGCCTACGATGTTTTAAAACCCTTAACAAAGCTTCCATTATTCAGCCCCTCTCCAAGCTACGATCTGCATACTCTTTGCCAAGACTTTTGTTATTTTCTTTTTTGGAGTGTGTATGTTTTCTGTCTCTGTCTGTCTTTCTGTGTGGCTGTGTTTGTAAACTCTTGATTTAGTCACAATATATATGCTTTTAGAGAAGTTTCTTTTTCTTGGGAATTTCTTGATGGTTTTTGCTGGGTCATGTGATGAACGCTGTGTGTCAAGCGCCACAGCACAAATAGTGTTTTCCATTTGCTTGAATTCTTCCGTTTTAGGAGGACTGGTGGAGATGATCAGCTCTTTTATTTTGGTCTCTACAACACAGGGGTTGCTAGGTGACTTTAATCTCTTTCAACAAGAGGACAGTCAACAACAACAGCGAAGTCCTGCTCTCTATAGATTTGTATGTTCCGCCTAGAAGATCTAGCACATAGAAAACGACTGAAAACATTTTTTAATGTGCGGTTCTGTGTAGACCACCTCCTACATCTCTGTAACATGCCAGCAAATATTTTTAAATTATGCTGCCATTTTTTCAATGTTATGATTTGCTTGTTCATAAGAAATCAGCTTCTAAGTAGCAATACTTGTACACCATCTCCAGGAAATTTATCATATGAAAGTCTAGTTTAATATGAAAATGATAATTTTATGAAAAATGTGTCAAAATTTTGTTATTACAATATCTTTTGGATTTCTCATTTATTTGTGACTCTCTGGTCTTGAGTGTGATTGAATTTACAGCTTTTTATACTTAATGTCTTTTTTATTTAGGGAGAAATAGATTTAAATTTTTCATTCTTGAGTTCACTTGAAGGTTTAGCCTCATATTTTAATTTTTAAATAATTTTAATAATATAAAAAATTTTAATACAATTTTCATGTATAATTTTGAAAATTTAAAAGAATCTTTCCTACTTACATTTTTATTTCTTCCATCAAATTTCACCCATGATGTTGCTTTCCAGCTACTGCCAATGTTAATAGTTACATTTTCTCCAATAGCAAGTGACAGATTTGCAAAGACGTTTAGCAATTACTCAATGCCTTTATTTAGCCCTTATTCAGGAATCACACGAACAGCCAGAGCTGAGGCGTGGCAGGTGTGGGTGAGTGTGGCCATGCTGATGCTTACTAAAATGTTTCCAAGGGGCCAGAGAATTCTGCTGCCCTAAGCCAAGGCTACCTGCCCAAGACACACTGGACCTCCCTGCAATCCTGCAGCTGAAACAACAGAGCCTGGCCTGGCGGTGGCCTCCGGGACCCCCCTCCAGCACCAGGACCCGTGCTTTCTCTTGCCAGCTGTTAAGTATTTTGCTTATCACTTGTGTGTACGGCAAGAGGACCATCAATATTTTGTCTTGATATTTACTAACCTGTTTTTAAGAATATCTCATGATAGAAGTATTTTATGTCACGTTAATGACACTTCCAATTTTACAAAATAGATAATTTTTCTTTAACAATCCAGGTAAATATAACTGGAGTTTTCCTATATCTTCTGAAATATTTTCAGTGTAATATTCCATTTTAAGGAACAAGATAAAATTAGGATTTTGGGAAAACTTGTGGAGTTTTCCACTCTCTTTCCTTTGCCTTTTTATTGGAAATAAGATTTGATGAAATTTTCTTATTTAGATTTTTAGAATGAAAAATGTAGACAGTATTATAACTGAAGTAATGTTGCTTTTTAAAAATAGTGATAGATCAAGTGTTAGCAGTTTTATAGTATAGGATAAGATTTCATTTTATCGGCAGTTTGCCATCTCATCAAGCATCAGAACTTTTCTCATTGATCCTTTGGTGTTTGTACTGATGTTATTAATTTAATGGCTTTAAACCTCAGCTCACATACCTCATGTGACTTACAGCATCCTCGCGTGAAGATGTTCTTAGGGCTATGAATAATTTATATCATAATTAATGATTAAAAATGCATTCTTTTTACCTTCCATCTGTCTTAAAGAAATGGCAAGGTGGGCTTAATATATACCTAATAATTTTCCTAAAAAGTAGGAAAAAATGACTCATTTTTAAAATATCTAGGTTAATCTTGAGATCTGAAGCAGTTTTTTAAAAAGCACTTACAGTCTACCAGGTTATTGATCCTCAACCTATGGCTGTCACAAATGGATGTAATTAGCAATTCAGTCTAAATGAACCATGGAGGAGCCTCATTACTCTGAAAAATCCATTACACTACTTTATAAGAGGAAATTCCAAATCTAAAGGAGTAGAATATATGCTGTAAAAATTTCTTTGGAATCAATAGTGAGCATTGTGACTATCAGTTACAGTTACGTATTGCAATTGAAGGATTACTCATCATAAAGTTTTATCATCATGTAAGTGTATTTAAATTGGGATAATTCTACCAATACGTTTTTGCTCATGTTTTACACCTTGTTCATTTGTACAATACTTCTTTTTCCTATGTATGTATTTGTTCCATCTGTATCAAATTGAACGGTATCTAAGTCATAGGATCATAAAGGCTTAAGCCTCATTTGGAACAGAGATGGCACAGCCCCACATTTGGTAGACTGCTGCAGTCCTCAGAACCCTTCGTGAGCAGCTCCACATCACACTGTTATGGAGGGTTAGCGTCAGAATTAGAGCCTGAGGTGGGCTTGTAGCTTGGTTATCTTCTCTACCTGCCTGCTTCCTTAGTTTGCTCATGGGTTTATGAGAGTTATGGGAGAGCAGTTTCTTCTGAGGTTCAACTCAAAACCTAGCTCCCAGTAGAATTTCTGTCCTGCAGTCAACCTTATAAATGTAATCGTCCATACCTACAATTCCTTGTGTGGAGAAAAAGGAAAAAGCAGATGTACCATTAATGTCAGTGCATGTACTCTTCTTCAGCCTGTCCTCTCCTCTACTAGGTGGAGTTTCTAGAAGGGATCCCCAAAGTGTCTGGGCATTAGGAATGGCGATTCTGTTGTAGAGAATTTTGTTTCCTGTTTTCATGGATGAAAATAAACCATATCGTCTGCTGGCTGTTTGGAGTTGAGTGTTGGGCACACCTCCTTTGCTTTGTAACAGCCCAGCCTCTGAGCAAAGAGGTCAAGTGCTCACAGCCTCGGAGAGTCAGAGAAATGCCTTGTGTTTCAGACGCAGGAGCTTATATATGGTTTTTCTGCTTTATTTTTACTCAATGTTTTTTCTAATGTGGGTTTTCTGTCTTGGTTTTTAAAAATATTCCCTCATAATTTTTTGTTTGTTTGTTTCTGGAAGGTATGTAATTTGGTTTGATAATCCACACACAATGCCCAGTGAATTTATACCTGCACCTCCTCATTCCTGTGTGTAGTTCTTAAATAATTTCTTTGTGCAGTGGGCATACTCTGCCAAATGGCTTGTAACTGCTGCCTGGTACTTCAGCTTTGCTTGGCAGCTCTCGTTCTATAAAGATTGTTGATTAGAAACAACCTGGTTTGGCGTATATTTGTTTTTCTCTTAGTGGAATTTGTTCTGTACACACTTACTGAATTTTCTTTGGAGTCTCCACTTGGTCTGTGTCAGGAAAAGCGGGGAGTAAATACACAGGGGACGTCCTTTAGTTTTCTTCTTAGAGCTTTAACTCCTGTGTACAGACTTTTTTGAGTACTAGTAGGACGGCCGTTGCTGCCAGGTAGCTGACGTTCTGAAACAGCACTTGCCTTCGGGCACCGGGCAGCTGGGAGCATTTACTTGCAGAAACAGGTCTTGTGTGTGTACGTGAGAGAGAGAGAGAGGGACAGAGAGAAGTGGGAGGAGAGCTAATTTGTGGGCATGTCTCGCTGAGGTCAGGAACCTGCTGTTGTGTGAACTGCAGCCTGACCCCATTTGGACCTGGAGGAGGAGCACACGAAGCAGGGAGGCAGCCGAGGCTGCAGCCGGGCTGCCAGGAGGCACCTCCTGCTGGGGAGCTGTGGAGAGGGGCTCAGGGAGGGTGGGCCAGCCGCACGGAGGGGGAGGAAGGACCAGATCCCGCAGGAGGAACATGGTCCCGTTTGGGCCAGAAGTATTCAGTGACTTCTGATCAGTGATGGATCCATCCACTGAGAGCAGAATTTATTTAAGGCCCCAAAGAAAGATTTCTATGTACGATACACAGCCTGGATTTATGAACACATGCTTATAGGAGGAGTGACTGGCTGTAGAGAGAAGTTTTGTCTTTGAGAGAAAGTGTCATCTTCTAGGGTTTGAAATATAGAATAATCTACCTTCACTAAAGTGGGATTTTTTTCTTCACTGAGTCTCCCGTGGACCAGTGGAGCCCTGATGTATGTTGGAGGAACCATGGGCTCAGGCAGCCCTGTGCCCACAAGGTGTGCCAAGGTCATGACTGGTAGTGTTTGAAGATAGAATGGCCAAGAAAGCATTTAATAAATCTTAGCCATTTTTGTTGTTAGTGTTATTTTTTCATCTACAATCTGGAAAATATTGCAGAATGTGGATACTATCCTATTAAAGCACAATGAATAGTTGAAGAAGATAAAATATTACCAGAAAAGGCTTCAATTTAGGGAAACAAAGAAAAATCTATGTTGGCATCACATTATCCTCAGAAAGATTGCAGCTTTGACCGTGAGGTTTATTTCATTCAGTTAAAAATGTAGATGTATGTGCGAGTGAGAATATTTAAATGTGCTCCTAAGCTTTCATTCTAGTTCCTAGTATCATTAAGCTTCTCTTCCAAAGCAGGTAGCAAGCACATGAGTTATCGTTGTACTGATTCCTGAATGTTATCAGATTGAGGATTTTCCCAAACTGAACAAAGCCAGGGTCACTGACCACTGAGGAGCTGTGTTCTAACAGGAGACGGCGGTCTCTTGCGGGTGTACAAGTTATTGGCTGGGGATGGCTTCTTCTCGTTGCGGGGCTGCTTGAGTGATAGAAAACTGGAAGTTTGTCTTTCTCCTGAGTAGTCTGCCAGCTTGGTTCCCAGCCGACCAGATATCTGCCTGAGGTGACACCGTTTCCTCCGGACTCCCCGTCCTGGGCCAGCTTCCAGGGCAGTCCCTCTAAGCCTGCTCAGACCACAGTGAGGCATCGGCGCCACTCTCCTGGTCGTCCCAAAGTCTAAAGATCTGCTACCAATCAAGGGCCTTACAGCCAACATTCTCTTAAAACTCTGAGTGGAAAGAATATGTTTTCACTATTCAAGTTTTGTTTTACTGTTTTGGAGGGAAGACAGGAAGGTGAGTGTACAGTTCTGCTGGTCTGCCTTCCTCAGTGTGTCCCTAAGATGCTAACCCAGGCTTAGGACTCCAAGTGTATCCGGACACTGACCCTCTTCTAGTCTTACCAATGCTTCTAAACACACGAGATCTTTCATTGTCTCCAACCCCGACCTCCTGAACTTTGCCTGCCTGATAACTATTCATTTGGAATACATAGATTCCTCAAATACATCATGTCAAGAATTTATTTTGTCATTTCAGATTCCTTCCTAGAATTGTCTATTTCTCTGATTAATAACTATCATTCTTCCAGGCAACCAGATGCAAAGCTTTATTACTATAATTGAGTCTTTCTTTTCTCTCTACATCGAGAGGGTTATTAGTATCTCCCATTTCTCAATCGGTGATATTTCCCTGCCTGATCATTTTACTTCATTTCCTCTGCCACCCTCCTGTTCAGACTCTTCTCACTTTCCTTCTGAACTACTGCAATAAGCCAATAACTTGCAAGTCATAATTTGTCACACCAAAACTTCTGTTACTTCATACTTCTTATGATGGCTGTACAATAAAAAACAGACAATAACAAGTGTTGTCGAGGATGTGGAAAAATTGGAACCCTCATATATTACTGATGGAAATGTAAAAGAGCATAGCCACTTTGCACAACAGTTTTGGCAGTTTCTCAAAAGATTAAACAGAATTACCATTTGACTCAGCAATTCACCTCCTAGGAATTCCATTCCCAGGAGAATTGAAAACATATGTCCACACAAAAACTTATACATAATGAACACTCATGTTCAAAACAGCTTTATTCACAATAGCCTAAAGGTAGAAGCAACCCACGTGTCCATCAATCAATGAACGGATAAACAAAGTGTGGTGTATACATACAATGGAATACTACTCAGCCTTGAAAAGGAAGGAAATTGTGACACATGTTTCAACATGGATGAAGCTGGAAGACATATGCTGAGTGAAATAAGACAGACACAAAAGGACAAATATTATATGATTCTGTTTATATGAGTTAGCTAGAATAGTCAAATTCGTAGAGACAAAAAGTAGAAGAGTGTTTGCCGGAGACCTGGGGGAGGGGAGAATGGGGAGTTACTGTTTAATGGGCACAGAGTTTCAGTCTGAAAAGATGAAAAAGTTTTAGAGATGGGTGGTGGTGATGGTTACACAGCAGTATGGATGTGCTTAATGCCACAGAACTGTACACTTAAAATATGGTTAAAATGGTAAATTTTATGTTACATATATTTCACCACAATGTAAAAAGACTTATAAATGAATGTTCATAGCAGCATTATTTATAATAGCCAAAAAGTAAAAATAACCCAAATATCCATCACAATAGATGACGAAAGTTTTATGTATCTATACAGTGGAATATTACTCAGCTGTAAAAAGAGGAACGGACTACTGATACACACGAAAACATAGATGAAGCTTGACAACATGCTAAATGAAAGAAAGCAGACAAGAAAAGCCAAATTTTGCATGGTTTCATTTATTTGAAATATCCAGACTAGGCAAATCCATAGAGGTAGAAAGGAATTCTCTGAAAGAAAGATGCATGAGGCACTGACTCCTAATGGGTACTGGATTTATTTTGGGAGTGATGAAATTGCTCTGAAATTTGATAGTGGCAATAATAGCACAAGTTTAATATACAGAGACCCACAGAATTGTATACTTTGAAAGAATGGATTTTATGATGTGTGAATTATATCTTAATTTTTAAAAACCCCGAATCTTCAGACATGACTTTTAGGATGCCATGCTCATGAAACAGCATGCCCTAGGCTCAGCTTACTATTTCTAGCTCTGTAACTTTGAGAAAATTAAGTGACCCCCCTTCCAACTCTGCAAAATGTGAATAATAATAATCATCTCACCAGATGTTTGTATTAAATGAGGTAGCATACATAGAGCGTGTGGCGCAGTGTCTGGCATTTACTAAGAAACCAGTAGATTTACTGAGACCCCTCGGGACGTGAGTCCTCAACAGCTTCCAACACTATTCCAGATACTATTTCCAGATATTCCCGAAAACGGCCCAACTCATTTGCATTTGACCAATGCTCTGCTCTTTACATTCTGGCTCAAATCTGCCTCTTCTCCTCATGCTCCTTTATAGAAATCCTTCAGTCAGAAAGGGCTTGTTAGCCTCCCTCTGTTTGCCGTGATGCTCCTGCAGCTGTCTTTGCCTGAAAAGAGTGCTCCCTCCCCTTCCCCTCCCTCTGAATTTCACCTTGCCCTTAGAGCTCAGTCTTCTGAGCTCCTCATGCATGAAACTTTCTCCCTTATTTCAGTGCATGGTCATCTCTACTTTTTGTAGCCTCCAAGATTTTCACTGCATCTTTGGTGAAGCCTTACTTTGGTTATTTATTATAAAGTATGTATCTCCTAGATCTTTTTAAGGGATGTGTCCAGTCTCGCCAGCTAAATGAAAGCCCCAACACAGCCCCACATGTTATGAGGCTTTACCTTTTCCATAGCACTTGGCAATCGCCTTGATACAATATGTTCTAAGGAAACCTTCACTATCTATGAGTCATTAGTGCTACACGTCAACAAACGCAAGGGCTTAAGCTAATTATTCTCAATCCTGGCCACACCTTAGAGTCCCCTGGGGAATAAGGTTTCATTTCAGCCCACAAATCAGAATCTCTGAGCACGAGGCCTCCACTTCACACCCCGGCCGTCCTGATACAACCAAGTTTGAGGACCGTCGGGTGCAGCAGGTGGAGTAGTATAAGCCGGCAGGTCCCAGCTGATTGACCACCACGGTTGAGACATGAGGACCTGATGCAGGCAGAGATGCCCGGGCATGGCCAAGAGCTCCACAAATATCAGACAGTGTTGTTATGCTGCATTTGGGACTTTCATTGCTTTGAGAAAGATCCTCTACCCCTGAATTTTTTAGCAGGTGTAGTGGAAATATCCAATTATGGGCATCAAAACTCTTTTAAACTCTACGTAATAGCTTTCGTAACAGATGTAGGTGCCTTGTTCTTTTTGCTAACTTAAAAATGTTCGAACTCTGTGTCTCTTACAGGCCGACCAACATTCAACAGCAGACCCTCTCAAGATTGTCCATTGCCCTTGCTCCTGTCAGGTGACCACGCTTGGAAGCAGGAGATGGGCCCAGCAGCAGCCAGCAGGTCATGATCCAGCAGGAGCAGTGAGGGACAGAGCCGCTGGTAAGACCGTGGGACACCGGGTGCTCACTGTGCCAGTTAAGTGCTTGGTCCCGGTTTACCAGCCAGTCTCTCTTCCCGACTTTAGCTCTCAGTTACTCCCTACCCTCTCAAATACTTTTAGCATCTATGCTCAGAACACGTGGGCTAGAGTGTAAGACGTATGAATCCCCTAAGTCGTGTGCCGACTATTTGTGTATGCATCTCTGCCTGGAGAGAAGGAAGATTTTCATCAGATTCTTGATGTCTGTGCATTAAAAAACAGAGAGAGATAAGAACCATTCAAATATGACTATAAGCATAGAGAATGTGCTCGCCGTAACCCCTGGTCACGGTGTTTCTCTCCTCCATTTTTACCTCACTTATGGCCGCTTCGTCTCCATCTTGCTGAGGACCAAAAAGGTGATACTTGTGGTTATTTGCTGATCTGAAAAGTGAGTACCTTCTGAGTCTAGGCATGGGTGCCATCACTGTTTGGCCCCATAAAACTAGCAGAGAACTAAAGTTTAAATGAAGGATCTCGGGAAAGCCATTTTTCCCATGATTTTTCTGAAAATACAAATAGAGGTCTTGACAGGCAGATACCAAATACTTTGCATCATGTTCTTATAGTTGATCTCAATAAAGATCAATTTGTTCTGAATGCTACTCACCTGCTAGTGACTGTCCCAGCCTAGGGCTCATTTATCGTATCATTGTCATTTATATGGATCTATAGAAGTAGGAACTGAGGTATTTTGTTTCCAAAATATTGCAAGTGAGCACTGGAATGAACTCTTCTGCATATACCTTTGCCTGTGCTATAAACCAGTCAAAGTTATGGGTGTAATAACTTTCTTATCATAGGAAAGAAATGGCGATTAGGTAGAGGAAAGGAAGAATGAGCCTTTTTTTCCTTTTAGCAGGTAATTCAGCTTCAGTTTCACTGAGTCTTGTTCATGCATTCAGCATAACATGTTTCCTAAAAATCCCGTGCAGAGTGGACACTTGCATCCGCTGCAGACGCCCAGGGTGTAAGTGTCTGCTCTGCCACTCGATACCTCTCAGAGCCTGGCTGTTGCTGAGAAGTCCTTCCCGGCACGTCCTCGGGTAAACTCCCAGGACTCCTGGGTGTTGCCGTTTCGCAGATCCGGGGCGAGTGCATCTGTCTAGATTACGGCCCTGCCCTGGGTGTTTTAGGTCACCCGGTAAGGGAAAGCGCTCAGCACAGCAGTGACTCTCAGAATGAAAATTTTCCCCTTGCATGCTAATGTTTTTAGAGTAATCATTGTCACTGAAAATAGACTTCCTCTTTCCCCTCTCTTGCTGGAAAATCTTAGGTAATTATGAATGAAGCATTCTGTGCTCTCCCCCCTCCCTCCCTGGATGCTTCGCCCTCACTGTGGGGACAGGCTACTCATTCTGTTCCTGGCCTGACCAGGAGGATTGAGGCGTGTTTTTAAGATGGGATTTTTATCTCTTCAGTAAAGTCATAACGCTAGTCAAAAGATTTTCTCTTCTTGGAGGTGAGGGGTGGGTAAGGAAGTACAAGTTGAGGGAAAAGTGTAAGATAAATTACTAAGAAGAGAGGACAGGAAATTAAAATATTAGCTGTTAGTTAAAAAAAACGTTACAAGTAAGTCTCAGAGGAGTTCTTCCCATGTTCATGTCCAAAATGAATCTTATTTTGCATTTAGTTTTTTACGGTTGGATAAGCTCAGCCTAGATGTATTTTCAGAGAAAAATAAGCCTAGGACTTATTTTTAGTAATATTTATTTGTTGTGTGTTCTTGAGAAAAATTTTAAACCTCTTTAAGGCTCATTTTATCTGGCAAGAAGGAAAATAGGTCATAGTCAATAGTAATGGGATCATATAGTATTATATGGATAATATGTGCAGGGCCTGGCACATAGCATGTTCTCAATTTTATATTAGCATTTGTTTATTATTATTCATCACCATTATTAATATTGCCTTCTGTTTTTAATGGTGAATTCATTCAAATTGTATTTTTTGAGCACTTATCAAATACCAGGTTCTGTGTAGGAGCTGGAGGCCCTCTCCTTGTTCAGCTTAGGATCTAGAGTGTGAGACTGACATAAACAAGATAAATAATAAAAATGTCTAGTGTGTTGAATGCCATGAAGTGCTGAGCATGAAAATGTAAAGCAGACAAAGGAAATTGGGGGCATGATGAGGTGGTAATTGAAGGTGAAGTAGTCAGGAAGGGCCTCATGAGAAGATTATATTTTGAGTGAAAATGTGAAAAAGGAATCCCAGCATACCCTGAAGTTACAGGGGGCGGGGTGGGATGTTCCAGGCGGAGGAGAAAAGCCGCCAGCAGGGCAGGAGGAGGCTATCCAGAGTGGTTCAGAGAGAACCCGAACCTCTTAGGCAGCTGGTCACGTGCCACCAGTGATGATTTACACACAAACCCGAGAAGGGATGCAGGTAAGAACCGCGCAAGTTCAAGGAATGGTGAGGTCCACCCAGACTAAAAGGAAACTGCAGAGATAGGCGGCAGGCTGTGGCCTGGGTCCTGACGGAGAGGAAGAATTTGGATAGTTGGTAAAAGGGTACAAACTTTAAGTTATAAGATGAATGAAGTCTGAGGATCTAATGTGTAACATGGTGACATAGTTGATAACGTATTGTAAAATTGAAATTTGCTTAAAGAATAGAACTTAAGTATTCTGAAAAAAATAAATAAATAAAACTAAATATTTGAGGTGATGGATGTGTTAGTTAACTTGATGGGAGAAATTCTTTCACAATGTGTATGTATAACGAATCATCATATTGTATGCTTTACATATCCTACAGTTTTATTTGTCGTTTATACCTCAATGAAGCTGAAAAAAAAGACCTCCAAAGAAAAAGCTCTAATTAAAGTTAGTTTTATATGCATCACAGTTGCATAGCCCACACACTGTCAGCCATAAAACAAACAAACAAACAGAATACAAGGAATGGCATCCCAGTGGAGAGAAGTGGAGGAGAAAGAGCATGAGATGGAGTGAAATGAGGATGTTGGCTTTGAGGGCTGGGGTGCTGGGCAAAGGAGTGGGGGGGGGGGGGGAGAGGCAGAGGAAGGTGACCCTGTGTGGAGTGGCAGGTATGGGGGAGAAGATGGAAAATCAGGTGACACCAAGTTCTGTAAAACCGTAAGGCTAAGCTAAAGATTATTACATGCCATCCTACAAATATTGAGGAACAATTGAAGCAGGCAAGTAACCAGCTGAATTCAAGTCTTCAGCAATATTATTATTCTGACAAGTTTAGAAGAGTCAGGAGATGAAGGAAGTGGTTGGAGTGGTTTAGGAGTGAAGTCGAGAATATGGGTTATGATCATAGAGATAAGAAAAAGGAAGATAGATTTCATATCTTTTAAGGAAAAATCATGAGAGTTGACTCGCTAACTGCAGATAGAACATAAAGTTTTCTCTTCCACTTTGAAAATGACCAGTTAAGTGTTGGTGTTAAAGGACAG
This sequence comes from Equus przewalskii, assembly GCF_037783145.1. Lineage (NCBI taxonomy): Eukaryota > Metazoa > Chordata > Mammalia > Perissodactyla > Equidae > Equus > Equus przewalskii. The sequence goes on along the minus strand of NC_091832.1, from coordinate 119,503,053 downwards.
AGGGAGTCAGGGTGCCCGAGATGCTGTGCGACCTCCCTAAGGTCCCATCATCAGCCTGGCCTGGCCCCAGTCTCCATGTTGAGAACCGCCCCCCCCCAACCCATGCTGTCTTTGAGAAGTGTTGGTGATGAGTGTTATGCCAGCTGCTTGTGGAGAGCAGAGTTAGAAGGTTTGGATTCACCTGTTAGCATTGGCTTGTAGCTATTTAATTAATGGGGACATTTTCACCCTCTCTCATGAAACAGTTCTACTTGGTTTAGAAAGGGTCACAGAAGCCTTGGCAAGATGAGAAGAGGGTCCTTGTCTGAATATGCTTAGATTCTCCCACCTCTGGTCATGGTTGATGTTTCCTGAGCTAAAATAAGTCATCTATCTCTTCAATAGTTTGAGATGGAATAGTTATTTCTATCATTGTACTTTTTTTCTGTTTATCTTTTAGAAGAAAAATGACTTTTGTTATCTCAAATTTAAATCACCACTTAGACTTTAAAATTAAGGCTTCAAGTGTCCCCTCCGTACAGACCAACCTTATAAACTGAAATCCATCATCATTGTCCCAACAAGCCTGGTCCGTTTATCCTTGGAGTCATAAGACTTCAAACAGAGACTCTGGAGCTCTTCCAATGTGGTCTCCTCAGACTATTCTTCTGTAGCCCATCTGTTTGTTATTAAATGTTTCTTATATTTAATAAAATATATTTATCTTGCAAGTGAGTAGAAATCTATTTAAAAGAGAAAGTGTTTATTTTACTATTTACAAGAGTGCTACAATTCTTTCTTTATGTATTTTTCTACTCTCCCCATTACACATGCCCACCATGATACAAGTCATGACTGAACTGTGTGAAAGTAAAACCTTTGGTATATGTGGTGTCTGGTGTACATTTTAAGGCCCACATTGGTCTCATAGCCTCTATGTCCCAAGAGAATGAATTGTGGAGGACTTGAGGTTCTCATGGGACTCTGCTGCAAACGTTGGCAATTCATAAATTCACACATAGCACTGTGGTATTTTGGGCACGAATGCCTATGCGCGTATGACACGTACTTTGAGTTTAGAACCAGTGAGCCACGCTAAAACAGACTGCACTCTATGAAAGTTATCTTCGTCATTCGTGTTTCGGTTTCCCCATCAAAAGATGAAGTGTCAGTTGCCTCCATTGATCTCACAGGATATTTTAAGCAGAAATGAAAGAGTCTTGATGAAAACACTTCGTATTCTGAAAGAAAGGTGCATGCAAATAAGGGCACTATAAATGTGTACCCACCTTTGCAGATGTTGACCTGACCAAACCTTTTCCTCAAGATGTGAAATTACTGTGTTATCTTGGCCTTTTTTATGTTGAAAGATTGACAGAACAAGTGATGGGTTTCTGGAGAGTCTGCGGTCATGTAGTTGACATTGCATATGTGTATAACACTTCTGTAATCCTCAACCAAGGGCACGGACAGTCCTTAAATCTTGGTGGGAATCTTGGAAGGGCTTTCAAAAAAAAACCTTGGCTATGTTCTCAAGATTTTGAATCCCTCTCCACACTCACACATGTGCATACACATGTGCACACGCACAAACACATGCAAACAACATCCTTCCTAAAATCCTCCCAACCAACTTGCTCCTGCTTTGTTGAGAACATTGAACTTGCTAGGCAAGAACTTCAACCACTTTCTTTTCCACCTACACCCCCAAATCCAGCTTATCCCCACCTCTGCCTATTCTTAGCACTCTTCAGAATTTCCTTTCTCCATGAGGTAATCATTTCCTAATTCTTCCCTCTGCTTCAGTTCTGTGTTTTTCTGTGGTCATTTTAAAGTGCCGCAGCGTGCTTGTTCTTAAATGCACATCTGACCAAGTGCACCCCTTCTTGATACCTTCGATGGATACCCATTGCCAAACTTTGTTAAGGCAGTAGAAGACACCCCCACCCCCACTGTGCAAAGTTTTTGCCATTAAAATGGAGCTCATCTGGTCAGTGCAGAGATGGGTGCAACATGGGGGCTCTTAGGGCCCCTCACCTACCCGCCTCTTCAGCCAGCGTGACCCTGAGCAGCTCCTCGAACCTTTGGTATCGGAAGAACTTAGTGTGGAAAGCCATTGGCCTACAGGAAGTAGATCAAACTCTGTGCTTGCTGTTCCTCATCTGGCTCCTGACTACTCTTCCACCTCCTGGTCACCATAGTGTCCCCCAGACTCTCTGATGTAATTATTCCCAGCTCTTTATAGGTATTGAACATAGCATCATAGTTCACACATCCAAGCCTTTGTGCGTGCTGTCCTCTCCCAGTTAACTGCCCTGTTGCCGTCAAGACTCAGCTCAGGTTTCTCATCAGCAAGGCCTCGTGTCTGTGGCTCGGTTGTTCCTCAAACATCGCACCTCCTGTAGTCCTTTGTGCCTGTATTCTCGACAAACTCTAGAGTCCCTAGGTCAAAGGCTGTGTCTCATCTTCTTGTTCCTAACATCTTGCACAGTGTCTGGTCACATAGTAGGCACTTATTCATACTCTTCAAAAGAACAAATTCACTCTGTGATCCTTTTCATATCTTTATTTTTCTTTGTCACTTCTGGCTCCTTCTTAAAATAGATACAGCACCTACCCCTTAAGGGATGGAGGTGAGGGGCTGTGGAGGGTAGGTGGTTAGAACTTCAAGGGTCTAGGCATGGTGATCTCATGTCCAAAGTTACGTTATTTCAGAGCTGGAACCTCAGAGATACTCAACTGGAACCAACACTTGGATAAGTTACATTTGATACTTGTGATTTTCTTTTCCTAAAGTGTCCTACTCAAATTAGATTTATTAAAGTTGGGATTTGTGCTTTTGCTGGCTATTTGGGGAGACCTCAGGGATGCATTCAGGAGTATTGATGAGCATAAATGTTTCATGATAGGAAGAGAAGTTTGAAAGCTATGGTGGATGATAGTTGATGTCTATTGGTGATAATTTTGATGACTAAACACCCCCAATACCTGTGTAGTGAGATGTGAACGTAGGAAATGTTTTGCAAATTCCAGAAAGTTTAGTTGATGGTAGGGTTTCTTTTCCAGCAGTACCTCCTCAGGTGGAAGGAGGGGGGCGGTCGGGTGCTCTGGAATGCAGGCGCTGGCCAGTGTTTGGGGTTGCTGTCCTGGGGCTCCGTGATGTTACGAGGACACAGGGCTAAATCAGCAGGCGGGACCTCTAGAGGGCATTTAGGAAGACTTCTGAGCTCCAGGCTCCCTAACCAAACAGTAGCGTGATTATTAAAATCCATAGCTTTAGAAGAGAGTCAATAAACATCCCACATCAAATGCAGAATTGAATACTCAGGCATTTTAAATGTATTTCATTTAGAACAAAAATTTATAGCCTTCTGTCATATATTTATTGAAAGTATAAAAGCAGATGGTCTCAAAAAAGATTTTTTTCTCTTATTAAGTTTCATACTTTCCTTTTAAGGTAAGAGAGAGTAGTTTTGTTTGTATAATTTGTATTTTATTTGTCCTTTTTCAAAAAGTTCTACCTTCTTAGAGTGAATTACTTTCCAGACATTTTAGAAATTGAAATTACTATGATGCTTATGCTGTTAGTAAGTCCTCCTAGAGTAGAAAGGTAGAAAAGCTTGTCTGAATGTGCACGGCATGTATTCAGTGTTGAATCAGTGGTTTTTGATTGGGTGATGGGGTTATCATCCTATAGGAAAGAAGATGAGTTCAGATCAAAATGTCTTTATTAATGATGTAGCAGAGACTCGTGTCTCTTCATTAACATGGGTTGTACAACTGGAATACATCATAAAATGCCTGCTTCAAACCTCTGTTGGCGCCAGTCAGAGAACGCAGAAAGGGGAGAGATGGGGAGAGAAGTGGCCAGGAGATAACAAAGGACAGTTTCCTAAATTTGTGAGACTCAAAATGTTTATGAAATTGCTACTGCTATCAGCTGAGAGAAAATTTATATATTTTATTTTGTTATTTTTACTTTTTGTTTTTATGTTTTTTAAAATTGGCCCTAAGCTAACATCTGTTGCCAATCTTCTTTTTTTTTCTTTTTTCCTTCTTCTTCTCCCCAAAGCCCCCCAGTACATAGTTGTATATTCTAGTTGTGAGTGCCTCTGGTTGTGGCATGTGAGACGCCCCCTCAACACAGCTTGATGAGTGGTGCCAGGTCCATACCCAAGATCCAAACCAGCGAAACCTTGGGCCACTGAAGCAGAGCCCACGAACTTAACCACTCTGCCATGGGGTCGGCCCCAATTTATATATTTTAAAGCTTAAAGAAAATGGTATTCCTTTCCCATGCCATGCAGGAATCTTCTTTCCTGCCTTCCTACAAATGGCTAATCTCCCACCTGACTGGACTCTTCAGTAATGGGAGATGCACTGCGTTAGTACATGTTTACAAAGTTCTTATTGTTCAGTATCATGCTGCGCTAGAATCTGCGTATATTGAAGAATGTTGAATCCCTTTATTACGTAAAGGTCCCTTAAATATCTGTTTGGTATTCGGTATTTCAGAAACGATCAGACCATCATAGGGCTCCCCTACCCCGGTCCTCCAGACGTCACACGTTTGTTGACACGGTCCGCGGGCGCGCTCAGCTCTGCGCCCCGAGAACGCACGGCTCCATCACGGGCGGTCTGTTGACACGGTCCGCGGGCACGCTCAGCTCTGCGCCCCGAGAACGCACGGCTCCATCACGGGCGGTCTATTGACACGGTCCGCGGGCGCGCTCAGCTCTGCGCCCCCAGAACGCACGGCTCCATCACGGGCGGTCTATTGACACGGTCCGCGGGCCGCTCAGCTCTGCGCCCCCAGAACGCACGGCTCCATCACGGGCGGTCTATTGACACGGTCCGCGGGCCGCTCAGCTCTGCGCCCCCAGAACGCACGGCTCCATCACGGGCGGTCTGTTGACACGGTCCGCGGGCGCGCTCAGCTCTGCGCCCCCAGAACGCACGGCTCCATCACGGGCGCTTTGGTAACACGGTCCGCGGGCCGCTCAGCTCTGCGCCCCCAGAACGCACGGCTCCATCACGGGCGGTCTGTTGACACGGTCCGCGGGCGCGCTCAGCTCTGCGCCCCCAGAACGCACGGCTCCATCACGGGCGGTCTATTGACACGGTCCGCGGGCCGCTCAGCTCTGCGCCCCCAGAACGCACGGCTCCATCACGGGCGCTTTGGTAACACGGTCCGCGGGCCGCTCAGCTCTGCGCCCCCAGAACGCACGGCTCCATCACGGGCGGTCTATTGACACGGTCCGCGGGCCGCTCAGCTCTGCGCCCCCAGAACGCGCGGCTCCATCACGGGCGGTTTGGTAACACGGTCCGCGGGCGCGCTCAGCTCTGCGCCCCGAGAACGCGCGGCTCCATCACGGGCGGTTTGCACACGCACTTTGTCTTCTTTTCACACAAGCAGCTGATAAACCAAAGCTCTTCCATTCTTGCTTTGTGACTGCGATTCTTTAAAGAAGCGCTGAGGATTTAACATGTAATTTGTTAAAATCCACCTTGCTACTCTGGACCCTCCTCTAAGCCTAGGCAAATTTGTAAAAATCTTTCTCCAGTTCATGAATTGTTATATACACAGGCTGTCTCTTTATTCCCTCTCATTCTCATTTCCTCTATAAATTTTATAATCATGACTTCTGTTTTCTTTGATATTACTGATTAAAATGTCTATATAATTTCTCTTTAAAAGTAATCATTGAGAGAACAATTCATACTTTTTTTTTAAATTAAAATCTTACCTAAAACTTAGAACAGCTCTCACTCCTGACGTCCTTCATCTTCTCTATTTTTAACTCTCTCCTCTGCAAAGTAGAGGGCTTGTCCCTCTTACTTCACAGGAGAAAAGGATCGACTTTCATGATGTAACACCATACTTTTCAAACCTTAAGAGTCAGCTTTGTATTTGCAGCTGGCAGCGTAATCAGATGCATGCCACAGACGGGAGGTTCCGCATCAGGGCAGGAGCTGAGGAAGGTTAAGAGGCACTCCCCCCACAAGCCCACCCAAAGGGGCAACCCTGAAACGGCCTGGCCTCACTGGAAGTACTTTAGGGCGTTTGTTCAGCGAGTTGGGCACAATGAGGAATTGAGAACTTAAGGACGTATTAGAAGGTTGCCTTGAGCACGCAGCAGCAGTGGTCTCGCTTCTGAGTTTGTGGCGACTTTTGCCTTTACTCAGGGAGAAAGAGTGCTGTCTCATTGGTTCTGCAGATAATGCATTTCTCATCTCTGACCCTTTGACAGACTTATTTTCCATATAACCAGTTCCTCAGGAATGGCAGCTATACACTTGATCATAGATTATGGAAATCTGAGACTGGTCTAAGTCACACTAGAATCTGAGGGTCAGAATGATACAATAAGCACAGCTGACACTGACAGGAAGAGCTGGGAATTTATTTTTAGAGAATGTTAGAGGAAAAAAATGTTAATAATCTTTAAACTTCCCTAAGTTTTCTGTTTCCCTAAGCCCTGTTCATCAATTATTTCTATTTGGGAAATTCCTTCAAGAATTTTGTTTTGTGAACATAGGAAAAGGCATATTTATGAAAAATTTCTGCTGCATCCCTCCTCTTTATATGTTCACTCCACCACGACCTAATTACCTTTTCACTGAGTTCTCCTTTACTCCCTTCCACCCTTGAACTGTGCTCATTTTCTTCCCTTTCCAGGAACACTGCTTCCTGCTGCTCAGCACATCAGCAGCCGCGTGTCTGATAGGAGTGCATACACAGTTTCAGTACCCACATCATACATCTAATCAAAATGAGAAAGAAGGTTGACTTCACTGGGGTGCTATGTTTTGCTTTTCTCATGTTCAAGCTCCAAGTTCTATGTTCATAAGATAGTTATGTCCAGAGACACTTGATAATACTATAATTGAAATCCCCACTGTTGAACCCTTCCACCCTTGAAAGACTAGGAAGAATTCTCTTTAAATTCAGTTATTTAGCTGAACGTTTAAATACTTGCAAATCAAGAGTTTAATTTAGAAACATTACATTTGGTATATTTTTAAAAGTTGGATGAATTGCTCTTTATAACAAAATCATCTCTTCTTCAAAAAAGTTGCCATTTTTTCCCAATTACATAATTGAGAAGAAATCTTTTCCTGTTGAAGTGGTTCATATTTATACATCTTATTTGCCCTGTTATTTAATGCAAGGTATTTCCTAAAAGTTTTACAGAAAGTGTAAGTCTCTCTTTTCATGCGTTGATAGTAAATAACACAATAGATGTGAGGCAAAAAAAGAAAAGATTTAAAAAATGATAACTTGTGAGTATATTGGTGATATGCTTATTTTTGTTCCATTGCAGTGTTCAATAGATTTTAGTAAATAAAATTATCAATTGATAACATGTAAGCCAGACACTTTAGTAAATGGAGATATTGCTTATTTGTGAGGGTTTTTTAAAAATTTAATTTTACCTAGAGGGTTTCAGGACTACTTACTACAGATTTTAGGAAGCAAAGTATAGAGCAACAGAAGGTCACCTCCCAGTTGGGGCTGGGGTTGAATTCCTGCCCGTGTAGTCCAATGTGGTTTTGTTAACAGAGCATCTTCATCCAGATCTCTGCCTGACTAACTCCTGCCCTCCAGGTTCGAGTGGCCATGGAAATTACTGCATATTTGTGAGATAGCACCCGTCCCCAGCATCTTCATTCCTTGACACAGTATGAACACAGGTATATATCCAATGAACCGGTTCCATGAGTTACGAATATATATAAATACGTCCCTACATAGCTACCTCTTCAAATGTTATTACTACAGAAAGCTTGTAAAAACTGTGGATAAATAACATACACTAACCTTACTTAATGGACAGCTGATGCTGAAAACAAGATGAGAATCAAATGAATTCTGTTTTTCCCAGCCCTTATCTTTGGGAAGACTGAGTCCTCTGTGAGGTGAGGTGACTCAGGGTGCAGCGTGATTTCTGGGTGGTGCTGAGTCCGCCTCTCCAGTTCTCTGTATTTCTCATCCCACCGCTCTGTATGGCCGCTAAAGAATCTGTAATTCAGTTTTTCTTTTTAATCTTTCTCATAAACTACTACATTATTATTAAAGGAATACAGGAAAGATTTTCCTAATTACTCATTGTTCTCAGACACATTAGTGCTTGTTTTTCTTCTCTGAAGTTCTGTTTTCCTCAAAGGCAGTAGCTTTTTGGCCTCTTCTAAATGACATTTAGTATTTTTAATAACATCATAACTTTAATCAATGGCTACATTAAGCCCTTATTTTGAAACATATTTCTACTTACTTTTTGTAACGAGGCTTGGGTTTTCATTATTATTATTATTATTTATAATTTATTGAAGAGGAAGTGCCAGCCTGTAGGTCCCATAGTTTTGTAGTAAGATTACCTTCGACAAAGTAGTGGACTCTGTTAACACACCATGAAGATTTGATTGTGAAGACATGGAATGACTGTTAACTAGAGCAGGCAAAATGGAGATAGGAAATACAAACATTTTCTGAAACCAAGCAGAACGTGAGTAAATAAAGGTACCAAATGTAACTGGATACCTGGCCACCTGATATTTATGAATGTCATAAGAAATGTCACTGGAAACATTTGAATTGCTTGGTCATCTATGTAAACTGAAAATGATAATGATTATCATTGATTTACTGGACAAAGAAGAGAGTTGGGAAAGTGCTATCAATATCAAGTCAGTTACTTTGAAACGTTTTATATAAGACGTGAGAGAAAAAATAGTGCTGTATGATTATAAGGCAAGAACTACTTCCATTCTTACGTAGACCAAATAAATTTGTATTTGGCCCATATAATTTCTCCAGAATACACAAAGCACCCAATTAGTTTAGAAGATGATTGGAAAATGATGTGGTAGGAGAGGGTTTTAAGCTATGGATTTACTGGAAAATAATCATATTTCCAACTTTTAAAATATCTTAAGCAATACTGTGAGCAGCTGGGAAGTGAATGTGCTTTGTATCCGAGAAAGATCTTTATGTGTCTATCAGGGTATTTCATCACGTGGACACGGTGCCTGGCCTGGGAAGCACCCTCCCTCAACTCTCACTTGCAGGACTGATGCTGCGCAGCAGTAGGCGATACCAAGGAGAAGCAGAGCCGTGGTGAGGGATGTTGAGGAAGTGTCTTGGGCAACATCTGAGTAGGTTTTAATTACAATGAGGAACACACAACCTCTGTGAAGTCATCCCCGACACACTTAGGCCAGTTTAGCGCCTTTCTTTTCTATGTCTCCAAAGCGTGTTATATATAATCTATTAGAAAACTAATCACACTGTTTCTTCAGGATGTTTACAGTGTCTCTCCTCCTAAGGGACAAGAAGAATGTTGAATCCTTAGTACATACCAGGCACTATGTAAGATACTCAAATGAATCATGGGCTGCTACTGTTGCCTAAAAGTGTAGACCCCATGTAATGTCAGGCATGTGGTCAATAGAAAAATTGCTCTCAGTTATTCAGAATAATTTACGAATGGACGGATCCCTTTTTCTGTGCTTTGTAAAGTTTAAATAATCTAAAAGTTACATGTTTCTTGGAAAATTGAAAGTGAGGGAACACTTAAGCTCTGAGTCTCATTGCAGGATAACAATTTGAAGAGTTTAAAGATAGTATTCCAAAGGAATAAACTTATTTAGGCTTTACAACTCCTTTGAGCTGATTTTAGTAATATATATTTCCCCGTAACACCATTCACTCTATCTAGGTTTTCTAGTTTATTGGTCTAAAGTACATGGCATTTTATTATTCTCTTCATGTTCCCTGTGCCTGTGGATACAGCACCTCTGTCCACGCTACTTTATGTGAGCTTTCTTCATTGCCTTAGTTAGTGATTTTTCTATCCACTGTATTCCTTTTCAGAGCATTTACTCTTGGATTTATTTATTAAGCCTACTATGTAGGTTTTTGTTAGTAATTAATTCTCTCATTATTATTAATTAATTCATTATTATTAATTTTCCCTTCTTTGCTGAAGTTTGTTTTATTTTGTTTCCCTATATTATTGGGTTAGAATGCTTGTGTCATTTATTTTTATTCTGTTGTCAATAAAAGGATTTTAAGGGTCTGGTTATAATTTGGCTGCAGTCATGCATTTTGAGATGTGCTGTATTCATTACCATTTTTTCAAAATTTCTTATATTTAAAGTTTTCATTTCTTCTTTCAGCAAAAAGTTGTTTAGAGAAAGAAAGAAACAAAAATCTCTTCAGCTTATTCTCCACTTGACTAGTATTATTATTTGCAGCATTAAAGCTTTTTTCCACTTGACTACTGTTATTAATTCTGTTGTTTTGCCTCTTTTCATTCGGTCTTATATTTTGCTATGGAATTATGTTCCCTGGCATTATTTTCCTTTACTTCTTAGTTTCAGTCTATTTCCTAACTTAATCATCAATCTGTTGTCTTGAAGAGTTGAGAACTTTACTTGCCAGGACAAGGCACATGAGGTCTAAGATTTATTTCTTGCACACGAAGCAAATCACTTCTGAAGGCATGCTGTTCTCTGTTCAGTCATATGTTTCTTCTTCTTTTGGTTGAAGTTCTTTTTTTCATAGGTACAGTGGATACCATCTGGTGCCATTATAGGTACCAGTCTATTCGCACATCCTCAAGGCGGGCTGAGTCACCCAGTACCACAAAGCGTGATAGGATCTCTGTTCCAAACATTCTTTCAGTGGGACATTTAGAACATTATCACTGCAAAGCTTGTTTCTGTTTGTTGAAAATATTGCTCAAGAGACCCACCCCCCCCCCCCCCCCCCCCCCGGGTCTCTCCCTGACTTGCCCTGGCCTCTAGTCCAGGTCGTAATTTGGTTGTGTCTGATTTTCCTTTTTGGTTGAGGAAGAGCTCTGTCCCGGGCGCCCCCCTCCCCCTACCGGCTCAGGGACTGGAGCACTTGTCCAGTGAGCCGCTCGGAGTGAGAGGCCAGACCGGAGACACACCTGCCGCCCACAGGTGCTGTTCGCTGAGATTGTGCATCTTTCCTTCCCCGGGGCTGCTGCCTTTGGCTGCTTGCTGGTTAAATGAGACGTAAATACCTGTTTCTCCAGAGCTCCCTCGCCCTCTCTCTTGCTGCTGGACAGGAGCAGGGCGCCTTGGGGTGGGGAGACAGCCTCCCACGTCAGGGTGAGCCTCCTGCACCAGCACACGGCGCGCAGAGTTGGGTTTCCGTGATGTTTCCAGTTCCCCCTCCGCTGCGGCTCGGGGGCGGAGGGCTCGGGGGCCACGTCTCCCTCCCTCCTGTTGGTGCTTCCACCCCAGCCCTGCCCTCCCAGTGAGGGCGCCGAGGCAGTGGGCTTGGGTTTGTTCAGTCGTTTTCTGCAGCGTTCCATGACCAGCTTCGCAAGGGGGCCGTGCTTGGACTCTCAGTGACGTCCTCTGACATGGATTTGCCTGCATTTTATCCAGAAAGTCCTCAAACTCTCTACCTCCCAGCTGGCACTATTCCCTGGTATCTTGCTGCTGATGCAGGATATCTTCCAATTTTTGTTTTTCTCTGATTATTTCAGTTGTTTACTGGGAAGAGGGCTTGGATGTCTGCTCTGACGTCACTGCTTCTCTACAAGTTCTCCAGCCTAATTTTGTTCATGAACACAATGAAAATTAGCTCCTTAAATGGATTTAATATTGGATGCCACTGTCAAGGAAATTCCAAGTAAAAAGCAAGCTTTCCAGAAGAGAGAATCAATTGTCAGCCAGTCTTACAAAGACAAAAATAAGCCAAATCTTACAGAACAGATTCTGGAGTAAACTTTTTTTACATTTCTAATTCAATTTGAACTCTTCAAATGAAACTGAAGAGCTAAAACCTTCAACTAATAAGGATTCTAAGCATTAATTTATGGGAATCTATAAGCTCACTGGAAATTTTACATAAATTTTGGTAGAAGAGGGAACCAGCTGTTTTCATAAGGTTCTCAACAGGATCTCAAAGCTGCAGGACTGATGCTGTAAACGTGTAAGAAAACTTAGGCAAGAATTCATCATCTTATGAGTTTCTAGTTTGGATGATGAACTTGATTCCACAAGAGGTGGCTTTAGCACAAACATGAGGACTTTAAGCATGGAAACTCTCCTTTTACTGAAACTGGATTTGCAGTAATTCCAAGTGTATCCAGAATAACCCACAGATTTTAACCAGGACCCTGTATTGCATAGTTCTCTGGTGTGCTCGAGAGGAAGGAGGAGGGAGTTTTAAAAGACGAGTGGAGAGCACATTCAGCTTGTCTTGGCTGTGGCTTCAGTTTCGGTGATGTATTAAGGGAACATGGGAGGACCAGAAAGGATTGGCCATGGTGGCCACTCCATACTTTGATGGTTTCAAAGGGGACACTTCCCTCTTAACACAGCCTTTTGTGCTGTCGAAGACGCTATAAATATTTCATTATGCAGCTAGGCATTAGCGGAATAAATAAGGCTTGCTCTTCTGACGTAGCCGAATTTTCTCATAAGCTTTTTTGTTTGGTGGGAACTGATAGAACAATTTCCTACAAAAATTGAACAGATTGTTCAGTTTGTGAACAATCCAACTGGCCAGCGTTGAGCAGGACTGCCCTACATATTCCTCCAAATTACATTTTGAGACCTCTCGGGAGTCACTTTCCTCAACTGGGAAACTCTGGTTTTCTCATTTATTTTTATCATCTAATTATTTCACTTGCCATTAAGTATAAGGGACACAGAGAGACTTGATTTATTTTTATGTGCAACAAGCTAAAAAATGTAATTAGGGCATCTTTGTTTTACCACTTAACCCTTTCATATTTTTTGACTCTTTTCCAATCACAGAAAATGTGCTGAATGTGCCCAGCTTGGCTTCCTAGCTTATAGGATGAAGAGGAAGAATAGTAGTGTGAGTAAGTGGTGTTTCCCATTAATCTTGAAGTTTGGGATTAATTTAGCATTAATTCTATTTTTTGGTGTCTTCCTGTTTTTTTGACATGGTGACCTGCCATAACAAAGAGGAAACAGCAGGAAACTTGGTACCAATTAAAACCAGTCTCCTTCCACCAAGAACTGAAGTGTCAGCAAATGGAATCTCAAATTCAAGTAGTGATAAGTGTTTTAGAGTGAAACAGGAATAAAGGGACAGAGATATTAAATTTTAACATCTGCTGGAAAATGATTAAAACTCATGCCAGTTTAGTTAAGTTTGGTATTTAGTAAGTTACAACTTGCAGAGCAGAAATACAAATCTACGCCTAATGCATGGTGTATATGTTTGGATGGCAGCCGCTTCCAACAAAACTCAGTACACTGGGATGAATGTTGTTTATACGCTCACCTTTGCTTTCATTCCAGTTCTGAGTTATTCAGCCAGGGTGATTACGTTTGTACCAGTATAACTCCAAAATAAGTTTACATATGATTAGCAATATTTGAAGTTTGAAGTTTGAATTTTTTCTCTGATGAGTCAAGTGTAATAACAGGTTTCTGGAGCAAAACACGTCTTCAACCTTATCTGGAAAGAAATTTGAAGTATCTGTTCTTCCCTGAGCTGCTCTGGATGATCCTGGACACAGAACACGCTGACTGTGGATCTCCCCATTAGACAGACAGCTGAGCTGACGTCCACGGTTGGAGGTCTAAGTGCTCTGTGCCAGTGACTCAGGTCCACGGCCAATATGATGTGCTTTCAGTGACTTTCTTTTAACTAAAATAGTACGTATGCCAGGTTGGTTTGTCACAGTGGGAACAGAACAGAACAGAAATCTGACAGCAGATTTTTTCCATATTTGTTTGTGTTTCTTAATGGAATTAAATAGTAGTTTTACTTTTCCACAGTGAAGATAGTTTGTTAATAAAAGATGTCTTTAAGAAAATTCAGAAGTGTTAACCTTGTAGCTAGCTGTGATGTAGCTATTTTAAACAGAAACAGATAAGTCAGAATTTATTTCTAACCATTGGGGACACCAAAATGCTAAGATTCCCCCCATGTGATTGGCAGAAAATATTTAGCTACAAATATTTAGTTATAGACACATCAGGTTTGTTTGTTTACAGTGGAGCCTATCAAGAATAAGCATATCTATTCTCTTTTCATTCACTCCACAGGCACATACCTGTGTGAGGCTTTAAGATGGGGAGGGAAGGTAGATAAGACATGGAATTTGCCCATAGGGAGTTCAGAAATAACTGAGTCAAAGAAGGACAAACTTTGTTGATAAGCAGAGGGGGTCACCAAGGCAACCTAGGGCTCCAAATCTCTATGAGAGGTCCTTCACTTTTATCTATGTGCTAAAAAATAAACAAATCATTTTTGTTGTAGTCAAAGTAGTTTTTGAGGATTTATTTTTTGTGTGCTGGGACCTGGGTTAAAAATAAACATGTACAGGAAGAGACTTTAAACTTATTTTCCTCAATTGCTAGTTCAATGACTAGGTAGTTTTTTATCTGTACCTCATAGTACTTTTTCTCTTTATGGAAGTGTTGTGTGATCCATTTCTTAATGCACTTAGTCACTAAAATAAATTTCTATGTTAAAAGGCATAATTTTTAAATGTACATCTTAAAATTCCTATAAACCAGTAGGAGAGAGGATATGTATACAAAGTCATTCATTCATTCAACAAATATTGAGTGTCTACTTTCTGCCAGGTACTGAGTTAAGTGGTAAGGTTGTGACTAAGAAGCCAATAGACACAGCTCGTACTCTGTGAGAACTGAAGCCCAGACAGATAAGGAAAGGCAGCTACAGGACACTGTGTTAAGTGCTATGATGCGGAAGAATATCCAGTGTTCTTAGAACATCCCGGGGAGCATCTAACACCCTCTTGGGAAGTCGTTCAAGGTTTCCTAGAGGAAGTATTGTCTATACTAAGACCTGAATAGAATTAGCGAGAGTTAATTTGCTCAGAGTGGGAAGGGTGAAAGGGAGAGAGATAGGGAAGATGTGTTGCAGTGAGAAGGACCACATGGCAAAGGCACAGAGGCAAGAGAGAATGTGGTGTGCTGAAACTATAAATTACAAATATATCAACAAGAGGCTGGGGCAAATGGGCATGAGAGAAAAGGTGGCAGAGAGGGCCAGGGCTAGATCCTGATAGCGTTATGGTCATGTTAAAGGGTATGGAAGGCTAAGAGAATCTACTGAAGGGTGGGAGGTACGTAGAGAATGATGGTATTCAGCATTGGGCTTTAGTATGGACAATAGGTAGAAGATGAGCAAGACTAGAGGCAAGAAGTCCGTTTAATGGACTGTTGTGGTAATCCAGGAACAAGATGGGGGCGGCAGGAGCTCTGGTAGTAAGGGTGAGGATGTGGACGAGTTATGGATTCCAGAGACAAGGAGAAGGTAGAACCAATAATACTTGGTATTTGATGGGATGTTTGCAAGATGGAAGAAAGAATCAAACATCCAGGGTTTCTTCCTAAGTAACCGGGTAGATGACATTACCGCTCACTCTGATAGGGAATATCCAAGAGAGGGTAAGTTTGGAGTGAAAGACACTGAGTTCTGTTTTGGATATACAGATGACTAGGGGATAATTGCAAATTCAAATTGAGGACTCTAGTGAGGACTCGAAGGAGATCGGGGATTGATCTCCAACTTGAGCTCATGGGAGTTAAATAGGTCAGCCAGCAAATCATCCCCACTGTCTTTGTGGCCATCTCTTGAGTCACCTTGCTGACTTTTCTTTCTCTTTGCATTCTCTAAATTCTGGAGTTTTCTTGGCCCCAGTCTCAGGCCGTCTTCTCTCTTCTCTCTCTGGGAGTGAGCTCATCCATTCCGATGGCTTTAAACACCGTTGGTAGGCTGGCGCAGCTCAAAGGTGTCTCCTGCCTAGAGCTCTTAGTTCTTGACATTTATACTCAACCGCCTGCCTGATACACCCAGTTGAATGATAATGTGCATTTCAAGCTTAGCTTTTTCCAGAAGGAACTCATAATTTTCCCATCAATCTTGTTACTCCCATTCACCTCTGCCTCAGTGAGTGGCAGGCACCATCACCAACCTTGTGTCTTAAGCCAAAACTCAACATATCATCCTGGTGTCTTCCCTTTCGTTTACTCCCTCACATCCAATCCATTACCAGGTTGCTTTGTTTCTGCCTCCAAAATATATCCTAAATCCCCCACTTCTCTGTATTTCCATTGCTGTCACCCTAGTCCAGGATGTCGTATCCTTTCTCTGGGTTATTGCAGTCTCCCAACTTGACGCATCTACTCAATGCCTTTAATTCATTCTTCACAAACTGCCAGAGTGATCTTTGAAGACTCCAGATCAGATCATGCAACTATTCTACATGTAATGCTCTGATGGCTTCCCATAGGATTTCAGTAGCAATGGAAGCACTGTATCCCTACCTGGCCCTTACATACCTGTAACCTCATCTTGAAACCTCTCATTCTCTCTCTTGCTCACTGAGAACCAACCAGACCAATTTCTCTGTTCCTCAGATCTGCCAAGATCATTTATGCTTCGGTGGCTTTGTACTTTCCTTTCCTTCTGACTGGACCATTCTCCCCCGAGCTCATCTACCACTGGCTTTGTCATTCACCTCAGATAGATGTCAGCAACTCAGAGTCTTCTAACTTCTCTATCTTAGCAGTCCCATTGCAGTCCCTCTCTATCCTACTGTTTAGATTTCTTTCCTTCACAGCACTTATCAATCTGCGGTTGTCTTATTTACTTGTTTATCTAAATAAACTTCACTAATGTGGGACCCCATTGTATGTGCATATATTGCAAAATGATCACACAATAAGATTGCTTAATGTCTATCACCTCATATAGTTACAGTTTCTCTGTGTGTGTGATAACTTTTAAGATGTACTCTTAGCAACTTTCAATTATACAATATGGTATTGTTAAATATAGTCATCATGCAGTACATTATATTCTATCTTTTGACCACGTTCACTCATTTTGCCACCTCGCCACCCGCCACCCCCACCTCTAGTGACCACCAACCTGTGCTGTGTATCTGTGAGTTCAGGTGTGTTTGTTTGTTTTAGATTCCATGTAAGTGAGAGCATATGGTATTTGTCTTTCTCTGACTTATTTCACTTAGCATAGTGCCCTCAGGGTCCATCCATGTTGTTGCAAATGGCAGGATTTCCTTATTTTTTATGGCTGAATAATATTCCAGTACACACACACACATCACATTTTCTTTATCTGTTCATCCATTGATGGACACTTAGGTCGTTTCCATATCTTGGCTACTGTGAATAATACTCCCATGAGCATGGAGGTGCAGACATCTCTTCAACATAGTGTTTTTGTTTCCTTCAGATATAAAACCAGAAGTAGAATTGCTGGATCTTATGGTAGTTCTATTTTAAATTTTTTGAAGAACCTCCATACTGTTTTCCAAAGTGGCTGCACCAGTTTACATACCAACAGTGTGCAAGTGTGGCCTTTTCTCCACATCTTCGCCAGCATTTGTTATCTCTGTCTTTCAGATGATAACCATTCTAACAGGCAGTGAGGTGATATCTCATAGTGATTTGGTTTGCATTTCCCTATTGATTAGTGATGTTGAACACCTTCTGATGTACCTGTTGGCCATTTGTATATCTTCTTCAGAAAAATATCTATTCTGATCCCTTGTCCATTTTTTAATTGGATTATTTGTTTTTCTTTACTATAGAGTTATATAAATTCTTTATATATTTTGGATATTAACCTCTGATCAGATGTATGATTTTCAAATATTGTTTCCCATTCTGCAGGTTGTTTTACATTTTGTTGATTGTTTCTTTTGTTGTTCAGAAGCTTTTTAGTTTGATATAGTCCCACTTGGCCATTTTTGATTTTGTTGTTTGTGCTTTAGGTGTCATATCCAAAATATCATTGCCAAGACCTGTGTTAAGGAGCTATGTTTTCCTCTAGGAGTTTTATGGCTTCAGGTCTTATGTTCAAGTCTTTAATCCATTTTGAATTAGTTTTTGTGGATGGTGTAAGATAGGGGTCTATTTTGGTTCTTTTGCGTGTGAATACCCAGTTTTCCCAGCACCATTTATTGAACACTGTCTTGTTCTCCATTGAGTGTTCTTGGCTCCCTTGTAAAATTAATTGACCATATATGCATAGGTTTATTTCTGGACTCTCGATTCTGTTCCATTTATCTGCATGTCTGTTTTTATGCCAGTATCATACTGTTTTGATTAATACACATTTATAGGATAGCTTGAAGTCAGGAAGTGTGATACCTCTAGCTTTGTTCTTCTTTCTCGGGATTGCTTTGGCTGTTTGAGGTCTTTTGTGGTTGCTTATAAATTTTAGGATGGTTTTTTCTTCTTCTGTAAAAAACTTCCATTGGAATCGATAGGGATTGCATTGCACCTATAGACGGATTTGGGTAGTGTGGAAAGTTTAACATTATTAATTTCTCCAGTCCGTGAACTTTCCATTTATTTGCATCTTCTTTGATTTCTTTCATTAACGTTTTATAGCTTTCACTGTGGAGATCTTTCACCTCCTTGATTAAATTTATTCCTAAATATTTTATTGTTTTTGATGCAATTGCAAGTGGGATTATTTTATTTGTTTCTTTTTCACCTAATTCGTTGTTCGTATATAGAAATGCTACTTATTTTTGTCCGTTAGTTTTGTGTCCTGCAGTTTTACTGAATTCGTTGATTAGATCTAATAGTTTTTTGGTGGAGTCTTTAGGATTTTTCTATATATTAAATCATGTCATCTGCAAATAGAGACAATTTTACCTCTTCCTTACCAATTCCGATGCCTTTTATTTCTTTTTTGCCTGATTTCTCTGGGTAGAACTTCCAACACTATGCTGAATAAAAGCGACGAGAGTGGGCATCCTTGTCTTGTTCCTGATCTTAGAGGAAAAGCTTCAACCTTTCACCATTGAGTATGATGTCAGCCTTGGGCTTGTCAGACATGGCCTTTATTAGGTTGAGGTACATTCCTTCTATACTCAGTTTGTTGAGTTTTTTATCATGAACAGATGTGGAATTTTGTCAGATACTTTTTCTGCATCTACTGAGATGGTCGTATGATTTTTATCTTTCATTTTATTAATGTGATGTATCACATTTATTGATTTGGGTATGTTGACCCATCTTCGCATCTCAGAGATGAATCCCTCTTGATCGTGGTGTATGATCCTTTTAATGTGCTGCTGAATTTGGTTTGCTATTATTTTCTTCAGAGTTTTCACATGTATATTCATTAGGGTTATTGGCCTGTAGTTTTCTTTTTTTGTAGTATCTTCATCTAGCTTTGGTGTCAGGGTAATGCTGGCCTCATTTGGGGAATGTTCCTTCCTTTTCAATTCTCTGGAAGAGTTTGAGAAGAATTGACATTAATTCTTCTTTAAATGTTTAGTAAAATACACCAGCGAAACCATCTGGTCCAGGCCTTTCTTTGTTGAGAAGTTTTTGGTTACTGATTCAATCTCCTTAATCATTATTGGTCTGTTCAAATTTTCTATTTCTTCATGATTCAGTCTTGGTAGTTTGCATGTTTCTAGGAATTTATCCATTTCTTCTAGGGTGTCCAGTTTGTTGGTGTATAGTTGTTCATAGTATGTATTTCTGTGGTATCAATTGTAATGTCTCTTCTTTCATTTGTAATTTTATTTATTTAATAAAATTTTAGTCCTCTCTCTTTTTTCTTGGTTAACCTAGCCAAAATTTGTCAATTTTTTTAGCTTTTCAAAGAACCAACTCTTAGTTTTTTAAATCTTTTCTGTTTTTTTCTTTTTGGTTCTCTATTTCGTTTATTTCTTCTCTAATCTTATTATTTCCTTCCTTCTGCTTTGAGTTTCGTTTGCACAGCTATACTTTAAACTAGAGTGAAATTATCCATTTGTGTACCCTAAATCAAAGTAGGGGTCCCAAAATTTTAGAAATTGAAATTGTGAAGGCTGTCTATATTTTCTAGTGTTCTTTCCAGCTTAGATAAAAATGGAATTAATGTTATTAGTCCCAATTTTCTAACTTTCCATTATTAAAAGGAAATGCATTCATTCTCCTCTCCTCCCACCCCCCAGCCCCCACCAAAAGACTCCATGGAATTCGTGTTTTACAAATGCATGTGCTCATCTATTATTTTTTTAAAGGTGCACTTTTTTGGGCTGAGGAAGATTGGCCCTGAGCTCACATCTATTGCCAATCTTCCTCTTTTTTTTTTCTCCCCAAAGCCCCAGCACATAGTTGTATATCCTAGTTACAGATCATTCTAGTTCTTCTATGTGGGATGCCACCACAGCATGGCTTGATTAGTGGTGCTAGGTCAGCATGCAGGATCCAAACCAGACAACCCTGGGCCACCAAAGCAGAGAACACAAACTTAACCACTCAGCCGTGGGTCCAGCCTGTATTTTCTTTTTAATTACATCAAATCTGAGTTTAAATCTTGACTCAACTCAGCCCTCCTTCTGACATGGAATTGTCCAGCTGCCATGTGAAGCAGTCCACAGTGACTGTTCTTAGGTCTGGAACTCCATGTCTGTAAGAATACTGACATAACCTGCTGAAATTCAACAGTATGTTTACTTGGTTATCATAAGGTTGTAAATGTCGAATTTAGGAAGATTCTCAGCTTTTCAAATATATTCAGAAGAAGTAAAATCTGTAACAAGCATACTAAATTTTTTTAAGCCAGTTTTAATCAATTTGAGTGATTATGCAGCAAAGCTTGTAGAGGCAATCACAAATAGCCTTACTCAGAATGATGCCCTTGTTCCTGTCACACCTGCACTGTGTCACGGTAAGGTTTAGACATGTTCCTATGTTGACCAAGTGCACTTCCTGTTATTTTAAGATGTCTGTTTTGTCTTCTGTCTATAAATTTTCAAAGAATTTCTCTTTGTCTAGGATGCTCTTCTTTTGCTGCAGCTGAAGAAATCCTAAAAATTCTTAAGGCCCTCTACCAAAATCATCTCCATTTTGAAGTGTGTCCCCATCATTCCAGGGTGTGTGAGCTGGTGGCACTTATCTTCTTATAACTCCACAATCTACCTCTGAATTCAGGAGAAGCTCCTGGAGAGCACCGTGGCCACCGAGCACAGAACTCAGCTCCCAGCACAATAAACAATGAGCCGAACTACAGATTTGAAAATATGCGTCAGAAAGCATACCATAGAAGTTTGCCATGTATAGTAGTAAAGATTTAATGCCTACTTTCACAGAAAATGCCATGAGACCTTTTTATGAAATCTAATTTTCTTCAACTAAGTAGCATTTAAACTGAGAAGAATGGGTTATTTCAGTGTCTCTCTATAGTAACATCTTGTGATCACTTGCCAGATCATGAAATATATGTTCAAGAAAATTACTGAAAGAGCTTTTTAAACTTTGTGACATTTGACTTATATTTATTACCCAAAAGCCTGAATTCTTATTCAGCACATGATCATTTCAATTATTCAAAACTTAAACTGGCTAGGAGGTGCTCTAAATCTTTATGCGATTGGTAGCTCTGCAGCAGCCTTCCAAAGCCGGAAATGCCACAGTCGCTTCTAAGGAAAGACTTGAGTTTTGAAAGCATTTTGAATAGACACAGAAAGGGACATGGCGTTTCCCCAGCATTGCTTACGTGATGCCACATGAAGCATCTTCTCAAAGCGTGAACTGCAATTCAGATGAGGTCAGCCAGTTTTCTTGGCTGCAGTGGTTCTGCCATCTCTTCATGCTGCATCTTGCCTCAAAGAGAACATTTAAACATGGGAAAGCATTTGCCCTGGGTTGTAGGAAACTGAAAGGGGACCACATGCCAGCTCAGTTCTGGGATTCTGCCCTGTCTCATCTGTCAGCTGAGCACTGTTGCATTTTCCTGCAATAGCATAAATGGGTGGCCTCAGTAACACTTTAACTGCAAGTCGATACCTTTGAATAGAAAAGTCTGATAATTCCTAGTTCTGTTTTCTCCATGTGTGACTAAAGCAACCGAGACTAACCACCATTTCCTTCTACCAATGTTCTCCCCTCAAACAAAATGAATTTAGCTTCAGAGCATTTTATGTCCTTTGCTAAGCGTGGGTTTAGACGACAGTGTAAAGCATCCCCACACTGAATATCAGAGTGAGTAGACTTGGAATTTGGTTGGAATTTCTGCGGGAGTTGGAAGAGGATAAGTAAAGTAGAAATTAATATTTTTAAAGCCAGAGACTAACACAAATGAATGTTTCAAATGTGTTTATTTCTTCGTAATTCTTTGCAACAGGTGAGGGGGAGGAGAATTCAAAGGAAATATTGTTTTGAATTTTAACAAAGTCCTTTCATGGAAACGTTGTCACTTCTGGTTACTACAGTTCTGTAACTTGTTGAGTTAATCTGAGAGGTTCTTTTTCTTCATCCTAATTCAGTGCTATTTTGACTGGTGGACTGAAATTATGGTGCCATATTTATAAGATGGCAATTAAAATCATAGTTCTTATACCCACTGAAAGATGGAAAAGAAAGAGGAGGAACCAGGGAAAGCTACAGCTTTTAGGGGATTGGTGACATTTTAGTGCACATTGCTTCAGATTTACATTGTTTATACTATGTTCAAATATACTTAAAGTATAAAAGTAATGATTTGACGCAAGACAGAAAATTTATATGCTATTTTCTATTGTTTTTTTCTCTAGAAAATTCTACTTTGATTCTATGACAAATGCCATAAGCTTGGCTCATTCGCTGATCTATTAATTTGGAGCTATTTTCAAACAAAAAGCTCATTCATCTCTTAGCAGATTTAGTTACAGTCATGATAACAGATGCATAGCTATGTGTGTTGGGCAAACCATTGGCCACATCAGTCTTAAATGCATTGTCCATCATCCATGGAGACGCGTGGATTTGCAATACCCCCTAAATAGTGCTATGGTTATATGGAAATTACTTTGTAGGTAATTAGTGTTATTTTGAATTCAAATGGTATTTTTAATACAGACATATGTAGAAGTATATTTTTAGTTTTTCTCAATGCTTAGATTTATTGAGTTTAGAATCCTTTTCTTTTTTTAATATTCTTTTTCTCTTCTTGTCCTTCCCGGCCAGCCCTAAGCAGACATAGATCAGTACGATGTTGTGTTAAGGGCACAGCCACCCAGACTATACCCTGAGAGCAGACCATTCTCTTAACTTTAAAGACATCACTTAAATGGCCTGTTCAACTCATACAAAAAAAATTTAATGATTTTCTGTGTATTTGGGCCAAGTTAAGAATTACACAGGAGTGTTTAGTATAAATAAAATTTATTCTGGCAATATGACTTTCCCTATTTCTCTTTGTTTCATTTTTAAAATCATGCTTCAGGCTTGTTTTATATTGCATTAAACCCTAGTACTAAAGACTGATCTATCTAATACATGGCATATTTGGAAGGATTTGGAGAAAACAGAGCTTTTGTGGTCATATTATCAAAAGTTTAATTGTTAATTCAAGGCTGAAGAAGTCTTTGATAGGAAAATTATTTCTTTTTAATATACGAACACACTGGCATTTCTGATATTTAGAAAATAATTATAAAAAGCTAAGTTTTCTGTCCCTGTTTATTCAATATCACCCTTAATTGGATTCTTTATATTACTGTAGTTTCTCAACTCTAATCTGATTTTATTTCTATTACTTATACTTAGTATATGAAAGCTTACCTTATGTCAGTCCTCGTGCTTCCATTACATTTTTCCGTGACCTGATATTGAACACTTAGGTGTGGCTTTCTTGATGTGGCAGGTGGGAATGTAGAGATCACAAAGACTGTGTTTACAAGATTTAATCTTAAAACTAAGCACTCATTTGTCTCTTAAAATATGTATAAGTGAGGAAAATCCCTTTTGGCGTTACTTAAATGACTGCTACTCTTAAAGTTATCATAAAAAGTTTGTTACTATTAATTACAGAGTTATGAGTTACTGTTTCAAAACTCGTATTTCAGTGTGAGATTTTGTAACTATTTCTGAATATTTTCACCAGGACAGAAGAGATTCTGAGCTAGAGGCAAGAGCCTTTTGTAAGGAAGAGTTTGGATAGTTAGAATGGTAATATAATTGGGAGAAATAAGACGAGGACAATAGTTCACTTGCTACGTGATCAGTTGGAGGTTAAAGCATGACTCGCGTATGTGCATGTCCCTGGTCTTGGAGGTGGACTCAGGGCTCTTTACAGGGTTAGGGGTGGTGATGGGAATTCATATTCTCCTAGGCCACAAGTTCTCATCACTGCCATGCTAACACTGCACAAATTCGCATGCCACCTGAATTCAGGTTTTCCAGCAAGCGGTAGTCCATGGGATACTGGTTTTGGAGGATCCTCTGTAAACAGTGATTCTGCACCCGAGCTACACCTGGGAAATGCTACACATCACAGCCCCATTTTAGAGACCCCATGATGACATTGAAGACTTTGAGGCCTTTCATTAAAGCTTTAAATTTATTTTTAACCAAGTTTCCCTTACTTATTCTCCCTCAGCCCTGCCCTTCCTTTTAAAAAGTACACATTAATATCCAGTAGATATTACTACTAGTGTAGTAATATCTGGTGTTTGAAGCCTCACATGAGATGTGGCTGTTCCGATAGTGTGGTGCATATTTGTGTTCATGCACCTGTGCATACAAACTCATCCCAAGCTTATTAGCAACGCACTTGTAAAAAGACTTGATAGAGGTGTCAAGATGATAGTAGTGCGGGGGGATACCCTCTCTAGGATGTGTCCTTTAATTGGAAAATCCGGAAACCCAATGTTGTCTTCCCTCAGAGTTGACTGGGTTGAGGGAAAGTGATTTGTTTTACTCAAACTCACGTGAAGTTGGTGTTTAAATAAATGTATACATTTATCAATTCATAACCAGAAACTCACATTTCCAGTGATCAAAATATGATTTATGTCTCTTGTCCAAAGTACTTGCATTAAGGAAACCCAATGTTTTTGGAGGTGGAGGATTTTAAGGGGTGTTTATTTGCTTATTTTTGTGAGGAAGATTCACCCAGAGCTAACATCTATTGCCAATCTTCCTCTTTTTTTTTTTTTTTTTTTTTTTTGCTTGAGGAAGATTACCCCTGAGCTGATGTCTGTGCCAGTCTTCCTCCACTTTGTATGTGGGAGGTCTCCACAGCATGGCTGATGAGTGGAGTAGGTCCACGCCTGGGATCCAAACCCACAAACAAGGGCCGCTGAAGCAGAGTTCACAGAACTTTAACCACTGGGCCCCAGGGCTGGCCCCAGGGGTATTTATTATCTAGACCTCAGTGAAGAAAGCTTCATAGTCATCCCTGTCTGTAGAATTTGCTTGCCTAATGACTGTACTCATATCGGCCAATCCAGAGTTTCTCTTCCCAGGACAGTGTAAGGAGCGCTTCTCTGTGGATGAGGAGCGACACAAGGAGCGCCAGGTCTGCTACTGGGCTCTGAACCGACCGCTCCCCATCTGTCTACATTTTGGCTCAGAAGTTGGGCAGGCCTGCATTTCACATCTGCCTCTGCCTTGTCTCAGCAATGCCAGGCTACTCTTTTAGCTTCTATTTACTTATATGTAAAATCAGATGAAAATTATACTTTCCAGACCAAAAATAGTCTTTGTGATGACTTGTTTCAAGGAGACTCCTGTAGATATTTATCATTGCCAATTTTTGAGAATCCTAGCATCTTAGAACTCAAAAAGACTTTAGACGTCATATTGTTCATTTCCCTCACATACAATTTAGATTTTTTTTTTAATTGTTATTTGTGGAGGTTGTGACTTGGTCAAAAATCCATATCCAGAACTAGAAACCAGCTTTCTTGTTCTGAATAGCTGTTCTTGTATGTATATGTCTTGTCTTGCCAGTTAAATACTTAAAAATCCTTAAAGATAGAGACCATATTTGATAGTACTTCTGGATCCCATAGATTGTGGTTCCAGAGGTAAGAAACTTTTTGAGGAAAAAAAATTTTATAGTCCTTCTGTTTCTATTTTGACACCATTTAAAATGTGCACTACAATTTTGGGTAATCTAAGGTGTTCATCAGATCTTTTAACAAAACACAGATGATGAGAGAAGATGAGAGTAATCTTCATAATATATGGGAGCTTGTTTCTGATGAATACGTGGTTATATGATCTTCTTTTAAAACATCTACATAGTTGATATTTCTCATTTTCCCAATGCCCTACCCATTAGAAAATTTCTTTCTTTTTTTTCTTCTGGATGGACTAAAATTATTTTATTTATATTATGAAATAATGTTGGCAGTTTTCTTTAGGGCTGACACATATTGAAGCATCTTACGTTGATAGCCATTGATAGGTAATGGGTTTAACAGCATCTCCATTATTAATCTTTGAGTAGGATATCCATTTTACCCTCAAGAAGAACTTTGTAACACCCTACAAGTTGACTGAAACACAATAACCATTAATTGCTCCAAAAAAGGAGGAAGAAGAATGATTGGGTTGTCATAGTAACTGAAGCAGATTAGGACTAGACCGGTACGAAGACGGAGCTGTTCAAGGTTGTACAAAACTTCTCAGAAACGCAGATGGTGTGCCTTTTGAGGCAATCAGAGGGAACAAAACACCTTTGAGAAGGATCAGATTCCATGAATACAGTACAGGGCATAATTGCCAAAATGCTTGTCCCACAAGGATCCCTAGAATGGAATATTTCAATAAAATGTTCAGTATGTTATTGGTTTGTTTCACATTAATATTTTAGAGTCCCCTGGGGATGTGACAGTTTAGTTGACTCTAATATAATTATCTTCTACATCTTGATAGTTTTGTTCCCTTTTCCATTCTTGATTTTAGGGCTGAGACGTGGACAATGTATCCAATAATACAGAATTAACACATTGATTAATCAGGATCATGTGGTGAATTGGGTGATTATTATATAATTTGGCTCTTTGTTCGGATCTCACTATCTCAATGAGACCTCTTCTGACTGTGGTGTTTAGTACTGCAACCTGAAGCCCCTCCCTGGTTCCCCAGATCCCCCATCCCTGGTATCTCTGTATTTTTCTAGCACTCGGCATCATCCTACTATACCGTACAATGTCTCCCTTGTTATGTTTACTGCTTCTCTCCCCACGAGAATATCAGGTCCCGTCAGGCAGGGAGTATGTCTCATTTGTTCAATGATATATGCTGTTGGCTACACCTGTGCCCAGCACATAAGATATGTTCAGTAAACATTTGTTGAATGAAAGAATGAATGCATAGACAGGTTATTTTTATGGTGCTACCGCTGTCATTATGTGAAAACATTGAATGACTATGAACCCTGCCAGAAATTACGTAAAGTTCTTATGTATTACTAGAAACCATTTTATTGTATTCATGTAACAGTTTTATTAGAAAAATCATACCTCAAGGTATAAAAACGAAAGCATTTATTCCTTATAATTGCGCCTCAAATATACTATGATAGTCTCCCCCGAACCCCACTGTGTTTACGGTATCTTCTTGACTAGATTCCATAATTTTTGCAGCATCTTTTGGTTTTTAGAACTATTTCACTCCAGTCTTTGAAACTCAGTCCTATTCTCCCTTAAAACTCCCAAGTCGAGCGTGATTAAATCCTCTTCTTCCCCCAGCACAGGCTTGCCCTCTGGCTCCAGCACTTGGAGTTGAGAGTCGGAGGGTCTCACGCTGAGTGTCTCCTCCCAGCCCGTGTCTTTTAAGCACCAGCCACTAGGAACTTGGGCAGGGCTAAGGAAGGATGGAAAAAGCTTAGGGCTCCTTATTCGCCTGAACAAGGCTGCAAGACTTTGGATGTTGCTATTTTGGTGGCTGACCTTGACGGGCCATTGGATGCCCTGTATGGGGCAGGCATCAAAATACTGGCTGCCTCTCGGCCACATGGGGTGTTCCAAATGGCCTGCAGGGCTCTTCCTGCCCAGCTCCCTGGTGGGCATCTGTCTCCTCTTCCTCCCCTCCACCACCACACCCACTTCAGCTTTGCCCAGAGTCCACCCTGCAGTCTCTTTCTGCTGGGGTCAGCTTGCCCTCTGGACAGACTCTCAGATAGGGTATCAGCAAGATCAGACCCAAACGACTATAGTTTCTGCAGTACATTTTTTGAGTTGAAAATTTCAAGCATTGGATAGAGTGTGTCCTAATAGGCGTATCCCAGGGAGAACAACCAGCTCACAACTAGCCATTCTGATGATGGGAGTGGACTGAAACAGAAAAATCCGAATCGTGTTTATGCCTTATGAGAAACAAACAGTGCTTGTGACAGATTGCGTTTCTAGTTGTGTTTGATGATCTCTTCCCTCAGCACTTGTTAGTTTGGTGAGAGTTCGAGAGAGACCTAGACTGAGCCCAAATTCAAGAAACAGTCCCGGGATAAACAGACATGTGGATAGCTGAGAACCCACAAACGACCATTCCCGTCTTACTGGCTGGGAAAGTGGTTGACTAGAGTCGCAGACTTGTTTCTGAACTGCCGGTGTCTCCACGTTGTACACGCAGACTTCTGTGTGTAAACCTCGCCTCTAATCCTCAGCGACATTCCTTCTCACTCTCCTCCCTCTGATAATCCATGTTATTAAATTGCGTCTATACTGTTACTCTAAGATAAGAAACAAATTTTAAAACTTCAAACATTGGAATTAGATGGTATCTCCTGAGGGTCACGCAGCATTTGACAAGGCCTCCCCCTAAGGATGTGACACTCCGTGGGAGCAGCCGAGTGTGCATCCTGCGTGTGCAGCTCCCCGTAAGGATGTGACACTCTGTGAGAGCAGCCGAGTGTGCGTCCCGCGTGTGCAGCTCCTCGCAAGCTAATGCTCTTCTGGAAATGCAGGGACTTCCTCTGAGATTTTGACATGTTTGTGTGTTCACTGGTCCTTTCTCAAGAGCTGTGAGGCACATCTTCACAGATTTCTTAATATTAAGATGAAAAGTTCTTACAATGTGAGAAATATAAACGTCAGTTTTGCTATAAACTGCTAATTTATCTCATATTCCCCATACTGAATGCATCGACGGAGCATTATATTCCTGGCTTAACATGTAGCTTGGATACATTAGTTTTGCTGTTGAAAATATATGTTCTGGATTGCCTGTTTTCCTTCAAAATTTTAGCTTTAATATTAATGAAGAATAGTTTTTAATTTCATAAGTAATGCCCTATAAAAAAACACGTGGCTTACTACCAGAGTGGGGCTTAAATAACAACCATGCTAATCTTATACGTTAATTAAGAAAGAAATCAATGTGAACGGAGGGAATTTGATGGATATAGAAGATAGGGATTAAAACCGATGTTTTGGTCAAGATCTTAGACCACTGTCCACAGGGACATTCAATAGAGAATACTGAGGCCCACATCATACATGTATCTTGAAATAAATGTATAATTGACACAAATTTTGTCCCATTTTGGTAGGAAGAATCTAAAATAGTTTTGGAGAATAGTGCCATCTACACAGGAGGTGTGGTCAAATGTGTCATCTTGACTCACTGTTTCCATGTCAAGAAGTAATTAATTCCTAACCCCTGAAATGCCAGTGGGGCCAATCCTGTCGGGAGAGGTGACAGAGATGTTGCAGTCATCTCCCAAGGCTGATGGTGAGACTCATGGACTTGAGGAGATGCCATCCCTGCAAGGGATCATCTTAAGAATTTACCCCCAATAATTTGCATATATCAATAAACAGGACTCATCCGATGATGGAGAGTATTTTATATACTTTTAATACTAGAGCATGAAGTCAAAGGTTTTTTATAGAAAAAAAATGTGTTGCCTTATAGCATGACAACTATACAGATCTGTAAATTGACTCTTTTGTCTCCTTGAAAAAGCTGACGTGAGATTTAAATGATGTGTATTTTTTTCCTCTTAGTGCAATAAAAGACACACCACCAATAGAATCAATAAACCAACAAATAAAAGCAAAAACAGAAAGCCCTCTTCACAAATTTTGAGCGTCACCTACAGCTTTCTGCGGTGAGAGATACAGCCACCATTTCTGAGTGATTCAAAGAGTCAAATGGTGTTGAGCTAAATTACAACCCTAAATGCATCCTGGTGAAATGAGATGCAGATCCATTTGCACACTAATGTGCTATTTTTGAGTCATGCATCATAGCATCTTCAAAGAAGCCTGTCATAATTATGATGGATTAGACTGCAGAGTCAGTCCTGGATGCAGTAATTGTCTCACAGATGCTGCCAGTGTGACTTGAATTCATAATAAATTATTGTCAGAGAGGCGGGAGAAGGAGCTGAATCAAACGCCCAAGGAGAGCCGCTGTGGCTGAAACCTGTTTGGTGGGAGGGAATCTAGATGTCAGCAGCTGGTCGAAAGGCCGATACCTGCACCTGAGATAAACACGCTTCATCGACGTGTGCCTCTGACACACAGGGGGAAGCTTGACGTCCTTGGCATTCTTACTTCAAGTTCTCAATCTCTTTCTCTTTCTTAACGCCTCCCCTCATAGCCTATGAAAAATTGTTCTGGAGCTTAGCTGGAATCATAGAGTGGCCATAACATATTCTTGCACGTTCCTGTTTATATTACTACATTACAAATTTGATATTTAGAATTTCCCCCCCAAGAAATTGTGGTAATTATAGCTGATAGAACTAGTCTTTTTGGTTTCTTAGAAGGCCATACTTTATAGGGAATATTAGTCTAATAGAATAAAGAGATAAATGTAAATAATGTGACTAGTAAGATCTAAATTCTAACATTTTAAATTGTGATTTAATTAGCACCTGTCATTTAGGTGAATAATTTCTTAAACAGCCTCTTTAGGCTTTAAAAAATTGCCAAAGCTGCTTTTAGAATTTGTGTTATATTTTGTCCATTCTTGAAGTGTAAGTCACTTTGTTGCCTTTTTGGTAAACCTATGAAGAAACCTCGTGCTGTATGTAATCAGAAACCCTGTACGTGTGTGTGTACAATTTAAATAATGAACTATTTATTATGTTTTGATTAGTAAAGATAACTCAGAGCAGAGTGGATAAACATACACCGTGTCTTTTTCCAGGTTAAGGGTTCAATAGTCAGAAAAATTTCCCTAAGTCATTTGTTGACTATTACTAGTTTTTAAAGAAATGCACTCCATTGAGTTTTCACATGGTCGCCTCTGTACGTGATGACACTAGTTCTTCTGCCTCAGGGATGGTGATAGATATGTTTGATGAGCATCCACTGCCATCCTTTTAAAACTGTCTTTGACTTAGTGGGGCATATATTTTCTCTCTCACTGAGGCAAGAGGGAATGAAGTTAGATTTCATGGGGGCTGATGGTCTGCAGACCCTGGAGCTCCAGGGTGCCCTTGCCCTCTCCTGTCCTCCCTGGCTCCTGAGCAGTCACAAGGCGGGAAGGTTACCCCCTTACCGTAGCAGTCCAGGGCGCTGCAGGACGCTACAGCTCGGTGTTAGCACCACCCTGCAGCACCTGTGTGGAGTGGGGATTCAGCTAATGCTTGACTGAATACACCAACTCACTGATGAGCATTAGGCTCCAGTTCTCTCAGTGACATTACCAGGGGAGATTGTAAGTTGTCCTCAAATATATTAGAGAAAAATCATCAGCAGCCCAGTGTTGGTGGAAGAGGTAATCTAGAAATGTAGCAAAGAATGGATCAGAACAACTGTGGCAACTTCAAGTTCCACATGCTAAATGATCACATTTTGTTTTTATTCTATCCCATGCACACAAAGAAATGAAGCGTTGATGAAATACATGGAAAATGCCCTTATCACGATAGTACAGGGCTACAGATATGTAACAAGAATGTTTTTTTTTCATCCTAAGCCTGAAAAAAACTCAAATGTTGGCAAAGTGTGAATTTATAACCAAGTGAAACCTAGTCCCTGCATTGTGCACTTTTCTTCATGTAGGTGGCAGGAAGGGCTGCTGGGGGCTGCACTCGCCCTGTGGGAGGGGTTATTTTGATGCCCAACCTTGAGAAAATGGCTCAGTTTGTACGTCTGTCCAATGAAAGAATGGAACGAGAGCCGTTCTTACACTCTGAAATGTTTTACACATTGTTAGGGCCATCATCATCACTTGTTATCCCTCATTTTGAATGTGTCACTTTAAAATTTCTTAACCTTCCAAAAGCTTAAAATGCTGTTCAGTAATTCTCTGAGCAAGAGCTCTTGGTCCAGTCCTATTCTGGAAAAAAGGAAGACTCCCAAAGTAGTATGGCACATATTTGATTCAGGGAACTTTCCTTCTATTCCCCTCCCCCAAAAAATAACATGAGTTGTTAATTTTTGGTACCTGTCACAGTAGTGTGCTTAGAACCAGCTCTTAACAGTTTACAAGAGCAGATTCTGAAATTTTCAGGAATTTCATGAGCTGGAGTTGGATAGCTGGAAATCAGCAGGACCCAAGGAGCCTCTCTTAAGGAATATGTTAAAAGCTCACTATTCATTTTGAAATTGTAGCTAAATGCTGTGCATGACATGTTGATGCCAGGAAAAACATCTCTGAGAAGGCTGAACCAATCACGCTTTCCAGGTTTCTCAAAGGCTCTTCTGCCTGTGCTCTTGTGAACAGCTTTAAGAAAAAAGTGCTGCCTTAATTTCGATTGGCCAATGTCCTCCTAGGTGAGTCATTGTCCCTATTGTAAAACTGAGTCTCGTTCTAAAGTGAAAATTCTCTCTCCTGATTTTTTATAGATTCAGTTTTGCTTGGTATAAATTACCATGCACAAACCTCCAAAAGCTGGCGTTACTTCACAAAGCGTTTGAATATTCAGCTGCGCAAGGGAATAGTGTCCTGAGGGCACTGCACAATGTATTAACTAAATGTTCTCCGGTGCAGGGAAAAATAAAGGATATTCAATCTAGAAGAAATTGATTATAAGAACTCAAAATATTTCTGATATCAGTCACCTATAAGAGCAGATATGAATAAAAAAACTATTTCTGTTCATAATCTCTGAGAAGCAAATTGAATGTCACATAAAAATATCTCAAAAGCAAAAATTTACGATCCTTTGAAAAACACTTAGTTTAACTTTGGAAAAATTTTCCCTTTTTCCCTAAATTTGAAACTAATTTAATGATATACTTTACTTAATATATCCAAAATATTATTATTTCAGCATGTATGAAATATTTTTGAAAATTGAGTTGTTTTATGTTCTTTTTTGTCCCCACTAAGGTCTTTGAACTCCGGTGCGTATTTACACTTACAGCACATCTCATCTGGACCAACCACATTTCAAGGGCTCGGTGTCCACAGATGACTCAAGCCTCTCATATTCTGCCCGTCTCTTAACATTTGGGAGGAAGTGGGTCTAGCAGAAATGAAGACACCCCTTTGCTCCATTGTTTTTCTTTGTCCAAAAGGAATTATGACTTTTAAATTTGTTTTATTTTGTTAGGTAATACACATGCTTAAAAGTTACAAAAACCACAAACAGTTAAAAGCAATCTTGCTCCCATTCTCCAGCCTCCCCATTCCTTTATTACCAGTTTGTGGTAGATTCTCCCAGAGCTAATTTTTATTTCTTCCTTTCTGATTGAGGGGACAGAGGTTTACAGCATTGTGTGAATTTCACGTGTACATCAATGTATTTAGACTCCTGTATAGACTATAGTGCTCACCACCCAAACTCTAGTTTCTGTCGGTTGCCATACAAATGACCCCCTTCACCCCTTTCACCCTCCCCCCCACCTCCCTTCCCCTCTGGTGACCACCAGTCTGCTCTCTGTGTCTGTGCATTTGTTTGTTGTTGTTGTTTTATCTTCTGTATATAAGTGAGATCAGACGGTATCTGTCTTTCGCCGTCTGACTTACTTCACTTAGCATAATGCCCTCAACGTCCATCCATGTTGTCACAAATGGCAAGATTTCATCTTATTTATGGCTTAGTAGTATTCCATTATATATATGTATATATATATATATCACAAGAAGATATACATATCACATCTTTATCCATTTATCTGTTGATGGTCACTTACATTGTTTCCAAGTCTTGACTATTATGATTAACACTGCATTGAACATAGGGGTGCATATATCTTTTCAAATTAGTGTTTTCGTGTTCTTTTGATAAATACCCAGAAGTGGAATAGCTAGATCACATGGTAGTTCTTTTTTTAAGTTTTTGAGGAATCTCCATACTGTTTTCCATAGTGGCTGCACCAGTTTGCATTCCCACCAGCAGTGTATGAGAGTTACCTTTTCTCCACATCTTCCCTAACATCTGTTATTTCTTGCTCGTTGATTATAGCCATTCTGATGGGCATGAGGTGATATCTCATTATGGTTTTGATTTGCATTTCCCTGATAATTAGTCATGTTCAACATCTTTTCATGTGCTTGTTGGCCACCTGTATATCTTCTTTGGAAAAATGTCTGTTCAGATCCTCTGCCTATTTTTTAATAGGGTTGATTTTTTGTTGTTATTGAGTTGTATGAGTTCTTTATATATTTTAGATATAACCCTTTATCAGATGTGTGATTTGCAAATATCTTCTCCCAATTGGTAGCTTGTCTTTTCGTTTTGTTGATGGTTTCATTTGCTGTGCGGAAGCTTTTTAGTCTGATGGTAGTCCCATTTGTTTATTTTTTCTTTTGTTTTCCTTGCCTGGGGAGACATGATATTTAAAAAGATACTAAGACTGATATCAAAGAGTGTACTGCCTATGTTTTCTTCTAGGAGTTCTATGGTTTCAGGTCTTACATTCAAGTTTTCAATGTATTTTGAGCTCATTTTTGTGTATTGTGTAAGATACTGGTCTATTTTCATTCTTTTGCATGTGGCTGTGCAGTTTTCCCAACACCATTTCTATTCCTTTGATCTGTGTGTCTGTTTTTCTGCCAGTACCATGCTATTTTGATTACTATAGCTTTGTAATATAGTTTGAAATCAGGAAGTACACTGCCTCCAGCTTTGTTCTTTTTGTCAGGATTGCTTTAGCTATTCATGGCTTTTTGTTGTTCCATATAAATTTTATGATTCTTTGTTCTCTCTCTGTGAAAAGTGTCATTGGGACTTTGACAGGGATTTCATTAAATCTGCAGATTACTTTAGGTAGTGTGGATATTTTGACTATGTTTATTCTTCCAATCCATGAGCATGGAATATCTTTGCATTTCTTTGTGTCTTCTTTGATTTCTTTCATCAATTTCATCAATGTTTTATAGTTTTCAGTGTACAGGTCTTTCATCTCCTTGGTTAAATTTATTCCTAGGTATTTTATTCTTTTTGTTGTGATTGTAAGAATTGTATTCTTAATTTCTCTTTCTGCTATTTTGTTGTTAGAGTATAGACATGCAACTGATTTTTGTATGCTGATTTTGTACCCTGCAACTTTACTGTATTCGCTTATTATTTCTAATAGTTCTTGAGTGGATTCTTTGGAGTTTTCTATATATATAAAATTGTGTCATCTTCACATAGTGGTAGTTTTACTTCTTCCTTTCCAATTCAATCCCAATTTTATGTTTATTTTTATAAATGCTCAGGTTGTGACATTCTGATGCATACTGTTCTACAGCTTACTTTATTTCATTTAATTACTTGGAAATAATTCTATCTGAAAATATATGTTGTTTCTAACCTTTTACTATTGCAAAAAGTTGTACATACATCATTTAACATAAACATGAGTATATTTGTTAGATAAGTTCTTAAACTGAAGGGTCAAAGAAAGTTTCTGTGAAATTCTGTAGGTATTGCTGAATTGTCCCCCATCATATTTGCACTCATTTTGACTCCCAAGAACCAGGCAAGGGAGTGTCTCTTCCTCACATACTTGCCAACATAGCGTATTTTCAAACTTCTTGATCTTTCCCAATTTGAGAAAAATCTGTTCTGTTCTTGTTGTAGTTTTAATTTGCATTTCTTTTTATGAATGGTACGGGACATCTTTTTCAATATTTCAGAACCATTTGCATTTAATTTTCTGTGAACCATTCATACACTTGGCTCATTTTTCTATTCAGTGGTTGGTCTTTTCCTTGTCAATTTGTGTGAGTCCTATATATCAAGAAAGGCTTTATGTGACTTTTAAGTTTGCTTAGGGGTTTATTTTTGCATGCATAAATTTTTGTGAACTTTCTCATCTTTTATGGCTTCTGGATTTTTTGTCACAAAGAACTTACCCAGTAATTAGATTTGTTTTTTTTTAAGTTTTCTCAGACCTTTTACAATTTTTTTTAAGGTTTTATTTTTCATATTCAAATGTTAAATCCATCCAGAAGGCATTTTGGTTTAAGATGCAAGGGATAGATCCAACTTTATCATTTCTTCAGAAGAACATCCAGTTGTTCCAATATCGTATTTATTCAAGAGGCTGTCATTGCCTCACACCATATTTCTGTGTGTGTTTGGGCCTATTTCTGGACATCCCCTTCTAGTCCATTGGTCTTCTTAACACCCTATTGTCTATTGGCGTGCAATGACAGGCCGTTTTAAGTGTCATAGCTTTTGTTGGTTTTTAGTCTCTTTTAATTTGGCTGCTGCCCTGTCCAGCCTCCTTTACAAAGCTTTGTTAGATTCCTGCTGACTATCCAATTTGCTTATTTTTCCCCATGAACTTTAGAGTCAGCTTCTTTAATTCCTCAAAACATCCCACTGGTATTTT
This sequence comes from Equus przewalskii, assembly GCF_037783145.1. Classification (NCBI taxonomy): domain Eukaryota; kingdom Metazoa; phylum Chordata; class Mammalia; order Perissodactyla; family Equidae; genus Equus; species Equus przewalskii. The sequence continues at coordinate 119,466,607 of NC_091832.1, read as the reverse complement.
TATTGAGAGCACCTTAAATGACCAGATTAATCAGACAACTATCTGGGAACATATTATGCCCTTCTACTTGCTTTGCTTTTGTGTTTATGTATGCCCCAGTATTGTTTTAAAGTTTTATTCAAATAGGTTTTCCAAGTTTCTTTTTAAATTTATTCCTAGTGTTCTAAAAATATATTTTCTAGTACAGTATTTTATTCCACTAAAGCTTCTGACTGTCTTTTTTTTTTTTTAATGTATGAAGGCTGTTGATTTTTTTCTTCAGCTACTTTACTAAATTCTCATCAACTGTCCCAGTTTGTCATTTGAATCTCTTGGTTGGCCAGTATACAGTCTTATTGTCTGCAGAGGATAACTTCAGTGTTGCTGTCCAATGTCATATCTTATTTCTTCCTCTGCTTCATTTGTCTTGCTTATGTGAGCAATGGCTATTTTAATAGAGCTTTTTTATAGCCTGAAAGGAAACTCATCTTGATTTTTTTCTACTTACATCCTTAAAATAATTGTAATGAGAAAAACTGTGGGAAAATAAAGCACGACTATAGCATGAATGGGGCAGCATTCACTTCATAGAATGGATTATTTACATTGTTAGTGCCCATTTCTTCCTGCTTTCCCTGTCATTTGAACTTGGAAATCTCCATCTGGATTGGTCTCAAAAATGTAAGAATAAATGAGTGAAGAAATGATCATAAGATGAGCAAATTTACATCAATTTAGTGGAACTGATCGGATGCTCGCTCTATACTAAGCACAAAAATGAAAAGAGTAGAGTATTCTTAAGGAGTTCACAGTCCAGTAAGACAATAAATAAAACACAGTGGAGTGCAATAGATCATATGCAAGATATGGAAGCAGCATAGAAATGGGAGTGATTAATTCTCTTGGAAAATCAAAGAAGGAATCCTAGGGGAAGTGACGTCTGAGAGTTTTAAAGGGATGCATACGAGTCACTGGGCAAATAAGGGGCCTGAGAAGGCATCTGGGCAGACAAAGGACAGCAGCGTGGAGGTCCGACACAGGTTACCGTGTTTGGGTGTCTAACAGCCGTTATTATAGTTGGAATATAAACTGAGAGAGGAAGTAGAAGGAAAGAAAAATAGAAACCTGCATATGAAAAATCATTTATATAAAGCAAGAATTCTCAATAGAAGTGGGCAGCCCGACCTGGGAGAGATAAACATAGAATCATCTAGAAAAGGAATTTTTTTTTTTAAAGATTTTATTTTTTTCCTTTTTCTCCCCAAAGCCCCCTGGTACATAGTTGTATATTCTTCATTGTGGGTCCTTCTAGTTGTGGCATGTGGGACGCTGCCTCAGCGTGGTTTGATGAGCAGTGCCATGTCCTCACCCAGGATTCGAACCAACGAAACACTGGGCCGCCTGCAGCAGAGAGCGCGAACTTAACCACTCCGCCACGGGGCCAGCCCCTAGAAAAGGAATTTTTTAAACTACACTTTTCAGCCCTCTGACACTCCTAGGATGTTAATGCTAAAGGGAGCGTGCCTTGTCTTTCAGGTGCGTTTGGGTGAAAGAGTTTGAGAACTACTAACCAGGCAACATGGAGCCAGTAAAGTGTCTCAAGGAGGAATGACACCAGATTTGCATTTTACCACATTCCCTCTGATAACGATTTGAAGGAGCCTTGAGGGCCTGGGGAGGGGACAGGCTGGGCTAGGGAGAAGCCCTTTAAAAGCTACTGTAATGGATAATGATGCAAGATCACATATATCTGGCTACCAAGTAGCAGAGAAGATAATTCAAGGCATATATAAGAAATGGAATTGGTAGAACCTAGCAAGTGATTGGATACGTAAGGTGCTAGAGGAGAAGGACAGGAGGTAGTCTTCCTGTGCTGTTCTTAGCATTTTGACAAAGAATCGTTTGGGAAGGAAGTTGATACTCTCTTTACCGATATGGTATGAACTGCCGCATTAGCTGATCATTTTCATCATCTTTGTTCTCCGTGACCATAAATATTTGAGAGCTGCTGGGAAGACAAGAATAATCATTTTCTGAGTAGCTATTGGTTGTCACTCTGAAACGTGAAAATGAATATCACAGTTTGCTATGTCTGGGAATTCCAATATTATTAATGCCACGATTATTCTCTAAAATGTATGATTAGTGTTAGATGTAAATTAATGCACTTTAATTTTTGTTTCCATGTTCTTTAGAATTCATTCAGAGGGCAGCCTTGTGGATGGCCCCGAAGCAAGCCTGATGGAACAGGACAGAACCAACCATGTTGAGGGCAACAGACTGAGTCCATTCCTGACACCATCTCCGTCTCCCATTGGCCAGACGGAACCTCTGGCTATAAAGCTACAGAATGGGAGCCCATTAACTGAGAGACTGTATCCAGAAGTGAATGGAGATACCAAGTGGCAGTCTTTCGAAAGTTATTATGGAATACCCCATATGAAAGGAAGCAAGAAAAGTCGTGTGAGTCCAGACTTTATACAAGAAGGCAGAGGGTATTCCAAGTGTTTGCAAAATGGAGGAATAAAACGCACAGTTAGTGAGCCTTCTCTCTCTGGGCTCCATCAGAATAAGAAATTGAAACAAGACCAACAGGCTAACGGAGAAAGAAATAACTTCGGGGAAAGCCAAGAAAGAAATCCAGGCCAAGGCAGCAGTCAACCAAATGTCTCCGATTTGAGTGACAAGAGAGAATCTGTGAGCTCTGTAGCCCAAGAAAATGCAGTTAAAGATATCACCGGTTTTTCAACACACAACTGCAGTGGGTCTGAAAATCCAGAGCTTCAGATAACGAATGAGCAGGAGGAGAAACGTGCTAACTCCCGTGACAAGAACATTGTATTACTTCTTAGTAACAACGCAGTGCTAATGCCTAATGGTGCTACAGTTTCTGCCTCTTCCATGGAAAACACACGTGGTGAACTCCTGGAAAAAACACTGTCTCAATATTATCCAGATTGTGTTTCCATTGCGGTGCAGAAAACCACATCTCACATACATGCCATTAACAGTCAGGCTACTAATGAGTCGTCCTGTGAGATCACTCACCCATCGCATACCTCAGGGCAGATCAATTTTCCACAGACCTCGAACTCTGAGCTGCCTCCAGAGCCAGCTGCAGCTGCACCTGAGGCCCGTGATGCTGATAATGCCAGTAAACCAGCTGCGGTGCTAATAGGTACCTGTCCCTTTCAGAAACCAGAACAACAAAAACCGGTTTTTGAGCTATGCCCAGCTCCTGCAGAAAACGATAACATCCAAGGAACCACAAAGCTAGTATCTGGTGAAGAATTCTGTTCAGGTTCTAGCAGCAATTTGCAGGCTCCTGGTGGCAGCTCTGAACGGTATTTACAGCAAAATGAAATGAATGGTGCTTACTTCAAGCAAAGCTCAGTGTTCACCAAGGATTCCTTTTCTGCCACTACCACACCACCACCATCACAACTGCTTCTTCCTCCCCCTCCTCCTCTTCCACAAGTTCCTCAGCTTCCTTCAGAAGGAAAAAGCACTCTGAATGATGGAGTTTTGGAAGAACACCATCGCTACCCCAACCAAAGTAACACAACTCTTTTAAGAGAAGTGAAAATAGAGGGTCAAACCAAGGCACCACCATCCCAGAGTCCAAATCCACCTACACATGTTCCCAGCCCCTCTCTGATGCTTCCAGAAAGGCCTCAGAATAATTGTGTTGACAAGAATGACATATGGACTCCAGGGACAATGACTGTTCCATTGTGTGCTGAGAAAACAAGACAAATATCAGAACATCTCAAACATAACCCGCCAATTCTTGGTAGCAGTGGAGATCCACAGAACCACTGCCAGCAGTTGATGGGACACAAAGAGCAAGAAATTCTGAAGGGTCGAGACAAGGAACAAACACGAGATCTTGTGCTCTCAATACAGCCCTATCTGAAGCCAGGATGGATTGAACTGAAGGCCCCTTACTTTCACAAAGCAGAATCCCATCCAAAATGTAATGAGGCATCACTGCGGTCAATTCTTCAGTATCAGTCCAACCCCTCCCATCAAATAACCTCCAAACAATACACTGGAAATCCCAGCCTGCCTGGGGGGCTCTCAGGGCAAGCGTACATCCAGAAAATAATGCAGCCGGAGCAGAGGCCACAGAGGTACCAAGCTGACATGAATCAAGGGCAGTCTCAAGGTGCAGTGGACCAGCATCTCCTGTTCCAAAAACCCTCACTCCAGGTGCGCTTCTCCAAGACAGACCCTTCACCTGAAGCTCACGTGCAGTCATTGTGCACCCCTAGATTTCACTTTCAACAAAGACCAGCTCCCCAAACTGAGAAACTCATGCCCCTGACATTAAAACAGCACTTGAATTCACAGGCTTCAGAGACTGAGCCGTTCTCAAACTCACACCTTTTGCACCAGAAGCCTCATAAACAGGCAGCACAAACGCAACCATCCCAGAATTCGCTTCTCTCCCAAAACCAGCAGCAGCAGCAGAAATTACAAATGAAGAACAAAGAACAAGGGTCCCAGACTTTTCCTCATCCCCAAGGCAACAATGATCAGCAAAGAGAAGGATCATTCTTTAGCCAGGTTAAAGTGGAAGAATGTTTTCGTGGTGAAAATCAGTATTCAAAATCAAGTGAGTTCCAGACTCATAATACCCAAATGGGATTGGAGCAAGTGCAGAATATGAATAGTAGAAATTCCCCCTATGGTCAGATCTTGAAATCAAATGCAAGCAAAGTGCACATTTCTTGTTCAAACAGTATACACCTAGTTCCAGGGAAAAAAGAACAGTCTATAAATTCTGAACTCTTTGCAGGAAACAAGACCCAAAACTTGCATCACATGCAATATTTTCCAAATAATGTGACCCCAAAGCAAGATATTCCTCACAGGTGCTTTCAAGAACAAGAGCGGAAGCCTCAACAAGCTCCAGTTCTACAGGGATACAAAAGCAGAAGCCAGGATGTGTCTGGTCACCAAGCTGCACAACTTGCTCAGCAAAGGTACCTGATGCAAAACCAAGCAAATGCTTTTCCTGTGCCTGACCAGGGAGGAAGTCACAGTCAGACCCCTCCCCAGAAGGACATTCAGAAGCACGCTGCTCTAAGGTGGCACCTCTTACAGAAGCAAGAGCAGCAGCAAACGCAGCACCCCCAAACTGAATCTTGCCAGAATCAGATGCACAGGCCAATTAAAGTTGAACCCGGATCCAAGCCCCATGCCTGTATGCGCCCCACGTCATCACAGCCAGAAAACAAAACGTGGCAAAAGATAACGAAGCAAGAGATCCCACCTCCAAGCTGCGACAACGTGCAGCCAAGGAGCATCCTCGAGACTATGGAGCAAAACCTGAAGCAGTTTCAGGTCAAATCATTATTTGACCATAAGGCACTTACTCTCAAATCACAGAAGCAAGTAAAAGTTGAAATGTCAGGGCCAGTCACAGTTTTAACTAGACAAACCACTGCGGCGGAACTTGATAGCCACACCCCAGCTGTAGAGCAGCAGGCAGCTCCTTCAGAAAAGACGCCAACCAAGAGAACAGCTGGTTCTGTTCTCAATAATTTCTTAGAGTCACCTTCCAAATTACTAGATACGCCTATAAAAAATTTATTGGATACACCTGTCAAGACTCAGTATGATTTCCCATCATGCAGATGTGTAGGTAAGTGCCAGGAACGTACTGAGACACACAGTGCTTATCCAGAATTAGCAAATTTATCTTCAGATATGGGATTTTTCTTTCTGTTTTTAATCTTGAGTCTGGCAGCAATTTTTAAAGGCTCATAAAAACCTGAAGCTTACATTTCTTGTCTTTAAGTTACAGATGCTTATGCTGCGCAAGAGAGAACTTCACTCACATTCAATTTTTTCCAAAAAATTCAAACAATTGTGCATGCTCATTTTCCCTTCTATTCAAACCCTTTAAACTATCAAGTTATCTGTTATAAGTTAATCAATCTATGTAACTCTTTGTATGTCGTCTTCTGCAGAGAAAGCCAGGCAGTAAAAGCATCTATTGAAACGAGAGAATAACTGCCCTGTGCAAACTAATTATAGGAACTTTAAATATTTTTTAATTCAAGGTTGAATGTGTTAGTGGCTCTACAAGATTGATTTCTAGAGAAGGGGAATTATTTTCTCCAGTCTTGGAGAGCTGGGGCAAATGGTGATGCTCAAGCTCTGAAGACTCATAAGGTTGCCCTTTCTTCATGTATAAACTTGAAATATTGTGACATGTTCATTTGGATTCCATTTTCTCTTTAAAGTTTCATTTTTTTTAAATAGAAATTATGGTATTTCTTTTTTTAGACAAACACTTTTTAGTTAAAATTCAAGGTACGTGATAGATCTGTTGGAATAGGGACACATTTTGCTGATGGATGCAGAGAGAGAGAGATGTATGAAGATCTTAATCATAGCCAGTCAGCTTGGATGCAGTGGAAGACATTTGGAAAAACAGATGTTAAACTAATGTGGCTGATGGTCCACCCGCCCACGTTATTCCTCCTACAACGGACACCCCACATGTTAGAGGAGTGGAGGGAGGAGCTGTACTGCCCTGTATGTGGTTAAAGTTGGGTTCCCCTCCGGGCCAGTGTGTCACCATGTCATGGACAGTGATGGGTGAGCGAGACTCGCCTCCAGTCCTCGTCCCATCACCCTCGCCTTTGTTCCCACTCTTCGTCTCTGACAGTGTGCAGCAGCCTCTTTCTTGCACTGGGCCCTCTCCCTGGCATTTCCTCTCATCATAAATTATTCTAAAGTATGTACAAATATGGGTCTGGATTCAGTATTGTTATTTCAAAACAGTAGTTACATGTTGTGGGGAAACGAGGAGAAAAATGTGTCTTGACACAGAGCAGTGTCCTGCAGGTGAGGTAAGACAGGAAGTTTGACGTTTTTTCTCCTCATCCAGGTAGCAGGCAGGCTTCTACTTGGCTGTAAAAAAAATTTTCAGTTTAAAAAATTGGATTGTAGTTGCTATTACATATAATATATTCTAATTCCCTTACTGCTTTCTTTGTTTAGTTCCACTTACTTGATTTAAAAGAAATAATTTCTTATCCCATATCTGAAATGTAATTTAATATATTTTTATCCAACAGCTAGCATGTACATATACTTAATTATTTGGCACAATTTCTAATACATTAGTCCATCAATTTACTCATTTTAAAGGAAAGAAAATGTTTACAGTCACATTTAGGGCCCTTACTGTGCAGTGGGGGATAAGCTTTGTGGATGTAGCCTTTATATTTAGTAGAATTGAGGTCTAAAATAATAATCTTCTATTATCTCAACAGAGCAAATTATTGAAAAAGATGAAGGTCCTTTTTATACCCATCTAGGAGCAGGTCCTAATGTGGCAGCTATTAGAGAAATCATGGAAGAAAGGTAATTAACGCAAAGGCACAGGGCAGACTAACGTTTATCCTTTTGTATATGTCAGAGTTTCTCCAGCTTTCACATACAACGCAGTAAACACTTGTAAATTGAGTAATTATTGGTAGGCTTAGCTATCCCAGGTTGCCAATACTACACACTGTGCTATTCACCAGGGAGTCACCAGACTTGACAGGACTGATGGTCTGTGAGCTGGCACAGGCTGCCCACTGGGAGGCGAATGCCAGAAAACCCAGGCACCAACAGGAACCAGCCAGCCAGCCTGCCAGGCACGGGGTGTGGCCCAGACTGCAGGGAGAGGCCCCGCCCTGGCTTTCCTGCTTGATGGGAGGGCGTCAAAGAGGAAACGGGGGGGCTGTGGTGTAAGAAGGGAGCCACTGAGTCAGGTTCACCCAGGGTCGTAAGTGAGCAGTCAACTTTAAGAAGTTGTCCCTGAGTATGAGCAGGGGCAAGTGCCATATACTGAACAGAAATAGAGACAGATTCTATTTATAGCTGCAATTTTTTTTTTTTTTTTTTTTTTTTTTTTTACTGTTAAGCACACACACGCAAGTATTTACCTGAATCCACACAGTTACTCCTGCGTGTAGAAGACTGTTACGAGCGAGATAATCAGTGCAGAGAGACACTCTCAGATAGCTGTTTGCAGCCCTGAGCTGTTGCCGTGCTGGCTGCCTTTTCTCTAAGAGGCAGGCAGTGGTAGGCAGCAAGGACATATTCTGTATCATTCTTGCCCCATGTCCAATAAGTATGTAGAAATTCACTAAATAATCATCTAGTAGCCTGGCAGAAATCACGAATTCCCTAAGTGACTTTTTTTTATTAGCAAGTGGTGAGTAGTGCATTAATCATAAGGTAAAATACATTCTAATGCTATCCTATATTTTCAAGATTGCTAGATACTAGTTATTTGCCAGCTTCCTTTTAAAAGTATGACAGATTCTTTGAGGAACCGTTCTAACGAAAATCTGGTATGAGTCCCCAAGTTTTAAAACAGCTAAATTACAAAAGGACAAAAATCAAATAGTAATATATCTTAGAAGACTGAATTTAGCAAATTTAAAAAACTTTGTGCTTTGTGGAATGATGGATAAAAATAGTTTCCCATTACTCACACCCAGCATATAATTTCAACATAGTTCATCGCAATTATCAGTATCTTTTGATACTGAAAAAATACAAGGCTTAAAGTCTATCACCCACTTTGCTTAGCTTAGTCCTGTTTCCGAAAAAATAAACTAAACCATTCATTTCTCAGGATGTGGTCATAGAATAAAATTATGCTCAAATGTTCAATATCTTGGTTGCCTCTTATATTCACTTGCTAATTTTGTGTGTGTGTGTTTCTGTGGATTTCTTTAAGGTTTGGACAAAAGGGTAAAGCTATTAGGATTGAGAGAGTCGTCTATACTGGGAAAGAAGGGAAAAGTTCTCAGGGATGTCCGATTGCTAAATGGGTAAGTGTGACCTGACAGGGCCTTTGGGCTTCACTCTGGGGCATTTTGATACTTTAACCCTGAGAACTGGGTTTCCCACATCAAAGGGTCATTTATGTCAGTTGAAAGAAACATTGCTTATATTTATTTTATCATGTGTTCTCTGTTAAAAAGGCAGATTAGCTTTAAAAATCACGTGCAAACTGTATTTAACTGAGAGAATGTAATGGTGAGGAGAAGGTCCATTCAGTGCCTGCTAAAAGTGTAATTCTCCCTGGAATGGGAAGAAGTGGTCCATCATCCTTCAACGACCTTCAGTTAATCTTTATCTTGTCATTTACGGAAACCTTGAACTTTATGAGAGGCCCGCATGTCTTCCATCCGGCTCTGCTTTAACGCAGGGGCATTGCCCCCACTGGCTGGGTGTGGTCTGGTCCCCTCTCCGGGCTCTGACCCCTGGGTATGCCCCCACGTGATGGATGGGCGGCCAAAGGCAAGTTGCGGGTGCTGGCAGATGTCGCGCTAATCGTGACCCAGACGTGAAAAGTGCATAGTCAGTGCTCTCATCTGCTGCAAGTGACCGTGTTTTGTTTTGGTTGGGGTGGGGGGTGTTGGGGTGGAATGGTGACCCGCACAGGTGGTCCGCAGAAGCTGCAGTGAGGAGAAGCTGCTGTGTCTGGTGCGGGAGCGAGCCGGCCACACCTGTGAGGCTGCCGTGATTGTGATCCTGATCCTGGTGTGGGAAGGGATCCCGCTGTCCCTGGCCGACAGGCTGTACTCGGAGCTCACGGAGACGCTGCGCAAGTACGGCGCGCTCACCAATCGCCGCTGCGCCCACAACGAAGAGTAAGTGAAGCGCGCGGGCCCTCGCCGCTCCCGCCGGAGAGCGGGGCGTGGGTGTCAGGGAGGAGAGTGGAACGCGCGTTTCTGCAGTTGTAAAATGGGGGTCAAATGCCTGCTTCACAGTCCCGCAATGGGAAGTCGGATTTGCTGATGTGGATAATTTGAGGTGATTTCTTTAATATTTTGTACCTTCAGACAGTATAGCCATTAGTTGGGAGCAGCTCGCTGGAAGTCTGAGCGTCTGTACCCACAGGCACTTAATCTTGAAAGTATCTGTGTACCCACTTGCTACAGGTGACAGCTCTTTGTGTGCTTGGCCACCACGTTAGTAAGTATTGACACCGTGTCTGTGTTGCAGTATCTGAAACAGAAAGTGAGTTTGATGAGAACCCTTTAAGCGTAGGATTCCCAGGTCAAAGACCTTCGTATATGTGTAGCAAATGTGGAACACAGGGTTTGTAAATGTTCTGTAGAAACAAACTGATCTTGACTTCAGTCCAATCCAGTTCATTATTTCCATAATAGTCACAGTGACGATAGTCATCAAACTTGCTTCCGTTTTTACTAATCCCAGATAATGGAGAAATGAGTGGTTATGAATATGCATTATTTTCCAGGAATATAAAAATTTGGAATAGGAGAGCAGTGGTGTGAGGATAAACAGATTTAGTGCGTCAGTGCTAGTATGATTTTGTTTGTGTTTTTTACTTCTTTAACGTCATTCACTTGCAGGAAGTTTAAATCTTCGCTTGGAGAAAGCTTCATATTTATTCTTCCCCCGATGTGTTATTCCTGTACAATATTAAAAGAGTACAGGAAAATTCACAGTGCTACACTGAAAGCCTATGGTAGTTGTTTTGCTCACAGTATTTTTAATTCTGCACTTCCTCCTTTAATCTGCTTTCCTCTCCGTCCTCCAGTCTACACGGTAGTTTACTGCACTTGTGGAAATACTGTACTGCTCGTTGCAACAGGCTACTGCTAACCAACTTTGGTTTTTGCTGACTGCTACTCTAACTGGCATGGTTTCACCAGCTGTATGTTAACATAGGTTCACTCCCTGGGTCATGAGGGGTACAAGTCAACCATAACCTACTGGGAAAGTCACTTTTCCTATATGAAAGTGTGAGTTGGCTTTCTACCATAATTATGACCCAAAAATGTCACGGTGTGTACGTCACTGCCATAAGCCCACTTTTACGAATATGTTGGAAGGTAGAAGTTGCTGATTCATAACACATGACTCATAATCTTACGATGGACTGCTCTAGGTATAAAATACTATTTGGTTTACCCTAAGTTCCCTTGTTCCTTCTTAGAAAAAGGCATTCGGTGTCTCTAATCAGAAAGAAAATGAAAGTTAAGGCACATTGAGCTGATGTTGGTGATAGCATTTTTCTCAGGAACTCAGTAAGACTGCCTTGTTTTTAAAGCTGACTTCCTCTTAGATTTGATGGCTTGAACTTCTAAACCACTGAAGAATTTCTTGTGAAAATGACAGTTGCTGCTTTAAATTTCTTGAAGTTTATATTTTACATTCTTATAATTGATTTAATTCTAATATTATACATCTCTGGTACTTTTCCCCTGAAAGCTTTTCTTTAATTCCTATTACGCCATTGCCTGGAATGGAATCTGACATATAGGAAGAAATTCTATGTAAAGAACTTTCCTAAATTGTATCATTTTGCATTTGAAAACCATAATTTGAACAATAATTGGGCTAGGATCTAAGAAAAGTTATATTTTGTTTAACTGGTCTAAATAGAAGGCAAGTACAAAACTATTAAAAGACGTTCTTCAAATATTAAGACATTTTAAAGGCCAACCTGCACACTTTTGCTTATATTTGTCTAGAATTTCAAGGCAAAGATGAGTAGTTATTTACAGGAAGTTTTAGGTTTGTGCTACTCATACTTGGAAAAAGTCCCCCAAAACAAAAACTATACTTGAGATACCTGATAACATAGACACTTAACCAATGGCAACAGAGACTTCATTCCAAGACAGCTTTTGAAGTTTCTTCTACCCCTTAAAATAAGTTTTATTTTACGTCTGGCAGAAATTAAAACTATGACTTTTTGCCAAGAACAGGATAATCTCAAATTGGGGCCAGTGACTCACTTTAATGTTCAAAGCTGTGTGAACCTCATCACGGAGTCCTTGAAATCCCGGTGCCCACGTGCCCCATAACCACTCCCTGGGAGGCCAGGAAAGACCTCTGAGAGCATCTTTCTGTGGGAAAGTCAAAAATGAAATTTTACATTTCCTTTGAGCCAAACCAGCTGTTTTTCCTTTAAAGATTTCCCTTTGAGATTTCTATTTTATGTCTAAGCCTAACCAGTATTTTTTTGGCAAGCAAGAGTTGTGGGAGTGTATCTGTCAGGATAGGAAAGTCAAAGCCAGAAATGCCTTCTGCCATGCTGGGTGATGCAAAACTTTTAAAGAAACTTTATATTATAAAAATTTTCAAACATTCATAAATGGAGGAGTGCAGTATAATGAATCCCCAAGGACCCATCACACAGCTTCAATGTTTATCCACCTTTTATCAACACTGTCCTGTAGATTCTCCCCATACTTCCTACCCCCACCCCCACTATTGTTTTAAAGAAAAACTCAGAGACTTTTATCATCTTACCCGGTAACACTTGAATTTGTCTCTCTTAACAGATAAGGATTTTTACAAAACCTAGTCACGGTGTCATTATCATTCATCTCAAAATTGACAGTGATTCTTTAATATCATTTAGTGTTCACACCATGGTAAAATTCCCTAATTGGACCCTGTTTCCAAAAGAAAGAATCAAAAGTAAAAATGTACTGAGAAAAAGCCAGCCCACACCGTGCTTTCGATTCAGGCATTGAGCAGAAAGGTCCCATTCGTGCCACTGTCCAGCATAAAGAGTGTAGAACTTCCTTTCCCTCACACCTGTTCCAGTCTGGAAGGTAAATGACATGATTCACAGTCCTCTTTTTACCTATAACAGTTCCCCCTCTCTTCTCTATGACTTTATTTGTTAAAGGGACTGTAGGATTTGCTCTGTACAATTCCCACATTCTGGATTGGCTGACTGCATCCTTGTTGTTTTGTTTAGCTTGTTCCTCTCTCCCCAGTGTCTCCTGCACACTGGTTGTTAGAGCCTTGAATAAGTGGTGTATGTGTATGTGTATGAATATACTGGCTAAAATGCTCCGTAAGTGGTCATGAAATAAGCTTAGTTCTTCCTGTCCCTCAGGAGGGACATGATACCTGCTCGGCCCTATTTATAGTGGTGCTCAGAGCGCTCAGTGAGTCAGACATTGTCAGCTTGGTCCATCGTTCTGAAGTTTCCAGAAAACTTTCACCTAATGGTTTAGTGCATCCATTGATGATCATTGCCTCCATTGATGATCAATGTTTCAGTCATTTTGTTGTAGTTTGCAAATTGATAATTTTCTCATTTTTTGATGTATGAATTTGTTATATTCATTTAAATTAATTTTGCTAGTTTTTCTATACTTGCGTAAATTTGAATATCTGATCTTTTAGTTTAATTTTTTTTTACAGTTAGATGTCCAAATGGTAACTTAAAGGTTGAGACTATTTTTTAAATCCGTTCTATAGATGAATGTTTTTTGTAGTTGTTCCACTGATTCATCATTTAAACATGAGCAAAATTCTGAGTCATGTTAAAATGAGGCTGCCGTGTGCTAATACTCTACCAATATTTGAAAGGCCCATATAGAAATAAAAACGCCTTTTCATAGCCACTTCATATAGGAAATCACCTTGAAGTCACTCCACCTTGTGATGTAGGGATTTTTTTTAAGCATAATTCACATACCGTAAAATTCACCCTTTTAAACTCTATAACTCAGTGGTTTAGTCTATTCACAAAGTTGTGCAACACTTTTATCATTCCCGAAAGGAACCCCCAGCCCCTTAAGCAGCCACCGCCCATTCTCCTCTCCCCTAAATGGCAACCCCTAATCAACTTGCTGTCTCTGTAGATCTGCCTGTTCTGGGCGTTTCGTATGAGTGGAGTCATACAACATCCGGCCTGTCTGGCCTCTTTCACTTAGTATAATGTTTTAAAGGTTCATCCGCATCATAACATTAATCAGTACTTTATCCCTTTTGTGGCTGAATAATATTCCATTGTGTATATATACCACCTTTTCTTTATCCATCCTTCAGTTAATGGACTTTTGGGTGGTTTTCACTTTTTGGCTATTATAAATAATGGGGCCATGAAAATCTGTGTGCAAGTTTTTGGGTGGACGTATGCTTTCCTGGATGTATACCTAGGAGTGACATTGTTGGTCACATGGTCATTCTATGTTTCACTTTTTGAGGAACTGCCAAATAGCTTTCCAGCCGCACCATTTTTCATTCCTACCAGTGTATATGGAGCTTCCAGTGTCTCCACATCCTCCCCAAAAGAGTCATTGTCTGTCTTTTTTATTATCGCCCCCCCCAGTGAGTGTGAGGTGGAGCTCATGTTTTGATTTGCATTTCCCTAATGACTGATAATGTTAGGCATTATTTCATGTGCTATTGACCATCCATGTATCTTATTTGTAGAAATGCCTCCTTCTTAAGTGGAAATACTTAAATCTTTGTTCACTTTTAAATTGTGTTAATTGTTTTTTGAGTTGTAAGAGTACTTTATATATTCTGCATGCTAGAACTTTATCAGATACACGGTTTGCAGATATTTTCTTCATTCTGTAAGTTGTCTCCTCATGCTCTGGATAACGAACGTCCTTGAAGCACAAAGGTTTTCAATTCTAATCAAATTGAATTTATCTGTTTTTAGTTGCTTGTACTTTTAGCAACATATCTAAGAAACCATTGCCTAATCCAAGGACTTGAAGATTTATACCTATGTCTTCTTCCCAGAGTATTATTTTTTAGCTCTTACATTTAGGTCTTTGATCACTGTCGAGTTAATTTTATGACGTGAGATCAGAGTCCGACTTCATTCTTTTTCTTGAGCTTATCCACTTGAGGAGACTATGTTTTCTCCATTGCATGGTCTTGTCACCCTTGTTGAAAATTAATTGACAGAAATGTATGGGTTATTTTGGGACTCTTACTTCTGTCCTATTAATCTACATATCTATCCTTGGGCCAACACTACATGGCGTTGATAACCATGGTTTTATAGTAAGTTTTGAAATCAGGACATGTAAGTCCTCCAGCTTTTCTTTTCACAAGACTGTTTTGTCACTCTGGGTCCTTTTCATGTCCCTATGAATTTTAGGACCAAGTTATTTCCCCACCTGGGGTTTTGAATCAGTAGAATAATTTGGGGAGTTTTGACGTCTTAACAACGTTAAGTTTTCCAATTTATTAACACAGGACATCTTTGCATTTATTTAGGACTTTAATTTCTTTCGGTGATGTTTTATGGTTTTCAGTGTACAAGCTCTACACTTCTTTTGTTAAATCTCTAAGTATTTTATTCTTTTTGTTGCTATTTTAAATGGAATTATTTTGATTTCATTTTTGGATTGTTTGTTGCTAGTATACATTCATACAATTGATTTTTATATATTAACGTTGTATATGCAAACTTACTGAACCAGTTTATTAGTGCGAATTTTTTTTTAAAGATTCCTTAGGATTTACTATACACAAGATCATGTCACTTACAAATAGAGATAGTTTGATCCCTTTCCTTCCAATCTGGGTGCCTTTATTTCTTTTTCTTGCCTAGTTTCCCTGGCTAGAACTTAACAGTAGATATTGAACAGAGTTGGCAACAGAAAATGTCTTTGTCTTGTTCCTCATCTTAGGGAGAAAACTTTCATTTTTTCACCATTAAGTATGTTGCTGGCTGTAGGTTTTTGGTAGATACTCTTTATCAGGTTGAGGAAGTTTTTTTTCTATTCCTAGTGTGTGGAGTATTTTTATCATGAAAGGGTATGGGACTTTTCTCAAATGTTTTTTCTGCATCTAAGAAGATGATGATGTGGTTTTTTTCTTTCATTTTGTTAATGTGGTATATTATATTGATTGATTTTTGGACATTGGACCAACATTGCATTCTGGGATAAATCTCACTTGGCCACAGTGTATAATTTTTTTGTATGTTGCTGAATTCCATTTGCTGATATTTTATTGAGGATTTTTGCATCTATGTTGATAAGGGATATTGGTCTATAGTGGGGTTTTTTTGTGGCATCTTTGTTTTTAGTATTGGGTAATATTGGCTTCATAGAATGAATTGAGAAGTGCTTCCTCTTTTTTGTGAAACAATTTGTAAAGGATTGGGGCTAATTCTTTAAATGTTAGGTGCAAGTCACCAGCAAAGTACTCCTGGGCTTGTCTTTGTGGGAAGTGTTTTGATTACTCATTCAATCTTTTTATTTGTTGTAGATTTATTCAGATTTTCTGTTTCTTCTTGAGTTAGTTTCAATAGTTTGTGTCCTTCTAGGAATTTGTCCATTTTATCCAGGTTATCTAATTTGTTGATATATCATTTTTATAGTTTTCCCTTATAATGCTTTTTATAAGGTTAGTAGTAATGTCCTCATTTTCATTCCTAATTTTAGTAATTTGAGTCTGCTCTCTTTTCCTTAGTCAGTTTAGCTAGTTCTGCCAATTTTGTTCATCTCAAAGAACTAACATCTGATTTCTTTGATTTTCTATATTGCTTTTCTATCTCTGTTTAATTAATTTCTACTCTAATCTTTAGTATTTCCTTCATTCTGCTTGTTTTGGATTTAGCTTATTCTTTTTCTGGTTTTTTAAGATGGAAGGTTTATTGATTTGAGAACTTTTTTTTAACATAGGTATATAAAGTTATAAATTTCCCTCTAAGCCTGCTTTAGCTGCATGCCATAAAGTTTTGGTGTGTTGATTTTTCATTTTCATTTATCAAAAAGTACTTTCTAATTTCCCTTATGATTTGTTATTTGATTTACTGATTATTTGGGAGTGTGTTATTTCCACATGTTTATTAATTACCCAACTTTGCTTCTCATTCATTTATGATTTCAGAGCACATACTTTGCATGATTTTGATTATTTTAAATTTAATTAGACTTGTTTTATGATCTGACACACAGTCCCTCCTGGAGAATACTCCATGTGCACTCAAGAGTGTGTGTTCTGCTGTAATTTGGTGGCGTGTTCTCTAGGTGTCTGTCAGCTCTGGTTGATTTTCAGTGTTTTTCATGTCTTCTGTTTCCTCTTTAATTTTCTGTCTAGTTGTTCTATCCATTATTGAAACTGTAGTATTGAATTATCTATTTTTCCTTTTAATTCGTTCATTTTTTACTTCATGTATTTTTGTGCTCTGTTCTTAGGTTCATATGTGTTTATAATTTTTACATCTTCTTAATGGATTGGCACTTTTGTTATTATAAAATGTACTTGTTTGTCTCTGGTAATAATATTGTCTTAATTTCTATTTTGTCTGATATTAGTGTAGCCACTCCAGTTCTCTTTTGATCACTGTTTGCATGTAATACTAATTTAATTACAATAGTGTACAGAAACCTTTTTCTTATATAGCTCCATTCCCTCCTTTTCCTTTCTGTTATTGTCATAGAAGTTACATTTTATGCATTGTATGTGCATTAACATAGATTTATAAGTATTGCTTTATGCAGTTACCTTTAAATCAGATAGGAGAAAAAGAAGTTAAAAACAAAAACTTCATATGTAAGGTCTTTTCTATTTACCTATATATTTACTTTTACTGGTGTTCTTTATGTTTTCATGTGGATTCAGGCTCCTGTCTAGTGTCCTTTCCTTTCGGCCTGAAGGACTCCATTTAGTATTTCCTGTAGGGCAGGCCTAATAGCAGTAAACACTCTCAGTTTATTTATCAGGGAATAGTTTAACTTAGGACTCGTTTCTGAAGGGTAGTTTTACTAGGTAGTACAGACTGTCTCAGTTGGCAGCCTTTCTTGTAGCACTTTAATACATCACCCCAGCGCCTAGTGGCCTCCGTTGTTTCTGGTGAGTCATCAGTTGATCTTACTGAAAATCTCCTGTAAATGATGGGTTACTTTTCTTTCTTGCTGCTTTCAAGACTCTCTTTTTCTCTTTGGATTTCAAGTTTGATTATGATATTTCTAGATATAGGGCACTTTGAGTTTATGCTAGTTGGAGTCAGTTGAGCTTCTTGAATGTGTAGATTAATGTTCACCAAATTTGGGGAGTTTTGGGCCATTAATTTTTCAAGTAGTCTTTCTGCTTCACACTCTCTTACTCTTCCTCCTCTACTTTGGGGACTCCCATTATGCATATGTTGGTATGCTTGATAGTATCCCACAGGTCTCTGAGATTTCATCTTTCTTCATTCTTTTTTCTTTTTGTTTCTCAGACTGGATAATCCCAATTGACCTATCTTCAACTTCTCTTCCCCCCTTTTTTCCTCCCTCCTGCTCACATCTACTGTTGAACTCTTCTAATGAATTTTTTATTTCAGTTCTTGTACTTTTCCATTCCAGAATTGTCCCTTGTTTCCTATCATAGTTTCTATCTCTTTTATTGCAACTATTGGATAAGACATTATCTTCTTGCTCTTAGTTCTTTAAGCCTAGTTTCCTTTAGTTCTTTGAACATACTTGAAGTAGTAACTCAAAGTCTTTGTCTAGTGGTCTGACGTCTGGACTTACTCAGTTATAGCTTCTATTGATGGCTTTTCTTTCTCTATGTTGACCATACTTTCTTGTTTCTTTTGTATATTTCATAATTGAAAATTTGAGCTATTTAACTCAAATCATGGGTTCATACTGTTATTTCCTATTCGTAGTTAGGATTACAGGATATTTACTTATCTTTTACACTGAAATTCTTGTTTTTTGACATTAACAATGATTTATTCATGTCACAATATACATAAGTATAAAATAATATCATTACTGCTAATAAGACTCCTGATGTTCAATGAGGTCAGAAGAGCAATGCATGAACAAAATGAGCATTTCAACAAAGAGATAGAAAATATTAAAAAGTACCACAGAAATAAGAGCTGAAGAATATGTAATTAAACTGAAAAATTCACTGGAGAGGGTCAACAGCAAACTACACCAAGTGGGAAAAAGGATTAGTGAATTCCACGGCAGGGGAATTCATCCAATCAAAGGAGCAAAAAGAAAAAATAATGAAAAGGAGTGAAGATAGCTTAAGGGATTTATAGGGTACCATAAAAAGACCAATATACACTTTATAGGGGTCCTAGGAGGAGAGAGGAGAAAGGGGCAGAAAGCTTATTCAAGGAAAAATATGTTGAGAAAAACATACCAAAACTTATAGGATGCAACAAAAGCAATTCTAAGAGGAAACTTCATAGTGATAAACACCAAAGTAAGAAAAAATAAAGATCTCAAATAAACAACCTAACTTTATACCTCAAGGAACCTGATAAGGAAGAACAAACTAAGCCCAAACTTAGCAGAAGGAAGGAAATGACAAGCATCAGAGGATAAATAAGTGAAATAGAGACTAAAAAGACAATGGAAAAGATGACTGAAACTGAGCCTTTTTTTTGAAAATATAAACAAAATAGGCAAACCTTTAACTCCACTTACCAAGAAAAAGAGAGAGGACTCAAAGAAATAGAATTATAGGTGAAAGAGAAGACATTTCAATTGATACTACATAAGTACAAAGGATCATAAGAGAATACTATGAACAACTGTACAGCAGCAAATTGAACAGCCAGGAAGAAGGATAAATTTTTAGAAACATATGACTTAAGCAAGACTGAATCATGAAGATTAGAAAATCTGAACAAATTACTGGTAAGAGGATTGAATCAGTAATCAAAATCCTCCCAAGAAACAAAAGTCCAGGACCAGATGGCTTCAATGGTGAATTCTACGAAACATTCGAAGATGAATTAATAGCAAGCCTTCTTAAACTCTTCCAAAAAATTGAAAAGAAGTAATCACTTCCACACTCATTTTAGGAGACCAGCACTTCCCTGATATCAAAACCAGACAAGGACGGTACAAGAAATGAAAATTACTGGCCAATATCCCTGATAAACATAGATGTAAAAATTCTCAACAAAATATTAGCAAATCAAATTCAACAGTACATTAAAAAGATCATACACCATGATCAAGTGGGATTTATTCCAGGGATACAAGGATGGTTCAACATACACAATCAATCATTGTAATACTTCACTTTAACAAAATAAAGGATAAAAATCATAGGATTGTCTCAGTACGTGCAGAAAAAACATTTGACAAAGTTCAACATCCTTTCATGATGAAACTTCTCAAAAAACTGAGTATGGAAGAATGTACCTCAACATAATAACAGCCATATATGAGAAGGCCAAAACTGACATCATACTCAACAATCAAAAGCTGAAAGCTTTTCCTCTAAGATCAGGAACAAGACGAGGATGCCCACTCACCACTTTTATGCAACATTCTACTGGAAATCCCAGCCAGAGCAATGAGGCAAGAAAAAAAAAGAAGCAGCATCCAAATTGGAAAGAGAGAAGTAAAACCACCACTATTTGCAGATGACATGGTGTTAAATATAGAAAACCCTAAAGACTTCACCAAAAATCTGTTAGAACCAATAAACAAATTCAGTAAAGTTGCAGGATACGACATTAATATACAAAAATCAGTTGCATTTCTGTACACTAACAATGAACTAACAGAAATTAAGAAAACAATCCTATTCACAATAGCATCAAAAAGAATAAAACCTCTAGGAATAAATTTAACTAAGGAGGTAAAAGATCTGTATGTGGAAAACTGTAAGACATTGATGAAAAGATATTGAAGAAGACGCAAATAAATGGAAAGATATTACATGTACATAGCCTGGGAGAATTAATATTGTTAAAAATATCCACATTACCCAAAGCAATCTACAGATTAATGCAATCCCTATCAAATTTCCAATGGCATTTTTCACAGTAATAGAAAAACAATCCTAAAATTCATATGGAAACACAAAAGACCCCAAATAGTCAAAGCAATCTCAAGAATGAAGAACAAAGCTAGAGTCATCACAATTTCTGATTGCAAACTATATTGCAAAGCTGTAGTAATCAAAACAGTATGGTACTGATGTCAGAACAGACACATAGATCAATGGAACAAAATACAGAGCCCGGAAATAAACCCATGCAAATATGTTCAATTAATTTTTCACAAAGGAGCCAATACTATACAATGGGGGAAGGACCACCTCTTCAACAAATGGTGATAGGAAATCTGCATATCACATGCAGAAGAATGAAACTGGCACACTCTTACACCACACACAAAAATCAGCTCAAAATAGGTTAACGTCTTGAACATAAGGCCCAAAACTATAAAACTCCTAGAAGAAAACATAGGAGGTAAGCTTCTTGATGTTGGTCTTGACAATGATTTTTTGAATTTGACACCAAAAGCAAAGGCAACAAAAGCGAAATAAACAAATGTGACTGCATCAAATTGAAAAATTTCTGCGCAGCAAAGGAAACCATCAACAAAATGAAAAGACAACCTATGGAATGGGAGAAAATATTTGCAAACCACGTATCCAATAAGAGGTTAGTATCCAAAATATACAAGGAACTCATACAACTGAATAGCAAGAAAGCAAATAACCCAATTAAATTGGGCAAAGGACTTGAATAGACATTTTTACAAAGAGCAAACAGGTACGTGAAGGGTGCTCAGCGTCACTGATCATCAGGGAAATGCAAATCAAAACCACAATGAGGTATCATCTCACACCTGTTAGGTCGTCTGCTATCAAAAAGACAAGAGGTAACAAATGCCGGCGAGAATGTGGAGAAAAGGGAACCCTTGTGCACTGTTGGTGAGAACGTAAACTGACACAGCTGTTAAGGAAAACAGTATGGCAGTTCTTCAAAAAATTTAAAATATGACTACCATATGATCCAGCAATTCCACTTCAGGGTATATAACCAAAGGAATTGAAATCAGGATCTCGAAGAGATATCTGCACTCCAGTTTCATTGCAGCGTTATTCACAATAACCAAGGTGTGGAGACAACCAAAGTGTCCATCAACAGATGAAGAGTAAAGATGATGTGCTATGTGTATATTCACACACACACCCAAGAATATTATTCAACCTTACACAAAGGAAATCCTCCCATTTGCAACAACACAAGATGAACCTGGAGGGTATTACGTGAAATAAGTGACTTATTAAGTGAAATAAGTAAGACAGAGAAAGACAAATACTGCACGGAGTCACTTATATGTGGAATCGAAAACAAACAAAAGTTGAGCACTTAGAATAGAAAAGTGGTTGTGAGAGGCGGGGGGCGGGGTGTCGGGGAAATGAAAAGAGGTTGGTGGAAGGGTACACTCTTTCAGTTACAAGATGAATAAGATCTGAGGATCTAGTGTATAACATGGTGACTCTAGTTCCTAACATTGTATCGTACAATAGAAATTTGCTAAAAGAGTGGAACTTAAATGTTCTTTCCCAAAAAAAGATACCTATGTGAGGTGATGGCTGTGTTCATTAACTGCCTGGGGGCATCCTTTCACAATGGATGCATGTATCACATCATCGCGTTGTACACTTTAAATATCTTACCATTTTATTTGTCAGTTGTACCTCAATAAAGCTGAAAAAATACCTACTGAATATTGTTTTCCTAGTAGGTTGTTTTATCGTGTTTTGTTTTTTGGTTTCTTTGTTACTTTGTTTATTGCCCTTAGGATATATCTGACTTGAGCTGTAAAGTCTCAATACTGTATTTTAGCCAAAAACTAGAAAGCACTGAAAGGCCCATCAGTGGGAGAAGGGTTAATTTCTGGCATATTCGTATGATGGAAAACTGTACTTGATGAATAACGTACAGCTACACGCAACCATATGAGTGGGTGTCCCAAACAGTGTTGAAGAAAAACAGCAAGACCCAAATAAGCTTATATGGTATGATTCCAAATACATGTATGAGTGTGTTTAGTATAGTGTGTGTGTGTGCATTCTATTATATATAGTATCAAAGTAGGCAAATCTATCTGTCTATATAAATATACAAAACTCATCTCCTCTGGTAGAAGTGACTGTTGGGGGGAAATGCCTGGGAGGAGGTACAAGAGGAGATTTGGGCACAGACATGTGTTTTGTTTCTTAGTTTGGATGCTACTTACTCAGGCATGCTTCATATATCAGCATTTGCAAGCTGTACAATTATGTGCACTTTTCTATGTATGTATTATACTATAATGAAAAGTTTGTTTAAATTGTGATTTAAAGTCAGTTGAACTAGTTCCTTTCTGATGTGGTTACGGCACAGCTTGATATAGAGTTAGAGTAGACTTCTTTTAAAACTAATTTGTGCTCATTTTTACATGCGGATGCCAGAGTTTGCGATTGGTAGCCTAGATAATGCCAGCCATAGCCATGAATTCGGTCCTTTGATTTCTCAGGAGAACCTGTGCCTGTCAAGGGCTGGACCCAGACACGTGTGGTGCCTCCTTCTCCTTTGGTTGTTCTTGGAGCATGTACTACAATGGATGTAAGTTTGCCAGAAGCAAGATCCCAAGAAAATTTAAGCTGCTTGTGGATGACCCAAAAGAGGTTTGTTTACTTCCTGATGTATAATCTCTTTATTTTTCATGGAGAATTAATGAGCATAGATGAAGTGAACAATATGACGTACTCCGTCACACTTTCATTAACAAGATTACAGATGAGTCAACAAAATTTTGCCTAAACTGGAGTCACATTATAATATTTTATAAAGTTAACATAATAATCATGTGATAACAAAGTAATAGATAAAGTTTGAACAACATAAGTTCTTCATACCTATGGCCTTTCATATTTATTCATTTTTATGTTAATTCCAGAGTTTTAAACAGCTGTCACTTCAGTATTAAAACTAAATGTTAACGCTTATGTGTTAAAATTATCATCTTTTGAACTTGAATTATAGAAGTCATGTTCATTACTGCAATGATCAGAAAAGACCATTTCTAGTCACATTTTCATACCATGAGATTTGATAGTTTAAAGTTACCGTAATGAACACATTCAAGTAATCAAAATATATTTAGATTTTAACATAAAAGTGTAATGGAAATAAATGAACATTGATTTCTCATTGAATTCACTGGTTTTTTGTCTTTTCTCTAGAATACATATTTCTCAAAATATAACTTACAGATTGGTATCAAATTTAAAACTTTTAGGTAGCATGTGTTCTAGAGTGTACTAATTGAATAATCAGAAAACCTCAGTATATTCAGCATTTAGATATGACCAAATTTTTAGTGACTATGCATCTTATAATTATCTTTCAAATTTTAAATGCAATTGAAATATACAGTTATACTGTGGATATTATAATATTGATATGTCCCTCTAAATAAAACTTGTTAGCTTTGTTGTTTGTGACTATAATAGTAACTAGCAGTTTAATAAAGTGCAAAAACTCTTGAAATCACAATATAAATTTTTTTCATAGGATTACAGTATTGTTAATAAACTATATTACTTAAACATGCTAGATGTCCTCTTTTCATCGGGAAAAAACACAAATATTTAGTAAACCTAATGAAGACTAGCACCTTTGCATGCTGTCAGCCACTTTAATTTTCCACACTGGAGAGCTTTCTCACTGCTATTTCATAAATGTTTACCATTCCAACCATGTTTCATGTAAACCAGATCCGGGGGATGGCTAGTGCCGTCTCCCCTCAGGTGGGCAGGAGGACTGCACTCAGAAACCTTACCTCCTAAACTACGAACCAGTACATCTCTGCCGGCGATTCTGTCTCCTAAGATTTTTAGAGAAATAGTAATATGAAATGAGAGCTTCTAAGTATGAACAGCAACTGGGTATTATCACCTACCATTTTAAAAAGCAATATTACTTGGAAAATCTGTTCCTTATGGGAAGAAGGCAGTGCAACTGAACATTTTTCCTTTCAAGTAAGCCTTACAAAGTTCTTTGTATATACCACATTCTAGGTCTGAGAATTTTATCTATATTTGAAGCATCTAGTAAGTGGAGAGATCATTTCAAATTTTGAAGTACTATTTTTATAAACATTTAAAAATATAAAGATTGCAAATAGACCAATTAAGCCAAATGAATCCTTTCAATAGCTCATCTTCCTTGGAAGCTCATTGGAGAGGGAGTGGAGAATGTGACCTCTTTAAGACCAGATGGCTTCATTCTCCTAACCCTGCTATTAGCATGGGCTTATATTCATAAACTGTCAAATATTTGCATGCAAAGTAGAAAATTGATTAATCTGATGAAATACCAAAGAGCTAGATATTTAATAGCACATACAAATATAGGTGATATATGGTCTATAATTTTCACTTAGAAATAGTCATGTTAAGATGCTTTAGTTATTTAATAAGAAAGACACTATACATTATGTTTTGGATCCAAGATGTAGGGGGAAAATGTCTAACTGACAGCCTCTCTCACATACAGAGATAATTGATTTAGAATTTAATATGTAGAATTATTCGTTTTATACAGGAAGAGAAACTGGAGTCTCATTTACAAAACTTATCCACTCTTATGGCACCAACGTACAAGAAACTTGCACCTGATGCATATAATAATCAGGTAAGTTTAAATAATTATTGACAATGATCGAAACAGTTCACTTGCTCATTATTGATGACCGACCTACCTACTTCCAAAACTATTTTTGAAGAAATGCTCCTCCTTTATTTGTCTAACTTTGTCTCTCCCGAATTGTCGAAGCCACTGCAGTGTTCTGTTTCTGGGATATGAAAGTTACACCATCCAAAAGAGCATAGTTTTGGTCTTTTAAATCTGTAAAGATAATGAGCTTTTAAGGCTCACAAGCTGTTTCTATCTATTAATCTTGTTCTCCTATAGATAATTTTGTCTCTATAAGCAGAATCCAGGAATTAATTAAAATTATGTGGCCCAAACTATAGGTTCTAATTATCTACAACTGTTTCCACAGAAAGTCTATACGTATACAGCTATGGGTGTACTAATTTGTTAAGTGCACATACCTGAGTCCAGATATGACCGATCTGGCTGGATCCTTTTCTCTATTCTTGGCCTTGGCTCCATGAACTAAGCAAAACTATTTCTTCCCTGTTTTAACAGTGTGTTCTAGACTGTGCCTGTCTAGAAGGCTGAGTAGCTGGTTCAGAAGTGCTCAGGAAGCAGGCAAAAGAGCGTAGAGTCTCCTCTGCTTCAGTAGTGTCAACATAACAGCATTACATGAAAACCTGATCTGAACCAGATGCTGTGTTTAATCTCTGCGGACATAAAGAGGAACAGTGTAGCCTCTCTGTCTTCAGGAATTCCTTCTGTAGAGGAGACACGGATATGTAAAATACCATTACAGAAGAACACAGTAACAGCTACGGTAGAGGTGTGCACACATCTCTGAGGGAAGAGAAAGATTCTTCCTGAGTGTAGAGTATAAATGTAAGGTCAGAGACGGCCTTGGAGGCCATGCAAAGAGCTGTGGACTTTCTCCTGTAGGTGAGAGCACTGCCACGGGGGGCTTTTAGTGTATGTTGGGGGTGGGGGAGGGTGAAGTGATTTAATTTAAAAGGTCACTCAACAAGCCAAATAAATGAAACATAGCTTAGATTAGTGTAAGATTAAATTAAAGAAGAAGTAAGCTATTGTAGTCTTTGGGCAAGAGATATAAAGTCCTAAATTAAAGAAATGTCAGTAGTGATGGAGAAAAGGAAATAAGAATGTGAAATATTTGAGGTGGAACTTACAGAACTCAGTGTTGGATTTAAGGATGAGCGAAAGACAGAATTTGAGGATCCACCAAATTTCTGGTTTGGACAGGTGGTTCTGTTAACTGGTGACAGGAATCAGTAAGGGAAAGTAAGTTTGGGGGAGAGAAGGGGAAGATGATAAATTTCATTTTGGATATGCTGGTTTGACCTATTTCTAGGATAATTAGATGGAAAGTCAGGAGAAAAATCCAGACTAGCGCTGTAGATTTGGGAGTTATCAAAATGCAGGAAGTAGTTGAAGTTGAATACATAGAAGTGAATGCAGTTTTTCAGAGTGGAGATTCTAAAGAGGAGGAGGGCTAAATGATGCACTCTGGATCACAGCCACATTTTGGGGGTGCGTATAGGAAGAGAAACCAGTGAAGCAAGTGCTGGGTAGAAGCGGTTAAAGATTTAAGGGAAGAGGGAAACTGACAGGTGGGGGAAAGCTGGAGGCGACGAGAAGTCATGCAGGGCAGAGTGCACAGCAGCAGGGCACATGGACTTGTGAAGGGCACTGCATTTGCAGACATTGTCGCTGGCTTAATAACATGGAAGACTCCAGTGGGATTAGATCAGTGTACGTGACAGAGACGGACAGGGGACCAATCCTAATCAATGATTTAGCTCCTCTTGTTTCCATTGTGGGCTTCAATACTTTCCCCACCCAAACCTCAATATATATATTTTTATTGGGAGCAAAGGAGCCAAATTTAATAATGATGGTCTGTTTATAAGTTGTTTTATGTCACAACTTAGGGTTTTAGAAATATATGTGAATGTCTATAAAAGTTATTTTAAATGCTGTTAATAATAGTGGGATTAATAGCTATTTTACAACCTTACCTATTTTACTATCACAGAAAAGTATAAAGAATGCTTTGGTACTGTTGTAAAATAATTCTAGGTGAGAAACACAATAAATCAAGCGATGAAGATAAGAAAATGAATTGAAGATATTAAATGTCACTAGATTTCAACTTTGGCCATTTTCTGTTGACTGAATTTTTTTATAGGTATATTAATCAAATGGGCTTAGCTGGGGAAAGGGACAGAACAACAAAGCATTGATCTTCTTTTTAATCCTGTTATTCTTATTATAGACTGTCTCATACACACCTGGTTTTCTAAGCATTTATATTCTACTTAGTAGATTTTGTTTGGAGTGTTTCATGCATTTCCCAAATCTGAAATGCCCAAAATTTCTAAGTTATAACAGGATGATTAGGTATAATTTCTTAGGTGTGTTTCAGTGTTTATACGAGCATAAATGTGTAGGTGTACTAATCAATGGGCGCAAAGTTTCGGCTAAGCAAAGTGAACAAGCTCTGGAGATCTGCTGCACAGCGTCTGTACCTGTAGTCGACAATAACGTATCAGACACTTAAAAACTTGTTAAAAGGGTAGGTCTCAAGTTAAGTGTTCTTACCACAATAAATTAAATATATACATACATTCATACATTAAAAATAGGTGTAATGGGGCCGGCCTGGTGGTGCAGTGGTTAAGTTCACACGTTCTGCTTCAGCATCCCAAGGTTCACTGGTTCAGATCCCGGATGCGGACATGGCACTGCTTGGCAAGTCATGCTGTGGTAGGAATCCCACACATAAAGTAGAGGAAGATGAGCATGAATGTTAGCTCAGGGCCCGTCTTCCTCAGCAAAAACAGGAGGATTGGCCTCAGATGTTAGCTCAGGGCTGATCTTCCTCAAAAAAAAAATAATTTAAAAAATAAAATAGGTGTAATGTCTATATAAATTAAATCAACTAATGGCTATGAATGGATGTGGTGTTTTTTATATTGCATGGTAGGTACTATTGGTAATGTTCATCCATATGTCTTGATAGAGTTTAAAAATCCAAAAAACAGCCATGTGATCTTTCCACACAATATATGGGAAGACCTTTTGAGGTTATAGGTGCTGTCAAAACCTACCATTTGATCTTTGCCTCCTTCCCTCAACTGAATAAAATATCTTTATGTCTCATATCTGAATGTTCTTCCTTGCTTTACTTCTTGATTTCATAGTCAAAGTCTTATTGCTAAAGTTAAGCTTCATTGGGTCTTCATAGTATATCTTCTGTCAACCCCGTGGACTTAGAACATAGGTTTTCTCAATTTAAACGTTTTTTTCTTTATATCTATCCAGTAGACTCATTTTTGCTCTGCTTTTTCTATTATCATCTTACCATTAAACTTTAGGGCTGAATTAGCAGGTTCAGATCTCAAAATCATGTGCTTGCATCAGATGTGGAGATGACATTTTTAGACCAATGCTGTCCAAGAAAACTTCCTATGACAGTGGAAATATTCTCTGTCTACACTGTGCAGCACAACAGCTGCCAGCCACACGTGGTTATCGAGTGCTCGATATGTGGCCAGTGTAATCAAGTTAATGAATTTTTATTTTAATTTAATAGATTTAATTAGCCACATGTGGCTAGTGGCTACCATATTGAACAGCACAGCTTTACACCCTCAGAAAGCCATGCACTTAGATTGTCTTCCAGACATGGAGATGTCTCTCCAGTAATCCATTCACAAACCCCTTCATGGTGTTTCTTGTGAGATAGCCTAAGTCTGTCTAATGATCAACTAGATTTTGTACACATTTTTATTCAAGGAACAGAATGAAGTGATCTAGAACACGGCATGGACTAAACAGTCACAAACCACACAGCTATGTGGTCATACAGTGGTCAACACCATCACTTTCTTTTGACCAGAGTCTTATAAGTTTCAGTATATAAATATGCTATGTGAACCTGATGGTAAATAATATTCAAGTCATCAAAAACTTTATCAAGTTGTGAGTTCAGCTTCTAGCCATGACAGATTAACAGGGACTGGATTTACTTTCACATATTAAAAAAAAACAACAACAGAATATATGAAACAATGGCTTTTAGACATAGGACAATAAGAACCACAAGATAGTAACACTGTCTTGGAGGAAGGAAATGAAAAAGGTGAACCTATGATTACCTGAGCTTACTTCCAAAAAATGAAGAGCACGATAGGCTCAGGGCAGGGAGGGGGAACCCAAACAGACCCCAGGGTTATCTCCGTGTGAAGGAGACTAAGTTCAGAATTTGGGGAAGCCAAGGTGCTAGAATTCACCATTCAGAGTACCAGAGAGGAGAGCGCTTCATTGAGAAGAGCTTCAGAGATCTGTAGAGGGTTCTGCTTGCGTCGTCAGCTGAGTACTGAACAGTGCGTGCATGTGAAGAGATCACCAAGGCTGTGGAAGGAGCCATCAAAAGGAATAGGCAGGGGCTGGCCCCGTGGCCAAGTGGTTAAGTTCACACGCTCTGCTTCAGCAGCCTGAGATTCTCCAGTCTGGATCCTGGGCACGGACCAACACACCACTCATCAAGCCATGCCATGGCAGCATCCCCCATAGAACTAGAACCACTTACAACTAGGATATACAACTACATGCTGGGGCTTTGAGGAGGAAAAAAAAGAGAAAGATTGGCAACAGATGTTAGCTCAGGGCCACTCTTCTTCACCAAAAAACATACCTTAAAAAAAAAAAAGAAAAAAAAAGAGGAACAGGAGGAACAACCCCTTGATTCCATACACAACTGGACTAGTTCTTGTTAATAACATGCAGAAGGAAAAGACCTCCTAGCAGACAAGATATCAAGTAGGGTATTCAGAATTTTACGGCCTTGGTACAGAAGTAGATTAGGCTGTTCTGGTCCAAACTAGAAATGGTTACAGTCAAGACTTGAAAGGATCAAGCTGATTCCAATAACTTAACAGCATCCCAAAACAAAATTTTTTTTAAAATCCCACAGACAACAAGGTAAAATTTACAATGTCTAGCATCCCATCAAAACTCACCAAGCATACAAAGAAATAAGAAACTGTGACCCATCATGAAGAAGGAGGAAAAAAACAACCAATAGAAATAGTTCCAGAAATGACATGTGATAAGAATATGGAGACAAGGACATTAAAATAGTTCTCATACATATATTCCATTTATTCAGGACAACAGAGGAAGTATGAGCATGATAAAGAAAGCTAAGAAGATATCAAGAAGACCCACATTGAATTTATAGAGATGAAAAATATATGTCTGGATAAAAAATATGCTAGTTGGAATTAATTCCAGAAGATTAGTGGACTTGAATACATAGCAGTAGAAATGTTCCAATGTGCAATAAAGAGAAAAGGCAAAATGAAAAAAATGAATAGATCAAAGGCCTCTGAGACAATATTATTACACTAATATATGTGTAATTGGAGTCCCAGAAGGAGGTAGGGTACTGAAAAGTATTTAAAGAAATGGTCACAATTTTTTCAAATTTGTTCAAAACTGTCAACCCATTGATCCCAGAAACTCATCAAGCCCCAACCAGGGGGGTAGGGGAAGACTTGAAGAAAACCAGATAAAGGCACATTGAAATCAGTTTGCTTAAAGTCAGTGATAAAGAGAAAATGCAAAAAGCAGATGGAGAAAAAAATGGCATAGTACATATAGTGAAGAAAACGATAATAAACACAAGAGACTTCATGTCAGAGGAAAATACAAGAAAGAGGATAGAGGAGAAACATATTTAAAGTATTGAAAGATTTATTTTCACATATACAAAAGCTGAAATAATTTACCACCAGCGACTAACACTTCAAACATGTTAAAGAAAGCGCTCCAGTAGAAAGAAAATGACATCAGATAGAAATCTGGATTGACTAAAAGGAAGGAAAACATCATAAATACTAGGTATGTGAGTAAAAAGACTTTCTTTATCTAAAAATTTCTTTAAAAGATAATTTGCTATTTTAAAAAATATATTAACAATGTACTTTGAGGTTTCTAATGTAATAGTAATGTAATAATGCTATTTTAAAAAATATATTAGCAATGTACTTTGAGGTTTCTAATGTAATAGTAATGTAATAATGAAATAGCACAGAGGCTGGGGGATTGGAAGAATACTGTTGTAAGGTTCTTGCGCAGAGAGTGGTGGAATACTACTTGGATGTGTAGACTGTGAAAAGTTAAAGAGTACGCTGTAGATCTTAAAGCAAGCAGCCACTAAAAAACAGTGTATAGCTAATGCACCAGTAAAAAGATGAAAATGGAATCAACCAAAAAAATTTTTAAAAATATGGAACCATAAAAAAGATAAGACAAATATAAAACAAATAGCAAGATGGTATATTTAATCCCAACCATATCAAAAACCCCATTAAATGGAAATGGTTTTTAACACTCCCAATTAAAAGGGAGAGCTTGTGATACTGAATAATCACATCGATACTGAACAATTGTGATGTTGAAAAAAGCAAGAACCAAGAAATATCATGCTAATATAAATCAAAAGAAAGCTGGAATGATTATATTAACAACAGACAAAGTAGATTTCATAGCAAAGAATATTATAAAGTATAAAGAGGATCCTTTAATATGATAATAAAGATAAAAGGGTCAATTCAAGAGAACATGATAATCCTAACTATGCATGCATCTAACTATGCAGAGCTTCAAATTTTATTAAACAAAAACTGATAGAACCAAACAAATTAATGCATCCACAATTATAGTCAGAGATTTCAATACATCTCTCTCAATAACTGTTGGAACAAGCAGACAAAAAAGCAGTAAGGAGAGAGGAGATTTGAACAACACTTTTATCCAACTTGACCTTATTGGCATGTCCAGAACTCGCCACCCAACAGAATTAACATTTTCAAGGGTACAAGGATGAATTACCAAGATAGATTATATTCTGGGTCATTAAACTAGTATCAATAAATGTAAAAGCTTTAAAGTATGTTCTGTGACCACAATGAAATCAAATTAAATCAAAAATCTGTACCAGAAGGATACCTACAAAATCCTTAAATATCTGGAAACTGATCAACGTATTTCTAATGACCTATTGGCCAAAGAATAAATCACAAGGGAAATTAGAAGGTATTTCACACTGAATGAAAATGAAGACATAACATTGAAATTAGTGGGATGGAGCTATAAAGCCTTGCTTAGAGAGACACTTAAAGCATTGAACACTTATAGTAGAAAAATATAAAGGCTCAAATCAATGATCTATGCTTCTAACCTAAGGAACTTGGGAAAGGAGAGCAATTTTAGCCCTGAAAGGCAGAAGGAAGATAAATAAAAATAAGCAAATAAACCAATGAAATAGAATACAGAAAACAAGAGAATAAATCAATGAAACCAAAATCTGGTACTTTGAGTCAATTCCAACAGGAAAAAAGAGAAGACAAATCACCAATGTCAAGAATTAGAGATGAGACATCACTACAGATCCTACAGACATTAAAAGAAAAATAAAGACATATTATTAAAACCTTATGCCAGTAAATTCAACAACTTAGATGAAATGGGCAGAGTCCTTGAAAAAACACAAATTACCACAGTTTTCTAAAGAAAAAGATAAATAACATGAATAGTCCTATACTATTAAAGAAATTGATTTGTAGTTAAAAGCTTTACCAAAAAGAAAATTCCAAGCCAGATGATTTTCCTGCCAAATTTGACCCATTATTTAAGGAAGAAATAATAACAATTCAATGGAAACTCTTCTAGAAAATAGAAAATGAGTAAACACTTACCAACCCATTCTTTGAGGCTGGAAATATCCTGATACTAGAACCAGACAAAGGCATTAAAGAAAAAGAAAACTATAGTCCAATGGTCTTCATAAATATTAATGTGAAACTTCTTAACAAAATTTTAGCAAATTAGATGGGACAGTGTGTAAAATGGATAATATATCATGACCAGATGGAATTTATTTCAGGAATGCTTGGTTCATTTAACATCAAAAATCAATCACCATATTAACCAGCATAACGGGGAAAATATTTGATTATCTCAATAGATAGAGAAAAGCATTTGACAAAATTCAACATCCATAGAAGGGAACTTTCTCAGCCTGATAAAGAGCATAGATGAAAAACCTAAAGCTACCATCATACTTAATGGTGAAAGACTGAATACTTTACTCCTAAGATTAGGAACAAGACAAGGATGTCCATTCTCACCACTGCTATTTAACATCTAACTGGAAATTTTAGTGCAGTAGGCAAGAAAAAGAGATGAAAAGCATACAGAGTGGATAGGAAGAAATAAAACTTAGTTGCAGACAACATGCTTGTCTACATAGAAAGTCCCAAAAAATATACAAAAATATCTTTGAACTAATAAATGGTTTAGCAAAGTTGCAAAATACAAAAATCAATTGTATTTCTATATACTAACAGTAAACAATTAAAATTGAAATGAAAATGAAGAGCAATTAAAATAGCATCAGAAATATGGAATTCTTAGGCATACGTTTGACAAGAATGTACAAGACCTGTGCACTGAAAACTGCAAAACATTGCTGAGAGAAATTCTAGAAGACCTAAATATCTGGAGAGCTATACCACGTTCATGGATCAAAAGACTATATATTGCTAAGATGTCAGTATTCCCCAAATTAATCAATGGATTCAATAATGACATATCAGAATCTTACCAGATGTTTTAAAGGAATTAACAAGGCAATTCTAAAATATATAGAAAGAAATGCAAAGGACCTGGAATAGTCAAATAGTTTTTTTAAAAAAAGAGCAGAATTTGATGATTTATACTCCCTGATTTTAAGATTTACTAAAAATCTGTATTTACTCGTAATCAAGACAGCTGGTATTGGCATATATATACATACATACAGGCGCACACCAACACACCATAATATACCAAAAGATCAAAATAGAGAGTCCAGAAATAGATCCAGTATGTATGGTCAATTGATTTTCAACAAAGACAATTCAATGAGGAAAGAATAATCTTTTTACCCCATAGTGTTTGAACTGCTGGATAGCCATATGGAAAAAAATTAACTGTGACTCCTAACCTCACACCACACGTAAGAATTAACTCAAAATGGATCCATTTATATAAAATTCTAGAAAATGCAAAGTAATCGGTAGCGACAGAAAGCAGATCAGTAGTTGCCTGGGAACAAAGGAGAGGCATGAATTATAAAGGAGTATGGGAAAACTTCTGGGAGTGATGGATATATACATTATTTTGATTGTGGCAATGGTTTGATGTATACATATGTCAAAATGCATTAAATGGTATGTATTTAATGTAAGTCAGTTAGACCTCAATAACACTCTAAAATGAAAACTCTACCATGTCAAGGTACATGTTCTATTTTGTGTCACTCTGCTGTATTTCTGGATAGAAAATATACAGGTTTTTTTTTTTTTTTTTTGAGGAAGATTAGCCCTGAGCTAACTGCTGCCAATCCTCCTCTTTTTGCTGAGGAAGACTGGCCCTGAGCTAACATCCGTGCCCATCTTCCTCTACTTTATATGTGGGACGCCTACCACAGCATGGCGTGCCAAGTGGTGCCATGTCCACACCTGGGATCAGAGACAGCGAACCCCAGGCTTCCGAAGTGGAACGTGCGAACTTAACTGCTGTGCCACTCGACCACCCCCTGCAGTGTTTTTTAAAGTCCTAATAGCCTAAATACTAAGGAGTCTTTTTGACCTTCAACGCACAGGCCTTATACTTCTTTGAGAATCTCAAATGCCTAAGTTCTTACCACTAGCGCACACTTTTATTTTTCAGATCGAATATGAACACAGAGCACCAGAGTGCCGTCTGGGTCTGAAGGAGGGCCGTCCATTCTCAGGGGTCACTGCCTGTCTGGACTTCTGTGCCCACGCCCACAGAGACCTGCACAACATGCAGAACGGCAGCACCTTGGTAAGTGGGCCGAGGGCAGATTGGCAGCACGTGTTGTTGAAGAGTGGCGGGCTGCAAGTTACAGCATCTGGTTGGAGCAGCATGTTCTCTGCAGGTGTCGTGCCCGACGGTGTTTTCATGAATGAAGTGCTGTTGCAACGTGACCTTGTTTGGCAGAACTAGTATTCTCATAAAAGGTTGGCACGTTAGTGGAAAACTGTGTTGACAAGCACATGAAAATCATGGAAATTCCTGGTGCTAGTCTAAACCAGTGACTATGCATTGCCAGCGACAATTAGCTGCCCAAAAAACCCTTCAAAATTCAGTATCAGATATCTGGTAGGTTATAGTCAGTTAAGCACAAGGCCATATACAAGCCAAGATGCCAACTCACCTTCCAGAGACAAGTATAAATGAAAAATGCATCGTCATTGTCAGAGTCACCACTGTAAAATGTTCCAAGTGCGAAAAAGCCCATTGTGACAGCATATGACAGTGGGTGAAATGGACTGGGCCTTAGAATTGGAGGCTGGTAAAGGGAGAAAAGGGATCTGGTCCCAGGGTGGAGCAACATCCCACACTGACGGATCCTAGGGTGAGGCTTTGTGTACAGAGGGATGCTCCAAAGGGAGATAAAGAATCAAAAAGTTCACTTGAGGAAACTATAAGTTAATAACCTAATGAGTCATCAACATGGATGTAGGTGAGTTGAGGAAGATGATCAATAAGACTTAAGATGAAGGCTAGAAGACAGACACTAAAGTGATGTTCTAGGGCAGAAAACAATTTGAGGAGGCAGTAGACAGTAGTGGAAGTGATTTGAAGCTGCTGTGAAGTGTTTGTTGAGAATCAGAAGGTATTGGTTTAATGGTCTAGACCAGGGCCGGAAAAGTTCTCTATTAAAGGCAAGATAGTAAATATTTTAGGCTTTGCAGTCTGCGTAGGGTCTCTGTCACATTGTTTGGGGTTTTTTAATAAGAAATTCTTTAAAAATGGAAAAGCCATTTTTAGTTCTCAGCCATACAAAACCAGGCTGTGAGGCAGGTTGGCCTCGCGTCTTAGCTTGCTGACTTCTGATCCAGGGTTGTCATCCGCAAGATCTAAACCTGTCACTCATCGTGGATGGAGCCCTGCTCATCATTAGGAGGGCTCTGCTAGATTCTGGGAAGTAGAAGGTAGCTGGCGCTCTTGCAGGTCCTGAGGATGACCACGTTTCACTCCAGCAAGGTGATGGAGAGAGGGCAGAGGGTGAGAAGGATGACTCGAACGGAGGGGAGTTTGCCCCGATGGGTCACGGGTGCTGTGAGGTGACAGGGAGAGCAGCGCTGGATGAGGACGACCGCGTAGGGGTGAATTGGCGTGGGAAGAGGTAACGTGCTCAGAGACGAGGATTTGGAAGACTCTTATGTGTAAGAAGTGAAAACTCGTTTTAATGCCATCTCATGTTAAACTTATTTATAAAGGTAAGTCTGTTATAATCACAAACACATTCCTTTCAAGAGTATCTTCCAGTGATTTTATATTACCTTAGGTTTTAAATAACCATGGTCACATTTTCTCCGTTAATCAAAAATACTAAATACTAAAGGCTAGTATTTTAAAACCAACAAATAATCTTTCATCAAAACCAATATGATTTTGGCTAACAAGAGAAAAAAGTGCCCTTAAATTATCAAAGCAACAGAAGGAGCTTTCTTCCCTTTTCAGGATACTGCCTCGTAAGGAGGGATATTTCAGAGGAGAAATGAGAGAGAAGAGACACAAGTCAGCTAGATCTAACAGAGCACGGAGAAGGAGGGGGAGGGGAGAAACAGGGTCAGGTTACATGTGACCTGTGCCAGCTGAGTCTTCAATGTCCCGTTATTGAGATTTCACTTTGGGATCTTGTGGAAGTTTCCTAAGCACACTGAATGAGAGTTAGGCACGAGGAAAGGTGTGAAATTTCTCTGTGTACAAAAGTACAAGACCAGGTGAGCGTGATGTTACCAAACAGAGGCAGCCATTTGGTGGAAGAAACTCTTGGCCTCATGTTGAAGAGCTTCGCAGGTGCGTTTGAAGTGTAAGGAGGGGGAGACTCCTTCCCTCAGGGTCAGAAATGTCTGTGAAGAAGAGAGTCACCGCAGGTCACAGTTCCTGACAGACTCAGAAACGTCAACATGAACTCGTCTATCCCCCAGTACCGTGTTGACACAACCTTCGTTAACCATGGGCAGGAGTGGTTTTATGGTGACAGGCACGTCACTAATCTGGTCCAGTTGCCACCACTACAAATCTAAATCCTGAGAGGGAGAAAGACACACACACACACACACACAGAGGAACACACCCACTCTTCCTCTGGACAGAAACTGAGGCTGTCCTGTCTCCCTTCCCTACCAGGTGTGCACCCTCACTAGGGAAGACAATCGAGAAATTGGAGGCAAGCCCGAGGACGAGCAGCTCCACGTTCTGCCTCTCTACAAAGTCTCTGATGTGGATGAGTTTGGGAGTGTGGAGGCGCAGGAGGAGAAAAAACGGAATGGTGCCATCCAGGTACTGAGTTCTTTTCGGCGGAAAGTCAGGATGTTACCGGAGCCAGTCAAGACGTGCCGACAAAGGAAACTAGAAGCCAAGAAAGCTGCAGCTGAGAAGCTTTCCTCTCTGGAGAGCAGCGCAAACAAGAACGAGAAGGAAAAGCCAGCCTTACCTCGTACTAAGCAGACTGAAAATGGAAGCCAGACTAAACAGTTGGCAGGTAAACTTAACGGGACGCGTTGTGGAGACGCGTGCCATATGACACTTATGTTAAAAACGAAAGGCATTAATTTTGGAAGGTTACATTCAATCACGGTCTTAGTTCTGTACCAGAACCTTCTCTCCAGTAGCAGGGGCCAGGCTTTGCTCTTGGAGGTGACAATGAGACATTGCACCATCGACCCCAGCTTGATGGAGAAGTTTTGATTTTATTCTGTAATGAATGGCAAAGTTTTGTGATAGGTGGTGAGTGATATGGTGGAACTAGTGTTAATCTAGCAATAGTGGTTAAGCCAGATTAGAGCTAGAGGAGATGCAGAAGAGACACAGCTGCGATACACCGAGAGTGAGGTCACGAGAGCTTGAAGGAGGTGGTAGCAATGAAGAGTTAGCAAAAAAGGTAGAAGAGAATTCTTCCAAAATAAATATCAATACATTGGTGACAAAACTTTGGAATGAAGGAGAATAAAAATTTAAGGATGACAACAAAGTTTTAAGCCTAGATAATCAAAACAGTACTATTTATTGAAATAAGAAGTTTGAAATAGGATTTATGGGGGCAGAGGCGAGAACACGATTTCTTTCCTC
The DNA here is from genome assembly GCF_037783145.1 of Equus przewalskii. Taxonomy (NCBI): domain Eukaryota; kingdom Metazoa; phylum Chordata; class Mammalia; order Perissodactyla; family Equidae; genus Equus; species Equus przewalskii. The sequence continues at coordinate 119,428,212 of NC_091832.1, read as the reverse complement.
ATTGATACTGAGTCTCAGGTTTAGCAAGGGGATCCACATGTAGTTATCTCACAAGCTTGTAGCCATCAAAATAGATCACATCTACAGCAGGAGCAGGAGGGCATTATTTATCAATACTAAGTTGATGTTTTCTTTGCAAATCCCTTGCTTTATGTCTGCAGTTAATACTGTAAAAAAATCATACAATGTAATGTCTGTATCCAAATTTTAGAGCTGGTATTGGCCAGGTCATTATCAAAAGAAAAATGTATATCTTTTAAGTTTAGTGCACCAATTTGCTTACAACCAACCATCTTTGCTTCACAAAGTCAAATTCCCCTACTGATTTTTCAAAGCTCAGAGAAACTAATTTAGAATAATATGCTAAAGATGGTTAATCAATATTTGTTGACTGGTTGACTCACACTAAGAGAGGTAAACCCTGTTCTCTCCCCGGCAGCTCCTTTGAGCGGGCCGTAAAGTGAAATCGGATGGAACTTTGCCTCTGGCCCCATCTAACTGGTGTCCGCAATAACCGTTCCGATTCTCAGGACTGCCAAGGCAGCTCCATTTATTCTTATCTCATATTACTTTTTTTTTTAAGTGAGGTCATGAAACAGAAGTATGACTTTTAACAGTTTCACTTACAAAGCTGAAATTTTCTTTCAAGTTTTATTGGCAACTGTATAAACTTCCTTTCAGGTAAGTGTGCTAATGAAATAGGGCTTGCCAATTATCTAAGATGCTTTGGGTGTTTAAATGAATGTCATTCTTTTTCTCATAGCATTGCTGAATCTTCCATAACAAATTTCATCCTGCTTTATTTTAACTATTTAACAAACTTTATGGCATGCCAGGCAATGGAGAAATGAGGTGAAACAAGCCATGGTTCCTTCCCTCAGGAACTACTTTGCAGTGGGCTGAGGAGGGGACAAAAATGGATACTTACAGTACATTATGACTGTCACTTATCCGACTTAGGTTTGCAGTGGGTATCACAACGCACTGGAAGACGAGGTCAGGAAGGGACCACTGTGCCCAGGCAGGGCAGGGGATGGGGTGGAGGGAGGAGGGCCCTTCAGGCAGGCAGTGGAGCACACTCAAAGCACAGAAGCTCCAGAGGATGTGATGCTCACGATGAAATGGCTTCTGGATGTTCTTACATGTTTCTTCACTTACCAGATTGTACTACTATAAGCTCCGTCATTTTATTTCTAATGCTGTAGGCACAAAAAATTTTGCCAGACAGCAATCAGAACCCTGACTTTGCTCTTGTCCTTTTCTGATGGGTTGTGTAATCCTGGTGGTGGTCCTCATGTACATTTAAGCATCTCACCAGCTTTCATAAAATGCTCATCAGGCGTGTTTGTCCCTGCTCTCTCTTGTCCTGTCCACAGAACTTTTGCGACTTTCAGGACCAGTCATGCAGCAGCCCCAGCAGCCCCAGCAGCCCCCGCCCCACTCCCAACCCCAGCAACTACAGAAGCAGCCCCCGCAGCCGCAGCCCCCGCAGCCGCAGCGACCCCAGCAGCCCCTGCAGCCACTGCATCACCCCTTGACCACTGACCCTCAGTCAGAGCCTGTCAACTCTTACTCTTCTGGATCCTCCAATCTGTACATAAGACGGTCCCATCCAGTTAGTCCTTATCCAAGCTCGTCGCACACTTCAGATCTTTATGGAGGCACCAACCCTCTCAACCTCTATTCCACCTCCTCCCAAGCTGCAGCTTCATATTTGAATTCCTCTAGTCCCATGAACCCTTATCCTGGGCTTTTGAATCAGAATAACCAGCATCCATCATATCAATGCAATGGAAACGTATCAATGGACACCTGCTCCCTGTATCTGGGTTCCTATTCTTCCCAGTCTCAGCCCATGGATCTGTATAGGTATCCAAACCAAGACCCTCTCTCTAAGCTGAATCTACCACCCATCCATACACTTTACCAGCCGAGGTTGGGAAGTAGCCAGAGTTTTACTTCTAAGTACTTAGGTAATGGAAACCAAAGCGTGCAGGGAGGCGCCTTCAGCAATTGTACGATTAGAGCGAACACACACCATGCGGGGACGTTCCCTCCTTATTCCACTCCTGAGATGGATGGCCACTGCATGGGAGCTGCTGCCAGATTGCCGCCCAATCTGAGCAATCCAAGCATAGACTATACAAACGATGAACACAACCCATCTTCTCACATCATCCATAACTACAGTGCAGCTCCGAGCTTGTTCAACAGCTCTCTTCATGCCCTGCATCTCCAGAACCAGGAGAACCACATGCTTGCCCACACAGCTCTTGGGTTATCTAAGATGCTTCCAGCTCTTAACCATGATAGGACTGCCTCTGTCCAAGAAGGCTTACACAAATTACCGGATGACAGCAGTCAAGAAAAGCAGCCTTCTGCCGCCGAGGACAATGACGAGGTCTGGTCAGACAGCGAGCAGAGCTTTTTGGATCCTGACATCGGGGGAGTGGCAGTGGCTCCAACTCACGGGTCAATTCTCATCGAGTGTGCGAAGCGAGAGCTTCATGCCACGACCCCTTTAAAGAACCCCAACAGGAACCACCCCACCAGGATCTCACTTGTCTTTTACCAGCACAAGAGCATGAATGAGCCAAAGCATGGCTTGGCGCTCTGGGAAGCCAAAATGGCCGAAAAAGCCCGCGAGAAAGAGGAAGAGTGTGAGAAGTATGGCCCAGACTACGTGCCTCAGAAAACCCATGGCAAAAAAGTGAAACGGGAGCCCTCTGAGCCGCATGAATCTTCCGAGCCCACTTACCTGCGCTTCATCAAGTCCCTCACGGAGAGGACCATGTCCGTGACCACAGACTCCACCGTAACCACATCTCCATATGCCTTCACTCGGGTCACAGGGCCGTACAACAGATACATATGACGTCGCCCCTTGTGTTGGTTACCTCATGTGAAAAGACCACAACCAGCCTGTCCGTAGTGTACTTCTCATGACATGGGCAGTGGGGGAAGGACACGGTGTTCACGACAAATGTGGTGGGAAGAACCTCAGCTCACCAGCAAAAACAGAGGTCATCTTACCATAGCACTTATTTCCACTGAGTCCTGAGTGGCCACAGGTGGCATCTGGGTAAAAGACCAAAGCATTCTATGCCAGAAGAAGGTGGGGAAGAAAGTGTTGCACAATTTACGCTTCTAAACACTGGTTCTATTATCCGACAAGGTGATGTGTGAAGGTGACTTTCTTCCCCCTACAGCTCCACACATCTGTGACCACTTTTAATAATACAAGTTTGCATAGTCATGGAACACAAATCAAACAAGTACTGTAGTATTACAGTGGCAGGAATTTTAACATACCATCTGGTGCTGAACATATGATGTATTGAAATACTGGAATTATGGCTTTTTAACATGCAGTTTTTACTGTAATCTTAATATTAACTTTTATTTATCAAAATAGCTACAGGAAGCATAAATGAATAGACAGCAAAACACTGAATTTGTTTGGATGTTCTAAGAAATGGTGCTAAGAAAATGGTGTCTTTAACAGTTGAAAATTTAATGCCTTTATATCATCAAGATGCTATCAGTGTACTGCAATGCCCTTGATAATAGGGTATCTTTTCATCCAAGTTTTTATCATAATTACCTATTCTTACACAAGCTTAGTTTTTAAAATGTGGACATTGCAAAGGCCTCTGGATTTTGCTCATCCAGTGCAGTCCTCGTAGGACATTAAACATATCTATGTACATATCTACACACACATATGTATATGTGCACACACGTGTATGTATAGATATCTTAAATGGTGTTTTAGAAGCACTTTGTCTACCTAAGCTTGGACAACTTGAACAATGCTAAGGTACTGAGACGTTTAAAAGAAAAGTTTACTTTCATTTTAGAATGCAAAGTTGATTTTTTTTAAGGAAACAAGGAAAGCTTTTAAAATATTTTTGCTTTTAGCCATGCATCTGCTGATGAGCAATATGTCCATTTTTAATACAGCCAGTTACATCCAAAACGGGGCTTACTGGATTCAAGGGAATACATTAGTCCACAAAACACACGTTCTCTGGTGCTCATCTCACATGCTATACTGTAAAATGGTTTTATACAAAATTGTATGACAAGTTCATTGCTCAAATACGTAGAGGTTCAAGAATTTTCTGTTAACTGCAGGTAATAATCAACCGCATGCTACAGACTCAGCAAAGCTAGTTCACTTCAGCTGATGCTATTTTTTGGATCTGTATGCTCGTCAGCGAACCGAGTGGCAGTCTGCCTTTGTGTTGGTAATTGTACATTGTGATGTTGTCATTTCTTAGCTTAAGTGTCCTCTTTACCAGGAAGATTGAGCAGACGGATGCCCGCATAAGAGGAATAAACAGGGTTAGTTCCATGTGAATCTGTTAATTAAAAAAAAGGCAGCTGGTTTGCTGTGGTGGTTTTAAATCATTAATTTGTATAAAGAAGTGAAAGAGATGTATAGTAAGTAAATTAAATTGTAAACAAAACTTTTTTAACGCAATGTTTTAGTATTTTAGTACTGTAAAAAATTTAAATATATATATAAATATATATATATATGGATTTGAAACAGAATTCACATCATGATGGTGCTACTCAGCCTGCGACAAATATATCATAATGTGAGCTAAGAATTCGTAAAGGTTTGAGTGATGCTCCTACTTGTCATATACCTCAACACTAGTGTGGCAATAGGATATTGAACTGAGGTTGGAAGCTTATAGCATTGTGTACCATCATTTTTTCCAAGTCTTTTTTATTATTTTTAAAAAAGCATACCTTTTTTCAATACTTGATTCTTAGCAAGTATAACTTGAACTTCAACCTTTTTGTTCTAAAAATTCAGGGATATTTCAGCTCATGTTCTCCTTATGCCAACATGTCACCTGTGTTTATGTAAAATTGTTGTAGGTTAATAAATATATTCTTTTTCAGGGATTTAACCCTTTTATTTTGAATCCCTCCTATTTCACTTGTATATGTCCTGATGTAACTAAAACTAATTTTGTAAATGTGTTGGCTCTTTTTATTGTAAAGAAAAGCATTTTAAAAGTTTGGGGAATCTTTTGACTGTTTCAAGCAGGAAAAAAATTACATGAAAATAGAATGCACTGAGTTGATAAAGGGAAAATTGTAAGGCAGGAGTTTGGCAAGTGGCTGTTGGCTAGAGTCTTTCAGCTCTCTAAATAAAGATGTTTTCGTACTGTAATCAGATCCTTGAGGACATCCCTGCACAAGCAAAAGACGTAGTGGTAAGGTGTGCAGTCACCTGAGCAATTACATTCTGTCTAAGTACATTTTTGCTTACTAGTATTTCAAATAAATTCTTAATCACAAGAGGCCTTTGAGTTTTATTGGTCAAATCTTTATAACATGGCTTTTGTCTTTTAGAAAACTTTCCCCAGTTTTTGGCTGTGACCAAGTGACAAACATTTAAAAAATGTGTGCTTTGCATATGTCAAACCACATGATTTTAGTATTTTGCATATACCATCTAACTGACCCCAAATATTTGGTTAGCACGTGCACATTTGTTGGCTCTGAGTCAGCCATCCCTCTATGAGTGTTTGACTTCTATGTCATCCACGGTCACTTGTCAAACTGCTGGCCAACGAGAGCAGGAAGTGTAGTGTGGAGCTGGGGAGGGTGGAGGTAGGGAAGAGGAGAGGAGATCCAGCAAAATATTGTAAATATCAGACCTATAATTGTAAATATCAAACCTGCCTCAGTTAGAATGAATGGAAAGCAGATCTCCAATTTGCTTACATAGGAATATCAGGTTGACTCTATAGCCATACTTGAAAATGCTTCTGAGTGGTGTCAACTTTACTTGAATGAATTTTTCATCTGGATTGACGCACAGTGGTGTATAGTTCACTTCTAAAGCTAGTAGTTGACTTGTGTAGGAAACTCTTGCAGTTTGACACTAAGGTAATGAACTCTGTTTGCATTTTTCTACGCTTTTTTTTAAACTTAGTTTCATTTCATTTTCATGAAATGTTTGTGTTGTCTATAAAATCTGAGGATGGTTATAAATACTGTAAGTATTGTAATGTTATGAATGCAGGTTATTTGAAAGCGTTTATTATTATATCATTCCTGATAACGCTATGTGAGTGTTTTTAATAAAATTTATATTTATTTAATGCACTCTAAGTATTGCCTTGTGGAAGTTTCTGTTTACTGCCTGAATTACTGCCACCTCAATAAGGCAAAAGGGAATAAAATATGTTGGAGGTAATATCCAAGTAATTAAGGCCAAAATATTTCTCTGATTGAACAGTCTGGAGATTCAACTTACTTTTTTCCCCAGCTTACTTTTTAGCCTGTTCAGTTTGCATGTGCAGCCACTGTAAGTCAGGGATGGAGTGACGGCCCTTCTGCTGACTTTGGATGGCCCATCCCTTCTGGTGTGTGGCCTCTGAGGTCCACCAGTGACAGCAGGTGTCCCGAGGTGGAGTTCATATAGCTGAGGTCTGAGGCCAGCCCTGTTCTCAGGTTCTCGTCTTCCTCTTCATGGCCACTCTTCCCAAGGAAGATGCCTCTTCCTGCCTATCTGAGAGTCAGGCTGTGTCAGGCGAGAGGAGTCCGGAGAGGTGGCCTGGGAGGCCCCCAACAAATGTGCATGCCCTCACCCATCCCACAGGACTTCAGGAAGCTGGAGGTGAGACTGTCCTCACCTCCACCCCTCTGACGTGTGAATCACCCCACACAGCACCTGCGCTCTCCTGCTGAAATGCTTCCTAGAAACACAAGATAGTGAACACAGTTACCAGTTACAGTTGTGTCTTCAACTCCGCCACCACCCCTTCCCAAACTGGCAGATAAATCCTTTTCATCTTGCATGAAATAAGGGAATTCCCTTTCTCGTATTCTCTATCTGTTCAGCCTGGGCCAAATTTGATTTAAAAAGTCACTCCTGAGCCCAGGAATGACCGCCATCTAGGAACCTTTGAGCTCGTTGGCTGGTTGACTCCTTCAGCAGTCGGCTCAAACCAAGATATTAGGAGAAGGAGCAACTTCACTGCGAACAAGCAGTGAGCCAATGATTTGATTTCTATTTTTAATTTCAACCCTTGGGGATGTCAGCGCTCATTTCGCAGTCCATCCTCTGGCTGGATGTGGGAACCTCCTACTCTTCACAGTGGCTCATCTCCACTGGCCAGGGCAAGGGGAATTTAAGATTCTGTGAGCTCAGAAGCTTTTCCTGCTAGGGCCCCATCCCAATCCCAGGTGGTGGAGGCTGGGGAGGCTGCTGTGCTATGAATGACAGTGCCAGCAGGCCTGCCACTCAGGAGCCTGCAGGTGGACTTGTCAGGGAGACAGCTGGAAATGACAGGTGAGCCAGCATCCACAAAGCTCCATTGGCCCCTGGCCTCCTCTGGAAATGATGGCCAAGAATGAACTTTTTCATCACGAGGCCTGCACATGGCTGCCCTTGCTCCTGTCCTCTGCCTCTTCAGCTGGTTGATTGTAAAAACCCTCCTGCGTTGGGAAATTCCAGCCTGGCTTTGACTCCTGCCCACTTCTGCTGCCCTGCGCTCACCTGCATGAGAACCACACTCAGCGAGCAAAGACCTTATTCATTAAGCCACCTACTCCTAAACTGCTGAGAATTTTAGTTGGTTTCATTGGTTTAAAGGCCATCTGGAGGGAGGGCCCATCAAGAATGTCAGCCTGGGGGCATCTTTCCTCTCCTGCCACTGTTGGTTGCATGAAGACAGGAACTTCAGTCAAGTTGCTGGGCTTCCCAGGGAGGGATGGGCACTTCCTTCCTGCCCCCTCCCTCCCCTGAGAAACTCTAGTTGTTGCAGTGGTGAGAAAAGATGCTTAGAAGAGAATTGACTGCGATTATAGATTACGTCAGTTTTACTGCACTCTTCAAGTTTCAAAGAACAGAGATACTTCTTTTCCCGTATATTGGAGGCCACCTGCCTGCATTTGACCTCTCTTACCAGGCAGTTTCTCACAGATCTCTCTGCTTGTTGACTCCAACACTCACTCCTGAAGGGAACCACTCTTCTTGCACACGCACTCAATGAACATGCTTTCTTTGGGGGCTTCCCTTCATGCTATTTCAAAAGGAATTTCTCTACTCAAGTTGACACTTTACTTCTTAATCAATCCTTAATTCAAACTGAAATGAAATTTCTACTTAGGTGTTGAGTAAAATAGTAGTTACACAAAGACACTCTCCACTTCTTCCCTGGCCCCACCTGACAACTTCGGGCCATTTAAATCTGCTCAATTAAGGGTTAGAGGCAGGTCCACTGAGTATGCTTTTAGTCCTTGCACAGAAGTGTCACGTTGATAGAAATCTGGCTGGTGTTGCTTGAAAGTCCAGATGCCGTGGAGCCCAGCCCTGCTCTCAAGGGCAGCCTGGACTGGGCTTCAAGGAACACGATGACGATGACGTGCGAGCAGAGGAGTGGAGAGCACTGGGCTTTAGGGCAGCCTGGCGGATTCACTGGCCCGTGCCTCGAGGCCTCGTCTGTGAAAACCAGGACAGCAGCGCCTTCCTGGTGGGGACGTGGGGAGGACCAAGGAGAAGGTGAAGCCTCAAGCACGACTAGAACAGGTGCTATTCTCACAAGGTGTCTCATTGCTCTCCCTCCCTCCCATTGGCTTTGTGCGAGAGGTCATTCCCCGCACTGCAGCTTAGGCTCGCCCAGCTGACCCCGAGCCACCCCCTCCCCCCAGGCGGGAACCCTAATTCCCTTACCTGACAAAGCAAGTTTACCTAACAGCATAAAAGCATCACTAGGACCTCAAAGCTGCAGAGAAGACTGTGACAAAACGGGAAATAGTCCCCTGACCCGTAATCCTACAAAGCCTCAAACTGATTTTCAGATGAGTTAATAATCCCGTGACGGCATGAAGACTCCAGGAGTCAGAACATCAGAGTTTCCAATTTACCAAATACGCATCGAGGATGAATAAAAAGCTCAAACAGTTTAAGGTTTAAAAGCAGAAGAAAAAAATCATGGGGCCAGCCCGGTAGCAAGGTGGTCAATTTCACATGCTCTGCTTCCGCGGCCGGAGTTTGCGGGTTCGGATCCAGGAGCAGAACTCTAGGCCTTGCTAATCAGGCCAGGCTGTAGAGGCCCACATACAAAATGGAGGAAGACTGGCACAGATGTTAACTCAGCAACAATCTTCCTCGGCAAAAGACACTAGCTCAGGGCCAATCTTCCTCACCAAAAACAAAAGAAGAAAAAATCAAAGAGAAAAAAATAAATGATTGAGGAAATTATCATATTTTTATTTCCATGGAATTAATGTTTATAATATCCATGTTCCAAATATATGCATTAGAATAAAATGTTTTTAAGGCAGAGTAAGCTAAAATGGAAAGGAAACACTAGTTATGTGTTAAATATTCTGTATCATTGACTTTCAGAGAATTTCATCATTTGTATTCCCTAGAAGATGACACACAGTAAAGAAAGCTCTGGGCCCCAGTCCTGGCTCTGCCAGTTGCCAGTTGTGTGACCCTGGGCTAGGTGCTAATCTTCAATTCCTTATGTGGAAAATGAAAATAATGCCTGTCTCCCAGGTTGTTGTGAGGAAAAATGATTTCACTTAAAGTACCTTGAAAGAACTAAAAAGAAGCAGCCAGCTATTATAATTATGTAATTAGTTCAGCTGAGGCTGCTACTTTGTACCACAGTGGTTTTATTTTATGCATTTTCAAGTTGTTTGTGAGAAAGAGGCAGTACTCACCAACTGCACAAACCAGGGATAAGCAGACTTGTCTGCTATCTTAGAGGTCACCTTTCCCAACTCTGGTTTTATATGCTCACTCATTCACTCATGCATTCACAAATAGTTGTGAGTATCACTCTTAAAAATGGTGTCAGGCACATTTCTTGGAGTTGGGCGTCCAGCAAAGAACAGAACCAGTAAGTCCCTATCCTCTGGAACTTCCATTCTAGTTGGGAGAGAGACACAGAACAAGGTAAATATGGAGATGAGTGCTGTGGGGAAAAGGAAAGCAGAGTGAGAGGAAAAGGAGGGATGGAGGGCCTTCTAAATGTAGGTTGGCCAGGGAAGACTTACAGGTAAGGTAATATTTGAAGGCACTGAAGATGCGAGCCATGTGCATATTTGAGAAAGTACATCAAGCAGAGAGAACAGCAAGTGAAAGGCCCTAAAGTGGGCTCATGAACACAGGAAGGCCGTGCCTGGAGCCAAATGAGTGATGAAGAGAGTGGTGGGGATAAGCTCAGATGGTGGAGGGCCCCATTGTGGGGCATGGTAGCTCCTCCGGCCTTTCCTCTAAGTAGATGGTGGTATTAGAGCATTCTCAGCAGAGGAGGAACATGAGCTGACTTGCATTTGAAAGGATAACTCTGTGTTAAAATAGATTTTAAAAGGCAAAGACAGATCCAAGTTTATGAAGCTAACAGGTCACCTAAAGTTTTAATCCAAAACATTCTCCTCCAAGACATATAAGAACAAAACTGTCTAAAACCAAAGACAAGAGAGAATTTGAAAAGAGGCAAGAGAAAAAAATTCTTTCATACAAAGGAACCCCCGTAAGGCCGTCAGCAGATTTCTTAGCAGAGACCTTACAGGCCAGGAGGGATGGGATGATATATTCAAAGTGCTAAAAGAAAGAAGCTGGCAACCAAGGATACTTTACCTAGCAAAGCTGCCCTTCAGAATTGAAGGTAAAATAAAGACTTTCCCTAACAAACAAAAGCTGAGGGAATTCACCACCACTAAACCAGCCTTACAAGAAAAGCTAAAATGAGTTCTTCAAGTTGAAACAAAAGGATGGTAATTAGTAATGTGAAAACACATGAAAATATACAACACATGGTAAAGGTAAGCATATACCCTAACACTATAATGTGGTGATGTACTAAATACTTCACTCCAGAAGAAAGGTTAAAGCACAAAAGCATAAAATAGTTACAGCTTCAACAATTTGTTAATGGATGCACAATTTTAAAAAAAGGTGGTAAATGATGACATCAGAAACATAAATGGAGGGGTGAAAGGATAGAGTTTTTGTATGTGATCAAATTGTTATCAGCATAAAAAAGACTGTTATATCTGTAAGATGTTTTATGTAAACCTCATGGGAACTACAAAGCCAAAATCTATAGTAGAAATGTAAAGATAAAGGGAAGAAAATCAAAGCATTCCACTATAGAAAATCATCAATACAAAAAGGAAGGCAGCAAGAGAGGGATAAAGGAACAAGGGGACTATAAAACAAAAAATTAACAAGATGGCATTAGTTAGTCCTTACCTATTAAAAATTACTCTGAATATTAATGGATTAAATTCTCCAGTGAAAAAGCATAGAGTGGCTGGATGGATGAAAAACAAGACCCAGCTGTATGCTGCCTACAAGAGACTCACATCAGCTTTAAGGACACACATGGGCTCAAATGGAGGGATGGAAAAACACATTCCATGTAGTGGAAACCAAAAGAAAGCAGGGGTAGCTAAACTTACATCATAAAAATTAGACTTTAAGCCAATAACAGTAACAGGACACAAAGATAGACATTATGTAATGATCGGGGGCGGGGGGCTGGTGGGTCAATTCATCTAGAAGATAAAACAATCACAAATATATATGCACCCAACATCAGAGCACCTAAATATGTTACGCAAACACTAACAGATCTGAAGAGAGAGACAGACAACATACAATAATAGCAGAAGACCTCGGCTCTCCATTCTAACAGTGAATACATCATCTAGACAGAAAATCAGCAAAGAAACATGAGACTTCAACCAAACTTTAGACCATATACACCTAACAGACACGTGTAGGACACTGATCCAACAGCAGCAGGATATGCCTTCTTCTCAAGTGCACATGGAACTTGCTTCAGGATAGAGCACGTGATCGGTCACAAAACAAGTCTTAGCAAATTTAAGAAGATTAAAATCATAACAGATATCTTTTCCAGCCACAATGGTATGAAACTAGAAATCAGTAACAAGAGGGAATCTGGAAAATTCACAAATGTGTGCAGATTAAACAACATACTCCTGAATATCCAATTTATCAAAGAAAAAAATCAAAGAAGAAATCAAGAAATGACTTGAAACAGACAAAAATGGAGGCACGACACAGCAAAGCCAATGGAACACTCAAGGACAGCCCTGAGAAGGAAGTTTATAGTGATAAATGCATGTTAAGAAAACTGAAAGATCTCAAGTAAACAATCTAAATTTACACCTCAAGAAACTAGAAAAAGAAGAACAAACTAAGCCCAAAGTCGGCAGAAAAAAGGCAATGACAAGGATCAGAGCAGACATAAATGAAAGAGACTAGTAAAAACAATAGAAAAGATCAATGAAACTGAATTGGTTTTTTGAAAAGATAAAGAAAATTGACAAACTTTTAGCCACACTAACTCATAAAAATAGGAAGAGGACAGAGGACTCAAATAAAATCAGAAATGAAAGAGTAGTCATAATTGATAGCATAGAAATACAAAGTATCATGAGAGACTGCTAAAAAGAGTTATATGCCAAAAAACTGAATAACCTAGAAGAAATGGATAAATTCCTAGAAACATACAACCTACCAAAACTGACTCATAAAGAAACAGGAAATCTGAACAGAGCAATTACCGGTAAGGAGATTGAGTTAGTAGTTAAAAACCTCCCAACAAACAAAAGTCCAGAACCAGACAGCTTCAGTCATGAATTCTACCAAACATTGAAAGAATTAACAACAATCCTCAAACTCTTCTAAAAAATTGAAGAAGAAAGAACACTTCCAAACTCAATTTACAAGGCCAGCATTACCTTGATACCAAACGAGACTAAGACACCGCAAGAAAAGAAAATTACTGGTCAATATCCCCAATGAACGCAGATGCAAAAACTCCCTACGAAACATTAGCAAACCAAATTCAACAGTACATTGAAAGGATCATACACCATGATCAAGTGGGATTTATTCCAGGGATGCAAAGAAAGGTCAACATCCTCTAATCAATAGTGTGATACACCACATTTACAAAATGATGGATAAAAATCATATGATCTCAATAGATGCCGAAAAAGCCATTTGACAAAATTCAACATCAATTTATGATAAAAACTCTCAACAAAGTGAGTGTAGAGGGAACATACCTCAGTATAATAAAGGCCATATATGACAAGCCCACAGCTAACATCATACTTAACAGTGATAACCTGAAATCTTTTCCTCTGAGATCAGGAACAAGACAAGGATGCCTAATTGTGATTTTTATTCAACATAGTATTGAAGGTCCTAGCCAGAGTGATTAGGCAAGAAAAAATAAAAGGCACTCAAATTGGAAAGGAAAAAGTAAAACTATCACTATTTGCAGATAATATGATACCATGTACAGAAAACCCTAAAGACTCCACCAAAAATATATATCTAATAAATATGTATATAAATTATAAATTTATATATATAAATATAATAAAGGAATTTAGTAAAGTTGCAGGATACAAACATAAATATAGAAAAATCAGTTGCATTTCTATACACTAATAACAAACTATCAGAAAGAAAAATTAATCTTGTTTACAAGTGCATCAAATACAATAAAATATCTGTGAATAAATTTAACCAAGGAGGCAAAAGACCTGTACACTGAAAACTGTAAGACAAGGATGAAAGAAATTGAAGACAACACAAATAAATGGAAAGATATTCCATACTCATGGATTGGAAGAATATTAATTAAATGTCCAAAGAAATCTACATATTCAATGTAACTCCTATCAAAAGTCCAACGGCATTTTTCACAGAAATAGAAAAAACAATTCTAAAATTTTTATGGAAACACAAAAGACCCCAAATAGCAAAAGCAATCTTGAGAAGAAAGAACAAAGGTGGAGGCATCAAGATTGCTGATTTCAAACTATATTACAAACCTATAGTAGTCAAAACAGTGTGGTATTGGCATGAAAAACAGACACATATGTCAAAGGAACAGAATAGAAAGCCCAGAAATAAACCCATGCATATATGGTCAATTCATTTATGGCAAAGGAGCCAAACTATACAATGGGGAAAGGACACTCTCTTCAATAAATGGTATTGAGAAAATTGCACAGCCTCATGCAAAAGAAAGAAACTGAACCACTATCTTACACCAGACACAAAAATTAACTCAAAATGGAATAAAGACTTGAACATAAGACCTGAAACCATAAAAATCCTAGAAGAAAACAATCAGTAAGCTCCTTGACATTGGGCTTGAGGACGATTTTTTGGATTTGACACCAACAACAGACAAAAGCAACTAAAGCAAAAATAAATACATGGGTCTACATCAAACTAAAAAGCTGCTGCATAGCAAAAGAAACCATCAACAAAATGAAAGAAAACCTATGGAATTGGAGAAAATATTTGCCAATCATGTATCTGATAAGAGGTCAATATCCAAAATATAGAAAGAATTCATACTACTCAATAGCAAAAAACAAACAATCCGATTAAAAAGTGGGCAAACTGAATAAACGGTTTTACAAAGGAGACATACAAATGGCCAATAAGTATGTGAAAAGATGCTCAATATCACTAATCATCAGGGAAATGCAAATCAAAACCACAATGAGCTATCACCTCACACCTGTTAGATGGCTGTTATCAAAAAGAAAGAAGTGCTGGTGAGGATGTGGAAACAAGGGAACCTTTGTACACTATTGGTCAGAATGCAAATTGGAGCAGCCACTATGGAAAACAGTTTGGAGTTTCCGCAAAAAATTAAAAATAAAATTACCATACGATCCAGCAATCCCACTTTCGAGAACATATCCAAAGGAATTAAAATCAGGATCTTGTAGAGATGTCTGCACTCCCATGTTCGTTACAGCATTACTCACAATAGCCAAGACATGGAACCAATCTAAGTGCCCATCAACAGATGAATGGATAAAGAGGTTATATATACATACATACATACATATATATACATATACACATACATGTATATATATATATGTACACACACATACAATGAATATTATTCAGCCATGAGAAAGAAGGAAATCCTGTCATTTACAACAGTTTGGATGCACCTTGAGCGCACTATGCTAATGAGGTAAATCAGACAGAGAGAGACAAATACTATATGATATCACTTATATGTGGAATCTCAAAAAGTCAAACTCAGAAACAGACAGTAGAGTGGTGGTTACCAGGCGCTGGTGGGGATGTGGCAAGATACTGGTCAAAGGGCACAAGCTTCCAGTTGTAAGATTAACGAGTTTGAGGATCTAATGTACATCATGGTGATTTTAGCTAATAATACTATATCACATACTTGAATGTTGCTACGAGAGTAGACCTTAAGTGTTTCCGCCGTGAAAAAGAAAAAGAATGGTAACTATCTGATGGGATGGAGGGGTAGCTATGGTGGTAATCGGTTTTACAATATCTAAGTATATCTAATTAACACACTGTAGACCTTAAACTTACACAGTGTTACATGTGAATTATATCTGAATAAAGTTGGAAAATTTTTAAAAAGGCAAAGACAGAAGTAAGGAGGCCACTGTAAAAAGCCAAATAAGAGATTAGGATAGTAGAGGCAACGAGAAGGGGTTGAAGCAAGGATGTGGGTGTGAACAGAAGAAAGTCAGAATGCCTTCAAAGCTTTCAGCTTGAGCAACTGGAGGACGGAAATTGCCATTTCCTCAGGAGGGAAGAACGACATTCAGATGGGAAGACTGTAGAAAGAGAGGGTTTGGGGGCGGGATCCGGAAGAGCTGGGAGTTTACTTTCAGAGATGTTGAGTTTGAGATGCCTACTAGGCATCCAAGTGGAGGTTTTGAAAAGTCAATTGGAAATGAAATCTGGATTGAGGGAAGAAGTGTGGCTGGAGATGCAGGCACAGGAGTCGTCCGCACAAGATGTTCGGAAAGCCATTAGACCAGATGGAATCACCTCCGGAGGAGTCTAGATTGAAGAGAAAAGACGCCCAAGGACTGAGCCTGGGCCCTTCCAATATTCAGAGATTGAGAAGCGGGAAGAACCCTTGCGAAGACTGAGAAAGAGCCCTTAAGGAAGTAGGGGGTGGGGTAGGGACGAGAGGTTTTCTGGAAACTGAGTGAAGAAAGAGCTCTAAGGAGGAGTGTGATCGATGTCTCACATGCTGCGGAGACGTTGAGAAAGAGGCGGCCTGGGAATGGACCGCTGGGTTTAGGGGCAGGGGGTCCTGGCTGACATTTATGGGGCCTGTCTTGCCAGGCTGGCAGGGGCCCTAGGCTGACTGGGAGAGTTCAGGTCGTGCAGAAGAGGGATTTCAGAGCATGAGCGCAGGTGGTCCTTTCACTGGGTTTTGCTGTGATGGGAGGAATGAGGCAGAACCTACAGGGTAGGTGGAGGCACAGAAAAGCTTTTTAAGGTGGGGCACCATATAGTTCCTCTGCACGTGGGTGGGAATGACCCCATGGAGACAGAAAATTGATAATGCAGGAGAAAGAGCGTGGGGGAATTTCCGGCATGATGTCCTTGAGCAGCCTTGTTTAAATCAAACAAGTGAAGAAACTGAGGCCTCAGGAAGTAGAGCAGCTTGGCTGAGGTCATGAAGCAGTGAGGGGTCAGGCCTTCCTCCAGGTCCCACAAGACTCGGCACTGGGTCAGGCTGCAGGCCCACAACCCAGGCAGGAGCACGGCGTGGGGAATCCCATCGCTGCATTCAGCAAACGCCATTTTGTTACAATCAAATATGTACCCTGTTTCTAACTAAAACGGGTTGTTTTTTCTGAAGCAGAGGTGATGGTAGGTCTTTCACAATTATCATAAGAATTTTGTGTCGTGACAGTTCATGTCCAAAATGCTAAAAAGATAATTTGAAAATCACAAGTAGGCAAACCTCTCCCTTTCTGCAGATACATACAGGCTGTGTTCTAACCAGGAGGCGTCATCGCCCCGTACAATGTGAAGCCACAGTGCGGTCTCGTCCAAGTTCTTGCAGAACTCGGATAAGAGTAAGATCTGCAGAGGTTTATTCCTATTCCATTTTTTTTTTTCTTTTTAACATAATGTCATTGTAAACCTTAGGAAGATAGACACTTCAGGGAGAACAAAACATTAAATGTGGTGATAATACAGTCCTCCTACGCAGCGAGGTTCATCAGGAGTCGAGTGTGAGCTGTGCTATGGCTGCTTGGGTGCTCCTTGGCCCTTCGATTGCAGTAATTTGGTTTATCCAACAACCATTATTAGATCCTGTTATTGATCAAATCATCTAATCTCTTTAAGCTTTGCTTACACATCTGACAAACGAGGGATAACATATTTGCTGCAAAGTTGTCGTGGAGATTGAATCAGATTATTTACATAAAACAATGTGTAGCAAGACGCCCAGACAGACTAAGCAATTGAGTGCAGCCTGACCCACTCCCCTCCTTCTTTGGTTCCGTTTCAGGCAGTGCCGGCCCTGCCTCCTGTCCCAGCAGTAGCTGAGCGGCTATGTGCAAGGTCTGTCCAGTACAGAAAGGCTGCATGTGCGCCTGCCCTCGGAACCTCGCACACACACGGGCCACAGACCTCCAGAGCAGCCGGCCCACCGTGTCCCTTCAGGGCTGCTCTGCTCTCAGGACCGAGCTCAGCGCTGGCCGGGGCTCCCGCTCCTTCTGGATGGACACTGCTCTGGTCCTGGCGCCTCTCTTGCTGCTCCACAGCCCCCTGTCCTCAGTCCCACTGTACACTGAGTCAGCCTGAACCACTTTTGTCCCCAGCACGGCAGCTCTGCACGGGACACTCCCGCTCCTCCACTCGGGTGCTGTCCCTGTCTCCTCTCCATCGCCTGGCAGGCTAGCGGCCTGGCCTGCTCCTTGAGGGTGGGGCTGGGGTCGCTGCGGCCCTGGCTTTACTCACCACCCCCAGTCTAGTGCTGACATGTAGGAGGGGTTCAAGCAAGAGTGAGCTCAGTTCCCTGAAAGAATTTCTCATGAAAGTTCAGACGTCATACGAGGCCGCCCAGGCTGGGAGCTCCAGGCAGGCCGCTCTGTTGAGAGACGTGGGAGTTTAGAGGAGGGAGCCGTCACTGCCTCACAGACTGACGCAGCCTGGGAAGGCCACACTTAGGCAACTTGCAAACGTACAAGCATTTTTTGTGAGTAGCAAGGAAGGGGAGAAATTCAAGAGTAAATCCTTGGACTGGAGAAAGAAAGGGGATGGGGGGAGACTATATCCAACTGAAAAGCTTCTGCACAGGAAAGGAAACCATCAATAAAACAAAAAGACAACCCAACAATAGAAGAAGATATCTGCAAATCACATATCCGACAGGGGGTTAACGTCCAAAATACATAAGAACTCACACAACCCAACAACAACAAAACAAACAACCCAATTAAAAAATGGGCAGAGGGTCTGAACAGACATTTTTCCAAAGAAGACATACAGGTGGCCAACAGGCACACGAAAAGATGTTCAACATCACTAATCGTCACGGAAATGCAAATCAAAACCACACTGAGATATTGCCTTACACCGGTCAGAATGGCTGTAGTCACCAAGATGAGAAATAACACGTGTTGGAGAGGAGGTGGAGAAAGGGGACCCTCATACACTGCTGGTGGGAATGCAAACTGGTGCAGCCACTGAGGAAAACAGTCTGGAGATTCCTCAAAACATTAAGAATAGAAATACCACATGATCCAGCTATTCCACTTCTGTGTATTTATCCAAAGAACAAAAAAACACTAATTCAAAAAGGTATCTGCACCCCTATGTTCATTGCAGCATTATTCACAATAGCCAAGACTTGACTTAAGACTAAGTGCCCAGCAATGGACGAATGGATAAAGAAGATGTGGTACATGTATATACACACAATGGAATACCGGTCAGCCATACAAAGGATGAAATCTTGCCATTTGCAACAATATAGATAGATCTTGAGGGTGTTATGCTAAGTGAAACAAGCCAGACAGAGAAAGACAAATATTTTACGATTTCACTCAAATGTGGAAGATAAATAAACATACAGATTGGTGGTTACCAGAGGGGTGGGGGTGGGGGGAGGGTGAAAGGAGTAGAGGGCACATTTGCACAGTGACAGAAACTAGACCAATCGTGGTGAGCATGATGTAGTCTTCTCAGAAATTGAAATATAATGATGTACACCTGAAACTTTAAAAAAAAAAAAGCAAAGGAAAGAAAACTAAAATAAGAACATAAAAAGAACAAAATCCAAAATGACAGAGAATAGCCAGAATCTGCAAAATCATCCAGAGATGTGGCTTACTCAGGTCACCAGAATGTATTTCCTGGGTGAAAACCATGGTCAGGGCAGTTTGGAAGATGAAACAAAACACATGAAAGGCCTGCCACCTTGAGAGCTGATGGGGGAGGCGGGGATGGGCCGCGTCACAAAGGCGAAACGCAAGCGTGAAAGCAGCAGGTGCCAAACACCAGCACCCAGGCCTCGTGGTTGTTCCGAGGAACAGCAGGTCCCTGGAGGGGCCGTCCCGGGGAGGCTGGGCAGAGAGGTGAGACCTGAGCTGGATCTGAAGGACGGGGGCGTTTGGCTGGGTGAGCGGACAGAGAAACACTGCCCACAGCTCCTGTTTTAGGTGGGGCCCTCCTCCCCCGGACAGAATCCCTTTAGAATTACCGAAGGTAAAAGGACTTGCAGGCAATGCGGAAAAGGAGACAAAATTCCGGCTTTCGATAAACCTGACTCTGATTCCAAAATCTGTGCTTTCTGCACCATTTCCCCATCTCTGCTAAGTGGCAGTGGTGGCATCTGTCTCGCAAAGTGGCTGTGAGGAGCCCATCAGCAGGGTGGGAATGAGTCCTGCAAGATGCCCAGCTCCTCCAGACGATTCGGAGAATTTGTGCTTACTGCCTTAAAATCGTTTTCTGAGACAGGAGGAAGTAGAATAGGGAAGGGAGAGCCCAGAGACAGGGGCCCTTCAGGAGAGTCAGGTCTGCGGAGCAGGTGAGCGATGCCACAGCCAAGAACCGCAGGGGCAGGGCCTGTGGGAGCAGCGGAGGCCGCTGAACTGAGGATGCTGAGGCGCCCGGAGAGCTGGGCGCAGCCTGAGTCAGTCAGGGGAGCGATGGGGGTATGTGGGCACGCATTTTCCGGAGCCCAGGAAGAGAAATATCTAAACCAAGGGCCAAAGGCTGGCTGAATCTGCAAAATCAGAAAATAGAGCTTTTTTTTTTAAGATTTTATCTTTTTCCTTTTTCTCCCCAAAGCCCCCCAGTACATAGTTGCATATTCTTCGTTGTGGGTCGCGAGCTTTTTTTTTTTTTTAACAAAAACTCAAAGGTAAAGGGAGAAGTGCCAATGAGGGTGTGTCCTGCCTCACAGAGGACACGTCACCATGGGGGGGTCACAGTGTGAGTGCGCCTCTGCTGTCCATGCTCGCTGGTGCCTTGCACACATGCAGGCAAAGGCTGGAGTCAGAGTGAGCCTGGCAGGTTCAGGCCACCGGGAGGGAGGAAGCCGAGTGGGCCCAGGGAAAAGCCACAGGAAGAAACGTGCGCTGCTCTGAATGGTGTGTGGAGACAGCGGGGAGCAAACACAGTGAGCACCAGGCTGGAAGGGCCTGCCTCCCGAGAGAAGTCCACCGACGCAGCTCCACTCCACCAAGGAGGCAGTTCACCGAGGCTGACGCACACCCAGGCCGCCACCTCCTACGCAGAAGTCAAGAGTAGATCCTGACCTCTCACTGGATCTGTGGCCAAAGAAACAGGACGTGGCTGGAGACAGTCCTTCCTGCCCATCCTGGGGCCCAAACCCATAGCAACAGCCCGCGCCAGGTCCCTCTTCCTCTTCTCTTGGGCCCTGGGCCCTTGAGTCAGCCTTGTGACAAGAGGGCAAAGGACCCAAAGGGTCAGCACGCACACAGTTCAAGACAGCCAAGAGGCCCTGGGAAATGTCCTGTGGCGCAGACAGACGACTGAAAGACAGCCACCTGCAAACCAGGACCCACCCCACCTTCCCTCTGGTTTTACCTAAATGCACATTCATTGAACACAGCTTCTTGAAGGAGTCCCGTCTGAGAGGGACTAGACGAGGTAAAAGCGTGGCCTGGCTGACTGTGGGCTTGGGTTCAGATGACAGTTTCATCAGTGGCAAGCTTGTTACTAACCAGCAAGCCTGTTCTCTTCATATTTGAGATTCTTTATCAAGAAAAGGCGAGGAATGGTACCTACACATTAGGGAACCACGGGGGTTAAGTAAGATCACTTGTGAGTGTCAGTTCCAGTGTAGCGTCCGTCCTGTGCGCTCAGAAAGTGGCGGTTACTGGAGGTTATAATTCTATAAATCCAGGATTGCAGCTGACATGAATTAATTTCAAACTAAAATGTTTTTAAAGTTTCAAAAGGTAACAAAGTTCAACTACAACTTCCCTCCACATGGACAAATCTCACAGATGCTGACCAAAAACAGCCGAGCACAAGGGGACGTGTGCAAAAACAGGTGAAACGAACCCATGGGGTTAGGAAATCAGGGTAGTTGTTTCCCTCAGAGAGAAGATGGGGGCGGGGGAGGGGGCGCCTGGCAGGACATCTGGGCACACTTGCACCTAGGAGCTGGGTACACTAGCACCTGGGAGCTGGGCACACCTGCAGGTATATTGGTGTGTTCGTGCGAAAGCTCACTAACCTACATGCTTAGGAGAGGTGCCCTTTTCTTATAATTCATTACAAATTATAATTCATTACAAAGTTCACTAAACAAAGTTTTAGAAAGATAAAGTCTTCATTTTTCCTCTCATATGCTATAGGAACCTGGCTCCTCCCATTCATTCACTCATTTCACAAACATTTGTTGGACACCTACTGTGTGCCAGGCACCATTCCAGATGCATGAGACACATCAGCAGACAAGACGGAGATGTTGCTGTCAGCCGCAAGGAGCCCTCGGATACAGGGAGCGCAGGGGCTGGCATGGTCGGGCGGGGAGAAGAATCCTGGCTAAAACCCTCAACTTTCAGTTTCCTCATGAGGTGAACGGGCATGATAAGTGTCTTGCCTACATTTCAGAGGATATGTATGCCGTTTAAACCCTATCAGGTAGAGGAAAGCTTCTCCCAGGACCTCATAGAGAACCCAAGGCGACGGTGTAACTCCTCACGACGTCCTCACGGCAGAGGTTAGGCAGGCTCTCTCTCCACTCCACGACGTGGCTCTCGGATCCTCTTTACTTTGCTTCTAGTTACATTCATGGTTTCAAAATCCAGAAATCTGGGACAGTACCTAAGAGTAACTTCAATGGGGAGGGCACTCAAAAACATCCCCCCAAATATCAAAAATACCCCCCAAAGCTACTCTAGAAGAAGATAAAACCTAAGTTGAAGCGTGATGTCAACAGAATGGTGGACTAGGACTCTCCAAGCCTCACTTCTCCACAGAAACATTAAACACATGCACCAAAAAACTGGCTAAAATAACCTTATAAGAGCCCTGGAAAAAAGTCAAAGTTCTACCAGCAACCAAGAGAACACCCAGTCAAGCAAAAGCCACATTCAAAATGGTAGGAAGTTTTGTGGGGTTTTGACTTGCCCTGCCCCACCACCTCCAGGGCGAGGCACAGTCTTGGGCTGGGAGAGGCGGCTTCCCAGTTTCCCTTTCCTTCCCATGAAGCAGAGGGTCAGAGCAGGCCCTCTAATCTGCCTGGGTCTGTCTGAACGCCACTCTCTGTTTCGCCGAACCTAGAGCTCACAGGGGAGAGGAGTGGACACTGCTCGGGAAGCTGCACAGAGACCAGGACCCTAGACACCTGGGGCAAGAGATTACAGTGGAGACAGAACAGACCATCTAAGGCCCTGAGGAGAAGCTGGGGCAAGACACTCTGGGGAAGTAAAACATTCAAAGCAGCCTTGTGGGGAGGAGGTGAAAAACCACACACAGGCCCGCGCAAAACTCACGCCCAGAAAGGACTTGAAAAGATCTCAAGTTTCCACCTCAGGCTGATCCCAAGGCCCAGAGCACACACAGCTAATTAGAGAAGGGCTCCCCCAGCAACGGCCAGTCTCCAAAGACTGGGGGTGACCGCTGGGTTTCCAAATGTCCAATTTTCAACAATGACAAAAAAATCCCAAGAAGCAGGAAAGAGGAAACAGGAAGCCATGGCTCGTTCCAAAGAAGAAAATAAACTGGCAGAACGCCTCCCTAGAGAAGCGTAGACGTTGGATCGACCAGGCCGAGAGCTTAAAACAACTGTCTTACTCAACAACGAAACAACATACAACCCAATTAAAGAAGGGACAAAGGACTTGAATACACATTTCTCCAAAAAAGATATAAAAACAGCCAATAAGCACATGAAAAGATGCTCAGCATCACTGCAACATCACATTTGCATTTGCAGAAATGCGAATCAAACCTCAACGAGCTGCCCACTTTACACCCACCAGGACAGCAAGAACGAGTGTTGGTGCGGATGTGGAGAAACGGGAACTCTTGTGCCCTGCTGGCAGGAATGTGAAACGGTGCAGTTGCTGTGGAAGGAAATATGGTGCTTCCTCAAAAAGATCAAACCTAGAATGACCATATGATCTAGCAGTTCCACTGCTGGGTACACGCCCAAAATAACTGAAAGTGGAGACTCAACAGATATATGTACACGCATGTTGATAGCAGCATTATTCACAGTAGGTGGAAACAGCCCAGATGTCCATTGACAGATGAATGGTGTTACGGATGAAAATCTCTGTCCGTTCCCCAAATTCATGTGTTGAAATCCTAACCCTTAACGAGATGGTGTTAGGAAGTGGGGCCTTTGGGAGGTGATTAAGTCATGAGGATGGAGCCCTCATGAATGAGACTAGAGTCCTTATAGAAAGAGACACGAGAGCATGCCCCCACTCTGTTGTCCACCGTATGAGGACACAGTGAGAAGACAGCCGTCTGCAAACCAGGAAGTAGACCCTACCCAGACCCAGGACCTGCCGGCACCTTGGTCTTTGACTCTCCAGATTCAAGAAGAATGAGAAAAACATTTACTTTTTCAGCCTCCCAGTCAATGGTAATTTGTTACAGCAAATCTTAGCCCAAACTAAGAGAAATGGATAAACACAATGTGGTATATACAGACAGTGGAATGTTATTCACTGAAAATTCTGATACGTGCTGTTACATGGGTGACCCTTGAGGACATTGTCCTAAGTGAAGTAAGCCAGACACAAAAGGACAAATCGTGTATGATTTCACTTTTAAGAGGCCCCTAAAGTCGTCAGGTTCATAGAGACAGAAAATGGCATTGTTGTTGCCAGGGTCAGGAGTAGGGGGAATGGGGAGTTAGCGTTCAATGGGGACAGAAAGTTATTTTGGGAAGTTGAAAAGCTTCTGGAGATGGATGCTGGAGATGGTTGCCCGACAATGTGAATGCACTTAATGCCACTAAACCATACACCTAAAATTGTTAAAATGACAAGTTTTATGTTATATATATTTTGTCATGATAAAAAAGAATTAAAAAGACCTAAGCTAAAAATGTGGTATCTCTGCAACCCCAGACTTTGTCAGTCCCCTTGTGCCCCCTTCTAAACACGTTACCTCCCAGAGCCCTTCCAATGCTTTTCATGTATTTATGCCTTCGACAAATATTTATTGACCATGTGCCAGGCATAGCTCTAGACACAAGAAATACAATAGTTAAAAAAAAATCTCTGCACTCTTTGGGACACTGCCCTCAAAGTAGACAGGAATTCTGGAGCTACTAGTGCCTGGTTCCACCTCTGCTGTGCAACGGAGCGGTCAGCTCTGCACCGCCAAGCAAAAGTAGCGTTTTCATGGTAAAGATTCACAACAATGGCCTTCGAGGCCAATTCAGTTGAGCATCTGCAGGATTTACAGAAGAGCCAGAAAAGGGGCTGGAAATCAGGGCAAATGCGACTCAGCCCAGACCCCGGGGGCTCCCTGTTGAGTGGACCGCAGGTGGAGGGCACCATATCAGAGGGGTGCTACAATCACTCAGGTGCACGGGGGTCGGGCAGACTGACGGCCAGTCAGGGCTCTTTCGGGTCGAGGCACAGGACCTTCCAAAGGACTGTGAGTTCGCCCCCCAGGCAGGCTGGGGTATGACTTACACATTCACAGCTTAGGAAGTTCCCACTCCAGAGGCTTCGTAAGGAAGTCAATAGTCACTGGCATTTGTAGAGAATTTGACTTGGGGCCAAACTGATCTAAGTGTCTTACACGGAGTATTTCTTTCAATCCTCACCAACCACCATTTAAAAGAAGTACTGTGATTATCTGCATTTTGTAGTTGAGAAAACTGAGACAGGGAATTGAAATAATTTTCTCAAGAGCTAAGTGGCTCTAGAGCCGGGCAGAAAGTAAGCAGACGTGGAAATTCTGTTCTACGCCGGTGATCGGATCTCTGGCTGACCAACCAGAAGAGGGAGAGGCCCACCCGGTCGGCCTTTAGTGCAGCTGTGCAATTTTTAATAGGGTCCCAGGTGACCTCATGTCTGTCGGCCTCACCTCCACTGTCAGCAGAGTCCCGTGGCCCGTGTCCAGGCTAAGACACCTGCCCACTGTTTCCTCGTTTCCTGGCAAAGGGGCCCGGGTCCCTGCGAAAGGGTGAAAGGAAAGAAAACATGGTCTCAGATGCGACCACAGCTCAGGACAGGGAGAACGGCTCACAAGCACATCACAACCCCGCAGCTGGGTGCTCCACGCGCGTCCCCAACACTCCGACAGCGTCAGTGGAAAAGGTTACACCGTGATGTCACGATACCTGGACCCCGCTCCACTCGGCTTCCAGCTCGGCACGACAAAAGCAGAGCGTGTGGGCGCAGGTGGGCGGCGTCTGGTTCCAGGCTCCCGGCCCCAGCGGACGTCACAGAGCCTCGCCCACTGCCTGGCCTGCACATGCGGCGAATCGACCGCCCTCATGGTAACCATTCATTGCCAGAATTCTAGAGGAGGGAAAACCCCAGGGCTGCACAGAATGACAGTCTGCAACGGAAGGACACAAAGGCGCCCAGAAGCCACTCGCTGCATCTGACTGTGAGATCTTTCAGAGGAAAGAGGGCTGCTCAGCTTTTCTGAGTCACTGGTAATGTGAGCCATCTGGAAAGAGAAAGAATGACTCAAGAGAGCACTACCTATCCTGGAAATGGGGTCAAAGAGTGGAGGGTGGGGGCGGGGCTGCAGGTGAGGCTGGAGGAGGCAGTAAGACCACAGGAGGAGCGGCTTCGTTTCCTCAAAGTTGATGCTCTTCTCAAGTATTTAATGGTGACACCAGTGCTCTCAGAAGGCTGGAGACTCAGACTGGCAGGGTGCCATTGACCCCAGAGTTTCAGAGAGGCTGAGCCCAGAAATGAGAGAACCTGAGCTCGCAATCCAGTATGTACAGCATCCACATTTGAAAATCAAAGAGAGGACAATTAACTGGGCTGGGTGAGAAAAATGCCCCACCTACTTCCTCCTCTCTCTGGTGTACATGGACTCACCATGCCAGTGTAGCTGCCACGATTAACCAGGGAACTGGGGTTGGGGGGTGGTCCCTTTCTCCTTAAGAACTACCTAGTGGGCAAAGGGAGCTATTCCTAATTCCTCCTCCGCTCCTTTTCTCATGCTTGCTGCCCTCTTAGAAAAACTTTCCATCAGAGCAGCAAGTATGAGACTTTGCTGTCCCACTCGCCTGGTAAGAAGTTGTTGGAGAAACCACCTCTTTTGGTTCTGATCAGACCCCTGGGAAATGTGTCACTGATGGTCTTCCTGAGACCCAGGGGAGAGACTAGCCTGCTGCATGAGGACAAGGACCTAGTTTCAAAAGAAAGACCATGAGCTTTTCAGCCAGACAGACCTGGGTTCAAATTCTAGCGTTGCCACATCTGAACTTGAACAAGTTACTTAAACTTCCTGCGCCGTGTGGTCCTCGGTCTGAACAAAAGGAAGGGCCATAGCTATTGTGCCAATTAGGTCACAGAACTAAACGAGATGAGGTGTGTGAAGTACAACACTTAGTAAACGTGCTTCTTATTGTAGAAGTTTCTTTTCCAAGGCCACGAAGGCCTCCTCCAGCTTGCTTCCCCTGCCTGCATTCCACCCTACCAGAGATCAAGGAGAACCCGGCAAAGAGCTCAGTCTAGACTGAATACGTTCACGTTTTGTGTGTGTGTTTCTGGTTTGTTTATATTTTCCCCACTAGGAAAAATAAAAAGTGATAAAGGGAAAAAGAGAGAGGTGAGTGTGAGCACATCTGTTCCACGGTGTGGGTGCAGCCCTCAGGGGCATCTGCACTGCCCTCAGATGGGGCAGGACTGGCCCTCCCTGTCGGTGGACGGGGCGGACCTGACCGAGGAAGGTGCCCGTCCTCAGTGTGGAGTGACCCCCTGCACTTTCACTGGCTGTTCTCCAGGCCAGGGCCGGGTGTACGCATCTCACCTTCACACTGAGGCTATCAGAGCCCTGGTTCTCTGAAAGAGCCAGCCCCGAGTTGAGGGCCTGGGAGGCACAGAGCCACAACTCAGTGACCCGCGGCCTTCTCCCAACAAAGAACTTACATCCAGGGCACCTTCATGGCCATGCAACCAGGGCGGCCACCGGAGGACCCTGTACTCAGAGGCCCCATACTTAGAGTTTAATGCTCTTGCTGTCACTTTCTTGAAATTCCTAGATTGTCTTTGAATTTATTTATTTATTTTTTTGGTAAATGAAGTCTGATGGAACAATAGAAAATGTGCTGGGAACCTATAGCCTGGCTCACACCACCTCCCGAGGGTGGTTCTGGCCCAGAGGCCTCCCTGCTCCCACCCTGTGAGCACAGCCACCCTCCCCAGCGGGGTGTGGTGGAGGTTTGGGGTCTGGTAAGTGCCCCTGGAGGCATCTCTGGGCAGAACACAGTGGAGGCTGGTCCCACCCGGGCTGGCAGCACCAAGGCTTGTCTTGTGAGCATCTGGCCAGAGTCAGCATCTCAGCAGGGGATGCATCCCTGGTCCAGGTACCAAGCCCTTGCAGGTGCAGAGGCTTCAGGATCCTTGGGGGTTCTCTTATGTGTTGTGAGTTGGCGCATGGGCCCTTGGGACGGGATGCTCTGGTTCAACTGGCCTAGCACAGAGGTCTGGCTGCTGGAGGGAGGTGGCACCACCCTACATGGCCAGGCACAGCCCCAAGTCCCTTCAAGGATCTACGCTTGCCCTGTGAGTACCCTGTGCCCAGGGGGTCCTCTCTTCCTCCTTCCAACCCACCTGAGCCTGGGCTGTGCACACCTCGTCTGGCCAGTTCTAAGCACTCTTTGGAGAGGATGAGCCCCATAATTCAAATTGCATAATTTCAACAATTCTGTAGAGGAGTTACATTCTCTGATAATTGCATTTTATACTAGCATTGCACAATATAAAGGCAAATGGTAAAATTCATACTGATAATCCAAGATTTTAATTTTTTTTAATGTAGAACATTAAATAGCAAATAGCAAACACCTTGCCAAGTCATGGAAGTTTATATGAACACTTAATGGGCAATTTTTTGGACAAGGGACCCCAGGTTTTCATGTTATACTGGGCCTTACAAATTAGGGAGCCACCCTGGTTAGACCGTTCGATCAACAAAGTGCTGAAGTCCTTTCAGTGTGAGCATCATTCATTCTGAGATTTCCTGAGTCAGAATGAATGAATAATACTTGTCTCTATGCCTCAAAGCAGCTCACTTAATCTCTGGATTTATGTGTGTATTTTTTTATTTTGCCCTTGCCATATGCAAATTCTCTGAGGACAAGGATGGTACCTTATTCATCTTTTATCTTTAGCTCATGTTAAATTTAGCACAATGCTTCAAGCAGGAGAGATTCTCAGTTAAAATGTGCTATATGACTGAAAATCAGAGAAACATAGAAATATTTGAAATGCCCTCACGGAGCTTATCATCTTGTTCTAGAAATAAGAACACAGAAAAGAAGGTAATTCCACCCTTTCTGTGACCAACCCAGGTTTCTCTCCTGAGCTTCAGGCCTGTAGCTCCAACGGCTGGCTGGACACAGGTCTCTGGTCAGATGCTCTGTGGGCACCTCAGATTCAGCTGTCAGCCTTCATCTTTACCCACCTTCACCTCCACACCTGCTCTTCCTCCTCCTGGGGTCCTAGCGTAGGAAATGGCTGCACCATCTGCCTGCACCTCAAGTCAGAAATTTGAGCATCATGCTCTTTCCTCTTTGTATCTCCCATATCATCAGCCTAGCATCCATTCTAAATAATTCTTGATATCTACTTCTTAAGTCCTTCGTTTCCTTCACATGCCACTATCCAGTCTGGGACATCACCAGCTACAGCCTGCACTACAATATTCTGTTTCCCTACTTCTATTTATTAGTAGTTATTTTTTATTAGTAATTATTACTTATTATTCAATTTTTGCCCCTGCCCTATTTAATTGATTTGTGGCATCTTGAAATATTTATTTGGCTGACAAGTTCATTTCAATATATTTCATTACATTGGTGAACTGAAATGTAGTTCTATTCAAGAACTGTGTTCATAAGTGAATTCCTCTAACCAGCAATGAGATCTTACTTCATATCTGCTAGGATGGCCATGATAACAAAAATGATAAAGTATGTGTGCTCCACAAAAAATCTAAGTCCATTGAGCTCCATATGTTTCCTAATTTAATATAAAAGCAATGTTTATACCTCATGTCTGTTCACCAAAATTTGCGTTTTCACAAAATAATTATCACAAAATAATTTCTTGTTCAAAGTTGAACTTCTTTTTAAACTAAATTTGCAGTAACGGTCACAATAATGCCAACCAAATGAACTTCCAAAATGTTTACTTTGATTTCATGAAGTATATTTTTTAAGAAAATGACCATTATTGGAATTATCTGATTTTCTGTTTGAAGCATCTGATAACAATACTGATACAAAACCAGAATCACTTAACTGATGAAGAATGTCTCGTCTGTCAGTGGAGCCGATCGTCACCCCTCGCTGTTGGTGTGTGCACCGGGAAACCTGGGGTGGAAGATGAAAAGAGCAGTCGTGATCTGATGAAAAGTCATGTTCGCAGAGCGATAAGGAAATGTACTCTCTGCATCTGCATGCATGAGATTGTGTAGTCATACTTTCTTGTAAATACTAAGTTGTGAAAGATGATTTTTCAGAGATTTCTGTCTTCTGCTTTTCATTTGGTTAGTGGTATTTTGTTTGATCATTTTGTTGATCAACATCAACTTTCTCAAGAAATAATAATTCAGTACTTAATTTTTCTTTAAACATGTGCTTTTGACTTTTTTGAATTCATGGCTACTGAAAGGGTTTACTAAATAAAAGGCCATCAAATAAGAAAATCAAATAATTGCAGACAGTCTCTGACTTATGATAGTTTGATTTACAATTTTTTGACTTTACGATGGTACAAAAGCAATACTCACTGAGTGGAAACTGTACTTTTGAATTTGGTCTTTGCCCAGCTAGTGATAATCAGTGCCACCCTGTCTCATGATGCTGGACGGCAGCAGTGAGCCACACAACCACGAGGGTGAACAACCGACACACTTCGAGCCCTTCTGCACCCATCCAACCACTGTCTTCACTTTCCGCACAGTACTCAGCAAACCACATGAGACGGTCAACACTTTATTATAAGATGCTTTGTGCGAGAGGACGTTGCCCAACTGTAGGCTCGTGTGAGCGTTCTGAGCACGTTGAAGTTGGGCGAGGCTAGTTTAGGATGTTCGGTAGGCTAGCTGGATTAAATGTATTTTCAACTTACAATATTTTCAATTTATGGTAGGTTTATCAGGATGTAATCCTGTCGTAAGTTGAGGAAGATTTGCAGCTGTAGATTTATAACATACAATAAATGACAGAACCACTGCAGGGGGACTTTTCTCTTTATGCACCATAGCAAGATGACCTAACTTCTATTTCCTGCTCGTTATTTCTTGTACATTTACCCTTCACGGTCCCGTTTTCCACTGACCATGAAGGTTTCCTGCGTCTCACAGGCTGGCACATCAGGAGAAGAGCAGTTTTATATACTGCACCCACCATGACTCGAGACCTAAAGGACTCAGATGTCGTTATCCATTGGGCTGTTTTATCGTGGGAGGTGCCTTTCAGACTCAACCACATGTTAAGGCGAGAATTCTGTTCACTGACATACATCTCAAGCACTCAAGAAGAGCCCATGGTACAAGCTAGAAGTATAAAGTGGAGTTCCTAATTTGTTAAAAGCTGAAAAACCCCACGCCCCTCCTCCATCGCTCACATCTGGTCTCACATAGCAGAGTCCACCTGCTCAGAATAAGGAGAAAGAAAGAGGTCTAGAAAGCACTGACTCAGCTTCCTAGTCCACAAAGGACCCTGCCACAGTTTCTTTGCAAGAGCTAAGATCTCTCACCTGTGGGCCTGGTTGATGACTCCCCTCCCTTCAGGTATCAGCCTAAATATCACTTCCACAGGGAAGACCTCTTCTTCTGAATCCTAAACCTGAGTACGGGGTTCTTCTTGTCTGCTCTCACTGTGCCTGCGCTTCCCCCTTGTAACGTTCTCTGCGTCATGTTATAATGACCTGATGTCGTCTCTGATCCCCTATTGAACTACAGTGGCCAGGACGATGGGCACGTGTCTTGTTTACCCTTATATCACTAACAGCAGGGACGGCACACTTCGTTAGCCCTTAAAAATACTGTTTAAATACATAGATAACAAAAAAAAGACAGCATATAATCAGTGCCAAATTAGTAGTATAGAGTGACAATACTGCTCAGAGTACAAAGGAGTAAGGGTGCCCTTTAGACATGCTAGACATCACTGAAGATGTATTTGTTCTAGATCCTCAGGAACTCAAATAGGAAGCACCAGGGCCAGGATTAGAGTGGAGGTTAGGGTTAGATTACAGCAGGCTGGGCTCAGGGAGTATGCGATGATTGGAGCAGTTTGCCTCCAGGGTATGCATAAGGACTCAGAACAGAACTGAAGAGACCAGTGGAGACCACATTTTGGAAGGTCTTGGATTCTAGTCTAGGGCATGTTTACTTTATCTTGTAGGCATTGGGAAGCCATTGAAAAGCTGTAGCCAGAGTGTATCACAACATAGATAAACCGGATTACTTTTGCTAAGGAACAAACTGGCAATCCTGAAGCTCGACATCTCCAACTTCCTTAATTCAGACTCAGAGCTGGACCTGCCTTCTAGACCCATAATCATGAACCCACAGAAGCAAAATAAAATAGACAACTAATTTCTGAGGAAATCACGGAGGCTCCTGGGAAGCTGAGACATACCATCTAGGTCTCAAAAAATAAAAGGCACCAGTGTTAGCATCTCGGTAATTGGGAAGAGAATTCAAATGCTACCAGTAATGCAGTTCAATCTACCCCATTTTGGTAATGTCATTGAGGCTAATTTCTCAGTTATGAATTCGAAAACTCTTATTATATCATGTAAACAAGATATTCTCTTCTATTTGCTCCTGACTTTTAAGGCTAACTCCCTCTGTCAGAAATACCTCTTGCCAGTGTAAAAATACAGTCTGTCTGTCTCTCTCACACACACACACACACGCACCTCAGAGCCAAACATGACTGAGAAGGGAATTATTGACATAGCACAAAGCTGTCACCAGCTGTGGTATTAAATGCAGCACTCTGGTAATGACTGCCTGCCTCCCGTGCCTTCACCCCACCTCCCAATGACCTAGCTGCCTTTCATTTTGAACTGAAGCACCCATTACAGCAATCCAGAATGGCTCTTTCTCCATTAACACACACAACATTTCATCATATACTCTCTGGTTGGTTGCCCTTATGCATCCATCTTTCCAGCCACAACACAAAAGCACATGTGGTGCATCTGTCCTGGCTAAGGACCAATGCACATGACAATCCGGGCGGAGTTTATTTCGTCAATCCAAATGGCAAAGGGGATAAAAATAGGAAATTTCACAGTTCAGCAGTAAAATAATAGTAACCTGTTATTTAACTGACATGGACAACCATTCTGTCTTGAAAATATACATCTGACAATTTTCTCTCATTGCCAAAGACTTCCACCTTCCAGAGACACAATCAATAATTTTGCTCATCCAGAGACATAGCTGACAATTTTGTCTTCCAGGGTTTAGATTGACAATTTGTTCTTGAAGAAATGAAACTGACAGCATTGTACCCATCAATCACCACCAAAACTCATCACAGAAGGTAATGTAGCTTAAGTATTTTCCTACTCTGAAGAATACAGGCTTTCCCCCTAAACTTTATTTCTTGCTTTATTTCAATAAAAGAAAAATGAGTCCACCAGAAAAGTTTGTCTTCAACGACAAAAAGAAAGAATTTCTCCCAGCTTGCTTGCACATAACACCTTGTTTTCATCATCTATTCTCTGTTCCTGCTGTTATTAACTTGGATGTCGGTTTATTTTAGTCCAAAAGATGTGCTGGTTGCATCATAGGAATGATTCCCATATATTATTGCAAAATCACTAGGAGAGCCTAATCTATTTCTTTTGAGTGGGATAAAAGCATTTTGGACTTAGGCAATGAGGATATCTCTTTTGCTGTGAAAATTCAAAATCTACAAGATTAGCTACAACTGGAAAAATTTAATAGGAATATAATCACAAACACTATTAGATTTTGTCTATCAAATTGTGAAGGTCACAGCCACACTGGTCCCCTGTGGTCCAGGAGACTGGCCCTCTGAGAAGCCTTCCTTCGACTCTGGGTCTCCTGCCACCCACCAAGCCGGCTGACCTGCTGACGTTAGTGCCCACTGTTCCGCTCTTGTGAGGCTGTGTTTCCAGACTGAGGGGGAAGTTTGGAGGAGCAAGGGGGGAACTAAGTCTTTTCTTGATAGGAAGAGTAACATGTTTCCCTTTTATCATCTACTCATGCTACTTCTACCTCAGTCTCTGCACACGGAGGCTCCACATGGGAAAACAAAAACATATCAGCAGATAAAGGAAGTCAAGCAGCAGTAGTCAAGACACGTTAGAAACTGCCCAGACAGCTCTGGGAATTGTTTCTTTTTGGCAGCTGGTTTAAATTCTCTCTAACAGCCATAATGCCTGTGTCCTGTGTTCTTCTTACAAAACCTGTTTGATCCAAAGCACTTTACTAACCGTTTTCAGTGGCAGCAGGCACGAGGGAGCCAGATGCCCCTAAGAACACAGCGTGCGTAGGAGGGCTTCTGATGATGCTCTTCCATCCTCTCTGGCTCCCTCCTGAACCCATGTCTTCCTGCTCTCCTCCTTCCTAGGGGGAGTTTTGTTTGCAATGAACAAGTCTGCTTATTATGAACAAAGGAAACGAAGGAGTTCGAGTCGCCTCTCTTCTTCCTCAGAGCATCTCACACAAGGACAGCTGCTCAGCATCTGTGGGAAATGGTTTTGTGAAAGGGATGGGGAGCATTGATTCACCCTAGTGGACTGGGGAAGTCAAAAGTACAGGGGGCTACCTTAGAGCTCCTGCCACCCAGATGGAGAGAATCAGGGGGCTCCTCACTCAGAGGCCACGTGAAGGAAACCGCAGTTACTTCCCTGAGGAGCCCTTCACCACGGCTGCAAGCAGACACCCCCAGGGCACTCAGCTTTTGGCTCAACAATGAACGGCCCACCTGCCACTGCAGGTGCAGAACGCATGCTGGGGCTAAAGGTCGGGGTGACTTTTGAATCAATTTCTCATAATGTAGCCAATAAAATACCTCATTATGAGCCACCAAATCCTGCAGGCGTTACTGGGACGGATGTATGAATGATGCTTTGCGCTAGACTCTTGGATCTCCACAAAAGAGCAAATGGAATTCTGTGATTTCACCACTTATCAAAATCTGCAGACAAGGAAAAGAAAAAACCCAGCCTCACTCCCCAATTGGCATATACCCCCGCCACAGCCAATTTCATTTAATCTCTCAAATGGGCTTTTATTTTGGAGGGATGGTGTCCCACGATGTCAAATACACATTTCTTTAAAAACCTGCCCTGATTTTGTCTTAAATTGAGGCCAGGCAAAAGAATCAGTGACATGAAGAAAATGGTGCTGCATGTGGCTATTGCAATTTGCAGCTTAAGGAGACAAATAAAGCCCCACATTCCCCACGCTGTTAACCTTTTCTCCCCTTCCCTGATGAGATCCCAAATCCTAATTCTAAATTTCTCAAGTGCTCACCAGGAAAACCTGAATCCCAGACCAAAAGGCCACTGAAAAATGTTTAATGCATTGGAAAATGTGATTTGTTTGTTCTTCAAAACTACGGGCTTGAAAAAAAATAACATATCACAGAGCCAAGCACAAGGACGTTTCCTAGAAACAGCAAACCCTTTTCCCCTGCTGGAGAAAAGGGCTTTCATCACTCCTCCCATCCTCTGTAGCCACAGATGGGGTGATCAACAGTGGACACCTTTCAGAAGGGAACCAGACCCTCAGGAATCTGAGCAATGAGACGCAAGGACTGAGTCAATGATGTGATCACAGGTGCGAGGATCATAAGAAGGGTTAATGAGAAGAAGGAAGAAGAATAAGAGGGATTATAAGAAGAAGGTAGAACTGGGCTGGGGCCGCCATATTGGGCTGTGCCTTGGTAAAACCATTTAGATTTGGGAAGAAGCGGGAATAAAAAGATCACACAGACAGAAACGGCAGGGAAGCACCTCGCTTCCTGCCTCTGCAGTCCTGGCTTCTGCATGGCCTCACTGTTCTTGTTTTCTGTTCTTAAATGTGCACCTTCTACTCTAGCTTACGTGGGTGCTTCTTCCTTACAAGCAATAAAACTTCAATAAAGAATTATAACCGGCCCAAGTTACTAGTTCACGTGTAAGGTCAAATTGTGTATTTATTGAGAATGAAGACACTGCACAACAGGCCAGAAAGGAGAAGTCTTCTGCAGCATGGCGGGCGCTTCCACTCTTGGGCCACCAGGGTCCCTTCCTCCCCTGTCACGGCCTCCAGACAGCCTGGTGCTGTGCAGCTCCCAGACCAGGGGAACCACACGTCTGTCTGTCGTCTAAGCTCTCTGGCTCGCACCGTCGTCCTCCACTTCGGTACTTGGAGATTCTCAGTCTCCTCTGATGATTCCAACAAATCTTTTGAGAAAAAGAAGAGGATTTTTGTTGTTGTTGTTTTACATCATCCAGTTTATTTTCTAAATCCTTGGGCATCCCATAAAGATAGCCTGATTTTTCAAAAGTTTACCAACTCCCACTCTCATAGTCCATATTAAGAAAAGTGACATCAGAGGAAATTTGGGGCACAGACAGTCTGAAAACACAAGATGAAGTGTTATCGAGTGTCAAGAGGTGCTGGTTTCACATCTCTCTCCTTCTCCCACGACGAGCGCGCACACCTTGCTCGTGCCCCTGCAGCACCCCTCAGTTTGCTGGGGAACCGCTTCTACCCGAGCGGGCCCCGCTGTCTTGTGGCTGGGCATCGCCTCCTTCACCCTCTCTCAACATGAGGCCCTGCTCTTTCATCTCTCCCTTCCCTGCAGGCCTCTGGCATTTCCCATTGGGGTTTCTCCAACAGGTCTCACCTACATCCTCTCTTGACCAACATCCTCCTTATCCCAAGATGTCCAGGAAGAACTAGAAGAGACTGAAGACACGGGGACCAGCCCAGCTCTGCCGTCCATCAGATGTGCAAGCTGGTTACTCAGTTTTATCATCTGTATAATGACAAAGAGTTCAAACAGGTAGTCTCCAGGAGCCATCCCAGCTGTAAAGTTCTGTAACTTCATAATGGTTTTTCAAGTGGGAAAAGCTTTGAAAAGTATTTCTCTCATTACTATGTCTTTGTACCCCAGCACTTAGCACAGTATCAGGTACTGGAAGGGCTTCGAATAAACGTCTGTTTGCTGCAATCAGGTATCACTCCTACCACTGATTCGTGGCACAAGCATCAGTCACATTACACTTCCACATCATCAACGTGGAGAAACGGAAAAATGTGTGTTCCTTGTAATTTCAGGTGTCAGTAGCAGGCAGAATAACCTGAAAAAGAATGTTCCCCATAAAAGAAGGGATTGAACTGATCAGAGTGGCCCATGCTTTTCAAGGGCCTGCGAGTCATGAGAAGGGTCTTCAGTCAGGGGCCCAGGCGTTGAAAAGGTGGCAGAGCCCGACAAGCAGGGCGGGCACTCTGGTGGGAGACTGTGATGTGGTCACTCCTTACAATCCTTCACGTTTGCAGCTACATTACCAAATCCACGAGGTCTTAACTGATTGGATTTTCTCATGGGAAATAAAGTGAAATGGTGAAGGTCTTCGCATTGGCTGGTGAAGGCGGGGTTATAACAGTGTGCATGTGCTAGGACTGACGATGAGTGGGACTGACTGTTCGAAAATAAGTGTGGGAAGTCACAGAAATTCCATGGAGAATCCTGCATGCATAAAAACGGGGATATTGAGGCTTTCACCTAAATCTTCTGGAAACAGAAGCCCCAACTGACATCTGGGTTGCATGTTTATTTCCTTGCCGATAGCGGGCCACAGATGCCTTGCTGGTCTGCTATAAATGTGACGAACTATAAGGCATTAATAAATCAAAATTATACACAAATGGCAGGACGTTATAACTAGGCCAACACCAATTATAATGGAAATACTTCCTTTGAATAAGGCAGAATTCCTAATGACACAACTCATGGAAACAAGCCTCTCATACACTCATGGAAAAATAACCTGCCTTCACTTGGTGAGTGAGACTGTGTCTGCTTGTATACCTACCTAAAAATACCAACTAAAACTAAAAAGAAACTATCTCTGTCTTTTAAAGTTTGCCATATCAATAACATCTAAATCAAAGCTGTCAATAAGGGAAAACCATAAAAGAACCACCTATAATAGGCCAGCGTTATTTTGAGGAGCAGAGAGACTGAAGCGAAAGATGTTCACCCCCTAATTATTGTGCAGTTTTCAACCTGCTCAAGTTGACATTCAAAGAGAGATGTGACATAGTCTGCGTGGCGTTGTCCCTGCCTCGCGAGCCTGCAACCACAGCACATTCAGGACCCACATGACGTAACACGCAAGACTATTCATCTTAGGGTGCACCTGACTCAGCGAAATCATGCCTTGAAAGGGGACAATCACACGCCCTACAATCGTGGAAGTGGCTCAGAGGTGACCAACCAGAAAGTTAGAGAAAAATGGCGTTATGCTGAGGTTAGCTTCAAAAGCCACTCCTTTTCCCCAAAGGGAAATTTTATTTTTTTCTTGAATATAAAAGATAACACGTTTACTGTAGAACAGGTGAGCAATATAGAAGAGAATAAGTGAGAAGGTTAAATGTCACCCAAAACCTACCAGAGACAACCATTGTTGGTTTCTTTGGTGGACATCCCTTTAGACATTTCTTTCTGCAAAAACGCAGTCATAAAATTATACATAAATGAGCTCACAATTCATGCAAGCTGCTCACCCCTGTACTAGCCTGCTTGGGCTGCTCCAACAAATACCACAGACTCGGGGCTTAAACAACAGAACTTAGCTTCTCACAGTTCTGGAGGCTGGAGGTCCAGGACCCGGGGGAGCTGGGCCGGTTCCTGGCAGGAGCTGTCCTCAAGAGTCCTCACAAGGCCTTTCCTCTCTGCGGGAGACAGCGCTGCCGTCCTCCCTCTTCCTATAAGGACACCAGTGCTATAGGACTAGGCCCGCCCCAGTCATCTCATTCAACCCCGGTTACCTCCTAAAGGCTCTATCTCCAAATATGGTCATGGTGGGGGGGCGGGGCAGAGGGAGCAGGGGGAGGCTTCAACATAGGAATTTTAGAGACACGATTCAGTCTATAACATCCTCCATAAAACTGTCGGAGAAATTTAAGTTCATGTCATTAAATATAGATCTATATGATCATTTTAATGCTTTCCTAATACGCCCTTGTATGGATGCACTATCATTTAAACAATCAGCATTTATATTGTTTCTAAAGTTTTTGATGCTCTGAAAGAATCACTGCGATGAAAACCCTTGTCCGTGTGTGTGCATGTGGGTTTGCACCCTTTTCCAATAATCTCCTTAGAATACATTCCAGGTAGAGTCACCTTGTGTGAACTGAGGCTTAGAGAATTGGCACAAAATATGCTGCTCTTCTGGCTATTGTTATCGCCGTGAGCGATGACCTGTTGTCTCTGACCCAGGCCTCCGTGAACCACGCAGCCTAACTCATCGGCTTACGTGTCAGGTAGACCTCAGAGCTCGTGACACGTTTCCACCCTAACACGTGGTCCACCATCCTTGCCAGGATACAGCATTATGCACCTCAAACCTCCTCAGGCTCATGGTTTTTGAAACAATGGAACCTTGTTTTATTTGTAGTTTGTTTATAGGTTTATTGGTCATTTCTATCGCTTTTTTGGTAAATACCCATTTTTCCATTGTGTCATGTATTTTGCATAAAAATGAAAGAGTTCTTTGTATACTTGGAATATCGCCATTTTATCTGTTTGATGTTTATAAAATCTTTTTTTCACCCTAAGTGTACATTTTATTTTTTCCTAAAGTCAAATCTAAAAATCTTTGCCTTATAGGTTTTTGTCTTGGGGTCATGTCTTCCCTTCTTCAAAATATGTGAATTATTGAGTGAGGCCTTTGCAGAAATTCAGGTGGACCAGAGGTTAGCAGGAAAAGTACACCAAACACACACACATACACACCCTTCCTGATTGATTTACCCGGCTTGGTGACAGCGAGGCAGCTGCTCAAAGCAGCGACAAATGCTTCATGCCCAGTGCAGTCTCCTTTGCCACATCTCCACATGCTGCTGCAGTGGGCATGCAGCCCAGCGATGCTACCCCGCGCGTGCTGAGGCTTCGCTGTGCTCGCCACAATCCTGTTATACCTGAACTTACCTCCCTATTCCGGAAGGCTGACACAAACGGCGTCTGGGCTTCATTCCACTTAGGGGACTGGTTCCCACGACCTGGCTCTCCGGAACCAAATTCCGTTTGGCCACATCTTCACTCCTTTCACTCCTCTTCTGCAGACTTAAGCTATTCTCATATACTTTTACTTGGCCAGAAAATTTTAGATTCAATTTTCAAAGTTCCCCATCTCACTCCCCACCCCTAATGCCACTAGGGTGTTAATTATGATTGCAGTAAATAGACTGGTAAAGGAGAAGTGACATCTGAACACATTGCACATGACTGTACATTTATTCAAGAATCCTTTCATGCATCTTGCATTTTACAGTTTTCTTGATATTATCCCATGCATTTCTTGCTAAGTTTGATCTCTATTTTTCATTGTTGATTGTTCATTTAAATAGTATTATTGGTTCAGGTTCAAGATGGTGACTTAGGAGGTTCCTGGACTCACGTCCTCCACAGACACACCAAATCTACAACTGTACAGGTGTCGACGAAAATAATCCATAACCAATCTATAAATGAAAATTTGGGTGAGTTTATTCTGAGCTGAAATCTGAGGACCATGGCCCGGGGCCTTTCTTCCCAAAGGAAGAAAGGGCACCA
Source organism: Equus przewalskii (assembly GCF_037783145.1). Classification (NCBI taxonomy): domain Eukaryota; kingdom Metazoa; phylum Chordata; class Mammalia; order Perissodactyla; family Equidae; genus Equus; species Equus przewalskii. The sequence continues at coordinate 119,387,878 of NC_091832.1, read as the reverse complement.
AAGAAGTGAGGTGCACAGAGTGGTTATATACCCCCAAACAGGCTGTTTCACATATGATTGAAATGTCCCTCCCACAATAGTCACAAGATTGCCCTGTCGGCGCAGCACTTGGTGGACACAGCAGGTAGTGGGTCTGCTATCTTGGTGGGCGTAGCAGGAGGCAAGTCTATTGTCTCAAGCTGGGCCGTCACAGATGAGCGCAGCAATCAGTTTCTAGCCTGAGGAAAGATGCTTAATCCTTAAGGAGATGCCAACGTTGGGAGGGAGAGGGAAGTTGCACCTTTATCTCAAGGGCCTTTGTTCTTGCCATAGGGAATATCTAAAGCAGAAATACAATGCACGCTCAACAGCCACGGTCAGGCCCTTTGGGAAAGACAAGGTCAGGCCAAATTAGGTTTATACCAAATGGCTTCCTCATATTCTTCAATATATCCTATTGCTTGCCATTTTTACTTGTCACAGGGAAGGTAGTCCTCCGAAAGAAATCCAGAAACCAGCTGAGTGGCTCCTACACATTAGGCAAACAAGAAAAAACCCACATCAAAGCGGGTAGGAGAGGCTGAGACACAATCTTGCCATAAACCCCACCCCCAGCGCAGCAACACACAACCAGGAAGGAACTCACAACTCCCAGCTTCTCCCTGAGAAGCAAAGGGTGTGGACCCACATCTGGCATCCCAACTTTTAAGACTTCACTCTGAGAGGCGGGCCCCCAAAACATCTACTTCTGAAAGCCAAAGGGGCTGGCATCCACAAGGCTGTAGTGAACTTCAAAACCAGCAGGGATATCCCCAGGGCACAGCACAGAGGCCCCTGACTGAAACGGGCCCAGCCTTTCATGAACGAGGCCTATCTGCTTATCTTAAAAGCTTTGGCCTGAGAGGCAGGCTTCTATCTTAACATGTATCCAGGCACCCACTTCAATACTCCCCAGCGACTGCAGAGGCCAGCAGGTCTCTGCCTCACTCCAGGTTGCTGCTGTCTCCTGGAAAGGAACGTATGCACACATCTGGCAGCCCAACTTTTCAGGCTGCCATGGGGGGACACACCCCTTGATCACCTTGCTCTGGTGGCCAGCAGGAGCATGTGTTCACATATTCAGTGAGACAGTAGCAAAGGAAGAAGCAGTTCTTAACTGGCTATCCCCCAGGGCTCAGTGCAGGGAGAGCAGACAGAAACACCTAGCTCCCATCCCCTTGCAAGTGGCTATCTGCATACCTTAAAAGCTGCTGCCCAAGGGCCCAGCTTCCAATCAGCCTGCACCTTGGTGCAGACTCAGCTCCTTGCCTTTGGCCTTGGCACACCCTCAACTGTTGGGAGTTGCCAAGAAGAAAGAAGACTGCTTGGATAATCACAAAGGTTTGAGAGACACCCAAGAGGCAGAGTAGGGTTGAACAATGTGACAAATTGAAATGGCAAGCAATAGGATATATTGGAGTATATGAGGAAGCCATTTGGTATAAACCTAATTCGGCCTGACTTTGTTTTTTCCAAAAGGGCCTGACTGTGGCCATTGAGCACGCATTGCATATCTGCTTTAAAACATTTCCTGTGGCAAGGACAAAGGCCCTTGAGATTAAGGTGCAACTTCCCCCCACATTGGCATTTCCTCAGGGATAAGCATCTTTCCTCAGGCTAGGAACTGATTGCTGTGCTCACCTGTGACCACCCAGCTCACCTGTGACCACCCAGCCCGAGACAGCAGACCTGCCACCCTGCTGTGTCCACTGAGACAGCAGACCTACCTGCTGTTTCCATCAATCGCTGTGCTGACAGAGCAGTCTTGCAACTATTGTAAAAGGAACATTTCAATCATATGTGAAACAGCTTGTTTGGGGGTATATAACCACTCTGTGCACCCCACTTCTTTGGTGCCCTTTCTGCCTTCGGGAAGAAAGGCCCCGGGCCATGGTCCTCAGATTTCAGCTCAGAATAAACTCACCCAAATTTTCATTTTCGTTGACAAATGTTTCATCTCCCACAGGAAGCCACTCCTTCAAGACTGGGAGAGAAGGCTGTTTTACCTACTGCACAGAAGCCAGCACAGAGATTCAAGGAAAATGAAGAAACAGAAGAATGCGTTCCAAACAAAAGAAGAAAATAAAACCCCACAAAAAGTCCTTAATGAAATGGAGATAAGTGATTTATCTGATAAAGAGTTCAAATAATGGTCACAAAGATGCTCACCGAAGTCAGGAGAAAATACTTGAACAAAGTGAGGATTTAAACAAAGAGATAGAAAATATAAGAAAATACCAAACAGAAATCATAAATCTGAAGAACTAAAAAATTCAATAGAGGGGTCAAGAGCAGACTAGATGAAGCAGAAAAAAGGATCAGCAAATGCAAAGATAGGGCAGTGGAATTCATCTACTCAAAGCAGCAAAGACAGTGAAAAGGAGTGAAGACAGCTGACAAGATTAAACGGACACTATCAAGTGGACTTATAGTCACATATGGGGTCCCACAAGGAGAAGAGAGAGAGAAAAGAGCAAAAAACTTATCTGAAGGAATAACGGCTGAAAATTTCCCTACCCTGGAGGAGGAAACAGACATCCAGATCCAGGAAGCCCAGAGAGTTCCAAATAAGATGAACCCAAAGAGATCACACCAAGACACATTATAATCAAATTATCAAAAGTTAAAGACAAGGAGAGAATCTTAAAAGCAGCAAGAGAAAAACAACTTATTATGTACAAGGGAACCCCCATAAAACTGTCAGCAGATTTTTCAGCAGAAACTTTGCAGGACAAAAGGGAGTGGCACAATATATTCAAAGTGCTGAAAGAAAAAAAAACTACCAACCAAGAATACTCCAGCAAAGTTGTCCTTTAGAAATGAAGGAGAGATAAAGAGTTTTCCAGACAAACAAAAGCTGAAGGAGTTCATAACCACAAGACTGACTCTATAAGAAGTGTTAAAGTGACTTCAAGTTGAAACAAAGGAGCACTAATTAGTAAGAGGAAAACAAGTGAAAGTATAAATCTCACTGGTAAAGGTAAATATATAGTTAAATTCAGAATACTCTAATGTTGTAATGGTGGTGGTTTAATCACTTGTAAGTCTAGTATGAAGATTAAAAGACTAGTAAAAATAAGTATAACTACAATCACTATTAATGGATACACAAGATAAAAAGATGTGATTGTGACATCAAAAAATTTAGAACTGTAGAATGCATTCAAACTCAAGTTGCTATCAACTTAAAATAGACTGTATAAGTATGTTTTATGTAAGCCTCATTGTAACCAAAAAGGAAAAAAACTATAATTTATCAAAAGAGAAAGAGAAAGGAATCTAAGCATACCACTACAGAAAATCATCAAATCACAAAGGAAGAGAGCAAGAAGAAAGAAACAAAGGAATCACAAAATACCAGAAAACAATTAACAAAATGGGAATAAGTACATACCTACCAATAATTACTTTAAATGTAAATGGATTAATTCTTCAGTCAAAAGAGATAGAGTGGCTGAATGGATAGAAAACAAGACTCAAATATATACTGCCTACAAGAGACCCACTTCAGCTTCAGGGACACATATAGATTGTAAGTAAAGGGAAAAAAAAAGATACTTCATGCAAATAGAAGCCAAAAGAAAGCAGATATATTTATAGTCATAGAGACAAAACAGACTTTAAGACAAAGGATGTAATAGGAGACAAAGAAGGTTACTATGTAATGATAAACAGGTCAATCCAAAAAGAGGATAACATTTGTAAATATTTATGCACCCCAAATAGGAGCATCTAAATATATAAAGCAAATATTAACAGACCTAACAGCAGAAATAGAAAGCAATACAAAAACAAAAGGAGACTCCAATACCCCACTTACATCAATGGGTAGATCATCCAGACAGAAAATAAAGAGGAAACATTGTACTTAAATGACACTTTAGACCAGAGGAACTTAACACACATTTGCAGAACATTCCATCCAAAAGAAGCAGAATACGCATTCTTCTCAAGTGCACACAGAACATTCTCCAGGATAGACCATACGTTAGGCCACAACACAAGTCTTAATAAACTTAAAAAGATATAAATCATATCAACCATCTTTTTTGACCACAATTCTATGAAACTAGAAATCAATTACAAGAAAAAAACAGGAAAATTCACAAATATGTTGAGAGTAAACAACATGCTACTGAACAACCAATGGTTCAAAGAGGAAATGAAAATAGAAGTCAAAAAATACCTTGAGACAAGTGAAAATGGAAATATAACATATTAAAACTTATAGGATTCAGCAAAAGCAGTTCTAAGAGAGAAGTTCATAAAGATGAACACTTAAATTAAAAAAGGAAGATCTCAAACAACATAGCTTTACATCTCAAGGAACTAGAAAAACAAAAGCAAACTAAGCCCAAAGTTAGTAGAAGGAAGGAAATAATGATCAGAGTATAAATAAATGAAATAGAGATTTAAAAGACAATAGAAAAGATCAATGAAACAAAGAGCTGGCTTTTGAAAAGACAAACAAAACTGACAAACATTTAGCTAGACTCAGCAAGAAAAAGAGAGAGGACCCAAAATCAGAAATGAAAGAGGAAACGCTACAACTGATACCAGAGAAAAACAAAGGATCATGAGAATACTATGAAAAATTGTATGTCAACAAATTGGACAATTTAGAAGAAATGGATAAATTCTTAGAAATATATAACCTACCAAGACTGACACATAAAGAAACAGAAAATCTGAAGAGACCAATTACTAGTAAGGAGATTGAATGAAAAATCTCACAACAAACAAAAGTCCAGGACAAGATGGTTTCACTGGTAAATTCTACCAAACCTTTAAAGACAAATTAATAGCAAGCCTTCCCAAACTCTTCCAAAAAATTGAAAAGAAGACACCACTTCCAAACTCATTTTACGAGGCCAGCATTACCCTGATATCAAAACCAGACAAGGACAGAACAATAAATGAAAATTACTGGCTAATATCCCTGATAAACATAGATGTAAAAATTCTCAACAAAATATTAGCAAACCAAATTCAACAGTATATTAAAAGGATCATACACCATGATCAAGTGGGATTTATTCCAGGGATACAAGGTTAGTTTGACACACACAATCAATCATTGCAATACTCCACTTTAACAAAATAAAGAATAGAAATCATATCATCTCCTCAATAGATGCAGAAAAAGAATTTTACAAAATTCAACATCTATTCATGATAAAAATTCTCAACAAAGTGGGTATAGAGGGAACTTAGGTCAACATGATAAAGGCCATATGTGACAAGCCCACAGGTAACATCACACTCAACAGTGAGAACCTGAAAGCTTTTCCCACAAGATGAGGAACAAGACAAGGGTGCCCATGTTAGCCACTTTTATTCAACACAGTACTGGAAGTCCCAGCCACAGCAGTCGGGCAAGAAAAGGAAATAAATGGCATCCATATTGGAAAGGCAGAAGTAAAACTGTCACTGCTTGCAGACAGTATGATATTATGTATAGGAAACCCTAAAGACTCCAGCAGGAAACTGCTGGGACTATTAAATTCAGTAAAGTTGCAGGATACAAAATCAATATACAAAATTCAGTTGCAGATCTATACATTAATAACTATCAGAAAGAGAAATCAAGAAAACAATCCCATTTACAATTGCATCAAAAAGACGAAAATACCTAGGAGTAACTTTAACCAAGGAGGTGAAACATCTGTACACTGAAAACTATAAGACATGGATGAAACAAACCGAAGAAGACACAAATAAATGCAAAGATATTCCATGCTCATAGGTTAGAAGAATTAAACTTCTTAAAATGTCCATACTACCCAAAGCAATCTACAGATTCAGTGCAATCTCTATCAAAATTCCAATGGCATCTTTCACAGAAATGGAACAAACAATGCTAGAATTTGTATGAAAGCACAAAAGACCCCAATAGCCAAAGCAATCTTGAGAAAGAAGAACAGAGTTGGAGGCATCATGCTCCCTGATTTCAAACTATATTACAAAGCTATAGTAATCTCAACTGTATAGTACTGGCACAAAAACAGACACACAGACCAACAGAAAGGAGTAGAGAACCCAGAAATAGATCCACAAATATATGGTCAATTAATTTATGACAAAAGAGCCAAGATACAATGAGGAAAGGACAGTCTCTTCAATAAATGGTGTTGGGCCTCATGCAAAAGAATGCAAAAGAATGAAACTGGACCGCTGACTTACACTATACAGAAAAACCAACTTAAAATGGGTTAAAAAGCTGAACATAACACCTGAAACCATAAAACTCCTAGAAGAAAACAGGTGGTAAGCTTCTTGACATTGGTTGGCAATGATTTCTGGATTTGACACCAAAGGCAGAGAAAACAAAAGCAAAATAAATAAATGGGACTACATCAAACTAAAAACCTTCTGCACAGCAAAGGAAACCATCAACAAAATGAAAAGACAACCTAACAACTGCAAGAAGATATTTGCAAATCATATATCTGATAAGGGGTTAATATCCAAAATATATAAAGAACTCATACAACTCAATAGCAAAGAAACACCAAGCAATCCAATTTAAAAATGGGCAGAAGTTCTGAAGATATTTTTCCAAAGAAGACATACAAATGGCCAACAGGTACACGAAAAGGTGTTTAACATCACTAATCATCAGGGAAATGGAAATCAAAACCACAATGAGTTATCACCCCACACCAGTTAGAATGACTGTTATAAAAAGACAAGAAATAAATATTGGTGAGGATGTAGAAACAAGGAACCCTTGTGTATTGTTGTGGGAATGTAAACTGGTGCAGCCATTATAAAAAACAGTATGAAGGTTCCTAAAAAAATTAAAAATAGAACTACCATATGATCCAGCAATCCCACTTCTAGGTATTTATCCGAAGGTAACAAAAATCACTATTTTGAAGAGATTTCTGCACCCTCATGTTCACTGCAGCATTACTCACAATAGCCAAGACATGGAAACAACCTAAGTGTCCACTGATGGATGAAGAGATAAAGAAGATGTCACACACACACACACACACACACACACGGTGGTATATATATACAAAATGCAATATTATTCAGCCATAACAAAGAAGGAAATCCCACTATTTGCAACAGCGGGGATTGACCTTGAGGGCACTATGTCAAGTAAAAGAAGTCAGACAGAGAAAGACAAATACAGTACATTTCACTTAGATGTGGAGTCTAAAAAGCACCAAACTCATAGCTACAGAGAATACATTGGTGTTTGCCAGAGATGGGGCTAGGAGGAAGAGATGGATGTAGATGGTCAAAAGGTATAAACTTTCAGTTATAAGATAAATGCCATGGGGATGTAAGGTATAGCACAGTGACTAAGTTAACAATGCTGTGTTGTATATTTGACAGTTGCTAAGAGAGTAGATCCTAAAAGTTCTCATCATAAGAAAAAAACTAGGGCTGGCCCCGTGGCCGAGTGGTTAAGTTCGTGCACTCTGCTTCGGCGGCCCAGGGTTTTGCCGGTTCAGATCCTGGGTGCAGACATGGCACCGCTCATCAGGCCATGCTGAGGCGGTGCCCCACGTGCCACAACTAGAAGGACCCACAACTAAAATATACAACTGCGTACTGGGGAGATTTGGGGAGAAAAAGCAGACAGAAAAAAAAGATTGGCAACTGTTGTTAGCTGAGGTGCCAATCTATAAAAAGAAAAGAAAAAATTATAATTATGTGTGGTGAAGGATGTTAACTAAACTTATTGTGGTGATCATTTCATAATATATACATAAATCATTACATTGTACATCTAAAATTAATACAATGTTATATGTCAATTATGTCTCAATTAAAAAAATAAGTAAATAAAAATAGTACTATCGTCCATTACATTTTCTAACTAGTTATGGTTAGCATATGCAAAAGTCACTGAATTTTGTATATTTTATAGCCCATCATTTGTTTTTCAGTACTAATAATTTTCCAATGATTAGTTGCAAATATAAGTCATATAGTTTTAGTCTTTTTACTTAGCTGCACTTAAGGTAGCCAGATGAAGTAAAGAATCAAAAATTATGTGTTCAGTTACACAGATAACTCTTTAGCATAAGTATTTCCCATGCAATATTTCAGCCATACTAACACTAAAACATTATTTTTGTTTTTCTGAAATTCAAATTTAACAAGGTTTCCCACAGCACTGCAAGAATCCTGCCCGATGCCGACGCTGATGGCATTGCTGTGCTATTTCGGATTTTACTAGGAATGACTCCTCTTTGTTTCCATGCTGAGTCCTTTAATGACTGTTGATTTTAGGATTATCAGTTCAACAGGGACAGAGACCCTCCCAAATCGGTAAACTGAGTCCCAGCACAGCACTGGCATAAAGCACGTGTTTAACAGATACTGGCTGAACAAATGGTAGGGATGCTTTATCATGCCAGCAAAGTTTAGTAAAGACAAAATGATATAACCAAGTTTTATTATTTTGCAAAACTATGTAGAGATGTTTAACTCAAGTGGCAAACAAGACAGGAATGCGTACTCAGACATGAAACAACGTACGTGAAGTCAACAGCAAACAAGAGCTTAGGTCCCGCCTAGAGTCGTTCCACCCAGGTCCGTATCTCACCTCCGTCTTTGCTGACTGCACGTCAGTTTGCACATCTGTAAAATGAGAATAATGATAGCATCTACTTCATAGAGCAAATACGAGGATACACCGGGCAAATTCACAGTCAGTAACGAGCACAGTGCCTGGCACAGGGTGTGTTCGTAAATGCTTTCTATGGGTAGAAGTTATCATTATGGTCACTCTGTATCGAACACCAGCAAGGGCTAAGCACTGTTCTAAAACTTTTACATGTTATTTCATTTCAAATCATAAAAACAACCACCTTCGCCTTTGCTTTCCCCACTTCAGACAACAGATACTAAGAAAACGGTTGAACTTTTTCAGAAGTCTGTCAATTGGTAATAGGAGACTCACACCAGACAAGCCAGCGATTCTCACATTGTGGTCCAGCAGCATCAGTATACCACGAGTATTAACTTTCTATTGCTGCCGTAACGAATCACCAGAAATTCAATGATCAGAACAACGCAAATGCATCCTCTCACAGTTTCTGTAGGTCAGAAGCCCAGCACAGCGCGGCTCAGATGCCTCTCTGCTGAGCGTCCAGGAGACCTGGCTCAGGGCTGCAGCCCTCTCCAGAAGCTCTGCGGATGAATCTCTTTCAAGCTCCTTCAGGCTGTTGTCAGAAATCAGTTGCGTGCAGTCTCAAGGCCCTGGGTTCCATGAGCTGTTTGGGGCTGTTCTTGGTTTCCAGAGGCCAACCGCATCATTGGCTCCAGCTCCTTCCTCCGTCTCCAAAGCCAGCAAGGGCAGAGGGAACCTTCCTCATGCTCCACCTTTGTCTGACCTCTCTCTGCTTTTAGGGCTCAGGTGACTACCCTGGACCCACCCAGATAAGCCAGGAGCATCTCCCTCCTTCACAGTCAGTCCGTTAGGAGCCTGAACCCCACCTGCTAGTCCCTTCCCAGCAGTTCCTGGATGGTGTTTCAGTGACTAACCAGGGGATGGGGTTCCTGCTGGGATAGCTTTGGAAAGCTGCCTATCACACCAGGGAACTTGTAGAAATTCAAACTCTCTGGCCCCGTCCCAGACTTACAGAATCAGAAACTGTCAGAGTGAGACCCAGAAACCTGTTTTAACAAGCCCATCCACTGATTCTGATTCACACGCGCTAACATTTAAGAACAATTGAGACACGTGGAATGGTGAAAGCACGCGGCTTGATTTCAAACTTAAAGTTAAGCCAAGAAAATCTGTTCTCAATTTTAAAGTGACTCTCTGGGAGGAGCTTACTTTAAACACGTTCTTTTATAACACATGGCTACATTAATTACATTATATCAGATATTACCGAAGCCAGTTTTATTCAGTGGTGATGGATCTCTAATTTTTTTTTATTAAGGTTATAAAAGTTAACATCCTTGTGAAATTACAGTTGTACATCATTATTAGTCATGTTGTAGGTACACCACTTCACCCCTAATGCCCTCCCCCCACCCCCCTTTCCCCTGGTAACCACCGATCAGTTCTCTTTGTCCATACGTTAACTACCACCTATGAGTGGAGTCACGCAGAGTTCGTCTTTCTCTGTCTGGCTTATTTCACTCAACATAATACTCTCAAGGTCTATCCATGTTGTTGTGAATGGGACAACTTTGTCCTTTTTATGGCTGAGGAGTATTCCATTCTGTAAATATACCACAACTTCTTTATCCAATCATCAGTTGCTGGGCACTTAGGTTGGTTCCATGACTTGGCTATTGTGAATAATGCTGCAATGAACATAGGGGTGCATAGAGCTTCTGAAATTGCTGATTTCAGGTTCTTAGGATATATACCCAGTAGTGGGATGGCTGGATCATAAGGTATTTCTATTCTTAACTTTTTGAGGAATCTCCATACTGTTTTCCATAGTGGCTGCACCAGTTTGCATTCCCACCAACAGTGTATGAGGGTTCCCTTTTCTCCACAGCCTCTCCAACATTTGTCACTCTTGGTTTTGGATATTTTTGCCATTCTAACAGGTGTAAGGTGATATCTTAGTGTAGTTTTGATTTGCCTTTCCCTGATGATTAGTGATAATGAGCACCTTTTCATGTGTCTATTGGCCATCCGTATATCTTCTTTGGAGAAATGTCTGTTCATGTCCCCTGCCCATTTCATAATTGGGTTATTTGATTTTTTATTGTTGGGTTGTGTGAGTTCTTTGTATATTATGGAGATTAGCCCTTTGTCGGATAAATAACTTGTGAATATTTTTTCCCACTTAGTGGGCTGTTTTTTCGTTTCAATCCTGTTTTCCCTTGCCTTGAAGGAGCTCTTTAGCCTGATGAAGTCCCATTTGTTTATCCTTTCTATTGTTTCCCTCATGTGAGGGGTTATGGTGTCCGAAAAAATTCTTTTGAAGCTGATGTCAAAGAGTGTGCTGCTGATATTCTCTTCTAGCAGACTTATTGTTTCAGGCCTAATCTTTAGGTCTTTGATCCATTTTGAGTTTATTTTAGTAAATGGTGAAAAAGAATGGTCGATTTTCATTCTTTTACATGTGGCTGTCCAGTTTTCCCAGCACCATTTGTTGAAGAGACTTTCTTTCCTCCATTGTAGGCCCTCAGCTCCTTTGTCAAAGATTAGCTGTCCATAGATGTGTGGTTTTATCTCTGGGCTCTCAATTCTGTTCCATTGATCCGTGCATCTGTTTTTGTACCAGTACCATGCTGTTTTGATTACTGTGGCTTTGTAGTATGTTTTGAAGTCAGGGATTGTGATGCCTCCAGCTTTATTCTTCTTTCTCAGGATTGCTTTAGCAATTCGGGGTCTTTTGTTGCCCCATATGAATTTTTGGATTCTTTGTTCGATTTCTGTAAAGAATGACATTGGAATTCTGATTGGGATAGCGTTGAATCTGTAGATTACTTTAGGTAGTATGGACATTTTAACTATGTTTATTCTTCCAATCCATGTGCATGGAATGTCTTTCCATCTCTTTATGTCGTCGTCGATTTCTTTCAAGAAGGTCTTGTAGTTTTCATTGTATAGATCTTTCACTTCCTTGGTTAAATTTATCCCAAGGTATTTTATTCTTTTTGTTGTGATCGTGAATGGGATTGAGTTCTTGAGATCTTCTTCTGTTAGTTCATTGTTAGCATATAGAAATGCTACTGATTTATGTATGTTGATTTTATACCCTGCAACTTTGCTGTAGTTGTTGATTGTTTCTAATAATTTTTGTATGGATTCTTTGGGGTTTTCTATATATAAGATCATGTCGTCTGCAAACAGCGAGAGTTTTACTTCTTCGTTGCCTATTTGGATTCCTTTTATTTCTTTTTCCTGCCGAATAGCTCTGGCCAACACCTCCAGTACTATGTTGAATAGGAGTGGTGAAAGTGGGCACCCTTGTCTTGTTCCTGTTCTGAGAGGGATGGGTTTCAGTTTTTGTCCATTGAGTATGATGTTGGCTGTGGGTTTGTCATATATAGCCTTTATTATGTTGAGGTACTTTCCTTCTATACCTATTTTATTGAGGGTTTTTATCATAAATGGATGTTGGATCTTGTCGAATGCTTTCTCTGCATCTATTGAGATGATCATGTGGTTTTTGTTTCTCACATTGTTAATGTAGTGAATCACGTTGATTGACTTGCGGATGTTGAACCATCCCTGTGTCCCTGGTATAAATCCTACTTGATCATGGTGTATAATCTTTTTGATATATTGCTGTATTTGGTTTGCCAAAAATTTGTTGAGGATTTTTGCATCTATATTCATCAGTGATATTGGCCTGTAGTTTTCCTTCTTTGTGTTGTCCTTGTCAGGTTTGGGGATCAGGGTGATGTTGGCTTCATAGAATGTATTAGGGAGTGCTCCATCTTCCTCTATTTTCTGGAACATTTTGAGAAGGATAGGTATTACATTTTCTTTGAATGTTTGGTAGAATTCTCCAGAGAAGCCATCTGGTCCTGGACTCATTTTTGGGGAGGTTTTTGATTACTGTTTCTATTTCTTTACTTGTGATTGGTCTATTCAGATTCTCCATTTCTTCCTGATTCAGTTTGGGTAGGTTGTATGAGTCTAGGAATTTATCCATTTCTTCTAGGTTGTTCAATTTATTGGCATATAGTTTTTCATAGTATTCTCTTATGATCCTTTGTATTTCTTTGGTATCTGTTGTGATTTCTCCTCTCTCGTTTCTAATTTTATTCATTTGAGACTTCTCTCTTTTTTTTTTTTAGTGAGTCTGGCTAAGGGTTTGTCGATTTTGCTAAGTTTTTCGAAGAACCAACTCTTTGTTTCACTGATCCTTTCTACTGTCTTTTTTGTTTCAATATCATTTATTTCTGCTCTAATTCTTATTATTTCCCTCCTTCTACTGACTTTGGGCTTTGTTTGTTCTTCTTTTTCTAATTCTGTTAGGTGTCATTTGAGGTTGTTTATGTAAGATTTTTCTTGCTTATTGAGGTGAGCCTGTATTGCAATGAATTTTCCTCTTAGGCCTGCCTTTGCTGCGTCCCAAATAATTTGGAATGGTGTGTTTTCATTTTCATTTGTCTCCCGATAATATCTGATTTCTTCTTTAATTTCTTCAATAATCCATTGTTTGTTCAGTAGCATGTTGTTTAGCCTCCACATTTCTGGCCCTTTCCCAGCTTCATTCTTGTAGTTGATTTCTAGTTTCATAGCATTGTGATCAGAAAAGATGCTGGATATTATTTCAACCCTCTTGAACTTATTGATGCTTGCTCTGTTTCCCAAGATATGGTCTATCCTTAAGAATGTTCCATGCGCACTTGAGAAGAATGTGTAGCCTGCTATTTTTGGATGAAGTGTCCTATATATATCTATTAGGTCCATCTGATCTAATTTTTCATTTAATTCTGTTATTTCCTTGTTGATTTTCTGTCTGGGTCATCTGTCCATTGGTGTTAATGGGGTGTTGAGGTCCCCTACTATTATTGTATTACTGTTGATGTCTCCTTTTAGTTTTGTTAAGAGTTTCTTCACGAATTTTGGTGCTCCTGTGTTAGGTGCGTATATATTTATGACTGTTATGTCATCTTGGTGGAGCGTCCCTTTTATCATTATATACTGTCCCTCTTTGTCTTTCGTTACCTGTTTTGCTTTGAAGTCTACTTTGTCTGATATAAGTATGGCAACACCTGCTTTCTTTTGTTCATTATTGGCTTGGAGTATTGTCTTCCACCCCTTCACTCTGAGTCTGTGTTTGTCTTTGGGGCTGAGGTGTGTTTCCTGGAGGCAGCATATTGTTGGATCTTGTTGTTTGATCCATCCTGCCACTCTGTGCCTTTTGATTGGAGAGTTCAATCCATTCACATTTAGTGTGATTATTGAAACGTGGGGGCCTACTGTTGCAATTTTATCACTTGCTTTCTGGTTCTTTTGCATTTTGTCCTGATGGAGAGCTGTTACTTTGTATTATTCCTTCTGCTTATCTCCTTTGTTCTGGATTTTGTAACCCCTTTCCTTTTCTTGATTTTTCAGGAATGAGTTTCTTCCTGAGCAATTCTTGTAGAGGAGGTTTTGTGGTGATGAACTCCCTTAACTTTTGTTTATCTGGGAAAGTTTTTATTTCTCCATCGTATTTGAAGGATATTTTTGCTGGGTAGAGTATTCTTGGAAGCAAGTTTTTATCCTTCAGAGTTTTGACTATTTCATTCCAATCTCTTCTAGCCTGTAAGGTCTCTCCTGAGAAATCTGCTAATAGCCTTATGGGGTTTCCTTTGTAAGTTATTTTCTTCTGCCTGGCTGCCCTTAGTATTTTCTCTTTGTTGTTGACTTTTGCTAGTTTCACTACTATATGTCTTGCGGTTGGTCTTCTTGTGTTAATAAAGCTTGGAGATCTATTGGCTTCTGTGACGTGATGTTCCATCTCTCTTCCCAAGTTTGGAAAGTTCTCAGCTATTATTTCTTTGATCAGGCCTTCTGCCCCCTTCTCCTTCTCTTCTCCCTCTGGTATACCTATAATCCTTATGTTGCATCTCCTAATTGAGTCAGATAATTCTCAGAGAGTTTCTTCATTTCTTTTTAGTCTTAATTCTCTCTTCTCCTCTGCCTGCAGCATTTCTATATTCCTATCCTCCAAATTGCTAATTCTGTCCTCCATATTATCAACCCTACTGTTCAGAGAGTCCAGATTTTTCTTAATCTCCTCCATTGTGTTCTTCATCTCCAGTATTTCTAATTGGTTCTTCTTTATGGTGTCAAGCTCTTTTGTGACATAGCTCCTGAGCTCGTTGAGTTGTCTATCTGAATTCTCTTTTAGGTCGTTGAGTGTTTTCATAATGGCAGTTTTGAAATCATCGTCATTTAGGTTGTAGATTTCATTGTCTGCGGGATTGTCTTCTGGATGCTTATCATTTTCCTTCTGTTCTGGAGATTTAATATATTTTTTCATACTGCTTGATGGCGTGGATTTGTGCCTCCTCATAGAGATAGAGTTTAGTCGCTGTTTCCACTTGTTGCAACTGGTGTATGTGTGTGTGGGGGGGGCAGCTGTTTAGACTGCACCAACCAGGACCCCGTCAGCTGTTACTGACTGGACCTGGACCCCTCCTCGTAGTCACAGTGGTCCTGTGTGGTCCCTCGTCGGTTGTGGGGGCTATCGCAAGGGGGCCTCAGGCTGCTGGTGCCTACTGCTGCAGCCCACCTAGACGCGCTCCCTCCTTGTGGCCTGCAGCGGTGTTGTGGGCTTTCCCATCAGCCAGGAGCAGGATCACCTATAATCTCCGATTTGTCCCTAACAGAGCCCACCAGATCAGACTTGTCCACTATGGGTCCCAGCAGAGCTATGGGTATCTTCTGCAGTCTGTTGTTAGCTCGCCTAGCTGTGCTGCTTTTGCCCCAGGGCCTTTCTGCCTTGCGACTGCCAGTTGGGACCTCTCCACTAGTGCTGTGCAGAGGCTTTCACTGAGGCTGCTGTAGGAACCTGGAGATCCCCCCTGGGCTACGTAGCCATTTCACTGGAGCCCCACTCTGCCCCACTCCACTCTTACGGGATCTCTGGGAGCCCCTTGCCTCGTCTGGGACACGGCCAGAGTCCGTAGGCCTGGCGGTGGCTTGTAAGCTGCTGCCTTGTGGGGAATTCTGCTCTAGGGAGCTTCCTGGTGTTCTGAATGCTGTGCAGGGCCTCCCTGCCAATGGCGAGCAGAGGCCCTCCCTGCTGGGGGGGTGTGGGACCCTGGAGCAACCCCCCGGGCCGCAGAGCCGGGTGTTGGAGCTCCACCCAGTCCCCAGGCACATCCACGGGAAGTCCGGGCACCCCCTGTACCGACCCGGGTGCAGGAGACCGTTAGCCCAACAGCAGCTTGCAGCCTGGAGCTGCCCCAGGGGATCCGCTCACTGGGAGCTTTCCTTTTTCCTGGATCCTGGGCGTGGCCTCCCTGCTAATGGTGAGCAGAGGCTTTCCCTGCCAGGGAGATGCAGGACCCCAGAGCCTTCCCCCGTGCCACAGAGCCAGGCGCTGGAGCTCCAACCGTGTCCCCAAGCACGTCTACGGGAAGTCCAGGTGCCCCTTGCACCGAGCCAAGTGCCGGAGACCGTAAACCCAGCGGCAGCTTGCAGTCTGGAGCCGCCCCAGGGGATCCGCCCACCGGGAGCCTCCCTTTTTCCTGGCTTCTGGGCGTGGCCTCCCTGCTAATGGCGAGCAGAGGCTTTTCATGCCGGGGAGATGCGGGACCCCGGAGCCTTCCCCCACGCTGCAGAGCCAGGCGCTGGAGCTCCAAACGTGTCCCCAAGCACTTCTACAGGAAGTCAGGATGCCCCCTGTACCAAGCTGTGCACCAGAGACCGTGAGCTCAGTGGCAGCTTGCGGTCTGGTGCCGGGCCCGCCAGGAGCTTCTCTTAGTTCTGGCTTCTGGGCGGGGCCTCCCTGCTAATTTCGAGCTGAAGCCTTCCCTGCCGGTGGGTGCGGGGCCCTGGGATTTCCCCCTGGGCCTAGGTGTGATCGCCAGGGGCTTGGGTAGCGGTGTTGTCACCTGTTTCCACCGTTGCTCCGCTGGTGAGTGCACACTCCTGCCCTTGGTGTCTGGCGATGCTATGGTGGAGTCCGTTGGAAGAGAGCCTCCTGCAGGAACTAGGCTGTCCGGGGGTCGGGGGTCAGAGAGCTTTCACCTATTTCCACCTCCTCCCCGGGGGGGGGGGGGGGGGGGGAGTCTGTCCATGTTCCGATGTGTAGTAGCACGAGACTTTTAGGCGTCTTGAGATGCTATCTGGATATCCTTTGTTAATCGGTGAATGTTCAATTAGTTGTAGATTCGATGGGGGAGAGACAAAGAAGACCTCTCACTCCGCCATCTTGGTCCCGCCTCTCGATGGATCTCTAATTTTTTTTTTTTTTTTAAAGGACAATTCATTTTTTTTTTTTTTAAAGATTTTTTTTTTTTTCCTTTTTCTCCCCAAAGCCCCCCGGTACATAGTTGTGCATTCTTCGTTGTGGGTTCTTCTAGTTGTGGCATGTGGGACGCTGCCTCAGCATGGTCTGACGAGCAGTGCCATGTCCGCGCCCAGGATTCGAACTAACGAAACGCTGGGCCTCCTGCAGCAGAGCGTGCGAACTTAACCACTCGGCCACGGGGCCAGCCCCTGGATCTCTAATTTTTAATGAATACAAATGAAATTTTTGTTTCCCCAAACAAGTTTTTGTATGTACTTTCTTGAAGAGGAGTCTAGTTTAAGGGGAAAAGTTCTTAATCATGGAGGATAATGTACAATGAAGAGCACATGAGGAGCTCCGTACACAGCCTGAGCCCCTTCAGCCCTGGATAGTAGGGGATGTGAGAAGGACTTTCCAGGAGCCATTCCTCACTTATTTGCCTCCTTGATTTGCAACTTTTTTCTCATTTCTTCTGAAATCTCAGTTTAACTCTCAGATGAAATGAGGCTGATGCAGAAGAAAAGGGGTATAAGGCAAGAGGAGGCGAGAAGACAAAGGCTGGCTCGAAGCGGCAAGGGTTCCAGTTGGCTTCCCAGTTGGCCAGACTGTGTGTATGTGCAGTTCGCAAGTGTAGGCAAGAGAGGAATTATTTCCCAACGAAAACACGCTGAACAACGCTTGTATCCTATACAGCTATGTTACATGCTCTAAAGACGTTCTGAAATGAAAGAAGAATAACGTGCCATAAACCTCCTTCAAATGAAATGCAGAAAGATTGCCACAGCTACTCTGCCCGTGATGTAATCCTCTCACCTGAGTTGTAATGAACTGTCTTCACTTAAACTTGCCTATTCTCTCTAAAATTTGGGGGCTGTGCAATGATAGCTATACATTACACTTGACATATGAATCATTATAGAATGCTTCCTTGAATTTCATTTCATACACCTTGAAAAATCTACCAAAACCTTAGGGGACTTTGGACATATCATAGATTTCTTTGATCATAGCCCACACCATAGGACCCAGGTTCTGAATGACGCTCAAAATCCATCATCTTCCTAGCCTTCTAAGTCCACAAATGCAGTTGAATTTGTCTGCCAGGGTGCTAGATACTAGATGTGTGCGTCCCCCAAATTCACATGTAACGCCCAAGGTGACGGCATTTGCAGGTGTGGCCTTTTGGAAGTGATTAGCTCATGAGGGTGGAGCCCTCAGGAAGGGGATTAGTGCCCGAATAAAAGAGGTCCCAAATGTGAGGACATTGAGAAGATAGTCATCTGGGAACCGGGAACGGGGCCCCCATTAGACACTGAAACTGCTGGCACCCTCACCCTGGACTTCCGGGCTCCCAGAACTATGGAATACATTTGTTTAGAAGTCACTCAGTCTGTGGTATTCCTTGACAGCAGCCTGAGTGGATTGAGACAATCATGTTTTGTTTTGTTGTTGTTGAAGTTTCTTCAATGCCCAACACAACTCCCCACGACAATCCGGAACAGCTCCGGCCAGCGCTGGCGAGGGCCCCGGGCACTCAGCCCTCGCCCAGCCGCACACAGCGCGACGGCGGAGATAAAGGCCACGTGGATCAAGAAACGGTGTAGAGACCTGAGGAGCGGCGGCAGCCCTTCCACCTGTGTTTAAAAACGTCCCGCATAAGCAATCTCCCAGCTAAGCTTGTCGCCTGAAGGGGAGATTAGCTGGAAACAGTGAAAACGGTCTTTCTTGCCACCTTTTCCTCTCCCTTGTGTGTTTCTGAAGCAGAAACAGCTACAATTCTATTTCAAGCTTTAAAAAAAAAAAGGCCCAGCCCGATCCCCGCAGCATGAGACCTGGTTTATCACGTCCCCGGAGGCGTCTACACCGGAGGACCGCCACCAGTGCGCGCGGCGGGACCGCGGCTCTCGGAGTTGGGGCTAATCGGCGTAACGCAGGTGACGGCAGCCGGCTCCCGGGAGAATCGGGGTCCTGATGAGAAGCTGGCTGCGCGGCAGAGGGAGACGGGAGGATGCAGCCGCCCGGCTCCTCCCTGGAAGCCTCGGGTCTCTGCTGGCGCGGGCTCAGTTACCGGCGTTTAGCGCAGAGGAAAGTGGAGCCTCCCCGGCCCACGGGCTCCCGGCATTTCATCGGCTCATTAAATACAGGATTTTGCTTTTCAGCCCCGGCTGAACGCGAAGCGCTATCCAAACAGAAAGCACGGCGGAGCCGGCCCGGCTGCCACGCGCCTCCTGGCCTCTGCTCCTCCGGTCCCTCCGGGGCACTTTATTGCCGTCGCAGGACTCACACACAAGTAAACGGCAGGAGGCCGCTCTGCAGCTTCTGATCGGAAGGACTCCAACCTCAGTCACTCACTCAAAAGGCACCTTTTCAGCACGTGTGTGAGAGTAAGTCACGCAGACGTCTTTCCCACCCCAAATGGCTGACGAGGTGGAAGATGACACAGGGAAGTAGACCAGGCAGACTCACATTCTACTAAGCAAACATCAGTTAAGCCAACTAAAACGTCTCAAAGTCAGAAATGCCCCGCGAACGTGAGACAACCTTGAGCAGATCAGGAAAAGTCGGGAAGAGTTCTGGCCTCAGTTCCCCATCCTAACGAGGGATAGCTTGTCCTCTGGGGTAATCTCACATGTAACGACCCTTCCGCATGTGGAGTGGGGCCCGCTCCCCCCACGCACAGGCAGGACGTGCGGCAGTGGCCCTGGGTCAGCACGGTGGAAGCGGGGAGGAGTGGAGAGAAGCGGGCTGGGGTCCTGGACGGCCCCAGCAGGCCCGTGGGTGCCTGCCCCCTGCACGCTTCCAGATTCTTCCTTCTCTTTCCAAAGTAAGCAGCTTACAAAAACTGAGGAAATACATCTAAAAACAATCTGCCGCACACAATCCTCCTAGATTAGTTAGAAAATAACAGCAAGTAGTAAAAAATACAACCGTATGAGTGCAGCGGTGGTAAAATCCAGGCTTTCGTGCGGTCCCGCAGGCACCCTAAGCAGTCCACACTGAGCTGATGAAACCCTGAGAGCAATGGGGTCATGCACCTAAAGAACCAAGAATACGTTTGTGCCTTTTGACTGAGGGATCCCACCTAAGGAATTCGCCTGAAAATAAGTAAATGAATAGAAGAAAAAGTCATATACAGAAAGTTATGCAGAAAAATTACCAAGCCCTGTCAGGCCCTGTGCCAAATACGGATCCCACAAAGATGAACAAGAAATTGTCTTCGGTGACAGACTTCAACCCCTCAGTATCTAGTGGGGGAGATAGGCACACAAACAATCGCAGTATGATGAAAAGAACATGTCCCCTGAGCTATGTGCTAGGTATAGGAGTCAAACAGAGGAGGTAGAAGAAATAAAGGGGCATTTATTCCACACGTATTGTAAGTACCGGGCTGGTTCTGAGAATAAGAAGTAAGCAGGACAGATGGTCCCACACTCAGGATGCCCATGGCGTTCCAGTGATGCCAGGCTCCCACGGCCCCCAAAGGATGAGGTAGCCTAGTGTATTTGGGGAACTGAGGGTAACGTGGTGTTCCTGGAGCACAAGGATTAGGGCAGAGGGCATGGAGAGAGAATAGAGGCTGGCTGTGGGGAATGCATATGCCCAAGAAGGTGCCGAGACTTCACTCTGCTCGATGGAGCATCGCTGAAGGATTAGTGCAGGAGACAGAGTCAGAGCCACATTTCACAAAGGGGATTCCGTCACCAGCGTGGAAAACAAGCTAGGTGGGGCTGGGTGAGCAAGATTGGAGGCAGTGAGGCCAGATGAGAGCCTACTGCACTAGTCCAGGTGAGCAATCGTGAAAGCTGGCACTAGGTTAGTGCCGGAGGGGACACAGAGGAGAAGACCAGCTCGGAAGGTGTGGTGGAGCAGGCCTTTGGCATTCTCAGGGATCTGTCCCGGCAAAGCCCCAATCTGGAGAAGATGGCGGTGCCTACAGAAGCACCTGTTTTCCCCCGAACAACTTTCCAGTCCACTCAGAGATTCCTGTCCTGTGCCTGTCTAAACACCATAAGGTAAATAACTTTTAATTTTTCGTTGCATCTTCCACTTGAGCAGGTTTTGCACTCAGATGGAATGCCCAGGGAAATCCTCCACAGCGACACGGTTGGTTATGGTGCTGATCTGAGCCAGGCCAAAGACGAGACTCCCCTCTTCAGTCTGCCCGCTGGTGTCTTCACTGCTTCCTCCTTCACTTCACCTGTGCCGTCAGCAGTAAGTAGTGAGTGTTAAGTTCTCCATGGAGTCATACTTCATAAGAAATAAAGTTTCATTTTTGTCACTGCAAATGCGACCGCAAGCAAGGCCCCACAAGGCTGAGTGTGAAGGCAGAATGGGTGGGACTGGCTAGAGTTTGTGAGCTGTGAGTCGCTTCTGTGGATCAGCCTTACAACCCCTGCAGTAAAGGTGCCTCAGGTGCGATGAAATCGTGCTTGTAGAGCGGTTAGTACAGTATCTGGCCTGGAGGACGCATTCAGAAAGTGTTGGCAACACAATGCCATTTAAAGTCGTGCAACTGATTAATTGTTGTTCAGTTAATGGGTATGAACCCTCCTCCTCACGCTAAAAGGATTTTAAATACAATTTCAGAATTCATGAAAATATACAAAAATAAGGGCCACAAAGGTATCAAAAAGCATACGCTAAAAAGCGTGTATAATAGTACATAAGGATACCCAAGATCATTGTTAGATGGAAAAAGAGCAAGTTGAAGATGTATATATTGCAGGATCTCATTGGTGTAAAAAGACATAAAAATTTCATCTCAGGAAAATATTTAATTTTATAACTCTTAAAATATCTCCTTGTATTATCAGAATAAACTGATGAAAATATTCACAATGGTTGGAGGAAAATATCCATGCGCTGTTCTCAGGCTAATACGGTTTATGCTGCTGACGACATTTTGGCGTCTCGCAGGCCACAGAAGTCTTCGTACCGAGTGGCTGAGGGTGAGGCTCAGAGACGTCCCAGCTGCTGTGGAGGGGTTTTTAGGTTCATACTCTGTAAACACGTGTATTCCCAGAGTGTTGTTTTGTTTTTTGTGTTTTAATCTTTGAAGAGTTTACATGTCTGTAAAATGTATGATGTCACTGGGATTCACACAAGTTGAAGCTTTTACCTCTAGTATAAAAAGAGAGGTTATGACCCACCACGAAAACACGTGAATGGGTCATCCTTCTGAGGGGTGGCTTCACCAGAGGAAGAGCGTCGGAACGGTGTTGCCAGCATTTAAGAGCCAAATTTAATGCATCTCCCAGGAAGACAGAGGATTTGGGGGCAAGACTTCCTTGAGATGCCAATGAACATACTGAGAGCTGTAAGGCTGAGGGCTTGCTGCTGAAAGTTGGTCCTCCAACCAGCGGCAGCAGATGCCCTGGGAGCTGGTTAGAAATGCAGCATCTCGGGCCCACCCAGACCCACTGAATCAGAACCTGAGTGTTAACAAGATTGCCAGGTGGTTTCTAAGCACAGGAACATTTGAGGAGAACTGAGCTCAAATCAGCCTTGTTTGGACACTGTCATTAACATTTTTTCATGAAAGAGCAGTGTCTGTATTCATTTTTCAATAAACTGTCTTTATTATTCACATTACTACCATATGGTATTCTATTTTAACTACTTGAATAGATATCTCAGAAACTACTGCTTTTATATATAGAAAAATCCTTTTTTTTTTTTCTGTTGGTGAGGAAGATTGGCCTTGAGGTAAAATCTGTTGCCAATCCTCCTCTTTTTTGCTTGAGGAAGATTGGCCCTGTGGCTCTGAGCTAATGTCTGTGCCAATCCTCCTCTATTTGTTTTGTATGTGGGTTGCTGCTATAGCATGGCTTGATGAGTGGTGTATGTACACGCCTGGGATCTGAATCCTCGAATCCCAGGCAGCCAAAGTGGACCACACCGAACTTAACCACTACACCACTGGGCCAGCCCCATGTTTGTATTTTTTTAAATGACCCGCTTTTCAGAAACTAATCATCACTTAAATTGAGAGAGAAAATTACTAAAAGTGATGGACTTTAAGGGTGGCCCAAGATGAGCACAAACCACAAAGTCAAAGATTTACTAGGAGGCAGAATTGACAAGAAGGAGCGAGACTGGAGATGGAGGCAATGGAAGAGGAATTGGTAAGAGCTGCTCCTGGGTTTCCGGCTTAGGCAAGTGGATGTGGGCTGGGGCCCGTTCACCAATGAAAGCTGTATGATTTCGGAAGGAAGAACTAGGAGTTCACTTTTTGGATGGGGTGATGCTTGTCGATTTTCTGGCTGGAGATGTCTAAAAGGCAGCTGCATACACAGGTCAGGCTCCAAGGAGAAGTTCGAGTTGATCAGTGGGTCACTTCTGCCAGGCCGAGGGCAGGCTGCGCCAGCATCAGGATTTGGTCTGCTGCCTTTACTCTGTCTCTAACCGGCTCTAGCCATTTCACCACCAGGGTACCTCTGATATCTTCCACAATGTCTGTGCAACCCAAAATGTGTCAGCCAGGCATGATACATCCACCATGAAACCATATTATCTTTACTCCCCGGCCGTGGAGGGCCCTTGAAGTCCGTCTTATCAAGGGCATCCCTGGCAGTTTCAGGAGGTCTGTGCCAGAAAGGACTGGATCCAGGCAGGACAAGGATAGACCCCTGATGTCATCCTAAACCAGGATGTAGACTGAACGTCCCCCCACCCCGGTTCTCCAGCCTGAAACCAGAGGTCACCACGGCCACTTCACCATCGTGTGCACTCGCTCATGTTGGTTTTGTGTGAGATGTTCCCTGACAGGCGCATCGGCACCCTTGCTTCTAAGATAAATACTGACCCTGGACTGAAGTAGGACTTCGCCCTGAAGGGTGAAGTCTGAAGCTACAAGCGGGGAAGAGGGAAGCGTGTTAGGGAATGTTTCCCACGGTGTGAAATCGTTCCGGAATCTTTCAGAGAGCGGTTAGCTGTTGGCCTTTTTCATATTTTTTGGTTTTAAAACTTGACAGCCCAGCAAATGAAGGCATTTTTTAATTTAGTACAATATTAATAAATTCAAATCATCTCAAAGAGAAACTACTTAGTGTGTTTGGGTCTTTGAATTTTTCAAAAAGTTCCCTGATGTACGAACATGCATTATAGCACTCAAGTCTATCGGGCTAATCTTTCTTTTGTAGATAACAGCATCTCTAGACACAACTGCTTCAGGTGCAGAAGAAAAGCGCGCGCATACACATTTCATAATGTTTTTTTAATTAGAGGGGATATTTAAATTCTAAAAATAGACCCTCCTTTAAGCAGGAATGAAACGGCACTGCTGGGACACAGCCTGCGTGTCAGCTGAGCTTGGCTATCTGGGGACGTGACTGCTGCTTTCCGCGTGGGGGATGCCGTCTCACAGCCAGAGAAGAGGAGCTTGTGAGGAGCAGATACGATCTCAGTGTTCACACCAGGAGCTTTCATGACTCTGATATTCTAGAATCTCACTGAAATCGGTGCAGGCGGGGAAAACAATTTAACAAAAATAGTCAACGGCCACATGTGTTTTATATAAACTCAAAGAAAATATCCAAATAATTTACTCATTCTGCTAGGTAGCTTTTCAAATCGTCATCTCCTCAGTGACCCATAGTCAGTAAACGTAGAAGGGAAGCTCAAAGCAGACCCCAAAGATGGGAGGCGGGATGTGAGCCTTCACCAGGCTGGAGGAACTCTACCGCAACCTCAGCTGCCGAGGCGGCTCCTTCTTGTAGTGGACACTTTGGTCAAGAAATAAATGTTTCACGGATATCATGTGACTGACGTTTCTGTGAGCGTCCTGCTCTGATGACAGGTGCAGCAACACAGGAGTTCAAAGGTCAAGTGGACAGGAACTTATGGCCCTGGCCCGTCACCTGGGTTACTTCACAGACTCCATTCGTTTAGCTTCGTGTCAGGCACCATTCTGGATACTTCACATGCATTGTCTCATTTGATCCTCATGTTGTCCTTAGGAAGTCAAGTTTCCGGTATAGAGATGGCTGTCATTTTCTCTTTATGCCCACGTCCTTGTCATATTCCAGGAAGCGATTGACCTTCATATGACAGAAGCCGCAGCCAGATCCACCAGGTTGCAGTTGACTAGACCAGAGGTGGACACCTGACGTCACATGGACTGTGCTGATCAGCTTCATATTTGTAGAAGTTGCAGTTGGATATAGATAAATCAGGTTGGTCTCTGTTGAACATGACAACCGATAAAGGTTCTAACAGAGAGGCCATGTCAGATCCACTTGCAAGTCTTGGGAGAGAATCAAGAATGATGCAGACAGAGCAGCTGGCCTTAAGAGAGACGAACTGACTGAGAAGTCACATTGGTGCCTGACTTTATTTGAGTTCCTGGGTTGCTCGTGAGGCCTGCCACACTGCCTGTCCTTGGGGGTTCATGAGACACCCTGTATCCCTACAATTATTTCTCCTTTCTTCTTAAATTACCTTGAGCAGATTTCATTCAATACAACACAGTGGTCTCTAAGAGAGAATTCTTACCCCATTTTGTTGAAGAGGGAACAGACTCAGAGTTTAAGCAAGTTGCCCAGGATGATGCATATAGTATAAAGTGCAATTCAAGCCCAGATCTATAAGACTCCAAAGTTTGTGTTTTCACCACTAGGTTAATTTAGATCTGAAGATATCACCATACGTTGTGGACTGCTAAAGCCATTTGAATCTACTAAGCTAGAGCCTTTGTGATTTTCAGAAGTGACTTCTGTGTCTTCCTAAAGTTTAATCTGCAAAATGAGTGCTCACTGGAAACAGACAGGCGCAGAGTCTCCCCATTTTCATCCACATCACTAAGTCGAGGGAAGTGAAACTTCTTGTCTTCCAGCTGAGCTGCCTCTTGCAAGGACTCTGATGCTCACTGCTTCTGCAGAGCACATGCATCTCCAGCGGTTAGACCCGTCTCCTCCTAAGGAAAAATTTCATTTTCTTCTGGTCAATTTTCTACGCACAATTTATCACCACTAGACCATCCTTATTGTTTATCTTCATGGACTGTTTCCTAGAAGAAATCGACATGCATTTTTTCTCTTTGCAACTAGCCATGAACCCAGAGTTACTCACGTGATTCTGAACAGCCAGCTTTGGAGCTGTGCTCTTGGCCCTCCTTTGTGGAGAAAGAAGCTCACTTACAGGATCCTCTTACACTCTCTGAGCTCTCTTGGCTCGTGTCCTGGGGTGTGAGGCCTCACCACTCTATCACCCTACATGACTGCTTGGCTCACAAGAATCTGGACTGGGGCCACTCCCTGATTCAGTGATTATGTGCATGGTTTAGGTTAAGATGTTTTTATTGTAGTTCAAGCAAAAAACCGTCACTTGCTATAAATCCATCAATTTTGGTTACTTTAAATTTGTTACACTCAAACATTATAACATCAACAAGAATTTTAAAAAACCATCCAGACACGCAGCACTCTAATAAATCACCTTCCTCAGTTTTCTACCTCCTTTGTGTTCTGTTTACATGTAAACCCTGGACCTAGTTTCATCATAACAGATGCTGCTTTGTATGTAGCTTCCCTTCACCTAACTTTTCAGGAAGCACTTTTCTGTATGGCTAATTTTTAAATTATCATTTGAGTGGCCACATCCACACATGTTAGATGTTGAACTGTTAATGTTTCCAGTTACGTCTTTAAACAACTCTAAATGTGGTAACTACCTCGTTGCTAGGAGACAAGCTCGCCCTCATCCCCAGCCATGAGTGTTGACAAGCATTGGCCACATGCAAACAAACAAAGACCAAGCAGAGAGCTGATCCCAGGATATTAGCAGGGCTTTTGGCCACATGGGGAGTCAGTATGCATCCCCCACTTCCTTGGCCAGAATCTAGGCAGACGTGGGGAGTTTTCTTCACACTTAACTGAGGGTCCAAAAACAACAGAGAAAGAAGCTGGGGACCATGGCGGTGACACCTTCGTTCCTGGGGGCAGTGCAGGTCAGTGGGGGACAGGCAAGACTAGTGGAACTCGTGTTTCTCTGAGCACTGAAAGCTGTGTGCCTGTCTTCTGTCCAAACAGGTCTGCTGTGTTACACAGAAACCTGGTATGGACTCTTCTCCCTTCTGACCACAGCCGAGACTCAGAGGGACCTGCGTGTCTCTAGGAGGGATTATCAGTGGACATCTCTGAATCTCTCCATCTGGACCCTCAGTCAGACTTCTGGAAGACCGGTGAGTCTCCTCTGGCTAGTGGAAAAGCACAGTGATTTCAGCCTGCAGAAATGAAAGTCTGGGCAACCAGCAAACTACTATTTACCCTTAAAAAAACACACTTTTTAAAAAAATCAGTCCATTTCCTCATCAAACACAAACACAGGGAACTACACAGTAACAAGAAAAACAAAAGGGGGACAAAAAGGGGTCTCCGCTGATTCCTATGCTTATGCTGAGTGTCCCTCAGCCTTCCCTTCACAGGGGCTTCACTCTTATTTTAAGACGGGTCGCAGTGTTTGAAAAGCTCAACAATTTGCCACTTCGTTAGTCGGTTACCGGAAGCTACAATGTACTCGATTCGCCTGTCCTCAGTCTGTCTTGGTTCTCAGAAGATCCTGTCTCTGGTCAGCTCCGTTCTTCTGGGTCACACTGCATCCTGATCTGGGGCTGCTCCATCCTGTGAGGCCCCCCTCCAGTCCTGAAGCAGCCTGAACTACCCCCCCTTCTCCTGCCTTCTACAGCAGCCACAGTGGTGTCACTCCCAGCTGTTCCTGAGCTGGTTCCCAAGCTCAAGGCTAAGTGGCTCCGCCCGGATCAGCAACCTTGCCATGAACAGGTCAGACTGTGTTCAAACACCACCAATGTAGATTTAATGCAATCAGCCACTTACCCAACAGTTCCAAATTAAATGCAGACGCACTCAACACGTCTGCTAAGTCTTATAAGGGAGGGAATACTATTTGCCAAACTTCAAAAAAGTTTTCATTAAGAGATTTCATTACAGATAGTCTGTTGAGAATGGTAGACATCTTTAAGGTTACCAATGGTAACTCCAAAAAACTAAATTTTAATTAAAAGCTTAAAAACTAAGTTCAGTCAGCTTTCCCCCGACCTTATTTTCCCTGACTACTCTGTGGCGGTTGATGGCTTCTCTGTCCATCCTTCATCTCTACATTGGTACCCACAACACTGGATGAGTTTCCCTCTCTTCCCTGCATGGCGCCTTCCCTGTTCCCTTCACGGTTCATTTACTCCAAACGCCTGCAATTATCACCCACTCGTGGTTCCTGGGTATCAGCTGGAAGTTGCAAGTAATAGAAACCTAACTTGAACCAGCATAAAAATGCAAAAGATACAGGTTTCCTCTGCTACCTGAAAGTAGGGCATTCCCGAGAACCCTTTCATAAAGTGAAGAACAATTACCATTAATTTATATGGGGAAGGTTTTTGAGCATTCACAGACCCAAAAAATTACCCCCGAATTCATACCAAATAACACACAAAACCTAAAATAACGCTAACACGTAGTAAAAGCAGGAATGATAGGAGAAATACCCAGCCTGTATAAGGTAGAAATCATGTATGTACTGTGTAGTTTCACTTACCAGAATCGGGAAGACGTGGAACACACGGGAAGGCTGAGAGGTGGTGGTGGTGGTGGTGACAGTGAGGGGTCAGGCTGAGTCGTCGGAGGACGGGGCGGTGGGAGGTACAGGAGGTACAGGCGGTGGGGCGTAGGAGAGAGAGGGAGAGAGTCGTCTGTTACCATCTCATCGTCAGCTGAATCCATCAGGGCAGGCAGCTCCCTGACATCTATACCTTCTGACTCTGTCACCTCCATGTCCAGGGTCGAGGTTCGCTGTCTGATATGGAAGGCTTGAAACATGACTACGCTTGACTGCTTAGCCTCCATAACTTGCTCGCTGAGAAACAAATGCTGAACACTGTTCTCACATTTCATCTTCTTCGTAGAAGCAAAATTCCTCTTCGGATTTCTTTCAGTTAGGGAAAACAGGTACAATGTAGGTCTTTCTTCACAGCGAAGTGGTCTAAAGTGAACTTCTGGATAGAGGGAGAAACCAGTATTTAATTTAAGGATCCTAGGCAAGAATGAAGCTGAGCCTTAGGAACACTGAGCATCAGGGACTCAAAACATGTGGGCTTTTTATCTATTCTGTTTTCTTTTTCTGTGTCCATGTCATTTTCCTTTGTGCAGACTGAATTTACATCTCGTTTGTTACAGAGAGCAGGAACTCTGGGCTGTAATGTCTTGGTCTCAATTTCAGATCTCTAAGAAATGATATTGATTGGCTCAGTGTAGGCTTAGGTCTTGAATAAATCAATTTTGACTGGGGATACAGTCAGGGGAAAGGGTCAAGTGCTCGCCTTGGATCCATCAATATGACTAAGTGGTCATAAGAACATGGTATGTCTAGTTGTCACCTCCAGACTTAACCTCCCACCTGAGCACATAAAGAATTGCAGGATATCGTCACATGCTGCCACTTCAGTTTCAACCAGCCTGAAGCTGACCTCGTCATTTCCCATCCAAACAATTTGCCACCCTCACCCCACCTCTACTCGTTGTGAACGAATGGTACCGGCATTCTCCCAGCATCTCGGCCCAGCCTTGAATCATGCTGTCTCATCTCTTTCTCTCTCCTCTGTGTGCGGTCATCACTTTGTACAACAGTAATAGTTGATATTTAGGGAACATTTACCACGTGACTCTCAGTGGTATATAGATTAGCGCATTTAATTCTCAAAACAAACCCATGAGGTAGTTACTGTTGATAAAGCTGTTTCACAGATAAAGGAACTGAGGCTGAAAAAGATTCAGTAACTTGCCCAAGATCACACAGCTACAAGTAACGGGCGCTAGGAAGCAAATTTAAGTCTGATCTGGAACAAAAGCTTTAACAACGCGCCATGCCATCTCATGGCTTCTGAAACGTTTGTTACTTAATCACTCTGATCTCTCTTATGCTGTGAACTCCTTTGCGATCGCCTTGTGCGCCCACGCAAACAGCCTGGCACTGCCACCCCCACAGCCGTCCAGAGTTCTGGAACTCCCCTGGCACCTAGAGTCAGGTGTGAGAGACCCAGGCTATCAGCGTTCCCAGGATTATGTTCCTTGATGGTTGTACGTTAACATCTCTAATCGTTTTTCAGAGTTTTCTAAAAAAGCAGTTAAGGTTATGAGCTTGTTCTGTTTTTCCTTTAACTCACTCATTCCTCTGTACCTTCTATGTTTTTCATGAGTCACCAGACAACTACAAAAATCCCAAAGTGTAAAATTCTTTAGACGGACGTAACTACTGACTGTTGGCTATGCGGTGGACAGGACTTTTTCTTGACTGGATGTCCTTCATCTTAGGACTCCTATTACTATTTCTAGGAAAAACTTTCCCCATGATGTGCCTCGATTTTCTAAAACAATACTTTTCTGGAAATCCTACTCAGGTGAACTCACAAATCCTCCACCCGAGTCATTTTCCCTTGGAACATGGCGGTAGTGATCCCCTTCACACAACCTTCTGCAGCCCTGTTGAGTTTCCACTGGTCGTAGAAGTTGTGGTTGTGGTAGGCAGACTTGAAAATGTGCCCAATGATCCTGGCCTCCTGGTGCCCACTCCCCGTTTAATCCCTTCCCTCCAGGGTGGCTGGACCCAGTGACTTGCTTTTAGCCACTTGGGTACAGTGTGATTCTGCCGTGTCACTTCCATGATCTGGTTACAAAGATCGCGACTGCCTTTGTGCTGGGAGACCCCTTCTTTCTTGGCCTGTGCGCTCTGAGGAGCAGAGCTGCATGTGGAGGGCCCCGTGGCAGGGACTGAGGGCTCCAGCCCCCAGGGAACCGAATCCTCCTGAGGATCAGGTGGGCCGGAAGGCAACCCCTGCCCAGCCGCACCTGGAGACATCCTGAGACAGAGGACCAGCTCGGCCCCGCAGGCGTTCCCGACCCACGGAAACTCAAGGCAAAGTGTGCTGTGTTAATCCACCAAATTTTGTGATAACTTATGATGCGGAATAGTTAATAAAGTAACAAAACTCAAAAAATCAACTTACCCTTATCACAGTCATGTAATCATGTATTTAACGTTTTGGAAATAATTGTTGTAATAACTGTTTGACTTTCAGGTGAGGCAAACAATAGGCTACTCTTGTTTCTCCTCAGACTGTTCCTATCTGTCACTCACAGCGTCCTCTGCTAGGAACAGAGAAGGAGGCCAATGTGGACCTGAGGCTGTTTCTCCCGGAACACGCCAGCATTTGGGGAGTGGGACAAAGTACCCTCTGAACGTAACATGGGGCCCCTCACTTTAAGGAGAAATTGCATGGGCACGATCATATGACTTGTTCAAGGTAACTTCCTGCCGAGGTCGCTCAGCTAAGACTCATTCTACCACCGATCCCTTGATGTAAGATTCTTGTGTCTAAATACTGCACACCAACAATTTAAATTTCAAAATGTGAAAATAGAGCATAGTAGTTTAAATCAATGAGAACAATAGGAAAAACTCTCTTTATGATCTGAAACGATTTCGACATTAATCCTACAGTGAATGTGAATCTGGCTGCCAATAATCTATTCACCATCACTTGTCGTGAGGGACTCACAATGATGGACGCCTTCTTGTGGTTCTGTCACAACTCTGGCCTTAATGACCATATTCTGTGACAGTAAAGGGCCGGGGGGGGGGGAGCATCCACGCCCTGATGATGACATTATTTCCTTATCTGTGAGGCTGTGCTCCTGTTTTCACAAATTACAGGAAGATAATGGTTTTTGTGAATTACTTTCTTGGGAACAAAATTTTTACGCTGATCCTGTCATCACAGGTTTATGTCCTGTATAAAGCAATTGCCAAATTTCTGTTTGCGGAGAAAGTAAACAAAGACTCATTGTCTCTCCCTATTTTCTCCAAAAGGCACAACTGTAAACCATATGTATGGGTGTGCACACAAAACAGTCAAGTATACTCGCCACTCAGGCGATGCTTCAGAGGAGGGGAGGGGGCCTCTGCACCTGGTGGGAAGTCCCTCCTCCCTCCAGGAAAAAGCTCCAATTTAACCCGAAGGCGCAAGTTTTCAAGTGCACATTGTTATCAGCAAATGACACTTCGTCACAATCCCTCCGCATGTCCAGCCCTGAGGCCAGCTCTGAACACTCCCCACATCATATGTTCCTTGTGACACACTGCAGGGAGCTTCCTGGGATGGACTCTTGGCTAGAGAGGATGACTCTGTGCCACAGAGTATTCGGCCAAGGCCAATTCCAGCTCCCACGCCACCTGTTTTCTCTGGAATCCCGTCTCTGTTCTAAATCTTTCATTCCATGCACACTGGAAAAAGCACCGGGGAGTGGCAAGCCCAATTTGTTGCACTTTTGTTTCACACCATGGGAAACATCCACTGGACAGACTCCAGTACAAAGAGAGCATTTGTAAGAGCATGGTCGGTTTATGTCCCTCCCGTTTGCTCCAAGTACTGACACGCCACGAAAAACTGAAGACTGATGCATACTTTCACGGTCCAACACGAGCGTCAGGGGGAACAGAGCTGCAGACTGCCTTCCTGTCTTCCCTGTTCCCAGCGTGGCATCTTGCAAACTGGAAACATGCCAAAGACGAGCAAAAGCTCATTGTCAGGCTCCTAACAAGAATTAAACATACTTTTGCCCCCCCAAAATGCTGTAAGTCAATCACAGGACTATTTTTCAATTTAAGATGCTAAGCCACACACTGTATCCCTGGACTTATGTTTGATCTTTAATTCGCAGTCACATTTACAAGAAATATTACGAGGCTGGGCAGTGGTAAAAATCAAGTTATGATTTGAGAGCGTACCAAGAGGTTCCTATTACAAAAAAGGAATCTCCATATAAAGAGTACTGTTTTGTTCTAAAATCATAAACGTTTTAAAAAGCTGTTAGTTGGGGAAAAAGTTTACAGCAAAGAATGGCAGGCTGGTGTACATCTTCGTTTCCACAGTCACAACAGCACACTTGTTTTTAAAGCACACCCCACAAACGGGCGAAAGTTACATTTCTACTTTAAAAGCGGTAAAGTGCACAACACACATGCCCAGAAAGAAAAGCAACACCAGAGCTCCAGACTCGGCCCCAGAAGGCGCAGTTCAGGCCGTCTCCCCACCTGCCAGCTGGGGGCTTTTGCCAGCAACCTCTGCCCTCTCCTCCCTCACGTAACAGGCAGGGATCTCCTCCGTCCAAGTCACTCTGCGTTCTAAACCCTCCTTCAGATTCAGAAAAGCGGGCTGCCGTCTACACCTGCTGTGCTTTCGGCAGGTTTCTGAACTACAGAGACCCTCCCCGCAGCGGTTGCGTATGCTCCCCGCAGCATCCTTGGTTACATCCCAGTGCGTTTGGAGGGGCAGGGCACAGAGGCTGGGGCGGGGGCGGGTAAAAGTCAATGAACTTCTAAAGTCGCCGTGAATAAGTTAGGGTTTTAAATTGCTCTTTAAAACTAAAGAAAAGCAGAAATCGGAGGAGCGACATTTGATATTCTGGGAAGAAAAGGGAAAACTAACTTTTGGTTAGAAAAATATTCCCTGAAACACAGTAGTTTGGAGTCCGTGGAGTTTTAAATGCGACAGATGCATTCAAACGTCTTTCATGAGTTTGTCGCCTGAACCGCTCGTGTGAGACCCACAGAGGCGACGTCCTCTCCTTTCTCACCACGTGTACTTGCTCTCCCACTCTCCCAGATTGTGCAGGTCAGCCGTCCCTGTGCGGCTCGTGGTATTCCTAATCTGAAAATCAGAATGTGCTACTTCTACCTTCAAATTTGGGAGGTCAATTTCAAGCATTAAAATTGTCAAGAACTACACCAAAATCCGTGTAAGAATCCACGCTGGAGCAAGAATTGTGGCCTTGCTCTGAGCCTATTTTCAAGTGTTTCGTGTCTATTTTTGCCTCGTACTCCAACAAAAAAGCAGCAGTGAACATGTGACGGTCAGCCTTACTATTTTCACAATTAACGTCTTGTTTTTACATCAAACTTTTTCTCCTGGGGCATTAGAGGAATCTTGTGTAAGAACTCTCACAATGCCTGAAATACTAATAATAGACAAGATCCTTCGAGAGAATCTTACTTTCTGGATATCACTTATTCCTTGGGGAAAAAACTGGGTAACACCAATTATTGTTTCAAAAAGCATAAATATTCTAGACTGCATTAAAAAGGTGTATGGAATGCATAAAAAATAAAGAACCAGTTTTTTTTTTTTTTAACCCAAGGCTGACGTTTACTGTATTCATTTGAGGTTTCCATAGCAAAAAAGACAATAAAATAATTTCGAAAGGATTTCAAGAAAAATCTCATGAGTAGTAGAATTTTTGGAAGCAAGAATTATGCAACATGGAAAAAGGAAATTTAATACTCAATTTTATGCCTTAAGATGTATGAGTTCTCTGAGTATAGTGAGCAGATCCACAGGCATTAAAAATAAAATGAGCTGAATTGAGCACTGCTCCTTAGGTCAGATACATTAAATCTCCTCTTTTGTGGATCCCTCAGAGGAATAGATTCTTCTGTTTCAAAGATCTTCCATGGGCTTTTGGAACAGAGCAGAGAGACCCCTCAAACACTTCCGGCCGCTGTGGCAGAATCCTGACTCCAGGCGGAAGGCCTGTGGTTTCCAGGAATCCTCTCACCATCTCTAAACCTCACTTAATATGATACATAGAAGGGAAGAGAGTCTTCCTCACAGGAGGTTGTATCAAGGTAACATGACAAACATGAATTGTGAGCATGTGAAACAATGTGCCCGGTTGTCCTGGCACAAGCTTTGCTCTGAGCCAGCTGATGACCCAGCAGTGGAGATGACATGAACGAGTCCAACATGATGACCTGGACACTGGAAGGGGTACACCATAGCGCTATCCTCTCTCAGAGGAGGATGTGACTGACCGACATGAAAGGCTGGGTGGCCTCACAGAGGAGGCAGCATTTGAGCTGGGCTTTGAGGATGAGACAGACTCAGGAGCCACGCAGGCATGGAGAGGGTGTCAGGCAGTGCTGAGGTCAGCAGCCCAAGTCCGGTCCACCTGTGCCCACACCTCTCCTGGAAGCTTGTCAGTATCCTCCACACACAAAGGCCCATGGCTTTACCAGGATGCTGCTGGCTCGATGGGGGGCCAGCCAAGCCTGATTATGCTTTCACTGTGTGCATCTGTGCTGTCACGGGTGCACCTGTGCTTTCACCACGTGCACCTGTGCTGTTCACCGCATTCACCTGTGCTTTCATGGTGTGCATCTGTGCTTTCACTGGGTGCACCTGTGCTTTCACCACATGCACCTGTGCTTTCACGGGTGCACCTGTGCTGTTCACAGCATGCACCTGTGCTTTCACCATGTGCACCTGTGCAGAGAAGCACTTCCAGGCATGAGATTCTGGCCTGGACCCCGAGACCCATGAAAGCCCCTGCTTCAGGTGGTTCCCTCTGAGCTTGCCAACTGCCCTGTGCCCCTGCTTGAGGGCACAGCACACCTGCCCGCTCTTCAGCTGCTCTACCTGGATGAGACTGTCGTCTGGCCTTCTTTCATGATTTCTTTTAAAACTCTACTGGTTTCATTATTTTATCCATTTCTAATTTAGAACGTTAGCTTTAAAAAGTCATCTTTCTTTTCCTATTTACCTTTGGACAGAGAACAGGAAGCAGTAACATAATAAGCACAGTTCTGCCTCGAACAAGAAAAATTAGCATACCCCACTCTCTGCTCCCCGGGGAGCTCAGCATAAATATTTGCAGGGCCCAGGTTTCTATTTTTGAGTGGAAGTGTGGGCTAATCTCTTTAAACTTGGATCCAGCATTCAGGATCCAAATTTTGCCCCTAAACTAAGGATATCATTTGAATTAATAAAAACATTAAGATCCAGGAGATAAATAGGCAAAGAAAATAAACAGAATATCCATAAAAGACACTACAACCAGTAAATATGTAGGAAAAGAATTAAACCCCATTATGAATAACAACAAGAACACCAAACACCCTGTCCTGGAAGGCAGGAAGAAGGAGACCAGGAGTCTCTGTACCGCTGGTGGTGGTGTATTCGGAATAGCACTTACAAAAATCTATTTGGCCATAAAAGGTTCTTATTCTATGACTCTTACAGAATTTATACTAAGAAAATGATCTCAAAGGAGGAAAAGCTCTTGGCAAGTTTCTTGGTGATCTTCCTGTTTCCATCCTTGCCCTCCACTGGCCTCACCCCTCACCTCCGGCACGACCTATTTTTAACAGAGTGGGTGACCCCACCCCTGCTCAGGACCCTCCAGCGGCTCGTTGATCAGGTGTAAGGCACGTCCTGATGTCGGCCTACAGGTGCGTCTCCTCCTGTTCTCCCTCCTTCCCCTCCAGCCACACGCCTTTGTTCTGGGGTCCCTCTGCCTCTGTTCTTCCCCTAGGGCCCCACGTGGGCCACTCCTGCTTCTCTTCCACCCTTGTCCCACTCTCCTCTTCCCAGTGAGGCCTCCCTGACCTGCTCAGTCTACACTGCCAATCTCTACTCTTGCCCTGGAACACAAGCTGCACGGCTGGCTCCCATTCCTGTTCTTTCCTTCTACATGCTACGTGAATTATGTGATGATCTTTCTTCCCCAAAATGCAAGGTCCACAAGGGCAGGCATTTTTGTCTGTTTTGCACTAATGTATCCTGAAATCTTGGAATAGTACCTGGCACATATAGGAAGTCAATAAATGATTGTTGAATGAATGCATTTAAAATGGCATAAATGGGGAAGCATTCCTGAAAACAGAGGGTTGGCTAATCAGTCATCATAATGGGTGTACTGGATTCATGTAATGAAACCCCCCTAATCTTTCTGTGTGACTCAAGCCTCTGCAACCAGTACCCTACGGATCGGGCGTGCTCAAGAGAGAAGAGGAAGCACCAACAGCTTCTCCGTTAGGGTGCACGGGACACCCCCTGTCTCTGGCCTTCAGGAGATGATGGACAGATGCATCGTTGGACCTGACACAGCGAGAGCTCAGTAAATCCTTTTTGACTGAAGGGGAAAAGAGCTTATGCCTTCTCTCCTGGCTGCACTGGGCTTCTCGCTCCTTCTACGGGGAACAATCTGAGAAGTGGAGTCTGTTCTCAAAGGTCATCCCAGCAGAGGAGAGGTCAGGTCAACCACAGAAGCCCTGGTCCGTGGCTGGGGCTCACACGCTTGACAAAGCTGCTGTGTCCTCTGTGGCCACCCCTGTCGTCCCCCCTCCTGTCAGAGCAGGGCCACCTCTCATTGTGTCAGCCCCTCAAGGCTGCCACATCAGAAGCAGAGGCTTGTCTCACTGGGTCCTGGGAAGACGAAGCCAGGTGTGGGGCTGGCGGGCGTGCAGTGATCATGTAACAGTCTGATGACGTAGAAGGCAAGTTATTCCCATCAGGTATAGTACCTTTTTCTCTGATTTGAAACCAAAAAGCACATTTAATCTTTAATGCTAGACTTAGTCTAACTTCTCCCTTTTGTTTCTTCTGACAGGAGGTAAAATAATAGTCTGTGCTTGTGTTCCTACACAGGCAGGCGCCTGGTTTCTTCCTCAAACAGAACACTGAGAAATTCCCAGGATGATCCGTCCCTTGATTTTTTAAACCAATGGGTTAAAAACTTTAATTTAGACCCATGGGGAAGGGGGAAGGGAAATTGTGATTCAGTAGGTCTGGGGGCGAGCCAGAAACCTGGACTGTAAGAAGCATTCTAAGTGATTCCGAGGCAGGTGGCCACAGCCCCCGCCGGCCAGAGAGAGTGCAGGACGATGAGAAGAACAGACGCCACCAGGACTCAAAGATGTGACCCACTGCGTCGTAAGTAACACAGATAAACGAGCAGGCACAAGCCCATCCTGGCCTGTGACAAAGCAAGGAACCCCTTCTGGGAATAAATTGTGCCACTTTGCTCCTAATGAGGAGTACAAAAGCCACCGGAAATGCACGTAGGAAAGGGCGGAATGAAATCCGTGTGCTCCCTCTGTAGAACCGCGGACGAGCGATCCTAAATACACCATGTATGAAATGGTTCTGTCTGTATGTGAAAAGTGAATAAAAGCTAGAAAGTTTAGATATTTGTAATGATAGCAAGTTTGAGAAAAAGGAATCTCGGATGGTCCACCTGCTGATTTTTCATGCCCAGCGGAGCTGCCCGTGGCTGTCACCTGAAACCCCAACCACGAGTCACTTTCGGTTGCTAATTTGTTTTAGGCAGTTTTAACAATGATTCACTCTATTTTTTCCCAGGAGTTTTTCTTCATGTTAGTATAAAGTCTATTCAACTGAATTGCTCCATGCGAATGGGCTGGAAAAAAATCAGATTAGCCAGTCT
Organism: Equus przewalskii; assembly: GCF_037783145.1. Lineage (NCBI taxonomy): Eukaryota > Metazoa > Chordata > Mammalia > Perissodactyla > Equidae > Equus > Equus przewalskii. The sequence continues at coordinate 119,349,672 of NC_091832.1, read as the reverse complement.
GGAAGACATTCTGAAACAATCCTGAAATAGTCAGTCAATGAAATACAATGTCACCATAATAATGACTATAAATAAGCAATGAGAAAGATGTTTATAATAAAAGAATTAAAATTCAAAATTATATGCTTATGAAGATAACTATGTGAATCAGATACCATGAAGACACCTGTGACTCATGGAGTTGGGTGGTGGCAAAGAATCTCGGTGCTGATTGCTGGGAGGGGGTCCAACACGAGGCGTGGGGCCCCCTGCGAGGCCAGCAGAAGCGGCTGCTCTCTCGCAACTCTCAGGAGACAAATACGCCACAGGCCGCTGAGCCACAAGCCCGTGACTCCATCCTTGGATGGTCCATCTCATTGTCTACAACTATTGCAATAACAGTTGTTCGTTATCTCCTTTCTATACGTTTCATTGTTTTCAGTTTAAAAAAATCAATATATCAGTAAAATTAAGAACAGATTCTCTTCTTAGATTCTCTGATGACCCTCAGAGAGGCTCACACATTCCCAGACATCTCAAGTGACCCGCTGCTTCAGGAGGGGTAATGGCTCCGACGCCGTGTGCCTGTCCCTGTCTGTGGACGAGCTCTGAGCTCCGCCTACATCATCAGGTGGCTGTGTGTGTAAAGCAGCCTGCACGGCGGGCGGGAAAGCCCTAACATTTAGAGCTGTAGTCATGAGTTCTAGTCCTGGCTCTGAACCTCACCAGCTGTGTGAGACGTTTTGTAAGACCTCGGGCAAGTTACGGAACTCCTCGGGGCCTCGATATGGAGAGGGCAGCGTCCACCTTACAGGGTCTGTGGGTGTGCCACGTCTAAAACAGAGCCTGATATTCAACAGATGCTCAAGAGATGGTACTATTAGCGCAGCAGTGCTCTGTAAAACACACAACACGTGTAACTGCAACGTGATGACGATGGTAATAGAAAGGGAAGGAGGAAAAGAGGGCAGCAGCGCCAGCAAGGGCAGAGCAGAGCAGCACAGCACTGGGAGGGAAAGAACAGACGTGTGCGGAGAGGAGCGAGGAGCCTGGCACGGCTGGAGGCTGGGACTCCTGAGGAAATTGGAGTCTGATTTTTATGCTCAAGAATATGGAAAGCCATTGGAGGCATCTTGAGAAAGAGATGATAAGGCAAGAACCATGCTCTAGGAAAACAGCGCTTTGGAAATGTGGAGGATGGGATGGAGGGAGAAAAAGCAGAGGCAGGACAATCCCTTGGTTAGGAGCCAAGAGGGCAGGACATTGAGCTGGAGGCCTGGGGACGAGGGCAAGCGTGGATCTGAGGGGCATGGAGGGGAGCCGGGAGGCTGTTAGGAGAGTCTGAGTGAAATGTGGGGCAGACCAGCACAGCGTGGATGTGACGGGATGGAGACAACAAAGAAAGAAACCCGTGGAGGATCTCCAGGAGCAACGACAGGAGAGGAGAGGTTCAGCGTGACCACAAGTCTTCAAGTGGGGACAAGGTTGTTCCGTGGCTCAAGAACCAGGGAAGATGACGAGCTCAGTGTGGGACCAGAGGGTCTGGGCACTTAGAGTGACACCCACAGGCAGACCCAGGAGAGACCTGGCCTCTGAGGAAGACTTGGGAGTCACGACCATAGAGATGAGACCCAGAGTTCAGGCTCTCCAAAATCGTAAATTACAGGAGAGGGTCTTAACAAACGTGAACATATCACATGGGCCTGATAAGAGGACAGAGGCGGGCGAAGTGAAGCCCCACCAGCAACGGACTTGAAAGAGGAGAATACGGCATGAAAAGGAGAACAGTGAGACCCACAAAAATCTTACTAACTTCTAAACTTGGGATTTTCACATTCACCTATAGAAACAAAGCTAGTAAGATCATTGGGTTCCTTCAGGTTTAGAAGTTAGAACTGGTCAAAACTCGGTGCTTCCAAACTTCTGCTATGAAATTAAACAAAATATTTTCATATCATAAAAATATCCAACAGAGACTAATTCAGAGGTTTCAGTGTTTATTTATACATTGCATATCTCAAATAGTTTGGGACGAAATGAAGGTTCGACAGGAAGTCAGCAGATTCTCATGGAGCAGGCTGCCCGTGTGCAGCACTGGGGAGCAGAGTCCAGAGCCCCTAGCCTGGCATCCAGATGGCAGACTGCACACGGCCCATCACTTGTCCAGGAAGTGCCACATTTGCTCTGTGAAGACAACGGGGGAGAAGGGGTGAGGGAGGCAGGGAGGGAGGGAGAAGCTAACGTAGATCTTTAGGGAGTGTGTGGGTCTGGCAGTAAAAACAGCCATGCTCAGGACGACACATCCCTGAGTAAAGCTGCTCCCCTTAGACTCCCGTCCACCTGCTCTCACGCGGCCAGGTCCTAACAAAACACACGGACACTCCTAGAGCCTCCCACTTTATTTCCTACCTCCGTCTGGTCATTCTAGTCTCTACTGAATGATACAGAAGTTACTGTCCTGGCTGCAGCAGGAAAGGTCTAGAAAAATACCAAAGTGCAAAAAGTGACTGCCCATCGAACACCCAAAATGAGACAGTACTGCAAAGACCTCATCAGCTTCCCATGAAAGGAACGTGCTGCTTTCCCATGAAGCCACGTCTGCGGATTCGCTCCTTTCTCCACACGTTAGAACTCGACTCATCGTAAACAGTTCTCATTTTCCCTCCAAATTTGCAAGTTGAATATTCTTCTAATGTTTTACCTTAAAAGGCCAAAGGCCTTGCAATAGTTTGAATGACAAATGACGTGTGCATATTCTTGTACTCTGAAGTTTTTACCACAGAACATTTTTACTTGTTTCTCAAAACAGCCTCAAATAATGGTAATAAAAAATATGGTATTTTTAATCCTACTATAAATTTTGATTTTAAAAACCTTCAGTTAAAATCAACGATTCATTAAAATGATGAGAGATAATAAGGAAAATCTCCCAAATTCACATATTTTGAGTCTTTTAAAATTTATTAGAAATGGCTGGAATCTCTCAGCACTTCACCAAAAAAAAGCACAAAATCAAACTATTTTCTTGCCTAAAAGTAATAAATGTGCTCTTTCTCATTTTCTGAAGTTAGGAAATAAGGCAGCTCATCTGGAAAGTTTAATGACTATTTTAAAAAGTATTTTATTCAGTTTATATGACTTCTGAATTAAGCTATTATATTCATTTTTTGCTTTCCACTACTGTAAACAAATTTACACATCCAGCTGGTCAAGAACTGAAATACAGCATACCTACCGTCCTCCTCTCCGTCCTTGTTCACTGAAGACGACACCTGAGAGAAGAGCAGAGTCAGTCTGTTACAAGGAACGCTGAGTGCGGAAACTGCATCCAGAAAAGCGTTTTCACGACCTTAGGGAACAGTTTACACACGATGGGTCTCTAACCCGAACCAAGCAAATACCGCTGTTTGCCCTTGAGCAGCACTGCTCCTTCTTTCAGAGAAACGGACGCGGCTTGGCGATTGGTCCTCTCATGAGCAGCGGGACCACCGAGGATGAGGGAGAGAGGTCCCCGCAGCTGCTTCGTCGGCTGAAGACTCGAGAACCAGGCAAACTCTCACACTCACAGTTTGCACATGCGTGTGTGCACACACACACATTACACAGTTGATTTAGCTTCTTCTAGAGCTCTTAAGTTAATTTATCTGTTTATTTCAATGACTGGGCCACTATTAAGAGCAGACGTAATATCCTCTGTGGCAGACAAATTTGAAAGCAAGGTTTTTCTGAGATAAAAGTTTTTTTTCTAACTAAAAATATGTATTTTTTTAGTTTTTTTAAACATTTCATTGGGAGATCCATCTTTCATAGAGAGGATGCACAAAGCCCAAGAATACTTGGAATAAACCCGCCTGCAGCCGCCGCCCAAGCTGGGGCACGCCAGCCTCCCCGGTTGAACCTCTTCTCCCAGAGGGATACCCACGACCCTGATCGTGTAACACACTTACAGGTTTCAAACTGAATGGTCAACTTCTAATTCTCTGAACGTGCTCACCCTCAACAGGAAAGATCTGACTGCAGCATCTGAGGTTCGAGGCAAAGTACGAATGGAGAGCCACACACCACACACCTGGATATTGGAAAGTTACCCGCGAAGCTAACAAAGGGACGAACAGAACACAAAAGATGTTCCCTCCAACTCTCTTCCACAGTACCCCTTTGCAGGACCTGGAAGCTGTCGTCTGGCTCTCTGAGCACCTCAGAGGCGGCCTGACTATGGCAGAGCAAGGAAGCGAGACCTGTGGCCTCATCCTGCCCCTGGCTCCATCGTCACTGTGAGGGCCGCCCCTGCGAGGGGCAGACATTCCACACACCCCCTCCCTGCACACAGCCGCCCATCCACAGGCCCCTGCAGGACGGGGGCACACAGTCCACAAAGCATGACGGGGACTTGGGGAGGTGCCCACAGACCCTGCGCCAGGCTTGAGCTGTCTGGGCAAAGAATTCCAGGGTCTCAAGGAGCGAGAGGTGATCTAGACTGGGGGGCTTGGGCTCCTGGTGGTGCTGAACTTTGGTTCCTTCATCTTGTCCCGTGGATGAGCACCAAAGCAGGAGCCTCTGAAAAGCAGGACCCCCAGCAGGACCCCCTTGCTCAGGTCTAAGGGCCATATCGAATATGAACTCAGCAAGAAGAAAAATTTAAATTTCAGCAATATTAAAATATTTCCTGTAACAGTCAATGTGTCAGCCTGGAGGGTGTTTTTCGTGAGATTAACATTTAAATCAGTAACTCTGGGTAAAGCAGATTGCCCTCCATGCTGTGGGTGGGCCCCACCAAATCAGCTGAAGGCCTGAATAGAACAAAAAGATGAGCCCCTCAGAACAAGAGGGAATTCTCCAGCAAGGTGCCTTTGGACTTCCTCTGCACCAGCCCTCCCGGGCCCCCAGCCTGCCGGCCCACGGTGCAGGTTTTGGACTTCCAGGCTGCACGACTCTTTTTATATTTATAAAAAGATTGTTTCCCTGGAGAGCCCTAATGTGTTCCCCCAAGTCATAAATAGTTTAAAGTTATTTTTCCTTCCATTCTTTAAGAAAAAGCCTGATCAAGGGCCAGCCCAGTGGTGTACTGGTTAGGTTCGTGTGCTCTGCTTCAGCGGCCCAGGGTTCATGGGTTCGGATCCTGGGCATGGACCTACACCACTCGTCAAGCCATGCTGTGGTGTCATCCCACATGCAAAATAGAGAAAGAGTGGCACAGATGTTAGCTCAGCAACAATCTTCCTCAGCAAAAAAAGAAAAAAAGACTAATCGACTATGCTTTGTTTTATTTTCTGTCATGGGAAAGGATGATGTAATGATGTAAATACAGACCTCTGTACAAGTTTTATGTAAAACGTCCTTGAGATTTTCCAAGTATTTCAAAAAACAAGAAAAATTCTCTTCAGCTTCCTTGCACGGAGACCACGCTTAACCACGGCTGGTTTTGGAGATGGCAGAACTTAAATAAATTTGGGTGTGAAAGTAACACTACAACATAAACGTTATACCAACTGAGATTAGGCCTTTGGGATTTGACGGCTCTCTTTTTCTAAACAGACTATAAAATCGAGTAACCTGCTTATTCTTTGAAATTGTTGCTCTTTAACTTGGGCAGGATGCCTGTTACAAAGTTCGTTAGAAAGTTAGCCATTTATTTAGATTTCCTGCTTAAATGAGCAGCTGCTTCTTGCTGGAGCTGCCAAACATTTCAAAGGAAGAAAATATGTGGTATATAAAATAGAATAATTGAGCAGCTTCTCATTGACCTAAAAAGTATTACAGAAATGGACAAACTACCCTAACTAAAACATTTATCATTACATTTTATTTTTAAATTAATTTCCAGAATGTTTTTATTTCTTCACTCAAAATATTTTCTCGGTTGGTAGAAGATATTCAGAATGTACAAAACCTTATATAAAAGAAAACAAACGTCACGGTAAGTCTAACACTCAGAGAGGATCACTACTCAATTGGGGGTAACTTTTTCTTACATTTTTCAGTATTAACATACGCCCAAAGAGACCAACATTTAAATGTGAAAACAACAACAGTGGTTCCTGACACGCAGCAGCATTAATTTCCCACCTACTGTCAATGGCTTCCTGATCCTTAAACATAACAGCCAAGAGAAGTCTTGCTTATGGAAACGGAAGAACAAAGAGGGGCACACGGCAGCATCGCGTGTCCTCAGGGGTCACCCCCGTCACATTTTCTTGTAAGAACTGAGACAGGACTCCCAGTGACTCACTTCTGGTTTCTCAGCAGGGGAGAACGTGGGCACCCTCTCCCACCTGAGATGAAGTCTCCACACAACAGTGAGTTTTACTTTTCACTCTCATCTGCTATCTCCTCCCCGTTCCCACTCCCAAAATACTTCTCATGAAGATTTGTATCTTTAATTCCTGTCAAACACATCTAGTGTTCTTGTTGTGAAGTATTCCTCTCCTTTTATCAACCAAGGCAAGCTTACCCCAGCCTCTGTGCCCCTTCCGTATAAACTGTATTTTAAATTAACAGGAAGCTCTAGTACAACCCCTCTGCGCTTGGTGTCTCGCCCCCAAACCCCACCGCCCCTGCCAGCAGTTCCCGCACAGGCTACACCTGTGCAAAGTAACTCCCCGGCACGACACCTGGGGCCGAGGCAGAATCCGGGCACCGTGCGACCGAGGGTGGCCATTCCTCCACTTACGGCGGGTTCACAGTCACCCACCAGGGGCGGCTGGGTCCTGGCCTCTGCGTGTGTCCCGGGTCATAAGGCAGGGAGTCCAGATTCACTGCATTTTCACATTCCTTTTCTGATTCTTGCTTTAGAAACCCACAAAACATGACCAATGTTTAGTTATCCATAAACAAAATGTAAGAGTATTTTAAGTTTATGTAAGTTTCATCCTCTTCCACTTCCTTTCAAGAATGTAAATAATTGGCTGATAGCTAACAAAATGATGGATTTACTCTCGTTTCCTTTAAGCTTTTCAGAGGCAAAAAAGGGAAAGAAGCAGGGAGATGCAGGTTGACTAGAATCAGACCCTGACTTACGAAGAAAGGACATGATTTGAAAATCTCTTACAGCGCGCTGTCCCAAAGACGCTCACTCTCAGCGTCACAGGCACACAAACCTGAAGGCACGGACTCGAGCCGCGCCTCACGCGCCTCAGGAGGGCTCTGCCCAGGAGCCAGTCCTGGCGGCCAAGGCTGTCCAGCCGCGCAGGGGCAGAGCGCAGCCCACACCGGCTGCGCGTCAGTGACCAGAAGCCAGGGCTGGCCCCTCCTTCTGGGACGTGAAACTGCTGTCGCCACATCCTCAACGGCTCCACGCAGAGATCAAGGGCCCACCTGAAGGAGCACGCTGCTGGCAGTCGGGTCCAACGACCAGAGCGGACTGGAACATCCTACCCCGGCCGCCACTTCTCCTACCTGTAAGTGAGTTTGAACACTCCTCGTTGGCATTCTCCTACCGGAGCACAGACCCCAGAACAGCACTCCTAGGCTGGCTGCCTCTCTGACACGGTGTCTGTGGCCTCAGGAAAAGGGCGCACACAGGCCTCGGTGTGGATGTTTTTGTGCGACTGCCTTCTGTGGTAACCACGCCGCAGACTCAGACGGCGCTCACGTTGATGGGCTGGTCCACCTACACTCCTCACCGGGCCACCTGTCTCGACCTCAAGCCGACGCGTGCTTGGGGACTGCTGGTGAGGGTCAGGGATGGACGAGGCCACACGTGAACCACGACCTGATGTCACTGCCCCCGGACGCTGTTCCCTACAAGCCAGTTACTGAGTCCTGACACCAAACACAGCAAAACCATCCGGAACTCCACACAGCACTGTGGACATGATCGCTTCACTGAAGAAATAAAGCTACCAAACTAGTCAGAATAACACATATTTCTTTGCTGAGCTAACATCCACTGCCAATCTTCCTCTTTTCGGATGGGGTCGCCGCCACAGCACGGCCACTGACAGACAAGCGGCAAAGGTCTGCACCCGGGACCGACCTGGGTGGGACCCACACACTAGGCCACTGGGCCGGCCCAGAGCGACACATTTTCCATCAAAGTTGAAATTCCGTTCAGAGCGTTGCTCACTGTGCACCACGTGCCATCACCGCTGTCTTCTCTCAGCAGAAACGAGGCCACTCGGAGGCAAAGCAGAGTCAGACGGAGGTGCTGTGACCTCTGCAGGAGCATGCTGCCCTCCAGTTCCGCGGGTTTCTAACCTTCCCGAATGCTGTCCCTCTCTCCCGTGAGCCCGGGCGGCGCCCCCGCCGCTGAGAGGAGTGAGGTGACTGTCTCCTGGCCTGAATCCCAGATTCTATGAGTCTCAAACCCTGGGGGCGCCCGGCTGCGCGGGGTCTGAGCAGGTCTGGGAAGCCTTCAGGAAGGAGCGTGGGGCCCTCTCTTGGTCCCACACACACCGAGTTTGTGTGGAACCTCACAAAGTTCAAGCTTTTTTTTTTTTCCAGTAAAATGACTACAGTCACCAAGTATTGGAGAACCTTACAAGTTACCTAATGCAAACTTGCCCCACTTCACGTGACGCCTGCAGGTTTCCATTTCCCCAGAGAGCAGCCACCAAGAAAACGCTTCAGCAGAAGCACGTGCGAGAATTCCGGGGGAAATGCCCAGGTGGGAAAAGGGTTAAGTACCGGAATAAGTTACATTGTGGAAACTACCTTATGCTCTTTCTCCCTCCCCTTCGTCCTGCTAAGTCTCTGGAAACAGAACACTTCTTAGAGAATAACTTAAATCAGGTTGGCTTTTCCGCTTCCCAGCAGTGAAATGGGCTATGTCGTGGACTCCCCTCTGCAGGCGACGTAACGCTACGACTAACCACAACAGTGACAACAAAACCCAGCATCCGTGGAGTACTTTCCAGCTGCTCCACACTCAAGCTGGGTCATCTCCTTCAACTCTACATGACAGCTCTATGAGGAACATACCATTATTAACTCCATTTCATAAATAAGAAAACCAAGGCATAAATAAGTTAAATAATTTGCCTGAAGTTAGAATAAAAAAGCTGAGATTTGGACCTAGACAGTCTGACGCCAGAACAAACTTTTTTCCTTAAAGAAGCTTCATTGGACTAACACCGACATGAAATAAACTGCACGTATTCACAGTGTACAGCTGGATAAATTCTGACATATACACACACTTGTGAAGCCATTATCACAATCAGGATAATAAACATGCTCCCCACCGTCCCCCAGTTCCCCCCGCCCTGTAAAAGGGACTGTAAGACGCCCTCAGCTCTCTCCCAAACTCCCACCAACGGTCTGTTTTGTGTCTGCACTCCCTAAATTTATAGATGGCACGATACGACACGTGATATTGCTGCCTCTTTTCATTCAACTTTTGAAATTCAGCCATGTTGCAGCATGTGTCAATGACTCACTTCTTTTCATTGCCGAGCATCTTCCTTCCTGTGACTACACCACAACTTCTGTACCCCTTCACCTGGGGCGGGACACTGGGTTGTCTCCAGTTTCTGTTTCTTACAGATAAAGCTGCCGCAAACATTTGTGCACATGTCTGTGTATGACACAGCCTTCGTTTCTCTTGGGTAAGCAGCTAAGACTGGAATGGCTACGTCATGGGGCAGGTATGTATTCAACTTTCCAAGAAAATGCCAATCCGGTTTCCAGAGCATTTGTACCGTTTTGCAACTCACCCAGCAGGGCACGGAGGACCAGTCCTCCACATTCCTGCCAGGCTGGTATAGCTAACCCCTCGCACTCCTGGCTCTCCTAAAGTGTATCTAGGCAGGTCACTGTGGTCTTTAATTTGCATTTCCCTGGCGACTAGAAAGTGGCATCAGCTCCTGTGTTTTCAGTGTATCTTCTCTGACAAAGTGACCAAGCAAAACTTTTGCACATTTTTTGGGGGGGAGGGAGTGTTGTTTTCTTATTATTGAATGGTGAGAGTCCTTTACATATTCTGGATACAAGTCCCTTTATCAGGTACATGGTTTTCAAATATTTTCTTGCAGTATGTGCCTTCTTTTCACTCTCTTAAGACTGTCTTTTAAAGAAGTGTTTAATTTTGATGAAGTCCAATTTATCATTTTTAAAAATAGATTATGCTTTTAGTGTCATATCTAAGAAATCTTGCCTAACTAACCCAAGGTCAAAATAGGTTGACGGTTTTGTTTGAAATTTTGGTCTAAGACACACGTTAGACAATCATCATACACAGTGCAAGGTACGGATGGAAGCGGTTTTCCCCATATGGAATAACTAGTTGTTCAAGCACTATTTGGTGAAAAGATGATCATTTTGAAACTCAGTTGTCCCTGTGTATACGTAGGTCTATTTCTGGGTTTGGTTTCGTTGATCTCTTTGTCTACTTTTACACTATTTCTACACTTTGTTGATTATTGTAGTTTTATAAAATGTCTTGAAATCAGGAAGAGACACTATTCCAACGTTACTGTTTACAAACTTACTTGGTCTCTTCTAGGTTCTCAGCATTTACATATGAGTCTGCTGGTTTCTATAAAAAGCGTATTAGAATTTGATTGACATTGCATTAAATCTAAAGATCACTTTAAGGAGAACTGACATCATAACAATATGGAGTCTTCCAACCCAAGAACATGACATATCCTCCCCTTTATTTAGTGCTCTGATTTCTTTCGGCAACGTGTTATAGTTTCCAGGGTATAAGTTCTCCACATATTTTTTTCCAGATTTATCCCTAAGTGTTCCATATTTTTGATGCCATTATAAATAATGTATTTATTTTCAATTTCCAAGTGTTTGTTGCTAGTATATAAAAGTACAATTGTTTTTTGTACGTTGATCTGTATCCTGCAAATTTGCTAAAATCACTTATACTAGCAGCTTTTGGGTAGATCTTAGGGCTGTTCTTCCTCTGCGATCTGGATGCCTTCCCCTCCTTTAAACGCCTTACTGCGAGGCTGGAACCTTCAGTGCGGCGCTGAGCACAAGCAGTGGGAGCCAACGGGGCCGGAGTTGTGTTGTGGAAAGGCTTTAAGCACAGATTTGACTGGTTTATGTCCGTTCCTTCCTCAGTGGCTCTGGCAGTGCACGCATTTCGAGCACTGTCCGTTTCGTCCACACGGCTGCCCTTGCTGGCACGGAGCTTCGCAGGGCCTCCCTGTTGTTCTCTGACGTCTCACGCCTGACCCTGGAAACCTGTCTTCTCACTCCTTCCTGGTCACTCTGGCTACAGGCTGATCAATTTATTGGTCTTCTCGAAGAACTAGCTTTTGGGTTCATTAATTTTCTCTTGTTTTTCTGGGCATACAGTTTTTTTAAGTTATGAAATACTTGGAAAATGCAGAGAGTATTATAATACATACCTACTCCCTAGACTTTTAAAAGAGTTATTAACTTTACAACCGAAGTCTCTGTTTCTCCCCACTCATCCAAAATAGAAATCTTATCATTTCCTTCCTTCTCAGAAGTAACTTCTAATCCCAGGCTAACACTGTGTTTACTGTTCTGACCCATGTTTCTAAAACGTGAACGCCACATCTGTCTGCATCAGGGATGGAAGGAACTGCCTTGGCTGTCTACCTTTTACACCAACGCCCAACCCACGTCCTGCAGCAGACGCTCTGTTCACCCCATCCTGCGCCTTCAGGCTCCATCCACGCAGAGCCGCAGCTTTGCTCCCCACGAGGCACCTGTGGCCAGGACTCCACTGTCGGAACGTAAGTCTGTTCCCCCTGCTGTCTATCAATGGACGTTTACCCATTGCCAGTTTTCCCATGTCTGATCACGTAAACACAGGTATTAGTGTCCATAGACTGTGTATCTAGATGAGTAATTTCTGAGTATGGGTTATAAGCATCTTTGACTTTACTAGAAATCACTTGATTGCTCTTCAAACTAGTTGCACCAATTCATGCTCCCACTGGGCATGTCAGCAAGTATGGGAGGTCTCCTTTTCCCACTGGCTTAAACACACTTTGTATATCAGGCTTTTCTAAACGTTTGCCAGTCTGATGCTGGGAATTACTCTGTGTCTTAGTTTGGCCTCACTGATTACTGGGAGATCTGGCAAATTTCCCCTTCACCGGCCATTTAGGACTGTCTCTCGGGAGCTGTCCATTCGCACTGTATGCCCAATTTTCTTCCTACTGGGTTATCTTTTTCTTGTTGATTTGAATAAATTGTTAATCTTTTTCTCATTTATATGCAAACATCTTCTCCCAATCAATGGCTAATCTTTATTTTATAGTATCCCTAGTTGTTTACAGCTTTTTTCTTTCTTTCTTTTTCTTTTTTACTTTATTTAAATGTATCAATCTTTTCTAGACTTTTGCTGGCTCTTTACTATCCTGTCAAGTTCAGTGAAAACTCTATCGGGATTCTGATTAAAAACCGATGGATGTCATTAATAAATATGGGAGAAACTGCCATCTTCACAACAAGTTTTCTTTTAAACTATTGTAAATCTAGTCAGCTTTTCTATTTATTCTTGATTTAATATTGGTAATTTATATTTTAAACAAAACTGTCAATTTATCTGTGTTTAGAAAGGTATTGCCAAAAACATCTCAGAATATTCCTTTCTGATTATTTAAATATCTCCTACGTCTGTAATTATGTCTTCACTTTAATTTGTGCCTTCTCTGTTTCATCATCCTTCCTATAATAGGTTTGTCTATATTATCAGTCTTAAAAGAAAGCCCAGTTTTTGTTTTAATTGATCCCTGCCATTATTTCTTTTTCTATTTCATTGAATATTTGCTCTACTCTTTATAATTTTCTTTCTTATAATGTAAAAAGGTAGGACAAAGAACAGAGCAATTGTTGAGTTTAATGTTTGGCCTCTCAATTTTCTTTCCTCATTTCTGCTGTATACATTTAATTTCTCTCAAAAACTATTTCTGCTGCATTGCACAAGTTTTGACACAGTGATTTAGGTGTCATTCAATTTTAAGTATTTTATAATTTGTTTTTTGAGACATGACTTATTTAGAAGTGTTGTTAGTTTCTAAATATATGGATTTGGGTTTTTCTTTTTTACTATTTTCATAACTGATTAGTAACTTTATCATATTGTAGACAGAAAATGTAGCCTGCATGACATCAACTTTTTGGCATTTTTTTGCAACTCTTTTATACTCAATTTTTGCAAGTGTCCACATGTACCAGAAAAAACTACGTATTCTCTAGTTATATATATCTATTAGATTAAACTTATAAATTTTGTTTCAATCTTCTCAACATATTTTCAAAATAACATTTACATATAGTAAAGGATCCTAAAAGTAGCATCTTAAACCCCAGTAGTCATATCAATTGTCGTTAAATATCCACTAGTATTAGATCTGAAAGGCAAATTGCAGGATGTGTACACACATGTGTACATACACACAGTCTCTGTTCCTTACAAGTGCTCTGAACTTTGCTCCCTGAAATAAACCTCCAATTTCTAGTCATATAGTCCTCAAGAACTGGGAAAGAATCCCATGTTCTTTGGCTATAAAGTTGGGTAAAAGTTAAAAAAACTTGACACAATATCCAAAAAATGTAACCGGGTGTTCCTGTGGCTGAACTCCTGCTGCCGGAGGCCACATGCTGTGCCCGGACACCCAGAGTGACAGGACAGAGGGCTCTCCTCTGGGCACCCCAGCGCTCAGAGATCTCAGGAACAAACCTTGTTTTGACACAGCGATGCCTCTGATGAGTGTATATGATTCAAACATCTATGTTCATAAACACAACCCAATAATCCTTTCAACTGTTTCAATTCTCATCTTCCTGAGATCTACCACCTTTCTTAAGGTGTCTCACCTAAGTATCACCAATTACTTCTGTAGATTTTTCTATTTTGTTTCCAAAATGCTTCCAAATAACACCCCTGAGGCTGTCGGCTTTCAGGTTAGTGTACTTGGTTATAGTGACAATATTTTTCCTAATCTGTACATATTGTTGGGTGACATTTAATGACTTTTTTGGTCTCAATGCTACTTCACTTAATTGTATTTTGATCAACATATGCTTCCTGCAACAGTTCTATTAACCATTCAAAGGTTTAGTTCATTTCTTCTCTTTGCGTATTTTAAAAGTATTAATTTACTAATGAATTCAGTTGCTTCCAGGCAGCATGATCACTAAGACATGTAAAATTCCAAGGATATCTTCTTATTAGAAGAAGGAAAGCCTGTGAGACAGCCAAACTAAATGGGAAAAAAAAGGGAAAGAGTCTTACTTATTTCATTTTCCTTGAGCCAAAATGCATCTGCACCAACAGCCAGACGCAATTTAGACACTTGGTGAATAACTCATGGAACAGGACAGCACAGAAGTGAGCAAATGTATATAAACGACAATAAATTGGTGATGTTAAGAAAAACAGCATCATATGAAATTAGTTGAATGGTTAATGTACTTTAGAAAATAGAATTTTAAAATTCAACTGAAAGGTTTTAATTTAAATTCCCTGAATTTAAAAATATAGATTTTAATGTTATTTTTGAACTTTATGCTTCTCAAAAGACTCAATGCACTTCGCTGCTGGGCTTTTCAGGGTTTCTGGTGGACTCCCCAGGACATTATAAGACCATGGAGGCCTCAGGCATCCTTACCGATTCCACTAACGACCTTGCCTCCTCTTGGGTGCAGCGGAAAGGGCTGTCACAGAGCTGCACGTTCGTGCTGGAGAGGAAAGGAAAAGATTATTATTAAATAGGATAAAAAAAGAGCAATTACCAAAAGGAAGTCAGGTCCAACCCTGCAGTGACAGTACAATTCCGGCCAATGAAAAGGGCCTGGAGGGACACGCGTCAGGACAAGCAACACTCGTCCAGGCCAAGCTACAAAGGTAAGCACTCGCAGCGCTGTCCTCTCCAGATTAAACGAGAGCTCACAGCTCTAGACAGCCTCCCAGGGTAGACACGAGGCTGGACCACAACCGCGCTTCACCTTCCTGATGAAAAGGGAAGCCACACTTGCCCCCAGGATGACGGCCACTGGAAGCCGTGCCCCCAAGTGAGGTGAGAGACCTTTTAGCTGGCGACTGAGCCATGCGGTGGAATCTCAGACACGCATGGGAGATTAAGCTGAGTGCTGAGCGGAAACCATACGAATAGGGAACCCGGTTTTCCTACGAGGTGGAGGCTCAGCAAGGCACAGCCCAGCTCCTTCCAGGGCCAGGAAAGGCTCTGTGAAGTGAGAGCTTTCCCACACCACGGGGAACGCACATCACGTCCTCCTCCTGGAGGACGCACAGGCTGCACTCCTCTCAAACGTGTTAAGTCTGATATCTAGAAATTTCATCAGCAGATTAAAATAGATACAGAACAAGGTAGGAGAGAAGGGAGCTAAAGCCAAATTAATTTTTTTAAACAGAAGAAAACAGTGACGAGCAGACTCTAAG
Organism: Equus przewalskii; assembly: GCF_037783145.1. Lineage (NCBI taxonomy): Eukaryota > Metazoa > Chordata > Mammalia > Perissodactyla > Equidae > Equus > Equus przewalskii. The sequence goes on along the minus strand of NC_091832.1, from coordinate 119,334,356 downwards.
GGGGATAAATGACAGACGACTCTCAAGACGCACCCCCAAGCGGATCTAAGGGATGTGTCACCAAATTTATTTGCCCAATGGCTTTGTAAAATATGTGGGGATAAACACAATAAAAAGGTCTATTTGCCTATTTATCTTTTTAACTACATCTCTCTGTCATCAGACTTTAGCTACACGGCAATTACACTACGTGTCATTTTGCTTTCTATCCAGACTCAAAATGTGGGATTTATTTTCATTCTTGGCATGAATAGAATTTGATGAAAGTTGGCATTATCATCCGGAAGACTAAACTATTTTGTATCCTCTTCTCCACAGCCCATGTTAAGTAAGCTGAAAATTGAAAAAACGTAAGGCCCTTTTTTTTTTTTCTGCTTTATCTCCCCACACCACCCTGCAGTACATAGTTGTATATCTTGGTTGCAGGTCCTTCTAGTTGTGGGAGGTGGGATGCCACCTCAATGTGGCCTGATGAGTGGTGCCATGTCCGCGCCCAGGATCCGTGAACTTAACCACTTGGCCACGGAGCCAGCCCCGCGTAAGGCCTTCTAAGTCAGATGTTTCCCTAAAGAAAGTCAAAACTAAACTTAAAAAGAACAAGGTAAAAAATTAGACGCTGCGCAGCCTTCAGTGCTGGTCCTCTGAAGAGAACACGGCGTATACTAGATATGCTGTGTACCACGTTTTTAACATTATAATTAAACCAAGTAACACATTCCTTGGAAATTCTGGGAAACGATGGTAAGAGGCCGGGGAGCTTCTGCAGCGGTGTTGCAGACGACCTCCAGCACATGGATTAAATTCGAGTTTCAGATAAACTTCAAACTATTTTTTAGTATAAGTCTGTCCCAAATAGTGCATCAGACATACTTACTAAAAAGATGCATTGCTCTGAAATTTAGATTTAACTGTGTGTCCTGTATTTTCAATCTGTCAAATCCGATAACCTATTTCTAAAGGAAAGCTGTTTCCAAAGGGACTTGGAGAGTCTTGCATGATATACCAATTAAAGATGGGTGATTACAAGGCCCCCGTTACTGTTTCTTCAATAGGCTCTTACATTAGCATTTTATATCCAGAAATTTATATCCTGAAAATTTTGAAGCTAAAAAATCTTATTTTGTTGTATTCTTTGAAAATGTGGAGGTAGAATACGGCTGTGCAGAGAGCAGGGTTAGAATCTGGCTTACGTCCCGGCTCAGGTCACTTCTTCCCAGTGTGGTCTCAGTTTCCACGGTTTGAAATGGAGGCAATGATGACACATACCTACAGGGTTCTCACGAGCAGTGATTAGGTAACACACATAAAACACGTGGCACCTGAGAGCCAGCAGAGTTCAATGAGCGTCGGCACACTGTCAGCGTAATCGCCCCCGGTGGGTGACAGCACAATGACCCCAGAGCTAGAAGTAACTCTTCGCTCAGAGTAAACACAACCAGACCCAGCACAGGAGGACCGACACCAGCCAGAGGAAGACGAACCAGAGATGGTCTCCAGCCATGCAGCTGAGGAACCCGGAGAGCGCGAGCCCAGCAGGGCTGCAGAGCTTCTCCGAGAGCACCCGTAGGAGGGAGACGGCAGCACACAGAAGCCATTCTCCCCTAGACAAGCAGAGCCCCGTCTCTTTAGAGGAGCTCACCCCATTAACATAAGGAGCAGCTCAGTCTACAGCTACAGGACAGTCAGCGCTGGAAGACATTCAATCATACCCAGTTTTGTTGTTAATAAATTGTACTATTTAAATGAGAAACACTTACCTAAATTTTAAGACTATGCTGAAAAAGAGAGAGTGGTCTGCAGCGTAAGAGGTAAGAAAAAAAGGAGGAGGAGGTGAAGGGTTGACGGTGTTACTCTGGCTCCAAGAGAGACTCTGGAGCTAGGATACTCACGCGCTTGCGTTGTGACCAAGATGAGCCTCTCGGTGGCTCAGATGAGATGTTCCTTGAGACCAACTGATCCTTCACCCCTGGTGACTCCACTCTAGCCATGTCTTGAACGTCCCTCTTGCCTCCCAGACCTTATGCACCAAAGGGCAGGGGCGCTGTTTGCTGCATTGGCAGCGGGAACCCCGGGTTGGCACAGGACCCGGGCAGACCTGCATCCGGCTGACAAAGCACGTGGTTCCCGGCTCCCTGAGCCCAGAAGGGGCGGCACAGCGCTCTCCACCGTGTGCGCTTCTGCCCCCAGTCGGGCTCACCCAGGCAGCTGTCTCTGTGCCACAATCTCCTAATTTAAGCAGCAGCTGTGCTCACAGATGCAGGAGTGTAGACAGAGAGCTGCCCTGGGAACACTTAGTGGCTCTGAACTACAGCGCCTGGAGACACCGCTGAGGCTCTAAGAAGCCTCAGTAAAGATGAATTGCTATAAAAACCTGGTGTCAAACAAGGTGTGGTAAGACAACTGTAAAACGCTAGGAAAAAAAACCTAAAAATCTCTAAGGGTTTTTAAGTGTAAAGACTTTAAGGATTACAGGATCTGACCTTTATTTTCTACTATATATGATGTTAGAATATATAGAATCTATGTGGGATCTATCTACATAGAGAAGGTCTTAGCTCTATATCCAAGACTGGTGGATAAGTACATTTAAATGTTTAAAGTAAAACAGACTGAGTTATACACATGACTCTTGTCTGACTGCCCTTAGTCAGCCAGCCAGTGACCCACATCATGTTGGGTAAAAGGACTTTCACTGTTTTCATCAAGAAACGATGGGCAGTTACCACGTAAATAAGATAACCGTTGGTTTCACATTGAAAAACCACTAAACTACAAGTGCCTTGGGGACAGGGACCACGCCAGCCCCTGGTTTCAGTGCCCAGCACTCAGCAGTGCCCTCACAACAGGGGCCCCGTGAGCAGTGTTTAAATGAAAAAAACCACAATTCTCTTTTAAAAGAATAAGATCTGAGTAGTAATATATGGCTACTTAGTACCATTAATAATAACATTACATAGAAAAGACAGATTCTTACCAGTTGATAGCCCCTCCATCACACTTCTTCATGAGCAACGCTCTCCAACACTCATGAGTAGACTTAATAACTCCAAGAGCAAACGCCTAGTCCAAACAAAAACAGACACAGCGTCACAGCGTCAGACCAACGTGGAGCTGTCCTCGCCGCGACAGAGACAGCAGGGACACGAGCTCCGGGCGCAGGCAGACCTGAGAGGTCCAGCTCTGAGCAAGTCACCCCGTCTCACCAGGGCTTAACTTCTTCATCTATAAAGTGGAACTTTGTCAGGGGCTGGCAAACGAGTGCGGGGGGCCACATCCAGCCTGCCGCCTGTTCTGCAGGTGAAGGTTTATGAGCACAGTTGTGCCCACACATTGGTGCACGGCCTGTGACGGCTTTAGCGCTACGACAAAGCGCTGAGTGGCTGTGGCGGAGACCACGTGGCCTACAAAGTCTAACATATTTCCCACCTGGTCCTTTACAGAAAGCCACCTGCCACCCCTGATGCAAATCAGACTCGCTGAAAGAATAAATAAGATGCTGTAGGTAAGGTGCGTGGCCCAGCGCCCGGCTCGTGAGGAAGTGCACACCTGTGCCCTTCATCCTCGACCACTTCGGACTGCCCACTGTCTGAGGCAGTCAGCCTCCTAACACTTGCCAGTTTTTTCTTTGTATGAATTCATACGGCGTCTAGAAATGCAAAATCAACAACAGATACACCTCTTGCCAGATATGCATCTAGCAAGACCATCTAAGGAAAATTTGGTTCATTATTCCAAAGCAGAAAATTCTTTAGATTTTTCCCCCAAATGCTGCTAATTTTCCTTAAGTAGAGTCCTTATGTACTAACTAATTCATACTAGCTCCTTTCTCTGTCAACGATAACTAAATATATCATGATAAGAAATGAAGAAAATAAAGAACCTTGGGACTCGAGCTGTAATAATAATGGGAAATTCAGTTCTGAAGAGAGAAAGTTCTCTCAGGTCTGCTGTCGCCTGAGATACCAGGAGAATGACTTAATGATGAGGAGTCTCACTCAATATATGGGACCAAAAAAAGCCAATTTACCGTCTGGATAATACACGGAGAGATTTTTAACCAAATTATTTAGATAATTGCAATTATTTAGAATTATTTAGAATCAATTCCAATACTTGCATAAAGGAGTTGGTAGGAAAAATCTAGATTACAGCACGGGAGCCCTTTTCAACCATGTTGAAGAGACACAATTTAATCTTTCTGAGTTAAGCATGGATTTTAAACAGCAGTGGTAAAAAGCAATGCATGAAATGAGTATTTTCTGAAACAAGCTTGTATAAATGAACTAGTTTTCATTCAGAAAAGAATTAATGTTGTTCAAAATCAAATAGACAAACAAACAAAAAATCCCAAACCACCTCACTATTCTGTAAATTTATCACTTGGCAGTCTTACCCTGAGGCAATAGGGGCCGCAAAAGTACTATATCAGTTTGAAATTTATCTTATCTCAAACATAAAATACAACATATTTTTTAGAGGAAAAAGATACAAAACTATTTTATAAATTTTCAACATTTTAATGTAAGAGAATCCAATTGAAAATAGTAGTTTTATATTTATATTTAGTAAATCCTAGACAAGGCCCTCAAGATCTTAAGGGTTCTTTTAATGTGCCTTTAAAAAAATACTGAGTCTAGCAACAAACTCTGGTGTAGCAAAATACTGCAACTGCTAAGTTTTCATTAACATGGCTTCTTTACTTACAAAGCAGACTTTCCTTAATAGTACCCACTAAAATGTTGGTTTATAATGTGTAATTTATACAGTGCTAATAACTTAAAAAATATTCCGTTTTAGACTTCAACTCTTTGGCCTATTTTCTCCACTCGCGTCATATCAGAGACACTTCACGGTAACTGGTTTTCTAATAGAAAAATCCTAAGACAGATAATTCAGGTGCTTTCCTGATTGTGCGGCAGCCTCATTCAGCCACAGTGGCAGGAACACTGAGGGGGAGCGGGGCTGCCCCTGGACTGACATTCGTGGGGAGGGACCTTCCCCTGTGACCTTCCAGAACTGCAAAGGGAAGGCTCTTCTCCACACCAACAGACTGACCATGAAAACCCTTCACTTTCTAAAATGAAGGCGGTATAGATAGATACATAGATGGAGACAGATAATTATCAGCCTTACTGATTCACTTAGATCTCCTGAAAAAAATTTCTTTAAATAAAAATGATAAAAGAATGTCCTTAAATATGAAAGTCAGTAAAAAGCACTTCTGTTATCCTGTTATATACAAATATTCACATAGGAAATCCCGCAAAGTGAAAGAAGTGTAGAACAGTATCGTGACGTGCATTTTGAAAATAAAGATTATTATCTTCACCTTGTCTTTGAATTCTCCATTGAAAGCAAAGCGGTTTTCTGGTTTTCCTTCTGGCACCTTATAAAATCGAAACCAATTAAGCGTAGCTTCCAAGTAACCTGGTTTGTACTTCTTAACATCGTCAATATCTGTAAGTGAAGACACAAAAAGAGTTTTTGTTCAAAAGTCAAATTTCATTCCTATGAGTGTAGACGCTGGACTGCGGGAGTCAGAGAACACGGGGTCTTGCCTGGCTTCGCCGAGGACAGCCACTCAGCCACCAGCAGACGCCGCGCCCCCTCCGGACTTGTGCCATTTCCCATGAGGAGCGTTACTCCTCCCCTCTAGGAACACTTCTGAGCACCCTCAGACACTGGTTAGCTTCAGGGCACAAGCCGATGGGACGACAGAGTCCTTCTCAAGAGCTCAGAGGCCTAACGAAAGGAAACAGACAGCACACTGCGACCCAGAGAGAAGAGCAGGTGGGACATCGCTCCGCAGGCAGGGAGGGTGAGCGGGGAGGTGACAGCAGCAGGATCTGTGTTTTTGAGCTACTAAGCTAAGGAGGGCTGAAGGGAGTGGAAGGAGCACCCCAATGCTGGCCCAGAGGGCGCCGCACTCACACGCCGATATCCAGTAAGCTCCTCACCGTGTGCCAGCACGTTCTAAGCAGGAAACGGAACAGTGAACAGGAACCACTCCCCGTTCCCAAGGCTCTGGCAGCGGGAAGACACAGGCAAATAAGGAAACCCACAACGTGTTAAGTGGCAAAAGGTCCGAAGAAGAAAAACAAAGCAGGGTAAGAAAGACAGAGACGGTGGACAGGGCACCCTTAAACAGGGTGATCCTGGAGAGGGCCCAGAGTTTTCCATTTCAAATCCTGTAATGATTTACAGGGCTTATTTTTAAGTTCTATTACCACATAAACAGCTTAACCACTACATTTGGAGGACATTTACTCAAATATAGCTGGAAATATTACTGTATGAATAATAATAGATCCCTCCCCAAAAGAAGTCCCAAGGAACATATCCTTTCCAATAAACATCAATTCAACAAGTATGAGGAATAACGAGATAAAAGCAGAAGGCGTAGCTCTCCACCAGGCCGTGCTTACGGGAAACGCACAGTCCTCTCTGTACAGGCCATGAGGGCAAACGACTCCTCAGGGCTTGAAAGGTCAAGAAGTCACGACTGAGCACAGGAGACGGCACCATGCAGGAGACGGCACGGGGATAACTCAGCATCACCTGGTTTCAGACCTGCTCCTCCACCCTGGCGGGAGCCCTTAGCAGGCACGTAGGAAGGGGGACGCATTCTGCAGGCGCGGGTTACACAGAGAGGACTACCCTGCTGCCTGACATGGAAGGCTTTAGCGAAAGGCCAGATGTGTCAGAGGACAAGGAGCATGGCAAGGCAGCGACGGCGGCCCACAGCATTGAGTACACTGCCCAGAGGAACAGAGATTCAAAAATTTACAATATGTCAATGGGCCACACATCTATCTGAAGTAATTCTGGAGGAAATAGCACAAACGTCACAACTAACTAAAGAAAGAAGAATTGCTTCACACTGAACACAGGCTCTGCCTGCTCCATCGGCACAGTCAGCACATGGGCAGGCGGTGGGGGAGGCTGAAGACAGGGAATTCTGAAGATCAAGACCACATCCTTTTAGGATTATACACTGCATCCAGGCCTGGAGTTCTGTCACGCCCCAGACAGAACACTCAACAATATGCACCTGACACATGTCGTTTCCCCTTCAAATTCTTATTATTTTTTCTGCTTATCTTATTAAAAGAGCTTCTTTCCAAGGTAAGCTTTCTACTGATCATTTTTCTATATCCTTTCACTGTTTTTGCAAAAAAAAAAAAAAAAAGGAAAACCTCCATCAATTGAGTTCCTCCAACTCACTGTTTTCTTATTCAGAGGAAAAAAAAATCTTTCAGTCCTAGAGGTGAGCAACCAGAAACACATTTTAACCAGTGTCAAAATAAACAATCTTCTTTTTTAAATCTTCTTAAACATCATTATTTTTTTGTAGTAATTACAGGCATCTGCTTTAGAAATGGGTATAAATAATAATACATTTAAACCGCAGTTCATACAAACTCTAAAGTCGAGTTAAAGAGTGCTGTAAGAATGTTTCACAAATTTGCATTACTCTCTAAGGACAACTAAACACAATAAACTAAATTGCTAATGAGGAAATTAAACTCACTAATTTGCAATGAAAAGCAAAAACAGCATATATTCCATCACCAATTCAAGGCAAAACCGATGTTCCATCTGTGATAGAGCTTTTTTGATCAAGTTGTGAAATTCTCAAAATCTAAGTGTGCCCAATAGGAGATTGAGTGCTTGCAAAGCACTGCACGTTAGTCACGCTCTTAAAAAAATTACTGAATAGCCCAGGAAATTCTAACTGTTATGAGGCATTCTTACTTCTAGTAACCACCACTAACACATTGAGTGGTTTACTAGCAAAGTTAAAAATAAATAAAGATGAGATTTCAGCACATTAGGTGAATGCACTCATGGACTCAGGACTATAATAATAAAATAAATAAGTAAACAGCTTCTACTTATTTAGCATTGATTAAGGGGCAGACACTGTTAATAAGGGCTTTGTGTGCATTCACTGACTATCATCAGTCCTTCAGACTCCTTGAGAGCATCCATGGAGTAGATACTAACATCAGCTCACTTAAAGAGAAGGAAACTAAGAGACTGCACAACCTAACCTGGACTGAGAAGGTCCTGGTTTCAAATCTTGTCTCTTCCACGCTTTTTCTGACTTTCACAGTCAAACAACTTCTTTGGCCTCTTGTTGCCACCTCTGCGAAGTATCTGGGTTTTATTTTATTTGTTTTTTTATTGCAGTAACATAGGTTTATAACATTATGTAAATTTCAGGTGTACATCGTTATATTTCTATTCCTGTGTGGACTACGTCATGTTCACCGCCCAAAGACTAATTGCACCCCATCACCACACAGGTGCCATCATCCCTTCCCCTCCTCTGTCCCCTCTCCCCCTCTGGTAGCCACCAATCCAACCTCTGTCTCTACGTGATTGATTGTCGTTGTTTTTATCTCCCATTACTCACACCTGACTGATGCCTTCATCACTGTCCCTTATCCCGTCTACACACTCTGTCCCACTGCATACACCTTCTGGTAATCGCTTTTTAACTTACTGACTTTAAATAAGAAAGGAAAAGCCACACTACTCAACACCTATCTCAGCTCTTTCTCTTAAGTTTTGAAGGGGCCTGTTAAGCAGAGACATCAGCAATAAAAACCTGAAAATCTAAGAATGCTAATAAGCAGCGTAACTCTCTAAATACAAGCTAAACTTTTCCATTCTCAATTAATTATATCGTGGGGGAAAAACAGCTGCATTTCCACCAAAAACAAAACATTTCAAATAAGCAATTTAGACATTTGTAAAACCTCCACAGCAAATGCCTTGAGCCAGAATCTCATGTCCAGTAGTCAGTTCAATGAGTCACTCTTCTGAACGCATGAAAAATTCCACCTAAAATCTCAGACTGATTTGCAGTTTATAAAAGAATTTTATATAAATAACCTCATTTGTTCCTCATAAAACTCCTCAGAGTTGAGAAGAATAAGCACATTCATATTAAACATAAGAAAACTACAGTTAAGAAAACATAACAGATTTACCAAAATTTATCCAACTCATTCATGGTAGAAATAGTATTATGTAAATAAATGCCTTCAGGCAGCCGGCCCCATGGCCGAGTGGTTAAGTTCATGTGCTCCGCTTCCGCGGCCCAGGGTTTTGCCAGTTTGGATCCTGGGCGCGGACATGGCACCGCTCATCAGGCCACAGTGAGGCAGTGTCCCACATAGCACAATCAGAGGCACTCACAACTAGAATATATAACGATGCACTGGGACTTTGGGGAGAAAAAGACAAAAACGAGGAAGATTGGCAACAGATGTAAGCTCAGGGCCAATCTTCCTCACAAAAAAAAGCATTAAAAAAAAAGGAATTCTAATGTAGCTTTTAAAAATCTTCGCTTTTTCTTCTATGCTGTGCAGTAATATTGTTATATTAAAAGAATATACGTATATTTTTATCTTAGTTTTCTTTTATTGTGGTAAAATACACATAACATAAAATTTATCATTTTTAAGTATATCATTCAATGGCATTTGTACCTCCATAATGTTGTGCAACCATCACTATTATCCATTTCCAGAATTTTTACATTACATGTATTTTTTACAATATACATTATTTAAGAAAAGCAGCAACTCTCTAGTAGTCATTTATCCCCAGTCTTGGAATTAATTTTATATGAAAGTTTCTATTTTGATAATTACATAAGTTATTGTCAAGATGAACTAACCCAACAATAAAAGTTAGAATAATCTAGAAGAGCTCTTTTATGTAGTAATCAAGCTAAATTTATTTCAGTTTCTGTTTTTAATTATAAGTCAAACTCTTAATCGAGATCTACTTGACCAGCTCCTGGACGGTTAACAAAGACCCTCGGCGCGCGTAAGCCATTCTGACAGACGTCCACAGCAGTCTGCGCACCGAGTCTGGCCAACTGCTCCAGAAGGAGGCCCACCCTTCGTTCCACAGGCAAATCTCAGCTTCAGCAAGCATCAGGTGTGTTTATCCTCAAAGCGTTTATGTCAATTGTACCTGTTGTTATAATTACGAGATTTAATGAAATATTACATATGGCAGTGACTTCATCAGTACAAAAGAGGGATTTTGTTTCTATAAAATTAATTTGAATGTTTTGAAATAATTCAATAAAACAGGTTGATAAAAATATCTGCTGTCAAATTAGGCCTGGGTAGGGAAACAGAGACGAGGAAAAGACATAAAAATCCATGATCATGCACGTGCTCTGCCAGTCAGCAGGAAGACGATTTTAGATATTCGAGGTCAAGGCCGGCCTCTGACAAAAGGTATTTTCCTAAATTCTTGGACAAAGTGTGGGAGCAACTCAAACATCTAGAAGGGGAGGATTTCTCGGAGGAAGACCTGGGAGGTGTGTGCCAACATCCTGGGGCACAAGCGTGCTCATGACGTCCAAGGAGGACAGCGAGAAAGCCCTGTGGTTAGCGCAGAGTGGAGAGAGAGGCAGCAGGTGAGGTCAGAGCAACAGCCCCAGGCCAGGCTCTGGGTCAAGGGCCTCATGAGGACTCTGCCTGCACCTTGAGAGCAGCCACGAAGAGCCTAGGAGGCGCGCTCTGCACTGTGTGGGGAAGAGACTGCGAGGGGAGGAGCGGGGGTGGACCCCCAGCGAGGGGCACTCAGTGTCCACGCGGGTGAAGCTCAGCGAGCGCCGGGAGGAACACAATGGTTTGCAGGCACAACAAATGGTCAGTTCTGGGTATTTTCAGAAGGAGAACTGAGAGGTATTAACAATAAATGAAAAACTTAAGAACAACAAAAAGCAGTAAAGATCAGACTTACATAACAAAGGATCAAGGAGCTGAAAAGGACTGGTCTGTACATCAAGTGACAATGGAACTACCGTACAGCTAAATGCAGTCCCCCAAACACCCATCACCTGGTTTCTCCAAAAGCCTCAGAGCAGGTGTCACGACCACTGACACGCGGCGTGCGGCCAGAGCTCCTCTGCACCCAGCTGCTTCCAAGTCTGAAAGTTCAACCAACAACACTCACGTGGCATCTCGGGCCAGAATCCTCACACTAAAGCTAAGGGCACATGACACAAATAACCACAGTTCTATATAAATCCCCTGGAAACTTTATAACTTCCTTTCTCACATGCTCGCTGAAAAGCAAAACAGAAAATAAGGATGCGATACAACAACAAACTTTGAAGTTCAATTTGGTTTTTCCAAGTCAAAGAGCTCTCCATTTAATTCAGCTTTTCTTAACTAATTTTGACTTAGGAATTTATAAAAGCAAAGAAATTAATCTAAGCTATCTCAGTCAAAACCTACCACTCTATCTCTGTAGACACGACAGGATCCTAACACTTTCCACTTTTTAAAAGCAATCTCTTGGCCGGCCTGTGGCCTAGTGGTTAAGTTCGGTGCACTCTGCTTCGGTGGCCCAGATTCAGATCCCACTCATCAGCAGGCATGCTGTGGTGGCATCCCACATACAAAATAGAGGAAAACTCACAGATGTTAGCTCAGGGCAAACCTTCCTCAGCAAAAAAAAACAAAGCCATTTTTATGATTTATCTTTTCCCTTTATCAGGGATATGATATACCTTTCATGTAATCAAGTTTCTTTCCAGTATAAACCAATTCACTTGTTTCTAAAACCTAACAGAGTGACACAAATTGTGATCTAATAAGCAAAAATAAAAGTTGGCTTTTGAATTGAAAATTTCTTTCTGTCCTTTTTACCTAAGATATGCTCTCTCACATTAGGGGAGTTTCTAGTCACAGGTGTTTGCCAAGACTTCAATTTTACCCAGATTTCAGAATTAAACTAAACATACTTAACACAATACTATATTTTTGCCAAATAAGCAAATAGTAATCATGTAAATGAGGTGAAAAATCAAGTTGATACAGTTCATTTTATACATACAGCTGATGGACAATATGAGAGAGAAATATCTAAAGGATGAGTTTTTCTTTTCATGAGGAAGATTGGCCCTGAGCTAACATCTGTTGCCAATCCTCTTCTTTGTCTTTGAGGAAGGCTGTCGCTGAGCTAACATCCAGTCTTCCTCTGTTTTATGTGGGATGCCGCCTCAGCATGGCTTGACAAGTGGTGTGTAGTCCACGCCTGGGATCCAAATCTATGAACCCTGGTACACTGAAGCGGAGCAAATGTAACCACTAAGCCACCGGGCTGGCCCCAAAAGGATGAGATATTTTTAATCGAGAGACATATGAAAGCACTCGTGAACTTTAAAAATGATTACATACTAAAAACAGAAAAATTATGAAATGTGAAGCATGAGAAAATTATGACAACACATTCAGTAAGCAAACTACAGTAAATCCAAAGATGAGCAATAAAAAATTTTAAATAACTCTCTTGCCAACCAAAAAAGAGCCACATCCAGTCCTCTCAACTTTTATATAATTAAAAATTGGACAAGAAAAACAAACAAAAAAGAAAGTACACTCTTAATAAATAACTTTTTGGTCCAAAAGAAAATAGAAACTCTAACTAAGAACATGCAGAAAATCAGGGCCATAAGAAGACTCGGAAAGTCTGTAAGAAGAATGAGGTGAGCCAGGAGCAGCCTCCCGTTCGGAATCGAGCAGCACTAAATCCAAACGCCAGCCTGGTGCTCACATGCTACGTTATCCGGGGAAAACATGACTTTGCCTGTTTCTTCTTACACTAAACAGAGAAAAAGAAACCAAGGCTGCTGTAGGATTAAATAAGATAAGATATGAAAATCATCTAATAAAAAATAAAGGATAATTCTTAACAAATATTATCATCCCTCCAATTCCCTAAAACCTTGTCCATAGGACGCAGCCAAAGTTGCACTCAGACACAAACCTATAGCCTTACATACTATTATCTCTCAAAAATAAACAAATAAATAAACATAAATTAATGATTTAAAAAATTACTAAATATATTTTCATTGTCTGTTATTTTATTTTTAATATGTATAACTCTGCCAAAAAATCAATGTAGCTAGGCATAGATATAAACAATGTCAACAAACACTAAAGTAACATATAAAAGAAAGGCATCTAACAACTAGAAGGACCTGCAACTAAGATATACAACTATGTACCGGGGGGATTTGGGGAGATAAAGCAGAAAAGAAAAAAAAAAAAGACTACTTAGCAACTAACGCTTTAAAAAAAAAAACAAGAAAGGCATCTGGACACACAGACACACAGATACACATGCACACTTGTTCACAACCTTCTTCTATAAACACACTCTTTTTATGGTAATGATCAGGCCTCAAATGAATATGTAATTAATATCTTATTTAATGATAGACATATTTAACTTTATTTCTAATATTATTACACTTTAGTTCTTATAAAGTTTTTTCATTTCTAGTATGTTTAATATAAATGAACATTTTTTTTTAACATTTGGAACAGAGACGGAATATATAAATAAAATTACTTTTTTTGGGTGGGGGGGGATGAAGATTTGCCCTGAGCTAACATCTGTTGCCAATCTTCCTCTCTTTGCTTGACAAGATTAGCCCTGAGCTAACATCCATGCCAACCTTCCTCTATTTTGTATGTGGGATGCTGCCACAGCATGGCTGACGAGTGGTGTAGGTCTGCATCCAGGATCCAAACCTGGGCTGCTGAAGCAGAGTGTGCCGAACTTGACCACTAGGCTATGGGGCCAGCCCCAAAATGACTGTTATTTTTGAAATGAGACTTTCACTCAGTTTAAGTATATTAACCAAATTATCAGCAATTAAAAACAACACTCAACTTTCCAAAGCAGTTTACTTTACAGAAAACAGAAACTCTGACAAAGATGAGGCACTGAATTCATGTTTCAACACACTCCCTCAGGTTAACCCACAGCCAAGCTAGCCACTTATAAAAAGAGAAAACCAAAAATACTCCAGAACAAGATAAGCACTCTGCAGACTCAGTGTGGAAAGAAAACACCTGTTGGTAAAAGCAGGGTGGCCACATGCGTTATTGCACACACTGGAGTACGGCTGAGCCTCCTATTGAGAGAAAAAGCAGTCAACAGAAACCAGTCCTGAGATGACCCACGCAAACCAGGATTTTAAAGCAGTTAGTGTGAACACATCCAAGGACCTTCAGGAAAACATGGTCACAATGCATAAACACGTGGAAATCTCAGTTGAGGAATAGAAACTGTAAAACTACCAACCAGATGAGGGAGTAGCTGAATGAAAAGTCACGTGGGTTTAATAGCAGAATGCGCATGTGGCAGAGAAAATCAGGGAAGTAGGAGACAGACCAACAGAAATTATCTGGTCTGAAGAACAGTGAGGAAGAAAGACTGAAGAGACACAGAGAGAGTGCCAGTGACCTGTGAGACAATAAACAGTGGTCTACAACATGTGCAGTATGAGTCTCAGAATAAAGGTGAAAGAGAATGGGTGAAAAAATAATAGCAAATAATTTCCCAAATGTGGCACCAACATGAACTCACAGATTCGCAAGTTCAGTATACCCTAAGCCAGACAGATCTAAAGGAAAGGACACGTTAGCATTTATCACAGAAAAACTGCTGAAATCTGACAATAAGGAGAAAATCTCTAAAACAGTCTGAGAAAACAACATATTATACACCAGGTAACAACACATTGACTGTTGACTTATCATCAGAAACAGTGGAGGCCAAAAGAAAAGGGAAGATCTTTACAAATCCCTCCAACTCAAAATTCTACACCAGTGAAACCATGCGTCCAAAACAAAGGCAGGAGAAGACAATTTCAGATCAAGGAAAATGAGGAGAATTCCTCACCAGCAGACCTGTACCCCAAATGATGCTGAAGTTGTCAAGTTGAAGAAAAACGACTCCAGACAGAAACTATAGATCTTCAAGAAGCAATGAAATAGGGTATGAAAGTGCAAATATGTGGGTAAATATAAAAGAACACATACGTGTGTGTGTGAATTTTACTGTTAATTTTTCTAAAGGACATTTATTGTTTAAGACAATATGAAACAAAAGCACAAAGGATGGATGGAGGTTCTGGGAGCAACTGGACCTCGCATGCAACACTGGTAGAAATGCAAAGTGGTCCAGCCACTTGTAGACAGTTTGTTCCTTACGATGTTAAGCACATAATTACCATCTGACCCAGTAACCCTATTCCCAAGCATTTCCCTAAGAGAAATGAAATATACGTTCACACAAAGGCTTGTATTTGAATGTTCATAACAGCCTTATTCGTATTAGCTCAAAATTGGAAACCCAAATTTCCATCAGTAGGTGAATGGATGGATAAGCTGTGGTCCATCCACACAATGGAACAGTATTCAGCAATAAGAGGGAACAAACTACAGTGATTCCACATAAGAGTACGCACGCATCTCCAAAGCACTATGCGAGAGAAAGAAGTCACACACCAAAGACTGATGACTTCAGCAATGTACAAGTGACTCCAAAAGACAGCTGCAATCGTTAAAAATACCAAAATTGTAAGCACAAATGTTTTCTCCCATTAAAATAAGTGAAAATGTACCTATTTTGAAGATATTTTCAGACTTTGCTCAAAATGTTCATTTTTTATCAATGTATGAATGCATGCATTCATTTATTCCCCAATTTCAAGACAACTATCGAGCAGCTATGACATGACAGGCACAGTACAAAGCACTTACAATGGAAAAATTAGTACTAAATACCTAGACAAGCCTAACAGAAAATGTAATGAGACCTTCATTAGTAAATCCACATCATTTTACTAAAAGACATGCTAGAAAGCCTGAAGAAATGGAGAACGATATCACATTGATTGATGTGAAAATTGAATATTTTAAAGACAGCAGAAATCCTTGACAACTGGATTCCAAAATTTGCACAGAGGAATAAAGGCATAAGAAAAACCAAAACCACTTTGAAAAAGTAGAGCAAAAGGAGAATTTGTCTGATATATGTGTTATTATGAGGCTACAGTAATTAAAAGAACGTGGCACTAGCACAGGAATAGAGCAGGGACACCACACAGAACTCAGAAACAGCACTGTAAAAATAAGAATGCAATGTATGATGGAGACATGTCAAAACAGTGGGAAGAGAACAGATTTTTCTGTTGAGTGGAGACCGGAAAATTGTATAATATGGAAAAGAGAAAATAAATCCCACATGAATTAAAGACCCAACTGCAAAAAAAATTTAAAATATAAAAGAATAAAAAGGAAATTTAAAAAAATCTTTCTGACCATGAAATAAGTAATCCTTAAACAAGAATCAAAATGCTGTATTCATGTATAAAAGTGATTGAGGAAATGGAATACATCACAATTAAAAGTACCTGTGAGTCAAAAGGCCAAGCAGATTGTCCGCAGACGAGGGGGAAATATCTGCAACCTAAATAATAAAGAATATCCAAAATATCCAAGCAACTCTCATTATGTCAAAAGAATAAGTTAATTCCATAGAAAAATGGAGAACAATATCCATAGGCAATTCACAGACGGGAAGATACAAATAGCCAATAAATATGGGAATAGATGCTCCATTCCAGCATGAAGCAGAAAAAGTGCAGAATTAGGACAAGATACCATTTTCCATTTATTAGACTGGCAAAAAAGTTTCTTTAAATGTAATAGCACATCAGTGAAGCCTCAAAACCTGTAAATTAGTTATTATTTATTTCCTTTATGTAAATTAGGAAATGGGGGCTCCATGCCCAAGCTCTCGAAGGGACTAGAGTAACTCCAATATGCTGGCTTTGTATATGGGCAGCAGGCGTATGTGCCAGGGAGATCACCAAATTTGATTAGGCGACAACATCTCCTCAGTGAACACACACCAAAACCATTATCAAGTGTTCTAGAGCCAAGACAAGAACACCCACAGGAAAGGAGGGCAGGTCACCGGGACGGCTCTCCACTTGGAGGAGCCTGTGGGGAGCATCGGGGCCTCGTCAAACCACGTACCCTCACATCTAACTTCCCGTGCACACCCCCAGAGTGAGAACAACCCGCCCTCCCAAGGAGAAGATGCAGAGAAAAAATCAAATGCCGTTTTTATCAGCATAACATGAGGTGAGGAAAGCATATAATCAGCTGAGGATTTGTTGTTTTTATTCTTAGATAAAAACCAGTAACATAAATGTAAGGCCATCTCTCCTTGACTGTATTATTTAAAAAAAAAAAAGACACTAGGAAATGGCCTCATGCTTGAAATTTTGACCAAGGAGGGTAAAAATCAGAAAAAAGGAGTTTCCAGTTCTACGGGATTTTACCGAAGGCAGCGACACAAACGCACGAAGCTCTCGGTCCAGTTCCAGGAACTTTGCTCACGGGACTGAACACGTGCACCCGGCCTCCACAGTCTGGGGAGCAGAACGCGTGTTCTCAGCGACTCTCACAAACACTCTCGAGCAACAGCAGCTCCATTCCATAACACTCACCCTATTTTCTGCGTCACAAATAGAGGCTCCGGCTCAGAGAATTAATTGTTTTAACAGTTTGTGCCTACTTAGCATCTCTAAACCATCTTCCTGTTTTCCACACTGCTCTGCAAACCTGTGCCAACAGCTCACAGACTAACGCACTGCGCCTTCATTTCAGTTGCCCTGTCCTCCCATTCTCCTTTTCCACAAATTCTACTCTTGTCAACACCTGTACTAAAAACATACATTAGCATGAGGAAAAACCATGGAAATTAACATGCTTCAAAATAAGTAATACCAACCAAAGTACTTCTACATAGAGGCCTACGTGTAATGTATCAGAAAAACCTCTTGAAAAGACTAGGAAGATTTTTTTTCAAAAATATTCATTACCATTCACAAGAAATTTTACATGACCAATAAAATGAAAACCATTCCGGGTGCCTGTGCTTAGCAGAAATGGAAATATTTTTCTAATCCAACTTTAACTTGAAGCACAGAACACAGTGCCCAGGCTTTGGGTCGGACAGACCTCCGCTGAGGTTCCCGCTCCATCACTTAATAGCTCCCCTAAGTACTTGAAAATGTGCCAACGTCCTGAGAAACCCGGCTACGAGCCTTTAAGTTAAACCATGTTTCCTTCAGCACTAACTTCGAAGATAATTTAGATCTTTCTGCTTTTGAAGAAGACAGGCTAAAAATAATAGATTAAACATATTTCTTACAACACCCCAAATTTAGAGATGGGAAAACCCCTGGGATCATCTGCTGATGAGAGGGCCAACCCTGAAACTTCGGAGATGAAGAACCTAAGCCCTCGAGAGGTCACAGGACTTTTCCAAGGTCAGATAACGAACACACAGGAGCAGACTCTAGAATTGAGGTCTCCTGACTTCACCACATCGTGGGAATACAACCAAAACCTCCCAATGCTGGAGGAGGTCAGGGTCCAAAACAGAGGCAAAGATTCCCAGTAACTTAATTCTCCTCTCAATTGTAGTACCTCTTACTCAGTGTGTCCCTCTTTCTCAGCTGCCTCCCCCACACCCCACCCCTACACACCCACGCCTAAGAGGGTATACCAATTAATGAAATCAAAGGAGTGAAGATCAAAAGAGCCATCCTTTTACGGGGACCTCTAATCAAAATCATCCCACGGACGCCCACATTACTGAAGAGCAAACGGTCAGCTCTCCCAGGAAGCGGCACTGTCCACTGTCCACAGGCACAAGCACCTCCTGACAGCCCAGTACTCAGAGGGGCCATGCCATGCCGTAGTGAAGAGCATGGGCCCTGTGGTCCACCTGGATCCCAACAGTGCCCTGTAGGACTTCAGACAGCTACTGACCACCCCGACCAGTGCCTCAGCCTGCTAATCTGAAACAAAAAGGGAGCCCCGCACACCTGCTGGAACCCGTACAAACATCACACAGATCCCCCATAACAAGTGCTAGGCGCAGCTCCTTGGCACACAGTAATGGTTCCAGGGAAGTCAGCTCTCAGGACGACAACAGAGACGGGCCAGCGAGCACACGCACAGAACGCAACACACTGCATTCTCTCTGCTTCCAACAGCTCACACAAGTATCCTCCCTCAAGACCACAACGCTATTCCCTAAGTTTTCCCTAAATGACAGAACTGTGTTTTGGGAAGTAAGGAAATCAGACACCTTATTAATGTGCTTATTTTTTAAATAATAATTACAGGGACACCAGAAGTGTTTATTTAGCAAGTGAACATGTAAGCCCAACAGATTCGGTTTCACGTGTTTATTCTTGTCTGGAAAGACCGTAAAAGACAGCATGTAGTTTTATTTGACTTTTAGATTTCTCTAAACGTAAGCTGAAATTCTGCATATATGAAATACATGCAAATACTGATAATTTTAGGACACGTACAATGACGGCCTTTGAAAAAGTTCCAAGTGCCTGATTTTAAATAATCCTCTTCTTACTCATGTAATTTACTCATCCCAGGATGTATCTACATCAATATAATTGTTCCGATTTTAATTTTTCATCTTTTAAAAGTGTAAGATGACTGCACAGGAATAGTGATTGCAGGACAGCAGACAACAGTTCTCATTTAAGCCCAAACAAAGCAAGAGTTCACTGCTCTGCAAGCTGAAGGAGCTCCCACGCCTAAGTCACTTCCTCAGGACACCTCCACCTGACCCCCTCCTCGGGACCACAGGCAGTTCTGAAGAGGCTCCAGCATCTGCTTGGCGGATTTCTGAAGCTCCCCATACAGAAGCTGGTTAATTTAACCAAGAGAAAAATTACACACGCCCTTGCAATTCAATCTTCCTAAAAAGCTCTGAGCCTGGTTATTTCATAACCAAGGGCTATTATCCCTAATGGCCAAGGCAGTCTCAGCAACAATTCAGGTGTCCCAGAGTCTTATTAACTCTTCCAGCCATTACGTACCATTAAGAGCATTAGGGCCCGGACCCTAATTAGGGCGCGTTAAATGGCCCTGGTGCTCTCCAGGTGCTAACAAGCCGGCCAGAGCGGCCCATTCTCTACCAGGGAGCACAAGGAGTTTGTTTTCAAATGCTATTCAGAATTTTTTTAGATTTTCACAGCGGCTACTCCAGTTTCAGAGGGCAAGACTCAAAGATTTAAATAATAATGTTAAAATTACAGAAAGACAGCCAGCAACCACAGTTTCTTTCTAACTGAAATGCATTCTCTGAGGCAATGGCTAGTTTCAGTTCAGTCATATCAAAGATAAAAACTATGAATACTAAAACAGTTTATTACACTTTATCAAAGTCTGTACATATGTTCATTAGGATGAGAGAAGTTATTTCCTAACAAACAAAACAACCTCAAAACTTCCTTGCAGAATCATAACTTATTAAATGAGTCTGGATTAATAAGCAAAAATATATATTATATCATTATTACATATTATATCATATATGTCATATATAGTGTATACTGTATTATATAAATATTATATATATAACATACATACATGGAAGGACATACTGTCTTTAAATTAAAAGAGATTTTGTTTTTAAAAAAGAAAAAATAGGTACGGACCATGTCAAAAAACAGCTTCTTCTACTTAAGGTAGTGAAAATTAATAGGAGGGATTTATTTTTTAAATGTCTAAACAACAATAAAAATGCATAGGAAATAATAAAAAAATTTCTCTGCAAATTTCTGTATTACACACGTCCCCAGAAAACTATAGAATTTTTTAAAAATTTCCAGGCAGCTATCATTCCCCACGCATTTTTAATCTTTCTTCTTGTCGATCTAATAAAAATGCCAAAAAGTGTAGATGACAAATGGTTAAATTGTTATAAAATCACCTACTCCTTTGTGATAAAAATTTCAGTTAATACATAGTAATTTATATTTAAAGTTACTGCATTAGCTATTTTAAAGTTATTTAAGTAGAAAGCAACACAAAAAAGGACATTTCCAACATGTATGGACCCAGAGAATCCATCTCCCAAGCACTTTCTGTAAAAATTTTTGGAAAACGTACATCAGCCAACAGTGAGAAAGGAAAACAGAAAGAGAACTTAGGAGAGAGCGGAACCAGTAACCAAGAGGGCGAGGAAAAGAACCCAGCAATGGCAGCCGGCAGCCGGCCGAGACCCAGCATTGAATAAACGGTGCCACCAACGAGGTGAACAAATTCAGATACTGTAAACGCCGCATATTGGTTTTCAGTGTTTAGATTCAAGAGAGAAAACATGAAAAATATTCACAGCTCAAGAAGAGAACTTGAACGTGATCAATTTTGTCACGCAGTGTGGTGGAGAGCAGCTGGTCAGCGAGGGGCAGAGGAGGAGGGCAGAGCCACGCGCCCAGCTGCGTCCTAGGCAGCCACGCGTCTGCTGAAAATCGGTGGAGCTATCGGTGCAGCTCGAAGTGTGATGCTCAGAGTCATCGCAAGACGACAAAGGAAGAACGAGGAACAGAGCTGAGAAAGGCACAAGAGGCGAACTCCTAATCTTTCAAGCAGCAGCCTGAGTCACCAGGGAAAGACAGAAACCAAGGAACAGGAGTGAGCACACTGTTCCAGACGGGCAGCAACCGCTCTGGAGAACTGGCACCACGGGAAGACAACACAGGAGCCAGACGGGGTGCGAAGCGGGAGGAGGGCGTCACCTCTCCCTTTTCACACCTTTTTCAAACTTCTGAGTTTTTACTTTCAAGTATATGATTATTTTTATAATTTTAAAAAGCGCCATACAAAATCCTGTGTTTGTTAATCTCAGAAGGTAAATGCGGGAGGGACACATAAAATTTTAAAAAGTTGCTTGATTTGAGATTAAGATTGTTGATTAATTTTCAAAGATGTAGAGTAGATAGAGAATAGCATCAAACTTTTAATATCTATTAGCAGTATTTATTTAATCATATGAATCCAAATACACTTTTATCTTACTAGAATAAAATCATAATTTGTTAAAAGAGGCATTTCACCAAATCTCAGAATCATGAAATTGATCCTTTATTTCTGAGGCCGCCTCACCTCTGCCATGGTTCTATTTTTCTTTCTTTTTTTTTGAGGAAGATTAGCCCTGAGCTAAAATCTGCTGACAATTCTTCTCTTTTTGCTGAGGGAGACTGGCCCCGAGCTAACATCTGTGCCCATCTTCCTCTACTTTGTATGTGGGACGCCTGCCACAGCATGGCTTGATGAGCAGTGTGTCGGTCTGCATCCAGGACCCAAACCAGCAAAGCCCGGGCTGCTCAATCAGAACCTGCAAACTTAACTGCTGCACCATCCGGCCAGCCCCCAAGGTTCTATTTTTAACTTGTAACATCATATAAAATAAGCCATGTGCTTACAATGCTTAAGCTCCTCCTGAAATATAAGTTAGGTACCTTTAGAAGATAAATTAATTATACGATATGAGAAAATTATTAAATATTGTAATCAAACCATATAAACTGATTTTTAAAAACGCCTTCACAAATTTAGGAAGCATTCGCCCCGGCAGTTGCTGCGCATCTCTCAGTCCCATCCCTCTGACTCCCCTCCTCCGCAGGTGCTCAGGGAAAGAGACAACCCACAGGCTAAGCAGGGAAGAAACAATGTAAGATTAGGGATGATTCCTGTTCACTAAAATTTGCTTAACCAGCAGGACAACAGAAACTCCATCTTTGGTTTGAAGTAGTTGAGAGAACAGCTGGATGATGTTTGAGATGTATGATAAAAATAAACCAGGACTCAAGTTTGAAAAAAAATAAAAACTTCCCCATAGGGTCACCTAGTATTCCATGATTTATGATTTAAAAAAAAACATTTACAGGGGCTGGCCCCGTGGCCGAGTGGTTAAGTTCGTGCGCTCCGCTGCAGGCGGCCCAGTGTTTCGTTGGTTCGAATCCTGGGCGCGGACATGGCACTGCTCATCAGACCACGCTGAGGCAGCGTCCCACATGCCACAACTAGAAGGACCCACAATGAGAAATATACAACTATGTACTGGGGGGCTTTGGGGAGAAAAAGGAAAAAATAAAATCTTTAAAAAAAAAAAAAGGGGCTGGCCCCGTGGCCGAGTGGTTAAGTTCGCACGCTCCGCTGCAGGCGGCCCAGTGTTTCGTTAGTTCGAATCCTGGGCGCGGACATGGCACTGCTCATCAGACCACGCTGAGGCAGCGTCCCACATGCCACAACTAGAAGAACCCACAACGAAGAATACACAACTATGTACCGGGGGGCTTTGGGGAGAAAAAGGAAAAAAAAAAAATCTTTAAAAAAAAAAATAAAAAAAAAAAATAAACATTTACACCACAATTTCTTCAGCCGTTCAATTTGTGCCTATATCTATTTTTTTCCTTGGGGCACTGTAAAATAAGAGAGCAGAGAGAAGACTCAGGAAGGATGTGTGAATGCGTTACAACAATCTGAAGGCGAGGGAAGGAGGAGTATTCCAGAACACTTGCCGCTTTAAGGCTGCAGAAGTGGCCTCACCTGAGCCACATCTACAAGAGAGAGCACTGCAGGTCCTACCCGCTGCCAACAACACGCATGCACAGGAGAGAATCCTGTCTCCCCTTGGCCTCACTCCTTCTGGAAACAAACACAAATCACCACGACAGCAGAGCACTCAGAGCAGAGCACGGCAACCACACTCATCTAGTCTTTTAACTTCAGGATTTTAAAAACATACCAGGAAGAAGCATTGTTTTATTTTTCATGATGGAGATAATATACACATGTCTCCTTTTAGTGGAACGGAAAACAGTCCTTTTCTTCTTTCAAAACAACAACTTGTTTCAACTGTTGTAGTCTGACGATTTTATCTCCACCTGAATAAGCGTCAGTATTCCCGCAAACGCAGAAAGAGCCGACGAGATGCCCAAAGTGCCGTCACCTCCACTCCGGGCACAAACAGAAATAAAGCAAAAAGACAGCTAAACTTTCCATTCTAACCCTGGGGAAAGGGAACAGGGAGGAGGCACCTGGCCTTAGGTAACGTGGTTTCAGTGCTGCCGTGACAAACACCGCAGATTACTGGTCAAGTATGAATGGCTCAGCGGAGCACTGCCGACGGACAATGGCTTACATCAGAGAGAAGGAGTCCAGGTCACGGTCTTCCTACCCATGAGATGCGCAAACCTGGGCAGGTTATCTCACTCCTTAGAGCGTCTTCCAAGTTGAGAAGAATAACGGTACTAGAACAGGCACCAGGGCTTGGCAGATGCCGGGAGTCTAGCTCCAACAGTACTGGGTGAAGACTAGCTTACTGCACCTAAGGACTAGTTTACTGCACCCAAGGACTAGTTTACTGCACCTAAGGACTAGTTTACTGCACCTAAGGACTAGCTTACTGCACCTAAGGACTAGTTTACTGCACCTAAGGACTAGCTTACTGCACCTAAGGACTAGCTTACTGCACCTAAGGACTAGCTTACTGCACCTAAGGACTAGTTTACTGCACCTAAGGACTAGCTTACTGCACCTAAGGACTAGCTTACTGCACCTAAGGACTAGTTTACTGCACCTAAGGACTAGCTTACTGCACCTAAGGACTAGTTTACTGCACCTAAGGACTAGTTTATCTAGCGACCAGCTTCACTCAGGCTCAGCCCCTGCAGTGTGACGGGACGTCCCCGGCAGAGTCCGTGACTTCAGAGCGCCACATCACAAATGAATTAGCTAGATGATGTGTTTCGGCGGGCTGTTGCACCATTACATTATGAGTTCTCATTTGAGGAGCAGTTAATGCCTTAAAAAACACTTTAAACTGGCTATTTATTTACTCTTCTTACATATGTATATGTGAGAAATATGATGATAATGAAGCCCAGGGCAAAATAATGAGACAGGTAAGAAACACCTGGCTTATGGACTCAAGTTTCCTACTGCGACTGCAGTTGTCACGTTTTAGTGTGACTCTGAGATGACACGTGCGGTGCTCTTTCAGTCCCTCCCTTTCTCAATGACATGCTGGTCCACGCACAAGAAAAGGTTTTAAATGCACATAAACTAAGAGAGGTTAACATGTAAGTTTCACGAGTTTCAGTTGCCTCAGAAACGGTCTACTTTCCAGCTGAGAAAAGAACTGAGGTCTAGCAGGCACCAAGATTCTGAATATGGATGAAACTCAATGGAAAAGGGGTACAAACGTGAGGAAAAAATTGGTCCGAGAATAACAACAGTGACGGCCAGATGCTTTAAGGGAGCTGTCTCTCATACTGTCAACGACCTCACAAGAAGGTGTACTGACCTCCATTTACAGACGAGCAAACTGGAATTCAGAAAGTTTGAAGGACCTACCCAGAGTGCTTGGGTAGGACACAGCACAGCTGGGGCTCAAACTGGAGTCTGAAGAAACAAAAAACCCTGGAGTCTGCGTGTCTCAGGGAGGGCCGGCTCCTCATCACACAGCTGTCTCTGCAACTTACATTTGGGACACGTCAGACCTTTGTCAGAGGGACTTCTTCCCTTCGCTTGTACAAGGCAGAATACAACAAGGGGTAGAAACAGTTCATGTCCTGATGAACACCCCCCCTTAGTTGTTTTCCTGTTACTCAGTGAACAAGAGAGATTTAGGAAAGAGGAGAAGGGGGAGGGAGCCCACAGACTGTCCTTCCTTCATCCGAAGCATCATCTGAGTGCACATCCTTTCCTCGCGTTCCTCCTGGCAGTATGACACAACTCACACACAGTCATACCGGACTGCCCTTTACCTTCCGTGCAGACAGATTAAAAGAGACAAAACATCAATTTACCTCCCAAATACATACACTGTGCTTCACATGAGCCCCTTTAAATTCTCACAATTCCAATGGCACGCTGATTGACTTCTGCTTCTGGAAAGCGACAGACTTACCATGAAACTTTGAGGCTTCAGGATCATTCACATTGATAGCAATTAATTTCCAATCTGTTTCACTCTGATCAATAAGAGCCAAAATTCCAAGGATCTTCACACGAATAACCTCTCCACGAGAAAGAACCTTTAAAGTGAAAAGAAATTCAGCATTTGCAAGGCTTTGGAGAAGTGCACTCACACATCGTAAAAATCCAGATGAAAGATTAAAGGTGCTATAGCCTAAAATTTAATAAAGCTTTATTAATTAAAAATAACATAAAAAGTCATAAAGCCTTCTATAATACCCCTTTTAGAATTAAGTATCTTGATCCCTTTTTGTAAATTGATGTTGCTTATAGATCTTGAAATTTAATATACGAGGCCTAGAAACTCACACTAAACAGAAAATAAACCCACGTATATCACTACATGATGTAACCTGGCTTCTGCGGCTCAGGGGTAAAAAGAGACCTGAGCAGCCTTTTAAATTGCTCCACCGTACCTCTTCTGCAAACCACATGCTCAGGTACTAGTGAAACGTACATTTTTAACATCTCAGAATACAGTCTTAAGAAGATAATGAATGACAAGGAAAGATTATGACTATGTTAAAGATACAGACAAAACAGGTTTCATAAAATGCTGTTAAAAGACTTTAAGAGAAACCGAGAAATAGCGCGATGTTGAAGCAGGCGTTCCACAGCTAAAGCAGGTTATTTCAGGGGTTCCTTCAAGCAGTCAATGCCAAATTCATATGCATCAGTCCTTCCACATCCTTTGACTTTTAAAGGTTTAGTCGGCTAGAGAATTTCACCGCACGCTGAAATCTGAACACACGCTTCAGAATAAATTCCTTCATGACGCAAAACGCAGCTTTACACTTGGAAAGCAAGGAATCCAAAAGAAAGTCATTTTAGTGTCTTGAAATTATTTGAGAGAAAAAACAGATCTTAAACCGTAAAGTCAAAAAAACCTTTCAGAAGATTTGCAAATGACTCTAAAATCTTAACATAAATCTGCATGAATCTGTGATTAGTTTACACAACAGATGAGTGTGATTTTATGAACTAAACTGAAATCTCACTTTTAGGGGAATATGCACAATTACATTAACCAGACCCCACATGTTCAGGCTCTGTTAAGAACCCAACACTACATCAGACACCGTGTCTATAAAAAGAAAGAGTCGCCGTTCTCAAAGGTTTGCAGCCTTGCTGGGGAGACAAACTTCACGCCAGGAGAGCCTTTGTCAAACAGCAATGTTCAAATTCTAAGTTATCACATCATTGCCAATGAAAGGCTGGCTACGCTGGTCAACTCAGAGATAAACTAGGTCACTGGCTCTCAACCAGAGGCAGCTCTGTCTTCTAGAGGACCATCGGCGATGTGTGGAGACACTGCTAGTTGAGAGAACTGGGGAGGCATCGCCTGCATCTGGTGGGAGAGGCCAGGGAGGCTGCACAGGACAGGCCCTGTGAGAGAACTGTCACCCAGAATGTGAACAGCGCCACAGCAGAGGGCCTGCAGGAGACTCTGGGGGCGGCAGTGTCTATCAGAATTACTGGGAATCATACATAGTTTAAAAAGCACACTCTAAATGGTTTTATTTTTATTTAAAAAAATTAATTTACTTTGAAATTTCGTACAACATAAGAGCAGATTTGAGATTGTCATGGTTACAGGGCAAGCAGGAAGCGTGACTGGGGATCTGTTTCATCACACTGACACATGTTCTGTGACGTCCAAAGCCACAGAGAGGGCTCAGACAAACCACTGCCTCGTCATAACACCTTTCAACACTAGAAACTCTCAGTCAGACCAAAAACTCAGGATGAGATGCTTAGGAACAAAAGGCAAAGTTCTTATGAACTGGCCCCCTTCACACAAGTCAATTCATTCTAAATCAATTCAACAAATTTATGCGGAACATAGAATGTTAGACACCAAAAGAACAGTCCATAAGCCCTCAAGGAACTGAACCCCCTCAAGGTTCCCAAGCGTGGTCCTCAGCCTCACCCCAGCTTCCAGGCCTCTGCTCCCTCCCCTCGCCATGTGGTGTTGGAAGGGGCTTCCTCCCCAGACGGTTCCAGGACCCCATGCACGGCCAGGAGCACAGTCCCAACAAAGGCCTATTCTTTAGATGGCGACGAAGTCCTCGCTTCATATTTGCTAAATATTGTCTCAGGTCTCACCAACTAAAGGGATGAATTGCTCGGCGGTAAGATGAAGCCTGTTTTCCCAGTTCTGTCATAAAACCATCAGTGCACCCCTCCAAGGAACTGAGCGTGCGTAACCCGTGCTGGCCCCGCTTGCCTGGGAACCACAGTCCACCACGTCTGAAGACCAGTGGAACGACTCTGGACCAAGAACACGGGCACGCCTCAAGGCTATAGGCAGGATCTCACTAGGGTCATCACTGACTTCTCTAGCTATTTATGGAAAAGATTTCAAAAGACAGGACTTTTAAGTCACAAACACGTGGGGTTGAAGTCGTCCTCCACCACTCCTAGATGCGACCTTGGGCAAACGACTTCACATCGTGCGCCAGGACTCGGTTTCTCAACGGTAAAATGGAGACCACGGTACTTATTCCTTGAAGTCAAGAGCAAAGAAATGACGGACACATAGACCAGAACGGAAGGTCTTCCACAGACAGTCACGGCTTCTCTCTGGCTCTTACGTGGACCTATCGGCTCACCCCTGTCGGCAGCTCACCCTCGGGGGCCTGGGAGGAGCGGAGGACACTGATGCCCACAACAGGGGTTCTCCACTGGTTCAGAATTTGAAGAAGGAGGCAAGACTTCCACTGGACCCACCAATACAAGAAAACCACAGGGAGTAAAACTGCTAAGGCTGTCACCCCGTGCACCAGGTTTCTACGGTCACGTAACAAATTGCCACAAACCCAAAGGCTTAAAGCAGCGTAGATCTGTCATCTCACAGCTTCCACGGGCCAGGAGTCCAGGCACAGCACGGCTAGACTCTCTGCTTGTGGCCCAACAAGGCCGAAATCAAGGTGTTGGCCAGCAGGGCTTTGATCGAGGTTCTAAGGAAGAATCCCCTTCAAGCCCGTTCTTCGCAGTTGTAGGACTAGGTCCCTGTTAACCTGCTGAGCGTCAACCAGGGACTGCTACCTCAACCAGAAGCCTGTTGCATCCAGTGGGAAGAGGCCAGGGATGCTGCACAGGGTGGTCCCATCTACCCCATCTGTGTGTAAAACTAGGAATGTGTGTAGGATGAGGGTCTCCCCTGCAGGAAAGGAGAGAGAGAGGGAGAGGAAAAAGAAGACAGGGGGAGAGCATGGAGAGGGAAGACAGAAGAGGAGGTGGGAGACCAAGGACAAAGGGCAAGAGACGGACGAGAAAGTCTAAGAGGAGGATGAAGAAGAGGAGGAGGAGGAAGAGAAAGAAAAGGAGAGAGTAACAAAATAACATGGTCGACGAACAAAGTGACAAAGACTCAGAGCAACTATGTGCTAAATAATATTCTAGAAGCCTAGAAGTGCTGGGAGTTTCCAGAGAGAAGTGACTTGATCCCAACTAGAAGAATTTCCCAACCGCAGCATCCCTGGGTGCGGGCACTGAGCTGACCACCGCCCAGCAAGGCCTGTGCTCAGAGGGGACAGTAAGACTGACAGCAGAGCGCATAACAAAAAGCCACTCTGTCAGTCCACAGAGGGTGAAGGAAAACTCCGGGGGCGATGCTTGAGCTGAGGTCTGAGGGGTGCGCGGGGGAGGGTAAGGGAAAAAAAGCGGAGGAGGAAGACGCTCCATCCACACGCAGGGAACGGCTGGTGCGAGGGCCCGACGTGAGCAAGAGCAGGTATGTCAGAGGAACCGCGAGGTCAGTGCAGCTGGAGCCACTGTGCAAACGAGCAGTGCACGAGGAGAACAGGGAAGCAGAAGGCGGGGTCAGGGACCCGCAGAGTGGGGCTGGACAAGAGCCTGGAATCAATGATGGCCGGGAAAATAAGACAGGAGGAAACCAGTCAGGAGCAGAGACAACGCAAGTCAGAGACAGCAGGCACTAGACCGCTGCACTGAGAACGGAGACACAGACGGGAAGGCTATTTAGACCACAGAACGGGCATTCCATGATTTACGGGATAAAGAGAAGAACCACCAAGGATGACCCCCAGTCCTGGTTTAAGAATGGTCGGGGGAGGCGCCACTCACTGAGCCTGACCACCCTGGGATGAGGAAATAATGGACTCAGTTTGGGACACAAGGAGCTGGAGACGCCCGGGAGACACCCAAGCGTGGACATGGGCAGCTGCGTGTATGGGTCCCAGCTGGGGCGACCAGTCGGAGAGCAAAGCCACGTGCTTGGGATCGGATGACCAAGGGAGCTCCCGATGAGGACGGCAGCTGGACACGGGCCCAGCACTCAACCTGACCAGTGCTTAAGGAGCCTTCAGAGGAAAGCAAGAGGGAACAGAACGAGAGGACATCCAAGGTACCAGAGTCAGTCACAGTCAAGGGACGAGACGGTTCCAGAGGGAGTCACGGTTACAGCATAAAAGGCCAGGGGAGCTCAAGCGAGACAGAACCTGTCGCACAGCCTGTGGACTCGGCTAATGGAGAGTTACCAGGGCCTCGGTGAGGGCAGCTTCCCAACATGACGGGGACAGAAACAACGTGAAATGGACTGAAGACAAGTGGGAAGCAGGAGCCGAGTGCGTGCACAGATGCTACAATCTCATTCGAAGGGGAGAGAGGAGGCGCCAGGGAGGGGCCCCGAGGACGCGGCTGCAAACGCAGCGCAGGAGGGACGAGAAGACACTGTCCCTCAGGAGCAGGGGCTCTGGTTGTGGGTAAGAAGACAGCTCCTGCGGTCACAGACGGCACGGAAGAGGCACGTTTGTGGGCACTGGCCGCTCGGCCGTCCACGGGGACAAGGTTGGCAAGCTCTTATTGGCCGGTTTCCAGGAGCTCCAAGAAATGAGAGATAGGACACTGTGCTGGGAGGGAAGACAAAGTGCAAGGACGTCCACAGAGAACAACAAATGCCAGCAACAGTGCAGCAGAAAATAGAAGAAAGAATCGACCAAAGACCCAAATTCCGCGGGTCGCAGCACCCATGGCATCGCAGGCTTTGCTCCTCCCCATAGGACCCGGCAAGCTGGTGGCAGGCAGAGAGAAGAGGAGCAGGCCGTGTCACCAGTGTGAACTTCCTGTCTGGATGATGGGCAAGGAAGCCCAGGACCACTCGGCAAACCTTCCACCGTATTCAGGATTCAGAGCACTTGCTTGAGACCTGCAGACTGCACGCCTGCCACCTCCTCAGCTCTGCTGCCGGGACGCACAGCCACAGACAGGATGTCAGCCACGGGCGCAGCTGCGCTATTTATAAAGACCGGCCGTGAGAGGTTTGACCCGCCGTGGCTGCACTTCACCAAGCCCTAGCATGAGAAGGAGTAAAGGCACGAAAAGGGACTGGAACCAGGGCTCAGTGGGCTAGAACTCTGAGAGCCGAAGAACTGGTGCCTTCCGGGGAGACCTGAACTGGTGTGGCCGCAACAACCTGGAACACATGTTCGAGCCACAGGCTGTCAAACACACCTTTGAGCCTATTTCACAAACATCAATAGGATCATTGTCTCCACAGCAGTCCGTGCTCTTCTCTTTCCGATGGGGATCTTCCCAAGTCTGAAAAAAAGGGACAGGGGAGAAAAATAGGTTAATGCTCACTATAACACATCTTACTCTTTCCACGTGATTGTGAAGTTTTACAGACAGCCATAAGCCAAGGAAGATTCTCAGAAATTACACAGGCTCAGCGCCGCCAACACACCAGCACCTCCCTGCGCTTCGGCGTAATTAGCATGATTTATAGCCCTCCTCCCTGCCGGTCTCACTTGTCCGCATGACCACATCTGACAGTGGGCGGCATTTCCAAACACACGCTCCTCCCAAGTTTAGTCAGCGTCTAATTCAGGTTCACTGGGAGTTTCGGTTCGATGCTCCATCATCTGTGCCCGCGTCCCCACTGGCTGCCTAACCCTGCTGCCATCATCGCAGCTTCCTCCGACCGGTAACCACACTGGGTCTGGCTTTCAGTGTTTGAAAATAAACTTCCTATTCTTTAAGTGACTTCTATTAGAAGACACCCAGTTTTCCCTTCATAAACTAAAGACAGAATCTACCAAAGAAGAGAGAAATCAATTTCATTCCATTTACAAAATCCTCTACTTTTGCCATCAGATCCCAAGACCTTGACAAACACACAAAAAAGTGTTAACTCTGGCTGTTGGTCACAAAGTACACACAGGGGCATTTTTACAAATGAACAGCATAAGAGACACTTGCTATCAAGTTTCAACATCCCCTACACACTATCCTTCCCAAAAAGCCTCAGAACCACCCAATTCTAAGTGGAACTGGGAGCTTGCTCAGATTTACACTCTAACACGTGCAGAGACCGGGTCATCTCAAGATTGCTATCTACAACTTCAGATTATCCAAGCTTGGTCCCTCTCATTTACACAGATAATTAAAAATGGACTAACTTACACCTAACCCTAGATAAACTCCAGTATTTGCCTTCTGGCCTTAATTATAGTATGTTCAAGAATAAACTGACCCAGCCTCACCAAAAAAAAAATATATATATATATATATATCAGTAAACCAAGTCCAACAACATTTGACTCCCCAATATTAGAAATAAAATATAAGAAGAATAAACATAACGTTAAGTGCCACACTGGCTGTGGGTGAGCGAGGCTTTCCAGGCGGCACCCCCACACCCCCCAGGAGGAAGGCATGATTCACAACCTCACCTTACAGGTGAGCAAACTGAAGCCCAGAGAGTAAACTGCCCACGCTCACAGCTCTAAACGGAGGCCACGGGAGGAGAACCCACGCTGTCAGCCACGATGTCACGACGCCGAATTCTGGCAACGGCAGCAACGGAACGGCCATGACCTCCAGAGATCACCGTATTCTGTCTCATGGCCCTCTTCCTGGAGCTCTGTCCTGTGCTACTGTCCACCCCCCACGGCCGCCTGCCTCCTCTTTCCAGGACACGCACGCCCTCAGGACTCGTGGAGAACCCTCTCTGGGCCACGAGTGAGGAACAGAGATGCAGAGGATGGTCACTGCCCCGTGTTAATAAACGGCACAGCACTTGTCACAAATGCTACAAAACTCACCTAAACGTGCTGGACAAACCAAGATGGGACTGAGCTCCAACTGGAATCAGAAAACCCAGACGCAGAAGGAAGGCGGCCGAGGCCCCTCCATCCTAGTGCAGGGATCCTCTCCTGACCCCCCTCAAGCTCGCTCCCCTCTCGGAAGGAGCAGGAGCCACCCTGGCCCCGAGGAGGACAGCCGGACTCCAGCCTACTTCAGCCACGAACCCCAGACCTCAGTTTCCCCTCCTGTCAGGGAACAGCTTACACGAGACAGCTGCTGGATACGCCCTGCCTGAGTCCCATGACCGTCAGTGGTCCCTCTTCACCGCACGACACCAGCAGGGAGGGACGCTCTCGGGCTCACGAGTGACTCAGCCCGCCCCAGCAGCGCGACCCAGAACAAAGTCCTTCCTGCACCAGAAGGACAGCATCTTCACAGGCGCTGCCCCCCATGGTGCTGGCGGGGGCTTCTGTTTGCTGACTGACTGGTCCACATCCCCTCAGAACCCCAGGTTCAGTATCACCTATCAACTCAGCTGCTTCTGCTGGGGAATATGCATGCGAGTCCAAAATTCTTAAGCCACACGATGCGATGGTGTCCGTTTCTGGGCCAGTTCTTCATGATCCCCTCACAAGTAAGGCACCAGGCTGGCATTTCTACTTCCAGGCCTGCCCTTAAACGCTATATCCACAGGCCTCGGTTCTCAGTACAAACAGATTCACACGAAACAGCTTCTAACTTAACTTGAAACTAAGGTACCATTCCAAGCAACCGCTGGAGAGGACACCTGGACAAAGTAAAGCTCCGAGTTCGCCCTCTTGTGGAGCTTCATGTGCACAGCCAGGCGAGGGACGGGAAAGCAGGCAGGCTGCAGCAGAAACATCCAGAAGAAGAAACGCCAAACCGTCATACTTGTTCCCCCCAGAATTTAGAAGTAACTTCCACAACCGGACAAGAAAAAAGGCAGCCCAACACAAAACAGGCCGCAGACAGAACAGGAAATCAAAGAAGGGGCACAGGAAGACTTGTAATACATGAAAAGGTGCCCAGTGTGACGGGAGAGACCCAACTTAAAACCAGAAGGAGACACCATTGCAAAGACCTAAGAATCTGACAATGCCGAATACCAGAAACGACGGAGGCACCTGCACCCGACAGGCGCTTGGCAGGAGTGCCTATGGCTCCAACTCCTTTGTAAACAATTTGGGAACACCTCATAAAGTAAAATGGGTGTGTAACTCACAATTTAGCCATCTGACTCAGCTACAGACCCAGGAGTATACACCTTTATATACTACAAATACAGAAAATTTTAGCATGGGCCCAAGAAAAGCATTAAAAAATAGTTAAAAACAACCTATCAACAGGAATATGAATAGTGTTAAACTCATACAGAGGATGGCTATAGAGCTATGCAAACAGATAAGTCAGAACACACAGGTTACTGATCCAGCCCTACCCGTCCTCGTGCAGGTGTCTGAGATTGCCACCTTACAATCCACAGCATCAGCCCATCCCCGTCTGGAATCACCACGCACTGGTCCTTAGCCTCTGAAAACCCGTGAACTGCACAGAGCTGTGCATCCAACGCCTCTGGAGAACAGCCTCCTGACTGATCGGGACCCCCAGGGCCATGCCAGTGGAGGGGAGACCTGCTCAGCCTCTGCGTGTACTCTGCCCACTTCAGTGGGAGCAGATGCCCCGCCAGCTGTCTCACCATCAGCAGCTGATGCCTGCAGCGACAGTGGCACCAACACAAACTCACTGTGGGGCTCCACACACTAACGGTCTCACTTACTATTCACGGTGACCTTGTGGGGCGAGTGGTTTGATGACACAGAGAAACAACAGGCCTGCAGAGGCTCAGCCACTGGTCCCAGGTTAAAAGCTAGTAAGTGGTACTTCATGACAGTGGGGTCAATGACCCAAATTCATGACGAAGTTCAAAACAATAAACACAACAACATCACATTAAGACTGAAGAAACCTTGAATCTGTGATTACAGTCCCGTAACATTATCCAACAGGTTTTCTGAATATTTACCCAGAAAGACATAACCCTTGAATAACCCATTAGATGCGGAATTCTGAACAACTGGGGGAAGACAAAGATGATTTCTGCCCAGGCCAAAGTCAAACTCTGAGCAAGCATCAGTGCCAGGGCAGGAGGAATCATGGAGGTTAAAGCGTGTGGACAGCGACGGCCTGATGCAGGATGCCCTGAGGACCACAGCTCAGCACAGACGGCTACGGAACGGGGCTCTGCAGCTTCAACGCCCCTCAGCACGGCGGGCTTGGTACGTTCTCTGAACTAATCTTCTGCTGTTATGAGACGGAAAGAGAACAGCAAAATCCAATACCCACACATGCCTATGAGACCAACGCCACACACGCAACGCATTCACGAACTCACTCATTCCACAAGCACCGACTGATCAGCCACGCTGTGCCAGGGAGCAGGCCGGGCAGCTGGAAGACATCTGTGAACAAGAGACAGACTCCCTGTCCACACAGAGCCAGCATCCCAGCCCGAGGAAGCTGGCAACAAATTAACAGATAACTGAGTTATACAGCATGTTGGACGTCGGCAGGTGTCACGGCAAAGGGAAGAAAATGAACGACCAAAGGCAGAGTGGGCCAGGGGAGGCGGGCTGGAGTCGTACGGGATGCTCAGGGCAGACGTCGCGAGGGAGGTGAGCTGTGTGCACACCCGGGACCTGGGGAAGAGTTCCAAGCCGGAGGACACAGTGCGCGGAAGGTCGGTCAGATGCAGGGTGTGCCCGGAGGGTCAGAGGAACCGATCCGCAAGCCGCCAGTGTGGGGGCGAGGGAGCAGGGGGAGGAGGACGGGGAGCTGGAGACGAGGTCAGAAACGTAAACAGACCCGGGGCTGCTTGCATTTTAACAGGTTCACTCCGTCTTATCGTTGACTACGAAGTGAAAAGATATTAGGTAGTTATCCTTTCCCAGAAACGAGTGGCCTAACTTCAACTTGTTATAAACATTAGTCTACTAATAACATCAGTTATTCTCGTTTGGTAAGTAACTCCCACGCAGTCTGCAGTGGACCCTGTGCTGAGGACTACCACACTCACACACTCACACCGGCCAAGAGCAGTTTGGGTCTAAAAAGACAGTGAAGACCTCTGCAGAGATGTGGCAGAGAATGCCGGTCTGCTCGTCTTCCTTGCTGGTGCTCGGGCCACACTGCCCCCGTCTGTTGGGAAACATGCTGAGCCCTCTCCACACGCTGTCTGTGCTCACTGTCTCTGGTTGGGTCCCCCAGACGTCCACACCACTGGTCCCCCACCTCCTCTGGGTCTGCGCTCAGGAAGCACCTTCTCGCAGAGGCCTGCTGCCTGTCTGACCCCAACAAGCCCCCCACCCAGCCCCCTCCTTGCCCCACTTCTCTCCAGCACACTCACCGCCGCCCGACAAACCACGCATCGTGTACATTTCCTTTTTCTGGCCTGTCTCTCTGCCCAGAAGGAAAGTCCCAGAGGAATTTGTGTCACTGTTCTCACTACTTCACCTCCAGTTCTCAGAACCCGCCTGGCCAACAGCGGGCTCTCAAAACACGTGCCCTGAATGCAGGAACGGCAGGGAGTCGGCAGCACTGAGGCAGTCGGGCGGAAGGACGGACGCTGTCAGGCAGGCTGGTGCAGGCGGCGGGGCAGACGCAGGGCTGGGGGCACGGGAGGGTGTTCTCTCTGGTTCTCTCAGCAGCCTGCTCAGCACTGGCTACTGAACCTTTGAGGAGGGTCCTCACAGGGGCACGACGTGCGCAGCTGTCTGTTTGCACAGTGCTGTGCTGGTGCTGGGCGGAGGATGGAAGCACAGGAGGCAGGAGTGAGGGCAGGCGCGAGGAGGCCACTGCGGTCCAGTTCTGTTAACTAAAGACAGCCACTGTGCCCAACAGACAGACGACAGCAGACACGCACATCCTGAAAACTCAGACGCTTCCAGAGGAGGACAAAACCTTGTCAGGACTTTGAAGAGATCAACTACAAAAGCTCAGAACGAGTAGAGGAGTTTGCAGCGCCCCTTCGGCTCCCCTGTAACCTCTGGTCTCGGTGATGTTCCTTAAAGGAAACAGCACGGAGCACTCAGAGAACCAGGAGCAGCAACAACGAGGTCACGCTCCCGCCCTCCGCCAGGCACTGTTCTGAGATGAACGTGCAGGACTCACCCATCCTCAGCACCACGCGCAGGAGGTGCTTTATCGTCTCTACTTCACAGAGGAGGACGGCGAGGCCAGCAGACGGACAGACTTCCCCAGGCAGAGTACTAGAAAGCAGCAATCTGGCTCCAAACCCACATCCTAGCCACTCACAACGCAGCCTGGATCTGTATTTACATCTCCTTTTTCTTTGTATGCCCAACACCTAACGTGCTGCCCGGCACATAAATCCTTAGTAAGTGTTTAATAAAATAAACAGATGAACTTTACCCCCTGCCTCCTCTATGCCTCCGACTGTCTGTCGGTCTCAGCGCAGCGGCCTCTCTGGCCTCCCCCCGTCCACACATCTTCTCCTGCAGACGGCATCCTCTATGCGTCACAAAATGCCTCCACCTTTCACTGCAGGTCCTCCCATGTCTGCCTGCGGCGCCGGGAGTCAGACCCCCTCCTTCAGCCCCCGTTTCAGCAGCGCCTGTTTCACAGAACACATCCGCGTGGGCGCTCCAACTGCGTCTAAGGTAGCCTCACTCTTTAGAAAACATGCTTTTTTCTTTTCCTGTGCAGGTTTATTCTACATAGGCAGCTGTTTTTTTAAGTTGGATAAAGCAAGACACCTTTTTCTCAGCTATTTCCCCAAATGCATCTTGGAATTTCATGTAAAATATTAAAATTAATAAAATAAAAATAAAACAATTAAATATCCAGATAGATGGACAGTCAAATGGCTTTTATAAACATAAAGGCAGACTCTTCTCTCTGTCCCCAAATCCTAGACTTTGGATTCTGCGTATTCTGAGTTTTTCCTCACTAAATAATCTGGAATGAGAGACACTTCCCAGAGTCCAGAGTAAGGAACCACGAGAAGAGAACGAACAGGGAGGAGGAGAGACGGCCGACAGCAGTGTGACTCCGACAGGAGCGGCTCCCGGCACCGAGCCCGGGCTCCCTTCGTCCTCACGCCTCCCACTTAAAAGTGTAAATTCACAATAGTGGATAATTAATCACCTAACTCAGTCCACAGTGAGATCTGAAAAAAGGTAATGCTTCAAAAGATTCATCTGTTGGAGTTTAAACAATAAAATCCTTACTCTCGCGTGTGAGTGTATATTCACGAAGTGACAGCAGAGAAAGCAGATACAGCACTTGGCAGGGCGTCGGACTCGCCAAGCCCAGAAGAACCATGCTCAGAGCACCAACCATGAGTGCTCTATGCACCACCTCCAAGACCCCGAGCAGACGCCTACATTGTTTGAATTTACTGACACAGTAAAACTCCACATTAAAAAACTTTAAATGTACAAATCTCTCAAACTGACATGTCCTCAGAACCAGTTTAAATTCACGTAGTTCACAGGATTTACAAGGCAGTTTTTTCAGAAGACAGAGACGTTCTACCATTATAACAAAAACGTTACCTGAGGGAGGGCGCCGTAATTCCATATATAACCCTTGTGAGGAAAGATATTCGCCACAAAGCGCGGCTTGCCATCCTTCAAATCCTGTTTAATGGGGTTCAACGGCTCCTCCGTGGCAATCTAAGCAGATCACGGAAAAAGGGGGATGAGAAATGAGGAATCCCATATCCAAACCGCATTTTTTAAATCTGCTATTATCAGCTAAATCTTCATATTCCAACATACTGATCAAAGATATTTTAAAATAAATTCAGCCAGCTCTTATTTCTAATTTGCAGTCCTGTGTAAGAAAAACTGTCTGGAAAGGAAATATCCGATGAACTATTTAGGTACGCTATCATTAGTGCACTCATTATTTCTAATGAAAATAATAAAATGAGTGAAATGGCAAGATAAAGATTCATCAGCTTGCTTTCTGTTACTAATCTTGGGCTTTTTACCATCAGTTTTGTGATGATAAATTTACCTCAAAGATTTTCACCAACTGGTTTCATTTCAAAATTACCTTTCTATCAAACTTATCCAAATTGCCATGCAAAAAGAAAAAAACCTATCCTATAAAGAAAACAAAAATTACTGAAGCCATGTGTGAATGAACCAATGCTGCTTAAGTTAGGCAGAAGCTCAGATTCCTGATCCTGGACCTAACTGCGACAGAGAATACCAGACAATGAAACGTTACACCTGAACAAAACCAAAAGAAGAATCTAGGGTCTTTACTCTTTCCTACTAAAATATCAACAAAAAGATACGACCAGGACCTGGTGAAATTACTGACAACTCTCCAAACATAAATTCTGAAAAATATACACCTATATAACAATTCTTAAATGCTTGAAATAGTACTTGCCATCACATCCAAAGTTGTCAGAGAAGGCTTAAGTAACTAACAGATTAAGTGGCATAAATTAAATTTCACTCAGAACTATACGTACGTGATCTTACCTAAGACGATGGAACAATAAAATTCTGAAAAGCAAAAGGGAAGTTCTTGATAGGCTCATGCCTCATGGAAACGACTAAAAAAAGCTAACCAGGGGAACAGAAGATGCTCTTAGACAGAGCTCATAAATCAAGAGCTGGCCAGGAAAATGCTGCCATTCCTGGTAGAGAAAAATCTAAAGAAGAACAAAGTCCTTAGAAACTAAAATTGCCATCAGCCCCAAATATACACGTTTCCGCTGTGTCCATGAACAAAATACATCTCAGACTCTATTTAACAAACCTTGAAAATATTTGTCACTTTAAAGGACAGAGTTGTCAAAGAAAATCAAATGTGTGTGTAACAAACTAGACAAGCAAAAATGGAAAACACTCTCCTTAAAGTGTACATTCAGCTTTAAATAATATTTTGCTTTTTGAAACTAGATTCAAAGTAAGTTCACAAGAACGTTTCATTATAAACAAGTCTGTCAACCATCCCAAATTCAAAATATTATGGCAAACAACTTGAAATAAAGTTCTATATCATATTGATTATCATTTCCATTTGATATCACAGAATGTTTCCATACCTCCATCTTCGCATTTGTCCAGCGAGGCACTTCGACAACCATATTAAACAAATTCTGCAGTGAAAAAAACAAAGACAGAAAATTGAAAAATTTTACCTATCCTTTATTTTTTCAGTTATCTCCTGTACAAGAATGCTTTAGTTTTTTTCCCACAAAAAATGTTTAGAGTCTGCATCACACATCTGCCTCTGCCCTAAATTTCTAGCAAAAAATTAGAGAAGTCGTTAAAACACAGCAGCCTTGAGGCCATCACATCGCTTCCACTGCAGGAAGAGAAGTTGCTGCCTTTCTGGAAACACCTTCCCTCGCAGTGACAGCTGGAACGGA
This sequence comes from Equus przewalskii, assembly GCF_037783145.1. Lineage (NCBI taxonomy): Eukaryota > Metazoa > Chordata > Mammalia > Perissodactyla > Equidae > Equus > Equus przewalskii. The sequence continues at coordinate 119,294,156 of NC_091832.1, read as the reverse complement.
GTCAGGAAACTGTTTCAGGTTTTCTCTTCAAACTAAAACAGGAGAGAGAGACGGGGTCCACCATGCAGGCCGAGGGCCTCACCCTTCCCGTCTGCAAGGCGGTGTGACAACCTCTGCCCGACTCGGCACACGAGGCTGGTACAAAGATCAACCACAGAATTTAAATGAAAATACACAGAAAATTATGAAATAAAACATTTTGAACATTATAAAACAGCATTTAAATGCAAGCATTATGATCACAAGGTGAGACTAAGGCTGTCGGTGCAGGCAGCTGTAAAGCTCCCAGAGCTGGAGAGGGGCCTTCCTACGCTCAGCTGGCCTGTCCAGACACCTCTGCTTCCCTGAAGTCACAGAAGGACACCGCTTCCCTTCACCACTTCTCAACTCGGCAGAGCGCTTAAAGCAAAGCAGATGCGCAGTCAATGGTGAGTGGAAATAACTTCCTACAGTGATTAGGAATTTAAGCATATAACTGCCTACAGTTTGGCCTCACAAAGAGACAGTCTTACAGTCAGAGCTGACCCGCATGGCATTCTGACGTCAGCAACTAACAGCTTATGGCGGCAGAGCAGGTCTGAACACATCTCTGCAAGTTGGACCCGGACCAGGGCTGGTCTGCAAGCTGAGTGCCATTGGTTCATTCAGAGACATTACAGCAATTTGGTGGAATAATCCTTATGTCTGTTGAGCCTATTAATAAAATTTAGAACTTGAATTACACTTTTCTAAGAAGTCATTTTGATTGTATTTTTAAAGTATCAGTTCACAAGAGATTAGGAAAAAACCAAAAAACTAGCCCTTCCCCTCAGATCATTTGAGAAGCAGCGATTAAACACACTTATTCTCCATCGTGCCACACCTCAAAATCACCTGGAGAGCTTCAACCAGCTGAAGGGAGAAAGGTCCCCACATATTTGAATTCGGCTGTCCTGAGGTGGAGCCGGGACACGGCTCCTTTTAAAAGCTCTGCAAGCAAGCGGAGCCTGCGGCCAGAGCCGAGCTCCCCTGGCTTAGCACACTGTAAACAGTATCAGGGCCTTTCCGAGTGAAACCCAATGCTATTGAGTCAAAGAATGCTATTTACCCAATTAAATGTAAATGTCAATTGAGTTACAAAAGTAACGACGGTTTTTAGTTTTCCAGATAAGACTGAAGCCCACCGACGGCACAGCCGCACACCCACAACGAGACAAGGAGGCAGACTGAGGACCGCTGCTCAAACATGGCTGCTCGCTGCACCTCGGCAGCCTCCCCGGTCCTGCTGCCAAGCCCCACTCGCTGTGCTCTGTCACGAGGTAGCCAGCACCAGCTTAAACACCTCTGAAGTAGCTGCTGAAAAGAAAAACCTAAGGAAACGGCAGACGTCCCATAATTTATTCATCCCCGAAAGCCCGGCTGTAAGAGAGGACGAGTGTGCGGACGAGGACTCAGAGGGGACAGAGAAGAAGCCAGTGACCATCGACTCACACCCAACACTGACCAAAGCACTCACAGGGACCTGAACTGGGCCACAGCAGCAGAGAGGTGCGAACGCGAAGCCTGCACAGCACTCTCCCATCATTTGTCCCTGATCACTCATAGCGCACTTCCAGCCAGCTCTTCATTTTCTGGCTAAAATGCACACGACCTGCAATTTTTCAAAGCCAACATCAGTCAGCTTATCCTAGGATCAGTGTTCATGACAAACCAACAGTGGTCTGCTGACATTTATTAGAAAGGCTCAAAGATACAAAGGACACACTGCCATTCAGAAAGTCAGGTGTGGGCCTCCTTCACTTCTTTTCTTCCTCTCCATTCTTCCCTTCTATTTGTATTGAAGAAATCAAACGAAAACCAATAAGATATGAAAAAAGCAGTCAGTAAATTGTATACACTTGGAGAAAAAAATTGGAGGAAATCACCCTTCTTTCCTCTTTCTAACTCTCAAAACATCAAGGAACCTTGGATCTGGCATCAAGTAAACTATGGATGAAAAGCAAAGACAAGGAAAGCAAAAACAAACAAGTGGGATATATACACAATGGAATACTACTCAGTCAAAAAAAAGGATGAAATCTGGCCATTTATGACAACATGGAAGGACCCTGAGGGTATTATGCTGAGTGAAATAAGTCAGAGGGAGAGAGTCAAATTCCGTACGATCTCACTCATAAGTAGAAGATAAAAACAACAACAAACAAAGACATAGATACAGAGATTGGATTAGTGGTTACCAGAGGGGAAGGGGGGAGGGAGGAGGGTGGAGGGGGTGATAGGCACATGTGTGTGGTGATGGATTGTAATTAGTCTTTGGGTGGTGAACATGATGTTGTCTACACAGAAATCAAAATATAATGATGTACACCCAAAATTTATATAATGTTATAAACCAATGTTACCACCGTAAAAAAATAAAAAAAGAAAAAAAACAAGTGGGACAACATCAAACCAAAAAGCTTCTGCACAGCAAACGAAACCATCAATGCAATGAAAAGTCACCTATTGAATGGGAGAAAATATTTGCAAATCACATATCTGATAAAGGGTTAATAGCTAAAATACAAAGGGACTCATACAATTAATACCAAAAAAACAAACAATCCAATTAAAAAATGGGCAGAAAACATGAATAGACATTTTTCAAAAAAGACATAAGGATGGGCAATGGTACATGAAAAGATGTTCAACATCACTACTCATCAAGGAAATGCAACCAAAACCAGAATGAGATATCCCCTCACACCTGTCAGAATGGCTGTTCTCAAAAAAGTCAAGAGGTAAGTGTTGGTGAGGATGTGGAGAAAAGAGAACCCTTGTGTACCGTTGGTGGAAATGGAAATTGGTGCAGCCACCATGGAAAACAGTATGGAGGTTCCCCAAAAAATTAAAAATAGGTCTACCATATGATCTAGCAAATTCCACCTCTGGGTATATATCCAAAGGAAATGAAAACAGGATATTGAAGCCGTATCTGCACTCCCAAGTCCACTGCGGCACTGTTTACAACAGCCAAAATATGGAAACAGCCTAAGTGTCCGTCAATGGATGCATGGATAAAGAAGACGTGGTATGTAAGCCCCAGTGGAATATTATTCAACCAGGAGGAAGAAAAACTCTGTCATCGGCGACAACATGGATGGACCTTGAGGGCATCAGGCTGAGCGAAACAGAAAAAGACAAACACTGTCTGATCTCACTTACATGCGTAATCTTTAAAAAAAAAGCCAAACTCAGAGAAACAGAGAGTAGAAAAGTCGTTGCCAGGGGCTGGCGGGTAGGGGACATGAAAGAGAATTTAAAAAAATCAAAAACTCAAATCAGGCACGTTCTCAGAGTTAAACTTTAAGTTGGCTGTATGGATTTAGAATATATTTTTCCCACTAAAACAACTGTTTCTGGGTTAACACACAAAGTCTCTAGGAGCCTATAAAGTCTTGAGCCCCAAATGTCCATTCAGCCAACATCTGGGGCAGTGGTTCTCAAACTCCAGGGTGTGCAGGGTGCCCTGGAACACCTGCTAAACATGTAGACTAACCAGTCCACACCAGGCAGAGATTCTGACTGGGCAGAGACGGAATGAGGCCAGGAACCTGAAACTTTAACAAGTGCGCTAAGTGGTTCCAAGGCAGACGGTTTAAGGATCATTTTGACAAACACCAGTTCAGGAAAATACAAGATGGCAGGCAAAGATGGTAGGAATGAAACAGCCCCACAGCTTGTGTGGAAGTGGATTCAAAGGATGGGGTCGTAAGTTTCAGCTGGAGTAGAGAATAGATGGAAACAAGGCTGGGAAGAGGGACCAAGGTGAGGAAGACAGCAGGAAAGTTGCCCGGCACCAGCAGGAGGAAGAGGCATCGAGAGCAGAGAAGTGAGACATCCATCGAACGGTCTGGTCCTTGGTCAAGAGCTAAGAAAGGTTTGACAGTCACATATTTGAAAGACGTGTTGAGAACATATTTATTTTAGCACAGAGTTGGTACAACTATTTTTTCCTTCTCCTCTACCCCCAAAAGGCTTGTTCCTGGATTCCTAACAGCCTTTCAAACCATCTTTTCCCTTATAATAAAAAGATGATAAACTGACCTATTTTCATAAAGTACCTTTACTTTAGACCATCTACCATGATAAACAACTTGCTACTAAAATGGGTTCATTTCCTGATTCTCTCTGGTTTTTCACTTATGAAATGAAATGGTAAGGAGGTACCTGGAAAAGTCAGGTTCATAAACAAGAAGCAGGCAGTGGGTGCCAGGGAACGGGGGAGGGGATGGAGAGTCAGTTTAATGGGACGGAGTTCAGTCTGGGAGGATGGGAAAGTTCTGGAGACAGACAGTGACAATGTTTGCACAACACGTGGAAGTACTTAACGCCACTGAACTAGACACTTTACACAAGTGTAGTAAATAAAATGGTCAATCTTATGTTACGTATAATTTACTGGAAGAAAAAAAGTGAAACGGCAATATCACCCCAGCTGCCTTAAAGAGATACAGAAGAACAGCAGAATGCACAGGAGGTCTTGCAGGGGGGAAACCGCAGAAGCACTTCCCAAACGCAAGCTATCATCACGGTCTGTAACAGACAATGAAGTGCCTCGCAAAAGTAAAAACCTTCAGATATACGTCATAGTCGTCACTTTGTGCTCTCTTTGTAGGAATGCCATTTTCCTTTAAAAGAAAACATGGTCTTTATGACTATAATTTCACAAGGAATATGGCTGCAGGGCAAGGCAGTGACAATATGCCCATACGAACCGTCCACTGCAGACGCCATCCAGACGCCCGGCGTCTCCTCTCAGCGTCTGCACACCCAGCGCACGAGCAACAGAGCATTTCATAAATAAGTTATCAGAAAAGCTACATCTCTTTCAAGTGTATTTTCCTAGTTTTTACAAAATAAGCAAAGGCTCTGTTCAGTCTTTAAGGAAAGACTGGCGGTTTCCAGTGATTACACTTAAAAGAGTCATTTCGTGACTGAAATCAAACTCCAGGGAGCGTGACTAACGAGCCACGAACACTCGCACCTCCCGCCTGGGAACACCATGGTGTCACAGACACGCCCCATCAGCACTTCACTGTAACAAAGGAGGCAGCGGGTGTGGAGGAAAAATTATGCTGTAGGTAACTTTTACACGCCAAAACGACTACTAACGAAGGAAACAAAACATTATTATTCCAGGTCAGCCCTGTTCCTAAAATGCCACATCCCAGAGAACAGTGTGCAACAGTTCTAATCGGCATGGACGGGAACAGGGGAACCTCCCACACGACCACCGTGTGCACCGAGCTCCACTGGCCCGGAGTCAGCAGCATACCCCACTACCTTCCGTCCTGCCCTGTCCCCAATCCTGCCTAACCCCAAATCTCATACTCCCACACCCCTCCCTCCTCCTGAGGCAGAACAGAGGCCCCCTGGATGTTTACAGCCCACTCTGTGTCCCACTTCCACCCCAACCTACCACAGGGTTCCCAGAAATATCATCATTGCTGCTCTCGGGCACATGGATTTTGCCGTGAAGCAGCCCCCAGTCCCTGCTCCTTCCGCTCTGGTGTCACAGCACTCACCACCCTCGGACTGACTCGTTTGTTCTCTGTTCGTCTGTCTCCTCCAACTAGTGGGACCTCCATATACCCTCCTCCCCGCTGCAGCCCTGGTGCCTGGAACACTGTCTGGCTCACAATAAGCATGCAATGATTTTTCTGAGTGAATAAATTATTGAAGAATGAATAAATGAACGCACGTACTTTCAGCCAGAAGCAAGGAGAGGTGGTGGGAGATAAGATATTTCGGTTAGACAGTTCACTGGCCAGAACAAAACACACGGGGACACACACACTCTCCTCTCTCAGACACACAGTCATGGTGACGTGGAGCCCTCCCTGTCCCCTCTCTGGCTTGCTGCTCTCCCTGGACTCCAGCCCCCGTCCTGCAGCTGAACACTTCTCACAAGCAGTGAGCCGGAGGGACTGCTCAGGGCAGCCAAGAGGACGAGCTCGGATGGCCAGCACCTCCGTTCAGATCCCACCTCCACGACAGACTGGGTCCGTGACCATGGCAGGAACTTGAGCTCATTTACAAAGGAAGGTAATGAGCGTGGCCGAGACAGGCTGGGAGGATGCGGCTTGAGCGCTGAGCGTGGTCACGATCTTCATAATTCTCCCCACGGCCACCGCTACTGACGGTCCAGTCCTCAGGGGGCAGCACAGACCCACTTCAGCGCTCCGTACCCGCAGTGTGACGCCTGACATGGCCCTGAGGGGACGCCACAGCCAAGCCACGCCAGCATCTGAGCAGCTCTTCACCAGCCTCTGCCCCTACACGGATCTCCCCGCAGTCCCAGAAAACCCGGCCCCACTAACCAGCCCCATACAGTCTCGACCTGGAATGTAGTCCTGGTTAGTTTCCTCACAGCTGCGCCCTGTAAGACACGGCAATGAAATAAACCAACTAACGCCTCAGATTTTAAGGAAAGACTTCCCAGCTGGTGAGGATTAGTAGCACCCTCTACCTGTCACGCCATCTCGCCACCCAGTCGGCAGAGCGCGCGTGGCCCGGTGACGCTGAGCCCCAGCTCCCCCTGCAGCAGATCCCTACTCCACTCACGTCCTTCCCACCTGCATGTCTGTCAATCAACTTCAGGTCCTAGAGAACAGCTCTTCAAAGCCCCCACCTTTCCAGTTGTACTTGTCCAGCACCTGTTTCATGGAGTGGTCGAGGTGCATGCACTCTGTGGGCAGAAACGCCACCTTGACACCTGGCGTGGACATGCACCAGCTGGTGACCCCAGACAAGTTCACAGAATGCCTTAGGCTTCAGCGTCCTTGGAGGTGAGAACAGCAACTCAGAGGATTAAATAAAATGGTTTATGTTCACATGGTGCCTAGCAAACAGAAAATAATCCACAAATGTGAACGATATTACTATTAAAAATAAGGCTCTTGTTAACCTCCTGAATTCCTACCCTTCCATCTTTATTTCCTGTCCAACTGTAAGCTTTATGGCCCACTTGCCCCTTTCTCCCCAAGTCCTTCTGGAAGAATCTCACACGAATTCTAACTCATGAAGGAGGCTGGCAATCCTGTTATAACAACTCCACTAACCCTCCTGACTTCTGACCACATTCCTTCCTTTCAAGACGCTTCCAAAAAGCATTTTACGGTGATACTAGAAGTGCGTATTTTCATCCCCGAAACCAGTTAGAACAGTACCTCTGTGGAGTCCACCTTCAGAGGGATATCGTGGAAGGGGGAGACGTACTGGCCGGCAGCGTCCTCTGCAAAGAGAAAGACGGATTAAAGCTCTTCAGGGCAACTGCACCCTCGTCCACCTTCAAACTTCAAAGAGGGTTTTCAAAATTAACTTTAACTCTTGATTTAAAGTTTAATTCAACTCTTAAAACTTGCTCCAACCTGATCACCAAAGAGAGACACAAACCAAGGAAACCACATTTGCTGCTGAAATCATTTACTCATCCCTGTGGCTTACAACATCCAAAGCAGAGAGTGCCTAAAATAGACTAAAACACTACAGATGAAAAGTCTCACTTTTGAAAGACTCATTAATAAGTGATGTGACTAAAACTGATGCCAATTTCCCCAGGAGAAACCTAACAACAGGATTTCCAGTTTCCACCCAAATCCAGCCAACAGAGGTCTGAAGGTCCCGCCCAGCTGAAAGAACAGAAACAAATCGTTTGTTTCCAGTCAAAGCGATAAGGATGCTAATATTTAAGTAAGCTTAAAACAAAAACTGCAGTAACAGACACGCGCTTATCTTCAATTGCATACTGAAATGTGTATTTTAAACACTTTTTAAAGTATATATTATTTAAATAAATACAACGATCCAACATGAACTTTCATTGGAATGCATCTGCTTCCAAAAGCTGAGTTTAATACAGCCATAGAAATTTTCACCTTGTAATTCCTAACTCAAGGTGTGCCTTATTTCTGGCCTACTACTTCTTTGGCATAATCTTCAAATTTAGACTTTAAAAATATTTTAACAAAACAAGGACTAGTTGGCACCCCAATAGCAATGAGTACACCCAGCCCCCGAATCTTGATTTCTAAATGCCATTCTCCAATCAAAAGATCGAGAGCTTCTTGAAGAAGGGGCTGATTCCAAGCCTGAGGCAAAGAAAACACAAGACCTAACCCCAGAAATCAACCAGATGCTCAAAAAACAAAAGGCTCGAGGTATGTCAAAAGGAAATGGAGAAAAAAAGAACTCCCAAAGGCCAAGACTGGACAAGTTGAGCAACAAAATAAATAATGGAGCACTGGATTATAACCCAAAGTGTAAAATGAACATACATGAGTCTAAAGTATAAAATGAATATACATGTATTAGTAATTTGTATTACTAATACAAATAAGTGATTTATAATAAAGAAATAAGAGAGAGGAGACAAATCTTCCTTACAGAAGATTCCAAACGATTTTTGTCAACGTCCCCCAAGTGTGGACTGGACTTAGTGACTCGCTTCCAAAGAACAGAACACGCAAAGGGCAGAGCAGTCACACCGCAGCGGAGAGACCGGACAACAGCACCCCACCCAGTGATGCAGTCAGCATCACCAGGGACAGGCCGGGACAGCAGGCACCTCCTGATGTGCTGTGACGAGTGGGGCACTCCATTCTGCGCATTCTTCCCCAAAACCCACAGCCCAGCCTCCTCATGGGAAAGACATCCGACACACCCAAACCAGGAGACATATACAAAATACCTGCCCAATACTCCTCAAAAGTCTCAAGGTCATAAAAACAAGGAAAGACTGAGAAACTGTCAGACCAGAGGAGACCAGTGAAACATGACGTGGTACCCTGAACTGGATCCTGGAAGAGGAAAGTGACATTAGTGGAAAACTAGCGATAGCCAAACAAAGCCGCAGGCCAGTCAGTAGTACGTGCCCATGCTGGTTTCTTAGGTTTGATAAACTTGCAAATGGTAACGGAAGATTTTAACATTGGGGGAAAGTTGGTAGAGATATACTGGAATTCTGTACTATCTTTGCAACTTTGCCAAGTCTAAAATTACCCCAAAATAAAGTTAATTTAAACAAACATACAAAAACAAGCCACGGAGTCAGCCCGATATAGTTAGAAGCACGTAACAAGGGCACCACTCCACCAACACTTGCTCTCCCCGTCTCACGCTGAGTGGGTTTCCCTCAGCGCTGCCCACCCAAGTTCTGGAAGGGAGCAGTCGTGCTGCTGCTGCTGTTTGCTCTGCTGTGCTCCCCACCGGACCCCAGGGCCCAGAAGGCACCGAGCACCGAGCAGGCATCCAGCAAACACGTGCTGAGCAAACATCTGCTACCTTCCAACTGTCAACGTGAACTTTCCTTTCCCACCTAACAACAAGCTGACTCTCGAAGGACCTGTCCACAGGGACGGAAGGGCTCACGGGTAGCAAAGTATATAAAACTCTGGCCACGATCGATAGAGCTCCTGTTCATCAGTTGGAAAGGACGCCCCTTTAACAGCCTTCTCTCTCGCCAACCACATCAAATTTCAAACTCTGCCTGACTTTAGAGTCATCAACAACCAACACAACAACACAAAAAACAAAATTATCTGTTTGTTCATGATTATTTACTTTTGCATAAATAAAGACATTTAAGTGGGTCCCACTTACATATTTTCTATTAAAACAAAATATAGTGGTGGGAATTGAAAATGGTAGAGTCACGGAAAAGAGTGTGGCAGTTTCCCAGTTTCTCATAAACTTAACCATGGGACGCAGAAATCCCACTACTAAATACTGAACCAAGAGAAATGAAACTCATGTTCACCCCAAAAGCTCTAAGCAAATGTTTACAGTGGCGTTATTCAAAACCACCAAAAACTGGGAGCAAATGCCCAACTGGTAGATGGATACACAAAGTCCGTTACACCCACACGATGATGTTTTACTCAGTAGTATACTAGTCCACGATAAAAAGGAACAACGATTGATATACACAACAAACGAATAATCTAAAATGCAGCAGGTGAAGTGAAGAGAAGCCAGACGCCGTTCCACTTAGATGATTCTAGAAAAGGCAAAACTACAGGGGTAAGGGCAGGTCAGTGGCTGCTGGGGGTCGCACATAGAGGGTGGGGTTGACTCTCAAGAGTGCCCACAGGAAACTCTTTTTGGAGTGGTGGACTGTTCTGTACCTTGTCTGTGATGGTATTAAAACGCATCTATATTTCTATCAAGACTCAGAACTGTTCACAAAAAAGAGTGAATTTTACTGCCTGTAATTTTGTAAATAAACATGGAGCGAAAAAAAATAGGAGGTTAAGAAAAATACATATTAATGTGTAAATGGAAGCTCTTGTTCCAAAGAACAATCCCCAATCTGTGATTCTATTCTCTGCTTTGAGTTACAAAGATACAGCAGAATTCTGAGGATTAGAAAAATACCATCCTTCAGTGGATTCCTTCAGTTGTCACATTTGGGACCTACCACTGTGATGGAGATTAACAATCATGGCAGCTCTGACGATCCTGGAGCTGCACAAACCAGAGAAGTTCATTATTAAAATCAAGGCAGCAGAGGAACCTCAACAGGCGGGCTGGGCCGCCTTCTAAGAGGGAGGAGAGGGCAGCTCCGGCACACCCACGTGGCAGTCAACGTCCCGGTCTTCTAAGTGGGAGGAGAGGGCAGCTCTGGCACACCCATGTGATGGTAATGTCCCCGAAGCTCCAGGGCTCCCACCACCTGGGGACACACCCCGCAGACTTGCTGCGATGCAAGAGTGTGCTACTGGAGTCTGAGGAAAGGGCAGGACCGGACGAGGCCCAGACGGCTGCAGCGGGAGATGGAGAAGCGCGCCAAGGCCCCCCTCTGCAGGGGTGATCCAAGCATCACATTCCAACCCAAGGCGATGCAGCAGACCCGTCTACACTGTTTCCTAGCTGCCATATTGGAAGGTACAAAGAGCAGAAACGGGCAAATGTCTGACACACAGCACACCTAGTAAGGAGCGATTTGGATCAGGAAATAGCATAAATAAAAACATAAAAATGAAGGAACAAAGGATAAAAAAAATTATTTCTGGAGAAATAAAAATAAAATATGGCCTTAGATCTCAGATAATGATAGAGCTTTTATGGGCAATATACCAATAAAGTCGCAGAAGAGCCATAAACTCAGAGGCCAGGGGCCTGACTTCTAGTTACTGAGCTTGATAAAGTCACTCAATTCTTCCAAAACTTAATTTTCTCAATTTCCTCAAGTTAAGCAAATACAGTTTGGCATGTAAAAGGCAACGCGCTAGATGCGTGAATAGGAGAGTCCTAAACATGAGCTCCGCACACGGTGAGACAGGGCAGGACCGCAGGCGGCAGCTGCCTCGGTCCCTTTGAGCTCAGGGTCCTCTGGACAAGCAGAGAGCCAGCCTTGGCCTGGAGCAAACGGAGGGAGCAGAGCCCGGTCTTCCGGGGTCGGTGCTGAGGGCGCCACGGTGCTCCTTCAGAGGGCATGAGATTCTCTCAGGTGGATTTAAGACGGACCTCCACCCCGGGGCTCCCGAGAGAAGGGCCAATCCCCTTCACACACGAGCCACAGGCACGCACACAGCAGGCATGTCTTCAGGACGTCGGGCTGAGGCGCCCGTCAGAGACGGCCCTTGCTCAGAGCCTCGGCGGGAGTCAGCCACACGTCTCACGCTGGAACCTCCCTGTCTGAAGCTCAGCTGGTTGTTTCCTTAGACTTGAAACCAAGGTGTTGTTGCCAATTTTTTTTTTTACACATATGTTGTTTAAACAAAGCAATGCACGTTCATCGTTCATGTTCAACAGTTCCCACGTCTCTCCAGAGAGCCCCGCCTCTTCCTGTAGGTTAGAGGATTTGTTCCTACTTACCAACTTTAGACATTATTTTCTGATTCCAATACTAAGTTTAGTTCATTTGACTCTGACTGATCCCTGTCAAATCTCTACTGTGTAGCTTTATTCCTGGTTCTATCCAACGTATGTTCTCGACTCTACGAACCTCTTTTTACCTCTTTCCTCATGCTTCTCTTCTTATTTTTGTCTTCTGCACTTTCATTTCTTCATTCAATGCTGATAAGCGGTTCTATAATCGCTTTGAATTTTCTATGCCTTCCCTAAGGAAAACCTGGAGTGCTTGTTAAACAGATCTCTGGATCCCATACCCAGGGAATCAGAATCCTAAGGAGAGAAATCTGAATATCTGTATTTTTTTTCAGCCATCCCCAAATAATCCTCATGCTCCGTCAGGTTTGAGAAGCATTGTCCCTGTGCTGATTCTTGGCCACCTGAAACGTTGTGATTCAATCTCTTTCCTGCTCAGCTTCTGTTGTGACCTGTGCTTCTAACTACCTGTCTTCCCCTGTCGGTCATAACCCCATCTATAAGTTAGTCCAGGGCCCTGCAGACGCCATCGCAACGATGGAAGCCTCCTTACCTGCAGCTCCTGTGGGACCTCCCTCCTCAGGCTGCAGTCCAGACGCTTCCCTGGCATCTACGACTCTGCAGTGGTCTCCAGCGGAGGCCCGTCTCCTGCACGCCACGCATTCACCCTCTTTGGTGGACGCACTTGTTCTGCAGGAGCACATCCCCAACCTGTGTTCGGTCAGAAGGCTGCACATGTGCGGTAAACTTCCCAGGTCCTCAAAGGTCTGAAACGTCTCTATCCAATCTTCATCCTCGGTCCGTGGCTGTCTGGGTGGAGAGTTCTACAAGGACGATGGCTCACTCTCAGAATTCTGAAGGCACCGCACCAGTCGAGAGTGTTCAGGTTGCTGTGAGTCAGACTCGGGTCCGATTCTCACCCTTGCAGGTGCCCCGGCCCCCATCCTCCCCCCTTCCTCTGTCCCTGCCCCAGGACTTTCAGGATCTTCTTTACAGCCTCAGTTTTCTGAGATTTCACAGTAAAGCGTCTGGGACTCAAAACACGTGGGTCCTTAAGTTCCTAGATCAAACAATTTCTTCTCCACTTCATCTGCTCTTTCCTTCTGGAGCTCATACTGTCAAATGTCGGACTTCCTGGATTAAATCTCTATGTTTCTTCTTTCTATCTCTTCTGTCTCTTTGACATTTTTACTCTTTTCTGGTAGATTTCTTTACCTTATATTCTAACTTTTCTGTGTTAGTTTTGTAGGCCTGCCATAACAAATTAGCACAAACCTGGTCACTTAAAACAAGAGAACACCATTCGACCCAGCACACCTTGTATTGAGCTCCTTGTGCTGACAACCACATTTTAATCTCCAAGAGATCTTTTCTTTGCCTGCCTTTTCTCCATACCCTCTTCTTCCTTTTTAACGAATGCAATAGCTTCTAAAATCTTGGAGGACACCCATTTGACTTTTTAAAATTCAAATTCTTTCTTTTCCTTTTTCCCCCTCATTTAATGTATACTTTTTTTTCCTGTTTAATTTATAAGGTTTCTTTCTATTTCTTCATTCATTCAGTAAATACTTCATGCTGAGCACTGTTTTGGGTACCAGGTATACAAAGTCTCTGCTCTTAGGGCTATTCTGTCCCAGTAGGGGTAGAAAGACAAGGAACATGTGTATACTGCTTTAGGCACCACACACCCACACAGGGAAACACACCAGGGTAAGAAGAGTGAATGACGGAAGGGGTAACACCTGATAAGGAAGGTCAGGGAGGACCCCTGTGACATGCAACGTTGCAGCACAGACCCGAATGAAGTGAGTCAGAAGGTCAAGCAGACACCCCGGGAGGATACGCAGGACCTTGTACACTACGGTAGACATTTAAAATTTATCTTGAGTGAAATAGAAAGCCACTGGGGTTTTGAGCGGAGCCTGGACACGATCTGACTCACATTTTAAAAGGGTCAAGGTGACTTCTGTGTGGAAAGCAGACCATGGGAGACAGAGTGGAAGCCGAGTGAGGAATCGGGAGGCTACCGCAACTGGTCAAGTGGAAGATGATGGTGACCAGTATAAAGCAGCAAGGTGGGCGTGGAGAGGAGTGACTGTCTTCTGGACACATTCCAAAAGCAGAGCTGAAGGGAGAGACCGAAGAACGGGGCGGGGGGGGCCGGGGGGGGGGGGAGTAACAGGAAGAGGGGCAACAAGAATGATCCCAAGTTTGCTGTTACAGATGTGAGGATGAGTGGCTGAAGAGGCAGGAGTTCTGTTCCATCGTGTGAACCTTGAGACGCTGCTTGGACATCATGTGGGGATACAGGTGGAAAGCCGGACACGGAAACTCTCAGTTCCAGAAGAGACTGGGAGGCACAGACAACACGCATCTAACACCGTGGGTCTGGATGGGATCACCTGGAGCAATCACAGTGGCCTGCACACTGACCCTTGGTCAAGTCCAGCCCACGGCCTGTTTTTACTGCTGTAAATAAGGTTTTGCTGGAACACAGCACACCCAGGTGTTCACTCTGGCTGCTCTCGTGCTACATGGGCAGAGCTGTGCAGCTGTGACAGAGAACACATGTCCCGCAAAGCCTACTTACTATCCAACCCTTTACAACCTTGCCTTAGAGAGAACAGATAGAATGGGCTAGGGACTGAGCCCTAGGGCATGTCAAATGTTAGAGTTCAGAAATACGAGAATGACCCAGCAAGGGAGAATGCAAAGGAGAAGCCATCAAAATAGGGTAAGAGAGTGTTGTCCCAGAGGCAAAAGGGAAGAAAAGTGAATCAAGGAAGAGAAAGTGATCGACTGTAAAAAACACTGTTGGGAGGGAAGATCCAAGATGGCGCCGTGAGTAGTCCTCTTTGTCTCTCCCCCTTCAAGTCTACAATTATTTGGACACTTATCACTTGACAAAGGATATCCAGACAGCATCTCAGGACGTCTGAGAGACCCACGCGACTATACATCGGAAGGCGGACGGACTTTCCTCCGGGAGGATGCGGAAATAGGTGAAAACTCTCCGACCCCGACGAGCAGCCTAGTACCCGCAAGCGGCTTTCTTCCAACGGACGCCCCCAGAGGATCTACACACATCTAGGGCAGGAGCGAGAACACAACAGAGGAGCGACGGTGGAAACAGGTGACCAGAACCCTACCTAAACCCCCCGCAATTACTCCTAAACGCAGAGGGAAACTTTGGAGTTGCACACCTGAGCCCGCGGGGAGAATCTCTCCCCGCCATTGGCGGGGAGACCCCGCCTGGTGTTCGCGGCGCCCAGAGGGTCCCAGAGAGAGTCACTGAGGGTACGGAGGTCTCCCAGCTGCCGTTGCCCGCCCTGTGGGAGTAGGGATTGCCGGAGATCTCGGAGAGGACCAGGGCTGGGGGAAGTTTCAAAGGCTGGCTCTGCGACCCGGACGGGAAGCGCCGGAGTTCCACCCGGGCAGCAGACAAAACTCTCTGTCTGCCATTAGCAGAGGGGCCACGCCGAGCATTCACGGCTCCGGGAGAGGCCCGGAGAGAATCCCAGAGGGCGGGGCGACCCCCAGCTGCCGTTGCCCGCCCCGTGGGACTAGGGATAGCCGGAGATCTCGGAGAGGACTGGGGCTGGGGGGAGTTCCAGAGACCCAGCTTCGTAGCCTAGGGGGAAACCCTACAGGCTCACAGCAGCCTTAGGGAAAGCCTCTGCACAGCACCAGTAGAAGGCACCCAGCCACCAGCCACAAGGCTGGAAGACCCCAGGGCAAAAGCAGCATAGCTAGGTGAACTAACCACAGACTGTAGAAGATGCCAATAGCTCTCCTGCGACCCATAGAGGACAAGTGAGATTTTGTGGGTGCCGACAGCAACGGAGCGACAAATATAAGTGATCCCACCCCTGGCCGCTGGAAAAGCCCATAACACCGTTGCAGACCCCAAGGAGAGAGCACATCTAGGTGGGCTACAACAGTAGGCACCAGCAGCCTGAAACCCCCCTGTGACGGCCCCCACAGCAGAGGAGGAAATCCAAAGGGCCACTGTGGCTACGAGGAGGGGCCCAGGCCCAGTTAGCAACTGCGGACAGGGTTCCTGGTTGGTGCAGTATAAACAGCTGCTCCCCCACCGCAGCAGCTGAAACAAGTGAAAGGAGCAACTAAACTCTATCTCCATGCGGAGGCACAAATCAGCAACATCAAGCAATATGAAAAAATACATTAAATCTCCAGAACAGAAAGAAAGTAACAAATACACAGAAAACAATCCCAAAGAAAATGAGATATATAACCTAAATGATGATGACTTCAAAACAGCCATCATTAAAATTCTCAATGAGTTAAGAGAGAGTTCTGACCGTCAACTCAACGAGTTCAGGAGCTATATCACAAAAGAGTTTGATACGATAAAGAAGAACCAAACAGAAATATTGGAAATGAAGAACACAATAGAGGAGATTAAGAAAAATCTAGATGCTCTGAACAGTAGGGCCGATAATATGGAGGAAAGAATTAGCAATTTGGAAGATGGCAATATAGAATTGCTGCAGGCAGAGGAGGAGAGAGAAGCAAGACTAAAAAGAAATGAAGAAACTCTCTGAGAATTATCAGACACAATTAGGAGATGCAACGTAAGGATTATAGGTATACCAGAGGGAGAAGAGAAGGAGAAAGGGGCAGAAAGCCTATTCAAAGAAATAATGGCTGAGAACTTACCTAATCTGGTGAGGGAGATGGATCTTCAGGTGACAGAAGCCAACAGATCTCCAAACTTTATCAATGCAAGAAGACCAACTCCACGGCATATAGTAGTGAAGCTAGCAAAAGTCAACGACAAGGAGAAAATACTAAGGACAGCCAGGCAAAAGAAACTAACCTACAAAGGAACCGCCATCAGGCTATCAGCAGATTTCTCAGCAGAAACTTTACAGGCTAGAAGAGAGTGGAATGATATATTCAAAAATCTGAAGGACAAAAATCTATAGCCGAGAATTCTCTACCCAGTGAAAATATCCTTCAAATACGATGGAGAAATAAAAAACTTTCGCAGATAGACAAAAATTAAGGGAGTTCATTGCCACAAAACCTCCTCTTCAGGAAATCCTCAGGAAAACCCTCATTCCTGAAAAATCCAAAAAAGGAAAGGGGCTACAAAACCAAGAGCAGAGGAGATAAGTAGAAGGACAACAACAGAGAGTAGCAGCTCTACATCAGAACAGATTAAACCATGGGACAAGAAACAAAGGAAACTGAAGAAAAGCGGAAAACAAGACACAAAATGGTAGTGGTAGGCCCCCACATCTCAATAATCACTCTAAATGTAAATGGATTGAACTCCCCAATCAAAAGACACAGAGTGGCAGGATGGATCAAAGAACAAGATCCAACAATATGCTGCCTCCAGGAAACACACCTCAGCCCCAAAGACAAACACAGACTCAGAGTGAAGGGACGGAGAACAATACTCCAAGCTAATAATGAACAAAAGAAAGCAGGTGTCGCTATACTAATATCAGACAAGGTAGATTTCAAAGCAAAACAGATAAAGAAAGAGAAAGAGGGACAGTATATAATGATAAAAGGGACGCTCCACCAAGAAGACATAACACTTATAAATATATACGCACCCAACACAGGAGCACCAAAATTTGTAAAGCAACTCTTAATAGAACTAAAAGAAGACATCAACAACAATACAATAATAGTAGGGGACCTCAACACACCATTAACACCAATGGACAGAACATCCAGACAGAAAATCAACAAGGAAATAATAGAATTAAATGAAAAATTAGACCAGATGGACTTAATAGATATATATAGAACACTTCATCCAAAAACAGCAGGTTACACATTCTTCTCAAGTGCACATGGAACTTTCTCAAGGATTGACCATATTTTGGGAACCAAAGCAAACATCAATAAATACAAGAGAGTTGAAATAATATCAAGCATCTTTTCTGATCATAATGCTATTAAACTAGAAATCACCTACAAGAAAAAAGCAGAGAAAGGTGCAAAAATGTGGAGACTAAACAACACGCTTCTCAACAAACAATGGATCATTGAAGAAATTAAAGAAGAAATCAAATTTTATCTGGAGACTAATGAAAATGAGAACACGACATACCAAAACATTTGGGATGCAGCAAAAGCAGTCCTAAGAGGGAAATTCATCGCAATACAGGCCCACCTCACTAAACAAGAAAAAGCTCACATAAGCAACCTCAAACGACACCTAACAGAACTAGAAAAAGAAGAACAAACAAAGCCCAGAGTCAGTAGAAGGAGGGAAATAATAAAAATAAGAGCAGAAATAAACGATATTGAAACAAAAAAGACAATAGAAAGGATCAATGAAACAAAGAGTTGGTTCTTCGAAAGAATTAACAAAATTGACAAACCCCTAGCCAGACTCACCAAGAAAAGAAGAGAGAAATCGCAAATTAATAAAATTAGGAATGAGAGAGGAGAAATCACAACAGATACCAATGAAATACAAGAGATCATAAGAGAATACTATGAAAAACTATATGCCAACAAATTGAACAACCTGGAAGAAATGGACAAATTCCTAGACTCCTACAATCTCCCCAAACTGAATCAGGAAGAAATGGAGAATCTGAATAGGCCAATCACAAGTAAGGAAATAGAAACGGTAATCAAAAACCTCCCCAAAAATAAGAGTCCAGGACCAGACGGCTTCTCTGGAGAATTCTACCAAACATTCAAAGAAGACTTAATACCTATTCTCCTCAAACTGTTCCAGAAAATTGAGAAAGATGGAGAACTCCCTAACACATTCTATGAAGCCAACATCACCCTGATCCCCAAACCTGACAAGGACAACACAAAGAAGGAGAACTACAGGCCGATATCACTGATGAACATAGATGCAAAAATCCTCAACAAAATTTTGGCAAACCGATTACAGCAATACATCAAAAAGATTATACACCATGATCAAGTGGGATTTATACCAGGGACACAGGGATGGTTCAACATCCGCAAGTCAATCAACGTGATACACTACATCAACAAAATGAAAAACAAAAACCACATGATCATCTCAATAGATGCAGAGAAAGCATTCGACAAGATCCAACACCCATTTATGATAAAAAACCCTCAGTAAAATGGGTATAGAAGGAAAGTACCTCAACATAATAAAGGCCATATATGATAGACCCACAGCCAACATCATACTCAATGGACAAAAACTGAAACCCATCCCTCTGAGGACAGGAACAAGACAAGGGTGCCCACTTTCACCACTCCTATTCAACATAGTACTGGAGGTGCTGGCCAGAGCAATTCGGCAGGAAAAAAAAAATAAAAGGAATCCAAATAGGTAACGAAGAAGTAAAACTCTTGTTGTTTGCAGACGACATGATCTTATATATAGAAAACCCCAAAGAATCCACAGAAAAACTATTAGAAATAATCAACAACTACAGCAAAGTAGCAGGGTATAAAATTAACGTGCATAAATCAGTAGCATTTCTATACACTAACAATGAACTAACAGAAAAAGAACTCAAGAACTCAATCCCATTCACAATCACAACGAAAAGAATAAAATACCTTGGGATAAACTTAACCAAGGAAGTGAAGGATCTATACAATGAAAACTACAAGACTTTCTTGAAAGAAACTGACGATGACATAAAGAGATGGAAAGACATTCCTTGCACATGGATTGGAAGAATAAACATAGTTAAAATGTCCATACTACCTAAAGCAACATACAGATTCAATGCTATCCCAATCAGAATCCCAAGAACATTCTTCACAGGTATTGAACAAACAATCCTAAAATTCATATGGGGCAACAAAAGACCGCGAATTGCTAAAGCAATCCTGAACAAGAAAAACAAAGCCAGCGGAATCACAATCCCCGATTTCAAAACATACTACAAAGCTACAGTGATCACAACAGCATGGTACTGGTACAAAAACAGGTCCACAGATCAATGGAACAGAATTGAAAGCCCAGAGATAAAACCACACATCTATGGACAGCTAATCTTTGACAAAGGAGCAGAGGGCCTACAATGGAGAAAAGAAAGTCTCTTCAACAAATGGTGCTGGGAAAACTGGACAGCCACATGCAAAAGATTGAAAATTGACCAGTCTTTTTCTCCACACACCAAAATAAACTCAAAATGGATCAAAGACCTAAAGATTAGGCCTGAGACAATAAGTCTTTTGGAAGAGAATATAGGCAGTACACTCTTTGACATCAGTTTCAAAAGAATCTTTTCGGACACTGTAACTCCTCAGTTGAGGGAAACAATAGAAAGAATAAACAAATGGGACTTCATCAGACTAAAGATCTTCTTCAAGGCAAGGGAAAACAGGATTGAAACAAAAAAACAGCTCACTAATTGGGAAAAAATATTCACAAGCCACTTATCCGACAAAGGGTTGATCTCCATAATATACAAAGAACTCACACTGCTTAACAACAAAAAAACAAACAACCCGATCAAAAAATGGGCAAAGGACATGAACAGACATTTCTCAAAAGAAGATATGAATATGGCCAATAGACACATGAAAAGATGTTCATCATCGCTAATCATCAGGGAAATGCAAATCAAAACTACACTAAGATATCACCTTACACCCGTTAGATTGGCAAAAACATCCAAAACCAAGAGTGACAAATGTGGGAGAGGTTGTGGAGAAAAAGGAACCCTCATACACTGTTGGTGGGAATGCAAACTGGTACAGCCACTATGGAAAACAGTATGGAGATTTCTCAAAAAGTTAAAAATAGAAATACCCTATGACCCAGCCATCCCATTACTGGGTATCTATCCTAAGAACCTGATATCAGAAATCTCAAGAGTCCGTTGCACCCCTATGTTCATCGCAGCATTATTTACAATAGCCAAGACGTGGAACCAGCCTACATGCCCAGAAACTGATGATTGGATAAAGAAGATGTGGTATATATACACAATGGAATACTACTCAGCCATAAAAAAAGACAAAATTGGCCCATTCACAACAACGTGGATGGACCTCGAGGGTATTATGTTAAGCGAAATAAGCCAGTCAGAGAAAGACGAACTCTATATGACTCCACTCATAGGTGGAATTTAGTATATTGATAAGGAGATCTGATCGGTGGTTACCAGGGAAAAGGGGGGGTGGGGGGAGGGCACAGAGGGGGAAGTGGTGTACCCACAACATGACTAACAAAAATGTACAACTGAAATCTCACAAGGTTGTAATCTATCATAACATTAATAAAAAAAAAAAAAAAAAAAAACCACTGCTGGGAACTCCTGCGAGCTGAGAACTTACAACTGATGCCTGAGTTTGCTGCACAGAGGTCACGGTGGCCTCGACAACAGCAAAAGTCCGGGAGCGTGCGGTGACCAAAGTCCACCTGAAGCTGGTCCCTGATGATCTGGTTTACGCTGGAGAAGAGACTAGAACACCTGATGTGTGCCCACAACGGAGAGGCTCGTGGAAGGGCCAGCTCCCGGAGACATGTGGGGGGTTCCTGACTGCCAGGACGCAGAGCTCTGCAGGGGTAGCAAGACCACTGGGCCATCCTACTTCCCTCCAACATCTTCATTTCCTACAGAAGGCGCTAACCACCTCTCAGCCCCAGCCTGCACGGTGAAGCTACGTGTGCGATCCCATAACAAAACCTGACTTCACCCCCTGCGTCAGCCTCCACATCCCACACCAACATGTCTGTGAGCCCTCCGAGGTCCTGAAAAGCGGTTCAGCTTCTTCCTAAACTGGTACAGCCCCTGAGCACAGGCCAGAGCAGGGACTTCCTGCATGCTGCTCCATCAATAACCACAACTCCCTCCGTTCTCCTTTTATAGTATTCCAAAATGTCTAGCTCTGATGGCTCCCTGTCTGCTGTTTTAGGATTGTCCTTTTTAATTCACTTACTGTCACTTTAACAGGATATAACCTAACGAACTCTATCAGGCCCATCAATGTACACTGGATACGGCCAAACAGTGTCAAAGCTCGCCCTTCAACTGGACTGAAAGGAGACTTTACTCCATCATTTTGTACGTTATCTACACAATCGTCCCTCATACCTGCGTGGGATTGGTTCCAGGACCCCCTCACCACTCCACGTGGATACCGAAAGCCGTGGACGCTCAAGTCCCTTAGTCAGCCCTCTGTGTCTGCTGGTTCCGCATCCTCACATTCAACCAACGGCAGATGGTAAACACAGCACTACACACAGGATCTGGGTTGGTTGAATCCTCGGATGCAGAACCCGCGGATACGGAGGGCTGACTGTATGTTTTTCTCTCATAACAGCAAGTCCTATCGGGATGAAAGTTTATTACTTGTACTATTGGGTGAGAGAATTTAACGGAATGAGAAAACCATATCTGATTATATGTATATATGCCAAATAGCTACACGTTATGCCAAGTACCAACATACTATTAGATTACATGCTACATTGCTAAAACCATTCGTAGAGATTCTACTGGAAGCGTTAGCTATGATGAAAATCAAACAAACGTAAGTAACTTTTCTATGTTCACACAATAACCATTACTTTCTGTTGCATCAACTCAAATTCTACAATACAAGCCAATCTAAAGAAAAGTTGCAGGAACTCATATATTTAAGACTCGAACACGTATTTTGTGGATTATTCACAGGAAATTTTATTAGGTCCAAATGTATGATATATTCAACAGCAGATTCCACCTGCTACACAAATGATGTACTTAGAAAACCTGTAGTAACTTCAACATAAGCATATGCTTACTGTGAATGATCAGATCAGTTCATTGTTAAAGAACTGGGTGACTCATTCTCATGCTAAATGAAAGCAACCTGAACCATCCACAGCACAGTCTCTAAGTTTCTCTGTCATCACCAGCCGCCCACCCCACAGCAACAGAATCCAAACTACGACAAGCACAGCTTCTCCTCATCCTTTACGAAAAGTGTAAAAAACTAAAATAGTGATCCTTCAAGTTACTAACAAAACAAAACAAACAAAAACATGCAGGCTATCCAAGGAACACTGACGTGCAGTGCTGTTTGTGGCCCCACATAAACAAGTCTAACTTCATTATGATTTCACAATTAATTCAGAGACTGCAGGGCAGTAACCATCAAAACTCTGAGAACCAGGAATTATTCACTGGGACATATTCAAAATACTCAATTTTATCCACATCCCCTTGCTGTTGCCCTCCACAGATCGTAACAATGAGAATTTTTGATCTCAGGTCTTAAAGTAAAAGGGGAAAAAGAACATATATTAAATGCCTACCACGCTACCAAAGATTATCTACTGATAACCTGTACACACGGTCTCATTTAACTGCCCCAGTAATTCTATAGAATTATAACTGCTGTCCTCATTTTACAGACAGAAAAACTGAGCTAAGGGCTGTCAAGTGACACCCAAGATAGTCAAGCCAGACTTACAACCTAAGCGCTTGACAATTAATCTAGAACAATTTCCAAGACACACTTGCTTCTGGAATCTTCAGAAGTCATCTCATCCAGCACTTCCCAAACTGAACTTCACGAAACTCTAGGGTCACTAAGATGCTAACAAATATTCTGAGAACTGGGGCCCTGGGGTTCAAAACTGTGGGACAAGTCACTTTCCATCAGAATTTCCCAGAACTTTAATAGGCACATTGTGACTCTCTGAGAAGGTGATAAAATGGAGTGTTCGGCTAATCTCTTAAACCATGAAGCCCTTTGTTTAAAGAAAACCTGACAACACCCATGGGATGCTTGTGCTCGACTAGGCACAGTCTGGAAAAGGGTCATCCAGCCCAATCTCCTCTTTCAATGATTTCATCAAACAAGGTACAGAGATTAAGTGACTCCTCAAGGCCACACACAGTCACTAACGGGGCCAGGGCCGCCCCGAGGAGGCCTGAGCACTCCACCAGGATGCTCTTTCCCTCCGTCATCCGGTCTCACTCCAGTACTAACTATTTCTACAACCTTCAACACCAACTAACAGGAAAGAAGTGTTACATGAATCATTCTGACTCTTCTGAATGGCAGTGAAGAGAAACCGTTTACAGAAAAGGAGCTCAAAAATGGTCCCCCTCCCACTGCACTCGCCTCTCAGAGACTTGGGATGCATCTGGAAACGATTCCACTGTAATAACGCTGAGTAACACAGTTGGGCCAAGCAGTCCCATAGGCACGTTCTTCTCTGCAGTGAGCCAGAAGTGCGCCCCAGGACCGCACAGACACTGCCAGAGCCAGAGACATCCAACAGTGACACGGTTACTCAGAGCACCTTGCTCCCCGTTTGCCCCTGGTCCCGCGCCCCGCGTTGGGGTCCACAGTCCTGGGCCAAGCATGCCATCTCGTGTTCATCTCAGCAACTGCTGAACCCGCCCCACCTTCCAATGACCATCTCATGGCCTGGCAGCTCCCCAAAGCACACTTCCCTTTCTCCCAATTCTTGCCCATTTACCTCAAAAAAACCTTTTTTCTTCTCTTCTGCCATTTACCCCAACTGAGTGAAAAAGTATTTTATTTGTGGCATTCTAGTCACAGCAAAATCACAAGTTTGGAATATACTTGTAGCTGAAGAAACAGACCAGGGCAAGAGGCCAACAGACCCCAGAAATGCCCTAACGGAGGACTGCCCCAACAGAGACTGGGGAGATCCGTTAGTCATTCAGAGAAGGTCTTGAAGGCCACCGCCAGGTCAGCTGCTGCAGTTCAGAGCCAAAGACACGGGCCTGGGGGAAAGAGACACGGCAACCACCTGCGAAGCACTGCGCCAGAGTTCAGGGCTCTGCAGGGCGAGGGCAAGGACTCCCCATTCCGGAGCCAGCGGGGTCGGGCGCGCCCCACATGCTCCAGGCTCCTTTGGACTGCTCTCTCCCAACCAGCCTCCAAGCAGAATGTTTCCAGTGCCTCTATACTTCCCTTAACTACTGCAGAAGCTACGAATCTCCTGAGGGCAGTACCCCACCCAGCAGCGTCCAGCACACCCCCTAGTATCTACCGACTATTTTGTCTGTGATTAATCACTGTACTTATGCAAATCTAGAATTCTTTCCCCACATATGCGTTAGACAAGCTTTCATCAGCTTAAAAACCTGGCTGTCACTTTGAAAGGCTGTTTCTACAGAAAACTGTTCCCAATATCACCACATGGTAACCTTTTGGAACACAACCCATTTGGGAATTTGGGACTTCCAGTTCAGGGCTCCCCACCACCTGATGGGTCCTGACCAAACAAGGATGAGAGAACATGTAGTCTAGACACGAAGCAACCAATTTTGAAGAAAATGGGAATGTGAGTACCAGCTGCATTATAATCCCAAGACGTTAGGCAGCTCGGTTTTCCCTCTCATCGAATCCCCCTGGACCCCAAGCTCAGGCGGGACCCTGCTGTGGCCGCTCTGCAGGCACAGAGGTCCACAGCGGCCGCGGGCACGGCAGTAGCCTCCACCCGGCCGGCCCGTGCCGCGGGCTCACCGCCGCCTCCCCGGGTTCCCACAGCCCCGCCGCTCGGACGGGAAACCGGGTCGCCTCGAGGGCCCGGCGGGGCGGCTGGGGGGTGACTGGACCCGGGGGCCGCTGCGGCCGCGCAGGCGGGTCTGTCCCCGGGAGAATGGGGGCGTGCCCGTGTCCCCGGGGAATGGACGCGAGAGGATGGGGGCGGGTCTGTCCCCAGGAGGAGGGAGGAGGCGGGGAGGATGCGGGCGGGCCCGTGTCCCCGGCGGATGGAGGCGTGGGGGGATGGGGGCGGGTCTGGCCCCGGTAGGAGGCGGGGAGGATGGGGGCGGGTCTGGCCCCAGGAGGAGGCGGGGAGGATGGGGGCGGGTCTGGCCCCGGGAGGAGGCGGGGAGGATGGGGGCGGGTCTGTCCCCGGGAGGAGGCGGGGAAGACGGGGACTGGCCCGGTGTCCCCGGGGGATGGAGGCGGGAGGATGGGGGCGGGCCTGTCCCCGGAGGAGGGAGGATGCCGGGAGGATGGCGGCGGGGAGGCGCACCCGCGGACGTTCTGGGTCTCGGGGCGCCAAGCAGAGGGCACAGGGCGCAGGTCACCTGCGGGCGGGGCCAAGGTGACGGGCCGCTGGGCCTTCCCACCACGCAGGGCGGCCCCAGTGACCGGGGGAGGGGGCAGGCCTTATCCCAGGGAGCCGACCGGGCGGCGGGCGAGGGGACCCGGGAGGCCCAGGGCGGCCCCGCACGACACGGCACGGCGCCCCCCTCCCCGCGCCCCGGCACTCAGCCGCCGTCCCCTCGCGGGCTCCCGAGGCTGGACCGCGCGGCGGAGGGGCGGGCCCGGGGACGGAAGGACGGACAGAGGGACGGACGCGGGGACGGAGCCCCGTACTCACTGAAGAAGAGGCGGTAGCCGGGCTCGCCGGGCCGGCCGCGCTCCTCCGTGCCGTACCCGGCCATGGCGCGGCGCGGGGCCCGGAGCGCGGGGCCCGGGGGGCGGGCGGCGGGGCGCCGGGGCCGCAGCAGCCGCAGCAGCGCGCGCATGGCGGCGAGGGGAGTGGCCGGTGCGCCCGCCGCCCCGAGGAGCCGCCGTCCGGGAGTCTGCGCGCCCGAGGAGCCGGCCCGCCTGCGCCCCCTGCCGTCCGAGGCGCTTGCTCACACCCCGCCCCGAGCCCCGAGGCGGCCCGCCACCGCGCCGGGACCCGCAGGACGAGGCGCCGCCCGCGAGCCCGCCGCCGCGCACGTGCGCACCCGCGCCTGCGTCCCTCACGGCCCCGCCTGCGCCCGCTGTCCGGACGGGACGTTCGCGGTAAGGATGGGGCCCTGACGGTCCCCGCTCCGTGCGCCTCTGCGCTAGATCCCGTCCCACGTGGACACTGGGCGGGCGCGCGCACACAACGGCATCTGTCCCCGTGGCGTACCCATCAGGCCTCCTTGCGAAGACGTGACCTTGACCTGACGTACAGCAAGACACGGTAAGTGACCTCCTCGAATGCCAGTCCTCCACGAAGCCCTGTCCTGTGCAGCCAAGCAGGGCGCACGTGTCCCTTCTTGCTCTTACGTGTTCACGCTGCAGTGGCACATGGTACCGTCCCTGTGTGTTTCTGAGTGTCATCTTGCCCACGTCACCCTGACCAACCCGTGGGTTGTTAACGTGCCGGGAACTTCAGCTCAGCATCCTTGTCGGTCGCGGCACCAGGCCTGAATATGACGATGGCTCATTTGTCGTTGAGTTAAATTGCGCCGGGAACTGCCTCTCTACCTAACCTCTCTCATCGGCGTATGAAATTCTCGTTATCGACTTTCCAGAAAACTCGTGCAAGCAGTGGTCCATGGGCACTGTCTCCACTTCTTCCTAGGCTTTCCTCATCTCCCCAAATGGACTTCCTCCACCTTCTCAGGCCCATCACTGACGACCTGCTGTCAGGTTGGAAGATCACTGCTCACAGCAAATCGGAGTGAAGAATCCAGAAGAGAGCAGGGAATAAGATTTTTTTAATTACAAGTTAAAACTTTTAAAGACAATTAAGTATTTCAGTGATCCCGTCTATAAACTGAAAGCAAGAGGAGTAGCAATTTTACAGAAAGAGGCAAAAAAAAATGCCTAATGATCATATCAAAAACTGAGTAAAATGGTTTTAGTTAAAAGAGAAGGCATTTTTAAAATAATAATCTCAACATACTGTAATAAAAATTGGTATACAATATAATAATTATAAGAATATAATTCTAACTTAAAATCCTGGCTCTTACAAGATAAGACAAACATCTTTATGCAGATTTTGTTAGCTAATTTATAGTAATTAAGTCACGAGTACAGATCTCATTCTGGTCTAAACTAGGTAACTTCTTGCTCTGGGTGGTCACGGGCCCAGATGAAAAATAGGAGCCGTGCTACTACACAAGAGGGGAAAAATAAATATTGGAGAACAATCAGTGGTCTGCCACAGATGTTGTTCTCTTTCCCTGTAGTGCAATTCTTTTGGAAAGGTCTATGAGAACTCTACATATTTCTACTGCAGTTGTGGACAGGCTCCACATTCTTCCTCTCTGGCACCTGGTTCTTTCAGCATCTCCCGCTATCCATGGTAGTTAAAATTAGAAGACGGGTCTACACCAGTTCCAGAAAGGGTCGCTAGGAGGCGTTGTCGCTGACCACGTGGACTCTCTACTTCCTTTACAGATCCTAAAATGTCTCTGCCAACAGTGGTGGCTTGGATGGCCAGTTACAGTTGTCCAGTGTAGGGCCAAAATTGCCAGGCCTTTATAAGCCCAGTGATTGGATGTGGGGTCCCTGCAGGGGGGCATGATGGGCAAAGCAGCTAAGG
Organism: Equus przewalskii; assembly: GCF_037783145.1. Lineage (NCBI taxonomy): Eukaryota > Metazoa > Chordata > Mammalia > Perissodactyla > Equidae > Equus > Equus przewalskii. Next base: position 119,266,069 of record NC_091832.1, on the reverse strand, counting down.
CCACCCCTGGAGAGGCTGATGGCTGAAGCAAAAGGTCCTTCATTAGAGCCGCACGTCCAGCGACCACAACTGGGAACCTGCAGTGGAGCCGGGAGCTGGAGCTGGAGCAGCATCAGATAGCCAGGGTGCTGGTTCTGCTTCTGCGGTTAGCATTGGCAAGCATCTCACAAAATCTACCACGGTTATAGTTGTCGTTTTCCGAAAGGCTGGATTATCCTAATAGGGAATAAAAGAATTTTAAAATTGTGGAGTAGTCATTTGTGTGTTAACTTTTATAAAAGCAGAATATGTCTCTAAAATGAATTATTATCCTTACCTACAAAATGATAAAAAAGCAAATTTTAAAAATTGCTAATTGCCATTGCTCATGCTTGCTAACCAATAGCTAACATTGGGGGCAGGGCTGTGATATAAAGCAGTATTCAATAAAAGCAATGAGAATTTTAAAACAACTTATAACATTTTCTCATTTATCTGTTTAGAGACACACAGACTGTGATATTTCACTGGCCTTTTGAATACTTTATCCAAAGGGGCAACTTTAAAAATATGCTCATGTTGTCAAACATTTAAAATATCCATCATATTATCAAATAAATGTTCCAAAAATATTTATAAATGTTACTTAGAGTTCATGTTCATCCACTATTTGTCAGCCACATTTTTTCTTTCTAAATACATGTAAAAATTCTGTCATTTCTCATTTAAATACTATTATTCTATTGAGAAACAAAGTTATTATCACAATACAACAAAACAACAGGAGCTTTGTCTGCTAACTTTAGATCTTAAAATATTATATTACACTATACTATATTAAATTCAATGCTGTAGTGAATTTATTTTTCTTAGTAAAATCAATGATACCTCAAGAGAATAAGACAAGCCACAGACTGGGAGAAAATATCTGCAAAAGATATATCTGATAAAGAACTGTTATCAAAACATACAAAGAAATCTTAAAAATCAAAAGTAAGAAAACAAACAACCTAATTTAAAAATGGGTAAAAGAAGGAAAGAGCAAATAGTGAAAAAGACTGCAAAGAGATTGAGTACGTTGTCGGTGACAGAGCCTGAAGTTGTCCCCCAGTATCAATACTCCTCTTCTCTTATAGCAAACGAATTTTGGGCTGCCCTGAATACAAACTACACTTGCCAGCCTCCCTTGCAATAGGTGTGGCCATGTAAGTAAAGTCCACCAATGGGACAAAATCTAGGAACATTCCTTAAGAAGATGTGGTATATATACAATGGAATATTACTTAGCCATGAGAAAGAGGGAAATCCTGCCATTTGCGACAATATGGATGGAACTTGAGGTTATTATGCTAAGTGAAATAAGTCAGAGAAAGACAAATACTGTATGATCTCACTTATACTTGGAATATTAAAAATTTTTTAAAAAACCAAACTCATTGAAACAGAATAGAATGGTGGTTGCCAGGGGGTGGGGTGTGGGGGAAATGGGGAGATGTTGGTCAAAGGGTACAGACTTACAGTTTTAAGATGAATAAATTCTGAGGACGTACAGCATGGTGACTATAGTTAACGATACTCTACTGTATACTTGAAGTTTGTTGGGAGAGTAGATCTTAAATGTTCTCCCTACACACACGGCCGCGAAAGGTAATTATGTCAGTTGAAGGACATTTTATTGTAATCATTTCACAACATATACGTGTATCAAATCATCATATTGTGCAACTTCAACTTACACAATGTTACATGTCAATGATATCTCAATAAAGCTGGGGGGAAGGGAGGCAGTTGGCTTACTCTCTGCCTCTCCCTCCACGTTGTTCCCTGCATTCTGCTGCCTGGCACTTGGACCCACCTTGCCCGTGAAGACAAGGCTGAGCGGGGCTGCGAGCAGGAAGAAGCGTGCACCCCAGAGGCCTTGTGGAGCAGAGCAGCCGTAGAGCTAGAACACAAGCCTTTGGACTTTCACATGAGAGAGATGAACACCTGTCCTATTTAAGCCACTAATATTCTGTTTTTGTTTTTGTTTTCTGGTTCTCCCAGCTGAACTTAATTCTAATCTTAATTTTTTTCTTCTTGCCTAGGAAAATAACTTAGGAGAAGTCCTAATTGAAGGCCCCCTTTACTACCTATACAATTTCATGCAAAAATACTGTGAAGATATTATATGAACTGTTACTTATGAAGTATTTAAAGTAAGAAGTTACTTGTAGTAGTGAGAAAAAATATGTAATAAGTTCAACTTTAAAAACCAACTAAGATGATATTAAGAGAGAATTTTAGTTGAAATTTTAAGCACACTGGCAGAAAACCTTTACCAAAGACATATCTAACAAAAGACTGGTATCCAAAATATACAAAGACCTCTAAAAACTCAACAATAAGAAAACAAACAACCCAATTAAACAATGGGGAAAAGATCTGAACAGATACCTGACCAAAGAAGATGTATAGATGGCAGACAAGCACGTGAAAAGATGCTCAACATCCTATGTCATAGGGAAATTCACATTAAAACAACGAGATGCCACTATACATCTATTAGAACGGCTAACATCCAGAGCACTGACAGCACCAAACGCTTCGAGGATGTGGGGCAGCAGGAGCGCTCACTCACTGCTGGTGCGAATGGGAAATGCTGCCGCCGCTCTGGAAGACAGTTTGGCAGTTTCTTACAAGACTGAACATACTCTTAGCACACGAGCCAGCAATTGCACTCCTTGGTATTCACCAAAATGAACTGAAAACTTTTCGTCCAAGCGAAAACCTGCACATCGACATTTATAGAAGCCTTATTCATAATTGTCCAAACTGGGAAGCAGCCGACGTGTTCAGTGGGTGAATAGGTAGATAAACTGTGGTCCCTCCAGACAATGGAAGACTGTTCAGGGCTAAAAAGGAAATGCGCTGTCAAGCCGTGAAAAGACATGCAGAAACTTTAAATGCATATTACTAGGCGAGAGAAGCCAATCTGAAAAGGCTGAATACTACGTGATTCCAACTCCACGACATTCTGGAAAAGGCAAAACTATGGAGAAAGTAAAACGATCGGTGGCTGTCAGGGGTTGGAGGCGGGGGAGGGATGAACAGACAGAGCGCAGAACTTCTCTGCAGGAGGCCACGTGATGGAGACGTGTCAGTATACATTTGTCCAGACCAACAGAGTGTACAACACCAAGTGTGAACCCCTGTGTAAACTAAGGAATTCATGTGATAATGATGTGTCGATACAGGTTCGATTGTGACGAACGTACACCCTGACGAGGGCTGTTGATCGTGGGGAGACTGTGCACACGTGGGGTACGGGGTGTAAGGAAAGCCTCTGCACCTTCTGCTCAGTTTTGCTGTGAACCTAAAACTGCTCTAAAAAAATAAAGTTGATAAAATTAAAATGATTCAAAGAGACTTAACACCTCAAGATCTTTTCAAACAATACCTAATGTGGTAATTTAAATTTAGAAAAATATATCATTCCTTTTCTCTGGTTATTAACTGTATTTTCCTTTATCATCTACTGAAAATCATGTTTCATTTTAACTTCCTGATGTGTAGTGCCTGTGAAAGTGCCACTAGTGCCTTCGATGCTGCATTCATAACAGGCATTCGTGCTTCGCTGGAACTGCTCCTGCTTCAGCCCGGACCTACCCTGCACTTCTGTAGCCTCGTATGCAAAATCATTAACCAATTCATGTTATGCAGAATCAAGTTCCCCTGTGGGCATTCCATGGACAGTTTCACACTTTCAGAGATTCTAGTGTACTCTTCTTTATTATGATTGAGAATATTTTGTCTTTTTTTTCTTTTTGCTGAGGAAGATTAGCCCTGAGCTAACATCTGTGCCCATCTTCCTCCACTTTCTGTGTGAGTTGCCTGCCACAGCATGGCTGATGAGTGGTATAGGTCCATGCCGTGCTCTGAACCCACAAACCCAGGTTGCTGACGCAGAACACACCAAACTTAACCACTAGGCCATGGGGATAGTCCCCTGTATCATTTTATTTTTAAGCAAATGTCCTATCTCATTTTTATTTTATAAAATTTTATGCAACTCCACTAACTTAATGGAAAAGCTTAAATTCTCAGAGGTCCTTTTTTGAAGAATTATTGAAGACCTAATATGGAATATAAAAATTCTTTTTTCCTTGTACAGCTATTAAATAGCAACTAATTTTAGCTCCCACCTTGAAGGCTTCTTAAGATAGAAAGGACGAGTTCCTGGATGAAGTGATAGGTCACCGGTCATCGTTTTTCTCTTCGTATTTCACAGATCTCATGTATATCTGCCAGATCCCTACCTGTCTGATAATTCAGCAGCGTGTTTCCCTGAAAATTCTTCAAAGGATTGTTCAACTCAGATACTAGTGAATGAAGAAGGTATGTTATATATTTGGTCCACGTGGAGAGAGATTTCCCGTGGCCCTGACGCCGCCAGCGCCTGACAGAGCACGCGGTGGGATTCCTCCACTCAGTCCTGGCGGCCCAGCCCTTAGATGCCTAACAGCAAACTGTGAATTTTGCTTCATTTTCGGAAGTGACATTGCTTTAATGTTTCTTCCTAACTTTTAACCTCAGAAGAGTCTCTGAGAACAATCCATTTGTTTTAAAGCAACTTTAAGCAGCTACTTGGGGAACGGCCCTGCGGGGTGTCAACACACCACAGCTGGCACAATCAGAAGCAGGGAGGACTGGCGGGGCGGGGGCAGGGCTGCAAAGTGCAGACCCAGGGCCCCTGCGCTCCTGTAGGTCTGTGCCTGCAGGCCTCCCAGGTGCCAAAAGGCCTTGTTCTACCATAAAGTGACAAAGGACAAATGTCAAGATAGCTCCTTCAAGAGTCCGAGGCCCCCTGCAGGGAGGGACCAGGACGCGGGTGACCTGATTTACTGTGTAATTGTGGAAAGATCTGAAGCCGGCCTGGCTAGAAAAGCTGAAAATAGGCATCTGGGGAGAGAGAGGAACTTTGTGAAAAGAGCAGAGAGATTTAAATTGTATTTTAAGGAAGTTTTGCCATATGTGGTGAAATGTAACTCTTTCCTAAGGCTTCCTCTGAAGGTTATGGGACATCTATGTCACTCATTAATGCTTTTGGAGTTAGACTTGTGTTTTATTAAGATGTGGTACACTGAGAGGGGCCTCCAGGCAGTTCAGACACACAAAAGTTACGTGTATGTTTAACTGACACATTTATACTGAATCATAGAATACAGACGCATTTAATTTTAAGGATAAAATGTGAGTCGTCAGAGTTTCAAGATGCCGGGAGAGAACTTGGGGTCGCATGTTCTCAAAGGGGCAGTACAGCCCCCAAGGAGGCCTGTTGGAAATTCTCGGGGTTTTTCCTGATGTCACAATGATGGAGGAGCGTTACTGCCGTTTAGTGTGTGGGGCCCAGGGATGCTGTGCGTCCTACGACGCTTGAGACAGCCCTACACAAGAAAGTGTCCTGTGTCCTCCATTGCTCTCAAGTGTCCCATCAGACATTTGTGTACATAGAAAATCTGGGTTTTTTTTAAATTATCTCAGCCTAAAAACTAATGCCATTTTGTATATAACACAAAATACTTTTTGCATTGTTTCAATATGCTTATGGTATTTGAATCTCTAGTGCCTTACACTGTATCAGTCTGCATTACAGCGATTAATTCATGGTGCTTCTACACATGATTACTTCATCCGTCAAGAGGGCAGGTGCCTGAGCACTTGCATGTTGAAATATGTATGATTTTATTTCACATTTCTTTCATGTCTTCCTTATGTGATAGGCACTATATTGATTTTTTGAAAATTAGTGTAATAGCTTTTGTTATTGATCAGTTTCATTTCAGGAGAGTAAAGACACTGTTACAAAAGATTTCTTATTAAACGGGAAGTTTAGTTCACCCATTCACCCACTGATCGACATTTGGATGGTTTCCATCCTTGGCTATTACAAATAATACCACAGTAAACATTCACGTGTAAGTTTCTGTGTAGACAGGCTTTCATCCCTCCTGGGTCATGTGCCAATTCTATGTTTGACTTTTTGAGAAACCACCAAACTGTTTTCCACATAACTGTGCCGTTTTACATTCCTACCAGCAATGTACAAGGGTTCCTGTTTCTCCACATCCTTGCCAATACTTGTTATTATTTTTTTTAATTAGGATAGCCATCCTACTGGGTGTGTAGTGGTATCTCATTGTGGTTTTTATTTGTATTTCCTTAATGACTAATGAAGTTGAACTTCTTTTCCTGTGTTTTTAGCCATTCGTATATCTTCTTTGGAAAAATGTCTATTTGAGTCCATTGCCCATTATTTAATTAAGCGGTTTGTCTTTTTGTTGTTGAGTTTGATAAACAAATTGTAGCATATTCAATGGAGTATTATTCAGCCATAAAAAGAAATGAAGTTCTGGTGCATTCTACAACTTGGACGGACATCAAAAGCATTACGCTAAATGAAAGATGCCAGACACAAAAGGTCCTGTGTTGTATGAGTCCTTTTGTATGATATATCCAGAATAGGCAAATCCATAGAGACATAAAAAAGATGAGTGGTGGTCAGGGGATGAGGGGAGGGAAGAATGGGGAGTGAGTACTTAAAGGGCATGAGGTGTTCTTCTGGGATGACGAAAATATTTGAAGCTAGAGAGATGGTGGCTCACAATATTGTGACTGCACTAGACACCCCTGAATTGTACACTCTAAAATGGCTAATTGTACGGTACGTGAATTTCAGCCCAATTTTTTAAAAAGGGAAAGTTAGGTCTAATAAGGTTGAAAATAACTACTTTAGGAGTTCCTGACTATTTTTGTTCCATGGACCCTGTTAGCGGCCTCATGAGGCCTGTGAAACTCTTCTCAAAGTAATGTTTGTGAGCACGTAAAGTAAAATACATAGTTAAAGAGTAAACCAATCATATCAAAATGTCTTTACAACAATATTTTAGAAAGCACATTGTGATCCAATAACATACTTGCTTCTTCACTGAGGCATTGAGTGACTAGATCTGCCAGTAGATCCAATAACTACCAAATTTTGAAGTAGTGACGGGTGTAAATGATATTTAGAGACGTCTGCAACATCGGGAAAATAATATAACAATTATATACCATTTCTATTGGAGACAAAAATCCTGGATAGTACTAACGCTACTTAGGATTTGTTGCCTACCTTCATAAATGGTAAACTTTAGTTAGAAGTAAGTGAAAGTAAAGGCGTAATCTTTTTTTAGAGTCTAAGCTCACCGACCCGCTAACTTCTACCTCAGAACCCCCGTGGCAAACATGTCATCTACAAAGGGCAGAGGCACACAGCCCTCCCCTCTGCCTGAGGATGCTTTGGGGGAAGTGGGTAAGAAGAGCAGAAGAGAAGGGAGACAGAGACGGAGGGTGCTGGCACATTGGAGTCCTCGTTAAGATGATTGTGACTAAAGAGCAGATAAGAGAGCTGTGTCTCCTCTACTTATTTCTTAAACGTTTTTCTTCCCTATTTTAAAAGAGATATTTTTTTGAGGAAGACTGGCCCTGAGCTAACAGCTATGCCCATCTTCCTTTGTTTTATATGTGGGGCGCCTGCCACAGCATGGCATGATGAGCAGTGCATAGGTCCATGCCCAGGATTCGAACCAGCAAACCCCCAGCCTCCAAAGTAGAGTGCTCGAACTTAACCACTGCATCACCGGGCTGGTCCCTTAAAGGAGATTTTGATCCAAGTTTTGATGAAACAAATGGCCCAAGAAGCAAATTCACCCAGCAAACAGAGACATAATTGGTTGAAAGATGAGAAATGAGTTTTATTCCCCTTTGTCTAGAAAAAAAAAGTTGTGGTTAGCATGAAGAAATTCCTTTCTGAATGAATGTATATATGTGAAACTAAGCCTGTGTCTTGAGGCCCACATACCTTTTACAAGTAGAAGAGAAGACACGAGTTGTTTCTAACCAAGTCCCAATGATGTGCAGAATACATTTGTGTTAAACTTTCAGTCTTTCTGAATATTTACTAAATTGGACATAATAAAATATATCCATCATACAAGAATCACATGTGATTTAACTACACATTTTTAAATGTCATGAGAAAAATAGAAAATTTTGCTTGATTAAGTGTTATTACTGCTTCTAGGCTAAAGTAATCATGAGAAACTTCAGCTCCAGATGACACATTATAAATCCCTTGTAACATTATAAATATAGTAATCATGGTAACACTCTAATCCAATTCAAGGGTGAGCTACTAAATTGCTAATAATAGGTCCTGGACAAAATCTAATGAGACAACCCATTTTCTCTGCCCACTTTCTAGATTTCCCCTTTAGGCCTTGAGCAGTGAGAATTAATTTTGTTTTTAAATGGTTTAACCATAGAACTTTTATTTATTTATTTATTTTTTTGGTTCTTTTATACTTTTCTAATTACATGGAATAATGGTTTTAAAATTGGATTCAAAAGAACCCTGGGTTCCAAAGGCAATTCCTTGAAATAAATTTCAAGTAACCCATTGCAAGAAAATGTGGACAGGATTAATTTCTATCAAACCTCATGCCCACAGCACAAAAGAATTTAAGAACTCAGGAAAAGAATGCAGAATGACCTCATAATTTCAGTTGGTGATGCTTCTGTTAGAAACTCAGTAGCGTAGGAGTTTTTCCTTGTTTAAAAATCATGTTTTTAGAAAGAGAACTCATCTTCTCCTTCCCTCTTTTATTCAGCTCTTCATTCATCAGTATTTACTGCAGATGTACTGTGTCAGGAGCTATGATAGTAACTGGACATAGGATGATTTAAAAAAAGAGGAAAATTATCTGCCTTCTTGGTATTTAGAGTCTAGTGAAGGATTTAGGGGTTAAACAAATAATCACATCAATCTTTTGACAGGTTTAAAAACGAAGAAGGAAAATGCCGGAAGCCAAGACAGAAAATAGTAGGGAGACTTGATTTAGGTTGAAGATGAGGAAAGGCCCCCATGAGGATGGGACGTTTTGGCTGGTACCTAAAGGAGAAGTGGGAGACAGCCAGATCAGTCCCTGCGGGAGAACGGGGAGGGATTTGGGATTTGGCTGAGGCATAAGTCCAGGTGCAACACACACCAACAGCAGCTTTGGCTGACCACACAGGGTGAGGCAAAATGGTCTGTCAGAACTGTCTCCTAACGGGCCAGAATGGTTGGACCTTTATAACCTTCCCTCCATCACAGCAGTCATTGAAATGTAAGCCACTGTGGTGAGGGTGTGACCTGGGGCAGGTGGCTCTGCAGCCCATGCATCCCTGAGGGCACCGACAGCTGAAGGCTCTCTGCTAAGAGCATTCCCTGCAGCTGAGGCAACATGCCCTTCCTTGACGGGGGTCTGGGGGGCACATCTTCGTGTCCGTCACAATGCTCAATATTATAATAAGCTTTCACAAATCAATAACAAGCAAAATAATCCAGTAACAAATAGAGTAGAAGACAAAAGTAGGCAATTCATGGATAACTCACAAGTTATCAATAGATACATAAAAATACACTCAGCCCCTCTTAGCAATAAGGAACATGCAAACTAGAACGAGCAGCCTTTTGGTTTTGTTATCCTTGCATTGGCAAAAATTTAATGACTGATGGTCCTACAGCAGATGAAAGTGCAGTTGTTCCGCTGCTCATCCTGGGATTCCTGGACAACATCCCTCCCCATGTGATGGGGCTTCCTCCGTGAAGGAGCATCCTGTCTTCTATTCTGGAGGTCAGCTGTTTCTGAGAGAGGAGTCATAATTTTCATTTGTTTGCCCAGGAAAGACCTTACCTGTGCTTAGCTATATGCTAATAAATGCAGAGAAACATCTGGAAGGTCATCTCGGAAGCTTACTTCTGTGTTATTTTGTCTTTTAAAAAGGCTTTAGATGATCTTCCAGCAAAAGTGATGCCTTCCACTGTAGCCAAGCATCTTCTTAGCTCTCTGAGCTAAGCGCTTTCAGAGCTCCATTCCAAGCCCACGTGGACGTCTCTTCTTTATGAGCCTGAGACACTCATTAAGGATCGTCACTCTAACTCCCTGCCCTCCAAACAGAATTTAGACAGAAAGAAAGCCAGAGAGGAAGATCGGATGAAACAGTCCACTCTGGGTGGGTCACAGTGAGCAAGAAGGAGAGCGGTAGACAGATCCTTAGAGCCTATGGCACATTGTCAGGATTTTTGAATTTATCCTACACACAGTGGGAACAAGGCGTTCTCAGCACGGAGTGCCATGATTCAATTTCTGTTTTGTACCTGTCACTGTGGTTGGAGTGTGGCCAATCAATGGGCAGGGGCTAGTATAGCGTGATCTCTATCTTTGAGCACCAATTAAGAAAAAATTTAAATGTTTCTGTACTTTTTTTTTTAAAACTAAATGTTAACATCGTTTTAAAATTTTTATTAGAAAACCAATATCTGCTACTATGTATAAGCATGTTTTGGTTATTTTTCAGTTATTGAAGGGTTTCTCTTTTGTTACAAAATATCAAAATTATCTGACATCTGCTCTGTGGTGCCTGGTGTGATGCAGCACATTTGAACAAACTTTGTAGCTGAGAAGACACTTCTGAAGCCAGTTTATTGTGACTTTCTTGACTTACCTTCTAAGCTACTTAATTCTAAGATACAATTTTTCCCATAGAGACAATTTTATATTCTTTAAGATAAAGGAATTTTCCATTGCAAACAAGATAAATCGTAATGCCTCTAACACAAAGAATGCCTTAATTAACATACTTGGAATCAAAAGACTTTCGTCGCAGAAGCCTTAGTTGGAGCTATAAATTTTATGAAATAAGTGACTCTCCTTAGCCCCACCTGAGTCTCTGGTGAGAAGCCCCCAAGGAGAGGTGTCCTAGTGCTTAGGATCTGTGCTCTGAGGGCCCGAAGCAGGGAGCAGCCATTACACATCCATTCATGCTGTAGAAGCCAGCTGCCTTTGTCAGAGATTCACGCGTCCTGTGTGCACCAGCCCTTCTTGTGTAAGACCAGTCGGGGCTCACAGTCGGGCCAATGCCAACAAGAGATCCTCCTTATCCACTGGATGAGCCAACAATGACCTGGGCTGTCTGCGCAGTCTAACATGAGGCTGGCCTCGTCTGAAGGAGGGCAGAGGGGAGTGGACAACTGAAATTAGGTGGAGGCCTTGCCCACAAAGTCAGCAGACCATCAGCCACCTACGACTCGGGTTGGTGTTCACTGCCTCTCAGGGTTGAGAAGAAATGGGTGGGCATGCAGTGGTCACTAGTGACCTTTGAGGACTGTCTGCAATCAGCTAGAATGTTAACCCAGTGCCTCTTTCTAGTCTATATTTGTAGAAGCTCTGACCCACTGCTAGTGTGTATACTTATAAAATGCATCTGCCCTATTATGAGTGATACAAAATATATCACTTATGGGCAATATTATTCATGATGTATAATTTTATTTTTTATCTTTTTCTTTTGCACTTTCTATCTTTTAAAACTTTTTTTCTAAGCTTTACTCCATGTGAAAATAATGCCACAATTACCTACCTAGTCTGCTCAGATTCTTCTTGGCTGGTTTTGATGTCACCATGCCATCTGCTCCACCAAGGTTTCGCTGGAAAGAACCAGCTGCTGCCACATGCCGTTGAGAAAGAAAATGCTGGTAACCGATTGGCCACAGTGCTGAAATCACTTTACCTATTATTTTTGCTTCAGTGACTAAGAAATCACTTATTCTTTGTAAGTAAAAGAAAACTTCAAAAATAATACTTAAATAACTTCCCATTCACCATCTCCAAAACTCCAAAAAGAAAAAAAAAACGCATTTAAGCAAAAAATAACATGAAAGTAATTTAACCTTCAGAAGATGAATATAGAGGTAGCTGAATGAGATGCTTTTCTTAGAACTTTTGGAAATCTACGGTGGCCTTACGCTGTAAACATAATTATCTCACTTAATTCCTGTTGGCTTTTCTTTTAACCCATAACTAAGAAAACTCCGATTTCCCCATGCTGGAAATGAAGTTGGAGTCTTTCCTCAGGCACTGGACAAGAGAGATGATGATAAGGCATTTAATCCTATTTCTTAACAAACATTCAAATGACCGCTTTCCCTTAATTGCAGCTGTCGTACAGTCATTTCAATTCCCTGCCTTCACTCAAAACACTTCCAGTAATCTTGGAAATGTCATCCAGACCAGGTTACCAGCCACTTTAAAAACATCAGTCTCATCATATCATAACAGTGTCTCATTTTAGCCCCAAAAATGTTATTACACAGTGAAATCGTATATGCTTTCCCTGCTCCAAATGACTGTCACCTCTTTCCAAGAACCAAGTCATTCAGAGGACAGAGACTGTCATCACTGAGGATATTCCAAAAAGATGCCCTACGCTCTGAAGAAAAGAATAAGTACACCTAGAGATGGCTGTCCTTTCACATTACAGAACATCTTCGTCTCTCATCTCATTTTCTCCTCATGACTTTCTTCAGCTATTATTAGTCCACATACATGGGAAGACACCGAATCCTGAAGATGTCATTCTCAGTCATTCATCCTTCATGTGATGAATGTTTACGTGGTGCCTGCCAAGGGCCAACACTGGCAGAGCAGATGATAAGTCTAAAGTTACACGGCCAGCAAGTGGCAGACCAGAACTGGAACACAAGCCCAATTTTCTGCAATATCATACTGCTCATGGCAGATTATATATTCCAAAATATGAAAAGTGCCACCAAAATCTCTGATCCCACATGCTCTAGAAGCTTACCACTCCCCTATCAAGAAGTGAGGATAATTCTCCTCCCTTTGACTCTGGGAGGCTGTGACTCGCTTGTAACTAATAGGGTACAGTTGCAGAAAAGAAGTGACAACTTCATGAGCTAGAATACGTGCTCTTAACGCCTTGCTTTTAAAGTAAGCAGCCATGTGCCCTGAGACACCATGCTGCAAGGAGCCCAAACTAACCCATGCAGAAAGAGCACAGGTACGGCGGTGAGCAAGACGCCCAGCCTGCCCCTCGCTGCTTCGGCCCAGCCACCATCTGACGACACTGCACGGCCGGAACCATCAGGGTGAGCCTTGTCCTAGTTCCCGGCCCACAGTGAAATTTACCCAGAACACTGTCACTGAGAAACATCCAAAAAGTTTGGGATAACTCTCTGTGCAGTAGGTGGGAGTAATGGCCCCAAATTCTTCATCTCCCTTCTCCGCACCCCTCCCCAAGTATCTTTGTAGTTCCTAGAGGCAGAGCATATTGACCGCCCCTTGACTGGGTTCAGTTACATGACTTCTTTTGGTCAAAAGGTATTAGCAGGAGTAACATGAGTGGAGGCATGAAACGAGCTCATTTGTCTGGGCTCGCTCGCTGTGTCCTGCCATCTCCAGGGGAAAACTATGCCTTGGTCACAACCAGTGCACTGGTCCAAGGAGGACGAGTGACCCGCAGGCTGGAGCTATGCCAGCTGAGCGCATCCCACATCAGCTGACCCTCAGCCCACCTGCTGATGCAGGAGAAACAGTCAATGTTGCGTTAAGCCATTGAGTTTTGGGGTGATTTGTTCTGCAGCAATGGTTAACTGATACACTAACCTTCTTTGAAAAATGTATATCCTCTCCAGACAAGCAAAAAAGGAAAATGCTTGTTAATATGTGTAAGTTCAATTTTTTCCTTGTGGAGTCTGCCTTATCTTATAGTCACAATTCGCTTGTCCTGTGTTTTGGAAGGTGGGGCTGGAGTGAGCTGGCACGTGACTCCCGTCTCTGCTGTTCACAAGCTGCTTGACGGGGCAAGATCCCTCTACGCTCAGTTTCCTTGCCTATAAAAAGTGAATAATAGGCCTACCACAGATCATTGAGAGAATTAAATGCGAGAATCCATAGCGTTAGTTCCACACTTTGATTACAAGTGACAGGAATACAACTCAAAGTAAGCTAAGCAAAAATGGAAATCAGTTGACAAGATATCTCATATAATTGAAGGAAATATTGAGTAGCTGAGCCACAAGGATGCAGCTGGCCCTTAAAAATATTTGAAACCAGGGTCTTTAAATAATTCCGGAACCCTTTTTCTGTTGTACTCTCCCCAGATTTTTTACCTATTTCCCTTGGTGTATCAGTTTTATTCTTCCTTACCAGCTTCCTTAGTGCAGCAAAACCATACCTGCCAGCTGCTCCCGAGCTGAAGTTTTCTGCTTCCCGCTACCATATTCTCTCTGGTCCTAAATTCAGAAGCCTCAGTGACAGGCTCTAACTGGTGGTTCTTAGGTCAGGTAACCCACCTTGAACCCCCAACTGTGGCCGGGGCCTGGTCTGTAAGAAGGCAGCTCTTGAATGTACCACATGGCAGAGAGAGGAGGATAGTGATTCCATTAGAAAGGGCACTCTTCCCGGAACAGGCAGGAGTGGTGGTACAAGGAGTTCCTTAGATGGCCACAGTACATGCAAGTCACCTGGCACAGTGGCAAGTTTATGAAAAGCACCACATATATTAGCATCTTCTGACTGATTCAGAAATTATCAGTAATCATCACTGAGTGCTTTGTCTAATACCCACATGCCTTATTCACAACCCACAGTCGCGGAGCAGACTAATGCTGGTTTCTACTGATGTGTGCCTGCAGCCCCAGCGTTGTATGGCACATTGACAGACCTCTCTTGGTAATACATGATTTTGACAAGTCAGTGAAACCTTGGGATTTTTCTCTTTTCTGACACACCTTTGGTCAAAATCCCCTTTATAAGGCCTCATGATGGTTAATTTTATGTGTCAACTAGCCTGGGCTAAGGGATGCTCAGATAGCTGGAAAACATTATAGGCAGTTTCCCATGTGCGATGGTTGGACTCAGATTTTTCAGCTTTACGACAGTGGGAAAGCGATACACATTCAGTAGAAACCGTACTTCAAATCTGAGTTTTGATCTTCTCCCAGGCTAGCACATTCGCTACGTACTCTCGTGCTGCTGGGCAATGAGCCACAGCTCCTGATCAGCATGTGATCATGAGGGTGAACAACCGATACACTTAGAACCCTTCTGTACCCATCCAACCGTTCTGTTTTCACTGCTTTATAGTATTCCATAAATCACATGAGACAGTCAACACTTTATTCTAAGACGGCTTTGTGTTAGGCGAGTTTGCCTACCTGTAGGCTTGGCCCTCGGACATCAGTGCTCCTGGTTCTCAGGCCTTCAGACTTGGACCCGGTTTATCCCGTTGGCCTCCTGGATCTTCCCTGGACCTCAGGCCTTGGGGTTTGGACTGGAACTAACAACCGGCTCTCCTGGGCCCAGCTTGCAGATGGCAGATCATGGGACTTCTCAGCCTCCATGATCTGTTGAGCTAACCCATCATTATAAATCTCTCTATGTATACCTATATAGATCCTATTGGTTCTGTTTCTCAGGGGAACCCTGACTAATACAGGCTGGAAGCCCCTTTTATCATAGAAATAAATGAAATTAGCAGATGGTATCCTCTGTCTATTGCAGTTACATCAATCTCAGTAAGCTCCCTGTGTGTAAAGCAGAAGTTATACAGATTGCATATCCGTACTGTAGTGAAATGGACCGTGGGCCAGAAGAGGCATCTTGCACATACGCATATGTTAAAAAAAAAACAAAAACAAAAACGAAGAAACTTGCCTTTTCTTTAACTTAAAAATTCTGGGGAAAGTTCTCACGTGATAAACTCCTACCCTCACAACTGTGAAAGCAGCTCGCAGACAAAAGACCCTCCAGCTGTCAGAGCCCCTCCCACCCTCTCCCCTGGAGGAAAGCAGTCACGCCGTAAACAACAAGCAGTTTTTAAATATCGCCCCTTCCCCCTACCCCCACCCCCACACCCCCCAGGAAACACTTGTGACCCTGGCCAGTTCTCTCCAAGAGGCGGGTGAAGAGAAGATCACGTGGTGCTCAGGCGTCCGGGGACTCGGGAACAGCCTCCTGGCCTCTCCCTGCACTCGGAGCTGGACGGGACTTTTCTCCGAGAACCCAGGAGGGCTGGTCTAAAACTCGGCTTTATAGGTCTGGCGCCTTCAGCTGATTGTTTAGAACACTGAAAGGTTTTCTGCCCTGTTTCCTGGGGATCAAAACCACCTCAGCCTGGAAGGAGGGTCCCCCCAGTCAGAGACACTCAGGGAGGATCTCCGGGAAACGGGTGTGGTGGACACCAACTGGTGGGATCACCTGGTCAGTCTGATGCTCCCCTTCTTTGGGATTCTTCTGTCCCCACCCCCACTGTAGCATGTGGTCCAGTGGAGGCTGTTATCTTGTCTCCACAGCTGGGGACACTACAGGTGGACCCAGGACTCAAGCTGGCCAATCAGCGTCCTCCCCGGGCGCGTTAAACCGGGAGCAGTGAGTCATGAAGCCGAGCCCAGAGCCAGCCCCACGCTATACGATGAAGAGCCCCGCTTCCACCGGGAGAAGCTGCCAGGAGGCACGGAGGGTCCCGGGGCGCCCGAGTCCTGGGGTTCCGACAGCCGTCCTCGTGCCCGCATTCCCCCCGGTGGCCGCTCCCCTTGCCGGGCTCTGGGGCGTCCCCGACGCTCCCCGCACGGCCTGTCCGCTGCGGCCGCCGCAGCTTCGTTTCTGCCGCTTGCAAGCCCGAGTCCGAACCTCCCAGAAAGCAAGCCGCCGTCTTTGCCTCAGACACGCAGTGTGAGGGTTCACAGGGTCCGAGCACCAAACGTCGGCCGCCCTCACGCCGCTGGTGCCCTCAGTGAAGTCGGGGATCACCCCCCACCCCGAATCCGGGCTCCCGGCGCTGCGTAGCTGATGAGAACTCAGGCCGGGTCCTGATCCGCTCATTTCAGAAGAGCGGAAGGATCCTGTACTGATGCCTTTCCCCTCGTAGTGCTGAAATCATTCTTCATTTCAGCCCTTTCACCATCTTTGTTCAGTGACTTTAATTTTTTGGCAGAGTTCTCACGATGGTGTTTACCAGTTGCTGAGGTCTAAGTGTTTGTGTCCCCAAATTCATATGTTGAAACCCCAGGGGCTGATGTGATGGTGTTACATGTGGGGCCTTCGGGAGGTGATTACGACGTGAGGCTGGAGCCCTCAGGAACCGGGTTAGTGCCCTTATAGGAGAGCCCCCGAGAGCTGCCTCCCCCTCCGGCCGCGTGAGGACTCAGCTCTGAGAAGGTGCCGGCTATGACCCAGGAAGACGGCCCTCGCCAGAAGGTGACCAGCTGGCTCCTTGACCTGGACTTCAGCCTCCAGAACTGTGAGCAATGAATGTCTGTTGTTTATGAGCCACCCAGTCTGTGGTGTTCTGTTGTGGCAGCTGGAATAGATGAGACCCCAGTCGTCACCAAAACAAGACCAATGGATAAGCATTTTCCCCTCAGAGACCTGAGCAGTCTTCTGATTTTCGTTTCGCAGCCAGGAGTGCCTGTGGGAAGAAAATAAATGGTTATATTCTCTTCCCAGAGCCCCAGCCTGTCTGAGGAGCCTGGGACCGAGCACACAGGAAGTTGTTTGTCCCCAGTCCCTGCAACCCTGCGTGGGGTTTTGGCTTAGAGTGTGGCAGGAGGTGGAGGATAGGGAGGCAGAGAGCAATGGGGACGGAATGATACCCTCATCAAATGTGACGGGGCCTTCCAAGAGCCCTGCCGTCTCGCCTTGCCGTCTGGGAGCCACGATGTTATCTCCCTCACCGACTTCTACAGAATTAGCCTCACTGAGCAGGAGGATTCTGGAGGCGGGGAGATGGAGGTACCTATATTTTTAAAAATTAGTTCGTTTCCTTCTGGCTACTCATGGCTAAGTCTCTTTGGGAGTGGTAACAGCAAAGGAGCCTGGTTTTTCTAGTCTGTGATAGTAAAACCTTGTCACATGTTTCAGTGCAGGAGTCTCTCAACTCCTTGCACATTTGTATGATGTTTTCTCCTCTCTGTTGATGTGTCATCAAAAACTGGACATGTGGCTTTCAGCATCTCCCCACGTTACCCATAACCACCCCTTTGATTTTGTAAAGCATTCTATCTGTAGAAAAGGAGACACTTAGGACCAGATCTTCGGTGCTCCCAGCAATGCCTGACACATCACAGACTCAGCAAAATTTAGCAATGTGTGCACTTAATGTTTTGAGACCTTCTACAATTCTTGATGCCAGAGAGAAGCCCCACAGAGAGGAAGCAGGGCTGCCTTGGGCTTGTTTTAGAGTCGGGGGGTTCAGTCTTTTTCGAGTCACAGACCTATTTCAGAATCTTACGAAAGTGACAGACCCTTTCCTCCACCCATGCACAATACATACGGAAGTTTGCTACAATTTTTTTTTTTTTTTTTTGCTGACTTAAGTATCCGTGGTCCTTACGTGAAGCATTTCGGCCAAAGCAGAATATCACGTGGTATAGAAGACTGTTCATAATCCCTGGGGAATGGCTTTGGTGCTAATTCACGTTCAGACAGCCTCATCAGTTCTCTCTAGCCTATTGTCATGGGGATTTAACTGAATTAAGCACTCCTTAAATTGGTTATTTTAAAAAAGGAAAAGAGTCCTATGTATTGGGCAGTGGGCAAAAAACAAGGCACAGAAAGGATATAAATTCCTCCTCTCCACAGACTTCCACTCCTTGTCCCAAATTAGAAGACTCATACCATATCCACATCCACAGGCTGGGTATGACTGTCAAGGTATGCAGTGTTGATGACCATCTTTTACAAAGCTTGACTATCTGAATATGAACATTTATATGGACTGTGCCCTTTATTTTTTGAAGGTAGGATGAGATAGAGGGAACAAAGTATTTTGTAGAGGAAATCCCTAATAAACCCACGGACTTCTACTTTATTTGCCCTTCCTCCTTGCAATTAAAGTTCAATAACCCTAATTGGTACTTAAAAACAATCTTCTTAGTATTATCCTTTGGTAAATCTCTGTCCCTGAGGACCAGGAAGGAAACAAGATGATGTGGAATTATAGCTACGTAAGTCTAAAACTAAAGGGCACAGGTCATCTCACCTGACCCTTTGGTTTCACAGTTTAGAAAACCAAGACACAGAGAGGTTAAAGTAACCTCTCCAGGATCTGTATAAATTTTCCAAGTTCTCCATAAGGGATTCTTCTCTCTCTCCCTGTTAGAAAATTATTCATCCACCCACATTACTGTGTGTCATTGCAATTCCTCTCAGTAGAGTAGGTGGAAGTGTATTTTTCCATCTTGTTGATGTTGAGGTTGGCCACATGACTTGCCAATGAACTATTAGCAGAAACTTGACCTGTTCTTCCATGAACTGGTTTGTCCTCTTGCACCCTTGCCATTCCGTCATTAGAAGCACTAGTCCAGGTAGCTGCTGGACCCAGATGATGACAACAGGTGGAACACACTGATCCTGACCTGGAGTCTGGAATCCACTCACGCCCAGCCTTCATCCCATCCAAGATCAGGTGGACAGCAGCCAACATGCAGACCCATACACAAGAAAAGTCTTTATTGTTTTAAGCCACTGAGATGTTGGGGGCTGTGTGTTATGCAGTATTATCACAGCAAAAAAAAGCTGACTAATA
The DNA here is from genome assembly GCF_037783145.1 of Equus przewalskii. NCBI lineage: Eukaryota > Metazoa > Chordata > Mammalia > Perissodactyla > Equidae > Equus > Equus przewalskii. The sequence continues at coordinate 119,246,641 of NC_091832.1, read as the reverse complement.
GAGTCTCATACAGAATTGACAAAGTTAGAATATTCACACACTTTTTCCAAATGATTGTATTGGTTGCAATTTGATTTGTATGCATATCATAGGAAAACTCCAATAACAATGGCTTACTTCTCTCTTAGAAGAAGCGATCTAGGGTTAGGCAACCCAGACATAGTTGAGTGACCCTATAAGGCATTAGGTCCTTTCCTCTGTGTGGCTCTACCATCTCTAGGAATGGCCCTTGTCTTAGGTCCAAAATTGCTAGTGGAGCTTCTGCATCCAAGACTCAGGAAGAAGAATGGGGAAGAAAGAAAAGAATGGTGCACACCCTCTCTTTTAAGGAGACTTCCAGAAGTGCCATAGACTCTCTGCTGAGATTTTATTGGCCGGAACTTAGTCAAATTACCATACCTAGATGCAAGGGAGACTGTGAAATACAGTCTCAGCTAAACAGCAATGTGCCAAACAAAAATTACAGAGTCCTATTACCAAAAAGAAGGGGAGAATGGATGCTCTGAGACAATTAGCAGCTTCTGTCATGATGGACAAACAGCTGCTGTCCTATGGAAAGTGCCCAATAAACGTTAGGTGGATGACCAAATGAAAATATAAATCAATATTCATGGTCTAAATCAGCAAAAGGGAAAAAAGGTAATTCAGATCTGATTATGCAATCTATTTAAAATTTGTTTTCTTGTAAACACGATTTTTGCTGAGCATTGCAAGTTTTTGCCGTTCCATTCAGTGAACGGTACTGGCACCACAGTGTCAAGAGCACTGTGCCGAGAGCTGTGAGTTTCCAGACAAGAATGAGTCGCAGGCCCAGACCTCATGAAATCCAGCCTTTAGAGGAAGATATCGTAGCAGAATCATCGAGTTCATGTGCTGCCCTGGACGTTTTTCTTACAAGCTGACAGCCCTTCTACCTCAAGCATCTCGTCTCTCAGCTCCCCATTCTGTGGACTTTCTCCAGGGCCACTGAAGCTTATTCAGCCCATTAGTAGGATAACCCAGAACTGCCAGGAATTTAATTCTCTGTGTGTGAAGGACTCATCCTGTGCATTGTAGGATTATTCTGTTTATCATTATGTTTAGTTGAAAAGTTTGAGTTTCTACAAAACCTTGAATTTATGATAGAGATGCAAAATTAAAAATAAATTGAAGTGCATAATAGAAGTCATCACTAAAAAATGTGAATATAATAAACTCTTCTTAAATGCGTTGATTTAAATGAATAGAAAGTTTTAATATATGGATATTTATCTATATACTCTGAATGTGGGGCCATAATGTAGTAACTGGGACCAGATTTACCAGCCCACGATAAATAACTAGAAAACTGTATAAAATATGAGAAACAAGTATTTACAGACATGGAATAACAGGAAGGGCAGAACTATAATCTCCGACAGAGAAGAGAAACTAATGAGATGAGCCCTGTAATTACCCTAGTTTTCTGCCTGAAGACGCATTCCGCATCGTGGTGCTGGGAGGGAGTCCCCGGGCCGTGCACAGGGATCTCACTGACCTGAGGAAACGTCTTCAACTTGACTAAGGGCATCCATGAGGACTCAACACCTTTCTTCCAAGATCAGGAACATGACAGGGGTCTCTTCTTTCTCCTCTCGTTTTCAACATTTACCAGAGATCCTAGCCAGTGCATTAGGCAAGAAAAATAAACAAAAACCATAGAGATTGCAAAGAAAGAAATAAAAACTCTATTTGCAGGCAAAATCATCATGTACACAGAAAATCTCAAAGAATCTAAAATAAATACTTGCTAGTGAGTGACTTTTGCAAGGTCCTCAGATCAGAGCTAACATGCACAAATCAATTGCATTTCTATATTTTGGCAACAAACAACCAGAAATACAAATTATAAGGCATTCCTGTTACCATAGTATCAAAAAACATGAAACTTTTAAGGATAAATATAACAAAATATGTGCAAGATCTGTTTACCAAAACGCACAGAGCATTGCATAGACAAATTTTAAAAGACCTGAATAAGTGGAGAAATATACCACGTTCATGGATTGGAAGATCCAATACTCTTGAGATGGCAATTCTCCCAAGATTGATCAATAGATTACGCTAATCCAAATCAAAACTCAACCTGTTTTTTGGCAGCAACTGACAAGCTGAGTATAGAATTTATATGGAGATGCAAAGAACCTAGAAGAATCAAGTAATTTTGGAAAGCAAAAACAAAGTTAAAAGACACCTACCATTTGGCTATGAGATTTATTATTAAAAAAATAAGCAAGAGGAACTATTGGCCAAAGAACAGGTGTGTAGATCAGTGGAACAGAATGGAGAGTTCAGAAATAAACCCTCACGTATATGGCCAATTGATTTTCAACAAAGGTATGAAGGTAATTCAATAGAGAAAGGATAGTCTTTATAAAAGGGGGCAAAAACACTTGGAGATATATACAGGAAAAAAAACCAACCTGGACCCTTACTTTATACCAAATGTCAAAATTAATTAGAAATGAGTCATTGACCTAAACTTAAGAGAAAAAATTCAAAAATTTCTAGAAGAAAACACAGGAATAAACGTTTTTGACTGTGTGGTAGGTAAGGGACATAAAAGCATGAGCCACAAAAACATGATTAATTGGTGTTCACAAAATAAAATAATGTTGGCTCTTTGACAAACATTATCAAGAAAATGAAGAAGCAAGCCACAGAGTGGAGAATATGTTCACATTACATATATTTGACAAAAGATGTTAATTTGAAATAAAGAATTTTTACAACTTATTAATAGTAAGATGAACGGCAATCCAATAAAAATGGGCAGATAGTTTCCCCAAAAAGGCAAAGAAATAGCTAACGAACACATGAAAAGATGCTTCGTGTCATTAGTCATCAGGAAAATGCAAATTAAAACCACAGTGAGGTACCACCAAATACCCAGTAAAATGGCTAAAATTAAAGTCTGACAACCGTAAGTGTTGGAGAGATGTGAATAATTAAAATTCTCCTACATTGCTGGAGGAAATGTAAAATGGTACAATCACTCTGGTAAAAAGAGTTTGACAATTCTTGTATGGTCTGTAAAAGGTGCAAATTGTGTCAATAACAAGGAGGACTAATTAGCCCTCTAGTCACGTTTATTATCAAGTAGAAAGTGGATCTAACAGTGATGAACTCGCTATAACCAAGTAGAAGGAGTGTTTGAAGTATTTGAATCAGCAAAATGTCTTAAAGAGAAATGTGTGGTCCTGTTCTTGCATCTCTTAAGAGATAAAACTGGGGCTGGCCCCGTGGCCAAGTGGTTAAGTTCGCGCGCTCCACTGCAGGAGGCCCAGTGTTTCGTCGGTTCGAATCCTGGGCGCAGACATGGCACTGCTCATCAAACCACGCTGAGGCAGCGTCCCACATGCCACAACTAGAAGGACCCACAACGAAGAATATACAACTATGTACCGGGGGGCTTTGGGGAGAAAAAGGAAAAAAATAAAATCTTTAAAAAAAAAATAAAAGAAGTTGCAATAAAGTAACAAAGCAGGTCAATATGTTATGATGACAAGACAGAAGACGTTACTCACCAAGGGAGACTTTCAAATACATCATTTTAAGATAGAGAGCTGGCTGCAAAACTTAACCACAAAACCATAAAAAAAAAAAACCTGATAACCATTACCTTGATTTTTAATCTGATTGGGAGAAACAACTAAATTCTATACCCAATTCTCCATCCAATAATCAATTGATTGATAACTCAGATCCTGTGACCTTGGCTAGTTTGAAAGAGTCTTTTTCTTTTTTTTATCAGGAAAGATTACAACCCCTGGAAATATTATTTTAACATAATATTACTTAGGAAGATATCAAGTTAAGTATAATAAAAATATTATACAACAAAAGAAATCTTGAGGATATTAATCAAACCTGTAATGTTGATATTTTTAAATAAACGTACAGACGTATGTAATAATAAGTTGTGTAGTCCTTGCATTTGTATATATTTTGTCTGCTGTTTAAGGTGTTCAGTCATGCTAAATGTAGGATTGCTGTTTATCTTTTTTAAGTAAATTTAGTTAACCAAATAAACCATTAATGCAAATATATGTTTAATAAGTAAAATATATGAATTTAGTAAGCAAAATCAAATACTTTTGGTTGTTCCTTTCCATATACAAAAACCCCTGGACCTCAAAGTCATGTGATCAGCCACAAGCATATACAGAACTAGCCAATACATGGAGCTCAAGGTGAACACCCAGCTCCCAGCACAGAGCCTGACGCAGAGCCGGAATTGGGTAAATATTTGTGGAGTGAATAATATAAGGTAAACTGTGGAGAGAGGATTGAATTCCAGAGTTCCGGGTGTAGAAGCCATGACATGATTTATAAATGAATATTTTCTAATGGTGACACAGAAGCATGATACACAGTAAAGGGGAGTCAAGCTAGAATGTGCATTCTTTAAAAGTAAAGCACAATGTGACTAGCTTATGTTCAGCAAATTACAAGTTAATTGTAATAAAAATTGAGACAATGTATTTTCTTGGGAAGAACAGATGTAAGATTTCCAATACCAAATCTAGCACTTGGTGGACTAAATTAGAATACATGTTTATCACTTCATTCAAAAAGCCATTCACCATGACGGTATTAAAACATAGGTTTCAATGAAAAGTTCAATTTACATTTTTCAGAGTTTTAAATTTATTTCTCAGTTTAGAAATCAACCATATAGATTACAATGTATTTAAAGGTGGGGAGTTTTGTCTTATATAATGACATTCAAAGAAATGTTGTCAGTGACTGACTCAGCCATGAGGGGGACTTAGAAAAGAAAATATGTTCAAGTGTGTACAAGTAATTATACATAAAACACACACAGCTTTCAGAGACACAGTTTGTATCGCAGGGAATATAAAATCTCATAGAAGAGGAAATACAGTCTTTCTGTACTTTGTACAGACTATTAAAAAACATAAGGTTTTGAAAAGTGTTGTGTGTTAATTAGAATTTAAGAGACAAAATTGTGTTATTTTTCCTAATATTCAGCTCATCAAGGAAGCTTGTGTCCCAGACGTTTAGAGCTTTATCACATCAGCACTGTTAATGTTTGTCAGTAACTCTGAACTTTGGCTCCTTTCGAGCTGGCCAGTTTTGCTGAAAGGGATGAGCTGACAATCGTAACTCAGCAGCGTGAGGATGGAGACCACTTTATTTTCCAGAGGTTATTTGAGTCCAGGAAACACCTGCAGTTGTATCCTTTGATGGGGCTCCAGGATTACTCAACGTTATCAGTCGTTGAAATGGAGATTGCCAATGTTCTTGTGTTTTCTAGCCCTTTCTTTCAGACTTGTTTAAATGCATTTATTTTTTCCTGATTATTTTCTACAGACGTCCTCATCAAGTAGCTTTTAGAAAGCTGCATATTCAGATAGATAATATTTTATCAGATCAGAACGTAGCCAGCGCTAGTGTGGTGAAGGAGGTTGTAGAACTCAGGACACCGGATGACCACGAGACCGTCATACTGGCCCTGGACTGCCAACCACGCTGACTCGTTTTACTTGGAAGAGAAGTAAACTGCTGAGTTTGGAATACTGTGATTGGAGTTTTTCCTATGGTACACAGTTACGGTTTCAGTGGGAAATGGACGGCACGTACGAAGAGGGTGACTGAGGACAGTTTAGTGAAGGGACCCTTTAGCAGGGTGTGGCCAGGGTTAAGGCAAATTAACACTGTTACCAACCACAGGGAAGCCCGTTTGGTCCCTAAGCCTGAAGAGCCAAGGAAGAAGCCATGATGGGACCCCAGGCTGCTGTAGCATCCGGCCTCCGCTGGGAGCTGTGGTCTTCCTGCAGACACGCCCAGCGGGAAGTGACTCGCGTGGCAGCCACCCCGGCCTCGCTTCCCACCTGCTCTCTTTTCGCCTGCTGTGCCTCCTATTGACCAGATGCAATCATAAATTGGAGGGGAAAATATTCTGTTTAAATCATCCGTAAAAGTCGGCCTCCAGGGCACAAGGCAGGGTGGAGGAGGGAAAGTGAAGCTGGAGGGGCAGGTGGAAATGCCCAGCGCCACTGCCTCATTACGCCCTGCCTCCAACTCCACCTCTTCCCCACCACCCCGCCCGGCAAACCCACCCCTCACTCCCCTGTTATCTTCTTAAAGACCAATATTATCCTGTTCCTCCTTTGCTCAGAATTCCTCAGGGTACCCGAGTTGCCTAACAAGTTGACTCCAAACTCCCTACCTGAGCAGGCAGGGCTTCACCATCTTCTCTACCTGGTCTTCCAAACCCATTTCTCTGCGGTTCTGTACCAAACCACAGCAGTCCCCACCCCAAACAGTCACATTCCCAGTCGACACCCCAAACTGTCACCACCCCAAACAGTCACCACCTCAAACAACCACCACCCCAAACAGTCACCACCCCAAACTGTCACCACCCCAAACAGTCCCCACCCCAAACAGTCACCACCCCAAACAGTCAGCACCTCCACAACAGCCCCGCTTTCCTGTTTCCTTTGCCTTGCTCTCCCTGGTTGTAGGGCAGGCCACTCCTTTCTTTCTTTCTCATCTGTGAAATCCTCATCCTCATTTTAAGGCCCAGGTTAAAAGCTTGGACCCTGTGGAAGCTTTGCTGACGCCTTCAGCAGTGGGGTCTCCACCTCCTTCCAGTGGGTGTTAGCGCTGTTTCTATTGGCTGCCAACTGCCAGTTCCTTCCTCCACTGCTCACAACGTGTTCCTTCTCAGTAAGTGCCCTGCCAGTTTCCCAGCCAATGCTTTGGAATCATCCTCGGCTCCTTTTTCCTCCCATTTCCCATATCCAATCCTCCAGCAAATCCTAGTACCTGTGTCTTCAACATTTATCCAGAATTCAGTCCCTTGTCACTACCTGTCCTGGTCCAGCGCCATCCTATTCTTTCTGCTTTATTGCAATAGTCTCCTTTTCCTCAGTCCTTACCTACCACTGAGCCCTTATCAACACAACAGCAAGTTGTCCTTCTAAAATCTAAACAAGAGGAGGTCACTCCTCTGTTCTACAGCCAGACTGGCTTCTCGTCCAGAGTAGAATCCGAAGTCCTCCAGGGCCCTCCAAAGTCCCTCATGACAGGATGCGCCCTCACCACATGCGTGCATGCGCACGCACCCACACACGTGTGCACACACGCATGTATGCATGCACACACGTGCACACGCACACGTCCACTACCTCGTTTGCTGAGTTAGCTCTCTTTCTTCACAATTCCTGTCTCGCCTGCTCCATTTCAGTGATGTTTGTTCCCCGCTGTTGCTACAACCGTCACGCCTGTGTCATTCTCCCATCCTCTGCACTTGCTCTGATTGCTCCCTTCCCCAGCTCTCCGCATGGCTTCTTCTCTGAATCCTGGAAATTCTCTGTTCCACCACCTTCCCAGGGAGGCCAACCTGCTTACTCTCCGTAAAACAGAAACCCCTCCCCACAGCCAGCGCTCTCTACTCTCTGCCACAGCTCTTTGCACACCCACTGGCTTGTGCGTGCTCGTCAGTTTGCATATTGTCCACCTCCCCACCGTGATGTAAGTGCCATGACAAGGACTTCGCACGGCACTGCCACACCAGCACCAAGACCAATGCCTGGTACACGGTACCACAGAGAACACGAAACGAGGAATCACAGGAATTTTCATTTTTCTTGTAAAGTCACGTGACTCTCATCCCTTTCTAATAGAAATATAATGGGAACTACATGTGTAATTTAAAAGTTTTTAATTGCCACATTTTGAAAATGTAAAAAGAGATATGTGAAATTATTTGTAATAATATATCTGATTTAACCCAATACATCCAAATCATTATGTAATAATGTATATACGTAGTAATGTAATAATAATCCAATATGTAATAAATAATAATCCATATTGTTATTTGAATATGTAATCAATATAAAATATTAATGACATATTTTACATTTTTTTATACTATGTCTTTGAAATTTGGGGTGTTTTTTATACTGATAGCACATCTCAATTTGGATGAGCCACATTTCAAGTGCTCAACAGCCACATCTGGCAAGTGGCTACTTATTGGCCAGTGCAGGAGTATAGATATAATGGTGAAAAATTGCAAGGAGGGGAGGAAAAATGCCCAGTGCTCCAGTAAGCTCTGAGGTGTGTGGCAAGTCGGGGAATGAAGAGCTTTCAACTTGAAAAAGTTGTAAGGAAGACAGTAGCTGTGAAAAATGGCCAGGATCAGTTAAGGCAAGCAGGAAGATGGTTTTGTACAACATCTGGAGTCGCAAGAGGATGGAGATAGATGTCCCAGGGGCAGAATGGGAAGAGTAGTCGGGAGAGACACGGATCGGGGATGAATTCAGAAGGAAGAAGCGCTGAGGAGAGCCTGCCTTTTGGGTGGTGGCGTCAGGTCAGAGAGACAAGCACCGTAGGGTGACCTGGTCTAGGGTCCCAGTGGAACTCAGGGGAAGCGTTTTTCCTCTTCTGGTGCCAGTACAGGCTGATGGGTGGCGTAGCAGTGACCTGATGAGCAGTCACAGACCTTTGTCCAGAATCGCAGGTTAACCTGTGGTCTCCTCAAAGTGGGTACACAGTTTGCGACACAATAAACTGCGTTGCATTAGAACTACCGCCCAGCGCGAGAGCTGACTGGTCACATTCACCTCTAGTGTTAAGCTTAGAATATTTTATGAAGGCTCCTTTGCTCATAATTGAACCAAGAAGAGTGTCATCGCCCACCGAAGAGGAGAGGCAGGGTAGTTCTCTCAGCAATTCTCTTGGAAGCCTTGGCGAGAAAATAGACTTTAGCATTAAGAAATAATAACCCAATAATACTACTATTGGAAATAATAATCCGAACTTGAGGGGAGAATACAATCTTGTTGCTTCCTCTGCTACTCACTGTGTACTCTGGCTTTTCTGGAGATAGTGCGGTGGAAGGAAAAAGAAATAAAGGCAGAAACATTGTTAGTTAGCTTGTACAGTTTTTGCCATTCAGTCCATCAAAAAGCTGGTGTTTCCTCTCACTGGGTGCTTTTGCGGGTTTTGAGAGAACTGTTGGGGTCACTGCACCCTCCCAGGAAGTCTTCTCAGGAGGGGCCCTTTCAAGACAGCCCGGGTGGTCATACTTGGCCCTCGTGATGTTTGCGCGCATCCCTGCCCTGCCACACTGTCCCATCAGGGCCCTGTCTTTTCCTCGGTGGTCACAGAGCTCTTCAGCGTCTCCCTCATAGGCATCTGTTGGAATGGAATAGAGTGTCCGTCTCCAGGCCTTTGGCTAAGGGGAAGGGGTCACACCATCGCGCCCACTCACACTCGGCAGACACTCAGCGGCAGGCGGGTGAGGGAGCTGGGGTCGCAGACACGGGGCCTTCAGCCGGGCTCCGAATGGAGACTGTTGGTGGGGAAGCTAGAGACCAGAGAACTGCAAGCAGACCATCTTATGTGAGGGATTTGAGGGGTTTTTCTGGCTGGTGCTGAGCCGGCGGCAGGGCAGGAAAAGGAGGCTGGCAGCCACTGACCAGGTCCTGCTCGCTCTGGCCGCCAGCTGCAGACGTCGCGGTTGGGCAGCCCTGGCTGCTGGCTGCGGAGGACGTGGCTCCGAGCCCTTTCGACAGACACGCCGGGCCCTTGCTCCTCTGTGTATGCAGTCTCTCTGGTTCCTCCTCTAGAGTCCTACTTCCCCACCCCCATTAATTCGCAGGCCCTCCTTGAAATGTCTTCAAGGCGGCTAAGGACAAATCAACCGATGAATTTTTAGGCCGCCTCTTTTGAGTTACTTCTTGGTTCTGAGAAAGAAACTGGTATTTCTTTTTATAGTTTGTGGACAATGAAACATTTTGTTCTCGAGTTGAGAGCCTCAGGCAGCCTGAGAAAGCATCAAATGTCCTACTTTAACATCCTGTTACAGAGATCTCGCAGTAGCGGGCTCGTCTGAGAAGTTTGGCAGCAAAAAGAGGAAGAGAAATCAGAAAGCAGCTGGAGTGAACCATCAGGCAAACGCTTTCTTTCTCTGTTTTACTTTCCATTCTTTTCTCTTTCTCCTGCTTTTCCCTAGGGCATAAACCCTCCCAGCAGCATCCAGGCGCCTTAGCATGGGTGGGTCCTCTGGCCCTCAGGGCTTCCCCGGCCTTTCCTTCTCATCCCAATTCTTATCGCTCCTAAACACAACCCTGTATGTTCACCTCCAGAGCTGCAGTGAGAACCAGCATGACAGAGACGGCACAGCGAGAGCACAGTGTGTCCAGACGAGGAGAGCATCTTAGAAAGGGGGCGGTCTGTCAAGAGGATGAGCTGGCTTCACTCGTAACAGCACAATTGCTGCAACAACTTCCATTTCTTTTCTTTCTATCCAATAAAATAATAACATTGGTGACTCTGTGCTCAGCCTACCTTCTTAAGAGAGCAAAGGGTGCAAAAAAAATTATTAACTTCAGTAAATTGTCGTAAGTACAGTATGTTGTGGGGGACTGGAATTGGCCACCCCAAGATACGTCTCTTTGGCATGAGGATTATTTTGGACTGGTTACTTTTTAAAAACTGCAGACAGGGTGCAACAGTAAAGTTTGCACGTTCTGCTTTGGTGGCCCGGGGTTCACCAATTCGGATCCCGGGTGCAGACGTGGCACCACTTGGTGAGCCATGCAGTGGTAGGTGTCCCACATATAAAGTAGAGGAAGATGGACACGGATGTTAGCTCAGGGCCAGTCTTCCCCAGCAAAAAGAGGAAGATTGGCAGCAAATGGGCAATTCGATATCTAAGTCTGGAATTCACCGGAGAGGCCCAAGCCAGGGAGCTAAAGCGGGAAGTCATGGCACAGAGACGATACTAAGCATAGATTGGATGGGATCACCGTGGAGTGTGTATAAATAGAGAAGAGAAGAAGCCCAGGGACTGAGCCTTGGGGTGCTCCAATGTTAAGAGGTTGGGTGTAAAGAGGAAGAATTAGCAAAGGAGACGAAGAGGAGTGGCCAGAGAGATAGGAGAGGAGTCAAGAGAGAGTGGAATCCTGGAGCCAAGTGTTTCCAGGAGGTGAGGATGACCAGTTGTGTCAAATGCTGTTGTGAAGTAGAACACGGACGGAGAATTGACTCTTGGATGTAGCTCCAGGGAGATCACAGGAACCTCAAGAGCAGCTACGATGCAGTGGTTGGGCAAAAGCCCGGAGGTAAGAGGGGAATTGGAGTCAGTGAGTATCAACAGCTTTTTCTAGAACTTTAATTGGAAAAGAGTTCAGAAAAATGGGTCAGGATCTAGAGGGGGAAGTGGAGTCAAGAGACCTTTCTGTATGTGTGTGTGTGTGTGTGTAAGATGGAGGTAACAGCAGCACATTTGCTACTGAAAGTGGACCTGCAGAGGAAAGTCAGATGATGCAGGAGAGGGAAGGGAAGATCACTGAAGTGAGGTCTTCAAGTAAGCAGGGATGGGTGGTGTCCAGCGCATAATTCCAAGGGTTACCCTGGGATCAAGGCACAAACCTTCCATCTACAGGTGAAGAAGGGAGGCTGGTAATCTGAAAGGTGTGAATAGATGTGATGAAGGAAGTCTGTGGAAGCTTTTTCTGAGAGCCACAATTCTGTCAGAGAAGTAGGAAGCAAGGGCACCATCTGAGAGGATGGGAGAGAAGGTACTGAGGGTTCAAGGAGAGAGAAGGTGCAGAACATGGGTGGGAGAGTGGAGAACGGAGGTGGACTAGAGATGTGTAGTTTGATTCCTTGGCAGCGCTAAGGGACCATTTGAGGTTCAAGGTCATTAACTTAGAGTGGGACCAGTCCAGGTTTCCGTGTTATTCTCAGTCATGTCCAGCTTCAGCATGCAGGCGCGAGAAGACAGGTGGATTCAACAGGGTCACCGTTCTGCCCAGTAAATACCGCATAAGGGCAGAGAGAGGCAGTGGATGGACAGAATATACTTAACTGTAGTGCCTGCCTGGGGATTTGAGCTGGGCAAGAGGAGGAGTGATCCAGATATCTAGGGGTGCAGGATTGTGAAAAGGCGACAGGATCAGCAGATCAGAGATCCTGGGGGGTGAAGGAATGCCTGGCTTTGGGTGCTGGGGAGAGTTGAACTGGCAAGGTCAGTAAAAAGCCTGATTTCATCTTAAGCAGGCCGTCTCTGGGGCAGTCCCGTGTGGAGGGACTGGAATTATGAACCCCGGAGAAGTCTTAACCTTTGCTCCTGTTTGGTCATCCAAGGGTACTGCCACCTGGAGCCATGTTTTATGTTAATTTCTCAGTTTGGGAGTAAATTTTAACACAAAATTTGCTTGAAGGTAAACTGAGACTCCAATTCAGAGTCCGGGCTCAGACAGACCAGCCTTTAGGTTGTCTCCCTGTGCCCACCGGTGTGGCTCTTCCATTCTCCAGCTCCAGGTGAGATGGTGGGGTGGAGAGGGGGTTTCAGACCTCGCACCAACTCTCCTTCTTGCGTGAATGTTAGCTTTTCACCTGGTTGAAACCCAAGTCTCTTGGTTATTGGTAAGTGAGATTGGCGACTTGTCCAGGGACAGCCATGTATTTTACCAGACAGATGTTTATTCTTTATTCTTTTTTTTTTAGCTCCTGTGTATTTCTTTTCATTTCTTGTCAACTACAATATACATTTAAAGGGTGTTTATAATATTTTATCTCGCATTTCCTGATAATTTGCAGCAGGAGATTTTACAAATTACCTCAACTGCAGATTGCCAGAAACAGAGGGTCATCATCTTTCTTTTGGTTAGAATTTGACTGAGGTAAATATTTTCTCATTCCTTTGTAATCAACCATTCTTTCTTGTTGTTTTTTCCAAGCATGCATTCTACAGGGAGTTTGTTGCAATTTTTTTTCTAGTAGTGACGTAAGAATCTCCATTTTCTATTAGGTAAATTTCCATTTTTGTGCCCTTGAATACTGATATACGTGGAATTTTATCCATTGTCTTATTTTATTGTTCTGTTTACCATATTTATTCTTTGTTTCATTTAAAAAAAATTTTCCCTTGCCTTCTATTATATTAATAAAGTTTTTTTAATCTTTCACTTTTTTCCTTCTATTGGTTCCAAATATACAGACTCAATTATGTTTTTATGGTAATTACCCTTACATTTCTAACTAAGAAACTCAAATATATATTTTTTACAATAAATTCTAAAGTTATTCATTGTTTCTATTCTCCTTCAGAAAAAGAGGATGTTAACATGCTTTAATTACCCACTCAACACGCCTCCTATCTTCCTCATTATTATTGGGCCATTTTGTCATCAAACATTTTAAACACAAAACAGGTATCATATTTACACTCAATTTTTAATGCAATTTACAAAATACTTGGCTTATTTCTTTGGTGACTATTTTTTGGTCTATGCCTCTCCTCCCCTCTGGATTACTCATCTTCTTCCTGAGGTACATCTGATGGTGACTGTCAGGCACCTGAAAATACTTTTATTTCACCCTCACTCTTCAAACACAGTTAAGCCAGGCACATTTATTCTTGATTTCCTTCTGTCTACCAGACTTCAAAGATGTCGCTTTTTTCTCAAGAGAAATGTAAATTCTGCTAGAGTTCCAACGGTGAGATTCTTTTCAATCTTAGTCACATAATCCATCTGAGAAATTGCCTGCATCTCCATCCCTGAGCTTCAGCAATTATCAATTCACAGCCAGCCTTGCTTCATCTTTACCCCTCCCTATTCCCTCCTTCCATATTATTTTAAAGCAAATGCCTAACATTATATATTCTATCCAAAATATGTTAGTATATGTCTCTAAAAGTTGACTATTTTTTTAGCACAACCACAAAAACTACTATCATAGCAAAACAAAACAAAACTAACCGTAATTCCTTAAGATCATCAAATACCTAGTCAGTGTTCAAGCTTTCAATTATTTCATGTACATCATAATTTTTTAACGATTCTTTTGAATCAGGATCCAAATAAGGTTATAATATTGCATTAGTTAATATATTTTCTAAGTTTCTTTAAATCTTTATGTTTCCCCTCCAACTTGTGTTCTCTTGTAATTCTTTTGTTAAATAAATCAAGTCCTTAATTTCCTGATAGCTCGTGTAATTTAACATGTTTCTCTGTCATTGATATTTCCTATAAATTGAAGCAGATTTGTGTTAAAATTTTTTTGTGTGTGGCAAATTGTTTTCTTCTATCAGGAAGACTTAGTTCCTGTTTGTCTCTCTTTTTGTGATGTCGGAAGTCATTGATGCTCTATGCCTAAAGCTATTATGCCTTTTCATTAGCAAGTTTTAACACACCAAGGACACCTAAATACAGACCAGTCATTCTATCAAATTTCGCTGAAGCGTTTATAACTTATCATTTGGAGAGTTGGGTGCTTCTGGTTGTTTTTTCCAGCCCCTGACCTTCCAACGGGCTGACCACACTGGCTCCTGAGCTGCTGTTCAGCATGTCCTTCTGATTTGGACCAACACCCGTGAGTAGACACCCACTTCGCCCATGCTGGCATGACCCTGCGCTGGCATGACACCGTGCTGGTGAATTGGTACCAGGCTGGGCTCAGCTTCATGTAGAACCTCCAGATCTCTGCAAAGGCAGTAAGAAATGCACTGAAGGCTAAAGTCAAAGCAAGTGCTGGGAAGGCTCTGGCAGCCGTGTAAAATGGTGAATGTGGAAAAGGAATAATGTATTCCAACTAAAGCTCGAGATGTTACATTTTCAAGGTGAAGACAGGTGGGTGTACATTATAGTAGATTGAAAATAAGCTCACTTCATGGAAACGAAGCTGATTTAATCCTGCATTGATGATGCCAATAAATTAAAGTGTGATTCCAAAACACACAACCTCCCCCCACCAAAGTAGATACTCTATTGGGATTCTTACACTCCTGCATTTCCTAGGATGGTATTGGTTTGCTCATGATATATATTTATTGGGATAAAGGAAACGGTGACATGACATAAGTAATACCTCGAAGTAAGAAAGAAAACAGGGGTGAAAAATAATTCAACCTCCAAGTAGCATTGCACTATTTAACAAGTAATGAAACTATTAATACCCTTTGATTCAGTGATTATACATTTAAGAAGCTATCCTGAGGAAAAAGTCTGAAATTTGAAAAAATATCCTTGCCTGAGTTGCTCAACGTGTGGTTTATAAATACAAAACACGGAAATGACTACCCAGTGTCCACCTCTGGGGACTGATTAGATGAATCACAGCGTGTAATATAAAAGCTGTCATCCAAAGTGTTGTTCATAAAATATTTGATGACTTGGGAAACTGGATATGCTATAGCATTAATTATTTTACATATACCTATATATACACAGAAAATATGTATATGATATAGTATCAATGAATATATACAATAATAATAGACGTATAATAACACACCATGATGAAAAAATGATGTTAAAATTAAGAAATACCTTCCAGGTAAACATCAAATCTGAATCACCCTCAGTAAAATGTGTTCTAAAGACAAAGTTGAGGGTATGACTGTTAAGTCCTTTGGTAAAACCTAAGGGAAACTCTAAGGGAAGAATTTCCACCAAACAATAAGATTTTAAGAAGCATATATTATTGTTCCTAGCCAGTCTTAGCAGAAGCCTAAGGTAGAGAAGAGACTATCTCAAAAAGATTTGTGTGTGTGGCTTTTGTCCAATGAGGCAAAACCCAATAAGATTCATTGGAGACACACAATTTTTTTAAGACAATTATATTATAGAAACACCACCAGTTTCGAGGAAAGGGATAGAAATAGCACAAAATGCAAAGAGGCCTTATATTATCTCAAATTTGCTGAGAAATACAATATCTCACACATATAAAAAAAAGAAGTATCTTACAAGAGGTGCTGGAAGAGAATTCTCTGAATTATCACTACTGTTCCTGTGTGCTGGGACCTTGGACTGATGTCTTTTCTCTATTTCTTTACTTTTCAAATTTTCCGTCATCACGAATTACATTGACGATTCCAAGAAAGCATAAAAACAAACTAATGGAAAGGTAAGAAGTCAAAATGAGATCAACAGTCAGAATCTGCTAGACACATGAGCAGGTTAATAACCATTTTTTTTCTAGCTCTTGTCCCATTTCCCTCCCCTTTGTTGACCAGCTGCTTGAACGTATGATCTATGCTCATGCTGCAGCTATTTCCCACAATTCTTGCTTTAAGCCCCTGAAATCTGGCTTACGTCACTCCACTCTTCCGCTGTTCAACCGTCATCAAACACAGGGTGCTTTCTAACCAACATTCTTTCAACCTGTGACACTATAACTTCCTTCTTAAGATAATCTCATAGAAAATAGGAAAAAAAATGTTTTCAGCAGGGGAAAATACATGATTTTGTTTTAGGAAAATTACTCCGCTGTCCATTGGGAAGATCAATTAAAGGAAGCATAGTCAGAGCAGAATAACCATCTGCATTTCCTTTTCTGTGAAATCTGTCTGTTCAGGACCCCTTTGCTCATATTTATTATTGAGGTGTTAGCATCCTTCTTACCAATTTGCTTGAACATTTTCCCATTAGCATAGTATTAAAGGTCTTAATTCTTTTTCACATTTGTGATTAATTTTCTCCCAGTTTATTGTTTGTCTTACGACTTTATTTTTATATCGTTGGGTCTTTGTTCACGACAAATCTAATATATCTCCCATGTAACAAATTCAAACAATGCAGACATGCACAAAACACAAAGCAAAGGGCAGGAGGACGTGTCTGAATGTCATGCTGTGTTCAAACCAGCTGCCCCGCCTTCATGCCTCCCGGTCTGCTTACAGCATTGTCTGAGAGGGTGTACGCATCCATGTTTTCAGTAAAGGTCGTCATCTCCAGGACAGCGTGGCATTTGGATCTGAAGGAGGAGAGGAAGGAGGCTTCTTGCCTCCGTTGAACCCCCAGTGTCCCTTCTGCCCAGCATTCTGAGAGGAAATCTTACTAATCATAAGCCACGCGTTTCTGGAGCTTCCACGGCAAGTATGGTGACTGAAGGGACAATACGAACTGACCCTTTGTTTTAGACGTGATCCGCTAAGTCCTCTGTAAAATAGCAAAATCATTTAAAACTATGAGGAAAGCTCTATTAACACAGCTTTATCAGTGCAGCTCCTTGACAAACACAAACCATCAAACACTCGTTCCCACGAGAAAGCACTAACGGGCCTCCTGGCGCCAGGATCTGTGATTACATAGGAGACACCGTTCTCTGCAATGGAGGGGACGCTCCAGAGCTCCCGGCACATAGGGCCAGACAGAGGGCAGCCTCAGCTGCTAGGATTTGCTGGTCTTTATCATCTTTGTGACAGGAAAAAAGGGAAAAACAAATCTGTCCAAAAGACTCAGCTAAACAGCTTTTTATCTAGGTTTAAAACCTCCATAAAGTTGCTAGTATGATGAATTTTGTTTGTATTGTGTCCATTTAATTGATCAGATTGCACACCAGTTGCCCAGACACAGACAATGAGAGCAATTGCAGTCTGCTTTTATGACTGTAGGTATAGAATTCTCTCTTTTTCTTTTTACAGCTCTGTCCCTTCAGGCAAAAAAAAGTCCAGGAGTCCAGGCAATAAATTCTCCTAACCTCTTCCCCTTGTCTCTATCAGAACAGTAAATATAACCTCTTTCTGGAAATGATAGACTTTGCCATTCACTTATTCATTTATTCTATAAACATTTATAGAGAAATTTTTATATGCTAGCTCTCTTTTAGTCACCAGAGACACAGAGATGAATAGAGTATAGGCCTTGACTTTGAGTTCCTTCCAGAAGATCTCAGAGCTAAAAAATATTGTTACAGTGACGTCAAACCTATCAGAATATCCATAAAGGAAAGACCCATGACTTGTAAGCAGAGGCTCAAAGCACACAGGTAGGACCACTACACACACATGGGGGTGATGGAAAGCTTCCCACGGAGGTGACTTACAACTGAGTGCGAATTTAGAGACTGAGCAAGCTTACTCGGGTAGACACGGCAGGGACAAGTATTCTAGAAAAACGAAACAGCAAAAGTAAAAGAATCAGACACAAAAGAATTTTCCCCTTTTTTTTATTTTTTTGTCCTCTCAATAAATTCTTTCCTGCCACTTCCTTTCTTTCTTTCCTGTCATTCCAAAAAATTGACCCATCAAACAGTAAGACATAAGTTTTAAAGTATATAAAACTGCTCAAAATGCTTAGAGGAAGGATGCTCTGTAACAGCAAATATGAACAAATCATTTACAAGTTATCAATGGATTACAGGTGGGCGTTTCTGGACAATCACTCTAGTCTGTGGAAAGGTGAAAGAAGGGTGTACACGCAAAGATTGACATGCAAGGATGCCTCATGTCATATTATTTATAATAAATAAAAAATGGGAAAGCTTAAATTCTAATTTGAGACAACTAGTTATATAAATATGTGACAGAAAAACATGCTCATTACATGTTCTTAATTGAAATAGTTACAAAAATCTGTAAAGTGTGGTCTCATATTTGTACAAAAATGTATATACCAAGACATATAAATAAAGAAATCACCAGAAGGATATGCTATATACGGAAAAATAATATTTTTTCTAGAGTTTGGAATCTAGGTTTGGAATTTTAATTTTTATTATCTTTTCCCATATGTCCAGTACTGTCTAAAATGAACACGTATTTTCTAATCATAAGGAAAATCACAATACATTTCAGTGGCCGGGGTTGGGAGCAAACACGTCTATGAACAGTTCAGTGGACTTACAGCTTCTCCTCGACTAGGTCTTTGGTTCTAAACTAAAGGTCAGAGCTAAAGCCAGGATGCTCCTGTTTGTCTTGTAAAGGAGAGCCACGCAGTTGGATTTTAAGAAAGTAGATACATAAGTGAAAGTGTAGGACAGATTTGAATACTTTGCTTGCAATTAAAATTTAAAATATTTTTCTGCCCTCAACTTTGAGTAAACAGCTTTTTTAAAATAGCACATATTTTGAATTAAAAATGTTGTGGATGAACTTCAAGACATGACTTTAAGAGATGTCCGTGATGGATAGTTGAGACTGGATTACTGCTGGCTTAAGGACTGTTTCTTTTGTCCTGCGGTTCAGCAGCCAGACGCACATCAGCATTCATCAATCCGGGTGGCCCATGCTCTGCCAATAACACTGCGTAGAAACAGGCTGTTAAAACTTGTCAGTGCTGGTATTAGTACCTGTTCTGATTTCTAAAGCAAAATTCTAGCATTTTAAAAGTTATTCTTTCTTTCACAGATGAGAAATTTGTGATCAGTGAGGATGTGACTTACTTATCTGTTGGAAATCATGGTAATAACCGTATTTACCTGTCCTTGACTACGTGCCAGTGTCACCCAGGTGGTAAGGGAGGTGCCCTAATTGTGAGAAGTTAATTAAGCCAAAACAATTAGAGTATAATTTCTTTGAAAAGATCAGTGTTTTTGATAATTAGCGTATGTGACATAATGGTCAGGAACTTACACCTGAGTTTGAACTCTGACTCCATCACTTATTATTTAGAACAGTAGGAAATTGCTTAAAGTCCCTCACCTCAGTCACCTCCGATGTGAAACAGAGTCGTCACACCTGTCTCGTGAGGTCCTCGTGGAGATGGAGTACCCCGACCGTGAGACGGGCTGAGAGCCCTGACACGGTTGGTGCTCAGCGAACCTTAGCTACTGACACATTTCCACGGCATCTCCGCCATCTAAAACAGAAAGAAGCACGAACCCTCCGTTCAAGTCTTCATTCTTTTTTCTTCCATTAGCTACCTATGAGATAACCTTTCTCATTCTTTGGAATGCAGTGTACTAAACAGAAAAAGGGAGACATTCACTTTCTGTGGCAAGCATTAAAAGCTCTTGTGATCTTTTTCAAGCAAGTCTTCTTAAATCTGGGCTGAAAGACTGACTATCTTTAAACCATCCAAATTGAACTTACTCAATGTGTGTTTAATAAGATCCATAGCGTTCTAAGAAAGTGCTCCTAGAATTCTGCAATGATGGAATCTTTCCCACCAATTAAAAAAATAATTTAAAAATAATAAAATAATAAATAAATAATAAAAATTTCGGGCCAGCCCTGTGGCTTAGTGGTTAAGTTCTCGGGCTCCACTTCGGCTGCTCAGGATTGGCAGGTTCAGATCCTGGCCGCAACCTAGTACCGCTTGTAACACCACACTGTGGCGGTGTCCCATATAAAATAGAGGAAGATTGACAGAGATGTTACCTCAGGGCCAATCGTCCTCAAGAAAAAAAAAAAGTGTAGCCTGCTTTAGAGACCCATACTCCTCTTAAATCTGTTCTATGTATCAGGTGCACAGGAAGTTTTATTTGGGAAAGGCAATTTAGTCCTCTAAAACTGTTGGGCTCTTTCTCGTTGTTGTCATAGTTACCAACAATGAAAGGTGGGAGAGATTTGTAATGAAAACTGGTCTCACATCAAATTCTATCAAACACACACACACACACACACTCACTCACTCATGTTTTATTAAATAACACTTATCAACGAGCAGGCAGAAACAGTTATCACAACTTGTGTAAAGTTGGGCTCGTCCACCCTAACTCCACTTCACGTCCTCCAAACCCATGTTGGAGGAAAGGTCAATTGCAGGCAGACATGTACTCCAGAGGCAGGATTCAGTTAACTTATCATGTGCACAAAACAGGCAGAATACTGAGAACCATCGACTGGACATGATGCTGTTTCGGGATCAAGCCTCAGGCACCGTCACTAAAGACACAAACTGCCGGATTCCCTAGACTCCTGCTTGCTGAAGACGCTGGACAAGGTATCCTGTGGAAAGCCCCAGCTTCCAGATTTTGTCTTAAATCCTCTTCCTGGTGTCACTTACTTTGTGCCTCCACCCTGCAAAGCCTATCTCTAAAGTCTTGGTCAGAAGCCATCATTAGTGATGGTGTGTTTTTTCTCTCGAGTCACATCAGGAGACACCTAATATTTGGTCATCCTACCAATAGCCACACTAAGACTGAATTAAGGTGGTGACAGCCTGATCCTAGAACAACAGTGTTGAAGAAGATGGAAAGGATCCCTGCTCTCATGGAGCTTACATTCTAGTGGGAGAGAGGGACGATGGACAAGTAAGTAATACATAAATACAATGATTTCAAGTAGCAATAAATTTGTGAGTAAAACAGAATAACTAGCGAAGGAAAGAGAGAGTGTTCAAGGTGGTCCAGGAAAGTCTCTGCAAAGAGGTGACGTTTCAGCCCAGCCTGAAAGATAAGAAAGAAAACGGCCCAGTGAGGACTTGGGAAAGGGGATTCTGGGAAGAGGGGAGATAGATCTCCACTTGTGGCATAAGAGAGTTTGGTGTGTTTGGGGAAAGAAAGGGGACTTTTGCTGGAACATTAGTGGTCTGGGGAAATCCATTTCCTGCATTGTGGGAGACCAGATATTGTAACTCTCTCTGCCACCAAGCACATAGAAATCATGACTGAAATATTACATATTTACTTTTAAATGCATAGCTGAGCTTACAAATATAGTAAGTAAAGTCCATACTTGCCAGAAATGAAGAGGCCACAGAAAGTGGTGAGGTCAATCAAAAGAGGAGGGATGTTGCTGGTCTTGGTCATCAAGGGTATGGATTTTAATGACCATGAGGAGATAAGAAATGAGACTGTGGACCCAACGGAGACAAAGTTGACATTGAGCTTCCCACTAGGGGACTTCGCCACCAGCACAACGACGTTCCACCACTTTGCCTGCTTAATTCACTGCTAAGGCCCTGGTCCTCAGCACAGTGCTGGCATAGAGCAGGAACTTACTAAATGTTTATTGAATGAATGAATGAATGTCCTGCCTGAGCTCTAAGTGAGGAGCAAAAAGTCTGCCCAGTGAAAGTGGAAGCACTGTCCTGCCCTCACATGAATTTGGGGACTTAGAATTGAAATTGAAAATATGTGTCAACTTTGCTAACCTCCAAGATGAGAAATTAACACAAAAAGTGTTTCCCAATTGTGATACCCCTTGGGAGCCTACAAAAGGGACATACCTTCAACCAAGATGCTGTACAGAAAAAATCCACTAAAAATAAGCTTAGAATCTAAAATTGTAAAACACACGAGGAAATGAGCCACGAGAGTGAGGGTCAGCAGACATTATAAGCACTTAAGAATTACAGGGGCAGCCCCGGGGCCGAGTGGTTGGGTTCGCGTGCTCCGCTCCAGCGGTCCAGGGTTTCACTGGTTCAGGTCCTGGGTGCGGACATGGCGCTGCTCGTCAGGCCATGCTGGGGCGGTGTCCCACATGCCACAACCAGAAGGACCCACAACTAAAAAAATGCACAACTATGTACCGAGGGGTTTCAGGAGAAAAAGGAAAAATAAAATCTTGAAAAAAAAAAGAATTACGTACAGTAGAAAAGGCTGAAATAGAACAAAAATAAGTAAGCTTAAAATAAGAAGGCTTAAAAATAAATAAGCTCAAAGCATGAGAACTTATTTTAAAAAGAAAGAGCAGTAGATTTGAAAACAGTCAAAAGTATTTTTTAGAAATAAAAAAATAGTCTCTTAAAACTCAATGGGTAAGTTTAATAGCAAATTAGGTATGTCTGAAGAGAGAATTTGTGAAACAGAAACAAGAGTTGAAGAAATTAACCAGAAGGCAGCACAAATAGACAGAAATTTAAAAATAGATAGCAATTAAATGCAGCACAAATAGATTAAGTGTCTTAATTTGGCATGCATCTCATGGGAGTTAGAGGATGAGAAGGCAGAGAGAGTGAGGGATAAGCAATACTCAAGGAGATAAAGTTGGAGACCTTCCAGAATGATGAAAAACATTGGATCCCCAAATTCAGGGAGCCCAAGCTCTGAACACCATCAGTAAGAATAAGTTTCCACTCAGGTGCATTGGATTGAAAGGAATCTAGGAGGAGAGTGGCTTCAGATGAAACTGGAGATACAGTCAGGGGCCAGATTCAACTCTGTGAAGAACAAACTGTCAGGCCCCAGAGTGGAAGCAAGAACAATAATTGACAGACTAGTGTAATAGTCTAGGTCAGAGGCAAAAGTGGCTAAATTCAGGTTGTTAGCAATGAATTTGGAGAGAGGTGGCCTAACCTGAGATATCTTTTGGGGACCTGTGAAGGTTATGAAATCCAGGAACGAAAAGAAGGTAATTTACTGTGTGGCAGATTTTGACCAAAGGAAGACAGAAGAAGGGAAGGAGCTGGCAGATGACTTCTCCTTCCTTCCTCCTCCTCTTGGATTGTCAAGGCGGGGTTTCCCCAGATGGCCTGACCAGAGATGCTCCTTATGCTGAGCAGGTGCACCTATCACCCACCTGCTTTGACATCTCGGCTCAGTGTGAATAGTAGTGATTTTTAAAACATTTAACTTCTGTGCTTAAACTACACCTTTTATTTCTAAGGCTATGGTCAGTCCGTGAGGACTACACAAAGTCCCCTTAAAACACAGAGATTGGTTATTGCCTAAAAATGAAACTGTGGAAAATCTGCAAGTAGTGGATGAAGTCAGATTGTTATAGAATAAAATTTGTCCCAAGCAATGCTCAATAAATGAGTGCTTTATTTATTGAGAAACACTAAAATTCCAATCAAGACAGAAACTTTAGCATAAAACACTAGAAAGATGTAAAATATTATTATTAATCTCACCAGTAGAAAACATTACTGAGAGAATGGCATTTTAGGAAACCCTCAGACCTTTTATGGAAGGAGACCTGAGGGACCTAGAAAGAAACAATCCGACATGAATATTTCAAATCAGCTTGGACTGTGCCTGAATAAGTCTCGGGGCAGCTATACAGTGGGCCGTAAATAATTTGAGAGAGATTGCCCTTCTCTTCTTGATTGGCGCTCCGCTACATTGTTAAGGGAGTTGGTGCTTATGAATGGGGGGAAGCACTGAATCCGTCTGCTAGGGAGAGGCACTGGGGTCATCTTCGCTTCCTGATGCATGAAGAACGAGGAAATGATGAGTAGGAGACTAGAGAAGCATAAAATTGGTAAATCTCATGTTTCCAATGCACACTTCAGAACAACATAAAGTTTTGGAATCCCTGTAAAAGGCTTACTTTATGGGAAATGATGAAACGCAAAGTCTTGTTATGGTCTGGATCCAATTTTCTTCTGACAAATTATATGTGTTTATTTAAAAAAAAGTGACCAACATCACCGAAGTCACAACACTCACCAAATGTCACCAAGGGCAGCAGAAATACAGAGTATTTCACCGTATCATTACTACCTGAGGCCGTTTTGACAGCCCCCACAAAGATGAGAATCTGAGAATTGGTGATCTATGACTTGCCTGAGAGCTCTCCTACCGAGTTCAGCAAATAGCAGGCACGCAGTAAGTATTCATTGACTGACTTAGTGACTTCACCTTTCATCTTGATCTACCTTCATAAAAAGTGATTTAAATGTCATAAAGAATTTCTTGACACTAAAATCAAAATGAGTATAGTGAAAAGTGATAAGATAAAGTACATAGATACATGTTTGTTAATTCACTTTGTCACAAGTCAACAATTGCGTAAGGCTTTCTTGCGACTTTTTCTAAATCATCGCCCACATTGCTACACACATCTTTCTATCTACCCTTGACCATCCCCACTCTCCTCCTCTACCCACAGCACACACAGTCACACATCGTGCCTTAATTATAGACCAAACGTTTCTCTCACAATCTTTCAGAGGAGTCAAGATTCCTTCCATTTTGATCAAGCTTCTTTCCTCTGCAACAGGTTAGAGCAGCCATGCCCTAGTCTGCCCAAGACCGGGTTAAACATTATCCCGTCAGACAGTCTGCTTATTGAACTTCCTTGCACAAACTTCTCCTCTGGGGTGTGCATAGCCCAGGTCAGAGCCTCGGAGCTATTTCTCCTTTCTTGCCTTTTAGGATCTCAGTAAATCTCTCTTGTTATTGCCTTCTAAAATCTCCTTCTATTTTCTCAACCTACTTGTCTTCTAAAAACTTTTTGTTTCTTTACAATTCTGGATTTCCAGCCTTGTAATCCCACCCCAAATGATCTACACATTTTGTTTATATGTTGTTTATACTCATATTAGGACAAAATTTAGCACGTTTAAAACAAAATGGCATATTTGGCTTTAGCTTGTCTCTGGTTGCTGTGAGTTCCTCCTAATCCACATATATGTTGTCACAGGAAACGGGGAGGGGAATGTCGGTGCAAAGAACACCCACAAAAGAGCTATTTGCCTTCAAGTGGCTGGCGAAGTTGTGCCACAGCTTACAACAGCGAATTAGAAGAGAAATTGTGTCTGGATTAACAACATGTCGTAGTAAGGGGGAAACGCAGTTTAAGCATCAAAAGACTCCGTTCTAGTTCTGGCTTTGCAACTAACCAACCGGATGACCTTTCACAATCACCTCAGCTTTTTGGATCTCAGTTTCCTAAAAGGGAAATATGCAAGTTAAGGCTCTGAAAATCTAGTTCGGCATTCACTGGCTCTACAATCGGGCATTATTTTCTTTTGGAATCACCCACTCAGAGACCACAGAAAAGTCAAAGACTGCACTTGTTATGAATAAAGTGTGCTTTGACGGGAAGGGCTGGGTTAGAGAGCCTGCCTGCCTGGGCTGGAGTCTCGTTTCTGCCCTCTCCCAGGTGGTCTAGGCTGAGGCTACTGATGTCCGTCAGTCTCAGTTCTGCATCCGAGTGATAGGAAGCACACTCTCTGCCTTGTGGTGTTGTCCTGAGGGTCGCATGAGCTACGGTGTGCAAACGGCACGTGCAGAGTGGGTGCTCAGCAAGGGCAGCCGTTCTTAATTCTGTGTTCCATCCCTTGATTGGAAGAGACAGTATATTGACCGGCTAACTTGAAGGAGACTTCAGTGCTATCCAGAACTTAGTAACTGGTAGACTGTTTAAAAGCGTCCAACACAGAAATGTTTAAAGTAAAAAGGGAAAATCCCTGTCTTCTTCCCTCCAGCTCCATTGTCCATGTCTATATCTGTCAAGATTTTTTGAAATTATAGGTGCATAAATATAACTTTTTTTATAAAAACCATATCATGTTGTAGAAACGTTAGATAAAAATATTTGAATGATGCGTGAGAAGGAACAATGTCTATTTCTTGGTTTAATAAGAAAACAGTAGCTTTAAAGGAGAAAACTAGCTGTGACCGAAGTGGAAAGGTGTCTCCGTCATTTCAATCTTTTCTATGGGAATTCTGTAGGCATGATTTTTATTAGACATTAATCACAATATTTTAAAATAAATAATTAAAGCTTCACTATTAACAGTCATTATCCAAATATTCATGTTGGTTGGGAGCAGTAAAATTATATACACATTGTCTAATTTGCATAAAGTTTTGTGAGTGTGTGGATTGCAATTCAATAAGAAATAACTCTCTCAGATGCAACAGGGCCCTGTTCCTGCAGGACGGCTTATTTTCAGCAGCCTAACAAAGTTTTGCAAACACAGAAGATGATTGGAAAAGGGTATAGCTTCTCTACTATTTGTTACTTCATGTGCAAACTGACCTAGTTATGGTTGCTATAGGTACCATAATTTTGAATTTAATAATACCCTCTGAAGGAGAAGTACTGCAGAGCTACAAATGCTGAGCCCAATCTGAACCTCAGCCTTGAAAGGAGAGGAAACTGAGTCAGAGAGGCTGGAAGCTTTATCCCACACCAAGGGAGAAAGCAGATTTGTAGAGAAATCTCAGAATTAATGAGGCTGATGTCTATGGTTATCTCAGTGACCAATGTGCTTTTCAAAGTCGATAAAAATGCTTCTCGTCTTTAGCGATTTACATGAGTCCTCGCTGCACTTAGAAAAACACGCTTTTCCTCCTGGTCACCTACAGCTGCTGCTTCTCACCTCCAAACCAGAAAGGCACACGCATGCACTTGGAGTCACTCTACTGAGCTCTCACAGCAAATGGCTTCTGCCCACATGAAAACAAGGTGAAGTAAGAAGAAAATGCCTCGGAGGTAGAAGAATCGAGGATCACTTCCAACTTGAGTCTCTAGGATCATTAATGGCCACGTGCTATGAGTCTGCAGCATATAGTTTTGCATATAAAACAAGGTACTGTGACATGTAAATTTAAATAGTCAACCATAATATTAAGAATATATTTTTTAATAAATGCCTCTGAATTATTGAAAATTACAATAAAAGAAACAAGAAGCTGGCTTCTTACAACTAAAATGAAAAGTATCTATACTTCTGTCTCATACTGAGAAATTAGTTAACATGAATTGGGTCCAAATTTCAGGGAATAAAGATGGGGGAAATTGAAGAAAAGGGAAAAAAATCTTCTGGATCTCCCTGGAAAATGAGAACAGTTCGTTTGTTGTATCAATTGCTTTGACCCAAATTGCCGTTTTGCTGGAATAACTGTTAAATGAATTCTGAAAGATCACAAAATATTGGAAACTGAACCCAATGCTCTGACTCAGATACTGGCATCATTAAAGAGATGGTTTTCAAAGTTCCAATGGCACTTTTTCTTGCTTATGTGGCTGGTTTTGCTCACAGCCAGGCTATCCTGTGCACGTGCAAAGATTCTTCCCCTTCCGAGATAAATTTCCCCCGACAACCTTGAAAATCTCGTAATGGATGGTTCATTATGGCTGAGACAAAGGCCCAGCTATGATCATATGTCATTGCTAAAATTACTTCAGTCAAGAGGATGAAAACATTAGAAGGTTTACCCCCTTCTGAACCTCAGCTCCCAGCCGTTGTTTGCTGACAGGATTATTATACTGCTGCTCGGCCAGTGCATTAACAGAAATTGCTGCTCCCAGGAAGCGTAGCGGTGGATATAAAAACACAGCCACAAGATAGCAGGGCCTCTGTGGACAATTTATAGTTGGATAGGGAGCTCTCAAAGCTGGCTTTATGGTCATCGCACAAATGCATTAATGACCTCACCTTTGAGAAAGTAATACTCTCTGATTTTCTCTTTTGTTTCCAGATCTGTATCTTTCTTTTCCAAGAAAGAAGGTACTAATCAGAGAGAGAAGAAAATACTGCAGCTCGCAGCTAAGCCACTCCGCATAAACTGGTGGGCTGGCGAAACCTCAGGCTGTCCTGCCTGACCCCCCACCAACAAACATTTATTGATCTGATTTGCCGGTCATGATAGTTTCAAAGGCAAATAGCCTGAAGGGCTCATAACCTACCCAGCCAGAGAACATACAGAGCGCCCCTCTGCTATGATGGAGGTGTCCTTCAGAGGAGGGAGGCAGGGAGTGTCCCCAGGGGATGGGAGGGAAAGGTCACAGGGGAGGGGACATTTAAGCTGGGTCTTGAAGGATGAGTGGGATTTCCCGGGATGGAGAGGGCTATTCCAAATAAAAGAAACAGCTTGAACAAAACCAATCCTAAAAGAGAACAGAACATGGAGTATGTCCTGGGTCCATGAGTCAGATTGCATTTTCCAGAAAGCCACAGCCATTTCCTTCACAGCGTAAGCTCTTCTGATAATGACTCTGATACTCCTCCACAGAGAAGGTGGGTCTATGATGCCCCTCCTTGAGTCTGGTAGGCTTTGAGACCATGGTGGAAGTGACGCTTTGCAACTTCACAGGATAAGAGACTATATGGTGTCTGCCTGCTTCTCTTGGGACTCTCCCCTTCGGAGCCCTGAGCTACCGTTTCTGACTCCCTCAGGCACCGTGCTGTGAAGGAAGCCCACACTAGCCCACGTGTTGCAACTTTCTTGCCTCCGTTGATGGAATCCCTTCCCTTCCATTCTGGCTTCTACTTCTGCACTTTACTGAAACTCCTTTTGAAAAGTTTATAAATCGCCAACATTGGGCCAAATTAAAAGAATTGCTTCCTATTTTCGTTTTGTTTGGCCACCCGGCAGACTGACTACTCCCTCATTTTGGAAAAACTTGCTTCTAGACTCCTGCGGTGCCACATTCTCCTGTTTCTTCCACCTCAAGGGCTGCTCTCTTCCGCCTTCTTTGCTGGGTTTTCCTCCAACCCACCTCTAAACTTAGAGTTCTTCAGGGCTTGATTTTGGTTCTCCTCCAGATTATTTTATTGCTAAATGGCATCATCAACCCATGGCTTTAAATATTATGTATATTCTGATGACTCCCAATTTTTTATCTGAAATCTAAACAGCGACCCCAATTTTATAGATCTAAAGGCCTCCTGACATTTCCCTTCAATATCTTACAGGCGTCTTAACCTTCATGGATCCTAGCTAGAATCCTGACAACCCCACCAAACCCGCTCTTCGTCTTGTCTTCTTTCTTCCCATGTTAGCGCACAGTACCAGCATCCTCCCAGTTATTCAATCTTGAAACCTGGAATTCATCCTTCATTCCTCTTTTTACTCATTCACCTCACATACATTACATGAATACAAGTTCTGTCGTTTCAATTTTTAAAACGTATTTGAGTTCATCCACTTTTCTCCATCCCTACCACACCTACCCCAGTCCAAGCACTTCTCACCTGGACTCCTAGAATAAGTGCCTAACTTACAACAAGTCCTTTTCCGTCCTCCAATCCAGTTTATTCATGACGTTATTCAAGAGATGTGGTTTCTGGTTTGGAATGAGGAGCTTTACAACCTAATAGCATCCCGGTTCTTGGAATCCAGAAATCATATAATACTAGACCTGAAAAAGATTCATGTGTCACTAAACTGACACCCCACGTTAATAAGGACAGGATGGGTTATGCTGAAGTAGTAATTTTTTTTTAAAAAAAGGCCCCAAATCTCAGTGGTTTAAAGCATCAGAGAATTCTTTCATGCTCAGACTGCACACCATTATGGCGGGGGCGCTGCTCTGCGTCATCCACATTCTAGGCTCATCTTGATGGAGGAGCCACTGCCTGGGATCCTGCCAGTCACCACAGATGAGGGAAAGAAAGCCATGGCAAAGCTCACACCAGTTCTTAACACTTTCACAGAAGGGACGTACATCACTTGTAATCAATTTCTTTGGCCAAAGCAAGTTAGCGGCCACATATAAACCGAAAGGGTGCAGGGCAGGGCACTTTCTCACGCGCCTAAAGGGAGCACTGAGCATACTAGGTGAATGCAGTAGTGACTGACTCATCCTTACAGTTCAGAGATGAAGAAATTGGGATCCAGAGAGAGTGTGTCACTTGTGATGTCATGAAGCCAATTTATGTCACAGCCATAACGAAAACTGAGTCGTGGATTCACGGTCCAGTGCTTTTTAAAATAATAACCCAGGAACTACTTGTTCTCTACTCCCAATAAAATTAATTTAAATTACTTAATACCAATACTTTGTTTAAGTAAAATCCTTGTATCAAAATACTTTCATACCTCTGCCATAAAATATAGAACATAGAAAAATTACAGTCCTTGTTCCTTCTGTCTCACTCATGTTCTAGCAAGATGCTCCAGTGACAAATACTCAAAATCTCTCAGCGAAACTAAACCATGTTTTAGGCTAGTGATTCTAAACACATTGTCCTAAACAGTCTCAGAGAGAAGCGAGAGAACTGTGAATTCAAAAACATATCACGCCCTGTCTGCTGAATCCCTTAGAAGTGTGTAGACAAGAGCTGCAGCCAACAGTGGCTTTAGGAAGAGGTTGATTCTGCCCTTATAGCAGAAGTCTAAAGGTGGATGGCTGCTGGCACTGGTGTCAGAGCCCGTGGTGTCTTGGTCTTTCCTTGTGGACACAGGGTGGCTGCCACTGCTCCACGCATCACACCTGTGATCAAGTCTGGATGAGGGGGGGTGGCTGAGGCCAGCTGTTACTATCCCTTTTATTGGAGAAGAAAAAGCTTTTCCAGAATCACATCCCACCCCCCATTCTAACAGATGGTCTCATTTGCCAGGACTGGGGTTACATGGCCACCCCTAGTGGCAAAAGACACTGGAGAATAGGAAACAAAGTTATCATTATGACTAGCCAAGCCTAGCACTGCCTTGAGCAAAACAAGGGTTCCGTTGTCAAGGACTGGCAAGGGGGCGGGTGGGAGAAATGAGTGTTGAGAAGTCAGCTAACAGGGACTGCCCCATCACCGATTGATTAAAAAGTAGTTTTGAAAGAATTTATCTATTATTTTAAAGGTTGACATAGAAACTATTGTGAATAAATGAAATACATCTGTATTACTGAATCCATAGGAGCTATGCTATGATGAAATTTAAAACTACAATAAAGCTACTACAGTAAGTTCTGCTATAGTGGTTGTTTTGAAAACACAAATTTGTTCCAACAAGACTGATAAATCAGGGGGCGTTGGAGCCTAACACAGTTTCACATTTGCTTATGTGCGATGTCATCCCCTGGAAACACTAGAGATGCAGAGAACACTATCCCGAGGGCCCAAGTCATGAAGCTCACACATGCACACTCACGGGTACCGGTGACTCCAGCTCCCTGCCTGGGCTCCAAGCTCACTTGCCCACACTCGCCCGCATCTGGCCGTGTACATCTCCAGCTGGTGCCAAATACGGCTCCTTGCATCACTTCACTAGGACTCATAAGCTGTGACCCTTCCAGGAAGCACTTCTGCAGGGAGCTTTCGGTTCTTTTTCAAGATAAAGAACCGTGTTTATTGTAGTATTTATGTATTTCTAAACCATTTATCACATGTAAAATTGTGCTATCATTTTTTTTTAGTTTTTCTATATGTTTTTATGGGTCCCTGACAAAGTCGTTGAGCGCTGTGTCTCTAACCCCATATTTCCCACAAGGCCTGCACAGTTTTGCAGTAGCATTATCTCTAGCAGTTTACGTCTGCTTGTAACAAGGTGGATATGCACATATTTCGTACATATATGTATATATATATTAGAATAAAATGGAGACATTTTTAACATGAATCAAAAAGCTCATTTTACATCTTAACAGTGAGTGTGCCTTTGAAAGCATTTATTAACTGTACTTGGGAGGACTTCCTAAAAAAAAAGACTATAAATTATATAAATAAAAGCCATTCAATATGCCAAGCTATACATAAATGTCTCTATAGTGGTGGAAGAATTGCCTATTATCTTTTAAGATAACTAGGCAAATTGTCTTCAGCCACACATCCTGACTCGGAGAAACGGTTCTTATCTTTTTCCTTATTTATAAACCTTGTCTAACAAGAGTTAGCCACGATTCAGAACGGGCAGCACAAAGCTGAATTTTGGTGGTGTGTTCCTTTACCATAAAAGAGAAACTCTTTTCCTCCTTGGCATCCCTCTTGTCTCTAACGAGGGCGTACAAGACACTTGGTGCGTTCCCCGAGCTTCTGAGAACTTCTCCCTCGAGAAATCTCAGGAAATATGAGGAAAAACAACTTCAAAACAATTAATGAAAGGCCCATCACTGTTTGCCTTTCTCCCTCCCAGTCCTCGCCCAATGCTTTTACTTTCTACTGTCTCTTCTCTGTTTCAAACACTTTTCCACCTCTTCTGTGCCCAAGAGGAGCTGCCTTTCTCGGGCCCCATCTGCGAAGGGTTGAGAGAAGATTTTACAGAAACCACACCTGACACAGCACTTATTTTCCTAAGGACCGGGACCCAGAAGGACTGGGCTGGGACCACGAAAGGACTGACTGCAGGCGAGGGCGGCAGCATAGAGAGAGGGAAATCAGGAGGCTCTGGCCGCTAGGGACTTTCCTCTGCCAGCGCCACCGCCAGACCACTCTCCAGGCCAATCCTTGTTTCCCCAGGAACGCAGATCAAGATTTGGCAGCGTGTTTTTAGTAAATAGTCTCTGACTGTCCAGTGTTTAAAGGCGGAAGCACGACTTTGAGCAGGTACAGTAGTCCTTAAAAATGACTCTGTACCCACTGTTGTGGTGCAAACGCAAATTCTTGCAGCACCCACTGACCCCGCGGGCACAGATGAGTGACGAGCTAAGGTGGCGCACAGCCCCGTCTGCCTCCGGGCAGCAGACACACCTGTGCACACCCGAAGGCACACAGAGGACGGCAGGCTGCAGGCTACACTCCGGCTCCCTTCCTCCTGGCCTCGCCCTGCTCACTGTCCTCTGGCCCCAGCCCAGTTGCACAATGGGATTCTTGTTTGCTCCAGGAGCGTGTGACGGTGAGGGCCCTGCTTTGCCTAGCTCTGTGCCGCAGGTCTCTCAGGTAACAGGTGGCAGCTTCCCCTGTTGGCTTCTAGGTATAAGAAAGAATGACCTCATCGGGGTGGAGCTCTGGGACTCCGAGGAGGTGGCAGTCACAGCCAGGTAAGCTGGAGGGAAGCCTGTAGGCAGGAGGGGCAGTTAATCTGCGGCTTTCCCCCCACCGGAGGCTCCTCAGCATCCAGCCGTTGTCTGCGAGCCTCTGAAGCTTGACTTTGCCTCAGATGGAGCCCAAGGAAGCCACCGGGAAAGAAACCGTGGTCACCAAGAGAAAGAATCTGCCCTTCTTGAGGCCCAGGTTGTACATGCTGGAGAGAAGGAAGACTGACACTGTGGTGGAGAGCAGTGTCTCTGGGGACCACTCGGGTGCCTTGAGGAGGAGCCAGTCTGACAGGACCGAATACAACCAGAAGTTACAAGGTAATCGACAGGAAATCAATTGTCCCAGGCCACACACGCCCAGCTCTTTCTCTCCTTTTCTTCCATTTGCAAAGAAAGCAGCAAGGCAGAGGAGAAAATCAAATATTTCCTCCTCCATAAAGAGGAAAATAAAGAAATGGAAGTAAATGTAATTCAAAAATTATAGGAAAAATTTATCGTGTCCTTTAGTAGTTAAAGAGCCAATTCTTAATATTTTTTGGGTTTTTTTCTGGTGAGGGTAATATTTTTCCTGTTACTTTTCCCCCTTCCTTCTCTCTCCTTCACTGAGTTTAAGAAGTGGGAAGCCCTAGAAAGCAAATGATTTAGAAACCTACAAAAGATAGTTTATCTCGCTAGATGGGTGTGAGATGTCACACCACAAGATCTAAGTAGTGCTCCTGGCCTGTGATTGTGGTTCTCTTAAATAGGGGCATGAGACTGAGGTCATGTCTGTGGAAAATAAGGAATGTTATAGTGAGTGGACAGTGTAACAGGATTGTTGAAAATCACATAGGTGTTCATTCCTCCAGAGAGAATCGAATAACACCCAGATATGGTGAGAGACGTTTAACACTCTCAGATTGAGTGACTTTTGAGGAAGCAGCTTCAGTTTATTTTGCGATGGTCATCAGATAATTTGGCACAGTTATTGGAACACACCCTGTTTCAGATCCTGAATTTCTGTCTCTCCCCGTCCACCCGCTATTTCTTCTCCTTTCTCCTGAAGATCGTTGTTCTGGTAAACTTCATTCTGGTGTTGATGCTGTGCGATTTTAGGTGTCCATGGCGGCACCTGTTACGTGACCCCCTGGAACCTGTCCCTCCATCTTTGAGCACACTGTGTGTCGGAGCTCTCATAGTCCCACCAGGAGCTGTCATTCTGGAAAACCGTGCCCAGGCTGGAAAGACCAATGCGACAAGCTGGTACTTAGCAGCGCTCCTTCTCAAAAATGTGTTGGGACTTAGTTATGCAAATTAACTTAATTAAATAAGTTAAATTAAATGCATTTAAATTAACTCTTTAAAGATTCCTACTCTGAGTTAATGCTTTAAAAAAAATCCTGAAGCTAGGGATCACAGCGCAGAGTCGTCTTTCCCTCAAAGGAAATTTTTAAAAAGCGGGAAAGGGTACTGTTTGATCTTTGAAATTAATTATTCTCAAGGCAACAGACACATTGAAGAGAATGCAAGTTTTAAAATCATGCACATTTGGTTTCTAATCCTGACTCTTCAAGTTACCACCTAGAAGACTTTGAGCAAATTACTTAAATTTCTGAGCCTCAGTTTCCCTATCTGTGAGAGTGGGATGACCATACTTACCACATGGTGTTGATAGGAGGATGAAAGTGGATAATTACGTGAAACACTAGGATATTGGCTGACATGGTATGCACTCAATCAAGAGTAGTCATTGTTCATTGTGTACCATCGTGATGGATAAAATTTACTATCTACTAACCTATTTCAACTCTTTTCTGTCCTTTGACAAAGAGACCACATATAGAAATTCAGGAAAAGCCCACTTTTTTATTCCTAACAACACATTTCTTCTGTCTGAGATTCACTAATTCAGTATCCTTTTGGTTCAGATTTTCCAATTGCAAAAAAAGAAGAAAAAGGAAAATCCTTTTTGCAATTCACTTCCTAAACTTAACTAAAAAAATAAGTCTGTCCCCAAAAATAACAGCAGATGTCTGTTGGTTACTCCGCAGAAGACCTGAGGCTCATAGGCGCTGGTTTGATCTGTGGTTTTCAGGTTCTGTAGGATCCTGTCTGAGGGTGGGAGGAAGGACTCAGGGGTCAACCCTATTCCTAGAACTGTCTGTGCCGGAGAGAAATCGTCAGGGCACGTGGTGGAGCACATCAGAGCTGTAAGGGTAGGCTGGCCTGCTGAGAAGCGACATTTTTTAGACGTAACTCCTTAGAAAATCGAGTCTGATATCTAATGCCTGGTAGAGCTTTCAATGCAATCTTTCCCTCACGGCTTGGGCCACAATAGGAGGCCTTTTCTCATTAGTGTTCAAAGCCATCAGTTCCATGGGTTTGCGTTCTGGCATGTGCTGTGCCATCATCATGCAGATGATCCTAAATCACCGTGAGAAGCTCTTTATTGGTGCAGTGCCCAGAGTTTTTCTCTGCCCACCTTAGAGCCATAATTCCCTGGGAGGCACTGAATAAAGACCTGAGCTGGCTAGAGGCCTCGGATAGACAGCCCAAAGCCGTGGGGAGCTCGCGGTGTGCTTTCCAGATTTGGGAAGCAGCCTCAAATCATTCAGTCGACGTCCTCCGGCGCTGTGCTGCTATCCCAGTAATAAAGTGCTCTGCTCTGACTGTCTCTGGAAGTAAGTTCTCTGGGTTCTGGGAAACAAGAGATCTTTTTTTGGTTCCCCCAGGTTCACCTCTCAACTCATAATACACAGTCTACCTGTTCAATTCAATTTCTGACAGACATCACTTTAGTGGTGTGAATCCTAAATTGTAATGTCT
Source organism: Equus przewalskii (assembly GCF_037783145.1). Taxonomy (NCBI): domain Eukaryota; kingdom Metazoa; phylum Chordata; class Mammalia; order Perissodactyla; family Equidae; genus Equus; species Equus przewalskii. Next base: position 119,210,787 of record NC_091832.1, on the reverse strand, counting down.
TTAAAAAATGGTACACTGGGTGAAAGCTACTAGATTAAACAATAGAACATGGTTCCAATGAAAATATCATAAAATCTTTGTGGAATATTGTGATCACATAACACAGTCATTCCTATTAAGCAAGTTGTACAAGTGGCTCAAGGCCAGCCTACTGTTAGTGGCTTCTTTATTCCTTTAACAGATTCATTCAGTTAACTGGCATTTTTAGAATATGCTATATGGTGAGCAAAAAACAGGATATATGCCAGGAATTACAACTACAAAATCGTTAAGAAAAAAATGTCTGACCTTTACTCCAAAGGGGCTTGCAGTCTCACTGGGACAGATAAGGCAGGCAAGAACCAGTATGACAGACGCAGAGGTGGAGGCAGTGGCCCGTGAGAGGAGCACGTCGACTCAGGATTGGCTGGAGGAGGTTGTCAGAAGACATTGTCTTTAGAGATGATGAGGCGGGGATGAGGAAGAAGGTGCAGAATGGGAGACAGTGCCTATTATGGACTCTCCTTTCCTCTCCCGTCTCTCCTGCCCCCACCCCATGAAAGAGATCCTGTTTGTTAACCCTCCATCTCTGTGCTTAGAATCACGCCCAGCACAGTCAGCACCCTGTAACTTTCAAATTGAATGAATGATTTGAATGATGTGGTCTAGGCAGGAATCAGTGCAAGGAAAGGCGCCAAGGCCTGAATTAAGAGCCCTGTGTCTTCACATGTGAGGATGCATGTCTCCACGAATAGAGATGACTCTTCAGTAAAAAGAAACATACGTCTTAGAAATTAAAATGTACAGAACTGCCTACACGACAGTTCATTCTTAGTGGAAGGCTGTCTCATTCCCGACTCCACCTTTTAGAGCACACCAGGCCACACCTCAGTTCAGGCCTCCTCTTCCAGTCCTGACGAGAGCTCCACCATCTTAGCTTCCATGCGAGCTCAGCTCCTCATTGCCATGTTAGTGGGTGCCTCAGACAGTGATGGAAGTGGACATCCCTGGCTGAGTTGTTTAAACCGTTTTCTTTGGGAAATGATTTTGTATGTGCTTATATGTGTGAACTCTCCCTTTGAAATGCACCGAATCTGAACAGCTATGCACAAGCACGTCTGTGCACGTGCAGATTATGTATCTGTTTAATCTATCTAGTGTATGTAGGTATAGATATAGTTGTGTTTGTGTGTGGGTGTGCTGGAGACGTATTTCTCTAATGATGAAAACTTTTTATAAAAAGCTTATTGATTAACATTCAGCAGCCTTTTCTGAAAACCCTATGTGATTGATATTACTGACATTATAGGTTTCCTCTCAGTGTGGGTGCAATGGGATGACTGTTTATGTGCCCCCCAAGTTTGTATATTGAAGCTAATCCCACATGTGATGGTGTTAGGCGGCGGGGCCTTTGGGAGGTGGTGAGGTCAAGAGGGGGGAGCCTCATGAGTGGGATCAGTGCCCTTCTAAGAAAGGACACAGAGCTCTTGCTCCCTGTGTGTTCTCTGCCATGTGAGGATTTGAGAAGATAGCCATCTGCCGACCAGACGTCAGAGCTGCCAGCCCCTTGATCTTGGACTTCTCAGCCTCCAGAACTGTGAGAAATAAGTGTATGTTGTTCAACCAACCAGTCTATGATATACATTGTAGCAACCCAAACTAGGACAGTGGATCTCTGTGGCCACATTCAGCCTCAGGCTAATTTTTTGGCCAGTGCATATTTCGCTTATCAAGTATCAGGTGAAAGAGAGAAAGGGGAAGGGTAAAATGTCATTTCTGTTGCTGATAACACAAGTCAGAAGCCACACCTCCAGTTCCTAGCAGGTTTTCTCGCAGAGGCCAGCATATCATTCTCTTCAGGAAAGGGTCGACTGGATGTTCTTACGAAAGCCTGAAGTTCTCTTTCTCTGGTGATGGTGAGGAACCCCCTACGGCACAGACTTTATCCAGAATAGTGCATTTTGCAGGATGAGGACAAATGGCTCAAACAATGTTAGACTTGGTAAGATCATGGGACCATTTAGTTTGTAATGATTTTTAAGAATACAGACCATCTGGAATTGATCAGGAGGAGTTGTTAACACTGGAAGATTTGGTGATTTTTGTTTGAGGCCTCACTGAGGTGGAATAAAACTACCTGTCCAGCCCCCTGTGCGTGAGTCTACCCTGGCGTCACAAGCCCTGTCTGTCCTGCCTGTTCCCTGAGTGTTAGGCAGGTCCTCCCCCTGGACCTCCTCCATCCGCCCTTTGTAAAGCGGGAAGTCCACGGGTCAGTAATGTGACACCAAGACCAAGTTTCCTAACTTGAAGGGCAGATCTTTGTACAAGTCAGGGCACTTTTAAATCTAAGTAATTTCTCTCTCATTGCATGCATAGAAACCAAAACGAAGCATATTTTTCTTTCCTTCCTTTTTAGTAAAGCTGTTTTGCAGTTTTTAGAAGAGCCATTTGTAGCAAAGTGTGAGTCCCATAAATCAAGAAAGCTTGAGCAATTCCACTCCGACCACATGGTGACGGGAAACTTGGTCCTTCTGTGTCTCACTGGCCTGACTCCAGGTATAACTTCCTTAAAGGCAGCAAATACAGCTTCTCATTGTTTGTTTGTTTGTTTTGTCTGCAAAGATTACGGGTTTATCACAATGCAAAATGAGAAATCAAGAGGGAGGCAGGAATGAAAGGAAGGAAAGAGGAGGAGGGAGAGGAGAGAGAAAGAACTCAGACGTACTGAGCATAAACAGAAATATTTCTTAAAATAATGATATGCGTAATTGGGAGAAAGATGGGTGAGAGAAATGCATTCAAGCTACTTTCATCTTTGTTTCTGTTGATTCAGGACAGGAAAAAAAATCTCTCTTTTTACAGAATTACTTTTTCCTGATGACACAATCATACTACCTTCGGTATTTCTGTGGGTGTTGATATCCTGGTGAAGGTGGGATTATTTGAAGAATCCTGCACTTGTAGGCAAGGTCACCCTTGGAACCCAGAAGACTCAGCCTCAGGGTGTGCCCTAGGGCACCCCTCTGCGGCCGCTCTCCACCAGGGACGGGAGGAGTCCCTGGGACTGAGGTCCTGACCACCTGGCCCCCACCCTCACTCCCAGAGTTCAGGGTATCTGGGGCCTTGGAATTCCCATTCAACAAACCCCCGTACCGGCTCCAAGGCCTGCTGGGCCACCACATTCTCTCCAGGGCAGACATGTCTGCTGGTGTGCACACCCTTTGGCCCGACGGGCAGTTGGTTATGGAGGAGGGTCTGGAGCTTGAGGAGGCCGAGGTGTTCACACCGTGCCTCCCAGGCCCCTGGTGGGTGGGAGAGAGCTGGGAGAGGGAGGGGGGGACACAGGCCACAGGGCTGACGAGGCATGAGGGTGCCCAGGGCCTCTTGCTGGATTTTGGCATGAAACTCTGAGGATCTGAGAAACTTAAATTTGGACTTGGCCTTCCAGATTGTTGTGACGGTAGAGTCATCAAGATAGAAGGATAGAGCATATTTTATTTCACAATTTTCCCACCTGATTTATAACTTTTTAACATGTAGGCACAAGATGCCAGCCTCTGCTTGTACACGCGCTCCGGGCCCCCAGGGAGGCTGCTTAGGGGCGGTTTTCGGCTGTACTCTACGCCCAGGATACGCCCTGCTTCTCCTCTGGGCTGTGGACAGTGAGAGGGAAGAGGAGGGAAGGGAGAGATGGCGTGACTGTCACCTGCCAGGAACTGTGCTCACCAGGGGCTTTCACACATTACTTAATCCCAATGCCTTTTCAGTTCTGGCTTATAGTTGAAAAACGGGTGTAAAAGGGGGGAAAGACTTTGCCTCTCCCTCCTACGTTCGATAGCTGGGTCTACGAAATAAACAACCACAGGCAGCTTACAGGAGAAAAAGTATACAAGCGTACTAATTTTTAATATTACAGACCCAGGCATCACAGAAAAAAAAGTGAAGACCCCAAAAAAGATAAGATGTGAGAGCTCATCTACCATCTTGATAGGGGAAAGGTGGGGAAGGCAGGCCTCTTTGGGGAGACTGAGGCATTTAGAGAAGATGGCTCACAAGAAGGGATGGGAGGTGTGGTGCTTTGTGACAAAGTTTGTCTGCCGGTGGTGCCAACTGCAGTGTCCCCTCCTGTGACGAGACTCCCTGTTCCCTGGCTGATGCCACTCCCGGTGGGGGATTTAGGACAAAGAAGAAGCCTCTCGCTGCATGTGCTGTTTTTCAAGTGTCTTCTGCTCGAAATAATCAATATTCCAAAGCAGAGCGCTTTGGGGTGGCAGCTCCTGAGCCCCTTCAGGAGATAGAGCTTGGTTTGAACGCAGGTGCTTTAAATACTTGCAAAATAGTGATGAATAAATGACAAGCAATAGGATAGACTGGAGCATACGAGGAAGCCATTTGGTGTAAAACTAATTCACCCTGACCTTGTTTTTCCAAAGGTCCTGACGTGGCCTATGGAACACACCTAGTACACCTGCTTTAAACATTTACTAGGCCCCAAAGGCAAGAATGATGCCCTATAGATAGGGATGTATCTTCCCCCATATCAGCTTTCCTTTAAGCACAAGCATTTCTTCCTAAAAACTAAGGATTAATTACCAACCTGTTGTGCTCACCTTGTGACCACTCACCTGTCTGCCAGCAAAGCAATCCTGTGACTGTTGTAAAAGTACATTCTTGTCATATGTGACACGTGCTCTTTGTTCCAAGACGGTATATAGCCACTCTGTACTCCCCACGTCTTTGGGGAGAGAAGGTGCGAGGCTATAGTTCTCAAACCTGGCTCAGAATAAACTCACCCCAGTTTGGACTTATCCATTGATTCTGGACTATTTGGATCGACAAGAGTGCATCTAATTCACTGACTCGGCAGGTGTCTTGTCTGCGTGGCTCGTTGGTAACAAGAAGTCAGAGCGGTTCCAGGGCTGCAGGAGATGTTCTGTGATGCAGTCATGCCTCTGCCCCTGTGATAAAGCCGGCTAAAGTCTTCACTTTGGAACGCACGTTTCTCGTTGGAATTATTGTGACATTCCTCTGCCAGCATGTTGCTGTTTGATAAATGTTCTTTTTAATTGCCAGGAAAGAAAATTACAAAGTCAGGCTAAGCAAGGTTTCCCGATAGTAATAGCTTCAAAATCTCCATCTCCCACTTCCTTGAATACTTTGACACTATTTCTTTAATTTTATACCAGTTGTCGCTTATTTATTTGCATCTCAACAAAATTTAATATACATCCAAAAAACTGAAAACCCTATTCTATAGCAATGGGGGTGGGTAGGGGAGGTGGTGGTGTAGTGTCTGCATTCGCAAATGAAAAGAATGGAATTTCACACTGGAAACAAGCAGCTCTTTATTTGGGTAGGGGATATCTCAATAGAATTCTGTGAAGTCAGCCTAAATTGTGAGTCTGAAACACAGCAGGAAAATAGAGTGTTATGATTAAAAGGCTTTGTCCCACGTTGTTCTGAACAATTTCTTTCTTGATTAGTGAATCAGAGGATAAACAAATGCTCGAGGATACCGCACCAAGGCCCTTGGTGGGGACATGATCTGGACTCTCTGACACCCAGCTCTTCCTTAAAGAAAGGTCCTGCCATCTGCCTATGCTCTAAGCACGGTGACGCGCGGTAGCCCCTCCCAGAAATTCTTTCCTGAATGCTTCTTAATGTTAGGTCTCTAATGTCACTACAAGAAGCCAACACAGTCTTCTGCTTCTGTGTGTTGTGAAATGGTTGATGAAGATATTGTTTACCTCTCTCAGTGCCATCTAGTTTTATTCCAGGAAAAACTTTAGCTATCTTTAAGAATTAGAACGTATCTCCCTCCCAGATAAAAACAAGCAATTTACTGTATTTAACTGTCTGGAGCTTAGAGTCAAATTTGTACCTACTTCTTGGCCTTTATATTAGCTGTTTTCTCTGCCTAAAAGTTTCTTCCCCCCAAATCTCTGCAAGTGTGGATTCCCATCATCGAGGTCTCTGCTTACCTTCTTGGAGAGTCCTTCCCTGAGCATCCTACCTAACGAGGTATAGGGGAGGAAAGACTTTTCCTTTATCCTCTTAGCTTCTGTGCCTGGGACCTGTGATTGAACTGACAGAAGACAGATTAACAGGAGAAAAAGCATGTACAATTTATTTAATGTTAATATTCTAAACGGAATGGAGGGTTTCATAGAAGAAGTGAAAATCCCAAAGAAACAGTTAGACCCAGGGGCTTACGTACCATTTTGACAAAGAGTGATAAATTGTGGAGATGTGATAAGACAAAGGAAAATGGCATTTGGCTAGGGGTGTGAAACTGTGGGCAAGTGACTAGAAACGTGGGGGAAACTCACTGGTCAGGGTTTAGTGAGGTTTGCTTTACAGACTCAGCTTGATGTCAACGCCCCATCTCGGGTGATAAGTATATGCTCCTCTTCCTGATACAAGGAGGGTGTCACAGGAAGTTTGCATCTTGATTTTAGGCAGAAAGAGCGAGGGCAGAGGACCCTTCCTGCACCTGCTGTTCATCAACTGCCTTCAGCTCAGAAGCATCAATGTGCCAAGTGGATATTTTTGGGTGGTATGTTCTGATCCCTTCCTGCCCCTTCACAGCTCTCCGAGACTAGGCTAGTCTGTTCTATCTGTGCCCCCTCTTCCATTTGAATATAATCCTCCTTGGAGGTAGACACTTAGTCTTATTTCAGCACTTAAGCAGTGCCGGGTATAGAGTAGATGCTCAGCTCATTGACCACGTACTCAATGACCAATTATAACTATATTGATCCTTATGATTGGTATGTTTGCTTTTACAATCCTGTCATTCCCATTTCCTTACTACGCAATTGGAGTCAACTCTGGGGTTAACTGCTCTAGATTCTTTTTTCTGTAAAGAGAGAGAATAACTTTTATTAAACAAGAAAATAGAAAGAGTTTCTTGGCCAAATAAAATGAGGCCTCAGTTTTAATGAACTTACACAACAAGCATTTGCTAGGTGTTCTGTGCGCCAGGTATTGACTAGATCCTGAGAAAATAAAGTAACTCAGAAGCAAAGCCCACCCATCCAGTGAGGCGGGCAGTGAACCCACTGCTGCAGCATTTTGAAAAGTGCCTGAGATGTGGTTGCAGGTTGGGCTCCTGGGTTGCAGATTCTGAGCTGGAGATCAGGTGCAAGAGGTTATTAGGGAGTGTCCTTGTGACCACCACCGGGGGAAGAGAAGGGAAGGGCGCAGGATTGGGGGCAGAGGAGAGGTTGAGCTGTGATACGGTCTCAGTGGAAGCCTGAGCCAACTCTTAGGTGAGTTCTGAAGACGAGATGCTCCTTTAGCATTGTCCTAGTGGCGTGAAGGACCTGGGCCCTCAAGTTATTGAATGAGGCCACCTTGGGAGGGGGTGTAACTTGAGAGGTGCTCTCACCTGTGACGATTCCTGACGAGAACCTGTCTGCTGTGGCCCTCCCAGCAGCTGGACAAAAGTCTTTTATTCCTGAAGGGAAACTGGTCAGCTCATCACAGCATCCACCACACATTAGTGGTTATTATTATATTAGAGACACAAATAAAGCAATATAGGAATTGTGATGAGAAAGAACTTAATTGTACCTCTAAAATGTCAAAATTCGAGACATGGAAATCCGATTTGATTTTTGGATTTGGGATTTTTTTCCAGACAGAAGTATCAAACATGTCCTAGTACATGGACAGGGTGATAACTGGTTTTCCTGTTTGGGGGTCATAAACGAAAAAGATGCTACTAACATCAACTGAGCATGCATACGAGGCATGTGGATGCATTGTGTCATTTCACGCTCTTAACAACTTTGCAAAGAAGCTAGTGTCCTGAGCAGATTCTGACAATATAGGATCCTGGCAAGGTCCAAAAAACAAACAAAAATTAAAAGAAGTCATTGTCATATATTTACAGATGATAAAGTGACTGTCATATATTTACAGATGATGAAGTCATTGTTATATATTTACAGATGATAAAGTCACCGTCGTATATTTACAGATGATAAAGCCAAGGTTAAGAGAGGGATAGGATCTGCCCAGCAGTCACACAGCTAGGAAGTGGTGAAGACAGAGCTGTCCTGGGGTCCACTTGGTTCCAAGGTCCATGCTTTTTCAACCAACACTCAGTCTCCATCACTATCACATTAGTTTTTAGTAGCAGTAACTGTTGTGTGGTTTATTTTAAGGAATCAACTCATTTTCATAAAATTTCTTTTTTTGAGGAAGATCAGCCCTGAGCTAACATCTGTTGCCAATCCTCCTCTTTTTGCTGAGGAAGACTGGCCCTGAAGTAACATCCATGCCCATCTTCCTCTACTTTATACATGGGTCGCCTACCACAGCATGGCTTTTGCCGAGCCGTGCACTGTCTGCACCCGGGATCTGAACTGGCAAACCCTGGGCAGCCGAGAAGCGGAATGTGCGCACTTAACTGCTGCGCCACCAGGCCGGCCCCCATTTGCATAAAATTTTAAACAATACTAGAAAACGTCAAGAAACCCTTAAGTTCTGCCAGTACGCTCACCCACAGTCTTGAAGTAAACAGTGACCCACAAGTGTGTTTCAGTAGCTGCATTATTTCCTGCTTTTCAACAAAATATCTCATGCAGATGGCAGTCAGAACGACATAAAACTGCAATGACTGAGGTGTAGCCTTCCTAGATTCACTAGAATATTCCTCTCAAAAAATACAAATGTGACAATTTGAATTATTTAGTCTTTAAACTCCTCCTCATCACTAACAGCAGAGCACACAGCAGGAGGAGGGTGTCTCTGGAAAAGCTGGGTCCGGGGGTCAAACCGTATTGCTCCTCTGCTTGTGCTCCTGTCTTTCCATGTCCTACAGCAGTGGGCTCCAAAGAGAAGGACGGGTAGCCAAGGGGGCTCTTCAAGACAATCCGTTATGAAAAGAAAATAGAAGATTATTTTTCAGTCTTATCCTTTGAAAGTATTTGTTTTTGAGTCTTCCTCATAATGTACAGATACATTAATACCCTACATGTGTTGGAGGTCCATGATCAGAACAGTGTGGGATGAAATACCAACACATGCTACAACATGGATGAAACTTGAGGACATCACGCTGAGTGAAATCAGCCAGACACAGAAAGACAAATACTGCATGATTCCACTTCCATGAGGTCCCTACAGTCAAATTCATAGAGACAGAAACTGGACTAGTGGTTGCCACAGGCTGGGGAAAGGAGAGTCAGGAGTTAATGGCTAATGGGGACAGAGTTTTTTTGGGAAGATGAAAAAGTTCTGGCGATGGATGATGGTGATGGTTGCACAACAATGTGAATGTACTTAATGCAGCTAAGCTGTATACTCAAAAATAGTTAACGTGGTAAATTTTACGTTATGCATATTTTACCATAATAAAAAAAATACAATTTAGAGACCCCAGGTTCTAACATTAAAATGGCTCTGAGGCCTCTTACAGCCTGACTCCACCTTTGCATGCCCGTCCCTGGCCTGAGGGACAGTTTTTCTTGGATGGCGTGTCTTGATGTGTGTTCGCTCAGTCAGGAGTGCTCACCATCACCCTGGTTGCTTAATAAACTCCTGCTCAGCTTTTCAGGGCCATCCTGCTGAGTCGTTAAACCCAAAGGACACTTGTGTGTCACATCCTCTGTGCCTTTCTCGTGCTCATTACTCACATGCTGGTGTCTCTTTCACTTGGTCGAACTTCTCGAGGATAGGAACATTTGCATCTTCAGGACCTAGGAAAAGGCTGACTTGTGCTCAGTAATTGTGTGGTCGAGTAAGTGAGCGAATGAATACATGGTAAGTGGGTGGCATGGCAGCTGTGCGATGAATACCCTGAGTGGGTAAAGTAGGACTTCCCCGTGGTGGGTCCTTCACAGAGGCCCTGATCCCTTCTCTGGCTTAACTGTCACAGGTTCTGGGTCTGGACTGACTCAGACGAGGGAATTCTTGATCCATTTTTTGGTCATAGTTCTCTTCTCTATGTTGTGTTCTGTTGGATCACCCTTTCCAGTTCTCCCCACATTAGCAAGGGCATAGGAAACGTGCTGGACGACCTTGGGCTATCCTTCAGAATGGAACCTCACATTTTGATAACCAGATATGGATAAAGAGATTAAATTGTTTTTGTTCTGGGCTAAGGAAAGATTGTAAGTAGCGATTTTCTCCTTTTCTTTGTTACTCTAATCTATACATCTAAAAATTGAAATAGCATTTCTGAAAATACTCTCCTAGAATTTGACTTGCTTGTTAAGGCCACACCAATCAGACACTGAGGATTGTCATGATGTTACGATGGTGCCACTGTTTTTAAAATATTCAAAACTTAGCTGAATATTTTTAAAATAGTGCAATTACATTCCCATAGGGTGCTTTTGTGTTTTTGTTCTGAGCATTTATGAGAAGAAGTGAAATATTAAATTAATATGTGAAATTAGATTTCTTTTAATGAATGGATTATTATAAAACAAAGCCACCATTTCTCTGTCAAAACTGAAGCCTCATTATACTGCAGTTGCAAGCAAATTTTTTTTATGTATTTGATTTTTTGTATGTAGAGTATAAGAAACATATAACTGTAATTAAAATTTTCTTTCAATGAATCGTTAATCAGATTAGATTTGGGATTGGGATAAACCTATCAGAAAAGCTCAAGTCCAGTATCTTTTTTGCCGTATGTTCTTATAAGTGTGTACAAATTAATAACAAAAATAATCATACCAAACAAAACACTCAAACCACAATTTGACCTTATTTTCAAAACATCATTGACCATGTTTGTGTTCAAATGGGACGACTTTTCCTGTCCTCAGACCACATGACGTGTGGTACGTCTGTTCACACACTCGCTGTGTATCCCATGTGCTTCTGCAACACACACTGCTGTGCACCACATTTGTACGCGTCGGTGTGTGGCTCAACGCTCTCTGATTGGTCTTTGGAGTCTGTGGCCTGCTATACCTGATCAAGCTGAATTAAAAGAGTCTGTTTCAATTAGTTGTAAGAAATCCAACCCTGTTTCTCATTTGTCTAAAATATACAAAAAAATGGAGAATGGTGCACTCCTATATCTAAGCCAGCATAAAGGTTTTGGCAATAAAAAGAGGAGAAAAAGCAGTGACACTCAGATAATTTGTCCACAAATTACCTTAAAATTATCTTTACCCTAAATTCATGCACAATTGACAAACTGACATTTTTTTTAAAGAAGACAGCGATGGGATCAGCCTCAATCCAACGGTCAAGTGGGTGGAGAGGCCAGGCCTGCTTCTCTCTAGGGCCGGCCCGGTGGCACAGCAGTTAAGTTCACATGTTCCACTTCGGCGGCCTGGGGTTCGCTGGTTCGGATCCTGGGTGTGGGCATGGCACTGCTTGGCAAAAGCCATGCTGTGGTAGGCGTCCCACATATAAAGTAGAGGAAGATGGGTACGGATGTTAGCTCAGGGCTGGTCTTCCTCAGCAAAAAGAGAAGGATTGGCAGCAGATGTTAGCTCAGGGCTATTCTTCCTCAAAAAAAAACCCAAAAACAAACAAAAATCACCTTATTAATGGGCCTCCCATGACTTCCTTCCACACAATAGTAACCACTACCCACCACCCTCGTGTTGCCTTATCACTCTCTGGCATGCTATGTATTTCTTTATTAATTGGGTTATTGTTTCTCTCCTGTCGTTAATGTATAAGTTTCCTAAGAGCTTAGTTTCCTCTGTTTCTCACTGCTGTATGGCCAGCATCTGGAGCAGGATTTCTCAACATTGGCACTGCTGACATTTTGGGCTAGATAATTCTTTATTGCAGGGCACTGTCCTGTGCACCATAGAATATTAGCAGCCTCTCTCACCTCCATCCACTAAGTACCAGTGGCCCCCACCCCCCTACCTTGACAACCAAAAACGACTCCAGACATCGTCAAATATCCCTGGGCGGGGTGGGGAGCAGAACTGCCAGTGGAGAACCCCTGATCTAGAGCAATGCACAGCACAACCAGCACTCAATAAATACTTGTTGAATGAATGAACAGATGGATAAAATCAGTATTTCTTATCCACTCGAAATTTTGCATTCTCCACAATAGAACAATCACAACAGAAAAATTGAATAGAGAGGACTTTACCAAGTAAATTTTCCTTTCTATTCAGGGCTTAAAATTTGTCCTCGTTCACTCATCTCCTCTTGTTAACGACTTTAAATACAGATATTTCCATTAAGTACCGATTTATTTCGCTCCTAATTGTTTTGGCTGCACTGCTGATCAGCGCAGGAGCCTGTAAATTCAAACCAATGCCGCCAAGTATTTTTCGAGCCAGGTAAGCTTTGTTGGATTCCTTGTTGAAAATCACTTCTCTACTTTCTGCAGCAATTAGCAGTCAGAGGAAATAAATCACACGCCCTTCACAGGAGGATGAGATATATCCTGCCCCAGTGTTTGAGCTCTCAAGTTCAGAGCAGCCGAGGGTCCGCTCCATCACATTTTCCCTTAATACTCACCGGCTCCTCTCCAAAAGCCATCTGACATGCAATTATTTTCATCCTGCTTCACAGAAGGCCTGCTCCATTCATCTTTCCACTGAAACGGATAAAGGATTTTACTGTGTGAAACTTAAGTCAGAATGGTTCAATGCAATGCTAAGCCAAGGTTTTTTTGGGTTGAGGAGGGCGCAGAGAGGGATGAAAGGACATTTATAATCATATCTGGGGGTTTAGTAATGATCTGTCTGGAATAAAACCCTACATAGATTTACAGGTGTGTTTACACTATATGGGCAGTAAGGCGGCTGCAGAGGTGGGTGGAGAGGGTGTGATGGTAGGACGATCTGAGCTCAATTTCTGTTACTTAAGGTTAAAGACCTACCCTCACTAGAAACTAGCCCCCTTTTCTCTATAACAAGATGGAATGAGGTAGACCTACCTGCTCTTTCCTGTTGCTCTCTCTTTCTTTAAATGGCTCCACTACCCCATTAACCATCAGAAATCTGAGTGACAGCTTTGACTGTCCTCTCCTTTGCCCTCGATACTGACTGTTCAAGCCAATTTTATCTCCTAAGTTTCTCTTCATCTGTCTAGTTCTCTGTCCTCTTGGCAGCTAGACAAATCTTAACTGCCTCCACCTCTCCCCTAGGACTCGACCCGGGATCACGGCCACCGCACCTGCCCTCAGGCTTGCTGTCCACCCTCTTCCCAGAAATCTGGTTCCGCTGAGGCCAGAGTGATCTTGCAAAGAGAATCTGATCACGCGTCACTCACTTGTTGAAAACTTCCTCATTGATCTCCCATTGTTCTAAAAATTCCAGATTCCTTCATGAGGGCTTCAAGATCTGAGTCCTGATAATTCCTCTAGACTCATAACTCCTTGGCCACACTCGGCTTTGTTCAAATCCTTTTTTTGCTGCTAAGGCTTTGGACACACTGCTCCCTGCACTCAGGGCCCTTCCCCTTCCAGACCTGAGCTGTTCTCCGGATCCCATCTGTGTCACTTCTCCAGCAGGCGGGACCGCCAGGCTGTGCTGTGTGCAACACGGGTCACAGTCGGTGGTAATGATGTCTTCAATTACACAGCAGTTTGTTTGCAAAATCTTTCTAGAATGATTGTTTCTTCAATCTTCCACAGCTGTTTCATTCGGCTCCTAATATAGCAGCAATATTTTGCCAACTTGACTTTATCAAATCATTTCGAAGCATTAAAGCAGATTTCAAGTTAGCAGTTGAACACAACTAATTCTTGGAAAACACGACAATCATTAGTGGACGAGGGCACAGGCCTCAGCTGGTGTGTTTTAGGGAGAGAATGGAAAGTGCTGGTGTGTCCTCTGAACTTAATAACATATCTTCACCTCTAGATGATGCATTTCTTGACAGAAAGGACTGTTGCTTTATTCACCATTGTACACCCAACATAAAGCTAGTACCAGCTCAAACCCAATACATAATTTTAAAAATTGATATTAAATTAGATACAAGGTTTCTTTGAAAACTACAGAATTCATAAAATTGCTAACACCTTCAAATTCTGATTCTTTTTGGTTTTTGTTTAATAGTAAATGTATTTGTGGTTGAGATGAAATTATGACTTAGCTCAGGGCCAGGTTCTTGTGTCATATTATCCCGTGTTCTCCAGTGAAGCGACTGCAGGCTGCTCAGCGAGTGTGTTGACTGAGTGTTGCTGGGTCTGGTCTTGGGGGTGTGGGGTTGTTAACATGAAGCACAACTTTAAGCTGGTCTATGAAAATATTAGCTCCAACTCTTCTTTATTAAGAGGTAGGTGAGATTTCAATATAATTCTGGAAATCAAAACCCATGATTATTTATTAGTAGTCATAAATACATAATACCAACTAGGGACTTCAAATAAATAAGGGCTAGAGTTCAGCAACTCGCATGGTTCAAAAGCAGCCACGAGCTGTGTCCTTTAGCAGAACACATGTCCTATTTTAGTTGTCCTCTTGCGGGTTCTACTCTCTAGAGAAGCACAACATTTTCAGTGAATTTCTCAGAAACTTGTTTGCATTGGCGATTCAGCTTCAGGGTGAATGGAGAGAATCAGATTTTTAAAATTCAGGCGTTTATGTTATGCCAACAGCACCACCCACCAACCCCCCCATCCCATGAACCCCTGAATCCAGCCTGAGGACCAGGAGTGCACCTCGGCCTGCTGTTGAATGGACTTGTAGAAGCCTTGCCTTTCATGCTTGCTCCGTGGGCAGGTCCAGAGCCAAGGAGGGACACTTCCTGACAGAGGCTGGAGCTCCCCTCCCGCCCTCGGAACATTCCCAAGGGAACAAAGAGGAAAAGCAGGTGCAGCCATTCAGAACCAGATACAGAAAAATAGCAAGCGAGTCAGGGCCCTAAAATTCATGACTGACGTTTTCTGAGAAGTGTCTGTGTGTCAGACACCGAGTTCAGCAACTCGCATGGTTCATCTCAGTTCTCACAACCTCCCAGCGGTCGGCAGAGGCTGAAATGCAGGTTTAGGAGCCAGACCGGCTCCGGTGTGCCTCCACTTCCTGTGGCCTGACCTTGGGCCTCACCCTCTGTGTGTTTCCGCTTCTTCGTGTGTAAACAAAAGGTTGGGCATAAAACGCCTGCCTCACAGCGTTTTGGTGAGGGTGAAGCGTGCCACGAGCCAGGCTCCACGTCGAGCACGATGAGCACTGCAGAATGTCACTCTGTCCTCAGGACCATCACCCTTCTGGCTCTCCTTCCACAGCTGGAGCAGTTCCGGGAAGCCAAGCGACTCGGCCCCGGTCACGCACCTAGGGGGCGTCAGGGCCAGCTCTGGACCGCGTGTCTGCCGTCTGGCACAGGACTGTGACACGTGTGCCCCGACAGCAGAACGAGCAGTGAGGCGGAGCCGAGCCTTCCGGGGCAGCACAGGGGGTGTGCGTCCCAGCTCTTCCGCGCTCTGAGGCCCTGGTTAGTTCTAGTTAAGTCCACGGTCATCAGTTTACTGGTCTTTAAAATCAGTCATAGCCCATCTTTAGTGTTGTGAGGAAGTTATAGGTAATGTATATTTAAAAAGTTGTACATAATAGGTACTAGATCGTAGTTGCTCTCATTATAGGCCAGAACAACACATTGGAATCAGTATAATTGCAGCAATATCATATAATGCTTTAATATCAAAAATAATTTATAAACAAAATGTTGTATAGACATACAATAAAATGTTATTCAGCCTTAAAAAAGAAGGAAATTCTGAACATGTGCTACAACATGGATGAACCTTGAAAACATTATGCTCAGTGAAATTATCCAGTCACAAAAGGACAAATATTCTATGATTCCACTTACATGAGGTTCCTAGAGTGGCCAGATTCTTAGAGACAAAAAGCAGAGTGCCGGTTGCCAGAGGCTGGGGGCAGGGGGGCGGGGGGGGGTGAGAGTAAGAGTTTAATGGGGACGGGTTTTCAGTTTGGGAAAGCGAAAAAGATCTGGAGCTGGATGGTGGATGGTGCTGATGGCTGCACGACCACGTGAAAAGTACCTGATGCTGCTGCACTGCACACTTAAAAATAGCATGGTAAATTTTATGTTTATGTATATTTTACCACAATAAAATAGGGGGGAAAAGGATATATCCTTTTATAAGAGGAAAAAATTAGTATTAAAATTATTGAAATGAGAATCACAGTCTTAAGATCAGCTCCTGCTTCTTTAGTAATATTTTTTGATGTTTTACAGTCAATTCCACCAAGAACTCACTTTGGTCTTTGTATTTCGTAAGCGTGAGAAGGTGTGTGTGACTATTCCTATCCACAACATCGGCTCCTGTTTGAATTGGCAGGTGAGCATTAGTCAGTGCACGTAGACATCGTCCTAACAATGCTGTCAGAGGAGAAGCAATATTGCTGTGACACCAAGGGAACGTTTTATTATACACGTTACCTTGAAATAACATTTTTGCAGGAGATTTGATGCTGCACACATGTGGTGCGTGGTAGAAAGAGGCCAAGCTGAAGAGCATCAGTCATGTGTGTGGTCCATGACGTGCAGTCCAAGGGCCTGGGAGGCAGGGGACATAGTGAACTGTGAAGGTCGTTCCATCACCAGCACACTACCTGGAACAAAGATGCACTCGGTCCTGCTGCTCACTCTGCCTGTACCTCAACTCTGCATCGTAAGCTTTCTTTCTAGATGATTTTTAAAGTCCCATAGGCCTTTTTTTTTTTTTAAGAAGAGAAGCTCTGTTTTGTTTAAATTGCCTTGCACTCCAAACCCAAATGAAAACCACCTTGAATTTTAAAACATGACTTGCTTCTGACATTGAAACTTTTCGTCTGCTTTTTTCAATTACTATAAGTGTTAATTTGGGGGAAAAAAATTTTAACATGCCCAGAAGGCCTTGTGTGGTTCTGTTCTATTTGCATGTTTCACACATTGCATTCGTACTTACTGAAGTTCTCGCGTATCTCTTGCATTTGTCCTCTTAATCAACACCAGCTCTGATTATTCACCTTCAACCCCTTCCTTGAGCTCCATCAGACCCTCTGGGGCAGCAGGACAAGTGGTTGGTCTCTGCTCTCTGCTCTAAGCTCCTTTGACCATCCTGCTCTCTCCAGAGAGCGCTTAACCTCGAAGCACTGAGATTTCCAAACTGTGAGGCAGGATCCTGTTGTTTGTCGAATGTTTTCATCAGGAGTTTGGAGAGAGGGAGTCTGTAGATGCTTCTTACGTATGCCGTCTCCCTCTGTCCTGAGATGTTTGGTCCTGTTTTCGTGTAACTGGAATTCTTAATGAGGTAATGTTTCCAGAGAAATTACAAGGGTGGTACTTCCTAACTTCTCCTGTACTTGTAAATGGTGGCCTTTTGACCTGGAATATAAATAACAAGGGCACCAAGGTCAAGATCTTTTCCCCAGAATCTTCATCCATCATCCCAGGGTCTTCTAGCATCCAACATCACACATCAGAAATTTAATCCAAGTCAGTCTCACCTGAATTTTTTCTTTCACGAAGCTTATGAGCTTTTTTATCCTTGGGATTCAGGAATTTCTCCAGAATGTGTTTAGGTGTGCTCCTTTTCACAACGTGTTTCCCTTTCAGTGTGAAAGGCAATTAACTATTTCCGGACTAGAAAGACCAGAACATTCTGTCCTTGAGTGTTGCTTCGTACCTGCTGATTTCTCCCCACCTGTCCAGGTGTCCTTCTTCGTGGATTAATCTTTCATATGATTTATCTTTCCTTCTTCACATCCATCCACTCCTTCTTGCATTTCAATTTCCCATTTGGGACCATTTGCCCTCTGAGTAAAGTGCATCTTTTAGAATTACTTTTAATGAGGACTTTTGGGTGGTAAACTAAGATCTTGATTTTCTAAAATGTTTACTTTACCATCATTTTTGAGAAAGTTTAGCTAGGCAACCAGTTCTGGGGTGAAAGTGGTTTTCCCTCAGCCATCTGGAGGAATCATTCTGCTATCTCCTGGCTTCTGTCACTGCTGTTGTGAAGGCAGGCATGAGTCTAATTATCATCCCTTTGTAGGTGATTTGTCTTTTCTTACTGCCTGCTCTTAAGATCCGCTATTCATCCTTATTGCATTGAAGTTTCAAAACATCATATCTAGGTATGGTTTTCTAAGTTTACCTATCTTGTTTGGAATTCATTGTAATTCTGATTCTGACAATTAGTGTCTTTCAAAAATTCTGAAAAGTCCCCAGCAATTGGCATTTCAAATATTGCCTCTTCCTTACATTCTGTGGAACTCCACTGAAGCATCTGTCAGAACTTCTCGTTCAGTTCTCAGTGTCGCCGAGCCTATGTCACACGTTTTACAGCTCTTCTCCTCTCTCTGCTGCATTCTGTACAATTTCTTTGGCTTGATTCACTAATTCAGCTTTGTGTAATTTACTATTTTAACCTTTCTTTGAGTTTTTTGTTCCTCTGAGTTTTAAAATTTTAATTATTCTGAGTATTATTTTTCAAAGTTACAGTTCATTCTTTTAGAATCTACGTGGTCATTTTTACAGCCTCTTGTTTCCTGCTTGTAATTCCAAACCACTCTTGGTTTCTTTAGAAACAAAATTTATTAAATACACCTTTTTTACATCTCTAATAATTCCAATATCTTAAGCCTTTGTGGGTATAATTGCGCTATTTTTTCCTGTATCTGACTCATGGTACCTTGTTTCTTTGTGTCTTTTAGGATTTTTGTGACCTCGCGTTCCTTGCAGTGTATCTGTGGGAATTGTTTGAAACTTGAGTTGAAGTTCTATTCAATTTCATTAAGTTTTGTTCTTTATTTCCTTTCTTCTATTTTCTTTTGGCCTCTTGTGGTTCCCTTTTTTTAAAAAACTTCTTTAGATTCTTAAAACATTAATTGTCAGGGGCTGGCCCAGTGGTGTAGTGATTAAGTTCCCACTCTCTGCTTTAGCGGCCCAGGGTTTGCAGGTTTGGATCCCAGGTACAGACCTGGCACTGCTCATCAAGCCACGCTGTGGCAGCATCCCACATGAAAAAGAGGAAGAGTGGTACAGATGTTTGCTCAGCAACAATCTTCCTCAAGCAAAATGTGGAAGATTGGCGACAGATGTTAGCTCACCCAGTCTTCCTCACAAAAAAAAAAAAAACCCGTAAATTTTCAGTCTTATTTCTTGTCTTATCTATGAATTTAAGGCTATAAATTTTCTGTAAGTAATGCTTTAGCTACGTTCCACATGTATGTAATATTTTTCTTATCTTTCAGAATAAATATCTTCTATGAATTTTTGTGAGTTCTTCTACGGCCCATTAGTTATTTAGAAGGTCTTTTTTTTTTAATTCCAAAACAAATGAGCCTTTAAGTTTTATTTTTGTTATTTGTTTCTAACTTTATTGCATTGCATTTGCGGTTCTTACATACTGATTCTTTGAAACTTTACGGCCTAGAATATGGTGTATTTTCATAAAGGTTACATGTGTCCTAAAGGATGTGAAATCTCTCCTTGTCAAGCACACATTTTTCCATCCTAACCGGCCTGTTCCTGAGTTGTGTTAATAATGCCATTATCAGGAGGATTTGTCAAATTCTGCTCACAGCTCCTCACTTTTTACATCATGTGTGTGAAACTGTGTTGTTCAATACACTCAAAATCTCCCTGATGAGCCCTTTGTCTTTACATAGTGCCCACCTTTGTTCTAGCCTTCGAGTGTATTTTGTCTGATATAAAAATAGCCTTGCCATCTTTCTGTTAATTACAATTTGCTCAGTACCCTTTCTCACTTTTGACTTTCAAACTCTCTCTGTGCTCATGCTCTCTCTGCTGTCAACAGCACACGCCTGTTTTAAGCCCTGTTTGGTGACCTGGTCATGTGACTTATATCGCGGCTCCGAGTTGTGGATCCACTCCCTTGTGTTTGCGCCTCTTTCTGTTTTCTTCTTTTGAATTGCTTTTTTTCTTCCTGGTTACTTCCTGCCTCTACTGGTTTTGAAAACTAACATTCTGTTTCTATTATTTTGACTGTGGCCTTGAAGTTTTAACATGCATTCTTAACTGAAAAGTATGTGAGGCTCATCAGTGCCTTCGCCTTTTCTGCAACGCTATAAAGACGTCTAAATGTTCAACCCTTACAAAACCCCACCATGTCGGCCATGCTGCCCACTCCTCCAACGCGCTTGCCTTCCCTCCTCTCCCACTGCCTCCCACCTGTCCACCCGACTTCAGCCACGCCGAGCTCCTTCCTCATCCTCGCACAGGCCACGCGCATTCTCACCTTACTGCTCGCCGCTGGCTGGCTCCTCGCTGACAACCACATACCCCAGCTATCTGCCTCACTCTCTCACCTCTCAGATCTTTGCCTAATTTGAGACCTTCTCCGCCACCTTATTTAAAATCACACGACTTTTGAGCACTTCCTAGAAGCCTCATTGCTTTATTTTTCTCCATACCACTTGTAAGTTTTTTGTATACTAAGTGACTTATTTATGTTCTTGTCCTCCACTAAAATTTAAGCTCCCTGAGGAGAGGGGTTTCTTTTTTGATGTTTTTAAACTCCTGTATCCCCAGCTCCTGGAACACTTCCAGGCTCCTGGTAAGTCCTTCATAATCATTTGTTAAACATCCAATGAATCCAGGCCCCAAAGCCGTATGCGAATCAATCAGTATCCCTGAATTATTAGGGAATCCCCCTTTTTTCCCATCACCACCCAGAGCCGTGGCGGAGACACACTGTTTTCATCGAGGTCTCTTCCTCTGGAGCATTGTTTGTGCTGGTTCACCTGTTCCTGTGGGGGTTTCCTTTCTGCTTCTGGCTCACACTGTTTCTCTATCAGGCTCCTTGATGCTCAGAGACTCTGCTCAGAACCAACCTCCAGCATGTTCTGTCTTCTCATCGCGGACGCAGAAAGTTCACATCCTTGGGCCCACAGCGTCTGCAGCCGCTTCCAGGAAATTTGGTGGTTTCAGTTCCACTCAGTTCCCTGGACTGCACTTAAAGTCTGCTCTCCTGGCCTCAGAGGACTTCTTATACATTTTTGAAGGCTCATTCACTCATTTAAAATATTTTTAACTGTTTTATCTGGTATTTCCAAATGTCTCTGAATCTCTATCAGGCAGGTTGGGATTCCTTTTTCACAATTTGTGAGATGTACCTGGAGTGGCATGTTTTTTTCCATCATTGTTTATTCCTTCTCTTCATTGTCGTCACTGCCACGGCCAGAAGGGCCGCCACCCTCAGTACCACTGCCACTTGAGCTGTTGTGTGGCTGCTTTTGTAAACCATTGAACTGAGTTCAAGACAATAGTGCCTCAGACCACAAGGACTACGTGGTTTATTTTTAATGTTTATGTAAATGAAAACTTCTGTTCAACCCTACACCTACTTTCCAAGGGTGATTTTTCTGGCCTGTACTGGAAACCAAAACACTGAACAAAGGCATAAAACAATACTGAGGGGTGGCCTGGCGGCCTAGTGGTTAAGTTCAGCATGCTCCTCTTCGCCTGCCCCAATTCAGTTCCTGGCTGTGGAGCTACACCACTCGTCAGTGGCCACGCAGTGGCAGCGACCCACATGCAAAATAGAGGCAGACTGGCACAGACATTAGCTTAGGGCGAATCTTCCTCAAGCAAAAAGAAGAAGATTGGTGACAGATGTTAGCTCAGGATGAATTTTCCTCAGCAAAAAAGAAGATATTGAAAGATAAATTCCAACTGACAACCTCTCTCATGTTTATTCCTTGCGGAAGCTCCAGCTGTAGTGGCATGGGCACTCTTGGACTAGGAGTCCCCCAAGATTCGCTGAGGAGCACTGAGAGGTGGAGGGACTCTTACAAGCATGAGGTACAATGTTCTTATAAAGGGCAGTCTGAAAATGGTGGCCATGATCTTCCAGGGATTAGCGTATGTGGAGATACTAGTTTCCTATTGCTGCTGTAACAGATGGCCACAAGTTCACTGGTTTAAAATACACAAATGTATCATCTCACAGTTTCCATCAGTGGAAGCCCGTGTGGCTGAGTCCCTCTTGGAGTCTCACAGGCCGAAATTGAGGTGTCTGTGGAGCTGTGCTCCCGTCAGGAGGTCGGAGGGGAGAATCCACGCCTCGTCTTTCAGGTTGTTGGCACCTGTTTCCTTGCTGGCTACCAGCCAAAGGCCGTTCTCAGCTTCCGAAGGCCACGGGCGTGCCTCAGCTCTCAGCCGCCTTCCTCCCTCTTCAACGCCAGCGAGGGTGGCGTCTCTCTCGATCTTCACCTCTCCTGTGTCCTCTTCTGCTTTTAAGCTAATGTGACTAGATCAGGTCCACCCGGAGAATCCAGGACCCTCTCCCCATCTCAAAGTCTGTCACCTTCATCGCATCTGCTAAGCCTCTTTGCTGTTAGGTTACATATTCACACCTTCTGAGGATTATGATGTGGACATCCTGGGGGACCATTCTTCTGCCTACTCCGGTGGGCAAGTATCCAGACTATAGAAACCAGGAGAAAGCACAACCATAGTGGAAATGTAAGTCAGGAACGCTGACGTCCAGGGATATTCTCCAAAGCCCAGAAGTCTCTCCAAGCAGAGTGCAAGAGGAGGTGAGCAGAGACCCTCGAGTGAGACCAACGGCTGAGGCAAGCAGAGTGCAAGAGGAGGTGAGCAGAGACCCTCGAGTGAGACCAACGGCTGAGGCAAGCAGAGTGCAAGAGGAGGTGAGCAGAGACCCTTGAGTGAGACCAACAGCTGAGGCAAGCAGAGTGCAAGAGGAGGTGAGCAGAGACTCTCGAGTGAGACCAACGGCTGAGGCAGGATGTGGCCTTGGTAGAATGCCCTCAGCCTAAAGGCCAGTAGCAGTCTTCCCGACAGCACCCTCAAGTTCTCTGCAGTGGCGCTCTCCCTCCTGCAGCAGTGGAGAGCTCTCACTAGAACAGGAGGCCCAGATGCCGGTCTCGTCTCCTCTAACGCTGTCTCCTGGGTTCCACCCTGAGGGCGGAAGCTGTTGTCGTTTTCAATCCAATTGAAGAGTCTCAGTCTATCGAGATCATAGGCCACCAGCAGAATATTTCCAGGTGTTTTCTGCCCTCTCTCCTTATAGATTGACTGGCTGTGGTTTCAGTTCACATCTCATTTGTATCATTTTGCCAAAAGTGGCAAGAAATAATTAGCACATGCCAACATTTGTATTTTTTCTACCATTTCCCCTAATTATATGCCTTGTTATATAGAAATATAGATTTTCTGGACATGTTGCATTGCACGCTAATGGTTACCAACTATCCAGATGACAAAGCATCCTCCTGTGTCCCTCCCCTTCTGGGCCACTGTCACATTTTACATAGTGTTACTTGCAGCACTTGAATTTCCAGATACTAAAATCTCTATCAGACAGAAACGTGCTTTGCTAAACAACAGAAAAATGTGGCTTAACACATGGAGACCCATGCGTCCCGTGCAGGCAGTCTGGAGCAGGGAGACCCTTGCATCTGTCCACGCTGCTGTCCGTCAAGTGTGGATCTCAACCCCGTGCCTCTCACTGCATGGTCCCGGCGTGCCCACTGCACATCCAGGACTCAATCCTCATTGTAGGCAGGACAAAGAAGGCAACAACCATGAGGAGTGGAGGATGGAGGAAGGACACAAACTCCAGAAACCCCTATGAGAGATTTCTGCTGGCATCTCCTTGGCCATAGATTGAAAAAGAATCTAAGAAGTGAGTATTTTTATCTATTTAGGGTACAATTTGTGAAAAGCAAATGAGGGAATAGATATTGGGCAGGAATGCAGCAGTGTCTGACAAGTATACTGCTATTATAAAGAATAAAGATATATGTAATGTACTTAAAAAAAGATACCTACTATCTGCTCTTAAAGTTGAAAAAGGAAGTTGCAGAAGAATGTGCATATGAGCCCATTATTTTAAAGACAAATAAGATTAACTGCTGGATGTATGTTTGGCCGTGCATGGAAATATTTTGGGAAGGTTATACACTAAACTGAATACAGCTAATGATACAGTGAAAATTATTATATTATAGCTAATAAATAGAGATCGCATCTAATAATAATACCAAACATCTCCACGAAATCTGCTATACTGCAAGGCACTGCTGTGTTTAAGAAACTTTAACTCATTTAATCTTCACAACAACTTTATAAGATTCTCCTAATGTTGTCCTTAATTTACAGATGAGGAAATTGATGCATGAAGAGTTAAATAACTTGTCCAAGGTCACAGACTTAATGAATGTTAGAGGTGGAGTCTGGACGTCTGGTCCAGGATCTAGGTGCTTACCCCTACAATATATATTTTATAATTTGGAAAAAATAAAGCAATGACCCATCCTTAAAAATCTCCCTCAAACAGCAGCAGCAGCAGCACCAACAACAAAGCAGAAAGTGCACATGGACCCTAAGCCGGACCTGGCCCTTGAGGAAGACTGTCTTCGGTCCTCCCCGGCCACACTCTCACCATTGGGTGTCCTCTCCGGCCACACTCTCACTGTTGGGTGTGATTCCGCCTCTCTGATAGGCCAGGCTCTCCCCATCTCTCATCCACACACCCAGCCTGGCAAAGCTGCTCAGGATTCCAAACCCCAGCTCCATCCTGACTTTCCTCCCAGAGCAGAGGCCCCTATTCTTTCTCCTCTTCCTCTCCCATCCTAACAAAGCTGTCCATGCACTGCAGAGACTTGCATTTTCCTTGACAAGTTGACAACTATAAAATAATGGGACAATTGTTGGCCCTGGGTGGGCGGAAGGTTTGAGAGTGCAGAGAGAGGAACCCCATCATTTCTGTGTCTGCAGAAATAACTAATATTTATATTGTTTGAAACACCCCCACGGAGCTTCCACACACCTCTAATCACCTGATCCAGTCCTCATGATAACACTGCAATGGCTTTCATTCCCATTTTACAGATGAGGAAACTGAAGCCGCGTGCGGGTACCTAACTTGTTCACCACGTTCTCGTCGTGAGAGTGGCAAAGCTGATCTTAAGGCTCACCATCCTTTCCCCACTGCAATAACCTCCTTTTATATAAACTTCTGTGGCCGGGAATTTCCAAGTGTTGCCAATGAAATTTACAGTTAGAATAGGGAAAACTCATCATCATTGCTGGAAAAATGAAGAAATGAAGCTTGAGGGTGAAAGACACAGAGGACGGGCCAGGGGAGTCAGTGACAGGGGACTGTTTTCACAGACACAGGTTTCTTTTGGTTAAAACAATCTAAACGTCCTTTCAGCCTCAGTTTCACTTCAGTTTTGACAGTCTTTTAGTTTATGGTAACTACCGGGAAATCTTTGTTCTTAAAACTCTATTTTTCCTTCTTTCCTAAATACTTAGCTCCTCTGTTGCTTTATTTAGAAATAAAAGATTATTATAACTGACTGCTGATTTGGGTGGTATATGTTGGTAATATTCATGTGTGACCAACAGTTTTATATGTAAAAACAATACACGTAAAAGATACAAGTCTTGAGGGTAGAGAAGGACCTTATAAAAATAAAACGTGTGCCCACAGTGCATTACGGAGAGTCTGTTGGTTTAAGACATGAACACAGGAAGTGTTTGGAGACCCGAGCAGAAAGGGGTGCCGGTCGAGTCTTTGTTCCTGCAATAAACTTGAGCGACAGAGCAAACAAAGACAGCGCCCAAGGTGGCTCACCTCTCAATGCTCTGAGAAGACTTTGACACCTGAAGGGGAAGTTTCTGGAGTCGAATGTCTTGACTCACTTCATTTCAACCGCCATGGCCCCCAGATCGGTTCTGAACCAGTTGTTGAGCAGCATTAGAATTCTAAGGAATTTTTACTGGATAAAATCTGATCTTGTGCATTTTAAATTGCAGCTAGAAAACCTGTGAAATAAGTTAAGTTGATACAGTAGTTGAGTGCTGGCATTTACACCTACAAGGAACCTGAGAATGTATTTTAGGATGTGCCTTCGCCAACGGTCAGGAAAGCCTCCCTTCTCCTTGGTAGACCCCCAAATAGTTGACAGCTTACTTTTATAAGGCACAAAGGTTTGAACTCACAGAAGCAGACGTTGGTCAGATTTCAACAGCACCCTTTGTTTTCAAGGTGATGTTAACTAACCGTGGGATGCTGTCTGCACTGGTTTGTCGACTCTCTACTGGTGGGGTTTCTTCCTGGGAGCCATTTCATCTATCCCAGAAGAGACCTCCATCATCACCACCCCCCCGTGTCCCAACCCGCCCCCCACCCCGAAGGAGCAGCCCAAGGAGGCTGGCACAGGTCAGGTTGTGGATGCGGCCTGCTCGCTGCATCTCCTCACCGGGGACCTGCCTCCCTCCTCATGTCCAGAATAGCTCCAGTCACGACACCTGCGTTTAACTCCTCCTTTCAAATCAGGGCGCTGAGAGTCAGGCTTCTCCTCTCCAATAAAAATGTCACCAGTCAGCAAGCATCCAAAAATTCTCATAACATGGTTTAAGATCTGCAGGCTGCAGAACACCTCATGCATTCATTCTCTCTCCTTGTTTAGATTCTTTCTTCTTATGCAATTTGGATAGATGACTTCTTTGGCACTGAATGGCCCAAACCTTATAAAACCATGTGCTCTCAGATGCCATTTGCCAAATGCGTCTTCTTTCCTGACGAAGGAAGGATAGCTACCAGGCAAACGGCCCAAAAGCGTATCCCCCTGCAAGTCCAGGTTGTCCAGGATCAATCGAGTGCACCTTCTGAGCTGGAGCTACCTTCCCAGGATCCTCGGCAGACGTTTGTCCACTGCTCCTCCGCCTGCAGTCCCGCAGTGAGGGGACCGGGGAGAGAAGTGCTCCCTGCGTTTGACGCTTCTCTCACGTTCTTGGGCAGTCTCCTTACGTGGAAGCATTAGCTCCCCTGCTGTAATGCTGCACCAGTTGTCTTAGCTTTGTTTCTGGAGTCAGCTGAGAGAAGATCCCCTCTTTATTTCCACTTCTATCCATTGTAACCTGTGCACTTTTTTCTGTACAAACTCTTTACAGGATTTACAAAAACTCTACACTCTCAGGAAGTGGCGTCAGCATTGAAGATGTCTCGCATGTCAGTGACTAGAATCGTGTCAGCTTTAAAGGAAGTAAAGCTATGTCCGCAACTGCAGAGACCAAGATGAAAATTAAGTTTGTGATGACTTCAAGCTTGCAGCGAATTCATTCGTGCGCACAGACACGCACACGCAGCCCTGATGTCTCTCCCCGCTCTGATTTCATGGTCTGGGCTTTAGTTCATAGCTTCCAAAATTTGCATAGCTGTGGGAAGCTCATTCTTGGAGATATTCAGCTTTCTTACCTTATGCTTTAAATGAAACCTTGGCTGCAAGTGAGGCTTCCCATTCATTTCAACGTCTCCGCACTGCGACTTTTTAATTAAAATTCTCCACTTGGCAGTTCAAGAATTTTGAAATAACAAGACGTGCATAGTGTTGAAGATGAGCCAGGAAAACTCTCAGTGGAAATTTATGTAATCCACCGCCAGCTTACTCCTCACGGCTTCTGATTGTGAACTGAAAAGAAAAAGATCCCATCGTGTGCAATGGTCTTTCATCTCACTGAAGTTTGGGTATCACCCACTGAGAATGAGGGGCAATTACTTTTAATAATTGGGACAAATGAAATTGGAATGTGTTCCACTTACTAATTAAAATCTTCCCTTGATTTAAAAGCTAATGTGTCCAGAAGGGGTTCTGAACTGTGTTTTTATACATTTTACCTCTAGCCTAAGGTCCAGGTTTATAGCCTATTATGGTAGCAATGGGGTATTTTAAAGACAAGCCACCACAGTTGGGTCTGGTCTAACTTACTTGCTAAAAGTAGTCCATGCTCACATCCCCTTCTGCTCACAGTTTCGTTAGGAGTCTGGCCTTACGTGGAACTACCACACGTCACTTCCCAAGAACACACCGTGAAGACGCTCTAAGCCCTTTTCCTTGATAACAAGAACCCTGCAGTAAGTGGCATTGTTTGCAGCGAAGGAACAGAAACCTCAGCAGAATGCCTCACGTGTCCATGTTTTCATTTAACAGAAAAGATGACTCCCCAGGCCGGAGGTTCTGTGGCTGAGACTCCAACTCAGGAGGAAGAGCACCAGATGCAGAGAATGATGGCAAAGCGGTCGAAAATCATCAAGGAGCTGATACAGACGGAAAGGGACTACCTCAACGACCTGGAGCTGTGCGTGAGGGAAGTGGTTCAGCCCTTGAGAAGTAAGCAGGTAAATGCCTCTGGGAGGGCCTCCCACCATATCCTAGATGAGACCGCCAGCACCGCGAATCCAAGCCCCAAGCCGATCAGACATGGCACCTGCCTCAGGGGGGTGGGGCGTGGGCCTGCTCTCTGGGTCCCCAGCTTGGGTCGACACAAGCATCATCAGACCCATGCTTCTCGTGTCCCTCAGCCTGGCCAAGGAAATTGTATTTTAAATATGGGGAAAAGGAAATTCAAAGGTTTTGCCACTTTGAAATTTCTGTGTCCCTTCTTGGATTCCCAGGGAACCAGTAGCAAAATGCGAGTGACAGGTTTTCAGCAGTTTAGGAGCAAAGCATTTAATTGGATTTAAAGATGAGCAAGGATTCAGAAGAGAAAAATAAGTTATTTTTCTTCCACATTGAGGGCTCAGTTAAACTTTTGACAGTTTAGCTAAGTAAAATTCAACCCAGAAATTAACCTGAATGTAAGCTAAAAATTTTTGTAAGGCTGGCCCCAGGTGAAGCTTGAAGTGTTCATAAGTTAATCATTCTCCTCCTTTTTAATCAAGGCCTGTTCAAGAAATTTCTTGTAGGGAATTAGAATAAAAGTACAGAGATTGTTTGATTCACGCACACACGGTTATTTTCATTCACTCACACACAGTTAATAGGTGCCTGACATGCGATTGGCACGGTCCCCAGCACTGGGGTTACAGTCAGTACAGAATAGTCTGGCCCTCGTGGGGTTCATTTTCCGGTGGGGGATGAGGAGGTGTCAGACAATAAAAAATAAATAAGCAAAAATTAAAATATATCAGACGGTGTTAGTACAGCCGAGACCACTGAAGCAGGGAAGAGGGGAGGGGCATGGGCACAGAGTGGCATCTCTCCTTCAAGTAGAGCCGTCCGTGCACACCTTTCCAACGGGACATTGGTGCAGGGGAGTGAAGGAGGTGAAGGCTGCTCCAGGTGGAGGACCATAGCCTAATCGCTAGGGTGGGCGGTGGTCCCCATGCACAATGCAAACAACAGACAAAACAGAGACTAGAAAGTGGAGACGACCAGAAATTCCTCCACTGGCAGATCGTCACCGTTCACATGGTTGGGAACATCCTTTGAGACACCCGTGTGGATGCATATATACAAAGATACACGCAGAAACACACACGTATTTCTACATAAATGGGATCAAAACTGCACATGCTATTTTGTCACAGGCTTGTTTCATTCAGCAATCTGCTGTATGGATCTTTTCATTACCACTAACGCTTTCAAGCGTTTTTCTACTGTTACCGATGCCGACACACCCTTACACTTTGGATGTTGGCAACTTCTCTCCTTGGAATAAACTCCTAGGAAAGCAATTGCTAGGTCAAAGGACATGCATATAGAGAACTTTGATTAAAAATTGCCAATTGACAACCAGAAAGTCACTATCACTCCAATTTTCCTTCCTATGAACAGAGCTCCAGGAGCTGCCTCTCTGCACCGTCCTTAAAGCTGAGTGCCGCAGATTTTATAGAGAAGACCGGGTTCCTTTCAGTCCTCCTGACAAATATCATGTATTCGTTAGGCATTTCTATTCTTTTCAGTTCCTACTCATATTCATGTCTTTTGCCCTTTATTAAAAAATCACGACTTTTCTTCTTCCTATTGTTTTATAAAACCTCTTTTTATATTAGGGATAGTCTTTTTTCATCCCACATGTTGCAACTAGTTTTCTCAGTTTGTCTTTTGCCCTCTAACCTTGTTTAAGGCTTATTCATTATTTTTTGCCACGTTTCAGTGATCAAATATAACCAACCTTACGGATCCTGGGTTTGGCATCTCAACATGTACCTCCTGATTATAGAAAGATTGTAGCCAGTTGTCCCGATATCCATGACTAAATCTTCCTACCAAGACTTCAGTCACGCGGAAGCTAACCCAGGACGCTTCTCAGAAATGTTAGAGAAGCATCTGGCCTACAGGTTATGGAAAACCTGTGTAGGTCAAGACGGACTTTTGTATAAAAGTTGTCTTTGGTTTAGGATGATGTGTAGAGAAAAGTGGGCAAGCACGCTTGGAATTTTCTCTTCCAGGAAGTCACCTTTGGGTTTATCCCTCGTGAGTACTTAGCATGTGCCGGTCCTGTTCCACACGCTCTGTTAGTACCCTCAGGTACTCCTCTCATTTCTCAAGTCAGAGGGTGACTGGCAGCTTTCTGAGTCTGGAAATTTCTTTCTTTTTTTTTTAATTAATTAACTTATTTATTTTCATATGTACATCATAATATATTTCGAATTCTGTGTAGATTACATCATGTTCACCATCCATAAACTAAGTATAGTCCATCCCCTCACATGTGAGCCTAATCACCCATTTTGCCCTCCCCCCTCCCCGCTTCCCCTATGGGAACCACCAATCCAATCTCCAATGCTATGTGTTTGTTTGTTGTTGTTTTTATCTTCTACTTATCAGTGAGATCATATGGTATTTGACTTTCTCCCTCTGACTTATTTCACTCAGCAAAATACCATCAAGTTTCATCCATGTTGTCACAAATGGCCGGATTTCACCATTTCTTATGGCTGAGTAGTATTCCATCGTGTATAAATACCACATCTTCTTTATCCATTCGACCCTTGATGGGCACCTAGGTTGCTTCCAAGTCTTGGCTATTGTGTATAACGCTGCAGCGAACCTAGGGGTGCCAGTGTCTTTATGCCTTTGCGTTTTCAAGTTCTTTGGATAAATACTCAGCAGTGGGATAGCTGGATCATATGGTAGATCTATCCTTAATTTTCTGAGGATACTCCATACTGCTTTCCATAGTGGCCGCACCAGTTTGCACTCCCACCAGCAGTGAACAAGGGTTCCCTTCTCTCCACATCCTCTCCAACATTTGTTGCTTCCTGTCTTGTTAACTATAGCAATTCTGACTGGAGTGAGGTGATACCTCATTGTAGTTTTGATTTGCATTTTCCTGATAGCTAATGATATTGAGCGTCTTTTCATATTGCCTGTTGGCCATCCGTATATCCTCTTTGGAGAAATCTTATTAATTCTGTAAAAGTAGGAAAAACATTCATGGTTATGTTAAAAATTTGCTCTCTAGTTTCATTGCTAAGTACATAAAAATATTTTTGGTGTGTTTTCTTTCATTTAATATAAACTAGCTGCATTGGATGCAACCTCTATTCTGGCAGATATTAATGGTTATTAATAAAATGTTCTTTTACATACTTATTAAAATATTGATTTTAAGTGCACATGGCGTCAGACTCTCCCACTATCAACCCTCCCTTATGAGGCAGTCTGACCCATCACTCCTGTTCTTTGAAAATTTAGAACCCAGCCCACTGTCTCCACATCTTTCTCTCCCTAATTCTGACATCAGTTCCGGGTGATTTCAGCGCTCATGCAAGTGAAGCACACGGCCTCAGGGAGTCTCCCTCAGCTCCTTGACTTGCTCGCACCCCACGGTCTTTCTTCAACCCCTTCTCCACTCCCCCCCCCAGGGCCACACCCAAGAACTGTCACTGCCAATAACTTCACCCCACAAAATCAGAACTCCAAGCTTGTCAATCTCTGACCCCACATCCTCTCTTTCAGCCGTCTTTTCACATCCCACTAGCTCCCTCCCTCTGACGATTTTTCCATACCACCCGGACCTCCATCTCTCGCCCTCACCCCCTTTTCACCGTTCGTCAAGCCCACACCTGCTTCACTTTCCACAGGTCCTGCGTGGTCGTCACTCTGTGCAGCTGAATTCACTCCCTTTCCTCTCTCCGTCCATTTACCTGCCTGAAAACTCCTGCCCTTGAGGAAGTTCAATTTTTCACCTATTCCACACTCTACCCAGGCAGCTGAACCAAACTCTCTTAAAATTCGTGACTGTTTTCAAGTGGGGCCCCAGTAACATCCCTGAAGGGACTTCTCTCACAGCTTCTTCCTTCTCCTCATGCCTCAAACACTCGCTTTTCTGTGCTCTGCTGATGTCCTTTTCCATCATTTCACTGAGAAAACAGACGCAATAAGAAGATGCTCACACTCTCAACACCAAATCTGTAAACTGCCTGCATCTCTACCCACATCACCCGGCCAGTGGTTCCTGCTTCCAGCGGAGGACACCCTCTGTCTAACACAGTGACCCGTCGCTCGGGCGCTCCGTGGCTCCACTGCTGAGCTGTCCTTTCTCCCTCCTGCCTAATTGATCTTACCCTCCCCACTGGATCATTCTCATCACTGTGATCTGCCATCTAAAAAACAGAACCAAAAAAACTCTCTCTTGACTCTAAAAGAATTGTCTATATTCTGTCTTTATTTCTTTCTCTTTTTAAACGGAATATAAAATATTTAATATGTCTAAAAGCATATGTGACTAAGATATGTTTCAAAATAAGCCCAATTTACCAAAATCTGTCCCTGTGATGAGTTAATGATCAATATAAAAAGACTAAATATATAAGAAAATGACTTCCTTTGAATTCATAACCCACTTCTGTATCAAATGGAATAAGAAGTTTATTCAGTATGAAAATGTTCTCAATTTTAAACTGTCTGCTGGACTGGTGAGTTAAACTGGCCCGGCTGATAGAAATGCCATTGCTAAGTGGGACCTGATCTTTATTTGCTTGTGGTTTTGTTTTTGTTGTTGTTTCTCTTATTTTTGCTTCCTGTAGAACTCCTCAAGCAATCCCAGAACTGTGTTTCAGATCATTTAAAATTAAATGTTTCCCTTATGGTGGCTCCTACTTTACTTGTTTGGCAGGTTTAGTTTTGCCCTCAGTGCTTTGAACACAGCTCTCACATTCTCGCTCGTACTTCCTCTGTCAGTCCGTCCTTGTTCGCTGTTCGCACCTGGCACTTCCCTTGTTTCCCTCTCTCCCAGCGCTCTCCCCGCCCTGGCTGTGGAATTCTGTTCCAGTCAGCAGTCTAGGCGTCCTCTCCACTAAGGTTATAATAGCAATTATTTGAAGGTTTCTCAGAGTTCTCATGTCAGATCCACTTTTTTCCCACTTCTTACAGCTTTTAACCTTTGATTAAGTAAATAAACGCTCAGGAACTCATATGATTCTTGTACACATTTATATGAGTGCAGAGGTAGCTAATTGATGCCACCAGTTCATTACCTTCACCACCATTTCAATGTTCATTAGCTCCTTCATGTCCTCACTGCCCTCCTAACTGTTTAAATACCACGGTCTTTGCACAAGCCATCTGTCATCAATTAGTGTCAAAATTTATGAATTACCACACACAGTTTTCCTATAACCATGGGAACAATCTGCAATCCATGCTCAGCTAAACTGGAGGCAACATAAGTAAGTGTCTTATGTGTACAGCTTAGGCTGGAAGAAATTTGGGGAAGTCGTCTGACTCATGCCTTTTCTCTTGTTGAGAAGACTGTCTTTGCTTCATTGTGTTGCCTATATGTCTTCTTTCTATGCATCTGCTCCACGTCTTTTCACTCCCAGAAGAAACAAGTCAGTTTATGAAAGTGAAAATTGGAGAAGGGAGTTGAAAACTGAGAAAAGCAGTGGGCTTATCTGAGCAAACTTGGAAGAATGAATCAGTGTACAAATGAATGCCTAGACCCAGCCCTTGACCGATAACTGTTCTGTGGCAATCGTGGTTATAAATCTTAATCTTAGCTTCAAGGCTTTTCTATAAACTAAACTTCACGTAACTGCAAGCAGGATCAGACTCGGCAGCCAGAGCTTCTTTGACAACAGCATTGTGAGAGGTTTTTCGAAGAAGGCAAAAATTATCCACAACATTCGGTGTTGAAACACTTTGTGGAAAAACGGGTTCTAGTTATTTATTATCCAAACAGGGCAATAGGAGAGACTCTACATTTTTGGAACTAGGTCAAAATAAATTAAAACCAGAGCAAACTACCAATGGAAAAGGGCTTTATGAATACAGAAAGGACAAAAGGAGATTGAAAAGAATAGTTAGAGGAATTTAAACACATGCTTTGATTTTTCTTTGTTTTTAATTGTTTTTTTTTTAATTTCTAAAATTCACATAATGCAAAAGCACCAAAGATTTCAAGGACGTGATAGTGTCCTACAGCTACTCAACTGCCTTCTCTAGAGGCAGACATCATTACCAGCCGCTCATTACCCTTCTAAGGGTGTTCTATTTACAAATGGGTGTGTCTGAATGCACATTTACTAGACATTTATTTATATAATAAGAAAGATAAGTGTATTTATTTTAGATTTTCTCATATTTGATCTAATTGTGTTCATTATAGTTTAAATTTTGTGTTTTCTGAAAAAAGGGCAAAAATAATCTATAATTTTGTATTAACAAGAGCTCAATTGGAATTTTCCTTAAAATTTGGATACACTATGTGGCAGCAATTTTGTAAATAATTTTCATTAGAAGACATATATAGAAGAAAATTATCCCTCTAGCTCTACCACTTAGCAAGAAGCACTGTAAATAATTGGGTTTATCGTCCGGGCCCATACAGACATACCCAAATATCTTGTGAAATTGGAAGCATACCATTTTATACCATTATGGGACCTCTTCCCCCCAAGGATATATTTACATGTTTTATTTTTGACCACAAATAACAAATACTAATTTAAATGGAAAAATGTTTTATTTATTGAGGGGCCATAAATTTGAAATTTTGCTACTCTTGCTGAAAAAAGTACAGAATTACAATTATGATAGTTCACTGAAATACAAAATAAAAGAACCAAGACGGAAATATTTATCTAGTAATTATTAAAATATACCCAGCTTTCATTTATAGATGATAGATAGATGGATAAATTAGACTTCTCAAAGCTATTTACTAAAACTTTGCCTGCATAACAAAAAGGAAACCATAGGTGAGAAAATCTCTTTTGTCATGAATTTTTAAGTGTCACAGAAGGGCTCTTGTCAAAACTGTCACCTTCACTAAAAGACTTTTCCTGTTGCCAGAAACAACAGTCATTCATTTCTGCTGAGTAGGCAACCGTGCAATTTTTTCCCTCTAGTTTTCAATATCACCCAGTTACTCTTTTTTAAAGACTTTATTTTTTAGAGCAGTTTTAGGTTCACAGCAAAGTTGAGGGGGAAAGTATAGAGATTTTCCCATGCACTCCCTGGCCCCACACATGCACAACTTCCTCCATTGTCAACATCCCCCATCAGGGGGTTATGTTCTTTTCAGTTGATGAAGCTACACTGAAACATCATTGTTACCTAAAGTTTATAATTTACACGAGGGTTCATTCTTTGTGTTGTACATTCTATGGGTTTTGACAAATGTATAATGACGTATGTCCATCATTCTGGAGAGTACATCCATGGAGAGTACTTTCAACGCCCTGAAAATCCTCTGTGCTTCACTCATTCATCCCTCCCCACCCCCAACCTCTGGCAACTCCTGATCTTCTTACTGTCTCCACAGTTTTGCCTTTTGCCGAATGGCATATCATTGGAATCATACAGTACGTAGCCTTTTCAGATTGGTTTCTTTCACTTAGTCATATGCATTTAAAGCTCCTCCATGTCTTCTCATGGCTTGATAACTCATTTCCTTGTGGCCTTGAACAGTGCTCCATCGTCTGGGTGCGCCACGGTTTACTTACTTGTTCACCTGCTGAAGCACACCAAGGGTGCTTCCAAGCTTGGCAATTAGGAAAACATTCATGTGCAGGTTTTTGTGTGGATGCAACTTTTTAGTTCATTTATGTAAAAACCAAGGGGCATGATTGTGGGATCATACGGTAAGAGTACGTTTAGTTTTGTAGGAAACTGCCAAACCGCCTTCAAAGTGGCCACACCATTTTACATTCCCACAAACAATGGATGAGGGTTCCTATCGCTCACATCCCTGCGGTAATCACTTGTTAGTTTCAAGATTTTTTTTTGTCAATTCTTTTGGATTTTCTATGTGGACAATTATGTCATCTGTGAGCAAAGACAGTTTTATGTCTTCTTTCCCAATCTGTATACATTTTATTTCCTTATCTTATCTTATTGTATTAGCTAGAACTTCCAGCACAATGTTGGAAACAGTGGTGAGAGAGGACATCCTTGCCTTCTACCTGATCTTAGTGGGAAAGACTTGAGTTTCTCATCATTAAGTGTGATGTTGGCTGTAGTTTCTTGTAGATATTCTTTATAAAGTTGAGGAAATTTCTCTTTATTCCTAGTTTTTTGGGAGTTTTTATCATGAATCGGTATTAGATTTTGTAAAATGCTTTTTCTGTATCTATAGGTATGATCATGTGACTTTTCTTTTTTAATCTGTTTTCTTGTTTAATCTGTTGATGTGATGGATTACATTAATTGATTTTTGAATGTTGAACCAGCCTTGCATACCTGGGATAAATCCCACTCAGTCATATTGTGTAATCTTTTTTATTATTTTATTGAGGTCATAATATTGTGGAATTTCATGTGTACATTATTATTTATCTGTCACCATACATATGTGCCCCTTTACCCCTTTGCCTGCCCCTCAACCCCTTCCCCTCTGGTAACCACCAATCTGTTCTCTTTGTCCATATGTTTGTTTATGTTCCACATACAAGTGAAATCATGTGGTGTTTGTCTTTGTCTGGTTTATTTCGTTTAACATAATACCCTCAGGGTCCATCCATATTGTTGCAAATGGGACAATTTTGTCTTTTTTTATGGCTGAGTAGTGTTCTATTGTATATACATATATATATATATATATATATATATATATATATATATATATACATCTTCTTTTTTTTTTTAAAGATTTTATTTTTTCCTTTTTCTCCCCAAAGCCCCCCAGTACATAGTTGTATATTCTTCACTGTGGGTCCTTCTAGTTGTGGCATGTGGGACGCTGCCTCAGCGTGGTTTGATGAGCAGTGCCATGTCCTCACCCAGGATTCGAACCAACGAAACACTGGGCCACCTGCAGTGGAGCGCTCGAACTTAACCACTTGGCTACGGGGCCAGCCCCTATATCACATCTTCTTTATCCATTCATCAATTCTTGAGTGCTTGGGTTGCTTCCACTTCTTGGCTATTGTGAATAATGCTGCAATGAACCTAGAGGGGCATAAGTCTCTTTGAATTGTTGATTTCAAGTTCTTTGGATAGATACCCAGTAGTGGGATAGCTGGGTCATATGATAGTTCTATTTTTAATTTTTTGAGAAATCTCCATACTGTTTCCCGTAGTGGCTGCACTAGTTTGCATTCCCACCAATAGTGTATGAGGGTTCCTTTTTCTCTACAACCTCTCCAACATTTGTTTTTTGTCTTGGTAACTATAGCCATTCTAACACATGTAAAGTGATATCTCACTGTAATTTTTATTTGCATTTCCTTAATGATTAGTGATGTTGAACATCTTTCATGTGCCTATTGGGCATCTGTATATCTTCTTTGGAAAAATGTATATTCGCATCCTCTGCCCCTTTTTTGATCAGGTGTTTGTTTGTTTTTTTGTTGACTTCTGTGAGTTCTTTATATATTTTGGAGATTAGCCCCTTGTCAGATATATGATTGCAAATATTTTCTCCCAGTTGGTGGGTTGTCTTTTTGTTTTGTTTCTGGTTTCCTTTGCCTTGCAGAAGCTCTTTAGTCTAATGTAGTCCCATTTGTTTATTTTTTCTTTCATTTCCCTTGCCTGGTGAGACATGGTATTCGAAAAGATGCTGCTAAGACTGATGTCAAAGAGTGTACTGCCTATATTTTCACTAGGAGTTTTACGGTTTCACGTCTTACCTTCAAGTCTTTAATCTATTTTGAGTTAATTTTTGTCTATGGCGTAGGATAATGGTTTACTTTCATTCTTCTGCACGTGGCCGTCCAGTTTTCCCAACATCATTTATTGATGAGAATTTCCATTCTCCACTGTGCGTTCTTGGCTCCTTTGTTGAAGACTAACTGTCCACAGATGTGTGGCTTTATTCTGGGCTCTCAATTCTGTTCCATTTATCTGTGTGTCTGTTTTTGTACCAGTACCATGCTGTTTTGATTACTATAGCTTTGTAGTATAATTTGAAGTCAGGGATCGTGATGCCTCCAGCTTTGTTCTTTCTTCTCAGGATTGCTTTAGCTATTTAGGGTCTTTTGTTGTTCCACATGAATTTTAAGATTCTTTGTTCTATTTTCATGAAGAATGTCATTGGGTTTCTGGTTGGGATTGCATTGAATCTGTAGGTTTCTTTAGGCAATAGGACATTATAACTATGTTTATTCTCCCAATCCATGTGCATGAAATATGTTTCCATTTCTTTGTCATCATTTATTTCTTATAGTTTTCATTGTATAGGTCTTTCACTTCCTTGGTTAAATTTATTCCTAGATATTTTATTCTTTTTGTTGTGATTGTA
The DNA here is from genome assembly GCF_037783145.1 of Equus przewalskii. Classification (NCBI taxonomy): domain Eukaryota; kingdom Metazoa; phylum Chordata; class Mammalia; order Perissodactyla; family Equidae; genus Equus; species Equus przewalskii. The sequence continues at coordinate 119,172,441 of NC_091832.1, read as the reverse complement.
AATGGGATTGGAATACCCAGAACTGAAGAAGAGAGATGTGAGACACAGGTCTGTTTTAATATCTAGGAAAGTCATCTCTTCAGCCTGGAGAACATGATCTTGTGCTCATCATCTCACTTCTCAGAACTGAGATGCATAAAACACTATTTTAATTTGTTTTTATTTGTGAAAATAGGCAACACAATTTCGGTGGCAGTGATTATTATAACGATGCTATAAACCTCTCTAATGAAATTCCAGAGATGTTAGGGCAGCTTTATTCAGGCATAGATTGACAGAGCTGTGCATGTCAGTCCAGGGCCACAAATCCTGGGCTGTAAAGAATGAATGCTGGGTCAGGAAGGAAGCACGTATCGGGGAAACAGTATTTGTGAATAAGCATCATCATTTAAGGCACTTTAGATACAGACAACATTGATGATTATGTGAGTTAATTAACTTTAGGCCACTTGAGGTGCAGTAGACATGCAAACCTCATTCCTTGCCATCAAAGGCGAAGGATCCCTAGTTAGAAGTGACAAGCCTCATAGCTGTGACAAGATAACTTGCAATGCAAAGCGATAATCAATAAATGCAGACAAGTGCAGCTGGAGTTCACAGAAGGGACAGATCACTTTCAGACAGATTAACTAGGTGATATTTTAGTTGAATATGCAAATTAAGAGATTAAGTGTTTGTCTGCTGTCTATTGCATGCAGTGGCCTCTGCAGAGTTCTGTTCTGGAATCGAGGATATTTATGTCATAGTCTTGCTCTAGAAGAGTTTATAATCTGGTCAAGAAAATGAGTCATAAACACATAAAAAGGCAAACAACAATCAAAGATAAATTTCAAGGTGTTGCTAGAGATGATCAGGACAGAAGGCAGCTCGTGATTAGTTATGCTAACTGGTCATGCAGCAAACAATTGCTTTAGACGTTAGAGGAAGGAGGAGCTCCCTTTCCTGACCTGTTACCAGCATTTGACAGAAGAACTTCCCTTTTCTGTGCTCCAGAACTCCATGTACGCCTGGGTTCCCCCATTGCTCCAATGCTCCTTTGCTGGTCTTCATCTCTAAACACTGACGTAGGTCAGGGCTCAGTCTGTGGGCCTCTTCTCTCTTTTGTCTACATTCCCTGTTGAGGATCTCATTTGGTTTCATGGCTTTGAATCCTGTCTACATGCCAACGGTTGGCAAATGTTATTTCCAGCCTAGACATTTACCCGAAGGCTTGCTTGCTTATATCCAACACCCACTCAAATCTCCATGTGATTGTCTACAAGGCATCTCAAGTTTAACATGTCCAAAACTGAGCTCCTTATTTTCCCTTTAAAATTTGCTCTCCCTGCAGTCTTTCTCACCTCAGTCAATGACAGCTCCATTCTTCCAGTTGCTTGGGCAAAAACCCTGAGGTCATCCTTGACTTCTCTTTCCTCTTAAACCCCATGTTGGCTCTATCAGCAAATCCTATTTGTTCTGCCTTAAAATTTTATCCAGAATTAGACCAATTTTCAACTCCTCCATTACTTCTACTCTCATTTAAGAGCCCATCAGTAACCACCAAGATTATTGCACCTGCCTCATGACCCATCTCTCTTCTTCCACCCTCGTCTCTACCAAGCATTCAGAGTGATTATTTTTAAAATATCCGTCAGATTATGTCCCTCTTTTACTCAAAACCCTCCAATGGCTTCTCATCTCACTCCGATTAAAACCAAACATGCCTATGATGATCTGTGGGGTCATATGTGAGCTGCTCCCTCATCCTCTCTGACCTCACCTATGTCTGTCTTCTGGCCTCTCGGTGTTCCCTGAACAAGCCGGGAGCACCGCTGTTTCAAGCCCTTTGCTCTCACTCTTTTCTTTGCCTTGAGTGTCCTTTCCCAAGTTAACATCACGGCCTTCTCCTCCTCCTCCTTCCAGCCTTTACTCAGTAAAACCTTCCTTGACCACCTACCTCACTTTCTCTTACACTGGGTTCCCTCAGAAGCTGATCCAGATAAAAGAATTTTAAAGCAGATCATTTGTTTGAGAGATAATTCCCTGGAATAGCAGTAAAGGAATGGGGAAATGAGACGGAGAAGGAAAGGAAGACTACATAGGGTATGTTCATGAGTAGCTTACCTCTGGGGCCAATTGGGGCTCATACCCCACTGGGAGCTCTAGGGCTCTGCCCAGAGCACACCTCCGGGCTGTCCCACGTGAGCAGGATTCAGCCGCCAGTTCCCATTAGATGTTGGCCGACGGATGCTTCTGGGAGTGTTCATCCCTGACCCTCTGGACTGCCCTGTGTGTAGACAGCCAGGCATCTGTGGTCCAAGAAAGCCTCTCAGTAGAGAATCACAGATGCTCACAGCAGAAGGCCTTCAGTGTGTGCAGAACATCTAGCACCAAGGGGTGTGGGGGAGGACCCCGAAAACTGCAGCTTCCCCTTTCTCTGCTTTGTGGAGTGGAAATAACTGCTCCTTAGTTGTTTGTGAGTGACTCTAGGTGGGTGAGTCGTCGAGGAAGTCTTGGGGAAGGGACAGAGTCCACACTGGGGAAACACCCGCCAGGTGAATGCAGGGTCAGGAAGAGGGTGCAAGAGCCTGGGAGCGGAGCCGCAGGAGCAGAAGGTGTGGGCGAGCCAGCCCGTGTCAGGTGGGAGAGCGGGCCATCCCTTTCATTGGAGCAGAGGGCTCTTATAAACGTAAAAATGGCTGGAGTAAGACAAGCTAGGTCTTGTTCAGACAAACTGTCAGGTTGAGGAATTTGGAGTCTTTTCTGTAGGCAACTGGGAGGAACAGAATGTTTTAAAGCAGGGGAGCTTATCACGGTCTGTGAGCCCCATCAAACTAACCTTTCTGGAAGACAGAAAGTAGTTAAGCTGACATGGGGAAGCGGGAACGAAGATGAGCTGAGAAGCTTTTCCTGAGGCAATAGACCCGATAGAGTTTTGCGGAATGACGGAGAAAGGCGCCCTGCCTGCTGGAGGGGGGCTGTGAGCCGTCGACGCCTGAGCCCGCGTGTTGGGGGCAAGCGTGCGGTCACCCCGAGGTGTGCAGTCTGGAACTCGGCACAGTCAGTCCATGGGGCGCCCCAGGACCTGCCCCTTGCCAGGCTCACACTGTTGTCCATTCTGGGCAAACCCAGGGATACCCAGACTTTGCTGAGAGTTGAGTCTCTTCTGGAACACAGGCGCCTTAAGAATGCCAAGGCTGGGCACCTTGGGTTCTCAACAAGGAGGTGGTTGCTCAAAAAGGAAGGAAGTGAGACATTACAAGCAATATTAAAGTGTTGCAGGGACTGGCTGTTTTTCCTAAAATCCACACTCGCTGTCGCCTCCTTCCCTCTTCCGTGTGGTGCTCAGGATTCAGCGCAGCATCATGTATGAGGAGCGCCAATAAAATTATGCATGGGGAGGTCCTGCCACCTCTGGTGGAAACCCGGGCAGGGCCAGGACTTTGTCTCACACTTACGAAACGGACTTTAGGACAAACACCGTCTCTGCTCAGAAATTAGAAACTCAGTCCCAGACATTAATCTGACTTTGGCATCAGCTCCCGCTGGTCAGGCTGCTCCACCGGGAACCCTGCGGTGGGAAGAGCGGGTGGGGCGGCGCGCTCTCTGCTCCGCCCCCTGATCCTGCTGACCCCTGGGAGGATGGGCGGGAGGAGGCAGAGGAAAAGTTGGCTCCAACGGGCGCCGTCAGGTCGGCCTTACATCCTCTGGGCTTTCCAAATGTGATGATGTGGCTCCCTCACGCGTGCTTTCCTGGCTGTGTGCGTGTGTAATTCCCGCGACAGCGGTGATGGGCGAATTCTCTCTGAAGGTCGCTTGCTCCAGACTGCGTCTCTGCTCCAGCAGCAGCTCGCAGTTCCTCCCTCAGCTCCCGGGCGTCCAGGGTTACCTGCACGTCTGCCCTTCAGCATGTAGGCAGAATCAGGGACGGACTCCCACCGGCTCACAGCCACACGGGGTACACACTGGTGCATGGGAAACACTCACGCATCTTTTGCCCCCTCAGGGAGTGTAGGTTCACCCCAAGTTAGCCATCTCTTTCCTGCGGCCACAGGCTCCTTTAGGTTTCTCAGGTGTGAGGTCGACACAGGTGACTGAAACAGTCACTGAGACTTCCTTTGTAAGTTCTGCATATGGCAAACCGTCTCATCCGGGCTTTGGGTTTGGTATCTAAGGAACTGATGCTCCAAGTAAACTGGGGCAGGAAGTGTGTGATTTTAACCTTCTGTTGGATGTTTACCATCATGTGGGTTCCGAGGAGATAATCTGAGGAAGGGAACACCGTGCGCCTCAGCCTGGGTGTGCCTGGAGGGCCAGGCCGCGGGCATGAAGCAGGACAAGTGTGCAGAGCCCAGGCCCCAGAGAGCCCCTCGCCAGGGGCACTGACTTATGCATTTGGGATGGAAAACCATTGAAAATTTTAATCGAGTTCCGGTAATAGGTGTGCTAAAATAAGCGCAATTCCCCAGGGAGAAGGTTGGGAATGCCAGTGCTGGAATGACTGAATCCTGGGAAATTCAGGAAATTTTGACACTATGGACTTCATGGATATTTGTTCTGTCATACGGTTTGGCCACCATCACACACCTACCACCTCATCTTTTTGTCACACTTTTTCTCTTCTTCCTTCATTTATCATCTCAAGCAAATGTATTTTTTTTTCTTTTAGCAAAAGCATCTCCTAACTTTTCAAAATTATTTTTAGCGAGTCTAGAATTCTCCTAGTCTTTGGTTATATTATTGAAAATTAGAACTTTGCAATTGTGTTACTAAGTGGGAAAAGAATTGGTGAATGTTGAGCAAGTCATTCCCAATATCAGTAGTTTCTTTCAGATATTAGATCTGAAGGAGATGGATGTTCTGTTGACAAGGTTAAGAGTTTTGTTTGTTTTTTAGCAGGTTAGATTTTATACCTAATAAGTTCTGAGTCTGAGCATGTATACAGCAAGAAGAAAGAATAAATCCGCACACGCGTGTATACACACACACACATAAATATAGTTAAATATAATTAAATAAAATTTTTTGGCTGACTTGGGTTCATAGAAAATTTACGTATTTTTTTACATTCTCACTGGTTGCTCCAGTTTTCAAATTACTTTCTCCTATGTTTTGACAGTATAACTCAAGTGTTTATTCTCTACTCTCTTTTTTAGAATTTCCAAAGAATCACAAATTTACTGGCTCTGCAGTTCAGAAGGGCTATTCCTAGCAGTACTGTTTGTCCTCCAAGCATTTCATATAAAATTCTAAGGAGGAAAAGCCAGCAAACCTGAGGACCCCCTCCAGCCCCCACCGCGTCACTTCTTTTCTGCCCGTCCCCGAGTCAGGGCAGGTAAGAGACCCTCGCAGTGGCCCTGATCAACTCTGCCTGTTACCACGGATGTCAATAGAAGCACTTTACTTTTCTACTGTCAGTCAAACAGTGTTTGGGGTAGACTTAATCCCCGTCCTTTCTCAGAGGCCCCAGGGACTTCTCAAGTTGACGGCAGCCTCTGGTCTGCCTTCACTCTCCTCTGTGGGCTCTGACCTCTTGCACCTGCCGAGATGTCTGTCCCAGAGTCCCAACCTTACTTTCTGCAAAGGGACTGACATCTCTGCGCTGGTGCAGGTCTGTCCACATTCGTTCTCCTGGCCCAGCGTGTTTCTGGACAGTGATCAAGCCACATGGACATTTAGCAGCAAGATTAGTTAAAAGAGTTGCTGTCTGGCTGTGACATTGATTCAACTTGTAGTATGACTCAATTAGCCTGTTTAGAATCTGGCTTCACAGCAGGAAGTTTCGCACATGCAAATTAGCAGTTTTAAGAGACCTGATGAAGTAATAGTTAGTTTACCCTGAAAAGCTTTGTGATCCAGAAACCAGCTGTCTGAATAAACGCCACAGTAATTAGATAGTTACCCTGCCCTGTGGGTGCCAGGGCCTGCTGCCAACATCCTCTTTTCCACTTGCTGCTCACAAGCATCCCCCTTCTCATTTCCCTCACTGAGAAATGAAACGAACCTGGCTCTTCCCTCTCAGAAGGTCCTCACTGGGTCTCCACTTCTTATAGTTTTTTTTAATACATTTTCAGCTTTCTTCCACTTTCACTTATTTGTTACAGTCTTAATATCATTGGGCTTCGGTGGTTTCAACACTAATAATGGAGGGAACTAACTTAGGGAATTCCCCCGGGCCTCACCATAGTGCTGTGCGTGGAACTGACGTACAGACGGAGCAGATGACCAAGGTCCCATGGACTGAGCCGGACAACGTCTGGGTGCATTTGCTCCATGTGAATTCTAACGTCTAATGATGAGAGGAGAGTAACGTACGACCCAGGATGGGACCCTAGGTTGAAACGAGAGGTACTACCAAACCACACCAGATAGAAACACTGAAGTCTGTTCTAGAAACGGTTTCCAGAGAAGCGTTTGGTTGGTGTCGATCCCCACGGCCCTCGAAAGCAATGCTGTTTGTTTTCTTGTTTCTTCTACAATCGTGTTACATAACTCATGTGTACGTGTCCTGAACTTTAAGGTTGTGCGGTTTTGATCATCAAAATAGATGCCTACAAATATATTTTCAAATTGAAATCAGGGCAGCAATATCAGACTGACTGTTTTTAATCCATTGGTTATTAGAAGGAAAACAATGTTTGTAATTGCTGCTATAATTTGCCAAGACTTGTTAAAAGCCTTAAGAAATATTAATAACTTTAACTCAGTAATTACACTTAATGAAATTTATCATGAGGAAATAATCATGGATGGGAACCAGGTTTTCGCCAGGAGAGCAGTATGTAACAGTCAACGTGGAGATCTGTCTCGATCTCACAGATTTAGTGGCTGGTCACGTAGACTGCAGTATTTCCACATCATGTTGGTGTTAAAAATGGTACAACTGAGGGGCTGGCCCCGCGGCCGAGTGGTTAAGCTCGCGCGCTCCGCTACAGGCGGCCCAGTGTTTCGTTGGTTCGAATCCTGGGCTCGGACATGGCACTGCTCATCAGACCACGCTGAGGCAGCATCCCATATGCCACAACTAGAAGGACCCACGACGAATATACAACAATGTACTGGGGGGCTTTGGGGAGAAAAAGGAAAAAATAAAATCTTAATAAAAAAAAAATGGTACAACTGAGGAAAATTAGTGCCATGAAAAGATGTTCATGTTATACTAAATTAAAAAAAAAACAAATTTCCAAACATTTTTTGAAGTATATAAATCTTCTGTGTAGATGTATACACAGAGAAAGGAACAATCTGGAAGGACCTGCCTCAAAACACCCGTGGTCTTACTGTGGTTTAGGGATTGTGTCTGCTTCTTTTACTTCTCCGCCTATCTTTAATTTTCTGCAATGAACATGGACTAGTTTTATGATCATAGTTTAATTTATTTTTTAAAAGAGTTTGTTCCTAGACTTCTTTCAGTGTTCACTTTGAAAGGTGTTCGTGGTTGCAGGTCCGCGTGACACGCAGGTCGTGGTCAGCCCTCCCTGTGGCGGGTGCCAGCGAGCGTCCGGGCTTGTTAGAAAGCACCCAGCAAGCAGGGGTTCCCACGTGCACAGAGAGGGCGCGTCTGGCCTCGTCAGCAGATTTTCCAAGTATACCAATGGCCAACTGAGCACAACAGTTTGTCTTTGTAGATAAAATTAAGTAGAAAATTAGAAAATAGCCACTTAATATATTTTGAACAACCAAATTAAGTGACTGTGATTTTTTTCTTAAACCGCTTTGATCTCCGCATACTTGTTATTCAGAGCCCAGTGGAGTGATTACGGAGAACGTTTATTTACGGCTCCCACAGAGAAATAGATCATGCAAACCATAGGGATTTATTCAATTTGAATTGTCAAATTTGTATTAAGTAACTAGGTATGGGCCCAGCACTGTATTAGACACAGGAGTTATTCACATAAGTGACAAAGACAAATGTCCTGGAGGAACTCACAGTTTTGATGCAGAGACAGAAAATAACTATTTCTGACGTACATAATGGGCTTCAATACAAGCAGTGAGGACCTTATGGCAGGAGGCGAGGAAGGGCAGGAGAGAGGTTAACTCCAACCACAAGGAAGTGAGGTGGTGGCTAGAAATAAAAAGTGTGTTAGTCCCCTACTGGTTATAGGTAACAAATGAAATTCAAACTGGCTCCAATAAAAAGGCAAATTATTGGCTTCCGTAAAAGGATGTCTTCTTTAGGCAAGGCTGGATGCAGGCGACAACACCATGTTGTCAGACTTGGTCTCCCTGTCTGTGCTGACTTTATGGCGGTCAAACTCTCCACAAAGATGGCTGCTGAAGACTGAAATCTACATTCTTAGGGCTTACAATCCAGGCCCTCCTATGACCCAACAAGCACTCATTAAAACTCAGTGAGGATTCTCATTGGCTCTGCTTGGGAGCCTGCCCATCCTAACCCAATCACTGTGGCCTGCTAGGCTACTTGCCACTGTAGGGAGTGGGCAAGGGGGCAGGGCACCATGACAATGTGCTCCCAGGTCAGGCAGAGCTGGGGAGCCGTGGCTTCCCCAAAAAAGAAACATAAAGTGTAGACAGATGGGCAAACTATGGGACAAACACCATCATTACCATACTCCATCTCAGATGGGCAGGATGTTGTCAGGTAGTATGAGGGCAAAGCATGAGCAAAAGGAAAAGCTTTCACTAGGATGTAAATGCAAGGAATGCATTGAATACAGTGAGTATAAGGTGCTTGTGGGGTACAAAGTAACGGTATCCCAAAGATTACAGTGTCTGACTTGATACAGTTGTAGGTATGTTTCCCTCTATTAGACATTTGTACCTGGGGAGTTTCGCATATATGCAACTGTAAATTCAGTAATTATTCAAATGCAACGGGAACTTGCTGTTTGAAATATACCCTGTGATGAATACTTTTGTAAAGCAAAGAATTAAGTTGTCAGACAAACACTGACCTTTAATTTTTGTGTTTTGTGCATATGAATTATTATATATTGACTTCGTTTAGAATAATGTACATTTAGACTAAATCCTTTTTCAAAAATTGAATTTTTAATCCATTTAAAATGCAACTCAACCTAAGCTCTTAGAGCACTCTCTTTTTCTAGTAAATGATTAATAAATGTATATAAATGCTTCCTTGAGTTTGTGTCAATAATCATAAAATCATCTACCAGTTTTAAAAGCCTATTTGGACCAGACGTAGGTTTGCTCCTTGGCAGAGCAGTGACTAAATGTGAATTCATTTTATAATTCACAGAATCCCCCTGGGCCCGGGTCATATTGGGGATTGAAAACAGGTCAACTGATGTTTTAATCCTTTCTGTCCTTCAGAAAGAAATGGAATTAAAATCTATAGTTTTGTTGTTTGGTATTTATTGCATTGAGCTAAGATCATAAATAGAATGTAGAATTAGATCTTTGCTAAGTGAATTTAAAATCTAAGTTAGATAGATGTGTATGATTCTGACCTTGGAAAACAAATTGTAGAAGTGACAACTTAGTGAAAAACTCAGAAACAAACCAAAAAACCCAAACGGAGATGGCAAAGTCTTCTATTATTAGTGTTTTCTGGTAATGAGCTAGGGTGTGGGACTAAAACGTCAGTTTTCAATTCCAGTCCTGTCCTGAGCTTCATAATTTTGAGTGTGGCACTGCTCTTAACTCTGCCCGAATTTCCCCATCTTCAAACTGACTCAGATTTTTTAGAGAAGTCAGAATGAGATATGAAACAATAAATATGAAGCACTTTAAGTTCCTCAGAATAAAGTTTCTACAACACAACGAAATAATAATACAGTACACTATATGAATTACATCTGATCTTTTATCTCATAATGCAAATAAATTAGGGGATGAAATTTTACATCTTTTAGAAGTATTCATTTCAAAATAGGATTTTAAGTAATACACAACTAGTACATCTAAAATAAATCAATCTACAAAAATTTTATTTAGGGGCTGGCCCCGTGGCAGAGTGGTTAAGTTCCCGCGCTCCGCTGCAGGCGGCCCAGTGTTTCGTTGGTTCGAATCCTGGGCGTGGACATGGCACTGCTCATCAAACCACGCTGAGGCAGCGTCCCACATGCCACAACTGGAAGGACCCACAATGAAAGAATATACAACAATGTACTGGGGGGCTTTGGGGAGAAAAAGGAAAAAAAGTAAAGTAAAATGAAATCTTTAAAAAAAATTTTATTTATACACCCTTTCGGAAAATATATTTTGCACTATGCAAAGCTATACCTTTGTGATTTAATTAATACCCAATGCATAAAGCAATAACTTAGAATCAATAATGTGTTAAATCAGTGGTAGTCAAATATATGTGATATATGTGCCATTTAAAATTATTATTAACAAAAAGAGCCATATAATCACTATATGCCTTGTGATATTTTGTATAATATTAAATATACTTTAAATATAGAAATAAAAAGCCTTGAATACCCATAGATTTCAGGCAAACAGCCATATACGCCCTATCCTAGTAACGTGAGTGCTTAATGAAGGAACATTTTGTGACATATTGGGTTAAAGTCCTATGAGCTAATAAGAATTGCAACATAATAATGTAGTATGGAGATATAGATAATTTCAGAATACATAAAAAAAGGGAAAAAACGGCATAATCCTATATTGAAATAAACCCACTACATACCATCACAGGCAATTTGATTGCAAATAAGGCTGGGAGTTACTTGAGGACAAGACTGATGACAGGAAGGTGAGGAATTTCCTAAGGAAGTTGAAAGAAATGTGCACAGCAAGACCATATTGCATAAGAAATAGCTGACATAGGCACCAACTTTTAAACAAGGTGCAATGTGATGTACTTCTTCCCTGTTTAACAACAGACTATCTTTACCAAAATAATACCCACGCCCAGTATGGGGAACAAGAGTTGGGTCCATGTCAAAAAGGGATGGGATGAAAAGCTGAGCAGCCTGCCTCCTCCCTCCCCCTAAGTAGACCCAGCACACCCAAGGGAACAGATGCTGCAGCATGAGAAAGAAGCTGCAGCTGTTGGCCTTTGTCACCAGAATTCCTCCAGGTCTGTCTCTTATCCCATATCCATTGCTCCCAATTTCCCTCAATTTCTCTGCTCCCCCCCCCTTTTTTTTTTTTTTTTTTTTTTGCTCCTTAGCTGAATTTGCTGTCTCTCTCTTGCCCCCAATTTTGCTGACCTGTTTTTGGACCAGCAGCTCTGCTTTTCACCTTTGAAGCTCCTCCGTGACTTGATTAGCGGTGACTTGGTTATCCACCTAAGACCGCACACACAGTAAACCATGGATGAAAGGCCCCTCTCCTATTCCCTGTGGTAGCCCAGTGGAGCCGGTGCCAATCTGGCCGTGACCTAACTAGACACTGTTTGATCGTGAAAGGAATTCTGACTTAAACTCAAGAGAAAGATTTTGTGTAACACCCAGCAAAATTAGGACACATACCTCACCAAACTCTACTTAGCTTCTAAGCCGGCCATTCCTCTTCCGGCCATCCAATGCCTATGACAGAGTTTGGCTTCTATTACAGTTCTTGGTACACGGAAGACCCTCAGGAAATATTTAATGAAAGGATGGATAAATGAATAAACAAATTATTAGAATGATTATGTTGGTTTTTGAGGGTGTGCATGAAGTTACAAAATATGAATCTTTGCTTAGTAGAACATGTTTGGTGAAGATTTCCATTCACATTTCTTTTAAGAAAAAAAGCAGGAAGCAGCTCAGCATACCTGTTTGTCATCGCTTTTAGAACATCTGTGGTTTTAAAACAGCTTTGAAAATAGGTCCCTGTCTAGAATGAGGTCTGACTCCTGCTGTATAAGCAGTAGAGAATGCTAAATTCATATGCACTAGGACATACCCTCAGAGAGGGCAGTTAATAAAAGTACTGATTAGGTGGCCCAAATCTTCTCCACGCTCTGGTTCTTCCAGAAACATGGAGATGCACACTCAACTTGTTAAGACTTAGCCAAAATAAAGAAAGAGAGGGAACAGATGCACCATCCCAATTTCTTGCATGAGAAACTGCACATTTACTCTAGAAATCGCAAATAAGAATGTTTACAGAAACGGTTGGTGGAAGCAGCACGGGCTGGCACATGACATGCTCGCTGTGCAGCAGGAGGAAACACCCTGAACCCAGTGCGCCTCTCCATCAGCTGGTGCTCAGTGTTTGTGTTTCTCCAGATCGATCGGCTGGACGTGGACAGCTTGTTTAGCAACATTGAATCCGTGCATCAGATATCAGCCAAGCTGCTGTCGTTGTTGGAAGAGGCCACAGCAGACGTGGAACCGGCCATGCAAGTAATCGGTATGTTTATTCTCTTCTCCAGCTCGACAATACAACAGGAAATAATATTTTAATAACCTCCCTTTGCTTCGGTTTTGTGTCTCTGACTCACCAAGCTTCCCAGGAGATACATAAATGCTCAACCCATCTTCAGGCTCACTGTAATTACACAGACTCTGTACTTATTTTCAAATGGGTTTATATCCATTTGCTCTAGTCCCTCAGTAGCACTAAGCACACCATTTGCTTTTTAATTGTCAATGTTTCAACCTCTTTGCCTTCCAGATGTTCTCTCATTTTGTTTTATGGTTAACATTTACTTGATCCTTAAAGAATTAAATATATAAATACTTTAATAGCTTTACTGATTTTAGTCACAATGTAGTTCAGATCTTATGCCTATGAATCCATTGAGTTTGGGGTTGTAAAATCTTTTTGCATGAAGAGTTCATATGATTTATAAAACACGTATACAAGTTCCACTTTTCTCATGCTTTTCCTTTTTTCATATATTATTTGCTTTCCAAATATGTTTTTACTCTCAAACAGTCTTAGGTTATTCTTTAAGTCTCGTAAGACTTTTTAAAGAAATACAGAGATATCATTGGAAAAGTGTTGAGCCAAATTTTTATTCTCTCCATTTCTTGGATGTTTCGAAGGGATACTGTGTTGTAAAACTCTTTGAAGGCAGTTACCACATCCAGGATATCCCACCCATAGTGTCACATAGGCTGAGAATGCTCAGAAACTTCTTTAAATCATTTTTCTATTTCACACATAATATGTATATATGCTCATTACAAAAATATTAAGACAATTCAGGAGCACAGAGTAATACAGTCATGCGCCACGTAACATTTCAGTCAACGATGGACCACATGTATGGCGGTGCTCCCATAAGATTAGCACCATAGCCTAGTTGTGTAGTAGGCTCTACCATCTAGGTGTGTGTAAGGACACTCTATGATGTTCACAGAATGATGGAATAGCCCAAAAGTACATTCTCAGAGTGCATCCCTGTTGTTACGCAACACATGACAGTACGTCTCTCCAATGCACTCTTCCCCATCAGTCATCACTGTCATCAGTTTGACATGGATCCTTTCTTTGAGACACACAAACATCTTATATCTTTATTCATTATGTCTTCTATTTGTTCATGGAAATCAGTGGTATAAAAATGACATGAAATTGATCTTGTTTAGTATTTGTAGAAGACCCAAAGTTTAATAAGCAAGGCTGATCTTATACAAAGGTGAATCAACTTGGCTACCTGTGGTGTTTTACAGACCAAAAGGCCAGGCCACCTGAAAAGGTTCTCCCACAGACAGGTTTAGATGCAATCATTCCTGGTGATTAAATGTCCCCATTATGTACTGAATGTTTGTGTTCCCCCAAAACTCCTAAGTCAAAGCCCTAACCCTCAGTGTGATGGTGCTTAGAGATGGGCCTTGGGAGGGTTAGGGTCAGATGAGGTTGTGAGGGGGTTTCCCCCAGGATGGGCTTAGTGTCCATATAAGGGAAGGAAGAGAGACCAGAGCTCCCCTTTCTCCCTCTCCGCCATGTGAAGACTCAAGAAGGTGGCTGTCTGCAAGCCAGAAAGGAGCCCCACAGCAGGACCCGAACCTGCCAGCACCTTGGTCTTAGACATCCAGCCTCCAGACCTGTGAGACTCTGTTGTCTGAGCCACCCAGTCTGTGGTTTTTGTTATGGCAGCCTGAGCTGACAAACATATTTTCCAACAAATTATAAAAATATTTTCTACAGGAAGGACTCTATTCATTATCTCTTTAGTGTAGATTCATTGGCCGTTCATTAATTAACTCACTCAATGAGTAGTTATTAAGCAGGAGCATGTCCAAAGAATAAGGTGCTGTGTGGCATTACTGGGTATCAAAAGATGAAAGAGATCCTCAAACAGCTCCTCAGATTGAAGGTATTTGTGTAAAGTGCCATCAGAGTATTCTCTACACTACTGCAGGACTTCGGAGGACAAAGAAAATATTCGTTTATGGGGAATCAGAGAAGGATTCTTGAATTGTTACTTTGGCTTAAAGGTTTGGGTCAGATTTCAACAAGTGGGGTCCAGCTCAGGAAGACTATGCAGAAGTGACAGCATATACAAAAGCATGGACAGCCAATGCCACAGGGAGTCTGTGCGGGAAACTTGAGTGATCAAGTCAAGCTGGAGTGAAGGATTCAGGTGGGGGAGGAGTGAGAAATGAGTCTGTGAGTGTAGAATAGGGACAGACTGTATTTGGAACCAAAGTTTGGAATTTACTCTGCAGGTAATGAGAAGCCATTAAAAGATTTTTCTTCAAGGGTGTGAGGAGACACAAAAGTTTCTGGAGAAAGAAAACTATGGTGGGTATGAATAGAATGGAGACAAGGAGAAAAGGAGTCTTAGAGCAGTCAACAGCTGCTGTAGATAGTACAGGCCATGGTAACAAGCGTCTGGGCTCAGGCAGATTCCCTGAGAAGAGAAAGTAGGTCAGATGCAAGAGAAATGGGGAAGAAAGTGTAACCAAGATTTGGGGGGGCTGGCCCAGTGGCATAGTGGTTAAGTTCACACACTCTGCTTCAGCAGCCTATGGTTCACCGGTTCTGATCCTGACCGTGGACCCACACATCGCTCATCAAGCCATGCTGAGGTGGTGTCCCACACAGAAGAACTAGAACGACTTACAACTAGGATATACAACTATGTGCTGGGGCATTGGGGGAAATAAAAAAAGAGAAAGCTTGGCAACAAATGTTAGTTCAGGGCCAATCTTCCTCACAAAAAAAAGCATGCCTTTAGAAAAAAAGATTTTGGGGTTGGCTGCATGTGCTGGAGTCAAAGACAATTCCAGGTTTAAAGAGACACGTGTCCTGATTTGCCTAGATTGGTCAAGCATTCAGTCCAGTTTAGCATTTGTCCTGGATTTCCTGCTTTTTAAAGGAGGATCATTATTATAGTTGCATTACAGGAGTTTTGGTAAGACCTCCACATCGTCTGTCCTGGTGGGTGTAAGAGGCAGGTGCATCGACAGAGTTCTCATAGTCACACTCGGGGAACTCTGACAAATGGCCCATAGCTCCTTTCCCAAACCTTTCTAGTCTCAAGGAAACTCACATCTTCCTTTGAAGGGCGGCGTGCAGGGCACCGGCAGGTAAAATGATGACACTTGGACACGAGTAGCTAGCAACAGCTACTGCCCCCCTGTGCTGGCATGGGGGAGATGTAGTTGAAGCTACAGATCCTGCCGTCCCCTGGGTGCAGCAGCGTGGGTGTCACGGCCCCGCTGGGGGCCCGCGCCATGACCTGTGAGAGGCATGGAGCCACCAGAGTAACAGTCAGCGGGTTTAGTGGGACGTATAAGGGACCAAAGATTAGGTGCAAGTGAACCGTGTGTGGGCGGTGGAGGCTGACCAGTCCTGCTGCTGAGTCGGAGGCAGTACGCTCATTTACCTCAGGATGTAAATCTGTAGCTCTTTATTGTCTGGCTATGCTTATTTTATTTTGCAATAAACCCGTTCAGAAGCAAGGGTTTAATGTATGCATGTTTAATAAGAGTTAAGTGTTGATTTTCTGTTTCTCAAGAAAGTTGATGATGAGCGTGTATCACAGGAAACACACCGTTCACACAGGCCCCAAGGCTGTCACTGACCGCAGACCAGCAGAAGGCAGATCTGCTGGAGAGACAGCCACTGCACATCAAAAGTTAGCCACTGTTTTAAAAACACTGTGCCTGTTGTTTTAAAGCATACCTGGCACCTGCTGCCCCTGCTGTTGTCCCTGCTGCTGCTTCCACGCAGAACCTTCTTCCCGACCTGGACCCACTGGTTGAATCTGACCTGTGCCTTGAAGCCCGAGGGCATGAGGTTTAACACACGCAGCTGCAGAAGGTGTGTTCACGTGTCACTTCACGCACACGACTTCAGTTAGCTCAGATGACAGTGACCCTAAATTAATTTCTCTCATCTTTAGTTCTGAGTTTCCTTGGGTGGGTGAGAAGTGGACAGCAATGGCTACTAATGAGTTGACACCATTAGCAGAAGAGTTTGCCGATGGTTAAATTATGACAGTTTTACAATAGTGTGAGCAGATGAATTAAATAGAAAATCGATTAACTCCAATAATGCTTCAGAAATGTTTAACCCAATTCACAGAATCAAAGAAAAGCTGTTGGAAGCTTACTGTGTCAAAGGTGAATTTTCTGGCCTTATTGTAAATGCTAGTGTAACTTTAAAAGTTAAACTTGTGAAGGTAAATGATGATATGAATACGTATTTTGCTGGAGCACAGCATCACAGTGAAATAATGTTTTTACTTAAGTAAAAACTCTGTGGAACAGAAATGTACTCAGGCTTGGTGGAGGTGCCTATGTAATGAAGCTGTGCTTTCTGTTAACTGAAATGGTAATTGTAGTCAAAATTCACAAATAATCTTAGATAATCAAAGTTAGACTGAACTATGTTTAATATTTGGAGGATAAAGTTGATATTAGTTTAAAAAATAATCTCTTGCATGACAGTACCCACATTCTTTGCTGCTAGCCACTAACCAGCTTTTAGAAATTGCATTTTATTCGAAATCAGTTAGAAGTCTTTAGGTAAGGTATTCAACTAACAGAGGGCAAAAATAACTTCGGCTTTTTAATCTTTACAATTTGCAATTATTGAAAACAAAATCGCAGATGGGAAGACATTGAAATTTATCGCTACAAAAACAAGGAATTAGCTGGAAAAAAAATTAAACAATGAGAGTTTGTATTGTGTAAAAGATCTAATTTTGAAATTCTGTAATTATATTTTGGAAAACTTGACTTATGGAAAGAAGTTTTTGATGCAGTTCTTATTTAATAAGATAAATTTATATCCTGTACCAGATTTTGCAATATCTACATCTAGAAAAAATATTCAAAAATCATAAATAGAAGCAAGTTATTTGGTGAGCTTTATTGTCCAAAAATAGAGGAAAAAAAGAATCTAAATGTAATTAAAAAGACGGTACCTGTGAAAACATTTTAGCTCAAATATTTACACATTTCAATACAGAGAAATATATAATCAGAATTTTAATACCTTTCATTTAGCATAATTTTCTCTTGAGCTTATTAGGTGCCTCTGTGCTTATAGGAGAATATTTTCCTGTTAAAAATATTCTGGTTTACATATTTGAGAAGCAAAATAATAACACTAGTATTGAGTTTTAATCCGTAGACTAAAATAAATACAGAGTCCATACTGATATAAATAAATGAAGAAAAAGGAAAGCTCTTCCTTACAGTAGATTTCAATGAATAAATATAGAAGGAAAGAGGAAAATAGAAAATCACCATTAGGCAAACACTGCAGTCATAATTATTGCAGACAAAATCTATTGATTGATGCTGGATTTAGAGGGTGAAAGTTTGAGAAGATATATACTTTTCATAGCTTTAAAGTATCTCCTAAGTAATCATTAACCTCAAAGAGAAGGATGGGGCGCTGGCCCTGAGGCCAAGTGATTAACTTCACGCACTCTACTTCGGCGGCCCAGGGTTCATGGGTTCAGATCCTGGATGCGGACCTACACACCACTCATCAAGCCATGCTGTGGTGGCATTCCCCATAGAAGAGCTAGAATGACCTACAACTAGGTTATGCAGCTATGTGCTGGGGCTTTGGGGAGAAAAAAAAGAGGAAGATTGGCAACAGATGTTAGCTCAGGTCCAATCTTCCTCACCAAAAAAAAAAAAAAAACGCATGAAAAAAGTCTTGTGTGAATGTATGAACATATTGAAAAAAAAGAAAGAACAGGGTTGGCCCAGTGGCACAGCAGTTAAATTCTCACGTTCTGCTTTGGCAGCCCGGGGTTCCCCAGTTCAGATCCCGGGTACAGACATGGCACCACTTGGCAAGCCATGCTGTGGTAGGCATCCCACACATAAAGCAGAGGAAGATGGGCACGGATGTTGGCTCAGGGCCACGCTTCCTCAGCAAAAAGAGGAGGATTGGCAGCAGATGTTAGCTCAGGGCTAATCTTCCTCAAATTAAAAAAAAAAAAATTTTTTTTTTAAAAAGAAAGAGAAGGATGGTAACTTTATGGTGAGAAAGTGGGCAGAGACCACCTTCTCCAAGTGATCAAGGTCAACAATACCAGGCAATAACACATATGACATCCTGAACCTTGTGATACAATGTGCTGAGGGGGACATGATCACGTCTGTGGTACTTTTGTCCAAAATATATGCAATCATGAGAAAACATTAGACGTCAGCAGACAAACTCCAAAGAGGGACCCTCGACAAAATAACTGATCAACACTCTTCTAAATGTCGAGGTCGTTAAAGATAAGGCATGACTGAGGAGCCGTGGTCCTTAAAGACCGCAGAAGACTAGGAGGAGTAACAGATGAACACGAGCGGAGCCTGGATGGATCCCAGGTCAGTGAAAGAACATTAGTGCTGAACTTCAGATAAAGGGCTCAGTTTAGTTAATAGTGTTGAAGCAAACTTCGTCTCCTTTTTGGGGATGATTGTCCTATGATAACGGAAGTTGTTAACAATGGGGAAGCTGAGTGAGGGACATTTGGAAACGATCAGTACTATTTTTACAACTTTTCTATAAGAATAAAATTAATTCAAAATAGAAAGTTAAAAGTATTACAGTTTACAGAGAAAACTCAATTGAAGCTGTTTGCAATTTCAAGTTTGCTAACCATAATTTGCAACTTTGAGGAAGGTTACAGAAAGATTTACGGAAAAAATAAAATGGTAAGGCCATATTTGAAAAAGAAAGAGCTGGAGTCCTATTCTAATGTCCCCACCCTTTACATCTGGGCTATCCTTGTGACTTTCTCTGACCAATAAAATGTGGCAAACGGATATTCCACAATAGCCTTGCGACATCCACTCTCTGCTAAGGGAGAGAAGGGTCAGAGCAACGACTGGTCATTCTGATCGGCACAGCCGTGGCCGTGGACATGTGCGAGAGGCGCTCCGGGACCAGCTGGCCTCGGCGACAGCCTGCAAACACGGATAACCGCATCAACAGCACGGGGAGACGAGCCTGCCCAGCCGGGCCAGCCCTGCTCACACTGTCAACCCAGAGAACTGCGAGCAAACCAACAGTGTGGCTGTAAGCCTTTAAGTTTTGGGGGGAATTTTTTTTCTGCAGCAACACCTAAATAATACAGAGTCACAGAAAAGAGATTAATTAATCCAACTCAGATGATGAGGAAGGTGACTTTTGAGCTTGGATGTGAAAGAATTAGAAAGGTGGAGATTAGAGCAAAAGACTTTCTAAATGACAAACGGCTTGGAGGCCCCTGGGCAGGAGAGTCTGGGAGCCCTTGTAAAGGACCATAATCCGCCGTGGAGCCCAGCACCAAGGAAGCTCCAGGACCAAGCGCAGCAGCCGTGACATCAGTACAGGGCTCACCGGCAACCTCCATCACAACTCCTCAGCTCACATTTCAAAAGATAAACTGATTTTTGGTGAGATTCCCCAAACCACATTACCACAAAACGAAAAGCACAGGTGTCGCATTTGCCTGTCCTTAGATGGCACACCTGAGAGTTTGCGACTCACAGCCTGGCCCCAAAGCGGAAACTTTCCTGATCCCCAGTAAACCAGGGGGAGGGTTTACTCAGTGGTAAACTCGGGGTTCGGATGAGGTTCAGGTTGAAGCACAGAGAGTGTGTCTGTAGATCTGAGAGTCTGCCTGGACCATCATGCCAAGACAGAAACTGGGTTTTGAAATCTTGACTTAGGCAGGCTGTCTAGACGGGGAATGGCTCTAAATCCTTAGAGCTGGGAGTGTGAGACGTGACTCTCGTTTCCACTTAAACTGAAGATCATTCTGTCAGAATTTAAGAAAATAGCGAGCAAGGACAAAGCAAGTCAGACAAGAGCATAGAGTTGAAGGACACACAGGCTTCGAGATTGCTGACTCAGGGTTACATCCTGGCTCATCCATGACCAGATGTGGGATCTCGGGCCAGCAACAAAACCTCATTTCTCATCTGGAAATCTGAGGCAGTAACACGGACAGCAGAGAGTGTTTGTGAAGAGTGGATGAAACCGTGTACAGGTAATGATAGCCCAGTGCCTATCCTTGATAAATGTCCAATACGTGATGTTACTACCTTGTTCTTTTCCTGAGAATATTAAATTTATGCATCTATTTACAAAGCTTGATTTCTTATGTATGGAACAATCAAATACAATGTGACTTCTTTCAGAGGTCGTCCTCATGTTTTTCAAACAAATCAGGTTTGTGGACGTGCGTGGTTTCTCAGTGCTCCCAATCGCTATGCATCTTGATAATTCATGTATCTAATTAGGTGACACGTTTTCTTCTATGAAGGGTGATTTAACATATCAAGCATCCTCTCCACGTGTGGCAGAATGAACAGCAATTGTAGGAGGCACTTCCCAAGGACAGCCCTCGGCGAACCATGCCTCCTGGGATTTGTGCTGCCGTGGTCTGGTCCCATACTGACTCTGGACTGGCCCCGAGACTCGCTAACTAACGATGCAGTGGAAGTGACCCATTCTGGCAATGGGCTGAAGCCTTAAGAAGGGTTGGCAGTTTCTAGTCTTGTGATCTGGGAAGCCTGCCGTCTGAGAAGTCCAGCTACCCTGTGGGAAATACCACATGGAGACAGGTTGGACCCGAGACTATGTGGAGTGGGAAAGTGGCCCTGCTGCCCCCGCGTCCAGCTGATGCCAGCCTTCCCTCGTCCCCGCCGAGGCACCAGACCCATGAATAAGCCATCTTCACTGTCCAGCCAGTTAAGCCCTGAGTGGACGGCAGCCCCAGCTGACATCAGGTGGGCAGAAGAACCAGACAGCTGACCCTGTTGACCCACAGGATCCTGAGAGAAAAATCAAATGGTCGTTGTGTTAAGGTCCTAAGTTTTAGGGTGGTTGGTTACTCTCCAGCTGATAGCCACACAGGGCTTGTGTCCTCGGGGCATTTGCAACAATGTTGGAATGTTTCAAAGTATCAACAAAAGCCTGGGTCATGAAGAGTTTGCATCTACTTTTCGCGCCTCCCTCAGCACACTGTGCTGGGACCAGAGCTGAAAGAAGGTCGTGGTGGAGGACCCCCAGCGTCCCGTGTGCCTCCTCCTGAGGGTGAGCTGATCCTTGGAGAGGAAGACCGTTTAGGGCTCTCTGTCCTTTGCGGGTGAAGTGGGTGACAGCTGTTGCTCCATGGCAGCACGTTGCTCTCCTGAAGCCGCGTCTCCTGTGTGTCCCCACAGCAGGAATCTGTGCCTTACGCAGGGGTTTTGTGAGAAGAGTACCGGTCACTGACCATTCCTCCTGTCCCGATGCCATGCGGGAGACGTCACAGAGGAGCTCCCCTGAAGAATTGTTCTAGTATTATGGTCACACTCTGTGCATGTGTGTGTGTGTGTCTGTGCGTGTGTTATCAGGTCACAGATGGGCTGGAGCTGGTGAATTCTGGCCAGCGGGGCAGGTTGGGAGAGTCCCAGGCCTGCACACCAGCATGTGTAAGGCCAGTAGGGGGACCCAGAGGCAGAGAGCTCAGGGTGTTTCCTTCCGGATGTTGGCAGTAATGGGAGACCTGTCAGCCTCAGAGAACAGGACAGAAAAAAGGGGATGTTTCAGGGTCAAGTACACATACAGCCACACAAGAAAGCAAAACTCAGCAGGAGGCAGTCCCCAGGGTGCCGCGTGGGGTTGGGCCACGTGGGTCTGCTGAGTGAGCTCACGGAGGCTTAGTGACAAGCCCTACAGCTCCGTTCTCTGAGCACAATATCGAGTTCTAGGAGGCTGTGCTGATGGACTCAGCTGGCAGAGGTCAGTGGCTTAGCTGAGCAGTCAGATTTGAACGGAGCTGTGAAAAGTCGGATATTGCACAGAACACACATGGAAATAAAATCCTAAATCCCATGACTGTCAGTGCTATAAGCCCCTGTGTCTGGCCGTGGCACCACCGGCTTGCAGCGGGTGTGGGGGACAAGTCACAGGATCAGTACAGACTGCACTGGCCCGCCTGGAACAGAGACCTCGCCAAAGGGGCTTCACCAAAAAGGGGCTTTTTTCTCATGTAACAAGAAATCCATCATTCAGTAGTCCAGGACCAGGGTCGCTGCCTGCCGGCTCTTTGCAGGCTTTTCTGTCACAGAACTTGACTTGGGGCGTTTGTCCTCATGGCCTCCACATGGCAACTCCCCTGCTGAGCTTTACTTCCCGCAGCAAGGGGGCAAACCCTCCTCTGCCCAAGCGTTTCCCCTCTGGAGGAAGAGAAGCCCTTCCCAGAGACTGCTGCCCACATCTCGTGCCTTCACCTCACACCCGCAGCATGTTGTCATCACACCCACACTATGTCGCTATCACACACACACATGCACACACGCACACTGGCACACGTACTCGCCACTTTTAACAGCCAGAGATTTCAGGAAAGGTCAGTATTTTCAATTGGATTCCTTGCTGGTCCAACTTCTGTTCCTTTGGAAGAAGGAAGAATGGATGAGTAACTAGCAATGGTTGCCGCGTGCGTTTGTTATGTTTCGGATGGGGTAGCAGCACACAGGACGTGGGGCGCAGCCCTTGAGAACGTGAGCTCCATGAGGCAGGGACTCGTGTGTCTTGTTACAGTTGTGTCCCCAGCACCTGGAACCCGTTCTCGATAAGAACTGCCCGGATGAGTGGAACGAGTGGAGGAGGAGGTGACGAGGAGCCTGGTCCCTTGGCTGGCACAGAGGGAACCCAGTGGTGGCTGTGATCAAGTCTGCCCGTGGTCTCCCACGCCATTTTCAGAGGCTGGCAGGCAGAATAGAGCAACCAGCTGCAGCAGAGCCACCGTTCTCAAGGGAGGCGTTTGCGAAGGTGTGATACCTGGAGAACCGTGGACTGGACTAAGAGCAGGGTCCTCAGGGTTGTCAGCCTTGAGCAGGGAGGCTTTTGTGCCTCTTCCTAATCCAGCCAGCAGAAACCATAACTTTCAGCTCTCAGAGAGCCAATGTTTTCTTTTTTTATTAAGCTATAACTGACATAGATAACATTATGTTAGTTTCAGATGTACAACATAATGATTCGTTACGTGTGTATATTATTGCAAAATGATCACCACAAGAAGTCGTGACTCCTGCAGGCAACGTTTACTTTCCCAACCTCTTCCTCCTCCCCTCCCCTTGTCACTCCACCCTCCCTGGAGGACAGAAGGACGCTAGAAAGACAGGAAGAAAACGTGCCATGGTCTGGCATTTGGCTCGATAATCTGCCGCCGTGTTTAGTCCCAGCCGCTGGACGCTCGCCCAGGCAGGATAAGCGGACCTCGGGGAGCTCTCCCCAGAGCTCCTGGGTTTTCAAGCTCCAGCACAGCTCTTTCATTCGCAGACGGCGCATTCACTCAGTTGTGGGTGACACTGCAGGAAGTGACACCAGAGACTCAGATTATCTCACCCAGATCTGGGACCTTCCTTCCAGGGAGGGGTCATCTCCACCCTCTGTCCTCACAGCACCCACCCTCTTCTGTGTATTCTGAATGCTCTGTCTTGACAAACAAGTTTTACTTAGAACCATAGAACTTTCTTTTGTGATATATCTTAGGCCATAATTCACACTTAAGATTTTAACTAAAATTCTCTTTTAACACCATTGTGGTTGTTTTTTAGAGCTGAATTTATTACATATTTTTGTCTTGCTAATATAAGTAACTTCCTACTTTAAACTCTTTGTCTTAGTCAGTTTGGGCTGCCATAACAAATTACCACAGACTGGGGCTTAAACAACAAGCGTTTATTCCTCGCGGCCCTGGAGGCTGGAAGGCTGAGATCCAGGCGCCTGGTTCCTGGTGAGGGCGCTCCTCCTGGGTTGCAGACAGATGCCTTCTCCCTGTGTCCTACATGGTGGAGAGAGAGAAAGCTCTGGGGTCTCTTCCTCTTCCTATAAGGACACTAACTCCATCACGGGGCCCCACCCTCACGTCCTCATCTAAACCTAATCACCTCCCACAGCCCCACCTCGTGATGCCATCACACTGGGGTCAGGGCTTCAATGCATGGACTTTAGGAGGAAACAAACCAGTCAGTCTGTAACATTCTTCATAAGTCACACTTCACAGAATACATATAATTTTTTAACATTGACACCTGAGCTAACATCTGTTGCCAATCTTTTTTTCCCTTCTTTTTCTTCTTCTCCCCAAAGCCCCCCAGTATGTAGTTGTGTATTCTAGTTGTGAGTGCCTCTGGTTGTGCTACGTGGACGCCACCTCAGCGTGGCCTGATGAGCAGTGCCATGTCGGCGACCAGGAGCTGAATCAGCAGACCCCTGGCCACCGAAGCAGAGTGTGTGAACCCAAACTCTCAGCCACGGGGCCAGCCCCTCACATAATATTTTCATAGAATTTTTGAATAAAATTTTACAGATAGTAAAGAGGGAGCCTTCAACTAGTCATGATTTCTTCCGAAATATTTCCATACGAAAAAAGAGAAAAGCATAGTGTGTTGATTAGCATCAAGTTCAGCTGGGAGAAAGAGAAAACAAAACATTGCTGGCTTAAATAGGACAGGTGTTCGTCTCTCTCACGTAAAAGTCCAAAGGCTTGTGTTCTGGATGTGTGACTGCTCTGCTCCACAAGGCCTCTGGGATGTACGCTTCTTCCCGCTCACAGCCCCGCTCAGCCTTCTCTTCATGAGCAAGGTGGTGTCTAGGGTCCAGGGAGCAGAATGCAGGAAAAGATGGAGAAGAAGGGGTGAAGGGCGAGCTAGCTGCCTCTTAAAGGAAGTGCCTGGATATTGCCCCAGCGTGCCTACTTACATCCCATTCGTGGACATTAATTACATGGCCACACCTTTTGCAAGGGAGGCTGGGAATGTAGTCTTTATTTGGGGCATATTGCTATAGAAAAGGGGGGACTGAGACTGGAGGACAAAGGCAGCTCTGTCACCCACAAACTTATTCCACCTCCCTGCAGTCTCCCTCACTGTGTTGTCCTGGCTTCACGGACACCAACCCTGGTTTCCTCTCTCCTCTCTGGCTGTGGCTTCTCAAGCTTCTCTGCAGACTCTTCCTCTTCTAGGCTCCTCTCAATGCTAGCGCTCCCAGCGTTTGGTCCTCAAGCCCCCTTCTCTTCTCACTCTGTGGACTTTCTTGCATGACCACATCAAATTCGTGGCTTCTGCTACTCAAGTTCACATACCTACATCTCCGTCCTAAATATTTTTCCCCTGAGTCCAGACTCATATATCCAATTCCATAAAGGACTTCTCCACCTGAACATACTCCGGGGGACTCACACTCACTACATTTAAGTTAAACTCTTTGTCTTTCTACCTAAACTCTCTCCTCATCTCCTCATCATTGTCTACCCACATGCCTCCTGAACCCAGAATCCTGGGACTTGAGTGGAATCATCCTCGTCCTCCCTCCCACATGTGCGCTGTCCGTTTCCTTCTCTCTTCTCCATCCTCCCTGCTTTTGCTTCAGTGATTACAGCCAACATCTCATGTGCGTGTGCACACGCCAGCTGCTGATGGAAGTACACTACACAGCTCGTTATTTATTTCGTGTGTTTCTACTCAAGCCTTTCAATTGGCTTCTCTTCTCCAGTCTCACTAACTCCTTCCCCAAATTCCATCTTTCCTATGACTAACCACCAGAGTAATCTTTCTAAAACACAATCTAGCCGTGTTAGTCTGCTGCTAAAGTCCACCAGGACTTCTCCATCACCTTCAGGCTGAAGGTCCAACGCCTTAAGGACACACGAGGTCCTTCACGATCTGGCGCCTGCCTACCAGCATGAGCTCTTCTGAGACTTTCCCACAGACATGGCACCACCCACCATCCTGGACCACCTGCAGTTTCTGCACAGACCTTGCTCCCTCACATGTCTCTCTGCTTCCTTGCTCACTCACAGCTCTGATTTCAAGGGCAGGCTGCTATGGAAATAGCTCACAGGTCCTCAAGAGCAGAACAAGTGGCGCTCTGTGTTTTCTCTCTCTGTTATCAGACTTCTCACATAGTGCAGCGGTCAATGAGGGTTTACTCTGCTCTCTCCCTTCCTGGCCTTCGTGAGTTCCTTGAGCGATGTGCGGATTCTTATATCTGCAGTACCTATCAAAGTGCTTGGTGCCTGATAGTCACTCATTAAATAGTTGCCAAATAAAGATGAAGTAAAGAGCATAACTACCTCATTGCCTTTTATGCCATATTCCTAATCAAGGCCTGGGACAAGGAGGTCTCTTGGATATCATTGGTTTTACCCTGTTTACTTACCAGCAGGGGAATTCGTCCTAGAATGAGGTCAGAATAATACAGAGGCCACATCATTTGGTATGGCTCATCTTGCAGATGGACATGAGGGTCTAGAAACAAAGAGGAGGCAGGCAAGAAGAGGAACATGAGCACCCGGGTATTTACGTCAGTGAACGGAGCAATCTGCAACACGGGAGCAGCAGTTCCAGGGCGTGAAATATGCTCAATAATATGGGGAGTTGTTTTTAGAGGAGATAACTAAGGAAAAAAGGGTGCATTTTTTTCTCCTCTTCATGGCGATTGCTTTTTGGGGAAGTCAATGCAGACATTCTTGGGTTGTAGAATTTTTCAAAAGAAGCGCACGCTAGTTATATTTATTTTATAGGATTCTGGTGCTTTTGTGACAGGCAGCCAGAAGTGAAATTACCTTCACTGGTCCTGGCTCAGTCCCTTCTCCCCTCCTAATCATCTCTTCAAGCCCACACACATTAGACGGAGCAGTCGTCCTTCACCGCTAAAGAAACGCAGCTGAGAGGCGCGTTACCATGGAAACACAATCACGTTTTTGCTGCAAGACGCATGGCTTCACCTGCACTATTATGAAGCGGAATACATTGGGGGCCTGGGAGGGAATCAAGTATTCTGCCCACCGGTGCTGCACTTGGCCTTTGGGTGAATAAATGACTTTCAATTAGAGAGCTTAAATATCTTTTAACTTTAATAATTGTTATTAGAGCCCCAACAGAATTTTGCTTGGAAAGAGTAAAAACTCCGACTCTCTGTTAAGGAAAGAGCTATAAATTCTTTTAAATGAGACCACTTCTGTTAAAGAGAATACACAGGAATTTACAATTAATGGTTTCATTGTGTGTCAAATAAATGTCTTTGTCCTCTGCCTTTTGACTTTCTGACTTGATCCTGTTGTGATTTATGAGGTGGCCCCCACTCTCTCTCTGTCTCTATCTAGGCTGCCTTGCCTGAACAAGCACCTTTACAGCCTTGTCTTGTGTACTCACGCCTTGTGTATCGTGTGTGTGTTCACATCCTTGCTCCCTGGCTTGCTGGGGAGCTTCTCCTCAGCCGGTCACTAACGCCCTCTTCTGGTCTGCCGCCCAGCCCAGCCAAAACCCTCCCTGCAGCTGCCGCCCGCTCCGTTACCAAGAGGGTCTTCTCCCCTGATGCCCTGGATTTAGTCACCACCCTATTTTACTTTCTCTTCTCGTAACTACTCTACTTCTTACTGCTTGTGCTGCTGTCTTGAGGAGCCAATACACAAGACCTACACGGGTGGGAGGACCAGTTCAGTGAAATTCAGAGACAGAACCAGAATCTCTCATCCCTTCAGTTCCAGAGATGCCCACAGTCACTGAGTTTCCTGACAAGTCCAAAAAAGCACCATTAACAAACACAAACAACCAAAACACACACACACACGCAGAGTCGAACTACAGTCACAGGGAAGTCCCATGGAATGATAGGGAAAGAGAAGGCTTTTATTGGCTGGATATAGGTTAGAAAAGAATGTCATACTTTGACAGTACCAGTTTATTCTGGAGATGGTAGAGCCACATCAAGAGACAAGCGACATCTATTGAGGAACTCGTCAGTGCTGGGCATTTTTTACACCTACCTCACAGTTAATTCTCAGAGGCATCTCGAGAGCAACTATTATTTCCACTTTACAAATGAGAAAATTGAGACTCAAGGAATTTTTTACAAGCCCTTCCCGTAGTCACCACACAAACCATAAACGACGGTGATTTCCGGTTCTGAGTTCGGTGTTCTCTCCAAGGGCATCCCTTTGGACAAAGTGATCTGTGGAGGGTCAATGGTGGAGGAGAACGTAGCCTCTGATCCCAGTCCTGACCTTCCTGACAGGACTGGGGAAAATCATTTATGTGTTTCAAACTCAGATTTGTCTGTCCTTGTTTAATATGGATAAATAACCTCTTTTCTCCTCCTACGCACAGGGAGTTGATATGTGCAAAGCGTGTTGGAGGTACAAAGGGCACACCTATTCTGTAGGAGGATGACTTACCCTTGTTACTGTAATAGGCCCAGATTCATGGTCCCTGTCACTCCCAACTAGTTCCGTCCCAAATCATCATCGATCCCAAATTTGCAATGTTTTTGAGATCAGACCTGTCGCATATTTCTTCTGTGTCTCCCAAATCATCTTCACACAGTGCTGGGTTGTGTGGATGCTTAATATACGTTTTTACGTGATGGAGTGGGTGATTAAATCAAACTATTGTCCAACATGTACTCGAGCCGTCAGTTGTAGACTCGATTTTATCATAATATCAGAAAGGATTCCCTAAATGCCTGGACACAATTAGCCCAAGCTGCTTTATGAATCCTGGCTCATAGTATTACCCAACCTATTTCTAACAGGAATAACAGCCAATTCTTTCAATTATTACATGTAAGGAAATATTTTACTTCCCTGAACTCCATTGCTTGCCTTTTGGAGAATCTCAGTCCATGTCAGTGGAATAAACAGTGAGAGAGAATTTATATAGAACCTGACGTTTCACTCTCCACACCTGTAACAAACTAACACTAGGAGCTCCACGTGCGCGTCTGCTGTGTGTGTAGTGTGCTCTGAACTGTACACACGCTGCCCCTTTAATTCTGATAAAGTCCCTGTGAAATTGAATCTATCATTGTCCCCATCCTATAGGGCAGGAGACAGCTTCAGACAGTAAAAGCAACCTGTGCAAGTCCATAGCACAGCCTCATCCAAACCCTACAGATGGATCCCAAAGGCTGCCCTCAACTAGCCAGGAGCCTGAAGTCATCTCTGAAAATCCCGCTGTCTCCATTCAGAAACTCCTCCTTTGTTTTATGAAAGGAAGGAAGGGAAGAGACAGGGAGGGAGGGAGGAAGGAAGGAGACGTCACTTAACACTTAACGTCTCTCACCCTCCTGCACAGCCCAGGGTAAAGTGGGACCCCCTAACCTCTGACGTGAGTCAACACTGTCGAGTAATAAACGTGTGAGCGCTGGTTTGGTCTGACCTGACGCACGTTGCCTTTGTTTCACCTTTATCAGGAGAAGCATTCCTGCAGATCACAGGGCCGCTGGAAGATGTTTATAAGGTCTACTGCTATCACCACGATGAGGCGCACAGCGTCCTGGAGTCCTACGAGAAGGAGGAGGAGCTGAAGGGACACCTGAGCCTCTGCATCCAGTCTTTAAAGTAAGGCCTTTCCAGGCGACGATTCCCCTGCCCTGGCGGGTGCCTGCAGGCAGCGCTCTACCTGGGTGTGAACGGAGGTCTCCCGTCAACCCTGTGTTTGAGGAGCCTTCCTGGGAGCACGAGTTTGTGTTCTCTTTGTGAAAAGCTGACAGGACAGAAACTTGTGAAGATGAGCAAAAATAAGATGGGAGTAGATTTGGGGCTCTATAGGGATAGAGGAACGCAATATCAAAACATGAAACGTGGAAGCAAAGCCCCTCCTGAAAGCTGGTGGTACCCGCCTGCCCCCACCGGGTCCATGAGCGTGCGAGACACGTGTGGCTCCATGACCGCAGAGCACAATGAAGTCAATGGAACGTCCCACGACTCTGCATGGCCCTCGCTTCCGCCGACTCACTGTGGGATGAGGGGAGGAGGGCAGAGACCAGCGGGCCCTTTAAAGTCACACCCTCCTTCCTTGCCTCTAAATTGTTGGTGGGAGATGCTACATAGTATGCTTTTTTTAATCTTGAAAAACTGTCTTTCACTAAAAATCTGAAAAATATAAGCAAGCATGAATAAGATTAAAAAAAAACCTTACTATTTCATATATTAATTCCTTGCTAAACCACACATTAATAATCACAGTTTGCATTTTTTTTTCTGGTCTTATTTATATGCGTAAATATGGACATGGGTTTGGTTTGATTCTTTTAAATGGAATTAGTATCTTATGGTTTATGTGGTTTTCTCCTGCATGGAGCTTAAAACCAAGATTTCTGCCATACTCCACATCTTACCAGTGGTTCCGTTGCCTTTCATTTCTAAGGAATATCCATTGTCAAATGGTCCTGATTAGGCCAAGAACTGACCAAACAGAGACAGCTGTGGTGTATAAATCAATGCACACCCCCAGACTGACCCTTAGCACGCCCCCTTATAGACTCTATGGTAGGACGCAAAAACAGGGGGATCATGTGGTACAAGAGGCAAGTAGCTGGACTACAGTGAGGTCAGGAGACTAAATGAGACTACTCTGGAAAAAGCCTTTCCAGCCTAGAAATGGACTGAAAGTGGGTTTAAACGAGGCCCGAAGAATTTTTTAAATTAACTTTATTGCCCTCTACTGGTCCTTAAGTTATGGCAGTTCGACATTTTTCACGCCATGGAAAAGAACATATTCAAGTCAGCGAATCTCAAGCATTTCTTCAGTGCTTATGCAGCACCAGGCAGAGTTCTGGGTGCCGAAGAATAGAAAAATAAGTAAGACTTGGACCCTGCCCACACGGAGCCCAATCTGATCAGGTGACTCTTAAAGGTAACACGAGAGGAGTGGCTCCAGCTCATTATTTCTCTGCCATTTGCAGTTTCGGTCAGTGCTAGCAAATCAATTCAGAGAAAACTTACAGTTTGCAGTTGTACCCATCTTAATACATTCATATGTTAGGAGCAACATCTTCTAAATACATAGGTACTTTTTTCTTAGGGAGAATAACAGTGTTATCCTGGGTGTGAATGAACACCTTTCCCACCTTAAACGAGCAGCATGATCTGATCCAATAAACGTCTGCCTGAAGCCACTGTCCTTCAGTTTCCGGAAATCAAGGAGAGAAGTCTCAGAGCAGGAGAACAAGAGGCACTTGGTCGTCACTCCAGCCCCCGCCCCAGGAACGGAGGTGCCCACAGGGGAGGACACTGCTAATTTGCTCTGGCACGTGCTCCTGACAGCTGACCACAGCGTTGCTGTCTGTTCAGAGGGGGATGAACATCAGTTTATTATGCATTGAGCCTGTGACTCCCAAGAGAAAGAAATCGACCATGCCAGAATGTTCCACCGGGCAGTGTAGCTCAGTATCATACCCCCTAAAATCAGCTAATGGCAGAGGTCATCTTGAAACTTCATCAAGTCCCAATTACTGAAAATTACTTTCAGACCCAATGGCTTGTTTGATCTTCTTCTGAAAGTCTCGAGTCATTGCCCTGGCGATGTCCTGAATCTTGTATATTGAGCACCATTCTGATTTTAGCGAATAATTTCAGACACTGGAAGGTGCTCAGGTTTAGAAAGCACAAAATCCAAAAGAAGTCATATTGGCAGAACAGTTCCTTAAGGGAAAGAAAATCAAAATTAAATAGCTTAAATTAGAACTATTTTCCAAAAGTTGCCTTTCCATGAAAATAAAGTGAATGATGAATTACACAGGTTTGCCTGAGGCTGAGAGCAGTAGACTTATTGACATTACTATAATACTGACCTCAATTGAGCTAAGCTTTAAACTCTGAGGAATAGGTTTCAAACAGGTTTATAGGCTGGAGAGAGTCTGCACCACCCCGAGGGCTTGCTTTCCCCTGCCAGGTAGTCAGTCAACGCTATTACCATGGCTCTGCCTTTTCCTCTTGGTGAAATATCGGAGCACAGGTGTGCAGGGGCCGATTCCTAGTGAATAGGTATGGCCTCCCCCTTCTCTGTGCAAGGGCGTGCTGGAACAACTGGGTCTGAAGCAACGTCCACGGGAGTGGCAGCTTCACACCTCAGAAGGTAAAGTGGATTTTAAAGCAGCTCAGGTTGCAGATTAACCAAAATCAAAACATGTTTATTGAGGGCCTAGTAAATATTTATTGAGTGCTAGAGAATGTTGGAAACATTTTAAAAATATGTGTAAAAGCATAGTTCTTGCCTCCTAGGAAAACACCTTCTAGTTGGGTAGATAAACAAAAGCATCTGGAACGTGTAATAACAATACAAGAGTTAATTTAAATAACAAGCCTGAAGCTGTCATGATGAGATTCAAGACTAATTTCCAAAAGGATGGGAAGAGATTTGCTGGTTTTGTAACAGATCTGAGCTCACAACCTTTGGCTATTTTTTGAAGCCCATTTTGTTTCAAAAGAGAAACAGAAAATAATTGTGAATCCCTTTGGAAGCTGAGGGCACTGTTTCTCGGTGGGTGAGCTCCCCTGTGCCAGCTCCACGAGGGGTGTGGATTAACGATGCAGATTCCTATGCTTTGCTCCAGACCAAAGAAAACCACCAGGATCGCTGGGGTCCCGTCTGGAATCCACACTTTAACAAGCACCCTCCAGAAGGAGCGATCACGACCGTGGGGCCCTCCCGCTGCTCTCCCTGAAGCAAGTGGCTTTCTTCACAACATAGATACCATCTAGGCAGTAATGTGAGGGTTTGGAGACCTTAAGAAAGGAAAGTCGAAAACTGTCCAGAAGCACAATACCACCTCTGCATCCTCAGCCTACAAATTGGAAATCAGCAAGTTTTCCAAAACTCGGGCTTTCTGAGTTTTCTCAGTAGCTGGAAGAAACATTTCTAGCTTCATAGCCAGTTGTTATAAACTTATCTAGATTTTTCTTCCTCCTAACCAAGGCCACCGTCCTCAGGAGGACACTCCTAATTTCTAGTCATCTGTTGGCTGCTCATGTTACTGCGACAGCATCTCCACTCTGGGCAGGGAGAGAGATGGGGCTGAAGGCTCCTGTAATGCAGAATCTAAAAGAATAGATTTCAATTTGTTCACCACATTTTATATTTCTTAATATTATTCTAATGGAGTGTCCAAGTAAAAAGTTAAAATCTCTTCTGGAAATTCCTTCAGTTCCTTGTTGTATGGCATCGTGTTTGAGCAAAGACCATAATCCTTAAGGAATAGCCACATGAAAGCTTCTGTTAATTGTGAGTCAAATTATGAAGAGCCCATGAGGGCAGGAGTGTGGCGGTGGATGTATTAAGTTACTTTATCCCATAAATGGGCAAATGGACAAAATTCAACTTCCTCCTTCCCGAATTGTCCTTGGCTGGGGTTAACTGCTAGAAAGTTTTAGCCTAAAAGCAAATTTTTTTTAAATGATGAGCAAATAAAAAGGAGCATTATAATGCAGTGCCACAGCCCCGCTCTTGCACCAGGTTTCCCTGTTGGAAAATCTCTCAGATTCCTTCCATAAAGTGTTATACTTACTTTAAACACAGTGTTTAATTAATGTTATAATATGTATTTAAGTTTCATTTGATTGAAATAAATGAAACAGAAAGAGAAAAAAATTTCCCGTGTCTTCTCTGGAAGTTACAAGAACAATCTTTTCTTTCAACTTCAGAGTATGTGCTTTGGTTCCAAAATGATCACAATGTTCCCTTGTTTGTTTCCATAGAAAATTGCACTTTTATTTTTATTCAACTTCTCCCGAACATTGTCTGATCCGTGATTCCCAGGGGATACTCGGAAAATAAGTTCCTCATAGGAAGGGGACGGAGACTGGGGAAAGAACGTGAACTTACAGCCAGTGATGGAAGCCGTATCGGGCAGCGTTGGTGGTGGCGCCATTTCTCTCACTGACGCAGAGGAGCCTTCAAACAGCAGTTAGGCAGCGCCTACAATTGTGGCAGCTGCGGCTTGTTTAAACATTGTAATTCTCTGATTGATTCCCAACTAGGACGTCTTGGATTCAACAGAACATAGTTATTCAGGGTGTCTAAGAACACATTCATATAACCTGTCTGAAAAGTGAGGGACTAATTGCTTTACACGTCTGTTCATCATTGTTTCTACATGTACTGAGCACTGGGAATAACTTAGTAAGTCCATTAAAATTTATGAAATTCAGCATAGGCATTTATCGTTGAATTTCTTCTCAATAATTGAACATGAAACGACCATCTACTATTATGGGATGAGGTCACAAAGCTTTTTACGTTGAAAGTATTCATTGTATTCCAAAAGATTGGAAACCAGAGGTCAAGGCGATCAGGTTACTCACACAGGTTATTACTTTATTTCTCTATAACCGCATGAGGTTTTTAGAGAAAAACTTCCATCTCCTTTATTCCTGAAATTTAATGTGATTGGTTCCCATATTTTTATTGTTAATTGATGAATTTGGCAAATATGTTTTGTGCCACTACGATGTGCCACTCACTTTTTCAGCTACTGGGGCTACAGCAGAGAACAAGCAAGTATAAATCCTCGTCTCTTTGGGATGCGGGAGCAGAGAGGTAGACAATAAACTGAATAAGTATACAGCATATTAGACAGCGACCCAGTGTCCTGGAGAGAAATCAGACAGGGAAGGAGGATCAAGAGAACGGGGCGGGGGGTGGGCAGGGCACAATGCGGTCGGTCAGGGAAGCTTCTCTGGGAAGGGACAGCAGAGCAGAAGTCTGAAGGAGGTGAGGAGTAGCTACACAGATTCCTGGAGGAGGGGTCGTCAGGCAGACTAGCAAGTGCAGAGAACTCCAGAACACAGGGAGCCTGCCTGTGGCAATCACAAGAGCAGGAGGCCTGTGTGGCCCCTGAGACTAGGGGAGGGGAGGAGGAGGAGGGAGGGGGGGAGATGGGAGATGGGAGGAGGAGGAGGAGATAGGGTAGAGGAGAAGGAGGAGGAGATAGGGGAGAGGAGGAGGAGATGGGGAGAGGAGGAGGAGGAGATGGGGGAGAGGAGGAGGAGGAGATAGGGGAGAGGAGGAGGAGATGGGGAGAGGAGGAGGAGGAGATAGGGGAGAGGAGGAGAAGATGGGGAGAGGAGGAGGAGGAGATGGGGGAGAGGAGGAGGAGGAGGAGATAGGGGAGAGGAGGAGAAGATGGGAAGAGGAGGAGGAGGAGATGGGGGAGAGGAGGAGGAGATGGGGAGAGGAGGAGGAGGAGATAGGGGAGAGGAGGAGAAGATGGGGAGAGGAGGAGGAGATGGGGAGAGGAGGAGGAGATGGGGAGAGGAGGAGGAGGAGATAGGGGAGAGGAGGAGAAGATGGGGAGAGGAGGAGGAGATGGGGAGAGGAGGAGGAGGAGGAGATAGGGGAGAGGAGGAGAAGATGGGGAGAGGAGGAGGAGATGGGGAGAGGAGGAGGAGGAGATGTGGGAGAGGAGGAGGAGGAGATGTGGGAGAGGAGGAGGAGGAGATGTGGGAGAGGAGGAGAAGATGGGGAGAGGAGGAGGAGATGTGGGAGAGGAGGAGGAGGAGATGTGGGAGAGGAGGAGGAGGAGATGTGGGAGAGGAGGAGGAGGAGATGGGGGAGAGGAGGAGGAGGAGATGTGGGAGAGGAGGAGGAGGAGATGTGGGAGAGGAGGAGGAGGAGATGGGGGAGAGGAGGAGGAGGAGATGGGGGAGAGGAGGAGGAGGAGATGGGGGAGAGGAGGAGAAGATGGGGAGAGGAGGAGGAGATGGGGGAGAGGAGGAGGAGGAGATGGGGGAGAGGAGGAGAAGATGGGGAGAGGAGGAGGAGATGGGGGAGAGGAGGAGGAGGAGATAGGGGAGAGGAGGAGGAGATGGGGAGAGGAGGAGGAGATGGGGAGAGGAGGAGGAGGAGATGTGGGAGAGGAGGAGGAGGAGATGGGGGAGAGGAGGAGGAGGAGATGGGGGAGAGGAGGAGGAGGAGATGGGGGAGAGGAGGAGGAGATGGGAGATGGGAGGAGGAGGAGAAGATGGGGGGAGAGGCCAATGGGAGGACTTCAGTTTCACTTGATCAAAATGGAAGCCACAAAAGCCGGTGAAGCCTGGTGAAAGTTTTTGTGAGATTCATCTCATTGGACCCGTGAATTGATTATAATCTTGTAACACTGTGCACACGCAGTGATATTACAGAGCACTTGGCAGCAGTTCTGCAAGTCGATTATATTTTCCTTTGTAATCTTGTAACCTCAGTTTCTCCTATTACTATGTTGAATATTCCTTTTTTCATAACATAAATAAAAATTGACATTTAAGTCCATTTTCAAATGATCACATTTTACTAACTACAATTGGAATCAACATTTTTAACCTGATATAAAGTGTGAAACATGAAGGGTATATAAAGTAAAATAAAATTTTAGGGACATGATTATAAAATAATGAGATCAATTCTAGGGCTGGCCCCTGGGGTAGTGATTAAGTTTGGTGCCCTCCACTTTGGTGGCCTGGACTTGCACGTTTGGATCCTGGTCATGAACCTACACTACTCATCAGCCATGCTGTGGTAGTGACCCACATGCAAAGTAGAGGAAGATGGGCACAGATGTTAGCGCAGGGCTAATCTTCCTCAGCAAAAAATAAATAAATAAATAAAATTTAAAAATAAAATAATGAGACCAATTGTATAAAACATTCATGAAAATGACTTATTTATTTTATGCAATAAAAATTTTAAAGTTTTATAATGTTTGTATATTGTCTCAAATATGTGGATTTACATGAATTTACCTTTTTTCCCTTCTCTTACAGGAAAATATACATGCAAGAGTAAGTACTTTTGTTTTTATAATAGAAATCAAAAGTAAAAATAATGGAGAAAAACTGTTGAATATTTCTGTGCAAGTCAGAATTTTTAGTTTTTACAGTTATGTTTATTGCTTTTAATAAATCTCAAGATTTCAAAGACACTTACCCTAGACATTATTGGTACATTTGTTTCCAATTTGTCTCAGATGATCTTGCTTATTAAATTACTACCATATGTACTTTAGGAAACTTCTTAGAAGAATCCTGTGGTGTAATTGACTTAAATCACAAGGTTGCTGGTGCCGGAACTCTTCAGAGCTGCTCATCACACATATGTTTACGAATCTTGATGTGTCCAAAAGCACCTCTTCCTAAGAACATTAGCCTTAAAAAGTCTCAGATTAATACCATAATGTTTTTGAAGTTTCAATAGATTAATGTACAAAAGGAAATATTCCTCACACATTATGATAAAATATTGGGTTTCTCCTAATTTGGACTCTTGCATGATTTACAGGGAAAAAAATCATACACACATACATAGCAGGGAAATGAAATATTAAGATGAAATAGTCACTAGGACAATACAGAAATTATCATAAAAGCCACACACACGCACACACCTTGGAGGATGTCTATTTTTATAGGAGAGAAACCTGTCTAGCTGACTAGCACTGAAGGGAGGATACCGGCTTAAATACGCAGTCAAATTTACCAGGACTTCAAGAAGCTCATGTTTGGCTTAGCAAGGTCAGCAACTCTCCAAGGTCCTGAGTTCCTAGTCCGTGTGTGTGTGTGTGTGTGTGTGCGTGCGTGTGTCTGCTTGTGTGTGTGTGTGTGTGTGTAACTTGTGTTCTAAACTCCTGAAACTTTACATCAAGAAATACGAAATTTACAGAATGAAAATTATATTAATGCAAGCTGTGAATAGCTGTTGTTCATGCTTTGGTGCAGAACAACCATGAGGAGAGAATTCCAGAAGTGAGGTGGATGAAGCGGGCGCGGGTACAGGACCCCCGGAGACTAAGGCTTTGCCCTCCAGGCAAGCCCACAAGTCAGCTTTTGACACCCCAACGAGCACGCAGTTTGCTCACTTTACAAGTCTTTTCTTTCAAGTGGAAAAACATATCCTATAGTACAAACAGAAGCGAGTAGGCTCGTTCAGCGAGTTCGCAGCTCTGAGATGGTTGGATCCGAATTGGTTGCGCGAGAGGAGGGCTCCCGGCTTCTCCCGGCCGCAGTCGATGGGGCTGTGGGGCACTGCTGCTCACACAGCCTGGGCCCTGCCGCGCGCCTGGGACTGCGGATGCACGGGGCTGGGAGCGTGGAGAAGCACTGCCTGCCTGCAGACGCTGCTTAGCTTTCCTTTCCTAAAGCTTAGGCCTCTATAACCAGCAGACCGCTAGGGAGAGCGCGACTGGGGAGCATGAGGGTCCGCCACCCCAGCCCGCGCGCACAGGCCCCTGCAGACAGAGCTCAGCACGCAGCACGTCCCGCCGGATCCTCGCAGGAAATTGGCTGGCGCCGCGGCGATCCCGCTGTGGCTGAGCGGGCTGCGTGCGCCCGAGCCTCGTCCACGCAGGACTGAAAGAAGCGCCGCGCAGCGCGTGCCTGGGGCCGTCAGCCGCGTTCTCCGCGAGGTGCTTTCCTGCGGTTCTCTCGCGGGTCAGCGGGCGCGCGCTGCTGCATGAGG
This sequence comes from Equus przewalskii, assembly GCF_037783145.1. Taxonomy (NCBI): domain Eukaryota; kingdom Metazoa; phylum Chordata; class Mammalia; order Perissodactyla; family Equidae; genus Equus; species Equus przewalskii. The sequence goes on along the minus strand of NC_091832.1, from coordinate 119,133,925 downwards.
GGTGACAAGGGGTGACAGGCCGCGTCAGTGCAGGACGCCCCCGCAGCCAAGGCCAGGAGTGCGGGCGCCAAGAGTGCACTTAGGAGGCGGGGGTTTTTAAATGGCTTAAAATAATCCCTTACTTATGGAAACAAAAATTGCCTGTTTTTTCTTTTTATTTCAATCTACATTTTAAAAAATACAAAGAAATGCAAAGATATTTATACCTTCTAAAATGTTTACTTTGGATTACTTATAATCTTATGCAAACATCAAAGACAGTATTAAAGAGACAAGAATCGTAGATGCCCCAGCAAAGAGCCCCCATAAAAGCATCTGAGACAGTCCCGGGTTCTAAAGCAGGAGAAACATACCTGTTCTCAATTCAGCAGTCTCCAGAAACGCAGTGCTGGGTCTCCACGTTTTTGCAATGTTCTCTATGTGCTCTCTGCCTGATCAGCTATTCCAACCTTTGGATCTCAGAGTTTCTATTAATCTCAAATGTTATAACTTATTGTCTCTTTTCTTAAGCTTTGTATTGTTAAAATTGTTGAAGAAACACTACAAAATATAGAATATCAAAATAGGGATGGTAAAGACATCCATAGTCACGGTGCAGAGCTGACTGCTGTAGCTCAGGGGTCCCTCACTTCACCGCAACTTTCCTCCACACGCACATATGCCTGAAATACGACCGCTCTGTATTTCCTGTATGGCTTCTCGCTTTCTCATTCATCAAAACATCGTGGGCTTCTTTCTCTGTCAGTAATTATAAATCCCCATCGCTCTATGACTGCATAATATTCCATCTGATATAGATAGCATAAGTGAGTTTACCACACCTGACAGATACTTGAATTGTGTCTGTCTTGTAAAGATTGATGTTATGTGTTTATTCTTTTTTTTATGTGTTCATTCTTATACATGATCTTTGTGCAATAATTTGATTTTCTTGGGATGAATTTCTAAAAGTGGAATTGCTAGATCAAAGGGCTTTTGATACTTATTGCCCAGAAATTTAAGGAAAGTTGAACTAATTTATATTCCTATGGCCAACATGTGAGTCATCCATTTATCTACTTCTTGCCAGCACTAGATACAATTAATATTTATATCTTTACTACTTGTGCAATGTAATAGGCCAAAGGTAGTATTGTATTGTTTTAATTTTCATTAATAATGATCTTGAGCTTTTTCAAGTATGTTTAACCATTTGGATTTCACCTTTAATGAATTGTCTTTTTAAATGATTGTTCTCTTTTATTGAGATGATCATCTCTTTTTAATAGATTAATAACAGCTCTTTAATTAGCAAGTGTATTGACCCTTTTTATGTCTTATGTGCTATAAATAATTTTTTCCAGCTTATCATTTGGTTTAGCATACTTTAGCTTCTGTTTTTGTTTTTATCTGTACAGTTTTACAGAGCTAAATTTTTAAATAGATTTACCATTTTTTCTACTGTGGTTTTTGGATTTTGTGTCTTGCCTAGAAAATCCAAGATTGTTTTAAAGTGTAATCCCATGTTTTCTTCAAGTTCTTGTATAGCATCACTTTTAACATTTAAACCTTTGATCTATCTAAAAATTATTTTGGTATAAAGAGTGATGCAGGAATCCATTTTTATTATTTTTTCTATATGACAGCTAATTATCACAACACTGATATTATATAATCCATTTTGTCCACTGAGTAGGAATGTCATATTTACCGTATTTACTTAATCTCCATAACTACTTGCATTTATTTTTTGATTTCCTATTTTGTGCTACTCATCTGTCTGTGTAAGGACCCACACCAAACTGCTTTCATTTTTGCACCTTTATAATATATTTTAATATCAAGTACAACTAATTCCAGCTCAGCACTCTTCCTTTTCAGAATTTTCCTGAATATTCTTGCATGTTTCCTTTTTTTTAAAACTTTCTTTTTCTGTTGAAATTATATGTACTCACAGTTTAAAGAGCCGAATAGTTCTACAGGATTTGTTAAGGAAAACAGTACTCCCCCCTTCTCCTACCTGCCGCTAAATGCTTCTTACCAGACACAACCATTTTCACATCTTTTAGTTGAATATTTTGATATTTATCCTCATGACTCTAAACATGAATGGCTTTTCTTTTATAGGCACTATTTATTGACTTCCCCCTGTGGAAGAGAAGAATTTATCTCTTTTCCCTGCCCCGTCTCCACTACACACACACACACACACACACACACACACACAGGTCCTTCCCATCTCTCCATTCTCCCTTTGTAGTTACATTGTAATTTGTATTAGAGCAATAACAGTGTTTGAATTATTATGTCTGAGTAAATTTCTTTTCAGAGCTAAACCTTGGGATAAACTGCTTATTTTCCTGGGAGTTAAGTGTTGCCTTTTTCTTTTTTCATTTTCCTTGTACTAATCATTAATACCAAACTCACGACCAGTTAGGCAAGTCATCTCTCAAGACAACCCGATCCATTATGTATGCCATCAACTCCATCTCCTTAAAAAGCCTCTCCCACAGCCTCTGACGCGTTGAGTTTGGACTGGTGGCTCTCCTCTCCAACGTCCTGGAGATGCTCTTTGCCTCTTCCCTGTTTTTAGTAGAGTATATCCTTCAATAGTTTCCTCTATTTATCAAAGAATGCATAGAAGTAAAACTTAAATAACTTTTATATCCAAAATACCTTGATTTTACCCTCACACGTGATTTATAGTTTGGGCATAGAATTCTAAATTGAAAATCATTCATCTTCAGAATTTGAAGGTCATTCTTTGTTGTTTTCTAGCTTTCCATGTTGCTACAAGAAATCTGAAGCTTTTCCTGATTCCTAATCGTTTGTTGGTACCTGTTTGTTTATATGTTTCTCTGAAGGATTGTAGGATCTTCTCTTTGACCCCAATAGTCTGAAGTTTTTTAACTCCAAGCTGTGAATCCGTTTCATCCATTGTGCTGAATACTCAGCAAGTTCTTTCAACCCGAACCATCATTCTCTTGGGTTATCTCACTGATAACTTCTCCCGTATGGGCTCTGTCCTCTTTCTGGGACTCCTGTTATTTAGATATTGGGCCTCCTAGACCAGAGCTCTAATTTTCTTCTATTTTCTATACCTTTGTACTTTTGCTCTTCTCCCTGGAAAGTTCCTGAACATTTTCTCCAACACTAATGAGTTTGTATTTCTGCTGCTATCCTTTTAAACCCCAAGAGCTCTTTCTCAGTTCCCCCAGTGATCTCCCTCATTTGTATAGCATTCTGAGAATTGAGTTGTTTCTTAAGCAGGTTTTCAACTAGCCCTCCTTATTCTATCCTCGTCTCCTTCTCTCTCCACTTCCGTAGATTCTCAAGGATGCCAATTAATGAACTTTGGAGGAATGACTAAATTATTGCCTCTCCATATTATTGATTTTCTCTCGTCTGCTCTATCAATTACCATTCATTCACCTTCTTTACACCTTCTAAAATTTGTTAATAGTTCTGTATTTATTTTCACAACTGTTTTTTATTTATGGCAAATGCCACTTTATTATTTGTGTAGTAATATAGTTTCTTCTAAAATTGACTTAAGTTGCCTTTAAAAAATAATAAATAAAAAAATTCGATAATAATCTAGATGGTTTGTGATTATTGTAAAATAAATATTAAATTTAGGATACTTGTGGTCATAAAATATAGGAAAAGCCATGGTTACCTGATTATTTTTCCTTTGTCTCATTTTCTCCCTCTAATTAAGAAATACAGATATACCTCAGTGGTCAATAGTGATTTTTTCTGTTTTCCACCATAGTTTTTCATGGTTTAAACATCATTTTTGTTTTCATCGTGCAACTGTTCTCTTGTATTGGATATGAAGCTCTTTATAGCAAAGCTGATGCTGCTAAAACAAACCCAGCTGTGCTTACTTGACTTTGTAAAGTCCCAGCAATAATTGTAATGAGATTCATGTAGCTACTTATGGCTACTTATGGCACTAAATACTTGCCAGAGTATTCGCACGATAAGACAGAGACAGATGAAACAGAATTACAGATTAATAACTACCTCAGCGTTCAGCCAATGTGCGTGGGGAATTGTTACACATTTGGTTGCTTTCTGTCTGGGAGGCCTGTGATAACTGGCTGCTGGCTGAGCTGGGTCACATCGCATATAGGACTGCTCCACCTCACAGGCATCAGGACTTCATCCTACTGGGAGGGGTTAGGTGGGGGCCGCCTTGGGCACGGAATGCCTGCGGTGCAGTCATCTTATCACACACCCTCTATCTTTCCTGCCGTATTGCTTCTGTGTGATGCAGGCGTCAGAACATCATGCTCATCACTTGGCGACTGTCCAAAGTGCATGTCTGAAGACAAAACTGTCTGGGAGATCTCTCGTTTTTGAGAAAGCCATTTTTAATATTTGCATTGGTGACTCTTTCAAGAGAAGCAGTAATCATTTATAATTATTATCGTCATTGAAACATAAAACAGAGAGCATAGAACCTGGATGCCACAGAGAGCTGGGAGAGAAGTAATAATGAGATGTGGATACAACTATAGGGCTTGGTTGGTTGTTTGGCAGATCTTGACAAGGAAGAAAGGAAGCAGCTCAAAGGTACAAGTACATCCTTTAATATATCTGGGGATTGTTTTGTAATTAAAAATAAAAAATATGTGTATAACAATAGACCACACTAATAAACTATCTTATTAAAATTGTTCTTTTTGGGGGCCAGCCCGGTGGCACAGCAGTTAAGTGCACATTCCACTCTGGCAGCCCGGGGTTCGCTGGTTCTGATCCCGGGTGCAGTCATGGCACCACTTGGCAAGCCATGCTGTGGTAGGCGTCCCACATATAAAAAATGTAGGAAGATGGGCACGGATGTTAGCTCAGGGCTAATCTTCCTCAAAAAAAAATTCTCTTTGGTTGAATTGTTTGATTATATTTCTATTTTGATGGTATTTTCAGTGATTTTTAGAAGATCAAATAAACTAATATTTGGCAATAGTCAGAGGAAAAAACTCAGAAGGAATTCTGATCTTATTCATCAAGATAATAAGATTTCTACTATTCAGCTTAATACCTTCCATATTCCTGATTTGTTTTTACTTAAGGGAATGTTTTCCCACTTAAGTATCTAACCTGTTGTATTGTTAAAGAAACTCTGCTTAAAATAGATAAGAAAATGCTGTCCTTTTTATTCAAAGGCTCTGCTGTTCATACATCACCAGCTAGAAACTATGTTTTTATTTTTTATTTTTTCAGCATTCATAATAGATTTACATTTTTCCCATCCACTTCACCCAGTCCTCTTGGAAACCAGTAACATCTCTCTTCCTCGTTCCCTCTGTGACACCCTGTCCTTAGCTCCCTTCCTTAATAGATTTCGTGCAAATGGGTAGGAAGCATAAGATAAATCATATGGAAGCAACTCTTCACTCCCTTGCAAATCCTTAATATTTATTTTGATTTTCCTCAAAAAAAGTTGTTGCTTTTTAGTTTGCTTCAGTCTTTGTGTCTGTTATGGTATCATCATTTTCTCAACATGGATAAAATTCCTCAGTCATTTCTTCAGGACCATCACACAATTTTTTTGGAAAAAAAGTTCAACGTGAAAAGCACATTACAGAAAATTTGAGAAATCCACCACTTCAGTCTGCAAATATTCATTGAGAGAACACTGTATGTCACACCAGGGATATAGTGGTGGCAGAGAAACTGAGCACAAACTAGTAAATAGAGAAACAAGATGATCGCAGATAGTGATAAGGGCTTTGGTGAAAATAAAATGGGGCGATGTGACGGAGAGTGGTTGGTGTGCGTGAGTGTGTCTGCACGCGTGTGTGCACTTGCATGTGACAGTCCTTAGTTCTCATTTATCAAATGAGGAGTTCAATGAGTGGGTCTCCTAAGGCACCTTCAGACCTTCTTTAATGATGCAACCTTTCTAATATTGTTCAACATTTTTTAGACTCATTTCACTATGCCAATTATGTTGTCTGTTGTCTGTCCATATTAGTACTTAAAACATAATAATTGAAGAATGGAAAATCCACCTATCAGGATTGGAAAACAGTGTCTGTGTCCTCTGTCTACTAAATAGAAACCTAAAGGAAAACAAATGAGTACATCTGTCCACCAGAAGGGACCTGGCACACGGTTTCATCCATGTCCCGTATACAGCTCCCTTTATTTGCCTCTTTGCATAAAGAGACTTTGGAAACCACTGCCTTCTGGCTGAAAAATGAATGGCAGTGGGTTGGACAATGGCGTGACCATGCTTGTAGCTTCTTCACTTCCATTTGGAATGGCCCTATTGTCGTCTCAGACACTCCTAACGGAAGAGTCAGGTGTGAGTGCTCACTTTTGTGGAGCCATTTAAAGATCTGTTGGCTGAGAAGAACTCCACATGGAAAGTCACTGTGTAGCAGCGATGTTTAGTGATAGTGACGGTGTTCGTAATATTTACAGAACTGTTGCATTTATTATAAATCTCTTTGGGGACTGTGATAGAACTTCTGAAACATCAATGCAACTTCTCAGTTTGGTAGAAGAGAGAAGACAATGCCTTCTTTTGACAACACTTAGCAAGTCATCTTTTAGATTTTAAATAATGATTTTATTTTCCTCACTAATAATCACAAAAACCATCAAGCAAACGCATTTTTCTTGGTTGTCATGGAAAAAAGTATTCTGAAATTGTTTCCTACTATTATTATAAAGACTGTTATTTAAAACGCTGTAAGTGGAACGTGGATGGCAATCATGCTCCATCCTTTCTGCGGACAGACAGTCATTTGTCTTCCTCCAGGTTCTGTTTAGCAGCCAGATCTTTTAGCCTTGCTTCTTTCGGTCACCCCTTGCTCCAGCTTTCATCTAGAAATCGTACATCACCAAATGGAGGGAAAAACAGTTTCAGGATTTATCATAAAAGATCACAAAAATGAAAAGGAGTTAATAAGACAAACGTTTATGAAACTGATTTATTTACTCTATCGTAGAGGCAAACCAAACTTACTGGACATGGGCTCTCTGATGATCAAACCCATCCAGCGTGTGATGAAATACCCGCTCCTGCTGTGCGAGCTTCGGAACTCCACCCCGCCCTGCCACCCGGACTTCCGAGCGCTGGAGGACGCCTTTGCTGCGGTGAGGGACATTAACGTAAACATCAACGAACTGAAAAGACGGAAAGATTTAGGTAAGAAGACATACGACGAATTGGGTGTTTTCCGCTTTTGGAGTGTTCTGTTTATGTTTCTGAGAATCGGAAGGTCTAAGTAATTATGGTCGTGGCAGGGATTATGATCACTAGATAGCTGGAGTTAGAGGCTAAGGAGGAGAGTGTGATTTTGCCCCGCCAGCTGGGTTCAGAGAGGACCATGACACACAAGAAATGACAGCTTTTAATCAAACAGTCCTTTACTCTACCTCTTTTGACCACTGCATGCCGGTGATGGATTATGGGCTGAAGATACCCACAGCATATGGCCCTCCTGTCTCTGCGGTGTGTGTGGTAAGGAGATGTGGCAAGGCCAGGTAGCTTGAGCCGTGGGAACCAGAGCCGATAAGCGGTGGCGAAAGGGGCAGATCCAGGGGAGGGGGCCCAGCTAACACATCAGGCTCATCTGGTTCAAAGAATGGAGATGTTTTTTGGCATTATTTGCTTGACTGAAGGGAGCGAATATATTTCTTTCTTAAATTAAGAAATTACTGTTAACGACTTATTACCTAAGATGTAAAATTTGCATCTGAAGTAGAATGTAGGTTTCAAAATAGGAGGCACAGCTACAGGGCTCCAACCATCTGGATGCAGTAATGCACGGGGTGGGGCATGGTCCTCCCTCTGTGGTCTGTGTCCTCCTCTGTGCCCTGGGTCCTCCCTCTGCGCCCTGCGTCCTCCCTCTGTGCCCTGAGTCCTCCCTCTGCGCCCTGCGTCCTCCCTCTGTGCTCTGAGCCACAATTCCACATTAAAGCAATGGGAGGACTTGGGGGCTAACTGGTCCAACCACTTCATTTATTTTTATTGTTTTTATTTTCTAATTTTTTAATTCAAAACATCGTATGTATCTGTGTTAATAAATTAAAATTATAAAGAAGGGCAGGGAGTAGAAAGGCAGTTGTAGAGCACAAGGTGCCCGAAACAAGGAAAGGACAGCCCCAGCCCGGACAGAAGGTCTCTGTCCAGAATGTACGATTGTTGATAGCAAATCAGTAATAAAAGCAGTCAATACAAAGTGGTCAATAATCATAATCAAGAAAAAGCAATTCACAGAAAGACCAATAAGTTTTTAAATGCTAAGCTTCACTAGAAATCTGTGGAATGCAAGTTAAAATCACAATGGCATACCAGTCCCAGTCTGTCAAATTGGCAAAAGGATGCTTAAAGGGTAACGTTCGTTAAGCACTGAATCTCAGCCTGCAGGTGAGAGTGTGAGCCAGAATCACCACTTGGGAGAAGAATTTGACAGCATCTAGTAAAGCTAAAGATGTACACACCCGAGACCCAGAAAACCAATTTCTAGATATTTGAGAAACTCCTGTCCGAATGTTCATGGAGAGACATACTAGTAACTAGCATTGTTCCTAATAGCAACAAAAGAAAAGAAAATGACTTACATATTTATTCAGATAACGCACAAACTGTTATACACTATGATACCACGAGAACATAAAAGTTAATTAAAGTACATGTATCAATTGGATAAATCTCAAAAACACAATGTTGAGTATTTTAGAAGGTAAATTAGTGAGTGACAGAAGAATATATGCAATATGGTACCATTTTTATAAAGATTGAAAACATTCAAAATAATACTATGTACTATATGGCTACATACACACACAGTAAAGGCATAAAAATAGTTACAGATAAAATAAAACCCATTATTTAGGATGACAATTTCCTTTAGGGATCAGAGAAGAGGATCAGAGAAGCTTCAACTGTTATGTGATTTTTTTTAAAAAAATAGAAAGATTGGAAACAAGGCAAAATGTTAAGATTTGACAAAGCCAGGAGATGGATAATGGCTGTTACATTATTCTTTTTACTTTCCTGTTTCCTTAAACCATTTCAAAGTTCTAAAGAGAAAGTTTTTTCGTCTCCCCTGATTCCAGTTTGCATAGCTAACCTTTATTGTTTTCTGCAGACTTTCTACGTCTGTTTCCACTTTCTCTCTCTCTCTCCCCCTCTCCTTCTTCCCTTCCTTCCTGCAACACGCACTGGACTAAGTTAGCCGTTGTCCTTTGAAGTCAATCCCACGCCATGAACGTTCCTCCAGTCAATGGGGCCTTCTTTTGAGTGGTTCCATAGTATTCCATAATGAATGTGTCCCAATTTATTGACCTATTCCTCTGTGGATGAACTTTGAATGGTTTCCAACATTTTGCTGTTAGAAAAAATGCTGCAGCAAACAAAACTTCGTGCATTTGATTACGAAAAGAGATTTTCCTGCATGGACATGCTGGCATATGATGATATGTCATGATAATGTGAATAATGTCATTTTTATAAGATTCTGCCAAGTTTTTCTCTACAAAAACTGCATGGTTTTATCTTTGTCAACAGTGTATGAGATTGCTCATCTCTCCACACCCTTACCAAAACTGAATGTCAGGAATATTTAACATTTTGAACAATATGAGAGGTGAAAATAATTTTAAAGATAAAAGAGTAAAGTTCAGAGAGGTGACTCGACTTACCCCAAATCTCTCAGCAGGTGGAGAGATCTGAAGTCTCGTCACGTGGGACACAGTTGTCTTTTCATCAGTTAGGTCTTGATGCTTCGTTCTAGAGACCCCAGATGGTAAATGTATCATCTGAGAAGAGAGAAAGAGCTTTTGTTTCTGGTGTCAGTGATTTCTTTGACGTGGGAGGTAAATGAACCTCAGGCTCGGAGGAGCTCAAACCCTGGGACAGCTGAGCTCCTGCAGGTGGGCGGCTGGGGGCAGTGGGCTGGAGCATATTGCACCTGCAACAGAGGGCCAAAAGTCACATCGATTTTGATCCTAATTACAAATATTGATCTTGAATACTCTGGATGAAACACACTTTCTATGCTGCACGTGTTCAGATATGTCATTGCGTTCTTCTGTTCCAGTTCTAAAATACAAGAAGAATGATGAGGACGAATCACTCAAAGACAAATTGTCTAAACTAAATATTCATTCAATTAGCAAGAAATCAAAAAGAGTGACAAATCATCTAAAGATTCTGACAAGAGGAGAATCACAGGTAATTTTTCTCCTTGGGCCACATACACTTTCCTGGGGGACACGATGCTGACATTTTGTGCAGTTTTGTTTTGTTGTTATCAGAGCTATTTTTAGAATGCTGAGAATCAAAGTGATTGCCCGGTGCTGTTCCCCTCTGTCTCTCGTTTGGGGAACGGAGTGGGGTGGTGTTGACTCTATCTTGGCTGTGGCGCTTCACCTCAGGAAACAGACAAAGGAGAGATAAGGTCATAAGGACAGGGGTCAACAAGGGATGCCAGGAGCCCTGACGCTCACCACCAACCAGCACACAAGCTCACCAAGGCGATGCCCTTCTTCCACCCCTGTCTTACCTCTGCTTTTAAAACCTCACTTTCCTCTGGGGTTCCTTTGATGCTCATCTTATCTTTATTTCACCTATGAAGAAAAGTGTTTAGGGGCATCCCTTTGTGTGAGTTTTCCTGCCCCTCATCCCTCCCTCCCTCCACTGCCTGGATGCACATTCTATTACTGGGTAATTGTTCTGTGTCAGCTGTTCAGCCAGGCTGGAACCACTTTCATTTCCACCCCAATACATAATGGATGGATTAGCAAGGGCTCTCAAACTTTAACATCTGTAAGAATTACCCGAGGAACCTGGTAAAGGACAGATTCCAGAGCTCTACCTGGTTCAAGGTACAAACCAGAAGTCTGTATTTTTACCAAGACTCCAGGTGTTTAGCAGCTAAATGACCTTGAAGTCAGTGATCAATGGAACACACTTTGGGAATCACAGGACAGAAAGCTTGTGGCCCTGAGGTGGTAACCAAAAGTAGGCAGGACAGTTCTTAAGATAGTCTAGTACTTTTTTTTTTCCTCATTTGCCTGCTTTCATCACTTACCATGTTAACATCTGTAACTCAGATTGTCGGTGCGACCTGGAAGCAACTGTGTGTAGGTTCAGTGCCGGTTTTAGAAGCCTTGACCCGTCTACCTCACTCTGTAGCCGCTGTGGGCTTTTTCCTTCTTCCATTAAGGCTTCACAGCTGTCTGGCCCCTACACTAGATGCGGCTTCTCCCTCCTCTGAACGCCTCACACCCTCACTGGGTGTCTCCCAGTCGTGGACGTGCTCACACTGCAGGAGTCCGCCCAAGTCAGAAATGGAGAGCAAGGTCTTTGAAGTCATTCAGATCTGGGTTTGAACCTCTCCTCGGTCACTTAATAAGTATTTGTCTCTGGGCACATAACTTAAATTCAATCATCTGTGAATTGGGGATTATACTAGGACCTAGCACATGGAGTGGCTGTGAGTGTTAAACGAGATGATGTGTATAAAGGAAGGACCTAACACCCTGCGTAAGCACTCAGTATACGTTGGCTGTCACCATCGTCACCGTCACTATCATCACCATCATCAGCAGCAGCAGCAGCAGCATTTTGCATCGTCGCCTTATGCTGGTGTTTACCTGTTAACGTGCAGGCTCCTTACTTGCCACGTGGATGGATGATGTATTCCATGTCCAACAGGGACAGCCTTGGACAGCGTGCCTGCATCACTCTTGTGCTGACTGCTTCACATCCTCTAGAGGCTCCCTGGGTCCACTGCGTGTAGCCAGTGACTCCAGGCTCCCCTCTCACCGTGAAACTGTAATGTGGGAAGTTTGGGACATTCATGGTGTGTGGTCACAGACCAAGGACAGGAAAATCAAGACATTTCAACTCCAGACCATAGTCACGAGATTGAGTTGGGAACTCGTGCGAAAAGAGGCGGGTGTGAGTGTTGGGAGAGCAGTTCTCCCTACGCCTTGGGGTGTCGCTTCTGACTCAGGACAATTCTATTGAGGAACAATAGGCGGTCTTAATTCCAGGCAGGCTTTTGTAGAAGCTGGTACATTCTTTACCACATTTATCATCAACTTCTGATATTTTTCAATTGTGGACTAAAAGTGAATTATAGTCAAAGTGGCCTGAGGGGGTATTAATTAGATTTTCCCCTTAATCTTTTGAGAGTATGTCCTGTCAGCAATGAAGCATTTCACTGTTAATCAGAAAATCAGCTGCATAGGCTGGACTGTAGACGAGATAAATCTCAAATCAGTCGATTTTGCACTTGTCAGCAGCTCCAGTGAAATATTTGGTGAAGTAGGGTATAAAACTATTCCCCATGAGGAAGATGCTATTGAATTCATCACACATGCATTGAGCTCTTATGGACCAGACGCTGTGCTGGAGATTGTAAATACAAAGAGGTCTGATTTCACACAGCTTGGGTTTGAATCCTGGTCCCACCTATTAACATGGGTAAGTTTCTTTGACTTCCTATATTAGTTAGGGTAAAGGCTAAGCGTCTCTCACAAAGAAACCCAAAACCATAGTAGCTTAAGTCGGATTGTTATTTATTGCTCTCTCTCTCTCATAATAGTCCTGAGACATGATCCAGACGGACTCTGCTGCACGCATCCCTCAGTCCTCCCCAGCTTTGTGCTGTGCTGTTCCCTAAACATGCATCTTCATCTGGCTGATGGGAGCCACGCCATTGCCATGTCTTCATTCAAGTCCCAACAACAATGGTATAGGGCCAAGACTCAGAGATGAAACACGTTACTCTTGCTCACGTCCTATTTGCCCAAACCAGTTACAAGGGCAGAGCCAGCTGCAATGCTAGGGGTTGGGGGGTTGTCTCTAGCAAGGCAGCCATGTGTCCAACTTAAACTAGAATTACGGACTATCCTTCAGTCAGAGCATGACAGAAGGATGTCAGCAACCTCGGCCACATCTCCTGAAGCTCCTGTTTCCTTATCTCTAAAATTTACCTGCCCTTGTTGAGAATCATGGACGTGACAAACCAGTTAGAGAGCAGGGTAATTATATCAGTGGGAAGACCAGTCAGGAGTGTCCTCTAAGGGAGCTCGTAAGATTAATTATAGCACCTACCCCACAGGGTTGTTTCAGAATTAAGACGAGGAATGGAAGACAGGTTTTAGCAGGGTGTCTGGAACATAGTTAGTGTTTGATAAATATTAGCTATTATTATTATTACTAAGACAAAACTACTTAATCCCAAGTGCTTGCAATCCATCGGTGGAGAGAATCCCTTAAGTAATTAACGAGCGTTGTGAGAGGACATCAGAGGAAGCAAGTAATTTTCTACAGGGGAAAGAATAGGAATTGGAGGTAGGATTCATGGAAGGGGTGACAGTTGAGCAAGTCTTTAAAAAATAAACATGGTTTTGCAAGACAGAAGAGGGACAGCATCATCGTCCAGAGTCATAGAGCAGCATGAGAGAGGTGCGGCTATGGAGAAGTAGAACCGGGCGGTAGTTCTCATCATGTGATCCTTGGACCTGCTCCTTTAGAAGCATCTGAGTCCCAAGCAAGATACACAAAATAGAATAGCTGGTGATGGGTCATTGAAAGCTGCGTTTTAAAAAATCTGCCTTAGCATCCTGTTAAATACGTCAAACTGGGTCAGAGCCTGGAGATCCTAAGGCAGAGGCTGTTCAATTGTGTGGATTACAGAGAACTGTGCCGCTTGTTTAATCAAAAGCTCTCCAGATAACCAGTATTAAGGGATTTAAAAATAAAATAGAGTCACCACGTTCCATGCATTCAGCGCTAAGGTCAACCGTTTTAAACTAACAGGCGTGTGAGCTGAGAGCGGCAGTGTTTTCTCCCCAGTGCCACGCTCAGAATACATGCCACATTCCAGAAACCTTTGCATGTCCACACAGAGTTTGCCAGCGTGAGGCTGGTTCTGATCTTCTCTTGTAGCCATTTAGTTGCTGAGAAATACTTGTCACCATTAAGAGCAGTTATAAGAGTGTGCTTCTAGAAACTGCCACAGGCATATAAAAGCATATTCTTCTGAATGCTAACAGGTAGACATGCAAGATAACAGCAAATAACTGAACACATATGACCATGATCTTAACTCTGCTGAGTTTTCCTAACACAAGGACTGTTGTTGCTGAGATTATATATTATTTTATCAAATTTGAGTTGATAAAAAATTGCTACACTTCTTTAGCCGGGAACCTAAGAGTATTTTCTAAATAACCACTGTGAAATAAATTGGGATGAGTGATATCAGTGAAACAGTAAATTCCAGTCAATAAATCAAAATTTTATTTTATTTTTATTAATTATTTTATAAACCCACAAATGTAACATAATTTAGGGGCATTTACACAATATATGAAGAGAAGAGTTTTACATCCTACAGCTACCGAGATTACGAGAGGCTCTGTGAAAACTGAACAGGAGATTAAGCCGCACTGTGTGGCTTTGCTACCCTAATTGAGCATCAGCTGTGCTGTGTCTGGCACATGGAAGGTACCCTGTTAAAACAGCACATCAGGGAAGATTTTCCTCTCAACAGGAGCTTTCTGTCATGTGCCGGGCCCATACGGTCCATGATATGTTTTTAAATTTTGGATTTGTTTGAGTTATAAAAATAATTTCATCTATATTTTAGGTGAAAGACAATACCTTTAACAGAGAAGAAAAGTTGTTTAGATCTTTAGAGAAGGCTGTGAGGCATTGTGTGAAGAACATCTCGCTCTGTCTTCAACACGTACAGGTAGGTGAAACACAATGGTTTTCAGTGTTTCTGCAGGCAGGTGTCCACGTCCACAGTCATTACGGAGAGCAAGTGTGTCACACTGACTGACGGTTCACTTACAGGATGATGCCTTCTGTATCGCATCTGGGAGGCTGCGCCCTGCTGGTGAAGGAGGACAGTGTAAGGACTCAGGTCTTATTCTTTGTTCCCTCACCGGCTCCATCCGTCCTCCGGTCCAAGTTGCCAGACTGAGGGACATTTGCTCATACAGCTGCCACGTCGTGCTGGACCATCAGCATGCTTTTTTTTATAACAGAGATGAGTTCATTAGTGCAAAATTGCAGATGAGGCAGAAGTTTTCTTCATTTATTTGATTATCCTAACATATCTCTTTCCAGTACCTAAAACACATATTTGCAAATTTAAGAGCAGGACTGAAAGAAAGAAGACAATCAAAAGTGGACAGAAAATGATATGAGATACGCTAAACAGTAAAAAGTGTATAACATGATGACTATGAAAACACAAAACCTATGTGTGTTCTCAAATTCAGCTGTAGGCTACCCCAAAAAAGGGCATGAGACCACACAATTGTAAGACAAACTGGGCACTGCTACATCTTCCATAACCAGTGATCTGGAATGTCCCTACAGTCCTGAACAAAATTCCTAGATAATTCCCCTTTAAGTAGGTGTACCTGGAGGAAAGTCAACACAAAGGAAAATAAATTCTAACAAAATAATATGACACCATATGCAGATGCACCCACACAGCACAGGCCCCTAGCATGTTTCCTGCCCTTGTTGAGAATCACAGACGTGACAAACCAGTTGGAGAGTGGGGTAATTATATCAGTGGGAAGACCAGTCAGGAGCGTCCTCTAAGGGAGCTCGTAAAGAAGACATAGTGTCCTTGACAACATCCCCACAGCGGTCACAACGAGGAAACATAGAAAGCTTGTGGGATACATGTCAGTCAGTTAAATGGCCCTGTCCCATTTTCCAGATTTCTTTCGGATATCTGCTTTTGGAAGCAGATGTTTGCGTGCTTAGATGAAATGTCACACCAACAGAGGATGAAGTCGACAGGAGCAATGATTTGGGGGCAAGGTCCTATGTTCTGTAACCAATGTCACCTTCTTTCCTTGTTTATTAGCTGATGCAAAGCCTGGTTTTCCAATCAGGTTTGCTAGTTTCTTCCTAAAGCGCTGCCTTCTGTGAAAAGAAACCCAAAACTTAGTTGTAACAACCAGGGGACAATGGGAACCCTGTTCTTGACAAATGTTTCAGGAGTAAACGTCTCTTAGAAACATCTACAGGAAAGTCTATTTCCACTAATTGATTCATCAAAAATGTGAGCATCTTCTCTTAAAGAGAATATTAAATTCACTAAGGAAAACTGAAGACATAAATCAAAGAGGAGTGATTTTTTAAATAATGGATCTGTATGGGGCTGGCCGGTGGCAGAGTGCTTAAAGTTCGGCACCTACTGCTTAGGCAGCCCAGGTTCCCAGGTTCAGATGGGCACGAGGACCTACTCCACTCATCGACCGAGCTGTGGCAGCATACCACATACAAAGTAGAGGAAGACGGGCACGGATGTCAGCTCAGGGCAACTCTTCCTCACTAAAAAATAATAAATAAGGGACCTGTAGGAACGAATGCTGAAGAATGGCCAACAAGGGAATTTAAGGTGGACCCCGTAAGAGAAGAGGATGCCATCCAGAGCAGTATGAGGAAGCGACTCGGTGGGGGGTAAGGAGAGGTACTGTTCCAAGACAGCTGATTGGCCATTGGTCCTGGAGGGTTATGATGGCGACGTGCCCATTTGGATGCGTTTACTTGTACTGACTTCAGAACGCTGTTCTTGGGTTTCAGGATGCCACGCCCTTGGCTCTGCACAGTGCAATGGCGCTCCAGGAGGTTTCATGCGACAAAGACGAGGAGGAGAGGGGCCACTCAGAGGCCCCAAGTAAGGCCCCCAATCCCTGTGAGGACTTTGTAAGTTATTTTTATTCACAGATAAATGCAAATTAAACAGTAGGGTTAAAAGTAAAGCTGCTTTTCACTTATCTCTCTGGAGTTAGAAGTAAAACATTCTCTAAAGCAAATCTAAGGTCAAAATTAGCAGATTTAAACAGGAGATTGTTTTTATCATTAAATATTTTGAAGTGGATTAGTGAGGATTTGACTATAATCAAAGCTTAAGAGGGTCCCAGAGTGTGTTTGTGGGGTAGGCGGTGTCTGCGCAGCTTTCACATCCACATTTAGCTTGTCTGCACGTGATCTATCAGGGGCTTATCAACTTGGAAAGCTATGATCTTCTTAAAGGAGCCTGTGGGATGCCCAGAGTCCTAAAAAGGGGAGCGAAGACGCCCCTGAAGATGTGACTTCCGTTAACACACTATACACTGGACAATAAAGCCTTCCTGTTGGGAAAGGGCCTTGCAGAGTCATAGGTCATGTCTTCTGCTATGGGCAAAACATTTATTTTCTAAGAGTTCTGTAAAATGTACAGAATCATAAACCATAGCTTTGGAATCATAAAAACATGCTTGAGCCCAGAAAATATCTGGATGATAAATTAGTCTAAGTAATACTAATTTTAATTCAGTATCTGTGTTCCGTAGGTATAATTATTTCACAGCACTGTTTCAGGTATTACACAGGAGCTAGAATGGACTTCATCCTCTCGAAGGCTCTTGAAAGTGGCGGTTTTCTGCTGGCGCTTTGGGTCAGAAGGATCTGCACCGAGTGGCCCTTGTGTGGAGGGTGTTTTGCACTCCTGGCCTACGACGCTCTAAATCTCAGTGAGGCGCCCCCCATCTCAAGTCATGACATTTACTGACTGTAAATTTATTTATTTGCTTAAACATGTGTTGAGCACCATGTGTAGCTTCTCTCATGGAGCATGCTCCAGAAGTTGACAGAAAGAAAAGAGAAGGTATCCTTCTCTACCTTGCATAAAACTACAAGATGACAAATTAGCTAAATTAAAATAACTCTCAGAAAGTTCAATATAAAAGTAACTTTTTTTATGGATAAAGTATATTAAACTGTTTTTAAAAATCAAATATTAAGAATTCAAAAATCTATCTAAAGGCAAAGTCGTTGTTTTAGTCTAACCATGGGAGATGCTTATTTACACATTTTGTAGAGAACAAAATACTAAAATACAATCTGATCCTTATTTGTTCCACCCACAGATCCTATGTTCAGGTGAATCAATTTATGTCACAGGATATACATGCTGTAATCGTATTGTCATACTGTGTGGACATTACCTGTGGAATCCAGGAAAGTTGGAAACACAGTAATTTATCTCAGTAGGCAGATTCTCTGCTTAGTCAAAGGACTCATTAAACAGTCTGCAGGTTTATATTGATTATCTTATAAGCTAGACATCAAATTTAATCTGTGCGGGCTATTGCTGGTTCCAATAAGAGATTGGTTTCCCCTCTCTTCTAGATTTCCCATGAGTTTAGACTGAGTTCCAGAGGCCAAGTTAATTAATGCAAGCTGCCGCTCAGATGCAGATTCCCTAGGACAATTTTTGGGATACAAAAGAGAAACCTACTTCCAAATTACCATGACATAATCACATAACCCAAGCACATATGAGAAAGGGTGAAGTTGGGGAGCCAGCCATCCCAGGACACTAGTGCACTTCAGAATAGAGGGGAGGAAAGAGAAAGAGAAGACACAAACCCAGGGCGCTCAGGCGCTGGCACGGAGTTGGGCATTTATATGAAGTTCATTTTCAATGACTCAAACCTAAAAATGTAACAATTTAAGACACAGAATCAGCATCAGCTTAATCCTTCAATGTATTTAGAGAGGAACAATAATTCTGTGGTCATTTCTATCACAGGAGCAAAATACATATATCAGAGGTATCATCTGGATAGAGGATACAATTCCACCACCAAAATTAGCCACCAGGGCATCCAGGGAACTGAGGCAGATGTGGGAGGAACAGGATGCACGCTTCTGAGACCCACTCTCTTCCTCTGATTGCCCCCAAAGGAAGGGAACGTACGGTGAATCACGTACATAGTCTTGGCGGTCGGAGGCTGGAGGTACCCCCTGCCCCACGTCCTGGGCTGGCTCCACTTGGCTCTAGGGTGAGAAACATGGGGAAGGGGAAAGTGTTGAAGGAGATGACCCCAATGACAAAACCAGTGGCCGTAGAGAGAAGGGTGGGCATATTTTGGGGGTGCAGGCTTCAACTTTGTATTCCTCTTCCTGCTCACTCTTCAGGTTCAGTGTGAGAGGCTAGAGTCGCGGTTCGAAGTCCTTGAACATCCTCTTTTAACTTGCGTGGACACTTTCCTGTCTTCCCCTGACTCCCGCGGGAGGAGTGAGCCTCCTGGTAACAGCGCTGGCGGGGTCTCCGCGGTTCCCCCTCTGTGACCGGAGTGTCTCTCTTTTGGCAGGCGGTTGGCTTGCAGAAGCTCGTTCTGACGCCGCTGTCAGCACTGCTGTCCCTGTTCCCAGGGCCGCAGAAGCTCATCCAGAAGCGCTACGACAAGCTGCTGGACTGCAACAGCCACCTGCAGCGGGCGGCAGGCGCCGAGCCAGGCCTGGCCAAGAAGGAGTACGAGGCCCTCAACGCCCAGCTCGTGGAAGAGCTGCAGGTGTTCAACCGGGCCGCGCGGGCCATCCTGTCCAACTGCCTGTGCAGCTTCGTCGCCCTCCTCGGGGACCTGACGCTGGCGGCCCGACGGCTCTACTCCACGGCGGGGCCGGTAAGCGCAGCAGGCACCTGGCCGCCCGGCCTGGGACCCGTCAGAACCCACACGGTGCCAGCAGCCCTGCTCACGGTGCGCGTGCATATGCATGTGCGTGTGCGTGTGGTTTATTTTAACTGAAGCACTCAGATAGTCTTTCTCTCTCTTCTCCACAAGAAGCTAAAGGACAGCTTCCTGGGTCAGGTTTGCTGTGACTTACACGCCTGTCGTTCTTTTTGGAGATTCCTCTTCAGGCACCGAACACCCTTCAGCTTTGCTCCGCTCACTGATGGAACCAGCGCAGCTCTGGCGCCTGGTTCTCTGTTAAAGCTTATATTTGGTGTTCTCTTCCCTTTCAACCATGACTAAGATGTGAATCCAAAAAGAAGGCCCTCTCAGTGTAATGACAAAAATAGGAATACTATCAAACTAGGCTTTGTTATGCTTCTGTTTTCCTCTGAGAAAGAGAAGCCTGAAGTGTACGCGTGTGTGTGTTTGTGTGTGTAAATATATAGAGATCTCATTTAGCTTTCCATTAGGATATGATTTTATAATTATTTTCCTGAAGAGCAAGAAACATATTCACAACTTAATATCAACTTTAAAACAATCAGCTTGGGTTTCGGCCCTTCAGTTCAACTTTATTAGCTCTCATTCAGCTGGTTAGACATTTAATGGACAACGTTTGGAGGAAAATTAACTGTCTCTACTTTATTTTTTATTGTGTATTTAATTAACTTTTAACTCATCCTTTGAGTGAAATTAAGTTGAATAAACAGGTGCTGTGTTTACATGGCTCAAAAAGCAAAACTACATAAAAACTTATAAGCAGTCTCACACCCACTCTGTCCTAACCATCTTGTCTCCGCTCCTACCCCGTTGTTACTAGCTGATTTTTATCTACCTGGGGCTTCTTTGTGCCATTAAAACTAGATGCAAATATATACTTTTGTTTCTAGACAAAGTTAGCATATTATATATAGCACCATTTTGCAACTCGCTTTGCAACATCCTGGGGGTGCGCCCTTGTCAGTGCACAGACAGCTTCCTCCTTCCTCCACAGCTCTCCACTGGTCTACTGCGTAGCTGTACAGGAGAGTGTAACCAGCCCCCAGTTCTTGGATTACAACTTTATTGAGAATAACTCACATACCATGTATTCTACCCATTTAAATTATACAATTCCATGATCTTTTGTATATTCCCAAGAGTTGTGCAACCATCACCACGACCAGTTTTAGAATGCTGTCATCCCTCCAAAAGAAACCCTGTGCCATTAGCAGTGACTCCACGTTTCCCCCTCACTTCCCAGCCCCAGGCAGCCACCAGTCTACTTCCTGCCTCTACAGATCCGCCTATTCTGGACATTTGGTATAAAAAGAATTATACAGCATGTGGCCCTTTGTGACTGGCTTCTTTTGCTTGGCATAATGTTTTCAAGCCTCATCCATGTTGTAGTGTTTCAGCACTTAATTCTTTTTATTGCTAAATAATATTCCACTGTATGGATATGCCACGTTTTATTTATCCATTCATCAGTGGATGGCCATCTGGGTTGCTTCCACATTCGGCTATTATGAATAATGCTGCTGTGAGCACTCACGTTCTTAATGGATGCATGTTTTCATTTCTCCTGGATCTGTACCTAGGAGTGGAATTGCCGGGTCACATGCTCACTCTCTATATTTAACCTTTTGAAGAACTGCCAGACGGTTTTCCAAAGTGGCTGCACTATTTTACATTCTCAACAGCAACGATCAAGGGTTCCATTCTCTTCACATCTGTCTTTTTTTTAAAGGGAAGCGAGCTTTTTATTTATTTTTTTTACTCTTTTATTTATTTACTGAGGAAGATTCACCCAGAGCTAATATCTGTTGCCAATCTTCCTCTATTTCGTATGTGAGCTGCTGTCACAGCATGGCCACTGATGGACAAGTGGTGTAGGTCTGTGCCCAGGAACCCACCCTGGGCTGCTGGAGAAGAGTGTGCAGAACTTAACCACTAGGCCACTGGGGCTGGGCCATCCTGCCCCACGGGGGCTGGGCTGTCCTACCCCACAGGAGCTGGCCATTCTAGTGGGGGGAGTGATATCTCATTGTGGTTTTGATTTGCATTTCTCTGATCAGTCTTCTACTTTTAAACTTTTTAAATTGAAGTAAAACTTATAGGCAGTAAAGTGCCTCAGTCTGAAGTGTACATCTTAATGCATATTTATGTATTTATACATCTGTGCAACCACCACCTAGATCCAGATAAAAACCTTTTCCAGTTCCTCATAGGTCACCACGACTGCTCCCAGGCTGTAGCCCCCCAAAGCTAACCATTTTTCTGACCTCTGTTACCACAGACTGTTTTGCCTCGTTTGTATTTCATATAAATGGCGTCATACAATGCGTATTCTTTTATGCCATGACCTGTCCCTATTGATGGACATTTGGACTATTTCCAATCTTTTTCTGTCACAAATAATAGCAGAGTCATTTTAGAGGTGTGCAGATGTATCTTTAGGAGAGATTTCTAGAAGTGGGATACCTAGGTCAAAGGGGAAATACATACATAACTGGGCTGGTGTTGACAGAGCCCCTCCTTAAGGGTTGTTCCATTTTGGATTCCTACCTCCAACATGTGAGAGTGCTGATTTCCCTGCGTTTTTGCCAGTCTGGTAGGTTTCAAGTGTAGTTTTCATTGGTATTTCTCTAATTATTAGTGAGGTGGAGAATGATCAAGAGCCATTTCTATTTCTCTTCCTGTGAGCTACCTGTGCAAGTCTTTTCTTTTTTCTTCTATGGAGTTATTGGTCTTTTTTTTTTCTCAATTTCTAAAAACAACGTATATACCAGGGAGATGAGCCTTTTAACTGAGATGTAAATTGAGAATATTTTTTCCCAGTTTACCACTTGTCTTTGGACTTTGTGGTATTTTTTTTCATCATGCAGAAGTTTTTTTAATGTCAAATTTATTAATTTTTCATTTTATGATTTCTAGACTTTGAGTCATGATTAGAAAGGACTTTCACACTTGGAGGCTCCAAATGAATTCACTCATGTTTCCTCTAGTATATTTCTGGTTTCATAGTTTTTATTTAAATCTTTAATCCACGTAGATTTTATCCTTGTTCATGTGAAATATGGATGCAATTTTACCTTTTTCCAAATGGCTATTCAGTTGCACTAACACTATTTATTGAAAAGTTACTTTTTCTTGTTGTTGTTCTTAATATTTTCTCAATGAAACTCAATAAATTTGCAGTTTCCTTGGGAAATCTCATTCTGAGGCTTATAGAGAGAATCTGTGTATCCCCCATGGTCGTGGAGGAAGGCAGGCTCACAAGTTCACAGTAAAGGTGAGCATTGGCAGGAATTTGCTAATCAAAAAAGACACGTTACTCTAGGTATCTTTGATTCCCACTTTCAATCGTAGAATTTTAAAGCTGTCTTCAGTGTCTGTCTTATATTATCTAAATATCTTTCACATTGCAGTCCATAGCAGAACAGGAGCAGAGAGGTACTTTGTTTCTGAGAAATTACAAATGCCCTAAAGTGGAAAGCATGTGGCAGAACCTTATGCTTGTTAAATGATTTTATTATATATTTTATATGTACCATATATATTTAAACTTTTTATCTTTAGATAATTGTAGATTCACAGGCAGTTGTAAGAAGTAATACAGGAGCCCCTGTATCGTTCACATGGTTCCCCAGTGGTGACATCTTACATAACTAGATACGTTTCTGAAAGGCAGAATTGAGCAGTGGTTAGAGGACAGGTTCTCACTAGAGTGCCATGTTCTAATACCCATCCATCGCCATATTACCTTGGGCAAATTATTTTTTCCCCATGTGTCTCAATTTTCTTACATGAATAAAGTGGGAATTATAAAGCTATGAACTTTTTTAAAGTTTGTGGTAAAATATATGACAAAATTTACCATCTGAACCATTTCTAAGTGTACAGCTCAGTATTGTTAAGTGTATTCACATTGTTGTGAAAGAGATCTCCAGAACATTCTATCTTGCAAAACTGAAACTCTACACTCATTAAACGATGACTCCCCATTGCGCTCCCGGCAGCCCCTGACGACCACAGTTCTACTCTCTGTCTCTGTGCATGTGACTACTTTAGATACCTCATAGAAGAGGAACCATACAGTTATTTGTCTCTTTGTGACTGGCTTATTTCACTTAGCCTAATGTCCTCACGGTTCATCCCTGTCACGGCATGTGGTAGGACAGACCACATTTTCTTTATCCATTCATCCATCCATGGACATTTGCGTTACTCTCGCCTCTTGGCAATTGTGAACATGAGTGTGCAAATATCTCTTTGAGATCCTGCTTTCAATTCTTTCAGATATTTACCCAGCAGTAAGATTGCTGGAACATATTGTAATTCTAATTTTAATTTTTTGAGGAATCCAAAGCTCTATTTTTAATTTTTATTTTTGTCAGAGTTATACATGCACATGATTTAAAGATTCAAGCAGTTATTCAGGTTTGGTTAAGAGAAACAATAGTCTCTCACTCCTTTTACCCCATTTCTCCTTCCTTAGAGGCGACTGCTTTTCAACTCTTTTAGCTGAGTTTTTGGCATTTACCTTCATATTTTAAAACAACACTCTCATGTTGCCATTTCATTACTCTTCAATTCTAGGCACGGTACATTCCACTATGAGAAGTGAAGATTTAGTTGCTCTTCTGTCTGCCCCTGCCACAAATATATTCACACACACTCTTTCTATTTCCCGTCCAATACAGCTGTATCATAAATCTGGCTGAGTTTATATTCAGCGTTCAAACTTTTTGACTTGTGTATCAGTCTTGATGCCAGTAGGAAAAACATAACACACTCAAATGGACATCTGAAGAAAAATTTAATAAAAAACTATTTACAAAAATGAGAGTAAGGCACAGGGAAACCTTAAAGCATAGTGCACTGCACTGGGGCTTGTTAAAGGAGGGAGCCTCACAACAGCTAGCTTGGAGGGTCAAGGGCAAGGAGTGGTTACAGGAACATGCAGAGATGGGCACGTGGAGAGTGCTCCACAGGTGCTGGGCTATCAGTCAACACCACGGAAAGGAAACTCAGGAAATAAATACCCGGTCTCACTGTCCTCCCTCACTCTCCATTCCTGTGGGTGCATCGTGTTGACTGAACCCATGTAGAAGCCAGAGCACAAGGAGGCCGTGGATACATCCTGTGTTGATCAGCCTCCCAGAGTGCAGAGCAGAACAGAAGAGGAAAGCAGGAATCTGAAGAAGCAAACAAAGGATATTCAGTACCCACAGGGAATGCTGGTTAGGGTTGAGCCATACTACATCATGATAACTTTTTCTTTCATGTGTAGTTTTTGCGTTTTCCCTAAAGTTAATAATTGTGGGGGGTTTTTTGTCAGTGGCTTAATTTTAATTTGCCTCACTTTATCTGCCAATTGACTAAATCACCTGTTAGGACATTCAGATGTATGAGGTCTTCTATTAATTGTGTCTTCTTGCCGAAATCTCTCCCAAAGCTTTCTGACTCAGTCCAGTCTGAACTGGCTGCCCTTCTTATCTGACAACTGACAATAATCCTGGGCTCACACTTCGTCCCCTTCCAGGGAACCCCTTCCCCTCTCTTCTGGGGCTCTAACGTTTCCTTATCCCCTGTTACTTGTTTCTTGCTTTCTATTTTTATTTGGGGGAGCATATTTTTGAGGCACTTCTTGAGAAAGGAAAGTTGTGAGGTTAAGATTTTGACACTGGAATATCAGAAAATGTCTATACTATCATACACTTAATTGGTTGTTTGGCTGGGTGTAGAATTCTAAGTTGTTCTTTCTGAATTTGAAGGCATCCCACTGTTCCATTGTCTTCTAGCTTCCATTGTTTCTGTTGACAACTCTGAGGTCCATTCTGATTCTTGATCCTTTGTATGAACTTACTCCCTCCTATCCCTTTCTAAAAGCTTCTAGAATGTTCTTATTGTCCCCATCAGTCTGACATGTAATGACAATGTACCTTGGAGTGTAGGATACTTGGTGGGATCCTTTCAGCCTGAAAATTTGTCTTCCACTCTAGAAACATTTTTTGAATATTTCACTGATGATTTTTCTCTCTTCCTTTTCTCTTTCAGACCCTCTTGGGTTGTTCCTCTAATTTTGTTATTTTCTGTCTCATTATTACTTGGCTCTACTTCTCAAGAAATTTTCCTAAATTAATCTTCAAACCCAACTTTTGATTTTTCATTTCTGTTCTCATAATTTTAATTTTTACGAGTTTTTTGTTGTTGTTTTCTTAAAATTAAGACAGCCTTCCTTCCTTCCTTTCTTCCTCACTCTGTCCCTCCCTCCCTTCCTTCCTTCCTTCCTTTTTCAGGGAAATATTCACCCTGAGCTAACATCTGTTGCCCATCTTCCTCTTTTTTCTCCCCGAAGCCCCAGTGCATGGTGGTATACCCTAGCTGTAAGTCCTTCTAGTTCTTCTATCTGAGCCGCTGCCACAGCACGGCAACTGACAGACAGGTGTATGGTTCTGTGACTGGGAACTGAACCTGGGCCACTGAAGCAGTGAGAGCGCTGAACTTTAACTTTAGGCCATCAGGGCTGGCTCAGGTTGCTTTTCTTTTCATCAGACCCTTTCATGTTAGAGGCATGCTTCAAAAGTCTGATATACTTGATCACTCATCAGTGATAAAGAGTTGGGGACTAGTTCGCAGCATTGACACATAGGTAGGAGTTGAAAACTATAAGCTTCAATATTGTGTAGAGAATCTGTCTGTCATTTCATTTGGAACCCCTGATGATAGCATCTTTAGGTCTCTCCTTTTGGGCTGGTCAGAATCTCCAGGGATGCCTCAAGTCCTCTGACTACAGGGTAATGGTGACTGCTGTGCCTGGCTAGGGAGGTCTCTGGATCCAGTGTCCATCCACTCGCTTATTTACCCTCTTTCCAATGTGGGTCCCCTGACCTTATCTGTGCCTAGTGTCCCCAGTCTAGACACTCTCTGCTTTACCATTTGCAGAAAAGAAAACTTTGTCTTCTGCTAAGGTAGGGAAGAAATAATCACCCAGCTTCACTGAAGAGGAGAAAGAATCTGGAGATCCAACTGCTTCAAAAATTGTTTCAGTTTTCTATAACTGTGTAGCAAATTACACCAAATGTGGTGGTATGAAACAACCAATAGTTACTTATTGTCATTGTCTGTCATGGTTCTCGGGGTTCACTGGGCTCAGGTCAGTCATTCTCAGTGTCTCTCACGAGGTTGCAGGTGGATAATGTCTGGGGCTGGAGTCATCTCCAGCCCATGTCTGGGGCCCATGTCTGAGGTTGGTGACAGGATGATGATGGAAGACTCAAATAGCTGGGGGCTGGAACAGCTAGGGCTCCATAGACACCCCATCCCTCTCTCTCTCTGATGTTTCAACATGGCCTTTTGCTATGGCGGCCACAGTGCAGCTGGACTTCTTCCATGGCTACCAAAGTCTCTCAGAGTGAGTGTCCTCAGGGAAAATAGCAGAAACCACACGGTCTTTTTAAGCCTAATCTTGTAAGTCAGACAGCGTCACTTCCCTTGTTCGATTCATCTCAACAATCTGTCCACTGAGGCAATCCTAAAGGCCCACCCAGTTTTGAGAGGAGGGGACACGGACTCCATTTCTTGATGTCAAAGAATTTGCTGATTTATTTTAAAACCACCACACGCTCTTAACCAAAGCTTTTTTCCCCCTCCCACGAGCCCACCCTACCACACTGAAGCTGCCTACTGCTGTCGATTCCTTAGCCTTTCTTCCAAAATTTTATTGCTATTTTCTTCTCTGTTCTTTTTATATTTAGGCTTGAACCTTTAAAAGAATTAGCCCTGATATTTTAGTGGGGTTTCCAGAGACAGCAGACTAGATCATTTTTATTTAGAAGTTCTAACATTGCCCTGAATTTTTGCTGTGGAGCTATCTTACACTCTCGCAACTGCTCAGCACAACCCTACTAAATTCAGTACCTAATAAGATTAAGTAGTTGTCCGGGAACAATGCCATCTTATTTCTACCTACAGATACCACTGTTGGCTTCAACCATCTGTGAAATTCAGAATCGAGTACTAGAAGAGGTTCAAAATCTGAATTTTGTAAAGGACAACAGTGCCACCTTTATTGAGAGGAAACTTAGTTTTGAAAAGAAGAAGCCTGTGCAAATTCCGGTGAGTTTGGTAGGATTCATGACAATGATGGCTATCACTTCTTTGCCTTGTCCAAATCATAGTGTATTATTTTCCATATCACTTATCTCATTCTAATCACATATAATTTACCTACTTATTATATATAGAATTTCTTGTCTACTTCTACCGCCTATACTATGAGCTCTGTAAGGTCATAGATTTTTTTCTGTTTTGTACATGATGTATTCTAAGCACCTAAAATGGTGCCTGACACAAGGTCGGTACTCTATAAATATCTGTTGAATGAATGAACAGAATTTTATAGACCAAAACCGTATAGTTCAACCCTTTCATTTCTCTAGATAAGGAATCTCAGCCTCCAGAGATGAAGTGGCTTTCTCAGAGCCACTTAGCGGCAGAGCTGGGACGGGCTCCAGGCTTCTTGACTCTTGCCTAATTTACTGACATTATTTCCAAGAAAAAGACATGCACGTGTACAATTTACTTAATTATATATTACTTAGCAAGTGCTTAATCCGTAAGGGATTGTCTACAGTATGGCAAAGAATTAAAAAGTTGTCCTAGCCAAGAGGGATTAGAACTTCTGCTTTCTTATTTCCCGTGAGTTTTCTTTCTTCTCTACAACACTGCCCTCATGTGCTAACCAGAGAATTTTTCACCGCTTAACTCAGCTGGATACTTCACACTAATAACCCAAACTATGCCATAACATAATATAGAAATAATCCCAAATCAGTGTATGGCTTCAACATTTAAAACATCTCCAGAGAAGTATTTACCAACTCAGTGAGGATTTTATTATACATTTTATCTAAACCAAAACTTTTCCTTACTTCTCCCAGCCAGAAGCACCACGTCAAACTGACGCTCATCGCTCCAAACTTCTGTCCACATACAGTACAGAGGAACTATACCAGGCCAAGCGCAGGTGCAACGCTACACAGGAATATGACATCAATCTCCTGGAAGGGGAGTTGGTGGCAGTGATGGAACAGAAGGACCCACTGGGGAGCACAAGCAGGTGGCTTGTGGATACAGGACGTAAGATTTTGCATAAGATACACACAACTACCACCTCTTTTCAAGTTGAGATTTTCCCAAGGGCCTCTGTGTGCTTCTCTAAGCACAAATGTTTGGAAAAAGTATACGAATGACCTTGTTTCTTCTTTCTTTTTATTTTGCATCCAGTTATGAAAGGCTATGTGTACTCCTCCTTCCTAAGACCCTACAATCCAGCAAAAGTGCAGAAGGTGGATGCTGAGCACAGGTTCTGTGATGACGACTTTGATAACATCAGCCTCTTTGTGTCTTCACGGCCAGCTCGTGACAGTGTCACAGGCACCCCAGAAGGTAGCGTGAGTGACAGCAGCTCATCTCTTAGTGGCACCTGTGGAAAGTCTGAGGCAAATGGCACTGACGCTGACAGTTTTCAGGAGGTAGATGAACAGGTAAGAATTTGAGCCTTCATGTAAAAACGCTTGGCTGTTCAAATCCTGAAAGACGTTCCCTGAGGGTGCTCTGTCTCTTGTAAGACATAGTGGAAGAGCTCAGCTTTGACATCAAGGAGACCTAGCTCTGTTGCCACTTAGTCTCTGTGCACCTTCTGCAAGGAGCTTAATTCTCCGAGCCTGTTTCCCCAAATGAGGAAAAGAGGACAATAATTCCTACTTTGCAGAGTCGATGCAGAGGATTAGCGATAATGTGACTATGTAAATTACCCAGCACAGGGCAGACGCTCAATACACGGTAGCTGTTGCTATTACTACTCTGCTGCTAAGTACTTAGAGTGAAGCAAGGATGGACTTTTTTTACTCCCTCATCAGAGGAAAACAGCTCGGGACTGCACAGACTGCGCCATCAGTAGCAGGCGGAAAACTGTCCACGGTTCCTCTAAAAAGCAGTTTCTTCATCGAGCTACCTGGGGATTGGCTGTTTTCAGTTTCTTGTATAATGCCACAAACTATGTGCTGAACTTTAAGAGCTGCCTTTCCTGCGCTGCACCAGTGCAGAGGGGATTGAGATAATCCTTTCACAAGGTAAATTAACTATGATAGTGTAGGGTTCTTTTTGCTATCTCAGAAAGTTTCAAGGTAAGTAAGTGTTAATCCCCCAGTGGTGACCAAGTAGCTGGTTCCTCTCATCTGTAGTGGCTTTTTATTAACTAATTTACTTTTTTATAAGGGTGATATATGTTATTTGTGAAAAGTTAAAACAGCAGAAAGACACATATAACTTAACAGTCAGGGTCTTTACCCCTCCTCCTAGTCCTCCTCTTGAAAGACAACACTGGGGACATCTTTTCAGTCATCGTCTGCCTACAACAACAACTAGATTTATATGATGAGGACACAGCGTATGTGTTACATACTGGGTTTTGTTTCACTTAATATATTTTAGGAGCAATAGTACCTGAATATCTACCTTCTTCCTCAAAAAATTCTGCGTAGTCATTTATTTTGTGGACGTGTCATAATTTATGTAACGGTTACCCTAATAATAGACGTTTAGTGTATTTGGGGTTTTAAAAATTTCAAACAATATTTCAGGCAGGGTCCTTGCTCACCTATTTTTGTGCACGTCTAGGAGTCTGTAAGTCTGTAAGGCGAGTCCTGACAGCACTGCAGGGTCCACGGGCTGCGGTGTGAAGTCTTGGTAGACGTGCCACACTGCTCTTCCAAGACGCTTATCTACTTTTAGTTTCTTCCATTGTTAGTACATTGATTGCTGTCCAGTGCACGACTAATTCTTTTTTAAAAACATCTTCATTAAGTTCTCATTGATATATCATAAATCTCATCCATGTCCCATGTACAGGTCAATGACTTTTAGTATGTTTACAGAGTTGGGCAACTATCACCCCCAGCCAGTTTCAGAATGCTTCCTCCACCCCAAAAATCCTTTGCACCTATTTACAGCTGCTCCTCTTTCCCACCCCAGCCCAGGAAATTGCTAGTCCACCTTATTTCTCCATAGACT
Organism: Equus przewalskii; assembly: GCF_037783145.1. Taxonomy (NCBI): domain Eukaryota; kingdom Metazoa; phylum Chordata; class Mammalia; order Perissodactyla; family Equidae; genus Equus; species Equus przewalskii. Next base: position 119,103,367 of record NC_091832.1, on the reverse strand, counting down.
TGCCTTTTTGTACATTTCGTATTAATGAAATCAGACAGCGTGTGGTGTTTTACAGCTGGTTCCTCTCACTTAGCATCATGTCTTCGAGACTCATCCATGTTGTGGTGTGTATATGTACTTTGCTGCTTTTTATTGCCTGACCGTATTTCCTTCTATGGATACAGCATATTTGGTTTATCCATTCACCAGTCAATGGACATTTTGGGTAATTCCTATTATGAATAAGGCTGCTATTAACATTTGTGTACAAGTCTTTGTGAGGATTTCATTTCTTTTGAGTAGATACCTAGGAGTGGAATTGATTGTTGGTATGGTACATTTAACGTCTTAAGAAACTACCAAACTGGTTTTCAAAGTGACTGCATCATTTTACATTACCCCAGCAGTGTATGTGGGAGTGGGTTGCAGTTTCTCCATATCCTTGCCTTTTTGTCCTTTTGATTGTAGTGATCTCAGTGGGCGCTAAGTTGTATCTCATTGTGCTTCTAATCTGAGTTTCCCTAGGGACTAATGCTGTTGCGTATCTTCATGTACTTATTAGCCACTCCAGTATCTTCTTTGGTGAAATGTCTTTTCAAATATTTGCCCGTTTTAAAAACTGGGTCATTTTCCTTCTTATTATCTGGTTGTAAGAGTTCTTTATATACTCGGGATGCACGTTCTTTATCAGATACATAATTGCAAATACTTTCTCCCAGTCATGACTGATTCCTCACTCTTCTGGACACTACTATGTGCTCTTATCACTCCTTGGTCTTGAAGTTTCAAAACACTATTTTTCTGTTACTTGTTCACTCTCTTAGTTTATTCAGGGTTTCTAGATGACAAATTTATATTATAATACCAACTGATTAATGAATTTTTACCAGTGAAATCCATATACATGATTAAGTGTCTTGGCAGACTTTACCAAAACCCAGTAACCTAGGAGGACAGAAATTTGAGAACCAGATTTGTGAAGACACCCTGCACCTGGCTTGGTGTCGAGCTCTGGTTCTCACGTGGCTTTACGGGGCCTTCTGGCATCCGTCCCTTGGCGAGGCTCTCTCAGCGTGGGATTTGTAGTCTAAAACTGTGTCCAGTTCCTACGAGCTGCTACTGCTGAAAAATTCTCTGTCAGTGATCCTGTCAATATGTATCATGCGAATTAGGTCCATTAAAGTTTCCATTACCAAGAGAGGAAAAAATGAGATAATTTTCTTTTGCTCAAAATAGAAAGTGTATTGATGGTATCTCTCCATAAAGTGCTATTTGTTTTCCTTTTCCTCTGAGTTTAGAGCCAATTCAAAATAGACCTTGGTGCCAGGGACATAAATGTAAGTTTTATTACTAATAAAGCTGGACTAGAAAATACAGCTTGGATCTGTGGCCACAAGGGATCCCTGAATACCTCCCTCTGAGCTGAAATAGCCCAGACCAAATTGCAGGCCTCGCCTGTGTGTGGGCACAGTCTGTCCCAATAAACTCGCTGCTAGGTGAACAGGCTGCACCTGTTAGAAACCCCAGTACAAGGGAGAGGAGAAGACAAGGCCACATAGGAACATTTCCTTAGATCTTTATTCCAGCCAGTAGACATACACAAGCCAGTGGTTTTCAGACTCTTCCGATCACACGACTACCATTCATCACTTGGAAACAGAGGGAAGCCTTGCACGATCCTCCTAAGCCTTGCCAGAGAGCTGATGTTTCCATTCCGTTGGCTCTTAGAAAGTGTGGAGAGAACGGTCAGCACCCATTCTTTACCACTAATGTGGATTTGTGGTGTGACAGTCTAAGAGACCAAGATGCTACAGAGGTCCCTGTAAGGTGACTGAAATGTGGGAGTAAATCGCACTATCTTTGCCAACAGTGAGACTCCACTGCATTTTGTGACATGCACATCTGAGGTACCGACCCCATGCAGCGGTTTTCCATGTGGCTGTTTAGACTTCTGTTCTTGATTTTATTGTATCACAGGGACATCGACTGAAGCCTGTGCTGGCTTAACTGGATGCCACTCTGGGTCACCATTTCTTCCCCTGTCCTTTCCTACTGTGGCATCAACACTTTTTTGCTTTTGTCCAGAATTGCAGTAGTCTGTGGCCAAGGGGTGTTGTGGCTGTAATCCAGCCTTATTGAGGACTCCAGCGGACCCTGACAACAAGGACGGGGGGAGGGTAGCCTTGGACTATACGTGATATTCTGAAGTCCAGAGCTCTCCACAGGTTTTCAAAGGGAAATTCTACTTAGAAAGGTTAGAAGCCACTGCTCTACAGGCTTACCTTGCTGTCCATTCTCCCACCCAAGCAAGAAAGACTGTTGGACAAAGCGCTTCCAGCACTTTCTAGAATGGCTCTAGTGAATCAGAAGTCTTACAGGCAGAGTGGAAATAGAACTTATCTGCAGTGGGACACTTCTGTTGAGTGTCTACTGGATGAGACACTGTCATAGGTGTAATTCGGAGCTGTGGTCACTCTGCTTTTGAGGCCTCAGACCCGGTCCATTCAGAGTCCTCCATGCACATCCCTCCCAGATAGCACAGACCTTCTCTGATGTTCTAGAAGCTCCCCAAACAATGACCCAGAGCCTTTGTAGAATAATGAGGATGCGCTAATGGATACTCACAACCTGGCAGTACGATTTACACTAAGGGACTTGGTTTTTAACTTCTTTACTCCTTACTTTATGCTGTATCAAAGAATATAACAAAAGCAGTCAAATGAATGTCTTCCCATTCTAAGGTATTCTCCCCTTTCCCATCAAATAGTAATAGCATGATCTGTATTCATTTTCCATGCTGCATAAGAAATTATCACAAACTAAGGGGCTCAAAACAACACACATTTATCATCTCACAGTCTCCGGGTCAGAAGTCCAGCACAGCTCAGCTGGGTATGCTGCTTGTCATCTCTCATGGCTGCAATCTAGGGGTTTGCTGGTCTGTGTTCGCTTCTAAATCTCAGAGCTCTCTTCCAAGCTCATGGTTGTTGGCAGAATTCAGTTCCTTTTGCCAGGACTGAGGCCTCCATTTCTTGCTGGCCCTCAACTGAGGACCACTTTCAACAAGCAGAGGCAGCTCTCAGATCCTGCCACGTGGCTGCCTCTGTAGACAGTTCACAACATGACTGTTGGCTTCTTCAAGGCCAGGAAGCGAGCATCTCTCTGGTTTCAAATCTCCCTTCAGAGAAGGCCTGGACTCTCTTTTAAAGGGCTCACCTGATTATGTCAGGCCCACTCAGCACAACCTTTGACTAACTCAAAGTCAACTTATTAGGGACCTTTGTAGGCACCTCTGCAAAATCTCTTTAGCTTCGCCATATAATGTAAGCTAATCACAGGAGTAAAATCCCATCCTATTCACAGAGGGGATCATATAGGACATTCAGCATTCATCCTGGCGTCCCTCTTAGCGTTCTGCCAACCACAGTATCTATGATGCCTTGTTTGGAAGCAGAATGTTGGGCTAATGTGACGCAATGTACTTCTCAAAGAGGACCAGGTTTAATAATGGCTAAAACCCAGTTTTAGATGGAAGTTCAGTGTCTGAGAATCAGTGCTCTTTTCTTTTTCCACATAAATAATCCCAAGAACCTAATTTCTGACTTCTAAAAAGTTAGTTGTTTTGCCGCTGACCCTAAATTCATTTTCTGGTCCACCATCTTCACATTTTCAACAACTAACGGTGGTGATGCTCATGCCCAGTATGTCACTGTTTAGGCAGTGCTGTAAAAGCCAGCAGGCTGCACTGTCATGTGGTTAAGTCGCCATCAAAATGATGCTTTAGAGAGCTACTTATTGATGTGAAAAGACTTTGAAATGTATTTTGAAAGGAAAAAGCAGGTTGCAAAAACTATGTATACTATAATTAATGTTTATTACCACTTCAGGTAGGTAGGTAGAAGGAAAAGAGGAAGAAGGAAGGAAAGAAATATTAATAGCAGTTCAGTGTGCTTTTTTTTTGCTTACTTTTATTTTATTTAAAATTATTTATAAAAACTACTCATGTAGTAACAACACAGAACAGTTAACTGAAGAACATGAAAGCTTGTTCCTGGAGGGTGAGAGAGAAGAATGAGCATTTTTCAGGCCATATCGCTATCTTGGCTTCCTGAGCTACATGTGACATAATGCCATAAATGCTGGTTTTGTAGATTTTTGGTGTTGGAAAGGAAGATTAAAATACATTATGATTTTTGTTGTTGCTAATTGGAGAACTTGGATGAAATCAACAAAATGAAATTCCATGAAGACAGGTGAAGCAGCCTCCGAGGGAGGAGTAACCGGACGCACAGACACAGAGCGGACGCTGGACCGCAGTGCTGCCACAGGCGCCCAGTGCTCATAATCAGTGGTGACAGACTGGGTGTGAGTCCATAACACAATACAGTGTGGTATAGAAAAAGTAAAAGCTGTGGAGAGCTGGGCTGCGCTCACAGAACACTGAACACAAAATGAGCCAGAGATTTACAGAGTGCAAAGAGGCAATGAATAAAATACATTGTAATGATGCCAAGGAAAAGGAGAAAAGGATCAGATGATTACGGCTTATATTAATACAATTTTTATCATTGAAAGTTAGCAAGATGCAGCCTAGAATTAAAATATTTTTTAAAAATGAGAACTCCTTCAGCTTTTAAATCTAGAACAGGTTGAAAAATTCTAAGTTGCAGTCTAATGTTATCAACTGCTGTCTCTTTAGAAGCAGACAGTTCCACTTTGAGTATCCGTCTCATGTTGAATGGAGGCATAAACATATTATATAAAAACTGAAAAACGCCCATCCTAAACTAATTCTGGACCATGATCATCTAAAGGATTGAAAGTCTATGTTGTAATTTTGTACTTTAAATTTACAATTTCATGAGAATCCATATTTAGCATTTAAAATGTAAGCTTTGCTATAATTTCATGCCAAGTAGATCTAGGTGGAAGATTCTGCATCCCCGAGAGAACTCGTGCCAAAGTGGAAGGCCACCAAACACTCGGGAGCCGTGTCTCAGTAGGTGTTCCAACCTGCTCAAGAATCCACGGCTGCACTGGGAGAGCATGTGCACCGTGGACAAAGACCACACAGGATGGCTGGCGACAGGTAACGCGAGCTCTGACAGGTCATGCAGAAGCTGGATGGCAGCACAGCACAGTCCCGAAAGCTTTTGCAACCCAGATCTTCCGCTCTGCTCTGTGGATCTGTGAAGCGTTTTCACTTTCTAAACAGCAACCGAAACAGCAGCAGCCAACAGATTTGAGACTTCAGTCTCTTTCCACAAGAACATCCTCTGCACATCCTGCTGGAATTGAGTTTGCTTCCTAAAGTATCGTGAGAACTGGGCCAGGCACAGGACCACGTTAGAAGCTTGGTCCCAGCAGCACTGAGCAGCAATGTAGTCAAGGGCACGTTGCTCCTCCAAGTCCCAGCTCACAGGTTGCTGAGGACAAAGCACGTGTGACCTGCAAACTGCCGTGAGCTCTGTGAAAGGTGGCTGTTACTGCTACCTCCCCATGGCTCGAGAATTCACAGCGCCCCTCTTTTTGCTTTCTCTTTGACTTTTTTAAGTTTCAAAGTAATCCATGTCCAACAATCTGTCTTGTATTTTGTGGGATACAAGATGTTCTCTTATACATTCTTGTATGACACCCAAGGCTTTCAGCCTAACTTTCGAGTCAAACCAATATCTATCTAAATTCCTACTGTGTGTGTACCCTGAAGAGGCCAGGGGAGACCCCGAGGTGGAGCTCACGTGAGTTGTTGAGGTGACACATGAACCACCGGTACCAGAGTTGCATCCAAGTTAAATCGCAGTTCAAGATCTAAAGAACCACTTACCTGTAATCACACTGCCCCCACACTTGCCCACTCTCTTCCTGCTCAGTGAAGTCCCCGCGTGTCTCCTAATTTCCTCCTCACGCCAACCCTGGGTGTCGAGAACGTTCGTCCGCTGGCCTTTCCCGCAGCACCCTGTCCCCACGTGTTCATCTCTGTGCCTATGAACGCGGCACGTCCACTCCCTTCATCAGCTTCGTCACCTATTAAAGGTTACTTCTTTCAAAAGCAAGCTCACACTTAGCTGATGTGTCACCTGCATGTGTAGGGTGGGTTTTTCTGGTTTGTTTTTGGGTTTTTTTTGTGGGGGCCTTTCCTGGGGCATTTTTTTCCCTAGCTGGGTGTAAGCATTCTGATAACATAAGATCTGGCACTCAGTAAGTACTTAATAAGTTTTGATTATATGAATGAATAAATGTTAGTCAATTGCTTAATTTTACACCATAACAACATTTTTATTATCAGTCTTGTGATTTTGGTGAAAGAGGGACTCAGCACGTGTTCAGGTGCTTCTTATGCATCTAATGATCATCAAGTGTGCTTTTGAAGTTAGAGAAAAATTCTTTTGACTCATATGTTTTATTAGTTTCTTCTAGGTCACTTAAAATAATTTAAAAATTTTAAATTTAATATACTTTCATTACAAAGGTTTAGAAAATAGGAAACAAGTAAAAATGAAAATCACCTAATTCCACCATTCAAAGAAACTAACAATATTAGACTTATATTGTACAACTGAATTTATATCTTTTTGCTTACTATTTTATCATAGAATTTGCCCGTTATTAGTCTCAGAAAGCACCACTTTTAATGACTACAAATTTCCTTAGTTAAGCGTCTAGAATTTAACTATTCCCCTCTTGCTGAAGCTATGTTATTCCCATCCCCGTCCCACTTCTCACCTTACAAATGGGTACTGCAGTAACATCATTGTGCAGAAATCTCTGCCAATGTTTCTATTTCTGTAGAAGAGATTCTTAGAGCTATTATTGAATAAAAAAGAATTAACGTCTAAAAAGACTTTAATAGAAACTGCCAAATCGCCTCCAAGCATGGACAGTTCAGACTCCTCCCAAGAGAATGCTAAGAAGGCCCATTTCACGCTCTTCTTATCGGGGCTGTTCCTCAGCAAAATAAATCCAACAGGAGGAGTTCGGGAATGTGATTTTGAAAAAAATAAGAAAACTTGAGCATTCCTTCTAAAAGGTTGGAAATCTTTATTATGTTTGTCTCAACTTTTAGGTTCTGCTTTTCATGATGTCACTTGCTTCTCTGTCTAGATTTTCTATGCAGTTCACGCCTTTCAAGCACGGAGTGACCATGAACTCAGCCTTCAGGAATACCAAAGAGTTCACATACTCAGATTTTGTGACCTGAGTGGCAACGCAGAGTGGTGGTTAGCTGAAGCTCAAGGGCAGAAAGGCTACGTGCCAGCTAACTACCTGGGCAGGATGACTTACGCGTAGCAAGACAAGCCTTTGACTGTGATTCCTGCAAGGTGCTGATGGACTGCCTCACAGAACTGACACGACAACATGCTGGCCTAGACGTCAAGAAACCGCCCAACTACAGGACCTGATACTGTATCAGGTTTTAAGAAAGACTCTGCTTCCTAACAAGAGTCTTTCAAAACGCATTACGAAGAGCACATGTTGATGGAAACACGAAACAAACAGCCTGAGTGCCAGCTGTTGCCGACCTGAAGTGGAGATCTTTGAAAGGGTGGACGTCTCCATCACCAGGAAAGGCTGGGTCTAAGGATAGGTTTCTTCAGTTTACTCTATTATGTATTTTGCCTCAAATGTTTTTGTTTTCCATATTTGTCACTCTTTTCATATGCTTGCACATATATATATATACACACACATGCCATACTGACTATATGGTTTATATATATGTAGTGTACCATATGATATGGATTATACACATATATGCATAAACCTGGGAGCATACTAAGTATACCTAAGAATAGGAATTGATCACCAGCCAACCAGAAGTCTTTGATGTGGAGCCTCATTTTGTTGTTGTTTGGCTTGAGGATTCACCCTGAGCTAACATCTGTGCCAGTCTTCCCCCACTTACATATGGGACATCACCACAGCATGGCTGATGAGTGGGCTAGGTCCATGCCCTGGATCAGAACCTGTGAACCAGGCAGCCAAAGCGGAGCACATGGAACTTCAACCACTCGGACATGGGGACAAGCTTGTGGAGCCTCTTTTCAATGTATGTTTAAGTGAAAAAAAAAATCCTTGAATAACATGGTAATAATATCTTAACATTTACTGACTGCATACTACATGCTATTGTTCTAAATGCTTCTATGTGGTACTTATTTTATACCTTATGAGGAAACTGGCCCAAAGGTGAAGTGGTTTAGCCCAGGTCACAACTCTAGTAAGGGGTAGGCCTGGGGCTCCACCGGGTCTGGCTCTGGGCCCCAACCTAGTGCCACGCTGCAGTCACTGTGCAGCAGCATGTGCAGCTGCTTATTGGCAGAGCATTACTGACGCAGGGGAGCGACGTTGAGGAGGCCCACTCTCCTCGCAGCCCCACATGTAAGGACTGACACATTTTTCAAAATCAAGGGCTACAGGAACTTCCATATTAGCCTACAGCAAATGAAGTAGCTAGATTTATTTTTATTGTTTTGCTTACACATTTTTGAAAGTGTAACTGTTTAAAAATGATCCTACGTGATCCCTAATGACACTTGAATGAGGAAATATTCTGGATCGCTCAGTCATATGGACGATGAACAGGGAATGTATTCTGTGCTCTGAGCCAAGATTAACTGTTTTCAGTTGCAGTCTGTATGCAGACAAGGCAGGCACTGAGGAGACCGCCTGCTGGAACGCAACGTCCCAGGACACTGAAATTTAACTGGACAGCTCAGAGCTGTCCCCTAAGAGTTCAGGCATATTTTTGTCAGGACATTTTACCAAACTAAAGATGCTTCTTTGGAACAGAAAAGAGATTAAATTTGACTTAATGACTTCCTTTAAAAACCGTGGACTTTGTCCACATAAAATGTGCTAATATGACATTAAATTTTAAGATTTGATTGCTACTTTTTGAAAGATTTGATGTCTGTAATGTATACTGTTACATATATTATGGAGGAATTCAAGTAAAATGAAGAGAGATGCTGACTTGAACATACATCTATGACGTACAAATTCATAATCATGACGACATCTGCATGATAGAGAAATTTGCATTTTATATTATTCCTAAAATTCTTAATCTAAATATGGTATTATGAAATTCCACTGGTAAGTTGTTTTTGCATAAAATATTTTCTTGAGTTAGGTACCAAAAGACGACTCTCTTTTTTGGATATACAGGGACTTTTTGTCTTTTGAATGGTGCTTCGTACCCAACAGTGATACATAAGTAAATTCCAGTTTGCCTAGGGTAAAGCAAACGGAAATCCAAACTTGCTATTTGTGGACACTGGGGACACGCCCCACAACTAAAATAGGGCGAAACTCTATATATGAATGTGTGTGTATTTCTATTAGCTGTGACCTTAACACTTGCCCCGAACATGAAGAATTATCTAAGTGTGTAGCACATATCTGCTTTTCTGGCTGAAAGCAGTGACTAGATGTGTATGAGAAGCTTTGTCTACTTGTGTGGTCCTAGGATTGACGCTTCCTGCTGACCTTGAAGAAACCACCCCACTAAAATCACGGCTGCAGTCAGCTGCTGAGCAGGAGCTGTAATGAAGCCACCTCCTGTAGCCCCCATTACTGCGCGAACATAGTCCTAGGAAACTATGTTGTTGCTATTTTAAAGATGTACTACATTTCCTATGCCATTTAGGCTTTTTTTTTTTTTTTTAAGCATTATACAACAGCCTCATTTTCTAAGTATTTTGTTTAAAATCAAGTAATTATAATTTTGAGGTCAGACATTATTTTGCCGGGCTTAAGGGAAACAAAATTCCAAGAAAGTTATGGTGTGTATGTCTTCAAGTTTAAAAAGATAAAACTGTTGGTGAAATCATTATAATTAAGGTAAGGCATGCTAATGAAATTATTTCTTTATATTTTTAAAATTAAATGTTATTCTACAGTATAGAATTCTCTGAAATGGGTATTTCTACCAAGAATGAAGGGAAAATTTTTGTGGCTGTTTTTCTTTGTAAAACAAATAAACAAGTGCATGTATACATTTTATTTAGTATTTATTTTTAAATACAAATGCTCTAAACTAATATTATATATAATAAAAGTTTAGAAATTATAAAAAATCCAGTAATACAAAATTATCATGGGTGCTTAAATCACGTGAAAAAGTCAAAAAGCCATTAGTTAAACATTCTTTATATCTCAGAAAAATATCTTTAATATTCATTGCTATAAAACAATTCTACGAAGGTTGAGTTGTGCAGAAGAGACACAACGCACACGGTTAGCGCTACAAATGCAGCATTGCATGAAATACTTTAAGTGCTGATACATTCCAGATTTTGCCTAAAATGTACTTTGGACTTTTAGAGATGGCTATTAAGTGCCTGACATTATTTGTGATGAATAATTCAGATGATTTACAAAAAATTAGTGTTTTCATTTCTGAAATATGGAATTAAAAACTCTTCATTTTTCCCATAAACTTCTTGGATTTTTGTCTATTGCAAAAAAAACCTCTCAAAGCCATGTGAATAAAGAGAAGAAATCTTTACATTCTGAGATGGCAAGAAGACCACTTTATTCAAATCCTGTTTGTTGTGACTATGGCTTCTTAAGGTACTCAATGCACTGCTCAATGCTGAGCACATCTAGACCTCATGAAATCTGAGCTACATCAGATATGCAAATTTACTTTATAGTTAATGAGGAAGAAAGGAAATGTCATTGACTGGAAGGACATTAGACTGTATACTCTCCAGCGATATACTAGTATCTATAGAATGTTATTATTTTTAAAGTCTAATTTTTTCAGTTATCTTCCCTCTTCTTATATATACTAAAAAATACATATAAAAACCCAGTCATTGGGGCTGGCCCCGTGGCCGAGTGGTTAGGTTCGCGCGCTCCGCTGCAGGCAGCCCAGTGTTTCGTTGGTTCGAATTCCTGGGCGCGGACATGGCACTGCTCATCAAACCACGCTGAGGCAGCGTCCCACATGCCACAACTGGAAGAACCCACAACGGAGAATATACAACTGTGTACCGGGGGGCTTTGGGGAGAAAAAGGAAATAATAAAATCTTAAAAAAAAACAAAAAAACAAAAAAAAAACCCCCAGTCATTACATTCTCTGTGATGTACAAAATTATTCCAATATAACAAATCTTCACTCCAGGGCTGCTGGAGTTGAAGCCGAGCCTCTGCAGGCCAGCTGCTGCTGTCATGACATCACCCTCTAGAGACAGGCAAGAGTGCTTTAGATTTTAGGGAGAACAAGTCACACTCCAGCATACACTGGAATGAGATGTTCCTGTTCAAAAATCTAGGGGATGTATTCTTAGGAAATTAAATAAAGCTTATCTTACTTAAAAAAACAATATTATGCTATAGAAATGTATTTATAGCTTTCTCTAGTTGCTTATATAATTTTTGTAATTACTGCATTAATAAAATTTCTGTAAAATGATATATTTTCTATATAACCTATGGCTATCACAATATAATTTATAATCTCAGTTACTAATAAACAGTAGCACCACATCCGTGTTAAGAGACAGAATTACCTAACCTTTGAATATTAGATGCCTGCTATTTTATCTCATTAATTATCATCTGTTTTATAGGTCAGCCCTGGTAGTCTAGTGGTTAAGATCTGGCGCTCTCACCACTACAATCCAGGTTTATTTCCTCGTCAGGGAACCACACAACCCGTCTGTCGGTTGTCACACTGTGGTGGCTGAGGGTTGCTGTGATATTGAAAGCTGTGCCACCAAGATTTCAAATACCAGCAGGGTCACCCATGGTGGACAGGTTTCAGCAGAGATTCCAGAATAGAGAGACTAGGAAGAAGGACCTGGCCACCCACTTCCAAACACACTGACCATGAAAACCCTGTGAGTGGCAGCAGTGGAGCAGCATCTGAAACGGCACCAGACGGTGAGAGGACGGTGCAGAAAGACTGGGCAAGGCTGCGTTCCGCTGCCCACAGGGTTGGTCCCCACGAGTCGGAATCGGCTCAAAGGCACTAACAGCGACGTTTACAGTGGAGGGAACCAGGATCACACAGCTAATACGTGGAAGGACTGGAGTTCAAAACCAGGTCTTCTGACTTTAAGCCAGTGTTCCTTTTTTTTGAAAGTAACTAAAATCTATGATTAATAATCTAAAAGCACAATATGCAAAACAGAAAAGTGATACTGACCAAATTTCTACTAAAATGGGATTTGACTTACCATTCTAAAAGTTTACCTGTTGGCTTATTTACTTATCTGTCTATTCATTCATTGAGCCCATAAATATTCACTGAGAGCTGCAGCGGGAATACCAGTGTGCAAGACAAGATCCCTGCCCTCACATAACTTATATTCTAGCGTGAAAGACGAACTATACACAACAAAACAAAATAGATGATAAATACTACTAATACAGAGTGGCCACTTTCATCACATGCTCAGTCAAAAAGCCTTGGAGCTCACTTAACGACATGGGAAAACCATGCTCTAAGAGCTCCTTGAAGACAAACTCTAATGCCAAATACACCTCTAGAAAATATCAAACTGAGTCACATACTACTAGATGTACACATACTTACACAGATGTGTGGACTCTAAATACTTGTACGTACACACAATCTACAACAAGAGCCCCGACCAATGAAAACACTACTAAACAACTCTTCTGAAGCACCAGACACTACAATAATTGCTTCTCCCCTCAACTCGGTGCAGCACATATGTTGACGGTGACAGGAGGACATTTTCCCGCTCGAGGGCCAGTGTGCCAGCCACGTGCGTCGCTGCTTGAATGTCCGGTAGGTGCTGAGGCCACATGAACTGTCAGAGCTGTGGAGCTGAGCCAGTGTCAGGTCACTTTGTCCAGTTTAGTCCAAACTGGCCCTGAACTATACACAAATAATGATGGATTTGTTTTTCTTTCTTTTGGCCTTTTGACCCTAAAGGAGATTTGGAGTTAATGCCAAATTGATGTTTAATCAACAGAAATCTCTGTTTCTCAAAACAAAAACATTTGCAGGTAGATTTTAAACATGTAAATAGATGCTTACTCCACTTTGTAAGTAATGAAAGGTAATAACAGAGATAATCTTGAATTCTAATTTACTATAAATAATTTAGGGCCATTATTTAACAGAGCAGTTTAAAAGAATATTTCTTCTTAGAAAAAGGTCAAGCTTAATTTAAAAAGCTTTATCTTGGGGCCGGCCCTGTGGCTGGGTGGTTGGGTTTACAAGCTCCACTTCTGCAGCCCAAGATTTTGCCGGGTCGGATCCTGGGTGCGCACACGGCACCACTTGTCGGGCCATGCTGAGGCGGCATCCCACATGCCACAATTAGAGGGACCCACAACTATAAATGTGCAACTGTGTACCAGAGGTCTTCGGGGAGAAAAAAGAAAAAAAATAAAATCTTTAAAAAAAGCTTTATCTTCACAGAAATCACTTACCAATGTATTTTAGAATAATGATGTTAGAAAAACCTAGGGAGAAAGGGAAGAGTCTGAGCTTGGAGGCTCACAGCCAAGATTCAGCGACTCTTCTCAGCTGAAGGAACAAGGCCGCTCAGTCTAGCAAGAGTGGGAATTTGCCGGACTGGCAGTTTCTGGATGAAATGAGGTATTGAGGAAGTACAGCGCGGCTGCTGCATTTTCTATGAGAAATAAACTGCTCCTCTGATCCAGAACGCTTTGCGTCTTCCTGAGAAAATGCATGTAAAACAAGGGCAGGCGAATGTCTTGGCTTGCAGATAAGGCAACAACTCACACTCTTCACACTCTATCTAGACACACATACTTCAAAGCAATTTCAAGAATTAATCATTATATAGGAGCTTCTTCTATACAAAGTTAACTAAAATGACGTAAAATGTTATAACATTTCTGGGCAGTAAAAATGTTTTATTCATGGTTTAGGAAGAAGCTATCAGTATGTAAACAAGTCAAAAATTATCTATCCACGAAGACTCTTGGAATGGGGGTTTTTCTCAAGAATTCTCAGGAGTGTGTCTAACCAGGATGAATCAAAATCCAACATTTATTAAATATGAAGTGCATACGTTACACTGGCAATGTGAGAAAAGTGCTGCGTTAAAAGGGCACGAGAGCTCACAATCTACCGGAAGAGATGAATCCCTAAATAATTGGCACAGGTGCTAAGAAAGGCAAACATACATACAGGGGTGTGAAAAAGGGGAGACGAAATATTTTGGGGGAGAGGGAGAATCAACGGAAACGAGGCTGGGGACGGACACCGAATATCTAGAATGTTGGAGGGAAAGCAGAAAGCCTCGTGCTGGGTCATCCCGCCACCTTGTAAGGCACCTTATTCAGCAGGATCAATTCTTGGGCTTTGCTAAAAGCGGAACTATTCTTTTTTTTAAATTCATATATGCTACCAGTCTTCTGGGATTCTGGAAGTTCTCATCAAGAATTAGTCATTCTAATTATTGTTTTCACTCACAGTATGGAAATTGTTATAATAAAAATAAACAGATTTAAAATACCAAAGATTTCCAAGTTTTGCTAAATAATATTTAGTATTTTAAGGTAAGAAATAATAGAAATTTCACTAGGAAGATTTTATTAAATTATAGCGTATTATGGTTAAGGTCCCAACAATAAGATTTTAATCTTTAGGGTAATGTGATCTAAACACCTACTTGGCCACATTACTTCTTGAGTTTCTTCTGCGCGGCTTTCTTCTTGACCATCTGTAACCGCTTCATGGCATTGAGCTGTGATTCCTGGGAAGTGGGACCTTTAAGGGACGTGGAGGGAGAGCTGCTCGGTTCCGCGGTGGTTTTGCCGGCGGTACTTCCGCTAGGCCCTGATGTCCCGCTATTCCCATTCCCACTTAGTTGGCTGCTACTTCCTGGAACTAAGGTACTTGGACTAGGAAGACCTACTTTGCTGACATTGTCACAACTAACTGAGCGACTAAGGCTGGTTTTGCCCAAAGTCAGAGGCGGAGGGGGCTTCAGGGGCACGGTGGGTGTGGTGCTGCTGCTGGAACCTACTTTGGAACCTATTCCGCCTTTGGAGGAGCTGGCCAGACCAGTCAGACCCACAGGCTTCTGGTTAGCTGACGAGGCCGCAGGTTTCCCGCTGCTGTTCTGGGTCGCTAGACTCAGTTTTGCTGCTGATGGAACCCCAGAAGTGGTTTTGGCTGCAAAAGCTGCCCATCCAGTGAGGCCACTAGTTACTGAAGAAGAAACACTGGTAGTGGAAGAATTTCCTGAAATAACTGTGGATGGCTGAAAAGAACAAGATAATACTGTATTAGAGCCAAGTATAATTAATACCTAATGCAATATTATTAAATATATAACACGTTTAGTTGTTGGACTTTTTATACAAAAGTAAAGACTTGGGAAATTTAAATCACACCATCAAAATTAAGTTCTTATGAAATTCTGAAAAAAACACAACAAAACTTATCCATAGCTAATGGGTACTACCGTTTCCAAAAAAGAAATTTTAGAGGACATATTCTTGTTCTAATGATTCCAAAAAATACATATACAAAATTCCTTTTTAAGAATTGCTTTTGGATTCAGTTACAAGCCATATCACAAAATCAGACGTAACGTTTTAATTTGTTTTTCACCCAAAGGTATTATCTAGCTCAGTACAACATCTAATTCTTTAGACTTTGCTCCAAACAACTTGTGGACCACTTCAAAAATGGGCCACAACTAGAAGGACCACAACGAAGAATACACAACTATGGACCGGGGGACTTTGGGGAGAAAAAGGAAAAAGTAAAATCTTCAAACAAAAAAAAAGGAATCTACTCTTAATGGACAAAAATGGTTGCATCCAGGATATTTAGGAGACGTCTGAGATAAAGAGATTCACTTAATTATTTATTGAGTGAATGTATGAGATTCTGAACCCATTTTTTTGAAGTTCTCCCCAGATTTTGAGCAAATAGCTACTGTACTGCAAAACATGTACAGATGTGCAATGTTGACTATTTGGAATTGTACAACTCTGGAGATGCATTAAAAGGTCTCATGACTTTATTTCCACACTGTGTCTGTTTCCATCAAAATTATCACCCGAGAGGGCCCTGCGTCTGTACAAAGGATGTATCAGCTGCCCCACAAGCCGCACGGCAACGTGTGGGCAGGTCTAACTCACTCCCAGACGTATTTCTTAAAGGTTTAACACTTCAGTTTCTCTAATTAACTTCCTTGGCCAGTCCAAAGCTAACAGCAACACCCATGCTGCTATATAAATAATATTTCTCTTAGTCATATGAGAACAATTTTTTTTCTAACCTTCTCATTAGGCAAAAATGTACTTTGTTCAAGTTAATTATGAACCGAACTTCTCACTGGCACTCTTTATACCTTCATATTCTTGAGATTTACAAAAGTGTTAAATTCATACATAGGTAAAAGAAAAAGTCTTACGAATAGTATTTTACTTAAAAATATGGCAGTTGTCACACCTAAAATATATCCAGTTATACTTCACAACTGAATTCTAAAAGAGTTGATAAAAATGTTTTTAGTTCTTACAATGTAGCCTTCAATACTACATACAGGTAAACATCTGTAACCAATGTGAAAAGTAATCAAAATAGAGCATGCTCTGAGATCTTTCTAAGAGGAGGAGTCAAGATTTTTGTTCACATACTCTGAAAAATGATAGGATTTTTTACAGTAGCCTCATAACAATAACTATCTCATAAGGTTATCTAGAGAAGATAAACTTTACATAAATAATAAATTCCTAGAGGAATGCATACAGGTAATGAGAAGAAGTCAAGGAAGCAAACGGACACAGGTGTGGTAAACTTTTAATTTTCAGTTACGAAAGATCTAGTTTTTTTCCTTTTCTTTCTATTAAACATAAAACTGTCTGCCATCTGGCTAAATGATTTTTCCACAAACTTCTCAGATGAAACTCCTCTGAAGTAACTAAAAAGGCCAGCACTCACGAAGCGCAGACGAGAAAGCAAGTTCTGTGAGTACGGCATTTCATTTCAATGGCCTGCTGTTACTGGTACCGCCTTTCAACAGAACGACAGGTGGCTCATCATATATTAGGACACACAAAAGTGAAATAACACAAACAAGGGAGATCAAGCAATTCCTTACTATTTCAGTGTAGAAGTAAATTTCTCAACTGTTTTTAACTATAAATATTTTCTTGCTCATTATCCCAGTTAGAAAGCCATTTGCTTTTTATATATGAATGAGGACAAATTTTTTTCATAGTAAAAATCTATTCACTTTTTCATAAAAACACCAAAACCTCTTAATCAGAACAAACATGACAGCCAAGGCCTTAATTTATTTGCCATAAAATTATTCCACGTTGGATTTCCTAAAAATAAACTTTAGTGTAATAGGTTAGTACAAAAATCTACCTAAAAGTGATTTAAGTATAGAATACAGCAACTCTAGTTACTTTCAATGAATTATTGTTACTCCTATTCCAACTCGCACAGCTTCTATATGACAAAACAATAATGGATATTCCTTGGGTATCAACTCTTGCCTGGTAAATCAAATTAAAAATGATCTGCAAATAAAATGACCAGACTCTTTCTCAGAGTACTTCATATTCATATCCTTTATCAGCACACCAAGGTTCTTGATCTTTGCTACTTACAGCCTCTTAGGGTACTATCTTTAGAATTTTCTGGGGTCAACCTTTGAGAATTTAGGGCTAGTATTTTTTTCTTCCATCTTTAGTACTCTGCTTAAAATTGGGATGTATAGCTCAGTAAAAGCATTCTTTTTGTTATAAAATTAGATAGAAAAATACTTCACGATATCAAATGCAAGGATGCTAATAATAATGTAGCGTGCTTTCAGGAGGCAAACCTAGGAGTGAGAAAGGTGACATTCTCACTAGATAATCTGGCTCCTTACTATCAGAGGCAGGTGCTATGAAGGCTCATGAGAATAAAAGGAAAAATAAGACAAAGCAAGAAAACTTGAGCAGCCAAACAGCAGGGAGAAAACAAGCTGTGGGGCCAATCAGCAGGAGTAATGTGAGACGAACCGTCACCACTGAGGGCAGAGGCCTCAGATCCACACCACAGCCCTGCGGGGAGGCAAGGGTCTGAGAAGCGTCGCTGTGGAACACGACAGACAGTTCCAAACTGTGATGAGAAGAGAAACAGCAGAGGTAGAGATTAAACAATCACGTGAGTGTCCCCTTTCTCCCAATGTCAACAGCAATGCAGCCTTGACTTCCAACATACAGCCGCTTAGCACAGAAAGTCTCTTACTGATTTTTTTCCGAAGTAACCATTGTTTGGTCAACTAAATTAAAATCCCACTTCAGATAAAATGGAATGTACTGTACCTTGACTTCCGTTCTCTTAAATGCTTGAAAAGTTGTCTCTTGTTTGAGTTTAGTTTCTGCTTTCTTAACCAATGGGTCTTTGACAGCTGGAACTACAGAAACAACGGTGGGGGCTGGTTTCTGGGGTGGTTTCTGAGTTTTTTGAGCCTGTAAAAATCAGTGTTAAGATTAAATTAGCTACAAAATCTTAGTTGAATGCACAGAAAAGAATAAAAGTCTATCACAGAACTCCTCATTGACTTGAAATACAGTTGAACATTTAAAAAATATTGTAATGACACTGAAAATACAGACTCTTGTACAAATGATTTTTATCATCATATTAATAGTTTTATAGATTTTATTAGTTTCTAAACAGTAAAGGTAATATGAAGCTTTAGAAATCATGCATATTAGGGTTGACTAAATACCATTTTAACAAGATAAACCAAACTATTTAAGAAAAAAAGGAAAATCACAAACTATTTGTAACCAGTCGGCAACACTCATAATGATGTGCATTTATTTCTTACTATGGTTCGTTAAGATTTAGGAGTTTTCTTCCAGGGGTTCAGGCAAATTCTCTGAGTAACTGCAGGTTAGCTAAAAGGTAGTTCAGCTCAATTTATGGTTTTAAAAACAGAATGGGGAGAAAAAACTACTAGTGATAAACGATGAAACTCTTTGAGGTTTTCCACAATGCAGAACTAGGCACGATGAGTTCTTAGAGAAAGCACACAAATACAAACATCTATGTTCTCAAAGAGGAATTTGCACCCGCTGTTCCTTTACAAGCATCTTCAGTTTTATTTTGACCAATAATTGTTTTTTTCCTTTACTGTATAACTAGGTACTTTACTAACTTCTCATAAACGCCAGTCACTTTTTAGTTTATTCTTTAGTGTTTTCCAGGTAGGCAATCACTATACTATAAACGGTATAGTGCAGTGTTTCAGAGCACAGTTTTTGGAGTCAAACCCAGCTCAACTACGTCCTTAGCTATGTGACCTCAGGTAGAACACGTCCATCTCCAAGAGCCCCATTCTCTTCATCTGCAGCACGAGGTGACACCATCTGTTTCAAAGTGGGTCATGAGGATGAATGACCATTAGGTGAGAGTCCAGCCCAGAGTCTGGCACATGCTGAGTGCTGACATTAACAGATACTATTTACTCATCAGCATTGTTTACAAAGGGTAAGAAAACTGAGTCTGCAAGAACCCATCCTACTGCAAGCGGAAAATGCTCGCAGCCATCCCACAGTCTGACAATCCTGGTAAGGCCACGCAGGACCACACCAGGGAGTCTGTCACTCATCCGTGCCCACTTCTGGAAGGTCGAGTGCAGCCTGCTTTATCCTGGCTTGGGCCTTCTTGTGTAATCTTCCTGTGCTATGGCTTGCAACACTATATAATCTTGATCCTTAAGTCTCAATCCATCCTGTTTTTTATATTACATACTTTGCACATGAAAGTACCTTTCTTTCAAACACCAATTACAGAGCCACATTCAGATCATTAGTCAGTTCAGAGTATTACTAAGGATGCTGGAGAACTGTGGTAAAATCTCTCTCCCAGCAGGAAAGGAGGGCCACCTTGCCCTCTACTGCAGCAGCACGGGAGGAGACTGCAGCCTGCAGGCCAGTCAGAAACGCATGGCTCCATCAGCAGGGCTTTCAGTCTACAATCCCTGCACCCATGTACACGACTCCAGGCTCAGACTCCAAAGCCCACCTCACGTGTGCCTCAGCAGATGCAGATCCACCACGATAAAGCCCTGAGGGCACCTCCGTCTAGGAGACCAGGGCTGGATCTTCTTCTGCTTCCTCTGTTTCACCTACTCATCTCAGAAGTTGAGTAAGAAATAGCCAGAGGTCTTTGTCTTTTGCTGGTAATACTAGTCCAGGGAAATAGGATATTACCACTGACTCAGTGTTGCTCAACAAAGGCACTGTACTTCACAGAGCGGCTGCCTCACACACTGCAGAATGTATGAAACTCCCCACTCAGGGCATAACTGCCAGCAGCACAGCAATCAAAACCACTGCCTCTTTCCAATGCTGCTGACCAGGAGAGTGGTACTGCCTGAGACTGAGAAGCACTGCGCTAAGTCACATGAGACTCTTACCTGGTGCTGGGGCAAACCCACTACCTAGTAGAGAGAAAATCACAACTGAAGGACGACCTTGGACCCTGCCCCACACGATCACAACCTTCTTGACTAGGTCTTTCTATGATGGATACTGCAGAACCTGCCCCCATGGAAGAAATCACTGCAAGGAGAAAGGGGCTACGAGGTGCTATGTCCAGTATCTCTGCGATACCTTGGAGCAACAAGCAATGCACACATGAGCACCTCACGGGACACACGTACAGTGAGAACGACTGGATTCAGTACCCCTGTCCCCAGCTCCTCTCTCACTGAACCTGTGTTTATTGGATCCCGATCTCCAGGCTCACTCAGACCGTGCCTCCTGGTACTTCACCAGGTCCACTCGGTGTATTTTATTCTAACCATATTCTAACACCAGTCAGGGGCCCCCATTCAGGCCTCTGACTCTCAGACACACAGACTGAACATGCTGACTGCTGATTTCTGGTACTAATCCACATTTCCTCCATTTTATGTATCGTAAAATAGAACGACAGAATGTAGGATGTGCCCAGTCCTGAGCTCTGCTCTGGGGCTGGGTCAATGAATGAGACATGGTCTTACTGATAAATGAGCTACATATTTAATCTGCAAAGCTGATAAGGAATAAAAGGTAGCCCAGAGAAAGAGAAGCTGAGAAGCAGAACAAATGAGAACATAGATTCAAGGAAGGACACATTCGGTCTGGCACGGCCAGGGTAGGTGGATGTCCATGGTGAAGCGGTGCAAGAGAGGGGCACAAAGGGAGGCTTGGGTTACAGAAAGAGGGTCCATGCATCCACCCTAATGAGTATAGCCTCACATATAAGTAATTGAGAGCTGCTGGGTATATTTACGCAGATAAAGTTAGAAAAATATTTCAGAAGAATAATTCTAATTGTTCTAATTTTAGTACATCACGTAAGGAGACCTCTTAAGAGACTAAAGCAACAGACAAGAAATGAGGGATTTGTGGAACAGGGTAATAAGAGCAAAATGAACAGATTTGAGAAGTATAGAAGGGGTCGAATTAACAAATTTGGTAACAAAGGGATATGGAATTAAGAAAGGCATCAAGGATAACGTTTTCTAGTTCAGGCAATTGGGGAAAAAAATTGAGTGGGGAAGAAAACAATTCTAATTTTAAAGTTGTTGAACTTGGAGTAACTGTGGGATATCCGTTTAGCTGCCAAAGTTCACTCCAGAAAGAGGGTTAGAACCATGAATACAGATTTGCTGTAAGCCAAGTCACAAAAAATGTGGGAGAAAAACTTAGACAGTGTTTACTTTATTAAGAGACTTACAATGAAATAATAATTAAAAAACTTTGAAGATATACTAAAGAAAGACATCATTATCACAAATTATTTATTTGACCAGTACCAATTCTTAGTGCCTGTTTCTGTCAATGACCTGGAATGCACTTTAGTGCTCACCCGTAATCATTTTGGTCGAGGTCCTGGAGGGCAAGTTTAAATAATAAACTAAATAAAAATCAGACTGAATTGGAAAAATAATATGTTGTCACAGAAATTCCTGTTGCAAACAGAAAGTATACATACTACTGAAATTTTACTACTTTTCATAGGAATGAATAAAAACATTTCCTATATCTGATTTAACTGATCATAAGGTAAAATAGATATCTTGATTTTTTTCCTTTTAACTAAGTACTTTTGACTTTAAAAAGATACACTTGGTCACAAAACTTTATGTAGAAATTCATTTGGTCGCCAGGCACGGGAACTCACGTATCCGCAGTCCCTAATCTAAGGCAAGGGAGCGGCAGGGGAGGAGAACAAGTCGCTGAAATAAGTAACAACCGGATTTCTCTAAAAGGAAAGTGACCAAGTTCATTTACCTACTTTTCAAATGAATAAAGGTTGGAAAACTATCCACTATAACCAACGACAAAGTGTTTCACGATGATACTAAAGGCAGTTGTGTTAGCGAGCAGTAGACAGACAGTGCACCGGGAGCACGGGGAACACAGTAAATGGTCCCTGGAGGACAAGAGGGAAAGACTGAGGACAGTGACAGGGATGGAAGGGCAGGATCTCGACAAACCCTGTGTCTGCACACAGCCTGTGGGTCTGTGGGTCAGGCTCCCTCAGGAGCAGACATTTCAACACTCCTCACCAGACTCGCCAGACACTGGGGCTGCTTCCTCACCACTTCCCACCGTGCTCCGGAGTATTTTTACATGTTTGTAACCACACTGACATGCTAGTAAGGGTTATTCATATGTTGTGGGCATTCAGTTCTGTTTGTGTATCTGTATGAGAATAAGCGGAAAGTTGAATGAAGAGAAGTGCACACGACATGGTCTGGTCTGCAGGCACAGACACACAGATCACATGCACACACTATATACAGACAGTTAAATAATCAGCTTATATTACATTTTTTCCATTATCTTAAATGCTCAAATTTTTATTTTGAAAAGCACATATCAATGAAACAATTGAGAGAGACTGTTTAAATGAGAGAAAAGTGATTCCTACCATTCTCTTCATTTGTCTGGTGCATCGGGCACAGTACCACACCAGGCGAGGGTCATTCACTTCCTTGTCTGTCACCTGCGGCTTGTGGCAATCTTGGTGGTAGAGATTGTGGCACTCCTGACATTCCACTAACTGATTACCAGATGCCACCGTCATTTGCCTAAGAACACACACCATTACACACTGCACTGATTTGAATGCAACAATTTAAGGCATTTCAGGGTTGTTGTGGTAAAGTCTGATATATTAAAGACGATTAAACTCCAGAAAACCAAAGAGCAAAACAACAAGCCTGCAAAGTGTCGCCTGCACAAGCACTTCACTTTCAAAGTTTATGCTCAACCATTAATAAATACAGAAGGTACCTTAGTAACTAAACGTGGCCATTCTCCTTGTCCTGTTTTTCTTTCTCCAGAAGGTAGTAGACTTCGGCTAGTCCTCCAACAGCCTCATAACATTTTCTTTATCCCTCCATTAAACTCCTTTATGTTTGTCACCTGCCTGCTGTCTACCTTCATTAATGTGTCAGTTGCCTAAAGGTGGGAACTGGACCTGATCCTCCACGGTGCCTACCACATTACTGTGCAGACACAGGGTGTTCAATAAAGAAACCTCCTATCGACTGAACAGAAGGAAACAATATGTGTATCACAGAAGTCCAGACTCCAGCAGCACAAAAAGCAACTGCCACAGCCTTAGACTAACATCAGTCTCCTGACGGAGGGTTACACTTCCGAGTTCTCTCCCCATGTTCACTTTACCATTTCTTTATTTAAAAAGGATAACCAGGCTGGCCCAGTGGCATGGTGGTGAAGTTTGTGTGCTCCGCTTTGGCGGCCTGGGGTTTGGATCCCTGGAGTGGACCTACGTGCTGCTCATCAAGCCATGCTGTGGCAGCATCCCACATACAAAATGGAGGAAGACTGGCACAGATGTTAGCTCAGGGTCAATCTTCCTCACCAAGAAAAAAAAAAAGAGAGAGGACCTTCATGGTAGATAAAGGTTGAAATGACCAAATATATGTGAAAACAATGAAGCTCTGGCAAACGATCCTGTTCAGAAGCACATTAACTGATTCTCTGTAGGGCTCACAAAAGCTCAGAGTCATCTACTCAGTCCCAACACAACAGAATTCAACATTTTCATGAAGAAAATAGCAACAAGATGGTAATCTTTTCTGTTGTTCCAGGCAGTGAAAGTCATTAATCATTAAAAATATAACCCCAGCACTAAGAAGTTTAAAATCTAGTTATTCTGATTTTTAAAACGTATTTTCTACTAAGCAGAATTAGCTACGTTTTTATAATTATGTACCCAAGTTTCAAAGTAACACTCAGAATAACCTACATGAGCCAATGATTTCATTTTGATTATCTTTAGGAAAATATTTAATGGTGTTTTAGGAAGTGATATATAACAGTTTACATTATAAGTACTATCAACAATTCAGGAAAAAAACCCAGACTTCTTTTAAAAAAGAGGGAAATAATCAAGTCTGCTGAACTTATCTTCCTCACTAAAGAATAAAGCAACAATCACTTTCCCTCTAGAACCCAGGAACGCAGAAAAGGTTACTGCAACACAACAGATTAAAGACACCACAGTCAGGAAGACAGAGTATTTGAAGATTTTTAAGATGTTAAATTGTTACATGGGCAGCACATAGGGAATAATTTACTTATCTCCTACCTGCCTCCAAATAATAAAAACAAAAAAAAAACACCCAACAATTGGTCCAATTTTTTTTAGTTGTTTGTTCTGCACAAAGAAACAAAAGAACCTGCAGCAAGGGACAACCCACCTACAAACAACACAGGCCAAGCCCATCTCCATGGCAAAATCGTCAGCACTGGTCTCCTCGAAACTGGACAGGTCAGCCATGGCTAAGTCCTTGCTGGTCTGGACGGTAATGGGAGAGGACCGTGTCTCTGGTTTCTCCAATCTAGGTTTCTTGGGAAGATCAAGTGCTTCAGTGATGTCAGATTTCACCTATAAAAAGCACCCAATCAGAGAGTAACACGTGAGAACAAACTTCAAATCACTGAGAGACGGACAGGATTGACAGCATGGACAGCCTGCAACGACCAGGTCCACCTGACACACCTTCACATAGTTAGGGACAGATGCACACACTAAAGATCTGCACATTTAGAACGAACGCAGCACCATTATGTTAAAGGAAACCAGCAAGGTGGAAATAAATAAGCCAGAGCAGTTTATATCTATCTGTATTTCTTTTTGTATTCTTTTATCCATTAAAGAACTCTGGAAGTTCAAAGCATTTTATACTTCTCTTTTTCTCCCCCTACATGAGATGCTTTGAACTGAGAAGCCACAACACTAACAAGGCTATTTTTAAAGGCTATTTTTTATCTTGAATATTTTTAATTATGAACTACTGACATTTAAAATATACTGAAAATAGGTAAATAACAAACTATCTGCCAGTCATCTAGACTTAACACATTGTCATACTTGCTTCAAAGCAAATTCTGGCTCCTCTCCTTAAGATATTAATGTTATAGCTACCTGTCAGACTGGCAAAAATTAAAAAGTCTGATAAGGGGCCAGCCCAGTGGCATAGTGATTAAGTTCATGCTCTGCTTTGGCGGACCAGGGTTTGCAGGTTCGGATCCCAGGCACAGATCTAGCACCACTCATCAAGCCACGCTGTGGCGGCATCCCACATAAAATAGAGGAAGATTGGCACCAATGTTAGCTCAGCAACGATCTTTCTCAAGCAAAAAGAGGAAGACTGGCAACAGATACTGGCTCAGAGTCAACCGTCCTCTCCCTCCACCCCAAACAAGTTCGATAAAATATGGAGAATTGGGAATTCTTATACTTTATTGGTGAGAGTCTAAATTTAGTACATCCACTTTGGATAGTAATTTGGCAATGCCTAGTAATGTTGAATATGTACCTATCCTCTTACACCCACTTTTAGGAACACGTCCTATAGAAACTATCACCATGTGCACAAAGAGGTGTATATAAAACAGCTGATTGAAGCTCCATCACAATAGAGAAACGGGAGCAAAAAGCTAATCATCAGTAAGAGAATGGATAAACAGGCTTATTCATATTATATGGTAGCTGAAAGAAATA
Organism: Equus przewalskii; assembly: GCF_037783145.1. Taxonomy (NCBI): domain Eukaryota; kingdom Metazoa; phylum Chordata; class Mammalia; order Perissodactyla; family Equidae; genus Equus; species Equus przewalskii. Next base: position 119,077,373 of record NC_091832.1, on the reverse strand, counting down.
GATCTACACATATCAACAAATGTAAATTTCAAAGGCACATTGTTAAGTGGAGAAAAGTTACCAAAGGACACACATAGGCATACAGCATGATACCATTTATATAAGTTTAAAAGTACAGAAAACAATACAATATAGTTTATGAATAGCCAATATTTCAGAAAAAAGTATGAAAACATATGGGACTAATATACCCCACCTTGAGGGCAGGGGCTACCAAAGACTTTTTTACTGTATTCTCTACTAAGTGCTAAAATTTTGATAATTAACCATGTGCAGAAATCATTCAAAACAGACGACCCAAGAATTACCTGAAGCCCTGTTCAGGTACACGTCATTCTGTAACAAACGTCACGGTTGGTCATTTCCATCTTTACTCTCTCGTCTCTATCTATGCTTCTCAACAGCTGTGCCATCGGGAATATTCGAGCTACACATTGAAGTAAAATTAGCACATCTCCCAGGGCTCAAAGATTCATTGACAAGGACTTCAGCAAACGGTCCAAACATGTTTCTAAATTTTACTCATTTTTCAAAAAAGTTAACGTCTATAATTATCAAAATATATTTACTGAGTGACGATTATGTGCTTTTACCCACTGTTATAGAAAGGAAGCAAGCACAGAACACCGTTTCCGCCTGTCACCTGCTGACCTGCCTGTCACCTGCTGACCTGCCTGTCACCTGCTGACCCGCCTGTCACCTGCTGATCCGCCTGTCACCTGCTGACCCGCCTGTCACCTGCTGACCCACCTGTCACCTGCTGACCTGATTAGGGAAACCCACCTTATCCGCAGGCCTCTTCTCAGCCTCCTTCTTCACCTTCTCCGCTGTGAGGGCCCTGCCATTATTACTGCCAGAAGGAAGACTGGATGAGGTTTTGGGCTCTTGCTTAATGGAAATAGTTTTTGTGCTTGAAATTTTGGGTGGCTCCACATCCTAAAAGGTGAAATAAAAAGATACCCACAAATAAACATTCAGTCTATCTAATATATCGTACAAAACAGATCATAAATCTAAACAATTTTCAGTCAAAATTAAGACATCACACTGTGATCAATGTAACGTTCTTTTCTTTAAACAGCTTTATTCGGAAATAACTAACATACAAACTGCACCTATTACAAGTGTAAAATTTGATAAGTTTTGCCATCCAGTTTCACACCTGTGACACCATCACCACGATCAATATAACAGACATCCATCGTCCCCTGCAGCTTCCTTGTGGCCCTCTGTAATCACTCCTGCAGGTATCCATCCTAGGGAGACTGTTCTCCCTTCCTCAGGCAACCACTGCTACTTTCTGTAACCATAGATTAGTTTGCATTTCCTAGAAATTTACATAAATGGAACCATACAGCATGTACTCTTTTTCTGTCTGACTTCTTTCACTCAGCATATTTATTTTGAGATTCATCCATGTTGTTGAGTATACCAACAGTTCATTCCTTATATTGCCAAATAGTATTCCATTGAATGGATATACCACAATTTGTCTACCCACTTACTTATTGACAGACATCTGGATTGTGTGCAGTTTGGGGCTACTAAAAATAAAGTTGTTATGAAGATTCACATCATACGTCTTTGTGTACACATACACTTAATTTCTCTAGAATAAATGCCTTGGAGTGGAATGGCTGGATCATATGGTAGGTCTAGGTTTAACTATTTAAGAACCTGCCAACTCATGTTCCAAAGTGGTATACCATTTTACATTTCAACCAGGAGTACACGAGAGCCCCAGTCCCTCACATCCTCAGCAACACTTGGTATGGCTCATCTTTTTAATTTTAGACTTTTCAATAAGTATGCATTGGCATATCATTGATTTAACCCACATTTCCCTAATGGCTAATGATGTTGAGCAGTTTTTCAAGTGCTTATTTGCCATACATGTACCTCTTTCAGTAAAGTGGTGTTAAAATTTTTCGCCCATTTTAAAAAACGGGGTTGTTTGTTTTATTACTGAGTCTAAAGTGTTTTTCATAGATTCTGCATACAAGTTCTTTAACAGACAACACGAATTGCAAACACTCTCCCCGAGTCTGCGGGTTGTCTTTACATCCGTGTTAAACTTTGAATCCTCGTTCTTGGATTACAGCATATATCACAGCTTTGCTGATACACACGCTTGTTATCTAATGTTGTTAATAGTATAAAAAGGTTATGCACATGGTAGCTCCTTGGAATCACCAACCACCAAAAAAAGGAGGGCATTTCCCTCCCATTCTCAATAAAATCAGAACATCTGAGTGCAGTCTGTCTTCCATGCTGAGACCCAAAAGTATAAACCGTAAACAGGGCTGCTACACGCCAGCTTCAGGGCAGCAGTGGCCTCTGAGGAGGAAGGGAGGGAAGGGCCGAGAAGCAGGGCTCGACTCAGCAGCAGCAGGCTGACTCACTGTTGTGCTGTCTGGTTTTATAAATAAAGTTACATTAGAACACAGCAATACATACTCATTTATGTATCTGCAGCTGCTTTCATGCTGCCATGCCAGAATTAGTGTGAGAGAGACCATCTGGCCCACAACACCCAAAATATTTACTCTGTGACTCTTTACAGAAAGTTTGGTGACCACTTGCGTAGACTTAGGAAAGTCATGGAGAAAATCTTATTTTTTATTATTATTATTTTTTGGTGAGGAAGATTGTCCCTGAGCTAACGTCTGTTGCCAATCTTCCTCTTTTTGCTGAGGAAGATTGTCACTGAGCTAACATCTGTGCCAGTCTTCCTCCATTTTGTATGTGGGGTGCCGCCACAGCATGGCTGATGAGCAGTGCTAGGTCTGCAGTAGGGATCCGAACCTGCAAACCCTGGACTGCCAAAGCGGAGCATGTGAACTTAACACTATGCCACCAGGCTGGCCCCCAACTTAAGTGTATCGTGTCTGTAATGTAAAAAACTGAGGACATACTCTTGCAGTGTTCAGCAAGGAAGCTGCTCAAGTCATTGACGGATGAGTTAAGCTCCAACTTCATTATTTCACATTCGACTTACTGAAGTGAATGAAAATATCAACTAATCTTTACGGTGGAACTACACTTGGAGAGGCTGGTGTTAGTATTTATAAGCACACGACTGCCTCCAGGTGATCTTACACATGGTAACATATGAAAAACACTGGCTTAAATCATTCTCACACAATTCTAGAGACAGAAAGATTCAGCTGAAGGCTAAAATCAGATGAACCTGTGCTTTTTAAATACCCAACAAGTATTTTCTCTGAACCGACCAAGTAACTTCCAGTTAGAAACCTAAGGGCAGCAGGCTTTTAAATCACAATAAATCTTTCATGTACTAATAGATGAACTTCCCTTTGTTTTAGAATCTCAAAACACTGGTTCTTTAGCAACAACAGGTTTTCCTATTTGGATGATACCAACACTCAGAGCAGAAGGAACTCAGTCATGTGTTCTGTGGAGATGTACTAACTCAGCTGGTGTGAACCTGCTGAACCTACTGGAAGGGGAATGACAGGAAATGAGGTCACAGGGGCTCTACTCTTCAAAGACAGTTAGAAGGACTGGGAACACCAGAGCTAACGTTGAAAGAAGGGTGGGCACAAAACTCCCCTGCTCACTAGGGTGTGAAGCCTGGGGCCCGGCCTACCTGGAGCTCCAGGTCTTGGAAGACGGCCCTAGTCACAAGCTCTGTTCCTTCCTCTGGTCCGCATCTGGGCCCACAGACCTGGAGGAGACGGCCCTAGTCACAAGCTCTGTCCCCTCCTCTGGTCCGCATCTGGGCCCACAGACCTGGAGGAGACGGCCCTAGTCACAAGCTCTGTTCCTTCCTCTGGTCCGCATCTGGGCCCACAGACCTGGAGGAGACGGCCCTAGTCACAAGCTCTGTTCCTTCCTCTGGTCCGCATCTGGGCCCACAGATCTGGAGGAGATGGCCCTAGTCACAAGCTCTGTCCCCTCCTCTGGTCCGCATCTGGGCCACAGACCTGGAGGAGACGGCCCAGTCACAAGCTCTGCCTCCTGGTCCGCATCTGGGCCCACAGACCTGGAGGAGACGGCCCTAGTCACAAGCTCTGTCCCCTCCTCTGGTCTGCATCTGGGCCCACAGACCTGGAGGAGACGGCCCTAGTCACAAGCTCTGTCCCCTCCTCTGATCCGCATCTGGGTCCACAGACCTGGGACCTCGGCGCTGCACGGCTAGAGCTTTGGGAAGTTTGGAATAAGGTCGCAGTAGGCCTTAAGAATAAAGTAACAGCTGCCATTCTCTAAGAGCTGTTGTGTACCAGGCAGGCAGGACACTAGGTGACGTACATACTTTACCTCTTTTGATTTTCACAAATTTGCAATGTAGTTCTTACTATCCCCATTTTAATAATAAAGAAACAGCCTGGGTGAAATGAAGATACTATGTGCCTCAGTCTCCTAATTGTAAAATGAGGAAAATAAACAACACCTACCTCACTGGACTGTTACCACAATTAAAATTAATTACACACATACACCACTCAGAAAAGTACCTGGGACACAGCTGTTCAAGCTATGTCATCTGTGACCACACAACCACTAAGACGACTGGGATTTAAAACAGGGCTGTCTGATTCCAAAATGTACATTCTTTTCACACAAACCCACTTGGCGGCTTTGTCATGGTCAAGACTGGGGCACACAGTTCTCACACACCTGCTTTTCCCTTAAATTATCCTACCCATACTCAATTCACTTCCTTGCAAAATCCCTGTCCTTTTACTTCCTGATTTTTTGCCCCTAAAACATCAGAGAATAATTACAAGTTATGGTTTCATTCAGCAGCTTTTAAAAAAAATTTTCATCATAAAGAATTAAACATTAAAACATGCTGTGAACAGCAGGTTTCTCTAGACATAAAGCATCAGAACAGAACCGTTCCCACCCAGCTAACTCATCCATGCCGCGTGGCTGTCCTCTGAAAGCCTGAAGGAAGGAGGAAAGTAAGGAGGAGAATTTCTTCACGCCCCAGGAGAGAGGACTTGGCAGAGAGAGAGTCCTGGGATGGTCTAAACGCTGCTACTGCACTACCACAGGTCTTACAAAGCTCCCTCCACGCTTTCACTCCCGGAGGCACCTTTTGGGATGGACGGTAACTTGAATCAACGCCCCGAGCCAAAGATTCATCAAGTAATGCCTTCAGCTTTTCAGCAGAGTCCTTACTCTTCGAATGTAAGAAGCCCAGTGCTTTCAAAAAAATGGGATCAAGTTCCAGGTTCACAGCAGCAGCCATTGCAAACACCTGAAGAAAAAGAGAGGAGAAAGTAGAGACACTGCGCAATTATCTATGTCAAAATTTATTTCTTCTTTTGTTTATAACAAGTAATACTGTGTACATGATACAAAATTCAAAATATCCAAAAGGTTATTAGAGATAAAGGTAAATTTCCTTCTTACCCCTGACTGGTATTATCTAGTTCTTTCCCCCCAAGGAACAGCATTATCAGTTTTCTGTGTCCCCAAACCCAAGCTCTGAATCCTGATAAGCTCCTCCCTGCCAGAGCCGCTTCCTGATTTAAAATATTCAGTACACATGAACTTCACGTGTTTAGGTGGAGTCCACTACATATCAGAATTTCTTCTCTCAAACCTTCTGTTCAGGACAAAGAAACAAAGGAAGATTCAGGGTGGGGGCGTCACAGGAGGGTGACGGTTGGAGGGCGCACTGAATGGCAGCTACACACGAAGGGCAGTGCTGCAGCCTTCACACCAGCTGCCTCTGTCTGTCTCCGTGGTCCTCAGCCCTAACCTGAAAGCTCAGAAAACACACCAGTGATCCTCTTGTCGGGTCACACGTAGAAGCGGCATCTCAAGCCTGAACCTATTTTAAAAAGCAAGGTCTCTGAGCAAAGGTGCCGAATCTACTTATCCACCCTTCCATCTCCCTCCCACAGGGCCTGTGAGAAGGCCCTCCATCCTGAGGAGCTTAAAACAGTGAGGCTACTCATCAAAGGCTTAGGAAATTTCAAAACATTAAAAAGTTTTGTTTTCCACTAATATCCATTCTATCATGTGGTTCTACTTCTGATTGTCACTTTTTCAAACACTTCTCCAGGCAAGGAATTATTAAAATAAAAATGTAGACTTTGTGTTCAATCCTTTGATCAGTATTCTCAGGCTTGAAATCATCTTCTATCCTTGAGGTTAACATTATAAGGCAACACACTTGCACTGCTGGAGGTAAGGTTCTGCCAGCGATTCCACAGTAATCTCTCATTTTCAGGGGTTTATAAAGCCGTTAGAACTTGCTGTAGGTTGAATCTTGGCATACGAATGCTCAGCCTGAAAACGGATTTTGTTTGTTCCTTCTCCATCCACTTCCCCGCTAATCCGTCTCCAACTCTAACAGGAAACACACACACACACACACGCAGAGACACACATACAGCCCCCCTAGGCTTTTTTTATTTAACTTTTCAAGAAGGGATTAGATTAGATCTAATAGCCTCAGAATTATTGTCAATTTCTGTGCTCTACTAAAATATCTGAATTCCTGATGAGAAAGAGTCTAAAGGCCAATACTAGAGGGAGAAAAACCTACCCCTAACAGATTTATTAGTAAGAACTTAACAAAAATTGAGAAGCAACCTCTGTCACTTCTTGAGACTGTATTATCACATACCATCATTTGCATATAGGGACAGGTACAGAAAGGTTATTTTAAATTTTCTCCTGGGGCGGGTCACCACACACATTCCAAGGAGAAGGCCCCTCATTAAAATGTCCAGGACAACAAAGGTGCCTCTCCTCCCGCGTGGACGGGGAACACAGCCTCGTCTTTCCGCTAACGTAGCTTCATAGCTAGACACGGTGGTTTCCTCATCCAGAACAATCTGTTCGTGAGGTAGTGACCAAACAGCTGAGACTTACAAGGATCCTTCTAGTATACTAGAAAAACCACTACTTGAAATCTCTATGCTGAAAAGCAGAATCAAAGTATTTATCATATCACTACACATTTCCATAGTCACAGATGAAAGGTGCAGAGATGAGTGACAAGTCAGCACCCAGGTCACAGACTGCAGGAGCCACATCAAAGACACTGACATCCCAATAGGATCCTTGGAGTTGGTTCTTTTTATACAATCCCACAATTATAAAACTGAACAGGCTTTGTACCCCTGCCCTAAATTAGCAACATGTCCCTCTGGCCCAGGGGTCTCTACAGTGGAATACAGGGAGAAAATATTAGAATTCCTTTTTATTTTTTAATTAAAAAATAAACTATTAATATACAGCGTGATAGTAGTGATGCATACAATTGGTAACTAAATACGCAGGTATGGAAGTGTGCTCACTTGTTTTACTCACAGGATACACGGTGAGAAGGGTTGGAGGCCACTGCTTCAGCCTGTCCAGCAACTTTGGTGTTCCTCTCCCTGTCACATCTACTCACGGCTGCTTTAGGGCACAGACTGCTTACCCCGCTAATCCCCAGGACCCTCATTAGGCTCAGCCTCTCCCTCTCCACAACAACTTCACTGCCCATCATCCTCGAGACTCTACTCATCACCGACACACTCCCCTGTATTCTCCACTTTTCTCTCAAGAACTCCTTTTATCTCTTCACCTTTACTGTCTGCCTCCCCCCTACCCCCCACTCCCGCCCGAGACATCACCATTCTCACAACCTCCTCCCAAGAAGTGTTCCTTTGAGTTCTTCCTACTCAAAGAGCAAAGAGAGGTCTACAGAGACCTTAGACTAAATCGCTGCTTTGGGAGAAAATTCCATGGCCACCATTTATCAGCACCGCCTCCTGAAATCCACACTCTTGCTAATGTACAGAACACTCGCACCAGGCTCTGGTCATCTCTCCCTGCCAACATCTTTGGCAATTTTTGCTTCTAAACTGGTATCTTCTCCAACTCCTGCACTCACTTTACTGAGATCTTCAACCCCAAGGAGCTTCCTCTTCAGCCAATAAAACTTGACACTTGCCACGACTACTCTCCTCTTTGACTACACTCCTCTGCTCCTCTATTTCTTCCAACGCTTTGACCCAGGACCCTCTTCCAGGTACCAAGACACTCTTTCTTTTCGGGTTGGTTTTTTTTCCACTTCTTTACTCCCGTTCTACCCATACTGTGAATTTATAGAGGCCTCCAGTTTCTTGTTCCCTCTGCTTTCTCCTTATTGTCACCTCTTTGCCCTCATCAAACAGAACACAGTAGTTGGGCCTAAAATAAAACCCTCCAGGTTGTGTGTTTTATCCTTGCCCTCTCAGTTTTCTGTCTTACTCTTCCTCTCCCCTCTGATTCCCTTCTCTGGTTTCTAGTACTCCTCCTTTCTTACTGGTAAATGCACATATAGTGAAAATTTATTTTCCGTCTACTGAAGTCCTGAAGAGGTCAGCAATTGTGGTATAACTTTGCCAATTTATCTACTTTATTATTTTCAAAAAATATTTTCCTGAAGTTATAAGAAATCATGTTACTTCTATACAATACCTTTCATGTATATTCCAAAACCCATGACCAAAACAGACTGTAAAAGAGCCGTATCATTCTTACTGTAGATTAGAATTCTAGAAAACAAAGTCCGAGAGTGTGGCATGTGGATGGATGGATAGTTACAGATGTACATCTATAGATACAGATATATGAAAGAAATTTAATGCTTTAAATGTAGGTTTAATTTAAAACCTAGATGTTGCTTTAAAAAAAGGAGAACGTCAGAAAATTAATCTTAACCACTTTAAAAAACGTCAATGACCTAGGAAAGTGGTAGCAGTGACATTGGTGGGAGTGAATTCTTTGCTCATGCTAGGAATTGTCTATGACAAACGCATATAAGTGACACAGAAATTCCTACACTAAACCATGGTTTTTCTTCATCTCTTTTCTCTTTCTTGACTTATCTGCAGTGTGTCACTTTACTTCCTGTCCCGCTTTCATTCCACAGTTCCGCCTTGCAAGGACTCTCCAGTACTCTAAGCACTCCCATCCCTAGGCCCCAGCTTCCTGCTTTGCAGCCATCCGCTGCTAACCACCGTCTCCCCACCCACACCCAAACTCTAAGGGCACTGAGAGGAGCACATACACACTCCACATGTGCAGTCACCATTCTCGCCCAGGCACTCGACACAACCTCGCAATCCTATCGTGCTTCTCCCGTCAACTAATTTCCCCACTTTCTGCAGAGGCCAGTCACACTCTCTCGACTTTCCTTGAAACTGCTTCCCTGTCTCAGTAGACGGCCTCACCTACTTCACAAAGAAACAGAAGCTGTGAGAGAGGAACCAAGTCGACTTCCTGTCACCACACGTACAGACGTACCTGCACCCCTCCTCTCCTCCTTCCCACCTGATAAACAAGGACGGGACTCTCCACGTACGCCACCAGCACCTGATCCTATCCCTTCCTTCCCCCTCAGGAACCCTGAGCTGTGGCTTATTAACTGCGTCTTCTCCACCTCCAGCACCTGGATCCTAGCTCTTCCTTCCCCCTCAGGAACCCTGAGCTGTGGCTTATTAACTGCGTCTTCTCCACCTCCAGCCCCCAGTCTCTTTCCTTCTACTGGCATCTTTTCATCAAGCATCTTTTCATTCACATTTAAATATACTCAAGCCTCTTCTAGCCAGTCTTCTTCGTTTTATAGCAAAACTTCCTCAGAACGTCATCTACCTTTTATATTCTTTCTTCATTCCTTCTACTTATGCCACATTTCTTGCAATTTGGCCTTGTCCCACCACTCCATGAAAATGTTCTCACCAAAGTATTCACAGCCTTATTCAGCTAAATATAACAAATACTATTTTCTCCTCCTACTTATTTTTCAGCCTTCTCTGTAGGTTCCTCCTATTCCACTTAAAAAAAAAAATGACTTCCTCAAGGTTAGGTTCTGAGTCTCCTCTTCTCTCAGTCTATACCTCCTCAAGATGTGTTCTCTGGATCAGCAGCATGCGCACTGCCTGGGAACCCGTTAGAATGCAAACTCTTGTTCTCCACCACCAGACCTACTGGAGAAAAAACCCTGGGAGGGGGCCCAGAAGTCTGCATTGAACCTTCCAGTGATTCTGGTCCACTCTGAAATTTGAGAACTACTGCCATGGACAATTTGATCCACACACTTCTGCCAGAGATTATGAATTTCTCTCTCCAGCCTATGCATCTCTTTCAAGATCGAACTGCCAGCGTGACCCGGATACGTCACTGAGGTAGGTGCCTCCTACTCAACGCAGCCCTAATAGAGCCACAATCAGGATCTTCTCTCATCTCCCAGCCAACTACTCCTGTAGTATTCCCTTTCTCAAGTGATACTTGCCCCATTGCTCCAGCCAGAAACCAGAGAATCAGCTTGAACTCCTCCCACTTCCTCATCCCTGTCCCCATTTAATCACCCAAGGCTCCTCAAGTTCACCTCTCAAGTTCATCTCTCTTTTCAATCCTCACTACTACCCCCACCCCAGACCAAGCCACCATCATCCATCTATCATCCGGCCCCTGTAATAGCTTCATCAGAGTCCCCACAACCTCCCTCTCCCCCTCAAATCTTTTCATATCCCTCTGCTGATCAAAACACTCTTTTCATTTCTCACTGTCCAAAGGTAAAGAACCAAATTCTGAACAAGATCTCTGATGACTGCATGATCTGGTAATACAGGGAAAGCAGGGCTGACAGTACCTGGTACAGACAACACGCTCACCAAATGTTACCTGGTATCTCAGGCCATCCCCACTCTCTGCTGAGGCCACACGACCTACTTCAAGTCCTTCGACATAGCAACTCTTTCTCACCTGGTACTTTAGTAGAAAGTGTCCAACCCCTCATCTTATTCATCCTTCAAGTCTCATTTTCTGCACATTCCCACAACAAAACAAGAAGTGTTACCGTTATACGGCCCCCAAATATCCTGTACTTAGTGATAATAGCTACTACACTGTTAATTATGCAAACAGTGCCTGTCTTTCTCACCAGAACCCAAGTTCCACAAGGGCCAGCTCTGACCGGTCTTGCCGTCTGCACCCGGCACACAGCAGGTTCTCGGCAAACGCTGGCCAGGTGAGATCACGCTCTCCACTTCCTCTTTCAAACTCCCCTCTCCTCCTCGAGTTCTACATGATCACCTTCTCTGGGCTTCCTCTTCTGTCTCTGACTACTCTCTCTGGCTCATCTTCTCATTCCTGTTGTTCTTGGCATTGCCCAAGGATCTGTCCTTGTCTACCTGCCTTAGTTCTGCTACCAGTCTCTTCCCTGGTGATCTCATGGATGTCACGTTCTCAACCACCACCTCTAGGCAGAGGATGCCATGTTTACCCCACCCCAGTCTCTCTTAAGCTCGAATCCTGCATTTCCAGCTGCTTAGCAGACTGTCTACCAGATTGTCTTAATGGTCCCTCAAGTTCAGTGACGACTAAACTTGACATGATGACTACCTCCCCCAGACTTCCCTGTCGTGCACTTTCTTCCAATAAACGAAACAACTCGGTTAGGCAGAGCTGAGTCCCTCATCTCTCAAGCACCAACACCCAGCAGGCCTTTACTGTGGGTTCTGACGGTACAACATTTCTCACACCTGCTCCCTGTTTTCCACCTCACTGCTACCACTCAAATTCAGGCCTTCATTAGCTTTTTCGTACTATAGCAATAATCTAGTTATTCTCCTCGACTTCAACACTGTTGCCATATTAATGTTCCTGAAACACTTTTTTTTTTTCATTTTCTTCCTCAAAAATTAAGGCTTCCCAATGCCTTCAAAATAAAACCCAACTTCTTGCCCTAGCATTTAAGCAGATGCGTTAACTGGCACAGCAAACCTTACCTCTTCACCCCCAGACCTGCCTTCTGGCAGAGCCATTAGCTGCCTTGCCACTTCTACTCTTTTTTTCTCTGGGGAGCTTTTTGCCCATTTTTAGGTTTCTGAACCCCCTCAAGAGGCAGCTCTCACACGACGTCTCGCCAGGACTGTGTGTACAGCTGGCGTGTCCTCCACTGCAGAGACCAGGGCCCCCCTCCCTGCCAGGACACGTGCACCGCTTCCTCGTGGGGCTGCCTCTGGCCTGGAACCATACTCTGGTGCACAGGTGTTCTCTTCGCTGTAAAACAGAGCTCTAAGGACGGAGTCTACACTCATCTTTCCGCCCATCGTCCTGCGACTCTGCGAAGCCCACAAAATGATGGCTGTGGAGCTACTGAAGGATCAAGGCAAATACAGCGGGCTTTGCTCGCTCACTCAGCTCCAATAATCTCCCAATCACTTCGCAGAAAGCACCAAAGGAGGTACTCCAACCTGCCGCCAGCGCGCCGCGCCCCGACACCCAAACGGCACACGAGCGCCCACGGCCCGGCTCTGCAGACCACGGCGCCCTGACATCCAAACGGCACCCGCAGCGCCCACGGCCTGGCTCTGCAGGCCACGGCGCCCCGACATCCACACGGCACCCGCAGCGCCCACGGCCCGGCTCTGCAGGCCGGCCTTGCGGGCCCCCGCCTGCGGGCCTCCCTGCCTCACGCGGCGCGGAGCGGGGGCGAGGACGCGTGCCACCCGCGTGCACACCGCGCGCGGACGGAGCTGGCGCGCCAGTCCCTCGGGCCTCAGGGGTCTGCCGCGCTCCCGCCCCGCCCGGACGTTCCCGCGCGAACTCGGGCTTCCTCCAGCCCCGCCCCGCCCCCTGCGGCCCCGCGCCGGGCGCCCAGGGCGGCTCTGGTCCCTCCGCCTCTCCGTGCTCCTCACAGACACCCCGGTCGCAGCGCCCCAGCCTCCGAGCCTCGCAGCCCGCCGGTCGCGCGGCCCGGGCACTCACCGCCCCGCCGCCGCCAGCTCCCCCGGCTCCTCGGAACCGGCCGGGCCGCCGCCGGCCTACAGCCGCAGCACAAAGGTTCCGGCGGCGGGGCGTGGCGGAGCGCCTGTGGGTGCGCGACGGGAGGAAGTGACGCACTTTCTCCTTCCGGTGCGCCGGATTATGAACGAAGAGCGGTGCGCCGGCTCCGAGTCCGCGGCCCGGTGTCCCTCCAGCGGCTTGGCTGGCGGCGGGCGGCCCGCGGGCCGAGACTCGGGGGGCGGCGTCGGAGGCCCGCGCCGGGCGGGGCCGCCGCGACCAGGTAAAGAGTGCCGGGCATCGGTGCGCTGCGTGTCCGCGTCTGCGGCGGGCGGGGAGAGTCTCGGTCCCCAGGGCGGGCGGTTGGGGAGGGTCCCGGTCCCTTGAGCGAGCGGGCGGGCAGTCGGCGGTCGGGGAGGGTCTCGGTCCCCGGAGCGACCGGGCGGGCGATCGGGGAGGGTCTCGGTCCCCGGAGCGGACGGGCGGGCGGGCAGGCAGGGTCCCGGTCCCTGAGGCGGGCGGGCGGCACGTCTCCGCCCCCGAGCGCCGCGTGGCCTCCTCGCCGGGCGGCGCTGCACCTGCCGGCAGCTTGAGTCTAGCCTGCCTGGGCTGGCTCCGGCTTCGGAAACCTGTCCTGAGCCCTGCCTCCCGCCCGGCTCTGCCTTGCCTGGGCTTTGCTGACTCCCCTCTGTCCTTGACGCCCGTTCCTTGCCCTGAGTCCTTGGCTGTCAGGAAAGGGCCAGCACTCAATCCTGTCTTGTGCTGAATTATTGATCAGGAAGGTAGGGTACTCCTGCTTTTTCTAAACTTGTCTATAGAAGCAGTGTTTAAAGGAGAAAGTGCAAAAGCTGGCAAGAACTAGTTGAGGTGGCTGTTTTAAACAGGCAACGATGGTCATTTAAATATTGGGAAAATAATTTTTTTGCTATAAATACAACTGAATGATTTGCTGTCATATTTAATAAATCAAACGTTAAGTTATGTGAGTTTTTTCTTAATCCCTGGTAGGGAGTATATGCTACTGAGGGAATTGTCTTAAGCATATTCATTGTTTGGGTTATATCTGAAGGCATCATTTTAAGAGGTCTCACTTCAACAATAAGTCTGTGAAAGAATCAATGATATTTGAGAATTGGTTTATCCGTTGTTTTTTTTACACTTTTATTGCACTTGCCTGCTTGAAACAAAGCTCAAACTTGAACTTCTGTAGGGGGACACATCAAGGTTGCTTTTTAAATTTAAACCTGTGTTTACTTTGTAGCTTTTGTATCACCTGTGACTTGAAATAAGAATAAATACTGAGTATCCAATCGGCCTTTCTAACAGCAACAGTTTAACAGACCTCAAAGCTTAAATTCTGAGGCCAGTCAACTAAAACATCTGTAGTCTACACAGTTCCTTAGTGTGTTGTTTTTATCTTCAAGTATTCCAAGTAGCCTACTGAATTCTGTTAGGATTCACACTTGGAATGCAAGGATTAAACCATTTAGGTCATAAGCTGTTGTTTGCTGTGAGGATTCAGTAATCTTCTTTCAGGCTTGCTGAGTTTCTAACGTGAGCTTTTCCTGCTGTGGGTCCCTGTCAATTATGAGGTCAGGCTTAGCTGCAAGCATCATGGCTCCATGGCAACAGAGTCCTCCCTGACTCTCCAGAGAGAAGACACATACTTCCCTTATGGCTAAGGTTACAGTAAGCTTTTTTTACTTTTAAACATTTTTTCCCCCACTAATTGACCAGATAAGAAAACAGCTAATTTTAATTATAGGATTTTGTCCTCTAGGACCTAGCTATATATATCCCGTTACGTGATGTAATGAACACTGAAACACCTTAATTTTTTCTTTCCTTTTTTAACCTTTAATATCTAAGGTAATTAGCTACTATCTAACTGTAAGGCAAGCATTTTTAAAAAATATATATTATTGTAAGGAAATAGGGTGAGATTTACAACCAAATAGTGTTATTTTGTGAAGTGTATAAAACAGAAGCTAAGTTCTAATATCGGTAATGTTGAACATTTGTTGTAGTAGGAAATTTAAGTGAGTTTAAATTTAAATTTTAATCTTTAAGAAAAATAAGTGTAATTTTTTCATACTTGTAAACCGTTGAACTACTTTGTACAATGTAAGTGGTTAATATGCCAATGGACTTAAGGTATCATATTTCTATTCTACTATTTTGTGACTCCCTGGCTTTCAGCCTCAGTAACAAACAGATTTTTTTCAATATTTTGGGGGAGAACCTTTTCAATTCAACAGGAAGCCCTTACCTTTCCTGAGAAGTTTGGGAATATAAACATTATTTGAGGCTTGCCCATCAAAATTTGTGTTCTTTAATAGTGTCAATGGATAAAGAATTTTAGAATACGTTATAAATGAAAAATGTTAGCTTCTGTTTCTTTCAGGCCTTGCTTATGTGATAGACATTGTTCACTTCTCACCACATACTACACAGAAATTACTGTTGTTATTGTCTCCATTTTAAAAGTTAGGAAACTAAGCACAGAAAAGTTTTACATTGGTACTAAATATCAGAACCAGGATTTGGACCCAGTTAGTGAGCTCCAGATCTTGTTCATTACCTTGTATTTTTTGGTGTATAAATGTTCTACTTGCTAAGTAAGTATGTAGAGTCTAGTTTGGTTCCCAGCTCTCTTGTCTGAATATCAATATACATGAAAACTTCTGTGCTTCCTTTACCTACACATCTGGATGGATTCTAGTTATACTTTTTCCATTTCAGCTCACAGAGGTGCTCTTCTTTCTTCATTTTAATTTATATGTAGTTGACTCTTAAAATAGATTTTTTCATTTGGAAGAGAAAGAATGATGTCAAGAAGAATGAGGCTCATGGTGTACCAAGACTAAAGTTCTCAGTAGTATTCTCATTACAGCGATTACTGTTACTCATTCATCTGCTTGCATTATTCATTCCTTGGACTAAAATTCCAGTGCTGTTAAGCATTGGAGATGTAATGTCGGGTGGTAAGTGCTATAAAGCAGAAGAAAGCAGGGTAGGGGCTGGGGAGTGATGAGAGTGCTTTTTTCAATGCAGGTGGTCAGGAGAGGCCGCTCGGAACTAATATTCAGAGACCTCAGTGAAATGAAGGTGCAAGCCATGTGGATGTCTTGGAGGCAGAGGGAATAGCAAGTAGAAAAATTCTCAAGTGGAAGTGTTCCTGGCATCCTCCCAGAGCAGCAAGGAGGACTGGCTGGAGAGGAGTGAGCAAGAGGGAGGAGGGGCAGGAGATAGGGTCAGAAAAGAAGGGTAACTAGGATCACATCAGGCCCTGTAGGCTGTGATAGGAAATGTGGGTTTTGTTCTAGTGTTCTGGGGAGCCACTGAATGGTTGTGAGCAGAGGATTTATGATTTGTGTTTTTATTTATGTTTTTTTATCTGATTTATGTTTTTAAAGGATCACTCTGACCATTGTTGGAGAATGGACTGTTGTATGGAAAGTGTAGGAAAATAGTTAATAGGCTTTTGCAGTAGTCTTTTAAGGGTTGATGATGGCTTGGGTTAAGGTGACAGTGTGGAGGTACTAAGCAGTTGGATTTCTCATTTATCTCAAAGGTAGAAATAGTAGGTTATGAGAGAGAGAAAGGAGAAGTGAGACTTCAGTTATGGGCCTGAGCATCTCGTTGAATGGCGCTGCCGTTTTACCAAGAAGGGTGCCACTCAACGCAAAGGAACAGGTTTAGAAAAATGCCCAAGTGGAGATGTCAAGTAGGGCGTAGATGTCCTGAAGTTCAGGGAAAAGGGTGTAGCTGAGGTGACTAGAGTCATAGGTGGTATTTAAACCTGTGGCATTGGAGGACAGCTAGAACAGTGCCGTTAGATGGCTGAGTTGTGGCCCATTAATGGATCGTGAGATCAATCTAGTGAGTACTGACTGGCAGTAAAAAATAAGAAAGAAGCACAGAGTAAAACATATCAGATATAGTCCCTGTAGTAGGATATTTCTTTGTGATTCTTTTGTTTCAGTTTTATTTAGTGTACGATGTTACATTATAAAATTTATTTCTTATTGTGTGGCATGACCAAAAATTTGAAACCCAGCAATCAAAGGAGTGAGTGTAGATTGAGAATAGGGCAAAGCACTGAGCCACAGGTGCTAAGAGGTCTGGGGAGGATGCAACGAAGGGAATCAGGAAGGAGCCATCAAGAACTTAATCCAGGCTGAGTTGTCAGTAGCCTGCCTTTAGAACTGAGGCTTTTGTCAAGGACTACTGAGACCAGCACAAGTGCTTAGAATAAAATAGTTTCTGATGATTTTTACTTTGGTGAAATTGTTGCAATAAAATATGCTTCAATTTATGAAATTCTAAGTTTATAAAATAGTGCTATTTATATCAGAAAAATACCCATTTCTGAATGTTTTCAAATAAGATCCCTTTAGAGATTCAATTAATACTTTTGGATTGGTGTACAGTTCTCATCCATGTAATGGAAGTCAAATGTACTGTTAAGGATTGTGAGGATTGGAAGTAATGTATAGAAGTTCTCTGCTTAGCACATAGTGGGTGGACAATAAAATGTACATAACATTATTTAGAATTGTATTCTTTATTCATGTAACATTATTAAGCTCTTATCAAATTTCAGGCACAGTGATAATTTCTTATTCAAAAAAACAAATTAACTGGTCAATATTTTGTTGCAGTTATGTACTTTTTGGTCTTTATCAGCTAATATGTAACTTATCTTTTTATCTATTATGTAATATTTAGTTGCCATAGATCCAGACTTAAATTTTGAGCACAAACTTTCAAACTTTTTCCAGTTTCTGGAGAAGTATGCTTATTTTCAATGTTTATTGTATGTTTCTTCTTTTTTTCTCTCTTTATATATACATATGCATGGAGTGAATTATTAAAGTGTTTTAGATAAGAAAAGATGTATAAAACTCATTTCCTTTTCATATGTGAAATGTTTCAACTTATCGACACTGAGATATATTGATTAGAATGAGAATGCAGTAAGGTCATTGCCTAAAGTATTAAACCTGCAACTGCAGTCATTTACAAATATCTTTGAAGATTCTCAAGTGTGAAACCAAAGCTTAGAGATGTTCTTTTTCCTCTTTATTCCCTCTGCAACAATCCCAAGCAGACTGGCCTGTCCAGGGAAGAGATGCACACTCCATCAGCCCTGTGCTGAGTTTGTGTCTGCTGCTCTCTCACTCCATTTCAGGAGCAGTTGCAGTGTGGCACCTGTCAAAGCCAAGAAGGAGCAAGTGACACCTTTTCTGTGCTTGGCAGGAGTGTTACATGGAGCCACATGAGCTGTGCCGCAGGAGCCCTGGAGACCCAGAAGGCAATTGTACAGCACCTACCTTTGTAAAGCTCATGACGTAAAATTAATGGACTCAGGAATTCCCTAGGTAGAAACAGAGAAGAATAAAGGGGTTTCTTTTCTATGGTGTTTACAAAGTTTAAGGAAAAACTGTGTTCTACTCTGTCAAGAAAGACAGTACAAGCCAAAAACAGTATCAAATTTGTACAGGTTTGTTAATACTTAATATTTATTTTAGAAACTATATTAATGCTTACTGGGGAGAAATTGCCCAGGGAGAGGAAATTTTTTTTAACTCCAAGATCATTAAGTAGCATTTTTAATCTCCCAGAAAAACCAACATCTATATTGAAAAAAATAAATTATGTTAAGAATCAACAGTACTTTGTATTTTCTCTCAGCCGTATCATTAATTTTTAGGTATCTCCGTGGGCAGGTTGTTGCTGTTCTTCTTTGTTGACGTGTAGCATTTATTAAGTGCTCACAGAGAGAAGAATTTCTAGAATATGTAAAGCCTATTCTCAAGGTTCTTATATGTGTTGAAAAGTGGTAAAATACATGTACCTGAATTTTTTAAAATATTTCTACATTAAATTAAATGCTATAAAGTAGCATGACATTGTTTTCAGTGTTTTTTTAAAAAAATGTTAGGACTAGTCTCATAATTACTGTTTCTTAGACTGCTGGGCAAGTGAGGAAATGGATGCTGTTTTCTCTCAGATCTGCCTCCTGAAGCACTTAGGGATTTTCTTTATAGTCCCCCACTGTCAGGAAAGGGTTCTGAGGATTGGTGAATTGTTCAGCAATAAATAGATTTACAGGGCAAACTCCTCAAAGAGACTATCAATTTCCTAGAAAATTTTGGTTTCTTTTGCCTGTGAGCTTTAATAAGCACCCTTTAATGTTTTAAAATCAGCTCCAGGTGCCCAAGAAAACCCTCAAAAGGGTAATTAAGCTCAGGGAGAAAATGGTTTCCATGGGTTAAAAAGTTGTTTTTCTTCAATTGCGTGAAATAATTTTTCCCTAGATAATCTTTTAAACAAGTAACAAACCGTGATGCAGATGTTATGTTTTAATAAAAGAAATATAAAATAGAACAGTAGATTATTTGCATTATCAAGAGGTTTTCTAAGACAGTACTAAGTATACCCCTTTGTTATAATTAGCTCTTTAATAAATTTGAAGACCAAGAAGCTTAAAGAGTATTTGCCTATTTTGCTTTTGATTCTAAAAAAATTAAGAAATTTAGAATATTAAGGGAAATTTAGTATATTGAAAGTTTCCTAAAATTCAGGGTAAACTAATATTTCAAATACACTTGAAAGAGTAGAATGTGTACTTTTTAAAGGCTTTTAAAATAATTTTTCCTCGAAAATACCATCTTCTGTTATCCACTTCTGTGGTGAGTGCTTTTAAAGAGTGCCATCTAGTGTCAGTTTTGAAACTGTGATTTATAGATTAGAATGTGAGGAATTTAGACCCAGGAAACGTATAAATCAAACAAAAAGTTATGATAGTTGACAGAAGTCTTAAGGATTATGACTTGAAAATGCCTATCAATAATTTGACCTCAGAATTGTGTATGTTTGCATCTTTAAAATAACAAGTGTATATATTCATCCATGCATTCATTCCACAAATACTTCTTGATTACATGTACATATACGTATATAGCAAGCCCTGCTTAGACACAGCAGTGAATAAAATAAAAGCTCTGCTCTCACGGAACATTTTAGTTGGAGACAAAATAAATATATAACGTGTGACATTAGTGATAAGTGCTGTGAAGAGAAACATAGAAGGAGTGAGAAAGAAAGCGTTCTTGGGGGAGGGTGTGCTTGGGGCTGGCAATTGGAGTACAGCAGCCAGGGAAGATCTCAGTGAGAGGCTGACGTGGGCAGGAGGTGAGGGAGGGTTGTAGGCACGGGAACGTCTGGCGCAGAGCCCTGCGCTGGGATGGACCTAGTGTCTAGAGGGATAGCGAGCCGCTTTGGCTGGAGCAGTGCGCCATGGGGACAGTTGACGAGACGAACTGGGAGGCGTGAGAGGATTAGGTCAAAGGCGTTTTTGTAGGCCGTGGTAGGAACCTTGCCTTCTCTCTGAATAGGATGGGAAGACACTGCAGGGTGGTGAGTGGTGACATGGTTTTCATTTTTGACGGGTCACTTTGGCTGCTGTGTTGAAAATAGACTAGAGGGGGAGGTAGGATGGGAAGCAGTGAGGAGGCAGTTGCTGTAATTCGGGAGAGAGGTGATGGTGCCTTGCATCACAGTGGAAGCAACAGAGATGGTTGGAAACGGTCAGATTCTAGATAGATATTGAAGGTAGAGTCAAAATACATTCTTAATGGACTGGTTATGGAGGTGTGAAAGAAAAGAGGAATTACGAATGACTCCCCAGGTTTTTGGCCTGAGCAGCCAGAAGGATGGTGTTCCCTTAACAGATGGGAAAGATACTGAGGAGCAAGTTTAGGGGCTGGGGGAGAAAAAGGAACTTGATTTTGAACATGTTAACTTTGGGATACCTCAGCTATCAGCGTCTAACTTAAGGGGAAATTCAAATATTTTTCTTACTGTGATTGAGCATGCATAGCTCATCACATATCAAAACCTACTTATTTAAGGAGAATCCATTTCTCATGAATGAATGAATATATCCCCCCAGTTATTATATTGTGGAGTCACAAAACAGAAGCAGTGTGGGAGGACCACCGTTATCAGATCTTCACAGGGCTCTTATCCCCAGACAACTCTAGGTATCTTGGTTCTTATTTCCCATTTCATTCATCTTTTTCTCACCTCTAATGAGACCCTAAAGTACTTGATTGGGAGGGTTCTATTGCAAAGCTCCTGAAGTGTCCTCATTTTAAAGGAGCTGTTATAAAATCACCCCTGAGACTAGTGAATTGCACAGGGTGGAAATCTTTCTTTTGGAAGTCATTTATTCAGTCCAGGAACAAATCTTATAGAATCTTACCTATAACAAAACCTTGTTGAATTTGACAGGCTTTTAAAATATTCGTCTTTGAGCTTCTAAATAATTATGTTCTAAGGCCTGTAACCACTTCAATTTATGCTTCAGGTGATCCAATGCAAGAAGAAAATGAAAGGCATTAAGAAAAATCTTACAGAAGAATATCTATACCTGGATTTTTCTCACCAAATAGAAGGATGTATCTTTCCTCTTCACACATCTGTAACTTTATTTTTGTTATCATACTGTGACTGCAAAATCTTTAAGGTTTGCTTAGTCCTCACTGGAGAAAGTGCAGATACTTCGCTGCTTAAAAATGTACTGTCCCAGCATGTTGAAATCCAGATTATCTCCAGGCAAGAGCTTCCGCTGATAGTCCAGAATTGCTGTTTACCTGCAGTGGTAGAAAGCCCAGACAGTTTCTGCAGAGCAGGGCTCGCTGTTGTGCTGAGACACATCGTCCAGAGAGCATATGATGCAGAGCCCTCAAAGAAGGGGATCTTGGAGCTGCTGGGTTTTAAGAAGACGTGCCTGAAGGCCTGTGCTGAAGTAAGTTTGGTGTCTCTCTCCTGTTGTTAAAGCCAGATGGTGATAACACATTCATTTGAACATTTATGTTAACTTTCTGCTGGAAACTAACGTTTCATTTACTTGGAAACCCTGCAGTAACCAGTGAAGTACTAGTTAAGTAGCCCCTCACGTGTGCCAATGTTTCAGTGCAGTATTGAAAAGTAAGAGTTTAACATTTAATTTGCGAGGTCCGGAGGCATTATTTTTAGCCACGGCTTCTTTTTATCTTTCACTTGGTTTCCATTGAGGTTTTAAAGGGCACTTTCACATGTGCACAGGAGCTCAGGCGGCAGAGCTTGGGGAAGCCTTCTGCTTCACGGGGCGTGTGCCCTCCAGGCTTTGGGTAGTGAGGACAGATTCAGCAAGAGCACGCAGGAGGAGAGCACGTGTTCCAGAGACAGGCCAGGGATAGTTTAGCTCAAGACTTAAGTTTTCTAACCCGCCCTTATTTCCCAATAGAAAGTTAATGTTCTTCAAGTGATGTTGAAAGTAAAGATTCCTAACATTTCTTGTTTTGTAGGTTAGTCAGTGGACCAGGCTATGTGAACTCACCATCCCTTTATCTATTGAGAATTTTCTCAAAGAATCTTGTGACCAGCACCCAGCTATCCCTACAGAAATACTACAGCTAGAGAAAAAGCTCAGCGAGCCTGTTAGAGTGCACAACGATGACAAACTCCGCCGGCAGAAGCTGAAGCAGCAGAAAGCTGCTGGAGCGGGGCCTACGCTTGCCCAGGAGAAATTGAAGAGCCAGGCCCATATGCAGGAAACATCTGAGGACCAGGATCCTTCATCCCAGAGCCTGGAGCTGCAAGTGGCCTTCTCAAAGCTCACGGTGCAGGAGCACCCAGCTGCTCCCAACAGGGAGCCTGCTCACATAAGACGGGCAGGCGCCTGCGCCCTTCCGCCCCTGGAGCACGTGTTTGCAGAGGGCCTGTACTTCACCTTAGCAGACCTTGTGCTCCTGCCCTGCGTCCATCACTTTTTGGTAAGGACCGTCTGGAGTGGGCAGTCACTCAAAGTTTCAGTGCATGGAAGTGCTGAGCTTGAATCCCAGTTCCGCTTCTTGCTGTCGTTCTGCTCTTGGGCAAGTTGTTAACGTCTGTCTCCATTTTCTGCTCTGCAGATTAGAGGTAATAATAGTACTATCTCATAAGGTCAGTGTGGGATAGAGGACAGTTTGTGTGAAGTGTGGTGAACAGTGTTGGCACACAGTAAGCTCTCCATAAACGTTAGTGATTATTATGATCTTTAATCTTCAGTCGATAAAATGTAGCAATTGTTATAATTAGTAATTTCAAATTACTGTTGTGAATACCTTCTAATATTAGAGGTCCGAGTGTTAAAACACTAAAAAATCTTGTCAGCTATATTTTATAATTAAGAAGTCACTTAAAATACTAATTTCGTTGTTAGGTATTATCAAATCAGAAACATTTTATCCTCATCTGTCTGCTTCTCTGTTCTCCATAAGATTACTTGGGAGATTTCCTTTCCTAGTGGGGGATAGAGACATATATTCCCTCCTCCCCCCGCCATGCGGAGGAGAAAGAACAGGTGCAAATAGCATCAGAGTGAATGGGGAACTTCACTCTTTGCAGCTTTCCAGTTGGTTTTCAAGAGCTGCATTTTTCTTGCTTTGAAGCATTTCACCTTTTCCCCTACTAAGAAGTCAGATGTCAGATTTCGTTCTCATTCTCTGTCGCCAACACTTCGGGTATCTCTATTGACAGAGGAGAAAAGACTTCTAATGAAAATCTGCATATTTGGAGGCTGGTGCTTCACTGATAAGTTAGGTTGTCAGTCAGTTGGCATTTTCTTAAAGATCATTTCTCCTTTCTTCAAAATGGAAACAAACGAAGATTGGAAACCAAAATAACTTCCGAATTAAAGGATGTGAAAAAGAGAGAGATCCAGGAATTGTTTAGATATTGGTTAGTATTTTAAATGTCATGTGTATTCACCTTGTCCACGGAGCTAGGTGGGGAGAAAACATCGTTTTTTTTTTTTTCTCCTGGCCAGATGATTTCTAAATTCTCTTATCCCTGCGTCCTTCCCTTTATCACCAACTCCAGCTGTTCAAGCAGTTTCTAGATACATGTTAGGAAATGCTGTTGGTGTTCATGGCTTCTTGGTCTTGGATGACTGTGTGTGTTTCTAATTTCATAAGAATTGAGTCAAAGTGGCACAACCATTAATTCATTCATTTGAGAAATTTATTGAAAGCCTACGGTGTGTGCCAGGCTCTGTTGTAGGCACTAGGAATGCAGTGACGAACAAGACAGGTAAGATCCCAGCCCTCATGCAGTTAATATAAAATAGGGGAAGATGGAAAAGAACAAGTAAGCAAGTAATATATATTTAAATGTGAGTGCTGCAAAGAGAGGAGAAAAAGGTGATAGACAAGACAAGTATTTGCCTTCAAACTCAACAAAATATAGAAAATTGGACTCACCTCCGTGAAGGTGATTTTTAGATCATTATCCAGACAGCTGTCTTCAGCTAGCTTGCATTTGATTTAGCTTAATTTAAATCCTATTTACCTGATCAGTGTCAGTTGAGGTTAAAGTATTCCTAACTGAGAGGACTTCTCTCCTCTCCACCCAGGTTGGACATCTAACTGACCACTACTGAGTAAACCTACAGAATTCACCAAGGCACTTTGTTTAGAATAGGAGAAAATGTGTACACTCAGCCTTTTCTAGTCTATATATTCTATGATTAAATGCTTCTCTTTTGACATTAATATGTAAACACATTCTCAAAATATTTTCCTTTCTTTGTATTTTTCCTGGAT
Organism: Equus przewalskii; assembly: GCF_037783145.1. NCBI lineage: Eukaryota > Metazoa > Chordata > Mammalia > Perissodactyla > Equidae > Equus > Equus przewalskii. The sequence continues at coordinate 119,052,993 of NC_091832.1, read as the reverse complement.
CTGCACATTTTCTTTCAGAAATTAATTTTCTTTGCCAAAACCTTGATGTTATTTCTGTTATATTTATTCTCCTACGTTAAGTTGTCTTGGGTTAAGAAGCAGTCTTTTAGGTTCAAATAGCGGCCATGATGCCAAGCCCTTATGCTTGCACTGGTGCACATCCAGGTGATGGAGTGGCAGTCCAAGTGATCAGAGTCAGAATCCAGTCCAAGATCAGGAATGACGGTCAAGTTACTGAGTTTGGATCAGAAACACAGAGCTGAACCTAGAATATAAAAGAGCAGTCAAGTTTGCTAAGTCCAGTTTTGGAATACCAGAGGTCAAAATTGGAAGAGTTCGGGAAAATCCCAGTTCTGCTGAACAAAAAAAAGCCAAAGGTGCAAAACAGTAGCGGCTAGAGTGGGGAGGAGTTGTCTGCACCTGCTCCAAGCTTCTCTTCCTCTGCAGAGTCAACGCCTGAGGGCCCAGCACTTCTTCACGCAGGTGCCTGACAAACCCTCTCCTCTGGAAAGTTTTAGAAATAGATTAAACAGGAATATACTAAAATGCACTCTTCTCATGATTGTCCTTCGTTTGCTAGACTCTTCAGTGTGTAGTATAGCAGCAGCTGGGAGAAATAGCAGTGAATGGCCGCCCCAGCACTGTCCTGCTGCTCCCTGACACCAGCCAGCTTGTAAGTTGCTGCTCGTGAACAGGTGCACTTTGATGGATGACTCTGCTCCTGTGAGACAGGGAAGGTGCCATTTTTGAAGTCTTTTTCTAACTTGAACACTTATGATTTAATATTCTACAGTTTAATTTCTGCGGCTTAGAATTGAGTTTTTAAAAGTATGATACTTACTGCTAAAGTAAAATCATTGTGGAAATTGAGTTTTGAGCAAAAACACCTATATCAAATGCCTTTTTCATTGTCCTCATTGACATAAAGTTGGGAATAAAATGGAACTCTCACTCTTGGCTGGCATCTGGCAAAAGCCATGGATGCCACTTGAGTGGTTGGTTTATAGCTTTCATGTCCTCTCCTATGCCTTAGCTCCTGAAGGTTTCCGTTTTAACCCACCAGTTCTAATATATATTTAAATGATACAGAACTGGGATGCTATTTCCATTGATATAAGTTGTTACTATGTTTTACCCTGTTTGCACTGCTCAGTAAACTTTGTTAGTTATGACATGTTTTTGAAAGTAGATGTGACTAAGGAAATGATATAAAATAAGGACAAAATATTTTATATAATAAGTGATTGGAAAGTAATGCAGAGGAGGGGACCTTGTGGGTAAATGTATATCTTGCTTCTCTTTTGATTTAGACAAGTTTTTCTGTCCTCTATTAGAATTAACCACAAAGCCACAAGGGTTTTATTTTGTGTTCTTGGGAGCAGTAATTTTTTACCGTTGCTTTGAGAAAGAATTCTCTTATTTTCCTGTCCCTAAGTAACGCTGTGATATTTATTACCGTTTTGATCTTATCAGCCAGGTAACTTTTTTCCTTTCAGATCATTTCTAAGGAACAGATTTAGCTTTTTTCTTACACAGTTTTCATTAGCCACTTCCTTAAGTATACCTTCTTGAGTGTGGTGAATGTAGTTCGGTACCTCCCAAGCTGTCTGGATATTAGCAGAGCAGCCTGGCGTGTTGAGTAACTGGGATCACCTGTCATGAAGAGTAAAACTCTTCAGTTTCTTTCAAACATAAATTATTGTTATTTAATCACAGCTTATTTCCAAAAGGAAGGACAGATGCCATGTGCATCTAACAGATAAGAGTAAAATCACTGCCCAGGAGAGTAAGGACGGTGAGGAAATGAGGACATTTTGTATTTAATTTATCATGGCTTAAGCAAAATTCCCTTAGCACATAATCTGTCTCCAGGCAATTAAGAATTTTGGTGAGAATTATAAATTTTTAGACTCCCAGAGTACCATTTAGACAGTGTTTTTCAAACTTTTTAATTTCACAGCAAATAATTCATTCTACAAGGTGATTGAACAGACAAATATATGTTTATATTATATATTTAAAAACTTATAAATACATATAAAATAACACACCTGACTACATGCTGTGTACTCTAATATTTTCTATTTTATTTCATTTTTTAAAAAATCTACATTGATTTCACAACCTCCTAATGGGTCATAAACCATGGTTCGGAAAATGCTAATTTAGAGGATTATTTTTTGAAGGAATAAATGGTTCCCTGGTCATTTGTTCACTAACTCAGCAGAGCAAGCATTTTTTCCAGGCGGTGTTTGAAGTGCTTGCAGTGGACAAAGAGAGTTAGACACCACCCTGCCCTTATAATCAATTACTTGTGCTTATTTAACCTTAAAGTTCAGTTAAAATAGAGTAAAATATATAGACGTGTGAATTTTTCATTAATTTCTATCCTTTCTGGCTCCTGCTTTGATTACTGAGTATTGCTAGATATGTTTGTAGAGGTTTCTGTGCCTTGACCTTTTTACTTATCTATCTGTTCATAATCATTAGTCATAGTCTGTTTATGACATTTTAACTGTTTCTGTGGAAACAACATTCAGTGCCTCGCAGAGAAGCAAGAACATTCTAATTTTTTAAAAAATTGAAGTTTGGTGGTAGTGATAGGAAGAAAGCATGTGATCAAGAGAAAACAAAAAATATTAATTTGCATCAGGAGTAATGGTTTCAAATTTTTCTGATTTGGATAAATTAGAGCCTTACTTTAAGGGCTGCATTACAATAAAAAGAAACTGCTGATGAATGCAACTACATGGATAAATCTCAAAAAACATGAACCTAAGTGAAAAAAGGCAGACATATTTTATGGTTCCATTTACATGAAATTCTAGGAAAGGCAAAATGGTGCACATGGAAAGCAGGCCCGTGACGATGTGCAGCTGACAGGGGGCAAAGGTTGACTGCAGGTGGCCAGGGGCGGCCTTTCTGGTGTGATGTAAGAGTTCTAGGACTTGGAGGATGGTGGTAGTCGCACGGCTGTATAAATTACTAAAACTCATGTTTGAACTGCATGCTTAAACTGTGTGAATTTTATGCTATGTAAAGTTGCTTCAATGTGGCTGTTATAAACAAACACAGATGTGTAGTAATGGGCTTTGTTCTTTTCCTGTTCAGGTAGTTATCTGCAAGAAGCTTTCTAAAAGGCTGGTAGAATTTCCACTGCTGGCCGCCTGGTACCAGAGGGTTCAGGAGGTGCCAGGGGTGAAAACAGCAGCTTCCCGCTGTGGGATCCAGTTTCTCCACTTACCGGAGTTGCCGACCACCTCCATCGAACAGCATCCAAAATTCAGCGAGGCCGCAGGAGCAGAGGAGCACAGCGACCCTTCGTTTATAGGAGGCCCAAGACCCACTATGACCAAGTTAATGGTACTTAAATTGTTTTCGTTAACATTTGCTTTGAAAAATTCCATGTGATGATGTTGCCAAACGTTCCACCCCGACTTGTAATCATTTGTTGACATTGTTTTTGTTATAAATTTTATTCATAAATTTTATTCGTAGCTATCTTATATCACTCTTGACCAATTAATATTTCTGCTAGTCTTTTGCATTTAAGTGAAATATAGTAAATTGAAAACTTTTAGCATTATGTGTCTTTGGAGCCAAATAAGTCAGAATATGTATTTTTAAAAAGTATTTTTCTCAAAACTTTTTTTTTTGAGGAAGATTAGCCATGAACTAACATCCCCCGCCAATCCTTCCTCTTTTTGCTGAGAAAGATTGTTGTTGAGCTAACATCTGTGCCCGTCTTCCTCTGTTTTATGTGGGATGCCGCCACAGTGTGGCTTGATAAGTGGTGTGTATGTCCATACCTGGGATCTGAACCGGCGAACCCCAGGCCGCCAAAGCAGAGCATGCGAACTTAACCATTACACCACCAGGCTGGCACCTAAAAACTTTGTTTTTATATTCAAGACACCAAAGTCATATTACATCTAGTCAGGTTTATTCTTTTAACCTGATGTTTTTCTGTTTCAAAGATTTGGTCTCAGTTCTTTAATTTTGAGATGATGATTTAAATTAAAGAAATATGAAGATGAATATTTCAATTTATTTCCCAGAGTTTTGTCTAAATTTTAAGATTTTTAATTGTTTGAATTTTCATTATTCTTTGATTTTAATGCTTTTTTATGATTTATTTTTCTCTCTTTGCAGCATAATTTGTTTCTAATAGTACCAATTGTAAAAATTTTCACCAACAGGCTTGCTTTCCTCTACCATTCAAAACAATCTACAAAAATGTTTTGCTTTTAGACTCTTTGAAGATTTATTTGAATAGAGAATTGATAAAGTAATTTGGGCTATTCATCTGAGTTATACTGGAAAACTATTCATTGTATTTTCCTACTTGGCTTAGGAAGCATTTGAGTTCTATAGTTAACAGCAAGTTTGCTGATTTAGAAAAGAACAAGGTGTTAGTAGTAACACCACCCCTCAGCTCTTCAGCTCAGCCTTGTCAGCCAAGTGAGGAAACAGTGAAACGGGATGAGATAGCTGATTTTGGAAGATAACCGAAGCACGTCCAGAGTCTGATGTGTCTGATCAGACAGTTAATTGTGCAGGGACCTCTCGTTCATCTCCTGAGTGTTTTTAAATAATCAGGAGAGTAATCTGCTTTGTATCAAATACTAATTTTTAAAATTTCAACAAACCAGAAATCTGTGCTTGTAATTCACACTTGTGCAGTCTTGCAGGAAAGATTGGTAATTCAGATTTTTCTACCTCTACTTTTCCAGCAATAAAATAACATTAGGAAAGACATTTGCATATATACATTTAAAAATATTTATGAACAAAGAAAAATAACTAAAATTCAAATTTGGAAAAAGTCAGTAAGTAATGTAAAAATAAACCCTTTTGTAATAATATAAAAGATATAGAAGAATCCTGAATTTTTAAATTTAATGGGTTATGTTATGTCTTCCAAGAAGCAGACCCCAAGATGGAGTTAGGTGTGCAAGAGGTCTACTGAGGGAAACAACTGTGAGGGACATGGGGAGGGAGCCAGAGGAGGCTGGGAGAGCCTTAGGCCGTGATGCTGGTTTGACCCCTGTGCTTGAGACAGGAAGGGAAGGAAGTTTGGGCCAGAAAAGTCTTTGGCTTCAGTGCAGCTCTAGGGAAGTTTTGACAAGCCAGTGGAGAATCCTTGAGCTGGAATCATCTGTCAGAGAGTTCCACATTTTTCAGGAATGGGTCCACCTTAGCCTCTCTGCCACTCTCAGTCGCTGGCTTGGGAACAGTTGGTGGGAACACTATGCTAGGGACTGGGTGCTGGGTTCTACTCCCAGCTTTGTAGCTAAGCTAATGTTGCCTTCAGTAAGTCATTGAACCGAAGGATCTTGATCTCTCCATTTATAAGTTAGGAGAGTGTGCTAGACGTTCTGTATGATTGACTTCTGATTTTAAAGCTTATGGTTGTATGAAAGTTGACTGGCACATTACATCCACAATTTTTTTAAAAAGCAATGTTCAAGTCTGAAAATAAGTTCAAATCTCAATTTTCATTTAATTTAACTTGATAGTATATATTAGATACAATAATTTTCCTTTTTAACAGGGCATTGTTTTTGCCACTGACTAGTGAATTTCTCTATTGATAAATATTTTGAAAGACAACAAATCTTATATCATTAATATATTATGTTAATGTATTAACTTTGTTTATACTGTAACTTTTCATTTCTATATAATCACAGTATTTTCTGCCAATTACATGAGGACAGATGAAATTGGTGCTAAGTGGATGTGTAAAATAGGAAAGTTTTTCTTAGGAATACTCACATCTCACCTATTTTTCTGTTCCGTTTTCTTTGGCACAATCTTGCCTCCAAAATTTCCCTTATTCTCCAGAGGTTTTAAATTTATTTATTCATTCAGCTGTTAAAAAAATGTCCATGTGTCTCCTGAACCCCAGACATTGTTCTGAAAGTTGGATACATGAAGGACAAATTGGACTGCCCTCATAGAGCTTAGATTTGGGGGGCAGTAAATAAAGAGAAAACATAAGTAAATGTGTAGCACATTAGATAGTGATAAGTGCTGTAAAAAAAATACCGTGGGATGAGGGGTGGAGGTGATGGAGGTCGGATCCCTTTTAGACAGGGTGGTAAGGAAGGCTTGTCTGACGAGGGGAAGACATTGAGCAGATAAGCTGAATGGACATTTGAAGATTTGGAGGAGTGTCTAGATAGTAGAGGGTCAAGCTGCAAAAAGACTCTGAGCAAATGGATAGAGACAGAAAGTAGATCAGTAGTTGTCTAGGGCAGGGAGCTGAGGGGAGAGTGGACAGTGTCTGCTAATGGGTATGGGGCATCTTTTCAAGGGGATAAAAATGTCAAATTAGTGGCAATGGTTGCACAACCATGAATATTCTAAAAACCATTGAATTATATGCTTTAAGTGGGTAAATTTTATGGCAGATAAATTATATCTCAATAAAGTTGTGTTTTTAAAAAGACCCTAAGATAGGAATGAGTTTGGTGGAATGAAGAACAGCAAGAAGTTCAGTCTAGCTAGGCTAAAATAAGGGAGGCAGAGAGGTAGATGACGTCAGAGAGAGGTGTGCATCTTTCTGGATGCGACTAACAGCATTCGACATCTTTGCCTGTAGATATGTCTCTGCCCCAACACAAAAATCTTTATGCTATTTCCTTTGGGACTGTGTTCAGCTGGTTTTCATAATGGAAACTAACCTCGTGAACTAACTGATACGAGGGGTTAATGATAGATTCTCAGGGGTTTTTCTTTTGAATAGGCTATTCCTAAAGATAAAAACACCTGAACCGTGGATATTTATCCCGTGGGCTGTAAACAAAGAATGTGATTGGAAGGGATCTGGGAATCCAAGTGCGAGCCATGCCTCTGTCTGGAGATCAAATAAATAAATGTGCAACTCGTAACATGGGGAAGGTTTTTATGTGTTGAAAAGTCATAATTTTTGAAAATGTTGGGAACCATTTGGTTAAAACAAAGGCACCCTTTTCTAGAGACGTTGCAGGCCCTTGTGAAAGCCTGGTGTGGATGAGGTTTGGGTGCATGTTGAAGCGGCCTGTCTGGTCCTCTGTGTGTGCCTCCTGGGCTGTGGCAGTCCTCACGTGTAAAGACAGACCTTGATGGACGTGTGTGGAGTCAGCTTTTGATTATGTGGATTGTTTTCGGTAAAACTCTTATCCTCAGGTGACTTTTCTCTTTGATGCCTAGTATATTTCTAGGTAGCTTATTACTTCTGTGTAGTTTCAGGTAGCATTTAAAAATAGCATTACTTTTTATCATCTCAGTATAAAAAATAATAGAAAAGTAGCTGTGCTGTCAAAAACTCAACATATCATGTTTCTTGTGCAACTAAATATGTTGAGGAATGCCCGATGATTGTTAACATTTATCTTCCTTCTCACCAGTATAGAAAATAGAAATTTGGCCTTCTGCAATGTAACAGGACTTTATTAATTCATTCATTTGGAAAGGGCCTCTTTCCTTTTCTAGGAAAAGGGCATCGAAGTGATGTTTTCTCCCCACCCTTGCCCTGCTTGGACACTTGACTGGAATAGACTTCCTGCAGCAGTGAGCCCAAAAGAAGGTGAGTATTTTTTCTCCTTGAAATCTTACTCATTACCTGGATACCCTCTTCAGATCCATCTTCCAGTTCTCTGTTTCTCTCTTTGGCCGTATGTAATATTTTGATTATGTTATCCATTGAGTTTTCATTATAAAAATTTTATGTATACAGGTTACTCGTATTTTCCACACGTTCCTACATTTGCTTCATCTGTTGCCTTTTTTCTTTGCTGAAGTACCTTGAAGCACATTCCAAATAATGTGACACTATAGTACATACATCTAAAAAATATTGACATCTTAAATAATCACCATGTGATTATCACACTTAATAAAAATTAACAAAAATTCCTTGATCTTCTAATAACCAGTCCATAGTCATTTCCCCCTATTGTTTGAAAAAATATTTTCATAGTTATCTTTTTAGTTAAATAATTATATTTTTCATTGTTAGAAGTTATATTTTGTTTGATAATAACCTTTTCCTTGCTTGTTTCAGTTTCCTCCTTTTATAAGTTTTTAAAGATGATTATTTTGTATTCCGTATTTGTTGTTTCTAATAACTGATGTCCATAAGGATCTAGTTCTGCTGTTTGTTTTTTCTGTTGACTTCCCTCCTGGTGTCTTATTTTCCTGTTATTTTTGTAATTTTAGATTGTGAATTCATTTTGGGGCTACCTAAATCTGTGAATCTTGTGGGGCCTGGGTTAGGAGTGATTCCCGTGGAAAGGATCTATGTTTGCTTCTGCCAGCATCTCAAAGTGCTAGAACTTGAGGCCATTGAACATCAGTCTTTCAGCTTGAGATCTGACAGCCTTTCTGCCTGGAGCCGAGGTTTGAACAAACCAGTCACCTTCTATCATCTTCCTTTGCTGTAGAGTAGGACTTTTTGTTTTAATGTATCTTTTCATAGGGAGTATAGCTTTTTGAGTTTTCTGCATGCAGATAGTGGTATTAGTTCCAGCTCTCCTCCGTGTGAGGGATCAAGGACTAGCCTCTCTTCTTTGTCTTGCTGTTAAACCCAAGATCTCTATTATTAGCAGATACCCTCCCGGCAGCTGTGGTGTCATTTCAGGCTTATTAACTGCTTTTCAGCTTCTTTTCTCCTTTTTAAGGCCCTATGGATTTTCCTTACTCTCAGAAATCCATTTAGACATGTAAAGGATGACTGTTGAATTTTAAATACCATTTTAGATGTTTTTAGGTGGAGAACTTTTTTTATAGCTTGATGTTCCATATCTTTAATTGTTCATCTATTCTTTAGTTTTATACTAAGCCGGGTATAACTTCTTATTTCCAAAACTCTTTGAAATCGCTTGCCTTCCTTTTTGATACTCTCGTCTTCGCTGATTCTTCCTGTTCTATTCTATTCTGTCAATCAAGAGAATAATTTAGGATTCTTCCAGAATGGAAGAAGATTAAGTTGGGCAGTTAAGAACTCTGCCTCAAAGATATTTTATAAAAATGAAATTTTTTTTTTTGGTCTTTAATTAAATATATGAAAGATGGTCACTAATGAATTTGTTAGTGTTTTAATTTTAAATATTTTCTGAAATTTTGAAAAATTTAAATGTTTTTATTGTATTTGCAATTGGATTTTTTGTATACTCTTCAGTTTTAGTGTACATTTCGAACAGGTTAAAACTATAGTTTAATAAATAAAAATCGAGTTTTCATTAATATTTATATTTATCAAGAAATGTTTATGGAGTTTTTTAAGTTCCACATGTTATGCTTCATCCATAATTAATTTACTCTCAGGCCAAAATAGTATTTTCACTTATTAATTGAGCAGTAGTTACTTCTGCTCCCAACTCAGAGATCTGACATTAAGCATTTGCGTCTGGTCGTTTTACGGGTTAGAAGTGCGTATCTCACAGCGTTCGAGGAATATCTTCCTCATTATATCCCTTGAATTGGATCACCTTGTTTTCATGAATTTCATAAATATGACAGTTAAGGAGTTATGTATAACAGCAGAGCTACATGGTTTGCTCACATTTCACTCACTGTTTCTTGAAAAGTTTGTAGTCTTTGTTAAACTAAGGCAGAATTGTGGCATTTTAAACTTTCTGTTTTCAATTCTAGCAATTTCAATATCGCATGGTAGTAGAATCTTTGTGAAATGAAATTATTATGCATAAGGGTGTGGAGTGTTCTCATGATTCGTGTTCTGGTACTGCCTTTTAGGAGAGACTGAATTGTAATAAGATTTTATTGGTACTTGGTTCGTTTAGATATTGCAAAGACTAACTCCTTATTCTGAATCCACTAAGTTACCACCATCAAGACTGCACCATCCACCATCAAGATGGTGGTGCATATTATAAGAATTATCCTCTTGACTAGGAAAGGCTGTATTAATCCTCGTGATGGAGTCTGCTGTATGTCTTAGCCTATCTGATCTTCCACTCTCTGCTCTTATCTGTTCCTCTCGCCACACCTTACATACCCTTCCCTGAACTTTTCCATTTCCTTATACAGCCTGTGCTTACTATCTCCATGCCTTCACTTTTTGTTCCTCCAGTCTGGACTATTCTTCCTCCTACTTCCCCTTCTGTTGAAATTATACCCATCTCTTAAGGATAACGCAAACACTGCTCCCTTCATTAAGCCTGCTGCATGGGCTGTGGAGTCAGCCTGCCTGATGTGAAGCCTCGGCTGCTAACTCACTAAGTTACCTATGGCCAGACTCTCAACTTCTCTGTGCCTCAATTACTTATCTCTAGAATAGGGTAATAATAGTACTGACCTTATGAGATTGTTGGTGCCTTCAGTGAATGAACATGTAAAGCGCTTAGTACAGTGCCTAGTAAATAGTAAATGTTAAATAATACTAGAATACTAGTCAGAGTTACCCACCACTCAACATTGCTTTAGTACTTTCTTACACTTCCTTTTTGGCACCTGTAGTGTAATTGTTCAAGTGCATGTTCCCCTTGTCCAGTGTCGGACTCTTGAGTGTGAGGCCTTGTAGATGGACTCTCAGCCACTTTGTATTGAGTTGAACCAAACTGAGGCTATGGATCCTTTTTTAACTTATTAAATTTCTACATAAACCTCGCAATGTTTTGAATTCTTTTATCTCTTATAGACTTAGGAGGCTAAAACAATTGAGATTATTTACTTTGAAGAAAGAGAACTGAACATTTAATTTACATCCTTATTGTTGTTGTTGTTATCATTGTGTTTTTTATGGACTGTTTAGGAATAAGTTGCAGACATCATGCTGCCTTAGTTCTAAAAACTTAACTATCTCCTTTAAGAACAAGAGCATTTTCTTATGTACCCGTAGTCCAATGGTCAAAGCAGGGTATTTAATTCAGTGCATACTGTTATTAATCTGTGGTCCAATCAGTTGGGTTACGTTTGACTGCCGGGTCTCTTTAGTTTCCATCGATGTGGAACACTCTCTCAGCCTTTCTTTGTCTTTCAGAACATGGATTTTTTGAAGCAGTCAGGCCAGTTTTTTGTAGCATCTCTCTCGATTTGGATTTATCTGTTTCCTCCTGGTTAGATTTAAGTAGCACATTTTTTGCAGGAGGACCACAGGCATGACCCCTTGTCCTTCTCAGTGCGTTGCATCAGGAGGCACGTTACGTCAGCTTGGGCCCAGGGATGCTGACTTTAACCATTTGCTTAAGGTGGTGTCTGCGACGTGGCTCTACTGTCATGTTACTATTTTGCTCTATTGAATTAATAGATAGTTTGTGGGGAAATAATTTGTGACTACATAATAGCTTATTTCTTTTCAAAGTTTCACTCACTAGTTTACATTCATTTGTTGCAAAATGGTGATTTTCTTCAGCTCCATCGTCTTTTCATATTTATCAGTTTCCACTCTACTGTAAGAAAGTTTTTCCTATTCAAATGCTTATTTATTGTGAGTATTGATGCTGAATTTTTATCTTATTGCATAAGTTATGATCCATCACTGTCACTATTATTTCAGTGCTCACGTTGTCCCAGATTGTGAGTCTCTTCAAGCTGGCTCTGATCCTTTGGAAATGACCAGACATTTTATGACTACTTCCTAAATTTCTGGCATAACAAAATATACGGGCTCATTTGGTCATTTCCCTGCCCCAGCCCTAAAATCAGCCGTTTCTGCAAGAAGCCCTGGTTCCTTTTAGGAATAGTGTTTAGAAACAGATTTGGGCACTTGGCGTATGACAGATGTGTGAGGGAATAGATGTGCGTATACACACATGTGTGTACACACACATCAGTATCTACTGCTGTATCTACCGATGTGTCTGTTACCTATGTATATATTGAAAACCATGAGTTTATACTGATAGCTCTAATTCCAATCCAACACCACAAGATTCTTTGTAGTTCTTCTGAATTCAGTATCTGTATCTACCTTTGCTAACAGTAAAAATCATAGCTCCCATCACCTATGTGTTTGCTCCTTTGTTCAGTCCTACACTATATGACAGTAATTTCAGAATTGCTGTGCCCATACCTCTGAAAAATACACCTACTGAGTTGAATTCCAGATTGTTGCAGTTGTTTTCATCTTTGAGGGTATATGGTGAAATTCTCATGCATCTAATGAGATGGTTCTATATAAGAAGAATTATAAAAAATGAGGAATGGAAGGTTTAAGGTAGTGTTAGTTGCATTCCCTGATAGAAAATATTCAACCAACAGCATCCTACTGCACTGAGAAGATTCAGGCAGCTGTGTGCTCTCTGTTCCTATTCACCTTCAAGTAAGTGCTTTCCTACTTTGATGAACTCCGATCAACACTGTGTGAGCCGAGGACTCTTCCTTTTGTTCAGTCCAGCGGCACCTCTGTTCTTGCCCTCTGCGTCTTTGCCCTCTGACTGTGAGGGAGGGAATGGATATAGTCTTTTGCCTTGAGACCTAGAATAGAGCTGCCCTAAGCCACTCACTCCATGCAGTATTTCCCTGTGCCCTCTCTGTTCTCCAGTGGGTTTTAGCTGATTTTTGTAGGCTTTAGGTTCCTATATTACCGGTTACTCCTATGAATAACCATACCAGTCATATGGGAAGGAAGAGAGTCAGAAGCATGACTTTGTTGAAGATAAAGGCAACAAGAAGATAGTTCTTAGGTGTTGTTCCAGTTATAATCTCTTTCATTCTCATATTCAAAGTTCCACTGTCTTAGAAATATGGTCCAGTTAGGTGTACTTAAGGCCTTGGTTTTTCTTTTGAGCTACATGAGAGCACCATCTCCTAGGGAGACTGATATGGGGGTAGTGCATAAAACCTTGAATATCACCACCCATTCACCCTCACCCCTGTCACCCAGTTTAGAGTGTATGCTTATCGGTTGAGATAAAAGAAAAAATTTTCATGGCACAGTTTTACTAGAAGGAGATAGTAAGGTTTCTCCTTCTAGAGGGCTTTAAACCTAGGAGATTTCATTTGCTTGCCTTAGTCATGTATGAATTCTTAGAACAAGGGTTACAAACTGGTAAAGTCTAGCTCCTTTTATGTAAGTGACTGATTGAATTTATGGTTCTAAGCGAATATACAATTTTTTAATCCTAGTGGCAGATTATTCTCTCTTAGTAGTAAGATATTCCTTTTTATCAACCTTTATGTATGGCAAGTATAGATGACTAAGATTTTATATTTAAAAGCTTATCCTGTTTTTTCCCATTTCTTTTCTTTTTTTCCTTAAAGATTGGCGCCTGAGCTAACATCTGTTGTCAATCTTCTTTTTTTTTCTTTCACTCCTCAAAGGCCCCCAGTACGTAGTTGTATACTCTGGTTGTAGGTCCTTCTGGTTGTGCTGTCTGGGACGCAATCTCAGCATGGCCTGATGAGCCATGCCATGGCTGCACCCAGAATTGGAACTGGTGAAACCCTGGGCCACTGAAGCAGAGCACGCAAACTTAACTGCTTGGCCGCAGGGCCAGCCCTCCCATTTATTTTCTATAACATATTTGGAGTTGAAAAGAATGAGTTGATCCTTGACATTAAGAAAAAAAATAAAGTAAGATGGTGATACCTGCTATGACTAGTAAAGACTGGCCTCTGTTTCCTCACCCCCACCCCTTCACTGTCTGCATCTAGAACCAATGGGTTGCCCTTCCTTTCTTCTTCGAGCAGAGGTGATTGGGCAAGCAAGGGAAGAGTGTGTCAGGTCTTTGGAGAGGGTTGGATCCAAGGAGAAAAATGGAAGGACTAAATGGAGCCTTTCCCCGTGAGTGATTCTTCACAAGTTCTTACCAACCCTGTGGGACATGGTAAATAGCATCATTTATTGCTATTCATGCCAGAAGGCCACAGATGCTAAAAGTTCACCATAAGAAAGAATTGTCTCACCTACAGTATAAGTAGTGCCCTCCTTTGAGGAATCTGAAACATAAAGTTTGTTTTAGGGCCTCTAGGCAGATGTGAGGAAGTTCCATTCTCCTAAACCATTGCTTTTCAAACTAGGACATCCATGAGAATCATTTGGACGACTTGTTAAAACAGATTGCTGGGACCTACCCCAAGACTTCCTGTATGGCTACTGTGGTTGGAGAGAGTCATGGTTCAATAGAACAGGTTTGAGGTGGGGTCCTAGAATTGCATTTCTAAGAAGCGTCCAGCTAACGCCGCTTCTGCTTGGGGACCGCTCTTTGAAGTATTCCCCTTGGAAACTGAGATAGCACATGCATTGACTGCTTTGATTTCAAACTTTTGCCACCAAAATGAAAACAACAAGATTAAAGCTTTCTAAAATTTTTCTTCACAATTTAGAACATTATTTTTCCGCTTTTAGTATGGAATACATCCCATGTAAGAGCTTCTGCGTATCTCTGAAACATTTGGTAACTATGAAAGCTTCTACTTTAAGCCAATTTTACTAACAAATATAAGTGGAATAGAAGTATCTTGGTAATCTAAATAAAAATAACAGTTGCACAAAATTTTTTTCCTGAAATACTAGTTTTAGATTCTTATATTTTCCACCACACTAGGCAAGATTCAAAATTAACGTATTTGTTGTCTTACTTTGAAAAAAATTATTCTCCAGTGAGAGACAACATAAGGATATATTCTCCCCAACATGTTTTTGTTTATATTGAATAGCTTTAGGTTATAAAGGCTGTTACATTTTGAACCTTTTGGCATTTAAATACTAAAAGTACACCAAAAGAGTGAGATCAAAGGGGGTTTTTTTGTTCACTTTTCTGGGAAAAAATTCCCTAACATAAATGTTTTTCATTTCTATAAGTTATGCTTAGCTGTGAAATCCAAAACCTGACCATATTTGACTCAGAATTGTACACATTTATAACTGTTTTCTCTTCTTTCAAGAGTAAGGTTCTCAACAAGCATTTTGGTGCTTTACCAGAAGTAATACAATCTTTGTTTAAACTGCACTTTAATCTGAAACTAAAAGCCTCTAAAAGAGAGTATATATAAATATAGAGAGAATTTATATTAAATGGTCTAAAATATAACAAGGCCTCAAAGAACAAGTTTGTTATTGGTTAGGTGATGGTCTTTTGATTGCGTGCCAGACACTAATATATACAGGTGTAGAGGCCGAGATGGAGACAGAGAGACATCACATGCGAATGGATGTGAATGATGTAGAGCAGACCATGTGTTCAATTCATTTTTTCTAGTAGAGAGTTAGACAAGTCAGCTAGAGTAATAGAAGTAATTGAAACTTGCAGAGAGGTAGGTAAAATTTTACTAGGCAAGTTCTTCAGGTTGTTATAGTATTATACATTCCTTATGTACAAATGTTAGTGTTTTATAGAATAATGATTATACTTGGTAATCAAGAGAGGTGATGCTGATTGTAGAAATTTTTTATATCGGTTTTAATGAGTAGCCATTAGGTGAATTTTTTAATTAAAAAATAAAAGTAATGTACCATGTTATAATCTTTAGTGGACTGGAAAGTAACAAAGAGGTAAAGAACTACTAGAAAGGTGACTTTATTTTTCAGTGTTACTTTCTTCATGTGACATTTTAAAAGGTTTAAAGTCTCTTTGTGTGAAATTTTAAAACTTTAAGAAAAAACCATATAAAATAGTCAATTTTATTATAATTATATAGTAATAATACGTTGACTTTTATTTATTTAAGCCTTTTTTATTTAAACCTTTTAAAATTTCACATGAAGTAGCACTTAAAATAGTCAAACTCTCCTCAAATTTACCTATAGATTTAACATAATTTTTATTAAAATCTCAACAAGTTTTTTGTAGGTATCAACAAGGTTATTCTAAATTTTACATGGAGAAAGGAATTTAGAAAAGAACCATAAAAGAGAGAGGATCACTGTATTCAACGTTAAGACTTCCTGTCTAGCTACTGCGATTGGAGAGATAGACATGGATCAGTAGAACAGAGAACCTACAGAAGGGCATGAAGAACTCAGTGGAGGAACGAGTCTTTTCAACAAATGATGCTGGCAGAGAAACAACATCCATCTATAGGTAGAGAAAATGAATCTCTGTCTAGATTGCACACCTTCTATAAAGGTTAACTCAAAATGGATCATGGATTTAAATATAAAATTTAAAGCTATAAAACTTTACAAGAAAATGTAAAAAATTTTAAAAAGCTTTGGGAGGGGCTGGCCCGATGGCATAGCGGTTAAGTTTGTACTCTCCAGTATGGAGGCCCAGGGTTCACAGGTTCGGATCCTAGGTGCGGACCTACACTGCTCATCAAGCCTTGCTGTGGTGGCTTCCCACATACTTAGAAGGTAGAGGGAGGAAGACCAGCACAGATGTTAGCTCAGGGCCAATCTTCCTCACAAAAAAAAAAAAGAGGCTTTGAGAGTTGGGATAGAAAAAGAGTTCTTACACCTGACGCCAAAAGCATCATTTGTAAAAAATTTTTTCATAAATTGGACTTCATCAAAATTAAAAATGCTCTGCCAAAGACTCTGTTATAGGATGATAAAATAAATTGAAGACTAGAAGAAAATATTTGCAAACCACAAATATATGCAAATCTGACACAGAACTGGGGTCTGGAATATGTAAAGAACTCTCAAAACTTGACAGTAAACAAAGGAACAAAAAAGAATACAGTTAGAGAATCAGCAAAAGAAGTGAACAGACATTTTACCAGAGAGGATATACAGTTGCTGCATGTACGCATGAAAAATTGTCTGCTTCTTAACCAGCAAGGAAATGTAAATTAAAACCACATCGGGATGTCACTCCACACCACAAGATCGCTATACAAGTTCAAGACTCAGCACTTGCACTGTTGGGCTGTTATCCCAGAGAAATGAAAACTTATATTCACACAGAACCTGCATGTGAATGTTGTGGCAGCTGTGTTCTAATAGCCTCAAACCAGAAACAGCCCGAGTGCCTTTCAGCGGGTGGTTAAACAAATTCCCATGCGGCCCTGCTCTGGAATACCACTCAGCAGTAAAAAGGAGTGGACTGTTGATGCTTGTCACAATCTGGATAGATCTCAAAGGCATCATGATTAATAAAAAAAAGCTACTCAAAAGGTTACCTATATGATTGCATTTATTTAACACTCTCAGAATGATAAAATGAGAGAAGGGGAGCCGATTAATGGTTGACAGGGATGGGTGTGGCGGGCCGCTGCTGTGCAGGGGGTTCCCTTGTGGTGATGAGGTGGGTATATGAATCTAGACGTGGGATCCAATTGCATGAAGCTGTACATACACTCACAAATGAATGCGTGTAAAAACTGGTGAAATGAGCAAAGCCTGTAGTTAACAGTATTGTACTAATGATAATTTCCCAGTTTTGATGTTGTGCTACGATTGTGTAAGATGTCACCACTGGGGAAGCTCAGTGAAAGGTTCATGGGACCTTCTGTACTATTTTTGCCACTTTCTGTGAGTCTATAATTATTTCAGAATAAAAAGTTAAAAATATAATTTAAGTAGAAATATTGAAAAGATCAAGAAAATAAAGAATATTGAGGGGCTGGCCCAGTGGCGCAGCAGTTAAGTTCGCACATTCCGCTTCAGCAGCCCAGGGTTCGCCGCTTCGGACTCCGGGTGCGGACCTGTACACTGCTTGTCAAGCCATGCTGTGGCAGGTGTCTCACGTATAAAGTAGAGGAAGATGGGCACAGGTGTTAGCTCAGGGCCAGTTGTCCACAGCAAAAAGAGGAGGATTGGTGGCAGATGTTAGCTCTGTGCTTATCTTCCTCAAAAACAAAACCAAAAATACGTATATATAGAAATGTTTCTTAGCTCATCTTTTGCAAAAAATACTTACTAGAAAACTTCCAGAGATCAGTTATAAATCAAATGATAGTGTGATACAAGGCAAGAACTACAAAGACATCTTAATGTATTTCCTTTGTAATGAAGAGCAGTGCAATACCGA
Organism: Equus przewalskii; assembly: GCF_037783145.1. Lineage (NCBI taxonomy): Eukaryota > Metazoa > Chordata > Mammalia > Perissodactyla > Equidae > Equus > Equus przewalskii. The sequence goes on along the minus strand of NC_091832.1, from coordinate 119,035,129 downwards.
TAGACACAGGTAAACGTTGACTTTCAGATTTGACACTCCATTCCGCAGATTGCTGTTCTCAGGTTCCCAGAGAAATGGAGAAAGTCATATTGGCATAACATAATTTGAGTTTCTTTATATCAGCATTGCTTCAGAATAGTGATTAGTATTGTGTAGGAGTAGCTCAAGTATTAATCCTGGCCGCTAGTTTGCACTAAGGCTCCTGCCCCTCCACCAGAAAACTTGGAAGTTGCTTGAGGATGTCATGCTGCTGTCTATGTTGTGGATGTTACATTCATGAGAAGTAAAGTTCTTTCATACAGAAAGCTTAGTGTAGTGTCCAGCTTCAATTATACATTTGCATTTCAAAGTACTGAAAAGTGGGACTGAGTGTTTTGTTTTGACTGTCAAATTGTTGAGTGAATGAGTTTATTTTAAACTTTAAATCAGCTCAGGGTGGAAATGACGCAGTTGTATAACATTGTACTACTGACTAAATTGTTGAGAACCACTTTGCTGTGAACAAGGCCTGAAAAAGAGTAGCAAGATTACATTAAAAAAAGATTACATTTCTTTCGAGTCCTCCCCAAGTGTAAGTGCAGGACCAGCGTCCACCGTAGAGGCAGCGGGGCTCAGCAGGGCTCAGCGGGGCTGGCGAGCTGGGCTCATGGCTGTGCCTCCCTAAATCCACATAGCCTTGGCCGCACTGGATTTCTTACCTATTTTTTTCTTTTTCTGTTTTTAGCCATGAAATCAGATTATCTTGTTAGGAAAATACAATGCCTTTTTTTTTTTTTTTTTTAAACGTGCAGTTAACTGTGGTATGTGATTAAAGAAAAAAGTTAAAGGTCTTTTTTTTCTCTTGGAGTTAGATTTGCTGTAATTCTTCCCAGTATTATATTATACTTTGTTCTATCCTCTGGGTTAGACTTCAAGAATACTATTTATAGACCATATTTTTAAGTACTTTGCAAGCAGAACCCGTGATGACTGATTACCAAGAACGGTTTTACTGGCCAGTTTGTCTAGGGCTGATTACATAGAATCTTTTAAGAGTATTGGTTTTTAAAACAAAATAAAAGTATTTGACATGAGGAAGTATCTATGTGATTATACAAATTTATCTGAAGTTTGTTTCAATTAATAGGTAGAGTGTGAAAATTATTTGGAAATTTTTTTTGTATACAAATGGACAGGTTGAGAATTTGTTGAACAGTCGAGGAGATTTGGGTCTATTCCTGACTGCAGTAGTCATTTATTATAGCACTAGGCAAGTTTGAGAGTTACCATGGTTTGTTTTAGGAATATTATGAATTCACTGATAAGAAACCTCAAATTATCCATTCAGGAGTGAATATTGTTAAATGTTAGTATGTTTCAGAGATTGAATTGCTTCAGAAAGTTGGAATAGGATTTATGTGAGTAATGGAATGTTTATTCCTGAGAAACAGTGCCAGGCAAGTGTTCTTATCTCCTCAGTTTTCTTGAATTGTGGTTGGGGCGGGACCTTTCGGGGGAGCAGTCTGGAGCGCAGTCCAGCCCTCTGTGTTTCCGGCAGCGCCGAGTTCTCTTAGGACTAGAGAGGTGTAGCCCCTTTAAGATAAGGCTTTTCCTAAGAATTTCCTTCAGTTTTTTTTCTTGAGTTTTTCCAATGAACACAGATAATGGGTATTGTAATAAGAGGCTTTTATGTTTTAGATTGAGGCAGCTTTAGATGAAAATTTGCATAAATTTTACATTAATTATTAATGGGTGATTTTTCAGTAAGTACCCATTTTAAGTAGAGCAAAACTTACTGTTGGTGTCATCCAGAAGCAATGAAGAATAGGAAAGAAACTTTGCTCTAAGACAAAGATAGCTGCAAAAAAGTATTTCGTTCCAGCCTTTAACATCATTCCTAATGAGGACAAAATGAATGAGCACCCCAAAACACTTGCAGAGTTGTATATAAACTGTGTATCACTGCTCTGAAAGATGACTTCTGTGTATAATTAATGCAAAGCCAGCGCTGTGTTAATTCCGCTTTGTACCTTTGCAAACAGGTATTTTTATATGATTTAACTCCTGAATTGCCTTTCCAGACTGCTTTGAATATTTCACACTGAGATTCAGTTTTTAAGCTTAAAACTCTTGATATTGCCAAACTTTCAAGAATTATTTTTAAAAAATTATAAATGTTTATAGTCACATTTAGGAGACAGCGGGAATGCTAATGATGTGGAGCCTTATTATTCTGCTAAAGGAAACTAATTAGTATTATTCATTTCAGTTTAAATTGGCACTCTCCGTGCTGTTCCAGACAGTTATGATTAAAATCACAATGAACTATTTTATTCTGTGCTTTGAACCAGCTCTGCTCAGCACCCAAACCCATTCATTATTTTTATTTAATTAGGCCTAACTACACTGGGAAGATACCTGAAGCAAGTCAATTTCCCAGATAGCTGTGCAGTCTCAGTAGCTCACAGGCTCTGCAACCACAAAGTTGTCAAGACTGAACCATCGGAGGAATTTTTTTTAAATTATCCTTAACCATAAGACCAAAGTATAGTTATAAATAGAAAACAGTCATTATTTAAATGGCGTAAGTATACAGTATTAGTAATCAGTAGCATAATGTTTCTGGATGTGAATTTTATACAGTTGTTTTTGGAAAATTATTAAATTAGTTTTTATGTTGAAACTAGTGATTACATTAGAAAGTTGGCTGTATTCTATGCACATAAGTGCAAGCTTATATGCTTCCTAGGAAAAAATACCTAGGAATTTCACGTATCATTACATAGCAAATATTTTATAAAACTAAGGTAAACTCAATTCCCAGGACATCTCCTCCTCTTAAAAACAAATTTTTTATATGATAGTTTTACTGATTTGTCGATTGCAATGAGAAGACAAGTTTTTATGGCAGTTCATACATTAACAACTAGACATGAAAAACTGCTTACAGGGTTTTTGGGGGGAGAATTTAGATAGGGCCAAGCCCTCTTCCTCTTTTTTTTTTTAAACAACTTTATTGAGTGATTACTTCCATGCTCTTAGGGACAAATTCACACTTAAATTTTTTCAGCAAAACAAGAAAAGAGAAAACCAAGTTGCCAAAGGCAATATTAAAAAAATTACTTAGAAATTGCTTTCCAGTCATACCCTTCTGCTTTCATCTATTCCAGACACTTTATTGCAAAATCAAGTAATTATTGGTTTAATCAGACTATGATCTAACCAAAGAGATGTTTTAAATTAATTTTTTTGTTTATAAAATAAGTGCTTTTGATAAGTTTCTTTCAAGTGACCTTAAATCTCATTAATAAGCAATACTCAAATTTACACAGCTACCGTTTGTTAGATACTAGATTCTGACTTACACCCCTTGATCAAACTCTTTAAAAAGTGATTGTATGAGTCAGATTCCCAATAGGAAAAGATGGCACTTTCAAATAGGGATAATTGGAGGTGAATTTATACGTAGAGGGACTAATTACAAAGTCGTGGGCAGGATGTCTTGAACGTACAGGGGCAGGGCAGGAGCCTGAGGTGAGTAGCTGCAGAGCTGTTTCCACCTGTAGGTCTGACTGTGCGTGGGAGGGAAAGCAGGGAGAGAGAGGCCCCTCAGCAAGCTGATGAGAGGCGAGCAGGCTTCAGGCAGGAGACAGAGGCAGCCTCAGGTGACTGCAGGGGCGGAAGCCAGAGGAAAGATACCTTGCCCTCGTTCTCCTTTCCTGTCTGGTCTGCTGCTGAGGCTGCTCACTGACAAATCCATCTAGATGCCAGGGGGCCTGTTGAGGCAGCGTGTGCAGGTCAACCTCCAGGGCAGAGAGCTGGTTGAATTTGGAGGGTGCAAACCTAAGATATCTGGCAGATTAATTATGGAAATTCAGAGCTGAGAGACAGTGGAGATCATCTAGAATGAGGAAATTTGAGGTTCATGGAGAGGTTAAGCAACATGCATCGTGTAACACACAGTCAAGACACGTCAGTCAGCTGAGTCCAGGCTCTACCTCTGCGTGCATATGCTTCAGAGTTTAGGCCACGGTTCTCTCTTACAGCACCCGTGCAGATCTCCTGTGCACGAAGTTGCACTGATTGTATTGCTGTCATCTTGGCAAAATTAATAAAATTTGAAATTTATTAACCTAGGGGTGGAAATGTTTTAGAATAGTAGTTCGTCCAACAAAAGTTATTTCAATCCATACTGTAATTCCCTGAAAATTACTTTCAATGACCTTACCTGTTGTAGAAAATTGCTATTTAATGTGATTTTTCTTAAAACCTAGAGTTGTGGGGGTTAGGTAGGGAGAGGAGTTGTAATAACCCTCTAACTTTTGGAGTCTTTGCTTAAGAGACTTAAAATTTGGAATCAATTTGATTAAAATCAAAAGCAGCATATAAAAATATATTAAGAATTTCCATTCTCAACATGAATTCTACCCTTCATTGTTGCAATATGGTTACCTTTAACATTTGCAGCTGTTTTCTTCTCTTATTCTTTTCACTATCTGTTAATACTGTCAGGTCATATTATACCAAGTAATTTCCCATTTGTTGAATGCACTTGAGTTATACTAGAGGTAAGGGTTAGAGATTATGGAGCACCTCTTCAAATTCTCCTCACATTTGGAAACCCTTGACCACAATGCTCACCCTGAAATTAAAGATCTTGATTGGGGACAGCAAATTTTGTGCATTTCTCAGACAAATGGTCTTGCATTCCAGATCTTTTCCTCCTTTCTCATATAGCTTGTGTTTTTAGCAATACAGTCATGTGCCAGATAATGACATTTCGGTCAATGACAGACTGCATGTACAATGGTGGTCCCATAAGATTATAAAGGAGCTGAAAAATTCCTGTTGCCTAGTGACATTGCTGCCATCATAACATAGCACAATGCATTACTCATGTGTTTGTGGTGATGCTGAGTGAACAAACCTGTTGCTCTACCAGTCATATAAAAGGATAGCACAGACAGTTATGTACAGTACGTAATACACAATAATTATAATAAGTGACTATGTTACTGGTTTATGTATTTACTATACTTTTTGGTATTTTAGAGTGTACTCTTTCTACTCATAAAAAAAAGTCCACTGTAAAACAGTATGCCGTGTTAGGCCTGTTGCAGCCTCAAACATCTCATGGTTACCGTGTGGCTTGATTGGATCATTTTCTCTTGTGCTTGATGTAATCTCATGTTGTTTTGTTCATTGTCCACTGCTAATGTTGCCAGTAAGAGCACACAAGTGATTGACCTGGAAATGAAAGGAAAAGTGATTAAGGACTATGAAGGTGGAAAATCAGTGATGGTTATTGCTCGCCAGGCAAGCGTGACCCATTCCACCTTAGCTACGATCTGGAAGAACAAGAACAAAGTGACAGAAGCTGTTAAAGGATCTGCTTCATTGAAGGAAACGAGACTGACAAAAACTTGAGAAGGCCTCATATATACCAGACGTGGAGAAACATCTAATGACCTGGGTTGAAGACCAGACACAGAACTGTCTTCCTCTCAGCACCATGACAGTCACATCCAAAGAAAATAGTTTGCAATGAAAGAAAAGGCTGGACCCAACTACGATGTTGAGTTTACTGCCTGCTCTGGGTGGTTTAAATGATCCAAGAATCGTTACTCGTTACATCGTGTGAAGTGAGTGGTGCGTCTGCGAGTGCTGATGTGAGGGCAGCTGAGGAACTTTTGGAAATTCTAGATAAGCTGGTTGTAGAGGAAAATTACTTGCCAAATCAGTATTCAATGTAGATGAAAACTCCCTGTTCTAGAAATGGATGCCTGAAAGAACTTTCATCCACAAGGAGGCCAAGTCAGTGCCAGGTTGCAAGGCTTTTAAGGACAGGATGTCAGTCCTGCTTGGAGGCAATGCTGCAGGCTACAAACTGAAACCCATCGTGATCTGGCACAGTGAGAACCCAGGGCCTTCAAGTGCATCAAGAAGCACACAGCGCCAGTGCACCACAGGAGCGATAAGAGGTCCTGGAGGACCCAGCTCCTCTTACAAGATGCCCTCCTGAACTGCTGTGCTAGTGAAATGGAGAAGTACTGTTTGCAGAATAACACACCTTTCGAGATTTTGTTTATTGTCGATAATGCTCCTGGACATCCTCCTTTTATTGGTGATTTTCATCCCAATATTCAAATGGTGTTTTTCCCGCCACCACCACCTCTTTGATCCAACCAATGGATCAAGGAGTTAGAGTAGCTTTTAAGGCCCACGACCTGAGGGGGACCTTTGCCCAGGCCATTGCTGCAACTGAGGAAGACACTGATGCAGTTCTGGAGGGATTACAACACCTATGGCTGTGTCAAGAACCTTGCTTGGTTTTAGGGTGATGGCACCAAGCAGTGTATGAATGGCATCTGGAAGAAGACACTCAAGAGGTTCATCCATGACTTCAGAGGATTTGCCAAGGATGAGGAGGTTGCAAAAATTAACAAGGCTGTGGTTGAGATGGCAAACGGCTCGAACCTGGGTGTGGATGAGGATGAGGAGCTCCTACAGGTGGTTCCTGAGGAGTTGACTAGTGAGGAGTTGTTGGAATTGCAGTGGAATGCATAGCTGAAGAAGAGGAAGAGAAAAGGAAACTGCAGGAGAAGAAAAAGAAGAACGCCCAAGAAAATTCACAGCGAAGGGTTTAGCAGAAGCTTTTACAGACCTCAACAAGCTGCTTAAAAAGTTTGAAGACGTGGACCCAGCATCTAAAGGTTTTCATTAATAGAGAGGAATGTTCATGGTGCATTATCTGCTTACGAGCAAATCTATGATGAGGAAAAGAGACAAACCAAGCAAACCACCTTGGACATATTTCTGAAGAGTGACACTTCCTCAAGAAGAGCCTCAGGCAGGTCCTTCAGGAAGTGGTCCAGAAGCAGGCATTATCATAGGAGATGACAGCTCCACGTGTGTTATTGCCCCTGAAGACCCTCCAGTGGGACAGGATGTGGAGGGAGAAGACAGTGATATTGAAGGTCCTGACCCTGTGTAGGCCTAGGCTAGTGTGTGTGTTTGTGTCTTAGTTTTTAACAAAAAAGTTCAAAAAATAAAAAATTTAAAAATAGAGAAAATCTTATAGAATAAAGAAAGAAAATATTTTTGTACAACTGTACAATGTGTTTGTGTTTTAAGCTATGTGTTATTACTGGAGTCAAAAAGTTAAATAAAATTAAGGTTTATAAAGTTACAGTAAGCTAATGCTAATTTATTATTGAATAAAAATATTTTTTATAAATTCAGTGTAACCTAAGTGTAGAGTATTTGTAAAGTCTACAGTAGTGTGCAGTAGTGTCCTGGCCTCCACACTCACTCACCACTCACTCACTCACTCACCCAGAGCAACTTCCAGTCCTGCAAGTTCCATTCATAGTGAGTGCCCTATACAGGTGTACCTTTTTTTTTCTTTAATTCGTTTTTTTTTTTCCTTTTTCTCCCCAAAGCCCCCCGGTACATAGTTATATATTCTTAGTTGTGGGTCCTTCTAGTTGTGGCATGTGGGACGCTGCCTCAGCGTGGTTTGATGAGCAGTGCCATGTCCGTGCCCAGGATTCGAACCAACGAAACACTGGGCCTCCTGCAGCGAAGCGCGCAAACTTAACCACTCGGCCACGGGGCCAGCACCCAGGTTCACTTTTTTTTTTATCTTTTATGCTGTATTTTTACTGTACCTTCTCTACATTTAGATACATAGTTACCATTGTGCTACAGTTGCCTACAGTATTCAGGACAGTAACATGCTGTACAGGTTTGTAGCCTAGGAGCGATAGGCTGTACTATAGAGCCTGAGTGTGTAGTAGGCTATCCCATCTAGGTTTGCCTAAGTACATTCCATGGTGTTTGCATGACAAAGTTGGCTAACGACGCCTTTCTCAGAATATATCCTCATTGTTAAGCACAGCATGCCTGTAATGAGCAAAATCTTAAACGCAAACAGTTGTGTTTATGTAGGTTATTGCTAAGATCTTTTATATCTCTGTACCAAGGAGTAGAAATGATCAGTGTCAGCTGGGCTTTGCTGCTGCAGCTGTGATTGTAATCTTTAATTGTAAATGCCGCATTGTACCCAACCTACTTCACACAGAGAGAGTCTCTTGATTTTCTGCTAATGAGAGACCCTTGCTAGGCTTGAATGCCTATGAAGATACAAGGTTCTAGTAAAAAAAAAAAAACTAATTCAAAATAAATGCAGCATTTTCTCCTTTTTAGAGAGCAACAAACTATAATTAGTGAAAGCATGTTCTAGCTTTATGAATACTTTCACTGGATCTTTAAACATTTTCCTTCCATACTTTTCGTTTATCAGACAGTGAGGTACAGCTTGTTATTTAATGTCAAACTATGTTAAAGAATTCAGCTACTTCATATAGTTACAGTGTTGGCTTTTGAGAAAATTAACTTAAAAATGTGAAACATAATACAACCATCCCCTAGTATGATGGCTAATTTTTAATGATTCCATAATATTTCACCAAAGAGATTTAATATATTTTGCTTAATTATCTGCAGTTGAATATAAACTTGCTCTCAGCTATCACACTGCAGGTAACACTACCATGAAATGTCCTGAGTGTGGCTTTTCCTATACTTTGAGTTGTTTCCCAGAGGTGAGATGATAGAGGATGTGGGCCCTCTTGTTGCTTATGATACATATTGCCAAATTGATTTTAAAGGGGCTTTAACTAGTTTATTTTACCATCAGCAGTGCTCAGGCACCGCTGCCTCCCTCCACCTTCATTGGCAGTAGTTCTTCAGATTTTTTTGGTAATTTTTACAGGGTAGTAGGGATAACTCATTTTTTGTGTATTTTATCATAGCAAGGTTTAAACTTGCATTTATTTTTCTTTATATCTTGTCAATCTGAATGAATTCCTTAATAAAGTGAATATATTTGTTTGTTTGCTAAAGATATTTTTCTCATAATGTTTCCTTTTTTATTTTAGTTAGCAATGTGTTTTTCTTAAAGCTGAAAAATCCTACAGGTTTTATGTTTTAGCTCCATTTTGTATACTGAAAGCTGTAACAGCCATGGGCAGCTTCTGTAGGTTCTTAGGAGGGTGGCAGTGTCAGACAGCTAAGCAATAGCCTATAAGCTCAAGAAATCAGTTAGCAGTGGTAAGATCGGAAATCTGAGATTATTTTTTAAGCTGCATGTTGTTTTAATTTATTATTTTCCCATTTGTCCTACCTTAACTGTTTCGGACAGTCTTTTTAAATGCCATCCTGTCTTCATTGTGCTGATGGGAGCCCAAGAAAGGTGTTTTTATTACTCAGCGGGAATAACACGCCCGGGAAGGCAGCATGAAGGTGATGGCAGTAACTCAGGGGAGCCCGCTGGAAGGCGAGGCTCCAGGGCACTGTGGAGGCTGCTTGGTCCAGTTTCTCTTGCTCCTGGAGCTTAGATGGTAGAGTTGTTTTTTGTTTCAATAAAGGAGATTCCCTTACCAGTTGCTGTCTCCCTCACCCTCCACCCCAAACAGGCTGGGCTCCTTAAGGGCGGGGATCAGTGTTTGCATTTGTGACTCTTAGGCCCAGCTGAGTGACCAGCACAAGGCAGAGGTTTAATGAGTACTTCAGTGAAACGAGTGAGTTGTTGAGGGGAAATGTCGACGAAAATAATCCATAACCAATCTATAAATGAAAATTTGGGTGAATTTATTCTGAGCTAAAATGTGAGGACCATGGCCTGGGGCCTTTCTTCCCAAAGGAAGAAAGGGCACCAAAGAAGTGGGGTATACAGAGTGGTTATATACCCCCAAAGAGGATGTTCCACATATGATTGAAATGTCCTTTTTACAATAGACACGAGACTGCTCTGTCAGCACAGCAATGGATGGACACAGCAGGTAGGTCTGCTGTCTTGGTGGACACAGGAGGGTGGCAGGTCTGTTGTCTCAATCTGGCTGGTCACAGGTGAGCTGGCTGATCAAAGGTGAGCACAGCAATCAGTTCCTAGCCTAAGGAAAGATGCTTATCCTTAAGGAAATACCAATGTGGGGGGACATTGCACCTTTATCTTAAGGCCATCTGTGCTTGCCATAGGAAATGTTTAAAGCAGATATACAATGCATGCTCAACGGCCACATCAGACCCTTTTGAAAAAAACAAAGTCAGGCCGAATTAGGTTTACACCAAATGGCTTCCTCGTATACTCCAGTATATCCTATTGCTTGCCATTTCTATTTGTCAGAAATAGTATGAAAGGTAATTGGAGTTGAAAATATAATACTGAATCTGACCACCAAGCATCCTCAGAGGAAGAAAATAAATTAAGAATTATCTCTAAGATCTGATTTTTAAAAATTTACTGAAAATAACAGTATCTGCAGACATCTATATGGACTCAGAACAACAATGGACTTTTTTTCATTATTACGAGACTCATGTTTTTTAATGGAATGGTCAGTGAGGTGCAATATGTTAATTCTTCAGAACCAGTGTTTTGAGATAACTCAGTCTTATGATTATGTCCCCAAGTAACAGAGCATGATAGTTTTCCACATCCTCCTGAGCAGGCCGTCTCACTGGGTCTGTGAAGCAGCACTGGACAGGAAACCTCTGTGTTCTCCGCCTTCACGAGATGAAGAAGACTGGTCCAGAAAACTGTTATGCAGCCTAGTAATTGGTCAGTTAATAGCACAAACATATTGCTAAGATTTGCCAAAAAAGAAAAGAAAGAAAGGGGAATTCAAGTGCCTAGTACAGTGAATTCTAAGTCAGTGAGGGCTGCTCAAGAGGTAACAGCCTCCTAACATCAGACTTGGAGAACCTCCTTCAGCAGCCGGGGCTCCTATTGGGAAGCCCATAGGAGGAGATAATGCCAATAGATCCAGATTGTTTGGGAATAGATGCCTTCTAGAACTAACTTTCTTCAAGGAAAACAGATTTAAAAGCATTGTTTTTCTCCTTACCCCTCTATTTTCCATGAGACTTTGATCTTACCACCTAGGTTTTACCAACTATATTACATTTTAGGAGCATAATTTCCATGGTTGTTAAGGGATTACCGGATTGGAAAGACTGAAGCAGTAGGTGTTGTAAAAGGCCAGAAAGGAAGGTTATTGATTTTCTCGGTTGGGGAAGATGTCACGCAGGTCAAGCAGGTCTTGAAGTGGGCCTTGAAACAGAGTAAACATTAGATTAAAAGCAGGAAGAACGTGAAGTGTTTTAGTGAGGGAACAGCACTGCTGAGACGGAGAGAATGGGTATGGAATTTCAAGTACATGTCAGAAAACTAGTTTTATGAAATACTGTGAGCTGTGGAAGGATTGGTGAAGCGGAAACAACTCAGTCTCTGCTTTTTTGTTTTTTTCATAATAAATGCCGATTTTTGTGGGGCAAGTTGCTATTTTCTTTTGATTTCAAAAACATTTTCCATGGTTTCAGAACTCTTCATAAGGACAACGACTAACAATTTTATGTATCCCTTTATACTTTGACATATTATTTCCTAAAAATGAACTTTCTGGAGAGAACAGAGGCATCAGCACCGGTGTAATCTGTGACTTTTCTGGCCTGTGGACATTAGTAAGTGCCATTCTAGAGTATGAGTATGAGGGACCAGCGTTGTCTGTTCAGGGCAGAATAGATCGTCTTTCCTTGAGAAAAGGCTATGGCAAGTTCACTGTGTCTATTGCACGTAAAGCAGTGTTCGGCTGGCTTCTGGATTCTGCAGACTTTTATGTGACTGGCTGGCTTTCTCCTTTGCTCCTGGGATGCAGCAGTGCGAGCATACACCGTGGAGAAACTTGACCAAAGCGCAGGGAGCCCCAGCGGTTCCTCTTGCCCAGGGGTCACTAGCCTGTGTGCCTTGAGTCTAAGTCGCCGTTGTGTGTCTGGGAGCTTGTCACCCCCATCAAATCTGCTGGAGTTTGAAAATTCTGTTTCTGGAATTGCTCTTCACTGGCACATTACTAACAGACTTCATTTCCCTATATCGGGGAGGGACTGGGGAGTGCCGGGTGCCCCAGCCTGTCTCTCCCCAGGGAAAAAATTCCCCAAAGATTCTGAGTAAGAAAGCAACATATTCTTTTGCTTTGTTCTCAGGTTAGAAGTGTCTTTGCCTTCAGTCCCTGAGGCCAGATTTCAAGTGTTTTCCCAAAGGAACTTCTCATATGGAAAATAGTCAGTCCTCCTCTGAATAATTTTTATTACCTAATAAATGATTCAGATTGATAGTGTCAGCACTGTGGTGGGCATCTGACTGAAGGGCATATGGGTGGCAGATCGTACCGATAGGTTATGGATTTCCGCCGCCAGCTTGAAATCCTAGATGAATCTGTCCTGACTCACTTGGGTTCCTCCTACCTGTTTTAGGATATTCTTAGCATTTACTTATACCAAGCCAAACTGCAGTTTATTTGGACTTACTGCTTTTTCTAGATCAATTAACACATCTGATTTATAAGCGATAAACACTGAAACAGATGGAAGATGATTCCTGAGTGAGTTGTCCGAGTGGTTGCACTTTTGTCTCTGACCTGGCTAATAGGTCTGACCTGTTACTTCGAGATATAGTAGCAGCTGCTGCTGTTTTTCCAGACGGCAGTTTGGTTGTGTTTGGTGGATTATGCGTAGTGCGGTATGAAATTGACATTTCAGAGCTCCGGGTGCCATTTCCAGTGACTGGTTTCTGTTGGTGGACTTTCTGGTTTTTTTTTTTTTACTTACAGACCCACATAAACCTTTAAAACTTGATTGTCAGTTTTAAATTGATTTGTGCCTTATCTCAGATAAAGTTGTTTAAAATTGCCTGAATATTTTTATTCTTGAGCATAATGTCTATCGAGGAATGGCTTCCATTTGACTCTTTCCTGCATGTTTTTAAGTAAAAAGCCATTTTAGATTTTGAAAGGTCAATTAGTCAATTCAGCTGTTTCCATTTAAGAACAAACTTAATTCATTCCACACAAGCACAGTCTATCTCATAAGAAAATATATTCTAAAGTTAAGTGAATTCTAGAATAACCACCTGCTAATACCTAGCTTGCTGTCTCTATGTTTATGTGATGAACAAACAGGAACCAACACTAAGTGTTGGCACTGTGTCAGGCCTGTCACAATTTCTCCTTTACTGTAGAAGCTCCTCAATTTTGGTAAATTCACATATGCAGATCAGAATTTAAGAGTGCAGAGGGCATTAAGATTCCTCCTGAAAATTGGATTTTTATTAAGCCCTTCATTGTTAGTCCACCATAAAAGACATCTCTATAAGGATGACGCAAAACAGAAATAAGGAGAAAGGAAGAGGAAATAATTAGACTTAAGAATTTAACAGTTGAGCATTTTTCTTCTCAGCTAGCATTTATATATGTCTTTTTAAAAACACCTATAAAGAACTTGGTGAGTGCAAGACTCTGTCTTAATATTAACCCATATAATCCACATAATGGCCCAGTGCTGTATGTGCTCTTACTATCCCCAGTCTGCAGATTGAGGAAGCTGAAGTACAGAGAAATCAGGTAACCTGGACAGGGTCTCACAGCTAGCAAAATGCAGAGCTGGGATTTGAAGCTAGGTTGTGATTTAAAAGTGCGGCCACAGAGCCAGACTAACCAGTCACTGTGCTGCTCGTCCATGTCCACAAAGAAGAGATTGCATAGCAGTTCTCAGTGTTCTGCTGGATCATGCATTTTTGTCCTGCATTACCAGAGAAGCTATTATAAACATAGCGCAGTTATGTTGGTATTTTTAGAAATCTGAAGTAGAATCTGAGATGCACCAGAGCCTTGTACATTGCATTAAAATTTAGAGTCAAAGTTGCACTCATGAGTTTTCTGACCACATTTCTCCCATTTCAAACCATTTCGAGGTTTCATATTGCTTTTATTCTCAGTGAATCAAAAATTTATGTGTAGTAATAATTGTATTTTTCCCCAGAGCTACTTGTGACCCCATCATTTCCAGGGGTCACTGATAAAGTCGTCGTAGGATCATTATTGGCCAAAGAAAGAAGCCTTCACATATTTACAGTTTCAGAGTCATTGTTTGCATTTGGTTGCATTCTTTCTTACATATATTCTCTCATCACTCGAAAATTTTTCTCCAGAAGTGATAAAAATTAAAAGGAGTGGGCTATAATAAAAACAAAACTAGGACAGGAAATCACATCAAGAGTTTAACAGTGTGCCTCTAAGTTATACAAAAAATATTGATCAGTCACCAAAAAAGTATTTATTTGTATATGTACTTATATATATGTGTATATTAGCAAATTAAAGAGCAAAACAAGTTTTATAGAAAAATAAACGATGTATCAAAAAGTAAATTGTTAATATCTTTAAAATACTTTGTCGCTCATATATCTCACTCAGATATACTAAATGTAATCTTATACAACAGCTAATTTATACTATTGTACATCTCTCTAGTTGACAATACTTACTTTAACCTGTACCAATTTGTTCATTCGTAAGTAAGTATAACAGGTTCGGAGAAAGAGGTGGGATGGATAGTGTATTGGTCTCCTTAGGCTGCCATAACAAAATACTGCAGACTGGGTCGCTTTATTAACAGAAATTCATATTCTCACACCCATAGAGGCTAGAAGTCCAAGCTTGAGGTGCCAGCAGCATTGGCTTCTGGTGAGACCTCCCTTCCTGGCTTGTAGATGTCGCCTCCTCACCATGTCCTCACAGGGTCCTTCCTCTGTGTCCATACACTTCTGGTGTCTCTTCCTCTTCTGACGAGGACATCAGTCCTGTCGGATCAGGGCCCACCTTTATGGCCTCATTTAACCGTGATTACCTCCTGAAAGGCTCCATCCGCAAATACAGTCACATTGGGGGTTAGACCTTCAGTGTATGAAGTTTGAGAGGACACATTCAATGTAATGTTTAGCATGAGTAATATGGGAGATCTGCCAGGTTCTTCTAATCATATTCTCTTAATTTTAATGTTCTCTTAATTTTAATGTTCAACCAAAGAACTTTACGCAGCAAATGAAGACGTTTTTCTTTAACTTATCCCACTGAGAAAAATCTTTTAAGTTTAGGCAAGGGGTATCAGTGTGTGATGGCTTTCAAAATTTTTTAAACTTGACCTTTATACAGAAACAGATTGTCCATCACAAACCAATTCACATGCACCTACAATCGCATATACACACATGCTGTATAACTGAAACTAGAGTTTATGTTACAAATCTTACCCTCTTATGAGCAATGTACCCTGATATTTTCTGTTCTTTTCCATGTTATATTCTGTTCTCTCATTTTTGCTTTTAAATAGTAGTCATGACCCACTAAATTGTTATACCCCACTACATTGACCCACTAAATTGTTATACCCCACTACATTGACCCATGAGTTGTTACCAACAATTTGAAAACCTGTTTTCTTAAGAGATAAAAACTCTTGTTTAACCAGTATTATCTCAGAAGGTGGCGTGTTGTGTGTGTAGTCCTAATAACTTACTTAGACTGTAACTACATATTGTATTTTTAGCAGAGAATTTTGCTGTGCAGTTGTCAGCCACTTCCAAGTACTCAGTGACTAGAAGAAAACTCACTAGAAAGTGCAGCCCTTCATTTAAAGGGTGACATAATTTCTTCCAAATCTTGAAACAGCTCACATGAGAGATCTAGGAGATTGCTACATAGTTGGAGTTGGCCTCATTGAAAGCCAGGGTCCCATGAGGATCAGGTGCAGACACACAGTGATGTAAACCATTTAACAGATAGCGTGATATATTTGTTGTCATCAGCCAGCTTTGTTCTTTTTACATTAATTGGAGATACTGTTTTATTCAAGGTCCTTTCAGAAAAGAGAACCACTCTAGGTATTTCAAGCAGGGATAATTTAATACAGGGTGTGAGTTACATGGGCGATAAAAGATCTAGAAGCCAAACAAGGAGGTGGTGACTTATCCCAGAGAACAGGGACAACAGGAGGCTGCCAGGGCAAGGCAGTGCTGCTAGAACCCAGGAGCTGGGGGCACCTGGCAAAAGCTGGAACCATGGAGAGCAGGACAGTTTGGGTGAACTAAAGCCACAGGGGAAATTCAAGTGCTGTTGGAGACACTGCCAGAAACAGAGAGGGCAGAGGAGAAAGCCTGTGGCTTCTCTCTTCTTTCTACCCTCCAGTCTTCTGCCAGTGCTGCTCATTTGTTTATACTGCCAGGAGCCAGAGAGCAGGGAAACAGAAATGTAGTTCCCTACTATGCGGAATAAAGCCAAGAGGGGCGGGGAATGGCTCTAAGACCAAATAAGCAAATGGTTGGCAGAGATATTAAGACTCATCTGTGTAGTCTTGTTTGATTGATTTCATTTTATTCATAATTCCCACATAAGGATTCACTGTGGTAAATCACATTGATGCCTGTGGATTCATAGACTGAGTCTTACACTTTTGGAAAACGTGCCTTTCTTGTTCGTGTTCCCATTAGATAGATGGGCATGACTTAGTTAACCATCTTCTTGTTGAACCTTGAAAGTGCACTTGAGATTTCCTCATTATAAATTCTCTGCAGTGACTAGGTTCATGCCAATGCCTTTCTCCCATATTGTTTTAATTATTATTTTTAAAGTTTCATACCCAGAAAATGGATTACTGTGCCAAAAGCATGAACAAATTTATGGCTCTTGTTATTTATTACCAAATTGCTTTTCTACAGCATTGTTCCAGTTTACAAGTATCGACATGATAGAACCAATTTTAGTGACTTTTGTCTACCTTGGAATACTGTCATTAAGGAATTTTATTGCCTAATTTAGTTGGTTAAAGGTAACTGGTTTTCAGTGGTTGGCTCTTTGATTATTAGGATATTGAATATATTTTTCACGTGTTTATTGACTAGAGGCATTTTCTCTTTTGTTAGTAGTTTATTTACATTCTTGCATATTCTTCTAACATGTTTGCTAAACCTATGAAGTGAAGAAGCCAGAAAACAATTTAACATGAAAAAAACACAAAAACTGAAAGCCCTGTGTCCATCCTCAGGTCATACAACCAGGTGGTTGACTAGAATAAAGCATTCTGAAAGATCCTCTAAAGACTATTTCCGAAACTGTCCAGCATTATGGTTCCCATGGCAGTTCACAGCAATAGCATCCTTTTTCTTTCTCTTCTGTACCCTTAGAACTGGGATGGGTGGTGATCACTCTTTCAAAAACCAAGCAATTAACTTCTTAAAGTTTGAGCTTATGTTTTACAAAAACTTGAGCTCACTACTAAGATGAGAGAAAATTATCAGCATTTTCCTTTTCTTTTTCATGAGAGAATTCTACAGTTCTTTACCTTTTTCTTTTAACTTAAAAACATATTTATGAGAGTGACATCAGCATCATGGTAGAGTGAGCTCTCCCTGTAATCTCCCCTCTAAGATACAATGAACAGGACATTCATATTCAGACAGAGGACATCCACACAACATAAGACGTCTGAGAGACCCACGCAGCCATATGTCAGAAGATGGAGGGGCTGGAGCGCCACCCCCAAGGAAGTGAAACAAGGTAAGAGAAATCTTCTCTTCCTCGCCAAAAGACAGTGACCCAGGGACTGCACACAGCTCCGAGAGGAAAGAGGGGAGGGTTTGGCCCTCCATGGGAACATCATTGCTCTCTGAGGTCCCTCACAACCTGGGGGAAAGCCCCACACAGATATGACTAGCTGTCACAGGAGTTTCTTCATCAGGCTAACACCCCAGGAGAGCAGATAGCAAGGACAGAGCAAGAAGCCCCTGAGATTGTGCAGGAGAAAGCCCCCCTCCCAACCTCCCAGTACCCCAGTTCAGCACCTGGGAGCTGTGCTACATATTGCAGTGGGCTAAGAATATGCAGCTGTTGACCCACACCTGATGGTGGCAGGTGGAAGCGGCAATCAAATACCACCACAACACACAACCACAAATCCATGCCATCTAGCAGTATGAAAAAATATATTAAATCTCCAGAGCAGAAGGAAAATGACAAGTACCCAGAAATCAATCCTGAAGGCACAGAAATCTATAACCTAAATGACACAGAATTCAAAGTAGCTAACATTAAAAAACTCAATGAGTTACAAGAAAATGCAGATAGGCACTTCAGTGAATTCATGACCTACTTCACAAGAGATTGAAACTATAAAGAACTGATCAGAAATATTGGAGATGAAAAACACAATGGATGAGATAAAGAAGAATATGGACTCCCTGAACAATAGGGCTGATATTATGGAGGAATGAATCAGCAATATTGAGGACAGAGATGTAGAAATGCTTCAGATGGAGAAAGAGAACTAAGATGAAAAAGAAATGAAAAAATTCTCCAAGAAATTTACGACTCAATTAGGAAATGCAACATAAGGATTATAGGTATTCAAGAGGGAGAAGAGAATGAGAATGGAGTGGAAAGCTTGTTCAAAGAAACAATAACAGAGAACTTCCCAAACCTGGGGAGGGAGCTGGAAACGTAACTGAAAGAAGCCAATAGATGACCTAGCCCTATCAATGTAAAGAGACCTACTGTAAGGCATATAGAAGTGAAGGTGGCAAAAGTCAATGACAAAGAAAAGTACTAGGGGCAGAAAAGTAGAAGAAAATAACCTACAAAGGAACCGTTGTCAGACTTTCAGCAGATTTCTCAGTAGAAACCGTACAGGCTAGGAGAGACTGGAATGACATGTTCAAATCTTTGAAGGACGAAAACTTTCAGCCAAGAATACTCTGTCCAGTGAAAATATCCTTCAGATGTGGTGGAGAAATAAAAACTTTCTCAGATAAACAAAAACTGAGAGTTCATTGCCACAAGATCCCCCCTACAACAAATTCTCAAGAAGGCCCTCATACCTGAAAAAAAAAAGAAAAGGGTTATAAAGCTGTGATTAAGGAGATAAACGGATAGACAAAATCAGAAAATTGTAGCTATCCATCAGAACAGGTTAGTAAACACTCAAGTGTAACATTAAAGGTAAAGGGAAGGAAAACATCAAAAATATAATCTTGTAATTTTAATTACAAACTCACAACTCAAGATGGATCAAGATGTGACGAAAACAACTTAGAAGGGGAAAAGGAAAGAGATTGAATTGGCTTAGTCTAAGGAAACAAGAGGTTATCAGAAAATGGACTATCGCATCTGTGACATTTTGCATACAAACCTCATGGTGACCACTAAAAAAAAATATCTAGAACAGAGACATAAATAATAAATAAAGAGAAAACTAAGAAAACCAGCATAGAAAACTGCCTGAACGAATTGGTAGTCCAGCATACACAGGACAAGAAACAAAGGAAATGCAGGAGAACCAGAAAATGAGGAATAAAATGGCAGCATTAGGCCCTCATATATCAATAATCACTCTAAATGTAAATGGATTGAATTCTCCAATAAAAAGACACAGAGTGGTGGGATGGATTAAAAAACAAGACCCAACAATGTGCTGCCTGCAGGAAACACATCTCAACTCCAACAACAAACAAAGGATCAGAAGGAAGGAATGGAAGACAGCACTCCAAGGTAATGGCAAATAAAAGAAATCAAGTGTTGACATACTTACATCAGACAAAGTAGACTTCAAGATAAAACAGGTAAAGAGAGAAAAAGAGGGGCAGTATATAATGATAAAAGGGACACTCCACCAAGAAGACGTAACACTATAAATATCTACGCACCCAACACAGGAGCACCAAAGTACATAAAGCAACTGTTAACAAACCTAATGGTCATCTGACGATGGAGGAAGGAGCTGGTACTGCTTGGGCTAAATTAACATACCCTTGGGCAGCACATTTTATGACTCCACAAGATGCAGTTTCTGATCTGTTGCAGCCTCCTCCTCCACCATTTCCCTGTCCTCCCCAGATTTCTATTCCAAGTTGCTATTGTCAGATCCTTAGAAGTCCCATCTGATTTTTTGCCTCTGTGTCTGTGCAACTGCTGTTTTCTCTTCCTAGAATCCCCAGAATTGTCAGTTCTTCAAACCAAATTTTTAATAGTAGTTTTCTTTGGTTGGTGGATTTTAAAGTTGATTGTTTCATTTGTGTGGGTGTGTTTGGTGGTTGGTTTCTCAATGTTCCTACCACAGGTATGTCTATGTAACTTTCACAATCAGGAAACAGTCAGATTTTGTTTGTTTGTCCATACACATCAGCTGTATTTTTACAGGGTGTAAGAGAGATTGCCAGAAGGAAAAAGCTTGTGTAAATGCCCATTTTCGCTTAACCTCCGAGTGGCAGGCTGGGTCATACACGAAGCTTGGGCAGGCCTCAGAAGTCCAGCATGAGCACAGCTCTTCTTCCCCTGTGCTGTTTCTCACCTTGTTCTTCTACTTAGCCTTTTACGCTGGATATATTCTATTTTAGTGTTTCTCCACATAGTACCTTCCTGAGAATTACTTCCTTGACAAAAATTAAATTAGTAGTACTGTTTATTAAAAGCCTGCTAAATTCTTGCTAAACAAAAATGTGTTCTTACGTTTTTGTGTCTAGTACATTTTTGTGCCTGGTGCGTTTTTGTGCCTGGTGCGTTTTTGTGTCTGGTTCGTTTTTGTGTCTGGTACCTTCTTAGAACTAGGGATGCTGAATTGATTCTGACTTTATGCATCTCATGCTAGTGAGGAAATTCAAATCCTGTAATTTTGTATTTAACCTTCTTAGCTGATACATATGCCTGTCTGTCTAATGTTAGTTTCCTTTATGCAGAATGTGGACCTTCTAGACATACCTAGTTTCTGTTTCTCCCGTTCATCCCCAGCATCCCAAATCCTCTCCATCACCATCAGTTTGGAACAGCACTCCTCTCTTCCCACAGATCTGTTTGTCTTTCGGTACTCGGCTCAGAGGTTACCTGGAGACCTTTCTCAGCCTCTGCCTTCTCATTTTATGAAAAAGCCTCCCTTTTATCTTGTCCTGTAGTTTATTGAGGTCACGTTTTCTCCTCCATTAGACCATCACTCTTGAGGGCAGGACGTTGTTTAAAAGCATAGACTGTAGAGTCAGATGGACCAGGCCCTGTCATTTACCAGTTATGCCTGCTTAGACCTGTTACTTGTTTTCTCTAAGCCTTAGTTGCCTCTTCTGCAAAAAGGGAGTATTAATAATGACTTCTTTATAGGATGATTGTAAGGCTTAAATGAGATAATGGTTGTGAAGTTCTTAATACCCTGCTTGGCACATTGATAAGTTTCCAGCAAATTCAAGGCCTTATTCATAACACCATTGTTTTATTATATAATTAAAATTATGTTAATAATCTCTCCTTCTACCTTGGGAGCTCTTGCAAATAACTCAGTGTCTTAGATGTAGGAAGTGTTAATATATATTTAAAAATTCTAATGAATAAAGGCTTGTAGGAATTCAGAAATAAGAGTAATTAATTCTGATCGTGCAACTGAGGCAGAGTTGGTTGTAGTTGACCTTTGAACTTTCGTGTATGATTTTCACAGGTGGAAATGACCAAAAAGGGCATTTGAAGCCAAGAAACTAGCTTGCAGTTTCAGAGGGATGTGCCGTCTTAGCTTGGCATTCATAATAGAACCTACTTCTTAGGGTTTTAGAGAATAAATGCATCTTAAAGTACTGGCGTGGTAAGAATGCTGTGTTAGCTGTTGTTTTAACAACCCATTTATAGACTATAGGTTAAATAACAACAAAAACTCATGTGTGTGCGTGTGTCTTGCATATTCTTTCACGTTAGCTTGAAGGACCTCTGTATGGCAACACTTCCGTAATCTTTTTGTTTGCAGTACTTGTTAGAAAGTGACAAAATAGCATTTATTTTAAAACACTGCTTATTTCAGCTACATATTATTCTTCTTGTTTGTTTGACTCAGTAAGACAATACTTTATAAATGATTTTAAATGATCAGCTGTTAGGGACTATCATGTCATTCTTCCCTATTGGTTTAGGTAAATTTGAGAGAAAACTATGTAAGTGCAGCTTACAACAGCAACTGCTTGATATGGGAAAACAATCAAGAGATATAGATTGTGTGAAGTCCAAGGTCACTTTATTTTAATTAAACATATATCTTGAATTGTAGTATTTCTTAAAGCAGTGTAAGATTTCTTTTGTCATATTCTGTTACAGCTTTATATTTTGATATATATTCTAGAGTTAGAAAAGTTCCAAGAATGGTACTAAGCAGTCTCGTATACCCTTTATCCAATGTTAACATTTTGCCATATTCACTTTATTTCTGCCCCTCTCTCATTTTCTCTGAACTGTTTGAGATTCTTGCAGACATGATGCCCATTATTTACTCCTGAATTTTGAGTATGTTGCCTAAAAGCAAGAAAAAACAAGGACATTTTCTTACATAACAAAAAAAAAATTATCAAAAATTAGAAAATTAACATTGGTACAATACCACAGGCCTTATTCAGATTTTGCCATTTGTCCCGCTAAAGTCCTTGAAAGCATCAGAAAAATCATCTCTCTCTCTCTCCTTTAATCTGGAACACTTCCTCACTCAGTATTCGTCTTTCTTCACTTTGACATTTTTGAAGAACATAGGCCAGTTACTTTGAAGAATGTGCCTCAGTTTGGATTTCTCTGTTTTTTAATGGTTAGATTTACGTGACATACTTTGAGCAGGACTGTCACAGAAATGATGTTGTTTTCCTCTCAGTGCATCATGTCAAGAGGACAAGAAAAATTTTCAAAGATCAATTTTAGTTTGGAAAAGGAACACTATTATGATGCTTTAGAATATTTGCAAATTTCTCTTTCTCAGTTCTTTTATTTTTATTTTATGTTTTCATTTTTTAGCCCATTAGTAAAGTATTCAGTGTGTGATAGCACTTACCCTGCAATGTTCTCTGTAATGCTCTCTGTTCTTTGCAAATTATTGCAGTTTGTCAAGTGTATTTATTGTTAAAGGAAAGTGAATACAGAAAGAAACTCTTCAGTGAGAAATTTAGTATCTGTGGCAATAAATGATGACCTGGTTTTAATCTGAAACAGAGCACGTGACAAGTTTTTGTCCTTTGTTTTTGGCAGATATAAACAAAGAGCTTGAACTCAGTAATTGGTTTAAGAGGTTTACTTTAGCCAAATTTTGCCGCCAAAGTTTGGGGCCACTGACAGGGAAAGAATCAAGGCATCTCCTATTAATTTCACTTAGTATTGGTTAGCCTTTCAAAGATGTTGGAGGGAAGTTGTTTTTTATTAGGTTAGAATTAATTTTAAATCAGCAGTGCACTTTAGATAGATAAATACATAGTACTCAGACTTTAAACCTGATGTTTTTTATTTGTTTTCCCCTCTACAGAGAAAGAGTACTGCCTGAATACAAAACCTGCTGCACAGATGTTGTATCTAATTATATAGTTCATATTGTTCCTTGCCAACAAATACCTGTTAATAATAACGAACAATCAACCTTGCTTAACAAGAGCAGCACAAAATGTGTTCCTGTCATTTCTCATGATGGAGAAACCCCAGGGTGCTTCAGAGATAGTGTCCTCATCACACTGGTGGCCCGTGGCTTATTAACAGCAACCTACTGCAGACGATAAAGTGTGAAATTGATGGGCCCTGCAGGGATTTTGATCTGAGCTTTCCAGCAAGGGAAGAACTGTCTTACAATATTCAACTGCTGTGTTCATTGGCTCGCTGGCTTCCCCTAAGGCCTCTTTTCACTATGCTCTGGAAAATTTTCCTGGCTAAGTTAACATATGTGCTACTGTATCTGGCTAGCAAACAGATTGCTAGGAAAAAGCTTCTAGGAAGTTTTACTATTTCCTGTTCCCCAGCTGGTAAGAAGACGTCTGAGCCATGTAAAAGCTGATTGGACAGAGAACAAATAGATTAAATGTTTGAGTAGGTTGTTATGAGGGAGCATAGCTTTCCCTAGAAAGATATTATAGGCACCAAAGGGAAAAATGTTGTTGTTATCACCTCCCGCCCTGTTGTTTTTAACTTTTACCAGGTAGTTTGTTAGTGATTCATACAGTTAACACAAGTCTGAACATTCTTTTTCAGTAAGAAAGATAAATTTATAATTTTCATTTGACTTATGAAATTGGCCAATTAGTCACATTACATAGAGATTAATTTGGCAGAGTCTGAAAGCACAGTATATCCTATATACTTAAAATTCATTTCAGAAATTTTTATTTCTAGAACTGTTTTCCTCCTGGTGTATTTGAAAAGTCAAGATATTTTTATTTTCCTGTAGTGTTAGAAGAATTCCAGAGAGGCAGAAGAGGGACACGCAAGTATACATTTAGTTGTCAGCAGACCTGATTTTGAAGGCATTTCGTGCCTATGTAATCTCAGGCCAGTCACCTGATTTCGCCAAGCCTTAGATTTCTCAGTGTGGAGAACCGTGCTTCTCACCTCACATCCTCGAGTCAGCCGTATGTAAAGGCCTACACAGGCCCACTTAGCTCTCTCCTCTCACCAGAACTTTGATGTTTTTCTTGAGACACAGAAATTGGAAAAGAAATGTTAACTTTACCTGACATTTTATTTTATCATGAGGTGTTGTTTTTCTTTGAACTTTGTACAATTAAGTGTCCTTTCTTGTGGACATTAGCATTCTCAGGGAGGATTCTGCAGCAGAAGAGTAGAGCAGGCAGGGGGAGGTGGAAGTATTCTGTTACTAAGGGGAGGAAGGACCAAACAAGTGTGTTTTCGGTAAGATTGTTAAAGATGAAATCTAAGTTTTCAATTAATTTTTGATTATTTATATCCCTGCCTCTTAGTTTTTAAACTGTTTAAATTTTCCAGATTTGGGGAAAGCAGCTGTAAGTCACAATGCGCCCTTCCCACAGCTGTCAGGGCTCGCCAGGTGCTGTTCCCCAAGGCCTGCAGCATCTCAGTGGGGGCAGACCCCACTGAAGCCCAGAGACACTTCCCAGCAGGAATTGTTCTCCAGTGAGATGCTTTGGAAGATATTTTGCTCCCTTTGAATGCCTATCAGAATAAATGTGCCACTTCTTGTGCACATTTGTACACAGTCAGCAGCCTCTGTGGTTCTGACCACCCCTGTCAGCGCTAAGCAGTGGTTGTGATGAGCCTACACGGGCAGGACAGTTGAGAAAGAAAAAAGGGATGAGGTGAATGTGAGGACCAGGGAAGAGAAGAAGTCAAAAGGTTATTCTTGGTTACACAGGACATAGGAATTATGGTTGCTTCAGAATTCTTAATAATCACCTCTAGTCTTTTGTCTTCATAAATATACAAAGCATTTACTTCAGATTTTTCATTTTAATTTATACAAAAAGTATTATTGTGTTTTTGTGTGTATATAAAAAAATAACTGGACCAGTTTGGCCTCAAGTAATTTTTTCTTTAATGTCAAAGTCATCTCGTTGTTGATAGCAGCTGTGCCAGAATGTAAGTCCCCCTTATTTGTACAGAGCACTGCTCACATGCTCTCCTTCTGTTTGAGATGGGCAGTTTGTTCGCATGGTGACCTTTCTTGCTCTTAGAGGCATAGGTTTGGCCTGATTTATTTGGGTAAGATAGGCTATTGCACCTGGTGTGGATAATACTAGATTAGATCTTCAGGAAATTGGACTTTTTCTTCTTACCCTTTAGAACAAACAGCTTTTGAAATGAATATGTTGAGGACAGTGTTAGCTTTTTGGTTTTTTATTTTTTTAACTTCACTCTGCTGAATAGAATCTTTTGGTTTATAAAAAAAAGTAGTTTCCTTTTGCTTTAGCAAGGTGATATATGCACTTTCTGAAACTAAATTTTCTGGTATGTTCTTGATAAAATTCCATGGGTTTTCTTTGTAGTTGTTGACATGTACGCTTTAAAACGTTTTTTATTTTAATATAATTCAAACTTACAGAAAATTGCAAAAATAGTACAAAAAATATGCAGATTCACCAAATGTTACATCTGCCCATTTGCTTTATCCTTCATGCTCACTCTCCTTTCTCTGTCTGTATCTGTGTATACACATACGTATGTGGTTTTTTCTTGAAAAGTTAAAAGTAACTTGTGGACATTTTGCCCCTTAGTCCTTAGCGTTCTCTTAGATGACCACAGCACAGTGATCAAAATCAGGAATTTTTACTCTGGTACACTATTATTATCTCCATAGCCTGTATTCAGATTTCATCCATTACCCCAATAACGTCTTTATGTTTATTTTTTATCTGGTTCACAATGCAGTCCAGGTCATACTTTATTTAGTTTTCGTGTTTCTTTAGTTTCCTTTAATCTAGAATGATTTCTAGGCCTTTCTTTGTCATTATGACCATGACTTTTTTTGAAGAGACATTTTAGAAGAGTGTAGGCAAGGTATTTTGAAGAATATTTCTATCAATTTAGGTTTGCTTGACATTTCTTCATAATTAGATTCAGATTTTAGACTTGGGGCAGGAATACCACAGAAGTGGTGTGCCGCAGAAAAGGCATGTGATGTCAGCTTGTCCCATCATTGATAGTGGTGATATTGATTACCTGGTTAAGGTAGTGCATGCCAGGTTTGTCTACTGTAAAATTAGTATTTCCCTTTGTAATTAATAAATAATTTGTGGGCAGTACTTTGAGTCTATGTATCTTATTCCTCATCATATTTCATTTAGCATCCTTCGATGAATCTTACTGAATCAATTATTATCAATTACTGTAATGTTTACAAAATGGTGATTTTTCTAGCATTCATCTTTCCTTCTATATTTAATCAGATTTGACCTGTAGGATCCCCTTGAAACTGACTCCTACATCCTTTTCACATGTCCCAGTCATTCTTTGAGCACTTCATTAATTTCTGGCACCACAAAATGTTCCAAGATCATCTTGTCATTTTCTTGACCTAACCCTGGAAGTAGCCTTTATTCTAAGATCTGGATGCTAAGTATAATAATTGTTACTGGAATGCCACTGCTTCTGGGCCTTCTCAGTAGACACAGCTAGGATATATGTGTGTCAGTACGTAAGAGAGTATTATCACATCAAACAGATGCACTTCCAGTTCTAACTCAGCAGCAGGGAGCTCAGGCTAGGTCTCGCATGTTTGTGCTTCTCCTCTGTTTGTCTTTTCTTTCTCCAACAGTAGGAAACCTGAGAATACTGTTATCCTTAGTCTATTTAGTCATTTGCTCATTCATAGAATACACAAAGTTGTTTAAAAATTGCTAATCTGTAACACTTGTAAAACAAACCTGCCATAACTTCATCACAAGAAAAGAGAATAGACCAGTTCTCTTATGGATATAGATGTGAAAATTCTCAAAATAGTAGCTAACCAAGTCCAGCAACAGATTTTAAAAAGAATTATATACCATAATCAAATTGGATTTGCCTTCCCACCTCAAAGCTAAACTTGGTTTAACATCCAGAAGTCATGGATGGAATACATTATATAAACAGAATACAGAACAACAACATTTTATTTATATCAGTATGGATCATGGGTTCTGATTTTATTCGGTGGGTTATACTCCATGAATGTCATTAATTACTTTGATAGTAGAATTGTCCTAATAGACACACAAAAAAGGCATTTGACAAAATCCAACACACTTTCATGATAAAAACACTCAACAAACTAGGAAAAGAAAGGAACTTCCTCAGCCTGTTAAAAGATGTCCACAAAAACCTACACTTAATGGGGAAAGTCTAAACGTTGTCTCTCTTGAATCAGGAACAAGATAAAGGTATCTTCTCTTACCAGGACAATTAGCAAGAAAAAGAACTAAAAAGACATCCATGTTCGAAAGAAGGAAAACTATCTCAATTTACAGATGACAAGATCTTGATATAGAAAATATTTAAAAATTCACTAAAAATCTATTAGAACTAGTAAATGAGTTCACCAATGTTGTAGGGTATAAAAGCAATATAAAAAAATCAGTTATACTTGTATATATTACCAGTGAGCCATCTGAAAATGAAATTAAGAAAACCATTCCATGTATAATACCATCAAAAAGAATAAAATAACCTCTACATGACACCATGTTCTAAAACTAACTCAAAATGGAGCCAAGGTGTAAAAATAAGCCCTGAAACTGTAACACTTAATAGAAAATGTAAATATTCGTGACCCTGGCTTACACAAAGTCTTCAGAGATACGATACTAAAATCACAAGGAACAAAAGAAAAAATAGATCAATTGGACATAATCAAAATTTAAAAACTTGTATGCTTCTAAGAACATCATCAAAAAGACAGCCCACATAATGGGAGAATATTGCAAATTATATATCTGATAAGGGACTTGTATCTAGACTATATAAGGAACTATTATCTCAATAATAAAAGACAAATAACCCAGTTAAAAAATGGGCAAAGAAAAAAATAGGCAGAGAATCTGAGTAGACATTTCTTCAAATAAGGCATAGGGATTTTATGGTACATACAAATATGCTCAACTTCATTAGCCATTAGGGAAATGCAAAGCACAACCACAATGAGATTCCCTTCCCACCAAACAGAATGGCTACGACAAAAAGACACACAGTGAATGTTGGCAAGTAGTCTGGAGAAGTTGGCATCCTCACACAGTGCTGTTGGGGATGTAGAATGGTGCAGACTGGCAAGCAGTTTGGAAGTTCCTCCAGAAGTCAAACATGATAATATGACCCAGCACCTCCACTCTTGCATTTATACCCAAGAGAAATGAAAGCATATATCCACTTAGATACTTATACAATGAATGTTCATGTGTGTGATATATGGATTAACAGTAATATGTTTATGTAACATATATATTGAGAACTGGGAACAGGCTCAAAACACTTTTTTACTGATAAGAGGTAAGTGTTCATAGAAGTGTGGAGACCACGGCCTTAGAGCAGTGGTTCTCATACTTTTGCTTGCACCAGATTCAACAGGTGTTGGTTAAAAGACAGGTCTCTGGGCCCCACCCCCCGTTTCTAGCCCAGTAGGTCCAGGATGGAGCCTGAAAGCTGCGTCTAACCCGTTTCCAGGGTCCAGGGCCGTGCTTTCAGAACTTACTTACTTGTCCCTGTCATGCCAAGCTTATCTGGGAAGCTTGGTCAAGTACACATTTTCAGGCCACATCCCTGGAAATTATGAGTGCAGGCCAGGGTTTGGCTTCAGACTTTGCGTTAACCCTGACCACAGGTGACTGACTCAGCTGGCCTGCGGATTGTCACATTTTCAGAAATAGTATTTTGGGGCCTACAGAGCAGAGTGATGGAGTGCTGGGAGTCAAACAAGGAGGAGCAGCATCGTCCCTTGCGAACTGGGAACCTATTCTTCAGATAGTCTCACAGGCTGGGAATAAATCCAGAGGCAGGAAAATCCTCTTTAGATTCCCTCTTAAAGGACATTGATAGAAAAGACATGAGTGAGCAAGAGCCATTCAGCAAAAGAGAAGTATTTGGAAACTCTTCTTTTTCTTTGGGAGCTGGATTTGTACTTAAGTGTTGCTTGCAAACACATTTGCAGGACCTTAGATATCATGTAAAGTACCGTTTTGGGTACCATTATTACATATTAAAAACTAAACATCTAAAACTATTTCTTTTTCATTGGGACATCATAATCTTCACATGCATTTATTAACTAAAAACATTGGCAACATAAAAGGAAGAAAAATAGTCTCCCCCAGTGTCAATATCATTGTAAAACTTCTGAATTTCTTGACAATGGTTTTTTTTTTGTGTGCAGAGTTGTATTGTTGTTATTTGGTTTCTTTACTTTGTATTAGTGATGATACTGTCCATGCAGTTTTGTTTCCTTTTCCAATCAGAATTATTTGTTATAAATAATTTCCCTGTGGTTTTATGAGTACTTTATAAGTATAACCTATGGAAATATATTTGTACCGCCATTTATTTTATATTTTTAGATATTGAGGAGTTACAGTTCATACATTTTCATTAGATCCACAGAATATTATAATTGGAAGTTGCCAAAGTTGATTTTAACTTTCCCATTTTACAGATAATTAAACTGACTTTCACAAAGTCACAGAGTTAAAGGTGGTGGAGAAAGGGTTGCCTGGGCCCTCCCGCCCAGGCTGCCGAGGGCACCGCTGTGGGCTGCAGAGGCGGCAGAGAGGGCGCTGAGCTGAGCCTGCCCCTTTGTTCCGTGGCTTCTGTCTGTCCCTTCTGGTCTTTGTTTCTTTTTTCCTAGCTGCCTTTGGGTATTTTTAGTATCTTTTATGATTTCATTTTTATCTCCACTATTGATTTGATGGTTATATCCCACTTTTTAAAAAATCTTAGTAGTTTCCCTGGGGTTTAAAATATACATCTTTAGTTTGTCACTGTCTACCTGCAAATACTATTTTCAGAAAGTACCTTAGAATAAAATAAATTCGGACACGTAACAGACACATAGTTTCAACAAAATGTATCTTGATTTAGCATGGATATATTTTGTACATTATTGACATTTATAATAATGAATATATTTCTTATATCATTCCTGATTTTTTTTTTTGATGCAAAGGCTACCAAACCTGTTGTATTCCTTAACCCAAATATGTCAAATTCCTGGAGCGGACAAATGCAAATTTTGGAATATTTAATTAGCCTTAATAGACATCTCCATTGACAATACATACTTTATAAGGCAAACATTTTTCAAGTTTTTCTTCCTAATTTCAGTGTCACTGATAAAGCAGACTTGGGGCCACAGCATATCCAAGGGCAAATGAACACGTCTTGAACCTTTTTGAACTGTGAATTTTACTGTAAGAATATGAAGTTGGAGTTTGTGTGTCTATGTGTGATTTCTCTTTTTACGTGTTTACTACCAGCATAATATAGTCATTGAAACTTAGAGCTAGAAAGGGACTCAAAAAAATCATTTAATCTAAATTCTTCTTTAACAGAGAAGAAAACAGAGATTGTATAAGTTACTTGTTGCTGCACCCCAAAACTCAGTGGCTTAAAAACAGCTAACATTTCTTATCCCACAATTTCTGTGGTTTAAGAGTTGGGTCCCCTGGCTCAGAACCTCTCCCAAGGCTGCCGTCACTGTGCCGGCTCGGCTGTGGTCTCGCCTCAAGCTGACCTGGAGAGCTTTCCCTTCCAAGCCCCTTTCCATGTCTGCTGGCAGGATTCAGTTCGCAAGCACTGTTGGAATGAGGGTCTCAGCTCCTCACTGGCTCTTGGCTGGAAGCATTAGTTCCCAGAGGCATCTCTCTAGGGTAGTTCACAGCATGGCAGCTGTGAGCCAGGAAGAAGGCAAGCTAAGCGGGAAGTCACAGACTCTGACTTAAACTTTGAGGTAACGTCCCGTCACCCCTACTGTATTCTGTTCATTAGAAGTGAGTCACAAGTTCCAGCCCACATTCAAGGGGAGGGTGTTACACAGAGGTGTGGCCTCCAGGAGGGGCTCACTGAAAGCCATCTTGGAAGCCACCTGTCAGAGACCCAGATGAGTAAGGAACCCACAGTCAGAGTTTGCTACTGGCAAAGCAGGGTCAGCTCTCTGATTTCTCAATTCTCAGCCCACTGTGCTTTCGCACTTTAGTTATTAAAAAGGAATTGATGACATGATAACCCTTTCTCTTTGAGAGGAGAACTTGCTTTTAATTTCCTCCAACCTGTGAGGTTGCTTATAATATTTCAATAGGGGAGAGATGCATAATACTGTTACTGATTTTGCTCTCATGCTCAGTGGAAATTTGTGCCAAGTATAGAAGCAAGGCTGTAGGGAGAACTTAAAGATCTCCCAACTGAGCCTTCAAAATGCACGACTAGACCCAGATTTCTTAGTTAGGCGCATCTATAATAACTCACATTTTAAAGGAAAATGATAGCTGTGAACACCAGGGTGCTCCTCAAGTCCTTACGTCAATTAAATTACAGTACCAGTAAAATATGTTGACGCCAAATGGGGGCGTTAGTATGATTTTGAAATGTGAAAGGCATCGGTAATACTGTGCTTGGATCCAGTAGAGTTACTGCCATCAAATGTGGGGAATAAACCTTATGGGGTGCTGGGGGCTGGAGTACAGAGGACACACCTGAGTTGTGTTTTGTAGGAAAGACGTATAAGGAAAGAAGCAACACAAATTACTGCCACTGCCGCCGCCTTAGAGTAGTAGTTCAAAGGAAGTGATAGTCAACACCCAGTCGTCTATGGTTTGAGCACTGCAATGAAGCATGGCTAGCTGATACACACCTAGCAAGCAGAAGTTTGTGATATCTCTATTCAAGTTTCATTTTCTCGTTTAGGAAAAGTGAGGTGATTTTTCCGATGGCCTAAAAACCAGTCCCTGACAAAAATAGAAGACAAGCCATTCCTCTAATATAGATTGTAAAATCTGCCAAGAAAAAAGAACAAGGAATGTTAAGATATAGAACTGTTTGGTTGTTGATGAGTAAAACGTGGTTTTTAAAAAATGTTTTGAATGGCTCCCTCTTGTCGCTGTCTCAGGGCAAAAACTACTTCTTCAGAGAGACATTCCTGACCGCCCTGTCTAAACTTGCTCCTTCCAGGTTATCCTGTGTGATTTCTCATAGCACTTGCGGACTTCTGGAATTGTCTCTTATCTCTCCTATCTCCCGTGAGAACATATACCCCATGAGAGCAGGTGCTTTTTCTATCTTTTTCTCTACTGCATTCCCAGAACTTAAAACAGTTCCTGAAACATAGTAGGTATTTAATGCTTATTTGTTCAATGAATACAGTATTCCAAATGCATACAGCAAAAAAATGTATGTCATGGCTTTCCAAAATTTCACCCTTAGTGTGTCTGTAATATTCTCCACAGCATCAAAGACCAATGAAATGAATGTAGCATGGTTTACTGTTGAAGCTGTGAACTATCTCATCTAGTAATTTGTGTGGTATCCAACAGATGTTCAGTATAGCTGTGTTTCCTTAAAAAATGCAGAATATCCCACAGTACCACTGTGAATTCGCTGTCGCTCCTGGGAACCATAATCTAAAATGGTTTCTCATGTTGTAAAACCATAGTTGAAAGCCTGCATGTCCAGGGAAGAGGCTCAGGCTCCTGGGTGAAGCCTCAGGAACAGGCAGCAGTTTAGCCTCAGAGTCACAACCTGATGAGGGCAGATGCGCAGACCTGGAGGAATCAATCACGGTAAATACTTAAGAAATTAGCATGGGGCATATTAAAGATGACTGGAGCCGTGGCAGGCTGCTAAACAAGTCAGGCCTCTGAAGTCAGATCAAGACGTGAGTGAAATTTATAGTTCAGAGTATTGATAGGTGGATGTGATACCTTGCCTTTGCATAACAAAGAGACTTCTAGGCTCTTTTTGTTTTCAGTCAGCAGCTGAAGGGAGCCCAGCAGCGCTCCTCCTAGGGGGTCTTCTCTCCCCACCTCTGGAAACTTCACCCACACTTCACCCAGGCCTGAGCCCCCTGCTTCTGCACAGGATCCTGCTCTAGGATGAGGATTAAGATAGATACAGCTTAAAGTTGTTTACAAAACATAGAATTAAATAGTTTATATTTCTAAGCACTCTACCCCCCCCCAAGTGAATTTTTTTTGCATATTTTTTCCCTCTTCAATTTTCAGGTTTTAATAAAATGTCCAATAAATATTCAGCTTTGTACTCAAAGCACTTTAAGCTATTTATAACTTCATTTCTTTCACTTCTAACAGTTTAATTGCTAAAGTGTCTAACGGTTATATTAGTATTGTCGACGAAAATAATCCATATCCAATCTATAAATGAAAATTTGGGTGAGTTTATTCTGAGCTTAAATCTGAGGATTATAACCCGGGAGAGTCTTTCCACAAAGGAACAGAGCACTCCAAAGAGGTGGGGGGGTATACAGGGTCTTTATATACCCTCAAAGAGGATGTTTCACATATGATTGGAATGTCCCTTTTACGATAGTCGCGAGACAGTCTCTGTCGGCACAGCGATTGATGGAAATAG
Source organism: Equus przewalskii (assembly GCF_037783145.1). Lineage (NCBI taxonomy): Eukaryota > Metazoa > Chordata > Mammalia > Perissodactyla > Equidae > Equus > Equus przewalskii. The sequence continues at coordinate 119,001,425 of NC_091832.1, read as the reverse complement.
CAGGTAGGTCTTCTCTCTCCATGAACACAGCAGGGTGGCAGTCTGTTGTCTCCAGCTGGGTGGTCACAGGTGAGCTGGGAGGTGAGTGCAGCAATCAGTTCCTAGCCTAAGGAAAAATGCTAATGGCGGGGGGGTGCGGGGGGGGGGGGGGGGGGGGGGGAGTTGCATCTTTATCTCAAGGGCCTTTGTTCTGGCCATAGGAAATGTCTAAGCAGATATGCAATGCGTGCTCAATAGCCAGTCAGGCCCTTTTGGAGGAAAAAAAAGAAGTCAGGCCGAATTAGGTTTATACCAAATGGCTTCCTCATATACTCCAATATATCCTATTGCTTGCCATTTTTATTTGTCAGTATGTATCTTGATAATTGTATTAATTTATCTATATTAACTTAAAGTTAATATATATCTTAACTTTTCTGAGAATAAAATATGACTCATAAGTAGGTAGCATTTTAAAGATTCAACTGCATTGAGTCGTGACAAGTGAGGTAATTTTAACACTTTCCAAAGAGTCAAGTAATAAGTATATATATTTTTTTTTCTAAAGATTTTACTTTTTTGCTTTTTCTCCCCAAAGCCCCCTGGTACATAGTTGTATATTCTTCGTTGTGGGTCCCTCCAGTTGCGGCGTGTGGGACGCTGCCCCAGCATGGCTTGATGAGCAGTGCCATGTCCGCGCCCAGGACCCGAACCAACGAAACACTGGGCCGCCTGCAGCGGAGCGCGCGAACCCAACCACTTGGCCACGGGGCCAGCCCCAATAAGTATATTTTTGCTAGGAAAAAAAGAACTTCAAAAATTAAAATTTTCAGACAGACACACATTGAAGACAGAAATCCACGTCCCGCCCCAGCTCTGCTCTCATTGGTGGCATAACCTTGGGCATGGCTTGCATAATTTTTCTCATTTGTAAAAATTGAGCATAGTTTTCCTACCTTGGCTACTTCACAGGATTGTTATGACAGTTTTTCAAAGTTGCAGCTGTGTTGTACAAAGGACATTGAATATGAATCCAGAAGAATCTGGGACATCACGTTCTTTTCCACTTACTTGCTCTGTGATTCAGGCTAGCCACTTTATCTCTCTTGGCCTCAGTTTCACGTCCATAAAGTGGACGTGCTAATCCTGTTCTCGTAGAACTGTTGGGAATGTCAAACAAGATGATGCCTGTGAGCTCTAACAGGCCAGGCGACGTGAGTTGATGTTAGTGTCACAACTGTAGACTTATGTACAAGGTCATCATCATGGGTGAGCAGGGTTTCTCCGAGCTGAGAGTGAGAGTGGGCCAGATGACCCGTAAGATCCCTTGTAAGTCTCTTGTAAAATGATCTGCATGTCATAGCAGCATTTTCTAGACTTGTAAACCTTTCCCACTAGAAGGAAACTTCATCATCTCCTTGAATTTCCTCTGCATTGTTCTAGTTGTAATGGCGCCCATTCCAGGAGTCAGGTTTGCATGCAGAGGTGAAACAATCGTACTGAAACTCAAAAACCTTGATTTTATGAACAAGGAAAGCCTTCAGTTTTCATGACATAAAGCTTTTTAATGCTGAGATCAATGGTGTAAGAAAACCTGTAATCTTAATGTATATAAATCTAATTAGAATTTTTTAAGATAGCCAAGCTTATGCTGGATATTTTTTATAAAAGCATAAGAGTAATACTAACTGATATGTGTTAAACTCTTGCCAATGCTTTGCAATTGGTATCCAATTCTTAGGCCTCCTCTAATCAGCCACTACCAATTAATTGGAATTGAAACATCCCTCACCTGTAACAACCCCTAACAATAAGATGCTCACTAGCATACCTGGTATACACTGACACCAAACTTCTGTAATTTTAGCCAGATCTTGGGAAGGGTTCCTTGCATTCTGTTAGCTTATTTACTAAGCTCTATTTCTGATCAAAATGTATTCAAGCATGCAAATATATTTTGAAGATTTTCCTCACGTAGCCTCCCCTCGAATTCCTCTTTCTAGCCACCTTGTAGCTCGGTGAAATAGGGAAAGAAAAGGTGGAGAGAGGTAGAAAAGTACAGCTTTCCCCACGTATCACTTCATACTTGGGAATTCAGAACTTTGTCCCCAAACCCTCTGCCTTCTGAGAACATTTCTGAATGGTACCTCCATTGTCATGCTCTGGAGAACAAAGAAAAGGTAACAGAGTTTGATAGCACTTGGTTTGAAATCCTGCCTTGATTTCTTCTCTAGATGGTAAATCAGTTGGATACCAACTGATCAGTGGACTAGAACTGGAAGAGTAACTGGGAAGCCGGAACGGCAAAACTAGGAGATGTTACTGTCAGTTGATTCCTCTGAGCAGTATCATTCACTTTTGTTTGAAATCAGTCAAAAATATCCAGAAGAAAAGTGAGTAAAATTTAGCCACTTTTGTGAGGAAAAAGAGGAATGGGAGAAGGGGTAACTTAGAACAAGAGACGTAAAGAGAGATGTCGGTGCGATCAGTGTACAAACCACACTCCATCTCAGGTCAAGCGAATCAACTGCAGAAAGACGTCTTTGAGATCGTTGAGGAGTTTGCACACGAATTAGATATTAGGTGATAGTAAGAAATTATTGCTAATTTTGTTGGGTGTGATATAATGATTATCTTAGAATAAAGAAAACCCTTATCTGTTAGAGATACATACTGAAATGTTGGCAGTGGACTAGTATGATTGTCTGGGGTTTTCTGTAAGATCACCTCGGGGAAAATTCAGGTTGGGAATAGATGGAACAAGATTTGCCAGTTAGTGCTATTTATTAAAGCTGGGTGATAAGTAACATAGAATTTCATTATACTATTCTCTCTGCTTTCCTATATGTTTTTTAATTCCCATATTAAATTTTTTTTAAAAGACGGAAACAATGTTGGCCACTTTCTCCCTGCAAAAAATTTATCATGGTTGTTGGTGGATATCAGTTACAAGGTTAAATATGTCACTGGATGGTTTCAGAGTTAGAGAGTCTTGCCTCAGATTTTCTTCAGTATTCCAATGTAGAAAATTTCTAGTTTTTCTTTGATAACTCCATACATCTTGGTAGAGAACAGAATCAAAATCCTGACTATCAATCTGTATGCAAATATCTATTTTCCGTCTATTAAGTAAGTTTCCAAAAACTGTCTCTGTGTATAACCTTTTTATTTTCAAGTTTAATTTTGGATAAAACAAAATAGGGACTAGACAAAATCATAGTTAACTTGGGGAGGGACAAGCAAGAACGGATGGGAGTACGCGGTGAAAGGGAGTTAAACACACATGGAATGACTGACTGGACCTCGTGTGAGTGTGTTTTCAGGTGAGAAACTTCTCATGGGGCTAATCTCGTAGGTAGTAAACTATAGACACGTGATAAAAACGTGGTGGAAGATGTTACCCAAGAGCCTCGTACAACTCAAAAATTAAGCTTAGCTACTATTTTGTATGCATTCCAAAGGAAATATTTTCTTTTTTAAAAAAATATATTTCAGGTTTTAATTTAAAATTATGAAAGTGACAATAGTTTAACAGAAAGCTTTTTGAAAAGAGAAAATACTATGTCAAACAACATGTATCCTCTGTGTATCACACTTGCCAGTCTTTTCATTTGCATATGATGCAGTCATACAGACAAGATACGTGTCCTGATTTTTTCATTTAAGGTTATTTCATTCACATCTTCCATACTGAAGTCCTGAATCCTTTGCAACCTCACAGACTCTCTGAAAAGTACCTTTTGTTCAAGAATACAGTGACAAAGCGCTTGCAGATACCTTCTCAGAATCCTAGTAATGCTTTGGGTTTTAAAGAATAGTTATGCAGTAGTCTTTTAGTTCATGTAAATATATTAAGACTAACTCTAACAGCCAATTCATACAAAATGTATTTGCTGAACTGGAAATGTGCATGTGCAGGAATGATGTAGAGGGAAGATCAAAGAAAGAGATGCAAATCCATGGAATTGGCCTCCGTTTAGTGCACCAGGTCTTGTGTCTTGACATGTCCACTTGTTGGGCTGAGCTCTAGCTAGAAAGATTCCCTTCTGGTGCTGTTGGGTGGGGTAAAACCCCGCTTGAATACATTCCATGGTCCAAACGGCTGGCTTGCCCCTGGGATGTCATTGAAGCCAGTGGTGTGGTACACAATTCAGCAACCCACGTGAGCTCTGAGTGAGAAGAAGGTAAATCCTCCACAGAAGCAGCCACTTTGCTTTTCGTGTTGGAGATGACAGCTGCCCGCTCATCTTCAGAACGTGACTTATTTACAGTTGCATGAAGAGCCCTGCCGAGCCCCTGGAATATTTAAGCAGTGATCTCTGCCAAAGAAGGTGCAAAAGAAGAAGTAGGAACTCTGGTGGGAAAAATTAAAGACAAAATTATCTGTCTTTTGATTCTAAGTTGGCAGCTTCTAAGAGCTACAGCTCCCTTCCCCACCTCGATTATGGCTTTAAAGACGTGGATTGTTTTCTCTTGATTAAAACTTCTAAATGCATATTGTTTCACAAGCTTAACCTGCCAAACCCTCAGAAAAGAACTTGGTGCACTGCGTGTTTGTCCACACCTTGGGCTTGTACCTCAGCCCTGCTCTGAAAGAGCCTGTCTCATTAAAACAAGTCTCATGAGAACTGGATTACAAATAAATAAGCCAAAATACAGCTTTCTGATATCCAGGGCCACCATATAAATGTTTTTCTTTCCCTTTTCTTTAATAGACCTTTCACTTGACAATAAGAATTTGCACTAAAATTGCTCTCACCAAGTCCAAAAAAGTAAGTATTATAGCCGACCTTTCAAAAACATAGGACTTATTGGAGTGGTGGTGTCCTTTATTCTGGTGTCACCACGTTTTCCTGATTTTTGTAATACCTCCCAGCAATTCCTTCTAGATGTCTCTTGCTGGCTCCTTCCCTGCAGGGTGCTGTCCTTCACCCTCCTTGCTTCTCATTCTGCTTTCTCTTCTGTATTCACTTCCATGGCTTCAATTCACGAATCTCTCAAATCCGTATTTTCAACCAGATCTTGAATGTCAGACCACATATCCAGTTGCCACTGGTCCGGCCCCTGACACTGACTTTCTCACGGATCTTCTACCAAAACTGCTCTTCTGTGACCCCTGACTCTGTACGCCACTCTTCTCCTGCACTATGCCAGAATCCTGGGGGTCAGGAGCACTACTCTGGGAGACTGGGAGACTCGGGTTCAGTTTTGTCTCAATACAGTATTTGATCCTGGACAATTTATGAGCCTATGAAAAATGGGACTAGTAACCACAGCTGCCTCATAAGATTGCTGTGAGGATGGCATGAACTCTTGGCAGATGGTGAATGCTAGAGAAATGGTAGCAGTTGTCCTTGAGTCCCCCCTCGCCTCATTCCACTCTACCCCTATCCGATTTAATCCTTAAGTCTTATGGTTGGGTTGTTTTTTGAGTTACGTATCTCACCTGTGTCCTCTGTCACTACCCTGTTAAAGGCTGCCATTGTCCCTCACATGGATTATTGCAACAGGCTGCTAATAGGTCTCCTTGCCTATAGTCCATTCTTTACCTCACATCTAGAATGATTCTTAAAAACACAAATCTGGATATGTCATTCTTCCGCTTTAAAATCTTTAACGCCTTCCTATTGCCTTTAGAGAAAGCTCCAGTTCCTTAACGGCTTCTGGGTATTGCTCCTGCCTGCCTCTGACCCTCCCCACACTGTCTGTGCTCTGCCTGTAATGAACTACCTTTGGTTCCACTGCCTGAGACATTATCTGCCCCTCTGCCCTATCCGTAGGTGTTGACTCTCCTAGGAGCTCCCTTTGTTCTAGGTGTTTCCATTACCGTAGTTCTCAGTGTCATGTATTTTGATTATGTGTTTACTTGTCAGTGGTTCACCCTCACCAGGACTGCAGGCACCTTGATCCAGGCAGTGTCTGTCTTATTGCTTAGGATCTTAATAAATACTGGGAACTGGAAGGGAAAAATAGGGAGGGGAAGGAGGAGGGAGGGGGGAAAAACCCATCAGAATTCACTAACACACACACTATTTTGGTGTTATTGAATTGAATTGAGTTACAAATAAACTTTGCCTTGATTTTAAATTCAACTTGTATTTTGCATTTACTCTTGCTAACACCTGTACCTCTATTTTTACATGCATAATTAAAGGGAGGCTCTTGACAACACGCAGCTTCTATCTCAGATCTCAGTGACTGCCTCATCTTGCTTATCACCCCCACCCCCGCCCACCCCAGCCAGAATTTGTCTCTTTTCCACAAACCAGTAAACAGGATTAATGGGTTTCTGGATATTTTTAATCTGTATAAATTATGTGAGTATCTCACGAAGCCCACCCAGACAGAGCTATGCTGTGTTCTTGTTGAAGTTGGATTAAGGGCTTGCTAAGCAGGGTGTGCCCATTAAATTATAACTTGTAAAGCTTGAATCCTGGAAACAGGCACTGCCAAGATTTTGGGTTTTAACAGGATTAGCTCTACTGTGAAAGAATTTGAGAGCGTATGTTATGTTCCTGTGAGACTATTTGTGGGTTAATTTGGTATGAAAAGAGATGAGCTACTTTTCCCTCTATGTCCAAAAAAGATTTGTTTGTTTATACTCTGGGGATTTGAGAGATATACAGAAAATTAGCATATTATAAGGTGTTTTAATCCTTATTAATCTATATAGTAATGTTTTCTTTTTCATGTTCTTGAAATACAACATTAAAAACACATCTTAACTACATGACATTCTGGAAAAGGAAAAACTGCAGAGACAGTAAAGAGATCAGTGGTTGCTAGGGGGTGAGTGAGGAATGAACATGTGGAGCACAGAGGATTTTTAGAGCAGTGAAACTATTCTGTATGATATTGTAATGGTGGATACATGTCGTTATACATTTGTCCAGATCCGTAGAATGTACAACACCAAGAGTGAATCCTAATGTAAACTATGGACTTTGGATGATAATCATGTGTCAGTGTAGTAGGTTCATCACTTGTAACAGATGGACCACTCTGGGGGGGGTGTCGATGATGTGGGACGCTGTGCACGTGGATGGGCGGAGGATATATGGGAACTCTATAGTTTCTGCCCAGTTTTGCCGTGAACCTGAAACTGCTCTAAAAAACAAAATCTATTAAAAAAACAAACCTGTCTTTAGTGTGTTTTTTCCTGAATTGCCCAAATGTTTAGCAACTCTGTTGGCTATAGAATGTCTTCTATTGTTAAATGTATCCTCACCAGCAAAGTATATTCATATATGAAAAAAATTTACTGGAATCTTTCACATTTCCAAAATTTGAGTTGGAGTTTTCTTTTTATTTCTACCATGTTTACTTTTTTAGTTTATTATTTTTGCTTTTATCTTATTATTTTCTTCCTTATATATTGTGGTGGTTATTTACTTGATTTCTTAGATCAAACACTTAAGTCATTTATATTTTCATGCTGCTTGTTTTCCAATAGATGTATTTCTAATAAACACTCTAGACTTTTTTCTGAGACCTGCTTTGGCTGCATCTCATGTCAGCAAATAAGAGTCATAAACTGTAAGAGAATCAAAAATGTTTATTTGGGGTCTTAGGAATTGCAATGCGGGAGACACAGATTCAAGTAGAAACTCTGATGTGCTCCAAGGAGAACAAAAGAGGCATGGGTTTATAAAGACGAAAAGAGAGAAATTCCAACAAAATTACATAGGTTGTTTTGCAAGACTTGTGCTTGGTGCTAGCAACAACTGTCACTTCTTGGCCATATGTGATTGGTTGCTAAGGCTGCCATCTCTAAGGCAAAAATTTCTTACGGGAGTAAGCATATTTCTTAGAAGAAGGTCAGGCTGATAGTGGTGAAGCACAGTTCAACAGTTACCATTCACCTGGGTAGAGCCCCACCTAGTAGTCTTCCAGCTCCATTTTAGGTGCCTTTGATATGTGTGACTCCATTTTTTGATCATCTTCCACGTTTCTCCCTTTTGATTGAGATCTTTCCATCAGAAAGCATTGCTGATCAGTCATTGATGATTATTGTTGATTGGTTATCAGAAGGTATCATTGATCAAGCAGTGTTGATTCTATGCTGCATGAAGGCTCATTCCTGGAAGATCAGGTCAGGTCATGTCCCACAGAGGGAAGAAAGTAAGGTGTATTACCTACAGGAGCTATATGATGAAAGCTGGGCCTCCTTTGAGCAACAAGGAGGTGATCAGGATATGAGTCTTAGACATGGCCTCCTTCTGGAAAAAAGTATCAAGTCCTTTTTTAGTCCAGAGTTGCAAGATTGGTTGATCATCCCAAGTTGCTGAGTAATCATTATTCTGGTGGTAGAGACAGACATACACTGAGAAATGCAAATCATTAGTAGTTCGAAGGCAACAAAGATTGCACAAATCAGGACAATAATCATTAGTATAACTTGGAGCCCTGGTCTCAGGATGGTTCCACTTCCAGAGGGCAACCAACTAAATAGATCAGAGTAATCCAAGAGGCCAGTACTGTGACCTAGATCATTGAGAGGATTGATGTTATCTTTTATGACCTTTAACTCTCATTTTATGTGACCTGATTCATTTATATAGAAGCAACATCCTTCTTCCAGGAGTGTACAAGTACTCCCTTCTTGAGCAATTAGGCTGTTGACGGTCCCTTCGATTTTCAAGGACAACTTCTGTCCAACTGTCTACTTGACCCTTCTGATATTCAGTAGCTTGTTGGTTAGAATTGAAGGTTGAAGCCATCACGAGGGAAAGATTACAGATGGCCTTTTCAAGGGCACTGGCTCCATAAGTGGGAAATAATGCTCTAACAAAGGCATGCCCAAACCCTGTATCATCTCCAGTTGGGTTATCTGTAGGGAGTCCCTGAAAGTCATAGTTTCTTTTGGCTCTTTTAAGTTGATAGGAGAATGAGCCAAGGTTTGGGACGTAATCAGTGGAAGGAAGATTTTTTTCTAACTGTAGCATGTGGGGCAACTGCTACTACCCCACAACATCCCTTCCAGGAAGTGGAAAGAATGGAAAAAATATTGGAGCCACACAGGAAGAAGTATCCAGTATTTTTGAGAGAAGGGGCATAAGTGGGTCCACGTGCCCAGACCTTTTTGTTAAGTTCAAAAGAGAGAATCTCATGGTTATAAATGTAGTCATTTTCACAAAGGACATGATTATCAGAGCTAGTATTATTATGAGAATGGTTATAGGAGCAGTGGAGTTTCCTATAAACTTGGAGCAGAAAGGAGCTGGATTTGGGTTAGATTTTGTTGAGGTCTGATTGGCTGATTAGGGTTATTATAGGTTTCCTTCAATCTCCACCATTCTGATTTTTGATCTATACCCCACTGACTGCTTGTTAAAGGGAGCCCATCGGCCTCCCAATTACCAGTTCCATTACATTGTGAGTCCCCCCACTGTAGGGAGGCTTTAGAAGATGTAACATCATAATTTTCTAAACTCCAACGAGGCGTAAATTCATGGTCAGTGGAATCATAGAGAAGGGTAAAATTACAGACATTGAGTGGGAAGTAGCCCGTAGTTTTTCCAGTGCCATTTACATTTTCAATGCATAAGGAAAGGTTGTAGGTAAGTGCCCAGATTTGAGTGAGAAAATCTTGGTGAGCTGGAGAGATACCCAATGAAAGGAGGGATTTCTGGGGCACGTTTTTCGGAAGCAGTTGATAGGTGGTTTCAAAAAAGCTGTAAGAAAACCCTACATCTTTCCTGGTTATATGTCTCCAGCCCTCTAAGGATAGAGGCCATTCTACCAGTTCAGGAACATCATGAGGGCAGTTTGCCCTCTTGCCTATCCAACAATGGGTAAGGTTGGCAGTCTTAACAAATTTTTGTAGAGTTAGGACAAAAGGATGAGAGAATATTGTGGAAGGCTTACCACATCTTATTATAATAAGTGCTGCTAGGGCAGTCTTTATCCAAATCTCATGCATACTGCTTGTTAACCAACTGGTGACCCAAATAAGCAAATTTAGATAGTTGTAACTTGGGGACCCCAAGCATGTCAAGTCAAATGAAAAAGAAAAGACAGTAAGGTAAAAATCCCTAAGTACAAAAGAGAAATCAGAAAAGGGGCAAAAATAGCACAAGCAAGCAAGAGGAGTTGAAAACTTCATGGTATTTAAGCACTTTTCACGTAGAACCATGGCCTGGTCCAGAGTCTCAGGAAACCTATCTGCAGCAGGTGCCGTCTGCTTCTCTTCCGGCACAAAGTCAAAGAAGTTTTAAATCCTGGTTGTAGAGTTGTTTTTGGAAAATCTTAGTTTGAGGTCATCAGCAGCTTTGGAGGACCATTCAGGAGGGAGCCTTTTTCAAATGAGAAACATGATGCCAAGAGTCCACGCCTTTTAGTTTGTCAGCAGAAGGATTAGTTGATAATACCTGATATGACCCCTTCCATCAGAGTTGTAGGCCATCCTTATGGAGGAGTCTTTTCCAGTAAACACAGTGTCTAGGTTGGAGGTTGTGATGGTGTAGATCTTTGTCTCCACGGAGCACACTATGGAAAGACTGCTCTACCAGTGTGACATTATCTTAAGCATTGGGGTGAGGTCCTTACGGTAGTTAGTTATCTCCTTTGCATAGGATGGGCTCATATAGCCCTTGATCTAACCTTATAGGCCTTCTAGCAATTATCTCAAATGGAGATAACTAATGTTTACCAAAAGGTGTTGACCTGAGGTTGAGCAATACCAGGGGCAGGGCTTCCGGCCAAGGGAGACTAAAAGATTCTATGAGTTTAGTCAACTGATTCCATTAATTCGTTCAACTAGAAGAGTGGGAGAGACATGCACGATAAAAGTGCTGTAGAACGGGCCACACTTTACACAGATTGTATAATTTGGTCTGTGCAATGAGTCCTTGGTCACTGTGAAGCTCCTAAGCAATTCCCCAAGTGAGAATAGTCCTTTCAAGGAGGACTTTATTTACTGTGAGCCATTGCCCTGTGATGTGGGAACGCCTCAACCCAGTGAGAAAACACACTGTTGTTACCAGTATATATTTATATCCTGAGATGAAGGAGGAAGCTAGAGGAAGTCCAATTGCCACACTTCAAAGGGTCCAGAAGGTAAAGGGAAATGACCCATGGCCCTGTGAATAGGCTTTCCAGGGTTGTATTTAGGACATATATGGCATCTCTGATAAACCTTTGCAGCTATCTTAGATGACGGCTTCCAATAATATGTTTTCCCCACAGTATCATCTTAATCATGTTCCAGTGGGTTAGGTCATGAATGTAGCTTAGAACATGTTCCTGGAGGCGATCAGGGGAGACAGGGTGGCCATTAGGACCTACCGTAGGTCTTTCCTTCCTTCAAATACGCATCCCTGTTCTGTCCATTCTTTCTTTTCTTGTTTAGTGGCCAGATGCTGTGCTTCCTTAAGGTTGTCTCTTAGGTCCTGGACAAGATTGGGGGGCAACTTTTCTTTTTAGGGCAAATTCAAAAAGGGGTCTGTAATTTTGTAAGGCTGCACTTTTTGTAGCTGAATCAGCCAAGTGATTGTCTTTACTTTCCTCTCTGTTCACCTTAGGGTATCCAGGAATCTTTATCATTATAGAGATTTTGGTTTCTGAATAGCGTCTAAAAGGTCTAGTACTAAAAACTGTTTTTAATTCTTTGGCCCACAGAAGTTAAAAAAACCTCTGTTTCCAGAGTATACCGAATCACGAGCAACTCCAAAGACGTATCTGCTGTGTACAAATTAGCTGTTTTATTTCAGCTAGACAGCAAGCTCTAGTTAATGCAACAAGTTCAGCCTGCTGAGCGGATGTAGCCATGGGCAGGGGACCAGCCTGTCTGGTTCCATCAAGGACACGACTTCATATCCTGCTTTGTATTGACCTGTCTCATTTTTTAGATAGGATCCATCAGTGAACCAGATCACATCTGTATTGTCAGTTGATGTCTCTTGTAAGTCACGTCTAAGGACCAGCAATTGGTCAATCAAGGTAATACAGTTGGGAGGGGTTTCATCAGAGGGTCGAGGAGGAAGAGTAGCAGGATTTAGAGAATGACGAAGGGTGGTTGTAACATTAGGAGAAGGTAGGAGAACTAGCTTGTAGGAGATTATCCTGCTAGCAGAGAGCTGAGTATGAGAGTCGAGGAGGGTTTCCACTGAGTGTGGAACATCAGTGGGAATGGAGATCCCGTAACAGTTTGTTCTGCAGTTCTAAGGAGGGCCGCAGTTGCAATGGTAGCCCTCGTGCATGGAGGTAGTCCCTTGGGTACAGGGTCTCGTTGTTGGCTGTAACACCCATTGGCCTGTGCTGTCCTCCGTGTTGCTGACTGACGACACCTAGGGCATTTCCTCCTTTTTCATGGATGAAAGGAAGAAAGGCAGTTTTTAGTTAGGGTGGCCTAATGCTTGGGTATCAAGGGAACTTTCTGGATTGATTCAAAGGCACTTTGACTTTCTTCAGTCCAATTAAGAGGTTCTGACTGATCAGCTTTGAGTAAGGAATGTAAAGGTTGAGAAATTAGGAATCCAACTTCTACAGCAGCCAGCTAGCCGCAGGAACCCTCTCAGGTGCCCTTAGTCTGAGGGTCAGGAAAAGAAAAGATTCCTTTTATTCTGTCAGGATCAAGTAATAAGCCTTGGTCAGACATTGAGTGCCGCAGATATTTAACCTGAGATTGGCTAAATTACAGTGTTTCTTTAGAGACTGCGTCCTCTGGAAGTAAGTTCCTTCAGGAGGTGTAAACTGTCAATATTAGATGTCTTCTTTGATGGGGAACAGAGGAACACACATATTGTAATAAGGTGGAATTTTCTGAAAAAGACACATTTGCTCTATCTGCTTTTAGAATTGGAGAGAAGTAGGTTGGACTTTCAGTATAGCCTTGAGGCACAACTGTCCATGTGCACTGTTGTCCACCCCAGGTGAAGGCAAATAAAAACTGGCTATCAGGCTTTACGGAAATGCTGAAGGAGGCACTGCAAAGGTCTGTGACCGTAAAGAATTTACTATTTGGAAGAATAGCAGACAGTAAGGTATGAGGATTGGGACAACAGGATGTCTGGGTATTACAGTGTTTTTGATGGCTCTAAGTCTTGTACATATCTCATCTTCTTCCATAATGTTTATGTACAGGAAGGATGGGGGTATTACAAAGACTTGTGCAAGGAGTAATAAGTCCTCGTTTGAGATATTCTTCGATTATGGGTTCAATGCCTTGTTTTCTTCTGCCTGTAAAGAGTACTGTTTAATATTGGTAAGGGTTTATTTGGACCTGTTTTTTATGGGTATTCCAGAGTGAATGCAGCCACCATGCATGGCACTTTTCAACTAGAGGCAGTCAGGGACAGAATCTAAGATAGAATTGTCCTGTTCTTTGCTTTGAGTGGACAGGATGGGAGGGGAGACTGTCAGAATATTTATAGAATCAGGGTCATTGGTTGAAGAACAATTTAGGTCTCCTAGTTCAAGAAATGTTTCCTCCTTTTGGGAGAAGGATGTGTGGGCCTTGTAGGCCTCGAGAAAGTCTCTCCCTAGTAAATGTATTGGTCCTGAAGGAACTAACAAAAATGAATAAGATCCTGACATTGATCCTAATTGAAGGGGGATCTGGAGGGACTTAAAAGCAGTCATAGGGCAGTTAGATACACCCACGATTTGTATAGTTTCTTAACGCCAAGGAAGGGGGCATGAGAGGCTGGTGAGGTTAAGGACCATTAGGGTGGCCCCAGTATCAATAGGAGCTTTTCTCATCTCTAATAATTAAATCGATTTCCCCCAGAGAATTGGTTAAGAAGAAAGGAATGTCCCCTTTAAATCCTCAGAGCAGCCCTATTGTTGAAATTGTTGTAAAGTTTCCCCTTATGAAAAGGGGACTTTAGATTGAGGGACCCGCTAGAAGGCCTGATTTTGTATTATCCTTTTTAATTTCAAACAGTGCTTTCTCCAGTGTCCTGGCTTTTTACAGTAATTGCAGACACTTTTTATAGGAGTGCTGTTTACCTGGGGAGGTCTGCATGTTAGTTGTTGCATTTGAACTTGCGTGATTTTTGTGGCCTGGATTTGAACATCGAGGGCCTAGGCAGCTTTCTTTCTGGCAGCCTTCTGCAAGTTTTTGAGAGCTGTTCAGGCAGATTAACTAAATCATGCATTTCCATGGTAGCCCAGTTAAGCTGGTGACCTTTGACGAGAGTAGCAAGGTCAGCCTCCCAGCCCATTAACAAAAGTTGAATTCAACAGGGAGGAAGCTTCATATTAATTTATCGATTCCAGAATATTGCTTAAAAATATTTTCACTTCTGTCGAAATAATCAAACACGGATTCATCAGATTTTTGTATACATTGCTGAATCCGTTTCCAATTTATAATCTTTGGGAAAACATCAAGAATTTTCTTATGGAGCCTCCAGGCTAATTTATGAGCATTTGGCATGGCTTTAGAGCCTTGTTTAGAGAAGTCAGATATAGGGTTTTCCACCCTGCTTTAGAAATCCATTCTTTAGCTCCTCTTTCTCCTACGAGTAGGTGAAAAAATGGTATATATCTGAATAACCAGGTTGATATGTTTCAATAATTAACTCAGATTCCGTGGCAAATTTAATTGGGTCCTCTTTTGGGTCAGGAATCCCTTAGCAAGGGCCAATAATTCGGATTTTGTCCAGGGGGTATAGGTGACTACAGAAGAATTATCTTCCCTTGGCTTGACCTTAAAAGGGGTAGTTACAACAGGAGGATGGAGCAGAACTTCAGGATCATCATTGTAGAAAGGGAGTTTGGCCAATATTGAGGAGGGAGACAAGTGGGCAGAGGAGGAGTGGAGGCAGTGACGGTAGCAAGAGAATCGTCAGCCAGCATTTCTAGGTTTGCAAGCATTTGAGAGAGGTCTGAATTGGCCTCAGTGAGTTTAGAATTAAGAGCTTACAGGGAAGCAGCTTTTTCGATGTGTCATTTAGAGGCCTCAAGGTACCAATTGAAATAAGCTTCCTATTCAATTTGTTTGCTTTGATAACTTTTTTTCAATTGACCGCACAAGTAAACCAATTTAGGAATGTCAAAGGAGCCCCATTTTGGCCAATGAAGCCTTAGATCATCCCGAGTACTGTGAGTCCTGTGGGACAAAAATCTACATGTAGGAGGACTGTATTCTTTAAATGTAAGACCAGCGGGAGTTCCAGAAGAGGGCTGCCCTTTGGTAGTCCCCTTAAAGCATGGGCTTCCCATTTGTACGCACTTACCAGATGTAAGAACAGAAGGAACCGAGATTCCCTAACTGAAGCTAGCAAGAGAGGACACCCAAATAAAGGTCTGAACTTCTACCAGTTGGGAGGTTCAGGCCCAGGGGGACTTACTGGGTGCTGGAGCCACTTGGGGAGACAACGGAGCACAAAGGACTCTTGCAGGCTCCTTGCTCAGGTCTGTGCAGCAGCGCTGGAGTCAGGGGTCAGTTTCTCTGGATCCCACTTCTGACACCCTGTGATGTCAGTGAATAAGAGGCATAAACTGCAAGAGAATCAAAAATGTTTATTTGGAATCTTAGGAATTGCAATTCGGGAGACACAGATTCAAGTAGAAACTTGGATGTGCTCCAAGGAGAACAAAAGAGGCAAGGGTTTATAAAGGCAAAAAGAGAGAAATTCCAACAAAGTTACATAGGTTGTTTTGCAAGACTTGTGCTTGGTGCTGGCAATAGCTGTCACTTCTTGGCCATACGTGCTTGGTTGCTAAGGCTGCCGTCTCTAAGGCAGAAAGTTCGTAGCTATGGGAGTAAGCATATTTCTTGGAGGAAGCTCAGGCTGGTAGTGGTGAAGCACAGTTCAAGAGTTTACATTCCACCTGAGTAGAGACGTGCACAAGCACCACTCCCTGATGGTCTTCCAGCTCTGTTTTAGGTGCCTTTGACGTACGTGACTCCATTTGTAATCACCTTCCACATTCATTAGTTTTAACATACAGTGTTCTTGTTGTTACTCATTTTTTAATAGTATGTGGTTCAGTTTTGATTAATATTTTCATCCTAGAGGTATTTATGGAGTGTTTTAAATTTCCAGGTGCTTAATGTTCATTTATTTGTTTGTTTTGATGGCTTTATGACAGTTTTTATTGCATTGTGATCAGTATCTGATCCAGTGTGTGAACAGTTTTGTAAATGTGTAT
The DNA here is from genome assembly GCF_037783145.1 of Equus przewalskii. Lineage (NCBI taxonomy): Eukaryota > Metazoa > Chordata > Mammalia > Perissodactyla > Equidae > Equus > Equus przewalskii. The sequence goes on along the minus strand of NC_091832.1, from coordinate 118,985,345 downwards.
TTAAAAATGTGTATTCCATCTATGCTGGACACAAAGTTTATATGTGTGCACATGTATGTGTTCATAAATAAAGTATCTTAGATTTTTCTGAAACACCTGCAAACATTAGGCCTGTAATCTGCCTGGCAGTAACCAGCTGGAGCTGGAGAGGAAGCGTGCCCCCACATACACATAGATAGAGAGATCATTCGCTCCTCAGCTCCAGCCAATTGCACATACAGTTGTCCCTCCGTATCTGTGGAGGGATTCATTCCAGGACCCCTGCAGATACCAAAATTTGCAGATGCACAAGTCAGTTATATAGAATGGTCTAGTCTTTGCATATACCTATGCACATCCTCCTGTATACTTTAAATCATCTCCTAGTATAATATAAATGCTATGTAAATAGTTGTTATATTGTATTGTTTAGGGAATAATGGCAAGGAAAAAAAGTCTGTAATGTTCAGTACAGACACAGCCATCATAGGCCTATTGACCCTGATAGTTGGTTGAGTCTACAGATGTGGAACCACAGAAATGGAGGACCAATGTACGTGTCCACATCCATACAGATTTCTGTAGATAGTTCACCTCATTCATCATTTAAACACTCAGTCCCCTTACTTATATTTTGTTGACAGAATTATCAAATGTGTATCATAGTTTCCACTTTCATTATGGACTCTCAAAGTCCGCTTTCTTTCTAATTTATTTATTTGGTATTGACATTTTGCTGTTGTGTGCGTTAAATTTACAACTGCTGCATCGCATTAGAGTCTACCTTTTGTTAGTGTGCTGTTTGAGTATTTTAGCCTTAAATTCTTTTATCTGGTATTAATATTGCAACTCATTTCTTTTTGCTAGCTTTTTACCTAGAATATTATTATTCACCCCTTTATTTCCATTTTTTCCCTATCATTTACTTTACTTGAATTATCTTTTTAATTATTATTAATTCTGAGCATCCGTATCTTATGGTAGCCAAATGTAATATTTACCATGTTTGGTGTTATTTTGGCCATCTTTCTTTTTCTTTCATCCATCATGGTATCTTCCTATGTTTAGTTTTCCCTTTTTCTGAGCTTTGCTGGATTGGTCACATTTTTCTTGCCCCTTTTTGCTTTTTGCTTGTGATATAAGGTCACAAACTGGTGGCTCTTAGGCTAGATAATAGCACTCATGTATTGCTTGACCCACACACTGCCAAAACATTTTTTAAAATTGTTTGCTGACTTAAAAAGCTACAGATTTGTGTGTGGGTATTTTTTGGAACTGGCTAAGAGGAAGTTGGACTGAATATACGTTTAGTTTGGACTTTGGAGCTGTGTTTGTGTGGCTTATGGTCATTTCCCTGTGTGGCTGAGTCCTTGCCAGCCATCTCAGTGGGGACTGGCTTCCAGGAGGCTCCTGCAGCCCACTGTGCTGACTCCCTTCCTTTCTGGACAAGGAAGCTTCCAGCACCTCAAGGAGACCATTGCGGTGTGGACAAGGATTGGGGAGAGGGTGGTAAGAGAAGGAGCTCCGTGTGTGTGTGTGTGTGTGAGTGACTGAGCGAAGGAGACTTAGTTTGTCAGTACAGGCTCACACCCAGCAGTGTGTGTGTGAGTGCACGTGTGTGTGTGTGTGTGAAAGAGAGTAACTGAGTGAAGGAGACTTAGTTTGTCAGTACAGGCTCACACCCAGCAGTGTGTTTGTGTGAGTGTACGTGTGTGTGTGTATCTGTTGGCACAGTCTCACAGGCAGCAGTGTGTGTGTGTGTGTGTGTTTGTCGGTACAGGCTCACACACAACAGTGTGTGTGTGTGTTTGTCAGCACAGGCTCACACGCAGTGGGGGGTGTGTGTGTTTGTTGGCACAGGCGCACACGCAGCAGTGTGTGTGTGTGTGTGTGTGTGTGTCGGCACAGGCTCACACACAGCGGGGGGTGTGTGTGTGTTTGTCGGCACGGGCTCACACGCAGCAGTGTGTGTGTGTGTGTGTGTTCGTCGGCACGGGCTCACGCAGCGGTCGGGGGGTGTGTTTGTCAGCACGGGCTCACACGCAGCGGTGGGGGGGTGTGTTTGTCGGCACGGGCTCACACGCAGCAGTGTGTGTGTGCATGTTTGTTGGCACGGGCTCACATGCAGCAGTGTGTGTGTGTGTGTGTGTGTTTGCACAGGCTCACAGCAGTGCATCTCTCTGGAGTGTGGTGCTCACAGTTACTGGGTAGCTTTTTAGGGATGTGACTCTCAAACTCTCCTGGTACTCGAGCTGTGTCTTGCCTCTTACTTCCCTAGCCTCGCCTTGTTCCCCTTCTGACATGTAAGTAAACGTAATTGGGGTGTATCGGGTGAGGATAGTTGTCTCAGTGTGCCGGACGTTAGGAAGCAATGGAGCTCAAAAGAGAGTCGCTACGAGTGCAGAGCACGCGGTCCCCCTGTTGAAAACAGGCACTCCCTCAGCTTCGCATGCTTCCAGCTCAAAAAGGAGGCATCTCCTCTGTCCCAGGTTACTCCCTTGGAGTGAGCTCCGGGTGCCACCCCTGTCATCCCCTGAGTGTCTTCCCCACCAAACCTCTTCTCCCCCATGTCGCCTCTCTGGCTCCAGAGCTTAGCTCTTTGAAAGCAGGTCTCCCCTGTGTCTCTGCTTCCTCACCTCTCATGTCCTCTTGGACTCTCTGCCCCTGGCCTGCTCTCTACATCACTGTGCTGAAACTAAGCTGCCTGGAGTCATCTCTCTGGGGTGGCCTCCCCTCTGTCAAAGTCATTGCACCCATTTCAGCCCTGATGCACTGCTCCTTTGCAGTGCGTGTCACTGGTTCGGCCCCTCCTTGGTGACAGTCCGAGTACATGCTCGTGCATCCATGTCAGCATGCTCTCCTGCTGTGGCTTTCCCTTCCTCTTCTCAGGTGAGTTCTGCTCTCCCTGCTCTTTAAATATTGACACTCCCTGGGGTCTGTCTTCCATTCTCTTCTCTTCTCAATCCCACATTCTCCCTGGGCCACTTCATCTGACTCCCATGGCTTCCATCACCAGACATGTGCTCATCACTCTCAAATTCATTTCTCTCCTGAGCTCCTGACCAGTATTTCCAAGAGTGTTTTGGTCGCTCTCGCTGGAGGTCCCATTGTACCAAAATTGCATGTGCCCAAAGCTGAACTCCTGCTCTCCTCTCCCATGTGCTCAGTTCCATCCTTGTGCTCTGTCTTTCCTCTCAAAGCTGTTTCTCTTCTAATTCAGAGAACACTGTTAACATCTCAATTTCCCACGTTGGAAACATATCTTCAGTTCCTCTCTCTCCTTCATTCTTATTTAGCCATTCGACTGTCTATATTTCTCAAATTCTTCGTTTCTTCCCTATCCCTTCTACCGCTTTTCTGTCCAGCTCTCACTCGTGCAGGTTTAATCAGTCCCAGATTGCTGTCCTTCTCTCTCACTCCTTGGGCCCCACCCCGGCACACAGACCCCCAGAGGAGAGGCCTCCTTGCCAGCGCCTTCACATTGCTCACTGGGTAGCTCTGCTTGAGGGCTTCTCAGAGAGTCTGACAGTGGCCTGTTTACCTGCCTGTCCCTGTTTATTGCCTTCCCTGCACTGAGATCCCTAAGGATACTGGCTGTTCATATTTACGTCGTGACCTCCGGGACGTAGCACAGCGACCAGTCCCTGGTAGAAATGGAGTAGAAGCAAGAGATATCAACCACTGGAGTGTGTTTCACAGAAGGTTGTACAACCCCCTCTTTTTGGACCACCTAGGCAGTGTGGCCTGATGTCACTATGATTTCTAGGGGACTTTTCTGGGCTTTAAGAATCTTGAGTTTGAAATTTTTTCCAGGTATAGACATGAAGAAAAGGAGAGAAATATCAGTTTTATTCTTAGAAAGTAAAATAATGACTTTTATACAGTCACATGACACAAAATGCTAAAATATTTTAAATTATTCCACACAGAGGCAAAGCTTGGAAAGGAATATTCAAAAATGAGGTCAGTTGCTGTTGATGCATAATAGTTGCCCAGTAAACATGGTCAGTTCCATTATTCGTGGTTGTTAGCTTCTGTAAAATCACCGCGAACACTAAATTAGCCCATCCTCAACCATCACTCCTGGGGAAGTACGTGAGACTCTCTGCCGTTGAACTCACAGCCCGCAGCACTGTGCCTCATGCCCAAACGCAGCACATCTAACACACATTCTCTCCCTGAGGCCCGCACAACCTTCTCGCACTTAGGAACACTTGTCAGCGCTTCCATACTATGCCTGGGGGCCATTTTAAACAGCAAAATCACCAGCAAAAAAAAGCACAAAACTGTGAAGAAATCTGGCACTAAATAGACCGTGAGAAGGGCACTGTTTACAGTGTGAGAGCTGAAACAAGGAGGCAGAGCGTGGCCTGTTCAGCCTCCCTGGGCACACGTGCCTCAGGACACTCGCCTTTTTTACTGCTCTACGCATGTCCACAAATGACTACAAAGGCACCACAAGTATTGATTTTGAGGTTACCAATAAATTTTAGTGATAGGGAGATTCACAAATAAAGAATTTGTGAATAATGAGGATCGACTGTATTTCATTTTTTCATTCTACTCTAGGTCCTGGAGACATCAAGATAAATGAGTGCAGACCTTGTTAAATGAATTGTGTTAGGATTTTTGGGTTAATAGATAAAATATGGGGGTTTTTTCATCTTAGAAATTTCTTAAATGTAATAAAATGACAAAATAACATTAAAATTCTGATTAATTTTATAAAATTGAATTAAGTAAATAGTTATCTATTATGGGTAATAGGACTCCTGACAGCCATGGTTTCTAGTCCCTCCTATTTATACTTACTAGCTATGTGACTTTGGGCAAGTCATTAAACTTTTCTGAGTGTACCGTTTCCTCAATTGTAAAATGAAGATAATGAAGGACATCCCCACTTGTGAAATGAGGCTGGTGAGGGGTAGAATTTCTTCTCAGCTGTGCAGTGAAGATGCTGTTATGAGGCTGAAATGAGGTGCTGTATAAACCCTTTTTGGACCAGCTGGAGCCTGGCATGTCAGTGACCTTGTTTCTTCTCCCCAGAGAGGGTGGGGGACCCTCTTTAAGCACCTGCATATCAGAGAAGACGGTGCCACTGCCTTCACAGGTAAATGTGGTATACAAAGAATTCGTAAGCCACGGCTGTCTTCTGTCAAAACGTTTCAAAGGCTGCTCCATCACGTGGCCTGTGATGCTGTACAGAAGTCTGAGGCCAGCCTGTCTTTTCTGCATTTGTAGATAACCGGTTATCCTGCCTTCAGGCGGAAATGCTTAGTGTTTCATCTGATTGGATTCTGTCTATCTAAGTTCATGTTTTTCTTAGGAAAGGCAAGTAGTCTTTTCATTAATTTTGCCATTGCAGGTGATTCTTTCAAATATAATTCATGTCTATTTTCTGTCTAGGAAAGTTTCCTTCCCTCAAGACAATATTTCTTTGAATAAAATTTTGATTCTGTTTATTCTGGTCTTCTCTTCAGGAACACTGGTTATCCATGAATTGTCTTTTCATTGTCTCTTCACCACATTCCTCATATCTCTCTTCTCTGTAACTCCTTTTTTTTCCTTTGCCCTTTCTTGCTTTTGAGAAGTTTTCTTAAATCTCAATCCTGGTTTTCTGCAGTAACAATTCTGCTTCTTAACAGTTATAATGTGGTGCTTGCTGTGATTTTTAAAGCCGTAATAATAGCTGCCCTCCATGCAGGTCGTATGTCTGGAACTGTGTAGAACAATCTGTGAGCAGGAGTAAGCCGGGGAGCCTCTGGGCTCTCGAAGTTGTTGGGCAGATACACCCTTCAGTGTGAAGTGAGCGGAGGGAAGGTGACGCAGCCTGCTTTTGCGAAGGCCTCTGTGGTCCTCTACTTCTCACAGTAGTCCTCGCAGGTAGGATTGTATGTGCATCTTACAGATGAGAAAGCAGATAGTCAGAAAGATGGGTAACCTGACACGTCAGGCAGCTAATAAATGCCTGAGCCGTACTTGAAATACCAAACCTTTGTTCTTTCCCTAATACCATTTTATCTCAGGACGGTACACATTCCCCCTAGAAAAGCTCCCATTTGGTCTTTCAGTCAAAATCTATTTTTTCTTCTTGTTGGCACTGTACTCAGATTGCATTGGCTGGGCTCCAGGTCTACAGGGAGGAAATTGAAAATAGAGAATGTTAGAATAAACACTGCAGCAGCAAGGAGTTTCTTGCCAATAGCTGGAGAGGGAGAGCGAAGAACTGAAAAGCAGACTAAGTTTACTAATTCCAGGAAAATTAGAGTATATATTTCTGTAACCTCTGAGGGCATTATTGTAATGTTGTATATAATTGATATTCATAAATATGTCTTGGATTCATTAAGGAAGGATTCAGTCATGTTCAAGTTTTTGGAAGAAAGCTAACAAATATGCAAGCAATGGAAGACATTTCAAAGTTGAAAGCATTTTTGGCTGTTTGTAATTGCAAAAATATTGAAACATTCCAAATGACTATCAACAGGAAAGCATTATATTATAGCTCTACAATGGAATACTTAGAGTAGTGAAGATAAAGTACAGCTTCATGTATCTCCATGATGAATCTTACAAACAGTGAAAAACACAATTTGAAAAAAATACGATATATAGTTTCATTTATCTGACGTTTAGAAATATTCAAAACTAATATAGTATTAGGATACATATCTATATGGCAAAACTAAAAAGAAAACCAATATAATGGTAAACACAAAATTCAGGAAGTGGTTGTCTCGGGGTAGGGAAAGGTGAGGGAGGTACAGTTGGGTGGGGACATGTATATAGGACGTTAAAAGTATTAGTGATGCTCCATTTCTTAGGCTACCCAACCGTGGTGACCTAGTGTTTTAGATGCGGCTCTCTCACTCAAGTTGGTTTCCTGGTCAGGGAACCACACCACCCATCTGTTGGTTGTCATACTGTGGAGGCTGCATGTTGCTGTGATGCTGAAAGCTGTGCCACCAGGATTTCAGCTACCAGCAGGGTCACCCATGGTAGACAGGTTTCACTGGAGCTTCCAGGCTAAGACAGACTAGGAAGAAGGACCTGGCCACCCTCTTCCAAAAATCTGGCCATGAAAACCCTGTGAGCAGCAGCAGAGTATTGTCTGATATAGCCCTGGAAGGTGAGAGGGGAGCAGAAAAATCAGGCAGGGTTCCACTCTGCTGTGCACAGGGATGCTGGGAATCAGAATCCACTTCATGGCGCTGAATGAATTTCTTAAGCTGTGTATTGGATACCCGAGCATTCATTTTATCATCAATATTATTATTTATAACATATATATGTAAAATACATTTGTATGTGTGAAATATTTAATAAGAGAAAATTTGGGTTCTTAAGAGGGTTATGTTTCATTTATCTAGAAATTTTTACTTATGAGAAATATTTCCAAAGATATCAGACAGATGATTCATTATTGTTACTATTGCAAAAGAAATATAAAAATAATCAGATGGCTATATCAGGGAGCTCATTTAAGAAACAATATTTATTTATCTAAAGAAACTCCTTTATGTTGGAATGTTCAGTACTAGTATACATAAGATAGTTTTATAAAAGGAAATGTTTGAAATAGAAATCAAATCCCCTAAATTGTGATATGCTCTGTGAAAACCCATCTTCTAAAATTTATGGTGCTTTGGGTTAATGAAAAGCAAAATTCCAGTAAGAAAACATTGCATTAAGTTCTAGAATGTTGCCTAATTCAGAGAATTTACATGTTGTGATATTTCATGGTAAGACCTGAGGGCATTTTAGAAATATGCGGGGCCTTTGGCCCCCTAGTAAGCATGACTGAGCATCTACATACTACAGTACAATTCTGTTATAAAGCATTTATTTTGCCTCTTCTTTATATTATAGTTAAGTATTTTTATTTAGATTACATAAGTAAGCTATATTATCTTTGAATTTCATTTCAAAATAGTTAAGGGGAATATTACAAAATATTTTTATTAGAAAGGTGTTAGAACTATTAGGGCTGAGAAAAAAATAATCTGTACTCACTTGGAATGTATGAACAAATTTTTCTGAAGGGGTTAGATCAAGCTAGAAGTCTCTAAGAAAAATTAAATTATATGGTTTAGGAAGCTTTATGTATTTCTCCATTGTGTTTGTATTTTAATTGCATTATAATCCATAATTAATAATCTAATGCAGATTGACATCCATGACTAAGCAGAAAAATCTATTAATTTTCATTTATTGCTTGTGAATAAAAAGATTCAGCTTCTCTCTGGTTAAAACTCTAGAAGGCACATATGTATTTTGAAAGGTTTCAAATATTTTTTATTGAGAAATATTTTTTCATACAAAATGATTTTTAATTTTATCTGTAATTTGAAGAGGGAATGAATATTGGTTTCTGTTTTGGTTTTTATTTCTTTTTAACAGGTGGTTTGGGAATGGAGCAAACTCTGCCTTGCATGAGGGTCCCTCTTTATATACAAAATGCTGTATTTTTCCTGGAAACCAATCTCCTTGAAAGCTAATGCCCAAATCAAACAATGTACTCTTTTCAGTACTGAATAAAAATAGGTCAGGAAGGGATTAAAAGACTGTGCCCTACGGGGAAGCAAGGAAAGTTCTGCTCTGTAAACTTGCCCTTGTCACGTGAGAATTTGTGAATTACCAGTTGAGTCAGACCCTCCTCCTGCCTCCTCTTCCTTGCCTCTCAGCCTGTCGGCCCTTGTTGTTCATATGTGTTTGAAACATCGTTTCGTTAGAAATTTTCCCATCGCATCTGTTAGAAATGTTTTGCTGTCAGTCAGAACTGAGTCTGATTTGCCTCCTCTGTGTATTTAACCGAGGAGGAAGAGGAGGTTGATGCTGGGTGGTACTCCCTCCGTCGGTGTCTGCTGCTGTGCCTCCTCACCTCCCCTTCCCCTCATGCGTGTGATGGTCAGCACTGTGCCCAGGATGGTCTTCAGGTTCTTCTTGACAGGCTTCAGGTTACTGAAGTGTTTGATTCAGTAAACGTGTGTTAAGATCCACGAGGTACAAGGAGGTATAGAGTCAGTATAGAGTTCTCTCGTTGAGAATCCCATAAAACAAGACTGTGATAACTGCAGTGTGAACGTAAATTCCATCCATTCATGAAACTGCTGTGTGACTTTGGAGATGGCATCTGAACTTTTTGAACCTCTTTTATTCATATGGAAAATGGAAGTTAAAAGGTATACCTTCTGTATAGTTTTATACAAGTATTTCCCAATATAGGAGATAAAGTGCACAAGTACTTAGCATGGTATTACCATGTGGAAGACTCCAATAAATGGTTTCTATTCTCAGTGCTGTTGCTACCTTTGGTCACTGAACCGTGCTCAGGATCTCCACATTGTGTTTCTCTTACTCTCAACCCATCAACGATAAAAGGACATCCACATCACCATTTCTTTGCCCATAAACTGACTGGATTAGACAGTGAGTTCTAGGGTTTCTTCCATCTTTATGATTATTTAGATCTTTGTGGAACGAAGTGGGTCCTTAGTGCTAATAATCCTTACATAAGATTTTCTGAGGCAACTCAGTATGTACAACTATTTCATATCATCTTCTCTCTTCCAGCTTTCAGTACTTCCTCCCCTTCTCTCTTAACTCATGGATTAAAAATAAAAACTATCAGGAGAGTTTCTATATGCTTCCACCAGCAAATGAACCCACACACCCACTTCTGCCTCCAGATGACAGGTCTTCCTGCTGGATTCCCACTTAAGCCCAGCTTTTCACTGTGCCTCTCTCTCGTCCCCTCATGCCCGCAGTAGCTTCTCTTTTTCTCCTGGATCATGCGCATCAGGTAACAGAAATGCTAAAGTATCTTCCATTTTTCTCAAATCCTCTCTACTACCCTACTTAGCCCATACAGCTACCACCCCATTTACCTGCTCCCCTTTAAAAAAAATGCCTTAAAAATCTATACTTTCATCTTCTCTTCCTCCACTCTCCTCCCAATCTTTTGTTAAAAAATTACAAATCTGTTTTTAAAAAGTTGCGCAAGTAAACAATGAATACCCATGTACCCTTCATATAGATTCACCAATTTTTACTATTTGGTCTTACCTTATCTCTTTAATATATTCATTTTTTTCTGAACCATTTGAGAGTTCCTTGCAGACATTGTGACATTTCCTCATATATCTCCTAAAAGCAAGGGTATTCTCCTGTATACCCACAGTCTAATAATTGCTTAACATTAATTTAATTTTAATTTTAAAATTTACTGTCAAATTTACTGACCATATTCACATTCTCCTAATTATTCCATAATCCTCTTTCTCTCTCTCTTTTAATATCCAGTATCCACTCAAGGATTACACATGCTTTTAGTTGTCATATATCTTTCATCTTCTTTAATCTAGAACCCTGGCCTTTAAATTTTTTTTCTCTTATTATATTAACTTTTTTTAAGACTCTAGGCCAATTATCTTGCAGAATATCTTCAATTTGGATTTATCTTTTCCTTCATTAGATAGAGGCTGACCTGTTGGCAGATCTACAATAAAATGACTCTTAAACATTTTTGGCAGTGCTACAGAGTTGCTGTTGTATCCCTGAGTGCCCACCGCTGGGGGCGCATGCTGTCAGTGTGATGGGTTACCTCTCAGGCTTCTTCTCCATTTGTAGAGATACTGTTCCCTCTGGAATCATTAATAATTTCTGGGAAGACCTTGTTCCCCAGTAGCTTTTCACCAGTGGTCTTAGCACCCATTGGTGATTCTTACCCTAATCAGTTATTACGATGGCCGTTGTAAAATGGTGATTTCCTATTTCCATTATGCCTTGTGCATTTATTAGTTGTCCTTCTCTCTCTCGAAGCCAAGTCAGTCAGGCTCTGCCCCACGACTCCAACAAAACTGCTGTTGTCAGGGCACCAATGACTGCCGCTGACTAAACCCGAAGGACAAGTCTCTGTCCGGAGTTCCCTTGGCAGGCCAGCTGCGTTCAGCAGAACTGATCCTTCCCGTCTCCTTGAGACACTTTCTTTAGTTGGCCTCTGAGAAACCAGTAGGGTGACTTATCAGTCTCCTTTACTGGGTCTTCTTCAGCTTCCAAACCTCTAAATGTGGAAAAACCTCAGGATCTAGTCTTCAGACCTCTACCACAACTCAACATGTGGCAGCTGGATTCCTCTAGTTACTCAGGCCCCAGAGCCTGGAGTCATACTCTTCTCTTTCTTTTACCCTCAGCATCCCATTCATTGGCAAATTCCGTCAGGTCTAATTTTAAAACATATACCAAACCTAATCCCTTCTCACCACTTCGCTTCCTCTTTCCTTGTCTAGCAACCATCCTGTCCGGCCTTGACTATTGCTGTAATGTCCCTCTCAGACTCCCTGCTTCTATCCTTGCTTGCCTATAGAAATCTTTTTTAAAAAGTCAGATAATGTCACAGAATCCATCTATCAAAATAAAAGCCAAAGTTCTTACGTACTTTATAAAGCCTTGCATACTCTGGCCCCTGGCCACTTCTTTGATCTTCTTCTGCCAGTGTCCTGTTTACTAACTCTATTTGTTAACCCACTTGTCTGGAAAACTATTCTCCCAGATAATCTATACACCTCACTCCATCACTTCTTTCACATCTCAAATGTCGCCTATCAGAGAGGCCCTTTCAGATCGGCCCGTCTAAAGTAAGTCTCCGCCCCTTCACTCATTGTCCCCTGCTCTGTGTATTTTCCTTCTAGCGCCTGATGTGAGGTATGTTGATTTGTTTTGTGCGTATCATCCGTCCACCCCCATTTGAAAGTGTGCCCACGCTAGCAGGGACTGCTCCATCCCCAGCCCTCAGAGCAGTGCTCAGCCCGTAGCAGGCGCCCAGTCAGTATGTTCATTGAATGTTGGAATTCCTCTTACTCTTCTTTCAGTCATGGAAAGAAAATGGTTTTTTTCGCCCATTTCTAGTGAAAGTTTTAGTTTTGTAACTGCTCTTCTTTGCTCTTGAAACCTTATTTACAGTGTTTCAAAGTATACTCTAGCGAAGAAGTTATGTTTTTGTAGGTTGTATAAATTGATGGATTATTTATAGTTTTGCTGCTTCTCATTACTAATCCCAATACGTTTTTCATCAGTATTTGGATATGTAATCCTTAAAAGGCAACTAAAATTCTCGTATGTTAACCTAGTGTTGTTTCTTTTTTATAAATGAAAGTATAAAGGCTTTTCCTAAATCATCCATTTACGAATTTCAAAGCCCATCAGTACAACAGTATTTGTTCTGATGTCCTACATAATTCTCTAGGAAGTCTGCCTGTTTGCTATTAGCTTATGAAGGGAGAAAGTTCTGGCTTCTTTTATTAACTTGAAAGTAAAAACTAATCACATGTTTATAAGATTAACCTAATGAAAATTGATGGGAAATGTTGATTAATCACCATCTCCTGGTGTTTTTTTGTTCTATATGTTTGTTTCTCTGTGTATCATACTTGTGGGATTTAAATAATGGGAGGAAATACGTGACTTCAAATCTGATTTAAGCAGTTCTTGGTAGTGACCAAGATGTGCATCCCTGTTTTAAAGAGTGAGGACATTTCTATGCCTGTTTTGTGTGGGTACGCGGATATATAGGCCTTACTCATAAATCCCCTTATGCTACCGTGTCTGTAAGCTGAACATCAGATGACAGATTTTAGGGCTATTCATTAGGGAGGATATTTAGATATTTATATTGTATATTTCATTGGGTATCTAGAAATTTAAATTTTAAGCATTATCCTCAAGAGTTCTCATAAGCAATTAGCTGTTTCAGTGTATAATTAAACAATGCATCTATTTTAACTATGGTAAACACTAATGACTGTGTTCTCAGACTATTTCAAAAGTTTGCATTAAATATATTGTCATTTTCTAAATTAATATTCAAGAAGAAATACTATGATAGCTAAGGTCTTTGAACTTCTAAACATAGCTTTTGTAACTCTCACTTTCAAGAAAAAATGTTTTTGATGCCTTTTATTTCTTTTTATTGCTGACTCAGTGACTTGAGCCTAACTAGCATGTGACTGGGTTTTCTACATTAAATAATTTCTGGAGGTCCCTGGGAAATACAGTTGTCATGAGGTGGAAGGGAAGGGTTCACAGTCTAAAGAATCTGGTATATATCTCTGTTGACTCACTGCATTCGTTGGAACCAAATTTGAAGGATGAGTAGGCATCTTTAAGCAAAGAGGTGGAATAAAGCAATGTTTCCTGAAGTGGGTTCCTGAAATAATTCCTAAAGAGAATTAGATAGTAAAGGCATTCGTTACCAAGGAATTTGAGGAAACACTATGTTTCTACAGTGAGATTCCTTAGAGCCTGTACTATGCTAATAAGCACTGTGATTCTCCAAGAAATTGGATAATATATGAATTTCCTAAGGCTCCCTGATAGTGGAAGCTACTTTTTTCCTCCCAAAAATCTCTTAATATCTTAAGGGACTAGTGTTCCACAAACAGTTTGTAATTTCTGGGAATATATATCATGAATAGCAGAATTCATGACAAAGCAAGTAATATGTTTAAAACCTCAGAAAGGTGGTAGAGCATGGTGTGTTTGGAGAATGACTGGTAGTTCCATCTGGCCAGAGAAGGGGAGAGTGCGAGAGTAAGAAGGGTGGCAGGGAGTGAGCTGGGCCGGACAGTGAAGTCTCAGTTTTAAAATCTATCCTATCAGCAGTGGGGAGCCATTGAAGACTTTCAGGAAGGGAAGTAGCGTGAACATATTTGCAGTTTTAGAAGAATGAGCATGAAAGGGTGAGAATATAGAGTATTAATTCAAAGACTACTGTAAGAGTGAGAACTGAGGGCAGATGGTGATAGCATTAACAGAGAGACGACACCAGAAAAGAAACAGGTTTCATGATGGAAGATAAATGAATTAGGCTTTTGGACAGGTTTGGTTTGAGGTCCCTTAGTGGTGTAGACAGAGATATTAAGGATGCAACTGGAAAATCTGATCTAGATCTGATGTAGAGTTCCAGAAAGCAGTGTCAGCTGAACTGTAGACTTGGGTGGTGGTGTAGATACGGTATTTCAAACCAAAAGAGGAGAGAGAGAGAAAACACGTCCTTCTAGTGTGAAAAGTTTACCCATCACACATTATTTCAGATGTACCTCTAGGCTCTTTCTGTTCTGAGTTTCTGAAAATTCTTTTTGAGGATCCTCTGACTCTACGAAGCGTTCCTTTAACAAGTAAATGTCAAGAGTGCTGTGATTATTTGGTTATTTGGCTGGTTGGGTATTTGGCTGATTTTGCGTATGTACACTTGTGCATACCTTCTAGTTCCAAATCAGCTATTGGCTGTTACTTTTGCATTTAAAAGTCTAAGCAGTGAAGACATAAGAGTATTAGTATTTATTGAACTTTGGTTGTGACCAAAATGGGCACTTGCCCTGAATGTACAATAATCACCAAGATAAGTCCTGAGTAACTTTTCTTTAACTAAATCAAACTCATTTATACACACATGCTTCAGCTCCAGCACTCCCACCACATGCCATTTCGCTGAAAAATTGACTTTAGCATGCCTTTCATGCTGATTTTGAGATTAAAATTAAATATACTATCAAAATACAAAAAAATGCTATTCAATAATAATGAAAATTTCTCTGGTGTCAGAAATACAGGTGAAACATATATCTGTACCACTCAGGGAAGGCAATATAATGCATACTAAGATAGAAAAAAAGTTCCGTTTATTTTTTCTAAAAAGACAGTGAACTTTACTAATACTTAGCAGATAAACTGGAAGTCCTGTATATATTTGAGTGCTGTTCAAAAACTAATAAGGCCAGCCCTATGGCCAACTGGTTAAGTTTGCGTGCTCCGCTTCGGCGGCCAGGGCTTTGCCGGTTTGCGTCCTGGGCACGGACCTACACACCACTTATCAGGCCATGCTGTGGCAGCATCCCAGAGAGAAGAACTAGAATGGCTTACAACTAGGATATACAACTATGCACTGGAGTTTTGGGGAGAAAAAAAGAAAAAAGGAAGAGTGTCAACAGATAATAGCTTAGGGCCAATCTTCAAAAAAATAAAAAGCTTAAAAAAAACCACTTTACTGATAAGATTTGTGATTCCTGGAGTGGTAGACAGGAGCACAGGCGCTGGAGTGAGACTGGCAAGACCCTGCCCTGGCCCACCATGGAGTAACTGTGTGACCAAGGCAAGTTGCTTTGTTGTTCTTGTTCACATTTCTTCATCAGACACTGGAGTAACAGTACCAACCTCGTGACAATGGATTCAAACAATAAATAAAACATGCTTGGCCCATAGTAACCGTTCAGTAGCGCTAATGCCAGCAAATAAGAATGTCCCTTTAGTGACTTGGTGTGTATCAGTGATGTGGATAAAGATATGCAGTTACAGTTACTGTCCTCCAACCTCCCATCCTCTCCTGAAGACTGCCTCAGCAGCTCCCTTTGTATGGAGTGCTTTTTCTTTTATTTTTTATTTTTTTTAATTTTTTATTTTTGGTCAGCAAGATTGGCCCTGAGCTAGTATCTGTTGACACTCTTCCTCCTTTTTTTTTTTCCTCCTCAAAGCTCCGGTACATAGGTGTATATCCCAGTTGTAAGTCGTAGTAGTTCTGTGTGGGATGCTCCCACAGCGTAGCCTGATAAGTGATGTATAGGTCCACACCCAGGCTCTGAACCGGCAAACTCTGGGCCACCGAAGCAGAGCATGCGAACTTAACCACTCAGCGCTTTTTCTCTTGTTTTCCATGGATGGCTTCTCATCCTGCAGATCTCAGTCTTGTTACCTGCTCAGTGGTAACAAAGGCTTTTCCTGACTACCTAATCTAAATATTCACCAAGTCCATTGCAACCATATCGTTCTATTTTAATTTACTCCATATCATTTATAATTTTCTATTTCTATATCCTGATGTAATTTTCTATTGTCAAAACTCCCTTCACTGAAACAGAACAATCTCTCCTGTTCTCCATTGTGTCCCAGCACCCTGATCAAGGTCAGACATGTAAGACGTACTGAAAAAATGTTGGATAAGTTAATGAACTACTCTGTAGAGGTTTTAATGAAAGAATCGGAGAAAGGGAGGGAGATTCAAAATTCTGGTTTAGGAAAAATGTCTGTTCCTGCCTTCCCTTGCTCTACGCAGGCCCTGAACAGCGTACCTGTCTCCCCATAAACCCAGACCTCCCGAATGGTACGGATTCAGTGTAGCCTGGCTCTTTTAGACCTGTCGTCTCTTGTAACTTGGGATAAGCCCTGGCCACTCGCATGTTCCCAGTGGCACATCCTTCCTCTTCCTAGCCCTTTGTGTTTCTTCCTGTCTCTCAACCCTACTGGCTGCTAGACTCATGTCTAGCTAAAGACTCCTGTTGCTAGGCCCCCGTGGACATCAATACTTGTCCAGATTGGGTCCCTTTTGAATACTCATTTGGATCACTGTCCCCATCCCTACCTGTGCCTGGTTGTGTTGGTTCCCATAGTCTTCTTTTTTTGTTTTTTTAACCATCCCTCACTGCTGAGATCCCAACATCCTTTACAGTTAGGCCCATGAGGTTTAGGACCATTAGAAAGAGAGAAGGGAAGTAGGACTGGAATTCAAGACTGGCTTTGAGGTTTCGACAGTCCCTTTGTAACTCATAATGAATACTGTGGCCTTGGAGTCTTAGCTCTTAGGTATAATAACCGTTCTCCACCTTGGCTGTTGTCATAGTATCCAGCACCATTTCATGTATAGGTGGGTGCTTTAATAAATACTATTCGATGATGATAATCCTTAGAAGCCCAGTGTTAGGATGTTGTTCTGATGATCTATTGCTGCATAAATAACCACCACAAAGCCTAGTGCCCCTAAATAAGAATTACTGATTTTATTCACAAATCTGCAGCTTAGGTAGGGCGTGGTGAGAAAGCCTGTCTGCTCACACAGCATCAGCTGAGGGGCTTGGCTTCCTAAAACACGGTGCCGTGCTCCAAGAATAAGCATCTCAGAAGACAGGAGTGGAAGCTACCAGAAACGGCACAGTGTCACTTCTGTTTTGCACAGGTCAACCAGTCATAGAGCCCAGATTCAAGAGAACAGACCTTGACACCACCTCTTGATGATGATACTGTATATTAATATAGTATTAATATTATCAGAGAACTTGCGGTCATGTCACCTTAGATATTCACCATTTTCATTTTTCTAATCAAAATGAAATATGAAAAAATCAAATGAGAAAACCTATGGGTCAGATTGTAGTAGAGCTTTGAGCACTCTGCACAAAGGACGCTATTGTTTAAAGTCACTCGACTCTGGGAACGTTAACACTCACTATTTCGGGATCCTAGAGTATCATTTGACCTAAATACTGTGAAACACACCAAATTGGAAGCCAATCTGAGGATTACCTGAATGATCTCAAAAAGCTAATGAAACTGTTAAAATACCTTACTATTGTTAACTTAAGCCTCTGAAAAAGAGAGAGAAGAAATAAATTCACAAACTATTTTCTAGAGTTAACTTTTTTGTTCTAAAGAATTTCAGTTTGGTCTTGTGGGCAACTTGGAAAATACTGTGAACTTTTTTTCCCCCACTAAATTCCAGGGCAAAGTCATGTTTACTTTGTGTGGTGTAACTGTCATTTGAATGAAATGAAAATATATGTGTTCAATTAACTCTGGGATCTGGTATTCTGAAGTGAAAATGTTTTATTGATCTTAGAGGAAAAAAATAGCAAGAATGAGGTTTTTAAATTTCCACTATTCACTATATCTAAGCTTTTCTAAAGCAGAAGTTTTGATTTGGCAAATAATGTGACTGTGCTTTCTTCAACTTTTGTTCTTCCCCCAGCATCTTACCTAAAGATATTTTAGTTATCGTTTTCTAAAATGATGTTCTGGGATCAGATGTGGAAGGGTGCAGGAGCATGCCATATTTAGTCACCATCTGCAGTACTGTAACATGAAAGATCTTCCCAATCTTTTTCATTTCTTTCCTCCTGGATAATCTGATGTTGCAACAAATTGATTGCTCAACCTCCCCATGTCAGTTTTCTGTAAAATCTAAAAGATTGCTACAGGCCCAAGGTGAGGAAATGATTTCTTTCTGGAAAAGGTGACAATCAAAGGTCAATTCATTAAACAGAGTGACGTACAAGACCTCCAAATAATGCCTGTGATATATTCTAAAATGTTGACGTTCAAAACATAAATTGATCATTTTTACTGGTAAACCTGTGCTTGGTAATCTTATTTAGAGGAAAAATGGAAATAAAATTCATTTTGTGACTGATTCTGAAGAATTAACTTTTTCCCCCTTAGATGTAATTATTAAGGAAAGCCCTCATTTCCCTGATAGAAAGCACCTCATTTCCTTGAATTCTCTCACAAAAAAAAAGGACCAGCCATGAAATTCTGACATCACCATTATGTAAGTCATCTATTTAAGAAAGAGCAGGTCATGTTGGAAGGAAGCCGGAACCAGAAGGCAGAAGTCCTTACTTACAGTCCCTGGTCTCGCTTACCAGCCGCGCGCCTGTGAGCGACCTCCTCAGTGCTCAGCATCCCCACTTGTACGATAAGGAAGTGTCATCCCCTCAACAGCCTGGCAGAGTTGTGAAGTTGGATGATGTGTCACAGATGCAAGTGCTTAATGACTTGCAAAGCATCATATAAACAGAGACTGTTATCAATCATTTCAGAAACTTGAGGAAAGATAGATGGATTTTTGTAAGTTAGGGTAATGTCATTAAAAATGTACATTGTGGTTTATAAAATATATTTTCTAAGCTCAAGGCTAATGTTTTCGTACTACTTAAAGAAAGGATAAGTTCATTAAGGACAGAAACCAAGTGTTACCCATCTTGTCTTCCTAACATTGTCTAGCACAGTTCTAGATAGATCAAGTCAGTTGGTTGATTCATTGGTTGAATGATTGATTGAGAAAAATATTTATGAGATCATTATTCCTCAATTTAGAGAGAAATAAATTGGCCTCTTTTAGCACTTTGAATTTCTAGTTAATCATTATTGACAACTCTAATAGTATATATAACCAAACTATCAGTGAAAGTGCCATCACACTGTTGCACTGTTGTTGATTTCACAGACTGCACCATGGGGTGTGTGAATGGGCTGGGGATGGGGAGAGGGAAAGGGCTCAGATGCTTAATACCCACTGTTGTAGGAATATAGTCACTCTGAGGTCGGCCTGGCTAAGAGGGCTAGTGATGCCAGCCTGCAACTGGATTTAAAAAATGTAAATCAGAAGGACTATTCTGAGTTTTCAGTTTAATTTTGTTTGTTTGTGGGGTTTTTTGGTGAGGAAGATGTCGCTGAGCTGACATCTGTGCCAGTCATACTCTATTTTGTATATGGGACACTGCCACAGCATGGCTTGATGAGTGAGGTGTATGTCCGTGCCCGGGATCCAAACCCACAAACCCCAGGCCGCAGAAGCAGAGAATGCGAACTTAACCACTGTGCCACCAGTTTTTAGTATTTCCAACCAGTTGTCTCCAGAATTTAAAATACAGTATAAACTTTACGTTGGTGCTCAGTTTTGTGCATCTTCTCAGGAGTTTCTTTTGGAATTTTCTCCTGCCTTTCTAGCTTTTGATGTAGCTTTAAATGGCTGCTTTCTTAACTCCCTCCCAAAAGTTTTCAGAAACGTTTCCATCCCCCCCCAAAACACTGTTTCATACTTGACTTCTTTTACTAGTTCAACAAATACGGGCACAGACTTGATTTCTGACTTGTTTTCATACTTAGTACCTGCAAAGTTAGCATGCTGCCTTTAAATGCACGTAAGTCATCATGCAGAGAAAACCCCTTCATTACACTCGTGCTGGGCACTGGTCATGTCCCTGTCAGTCTCCACACACTCTCCTCATTTACCTGGGCCCAAGCTTATGTGGTTCCAGAAAAATCAT
The DNA here is from genome assembly GCF_037783145.1 of Equus przewalskii. NCBI lineage: Eukaryota > Metazoa > Chordata > Mammalia > Perissodactyla > Equidae > Equus > Equus przewalskii. Next base: position 118,965,495 of record NC_091832.1, on the reverse strand, counting down.
CCGTATCTGTTTTAGAGAAACAGAAGCAATTTCAGCTAATGGCGCTTTTTGGTAGTAGTTGTAATGAATTATGCCTAGATGTCATTTTATAATAAGAAAATTTTTCAGTAGTTGACACTAACAGGCTTTATCGTGTAAAACATTAGTTCTTTTAGATGGTAACAAAGAATTCGAAAAAGTAACTTGTTTCTCTTTTTAAAAAATTTATCACAAAATAATACATGTAATTGCAGCCAAGGGTGAGGAAAGGTGGTAGGGTTCCTGAGGTTCTGAAGCAAGAAAATAGGTTTCAAGCAAAAGGAGCAGATTTATAGAGCCGCCAACTCACTGACGTGATAAATCCAAGGAACCACCTGTTATCCAGAGGCTGGAATAGAAGGGATATATGTGAATGCAGCAAAGATGAGGTTAGCAGATTGACAGGGCCCTAATCATTAAAGGCCTTGCTTGCTTGCCAAGAAGTGAAACTTGTTTTCTTAAGGCAGAGGGGAGCCTTTAAAGGTATTTTCAGCAAGGAGAGATATTTTCATAGGTCCATTTGGAAGGAACTCTAGTAACATACCCAGGAAAAGCATGCTCGTGATGAGCTATGCCACAGAGACAGGTGCTGGTGAGCCTGGCGTTGCAGAGTGTGCCATGGGATGACGAGCCTGGAAGGACGTGCCACGAGGATCCAGCAAGGAGTCTAGGGCTTCCTCCACCCAGCACAGCGGGTTTCAGAATGATTCAACCGGTTTGATTTATTCAATTTCATTTTCTTAATTAAATCCATTAATGGCATTAGTACCAGTTAAGGTTGAATGTTCCAGGTAATTTTATTAATAATCCAAACTAATTTGAGGATATACTCTATCCAGAATAAAAATGACGCAGGCTGGCATTATGAAAGAACCTCCTTAGTGTGTAGTAATATAAAAGTCACAGTACTGTCTGTTCCCATGGGTCTTGTCACTAAGCACCTCTAGGCATTAAATAGTAAAGCAAGGTCGTGTTTTCTCTAGAGCACAGAGAGGCAAAATGATGAGCATTGCTCTTTCTCATCTGGCCCTGCCCATGTTTCAGGTCTATCTTAGGTTCTGCCACTTCCCCTTCAGTCCTCATTTTCAGGCACAAATGAGCTAATTGCAGTTTTCCCCTAAATATGCCATCTCATTTTTAGCATGCTTTCTCCAGCCCATTGTATCTACCAAGTTTCTGTTCCTCCTTAAAGACTCTGTTTCTGTAAAGCCCTCTGTGATGTCTGAAACAATCAGTCCTTTAGCTTCAGTGAACAGACCCTTGCACATAATGAACACCCTTACCATCTTCTTAGGTACCCTCCTACCTCCTTAAGGACAGGACCCTGTCTTACTCATTGAGATGTGTCCTCAGCATATAGCAAGTACTAGCCGTATAGCAGTGCCTCAGTGACTATGCCAAGCACCTGAACCGTGGCGACCCTGGGCATGGAACCTGGCTTCACTGTTCATTGCCCTGTAGAGCAGAAGTGATCGTTCATCAGCTTGTCTTAATGTTGTTACTCAGGCCTTTGAAAATACTAAAATTTGTGGTTGTCACCTTCCCTCACCTGCCAAAGGTCCTATCAGTGCCACCTTGTCTATTCAGTTGTCTTGCGCCTTCTCTAGAAGAGAACATCTCTACTACATCCGTCTCTGTTGAAATTTACTCTTGCTCTCTTGATTTTATGGCTTCCCAAACAAAACACATTTTAAAAATCTCTAAACCATTAGTTTAAGCCTTTTTCTTTGTCTTTATCTTTAATTATATTTTTTAAAAATTTGTGGAGTGTGCTTAGTGTGCTATATCTCAAGGAAATACTTTGAAAACAAAACAGCAAACCAGTCTTTAGTCAAGAACTCTAGAGGGCCAGCCTGGTGGTGTAGTGGTTAAGTTCCTCTGCTCTGCTTTGGCAGCCCAGGGTTCACAGGTTTGAATCTCGGGTGTGGACCTACACACCACTCATCAAGCCATGCTGTGATGGCATCCCACATACAAAAAGAGGAAGACTGGCACAGATGTTAGCTCAGCCACAATCTTCCTTATCAAAAGAAAAAGAACTCTAATATGTATCAAAGCACCCAACCATTCTTCTTCTACCAGTAAGTTATAACATTCAAGGTACTTTGTTGCTTCAGACTCAGAAACAAAAAAATTAAGAGCTGCCTGATCTTGAGCATGGTTTACTAGACTGAGCAGCTGTCCTGGCTGTGCGTGTGCACATTTTCCATCCATGGTTTACTAGACTGAGCAGCTGTCCTGGCTGTGCGTGTGCACATTTTCCATCCATGGTTTACTAGACTGAGCAGCTGTCCTGGCTGTACGTGTGCACATTTTCCATCCATGGTTTGTTTACTAGACTGAGCAGCTGTCCTGGCTGTGCGTGTGCACATTTTCCATCCATGGTTTGTTTACTAGACTGAGCAGCTGTCCTGGCTGTGCGTGTGCACATTTTCCATCCATGGTTTGTTTACTAGACTGAGCAGCTGTCCTGGCTGTGCGTGTGCACATTTTCCATCCATGGTTTACTAGACTGAGCAGCTGTCCTGGCTGTGCGTGTGCACATTTTCCATCCATGGTTTGTTTTTTTGTTTTGGGTTTGGTGTGGATGTTTTTTTCTTGGTTTTTTTTTTTGCCTTATTTGATGATTTGCACTGGCCAAAAATGCTAGTGTTCTAATATGGCTCTTCCTTAGCTTAAAAATTGGCTCTTTTACCCTTGTACTTTCTTTCTGGGCAATGCAAACAACATTGAAGTTGTCTAAATAATCAGGTTCTTCGTAACTTGAATTAGACAAGAAAAAGACCCCATTGTGGTGGAATTACATCACAGAACAAATGAGATCATTTGTATTAAACTATTTGATTCTTGGGTTTCTTTTTTGATGATGATACCTAAAGAACCACCATTTTTAGTCAAACTGAAAATAGATTATAATGTCTTAGGCACAAGAATATTGGTTATAAATAGAAAGTAAGATTTGATTTTTAAATTAACACCATATCTCAAAATAATGACTTTCTTACCTTGTTCAGTGTATTTGAGATGCTGCTCATGTTTCCAGGAGCTTCATAATATTTGTAAAACTGGAATGGGGAGGAGGAATGCTTTATTGGAGACAATTTTTCCATAAAGCATCTGGGCCTCTTGCTGCTATATTTTTAGCTCAATCTGTGACTGTTATGTGTAGGTTGATAGTCTCTCTACTTAAACACAACCCTGAAAAGTAGCTCTGTGCCTTCAGCCTTCACTTCAGCATGGATTCTTTACGTGCAAAGATGCACCCTTAGCAAGAAAAACAGATCTTTATCAACGTTTGCTTTTAAAACAGACCTAAGAAAGTCAGGTAATTCTAAATCTCTAATAGAAATATAGTACAGAACTTGCTATTACCTACTCCATTTATACATTTTATTTTCTTGTCTCCTTATTCTAAACAAATGATAATTCCTTTGACTTTCTTTTGTGAAAGTCCTTACCTGAGAATTGTTAAGAAATTCACAAACAGAGCAAAAACAGAAATGCTTCTGCTTGTTCCTTGCTCTTGGTGGCTCCACTCAGTAGCACCATTTGTGACTCTAGCTCTCCCAAGGGCTCAAAGGTGCTTTTCTTTTTTGCCTCTTTCTCCCCATTCCGCCTCCTCTTTGTTCTTATTCTTCCTCCTCCAAATCAGAACTACATTGCCGTAAAAAAATAAGGTGGACTTATAAATGGATGGATAGAGGGATGGATAGATGGGTAGAAGTGTGATAAACCAAGTATAGTAAGTTGTTAATGGTGGAATCTAGATAGAGGGTATAGAAGCGTCCACTATAAGATTCTTTCAGCTTTGTTATGTGTTTGAAAATGGTCATAATAAAATTTCTTGAGAGTGGTTATCCATGAAAGATAGAATGACAGGAGCTTTCACTTACTCTGTTTAAATTTTTTACAATTATGTTATTAGAGAAAAATGGAAACAGTTCTTTTTAAAGCTACATGAAACTGTGTTCACAAATGAAGTCACCAGACTATTGATTTAAATGCTCTTCATGTTTGACATTCACAGTAGGCCATGCTAAATAATTAAGAATGTTCACAAAGATTCAGCTGTCTGGTGATGACACGTCATTACCTAAGAAGCTGGTTACGGAAGGTATGGTGTATGGTGTCAGCGGAGGCCATGGAGTACTGTGTAGCCATTAAAACTTGTGGTGTAGACACAAACACACTGACATGCAAAGAGTTATAATAGAATGTTTTATGTGCTGTATATAAAACTTTGAATTTATGCGTATGGCTGGAAGTAAATATATACAAAAATATTGCCTCTGAATGATGAGTTTATGGATATTTGTTTCTCCTATAGATCTTTTATATCCATATTTTCTGTTTTTTCCTAAAATGAAATTTTCCCAATGTTTTTATTTAATTTAGTAACATAAGAAAGAAGGAAAACAGGAAAGAGAAGAAAAAAAAAAAGCCATGCTATTTTTCTGTGAAAATGGAGCAGGGAAACCTTGGTATCTGTAAATGATTTTTTTTTTTTTGAAAGATTGGCGCCTGAGCTAACAACCATTGCCAATCTTTTTTTTTTTTCTTTCTTTCTGCCTTTTCTCCCTAAATCCCTCCACTACATAGTTGTATATTTTAGTTGTGGATCGTCTAGTTGTGGCATGTGGGACGCCGCCTCAAGGAGGCCTGATGAGCGGTGCCATCTCTGCACCCAGGATCTGAACCAGCAAAACCCTGGGACGCCGAAGCGGAGTGCTCGGACTTAACCACTCGGCCACGGGACCGGCCCTGTAAATAATTTTTGATCAAGCCAAAAAGATTATCTGGGTTTCTCCTTTTATCTATATCGCTGAAATCTGCTTTCTTACATTTTCTTAATCTTGCTCTTATAAAACATGCACTTAAAATATGTAAAAACAAGTAATTTCATTCATTCTTCTGAAGATATTTTCATGAACTTAACTAGTGGTTTTGAAAGGAAAGTTAAGATGTTTTCATGCTACTAGGCCGAAGGCATTTTGTACTTGGAAATGCCCTATCTTTAATCTCTAATTGCATTAAATTTCTGTATCTGACTCATGAGGAAAGGAAACTTCAAAGCAGAAATGAGAAAATCCAGTTCCTCTCTAACTCCGGTAACCACTGATGTGTTTCAGACAGGGTAACACCTGTGTTCCAGGTGTCTAACCAGAAGAGCTGAGAGTTCAGGGATGTGCCAGGTAGATGATAAAAATGTTTTCACTGATTATAGAGCTCTGTTTTCCACAGGGACTTGAGCAATGTGTTGAACCGGGTGATCTCTACCGTGTGTCTCTGAGAGGGCTAGAGGGAGGAGACTGTTGCTGTTCCTTTTTATTCATCCAGCAGACATTTATTGAACACTTTCCTTGTTTAAGACTCTGAACTTAATGTTTCACTTGCTGTTTCCTCTGTTTAGAAGACATCTTTTCATAGATTTTTCTGTCAATGGAAGAAAACTTGGATAGGAATAAAAGTAGAAATATGCAAAAATAGGGTTTATCTTAGGGTTCTGGCCCCTCGCCCTCTCGTGGTGGGTTATAGGGAACTTGTCGTTGGTGTATGCATTCCCCTCCTGTGTGCGGGGTCTGCTCTACAAGCATCTTCTCCGTCCATCACAGTACGTGGCGCTCCACGCTCTTCCTCTCTGTGCTTCCAGGGAAGATGTCCAGTGACCGAGCGCTGAGGAAGCAGCAGCAGTTGAACAACCTAGTCTACGTGGTGACACATCAGGCCAGGCCTGGGGACAGGATCGTGGACTTCTGCAGCGGCGGGGTATTATGGCTCTCCTGTGTTCTCCTTGACATTTCCATGACTCTGTGACTTAAATGTGCTCCAGTCAGGGTCGTGTTTGTATTTGGCAAGATTGTCACCACAGAGTGAGCAGAAGCCTGAGGGACAGCGTTAACTTGTTTCTTCTTCTGCCTCTCAGGGCCACGTCGGGATTGTCCTTGCTCACATGCTGCCGTCATGCCAGGTACGGTCTGAATCAGAGATAAAAGGAAACACCGGGGGCCGGCCCCACAGCACAGCAAAGTTCACACGCTCTGCTTTGGCAGCCCAGGGTTCACAGGTTTAGATCCCGCGTGTGGACCTACACACAGCTCATCAGGCCATGCTGTGGTGGCATCCCACATACAAAAAGAGGAAGGCTGGCACAGATGTTAGCTCAGGGGCAGTCTTTGTTTCCAAAAACAAAAAAAACAAAACAGAAGACAACACCAGAAAACCACACAATTCAGGTAGCCACGTCTGGCTTGTCTCTGTTCCTTGAGTTTATAATCAATCACCCAGGTCAAATGCAAGGCACAGGCATTTTCTTTTTTCTTTGAAGTAAACTTCCAATGCTCAGAATCTTAAGGGAAAAAGTAAATTACCACAGTTTTCAATTTTTATAAAAAGATTATATTTTAAAATAATTTTTTAGAAGAAATACCTATTCCAATGATAAATAAAATAACTGTGATGAAACTGGTTTATTTTCAACATAATTTTGTACTAGAAACACTAGCTTCTGAAACTTACTGAGCATGTTCTCTTGGTATCCTGATTTTCATCCATTGTATCAAAATTGCAACATCAATGATAAAGCTTTTTAAAGAAAAAAAACAAAAACAAATCTATCAGACTGAGCCATCAAATGCTTTTCTCCCCATGGTCTCATCAGGTCATTGTCCATGTGGATGCTTATTGTTGCAGATTCTAAAAATGCAAATACACTTTTAGCCACCTGCTTTCACTGAATATTGCATCGTAAATGTTTTTCCCTATTGCAAATAGTTTTAAGTATCATCATGTTTTAGTGACTCCATGTGTTTTATGTAAATGTACCATAATTTACCCAGTTGTTGCCACCGTTTGTTGGAAGTTTCTGCAATATTAAATCAGTTCTTCATGGTGACCATCTTTTAACATGAAAATCTAGAATTTGATGTCCTTTTTTATTACAAATTGACCTGGGGCAGATTCTTTGCTTGTGAGCTCTCTGGAAGACGCAAAATAATTACAGTGACTACTTCCAGAAGAAAAATATGTGGAAGAACTCATAGACTGGCCAGATGACATGTAAGGGAAGGATGCGGGGCGGGGTGGTTATTCTTTTCCTTTCTTAGAGAACGAACAGCAAATAAATAAGGAATCCTGGGAGGAACAGGCAGGTGTTTTATTATTAAGGAAAGCAACAATTTCATAGTTGGTGTAAGAGGAAGAAAGCTCGTAAAGTAGGATCCTGGAGAAGCAGAGTCGAGAAGGTAGTGTTGTTTTCCCCTCCTGACAGTTCTCCTGGAAGCTTAGAGACGTTGAACCTGGAGAAGGGAGGTCTTGGCTAGAATAAAGTCTGGAAAGCCTCTGACACCAAGGCTCTGACAGCTTTTTCATGCACCGTGATCCAGGATTTTTCCATAAAGAGAAGCATGAAAGGGTAGAAGTGGGAATGATAGCATGAAAGTGACTCTGCCCACTTTTCTCCATCCACACCAGGGGTCTTACCCTACCTCCCTTGGCCTGGATACTGTGAGAGTGTCCTGGTGGTTGCGCCTTCTGCCTGCCCCACAGTCCGTACTGTACACTGCAGCCGCTGAGCCTTCTTTCCCACACGCTGTCTGCTCCCTTACCTCTCCAGCTTCATCCCCGCCTCCACACCCTGTCCTCCTGCCCACAGCCCCGCCACACACTGCCACCTCTTCAGTCACACCGTGTGTTTCTCACCTGGGGCTCACACATGTTTCTGTCTCTGCCTGAAACACTCCTTCTTTCCCCCAGCTAATCTCTAGTCATTGTTCAGGCCTCAGTTAAAGTGTTATTTCTCCATGTTAAATGACTGAAACCTGCCCCAGTCATCGAGTTAGCACTCTGATGACACATGAGAATCTTTCATCGAACTCTCGTCACTGTGTGACAGTTGCCCATTTCCCTTCTACCACCTCATCTGCCAGCTTCATCAGCTCAAGGACCTTGACCATTTTGGTACCACGTTATCTGGCATACTTCCTGGCACAGGATAAGAATCAATGTAATATGTCCTACATTATTAAAGCTATGAAATACAGTAATAGTACTTTGCCCTAATGTCTGAATTATGTTACTGAATATACTGTTGTTTCCTTGGTGAAATCTAGGTTACATTAATAGAAAACAAGGAATTATCATTAATTCGTGCTAAGAAGAGAAGTGACGAACTAGGTTTAAGCAACATTTGGTTCATTCAAGCAAATATGGAGTATTTTACGGGGATGTTTAATATTGGGGTAAGTAATCAAGCAATTTCAATTTCTTTAATTAACTAAATAAGAAAAATACACGCCTTAGACTAAGTAAAAGAGATACTTTTATGTTCTTCGTTAAACAGAGACATTATAACTTTTGTTTTCTACTCTCTATAAAGTATAGTGTATTAATGAATGCTGTTTCATTCCTATCACTTCATTGTTACCTGCTGGAGATAACACTCGCTCCTCTAGCAGACAAGAACCTTATTTTATTTATTCAGCATCCCTGATGCCTGAAACAATGTTTCACACGTAGCAAGTGCTTAAAAATAGTTACTAACTGAATGAATGAACAAATGAATGATTTCTAATGAAGATAACATCCCTTGGTTTATAGTACATTTTTAGAAGATAATGAGAGAAAAGAAAAAGAAAGAAGATAATTTAAAAAAATAGCTTGTTAGTAACCTGGAAACGCTAGAGTTGCCTTTCAGTAATGTTTTCTTTAGCTAGAATTTTATATCTACATGTATTTTTAGCTTCCAAGAGACAGAAAGTATATTGGTCATGTTTATAAAACCTTCAGATCAAATTCTTATTGTTTAATATTACTAAAAAGACCTAAGATATGTGCTTCTGCCAGGTCATCTAAACCCCAGATTGCATGCTCTGGTGCAATTTGAGTTTCATTAAGATGTTAGTGTTGCTGCTGGTCCTTGTATTTGTTTTAAATAATTTTTTTTTATTTTTATAGGACTATATACTCAAAATAGAAACATATAGAATAATATAAAGAATCACCGGTATTCCTACTACTGAGAGATAAATACTGTCAAAAACCTTTGGTCTTTATATTTTTATGCACACGTACAAATGTATACTTACACATGTTAGCCTTGTTGAGGCCATCCTACGTAGACTCGCCTTTAACTGAATATTGTCATAAAACTTTTCCCTAATCATTCTTCTGGTTTCTTTTTTTTCTTGTTGTAACGTAATCATTGCCATGATGGATGTCTTATGCATCCTTTAGGTCTTTTGGTACATTTACCAGCTCAGTCTGCAGGAAGGTTGTCCCCAGCTGTGTATGTTCACGTGACAGACATGATGGGCTTGTCCAGGTGACACTCTTGTCCATCTTCAGAAGCTCAGACCTTCTGTAGTACTTCTGATTTATGTTCTCTGAAGTTTATTTCTTAAATATCGACTTCTGCAAATTCGTGGGGTTGATTGTTATTTTTCTTACAGCCTAAAATGTATTCAGTTGTTTCCTCTGTAGACATGATCCAGGTTGGTTATCTCATGCCATGCCTCCATAGAGAAGTAGACTGTTAATCAGGTGACTGCTAATTAGGAAATTCAGGAGAAGGTAGACATCTGATCCAGCAAATTCAAATTAAGTACATACTTAGTACAGCTTAAATTTCACATAAACGTTGAGGTAAAGGTTAAAGTTCTCCCGTGAAACGAGTCATGAAGCCAGTGCCCATCTACCAGCGCTCCAGGCAGGAGGTATCAGGGAGCAGGATATTGCTGCCCACCCACCACCTCTCAAATCACAGAACTCCCGGCCTGTCAGCCACAGGCTTCTACCCTTCTGTGGCTTGGAGGTGCTAATGATTTCTGGCATATTCTTGTAACTTTCAAGGTCATAGTTCATGAACACCTACTAAAACTATGTATGTCTTTTTGGAAGTGGTATTTTCTCTGCATTTCATAATAATATATCCATAATAGTTTTTTTCTTTCATAATTACTGTTGTCAAGATATACAGAAAATGAGTTAAAATTATCTGGAGTATTAAACCAAAATTAGATTTATTCTCAAGAAAATAGTTTGCCTAGGAGGATAATTGGGATATTGTCACTAGATAAATCAAACTAAATGCATCAGTGGCTCTAATTCTTGTATTAAATAGGTTCCAGTGGAAATAGTGAATTTAGAGAGGAAATCAGAATAACCAGGTATTGGAAATGCATTAAAACTGCATTAATCCATGATTCTGTAGTATTTCACATAAGGCTTTGGTTGGCATTTACCTTTGCTTAGTAAATGTCGTTTTCTTTTACTGTTTTTTCTTTAGATCTGAAAATTAATGATGTAAACAAATTTTAAGGAGAGAATTTTAAAGTCTTAGGACCAGCCATCTTTAGGAACTTCAAACAAATAGATAAGAATTGAAATACTAGTTGTTTGTCTTATCTCCATTAATGCAACTGGTATCAGGTGAAAATGAATAGATTTGCTAACTTTATTAAACTAGTTTAATTTGAAACAATGAAAGAGAACAAATCTAAATAGTTTCAGATTTTTCAACGAGGTCTTCCAGTGCCTCCACCTGCTCTACCACTCCCGTATACCAGAGTCAATGACGTAAGACTGCATGTGTTCCAATAGTCATTCTGTAGTTTACAGTTGACATTGTGCTTATTTGAGAAATAATTTCTTTGGAAATAAATGCCTAATAAGCATATAAAAGCATTCAAAGTCTCTAGTAGGCAAATGCATTTTAACTTCAACAACGATATTCCATTTTCACTCTTAAAATTTACAGAGACTTTTAAAATATTATTACTCCTTGACTGCAAGGCTTCAGTGAGCTGGACCTAATCCTACAGGAGCTTTGAAATTTTTCTTTTACGTGGTAGTTGCAAGGATTTGTTAATAACATGAAGATTTAGTTATGATGGTAAACAAAGAAAATTGTATAAATGTAATGGTTAAGAGTATACTTGTCAAACTTGTGCTACAGTGAACCTGACCCCTTACCAGCTGTATGGCCTTGGGCATGAAGCTCACTCATACTCAGTTTCCCGTCTGTGGAACACCTGGCCCTGGGTGCTAATACAGTGAACTCGGCCGCTTACCAGCTGTATGGCGTTGGGCATGAAGCTCGCTCATGCTCGGTTTCCCGTCTGTAGCACACCTGGCCCTGGGTGCTGATACAGTGAACCTGGCCCCTTACCAGCTGTATGGCCTTGGCCATGAAGCTCACTCACGCTCAGTTTCCCATCTGTTGCACACCTGGCCATGGGTGCTGATACATTGTGTGTGAAGTGCTTGGCAGGTTGTCTGGCGCTTAGGAAGTGCTCCACAAGTTGGACCTCTCCTTACTCTGTTGCAATGTCATCTCAACCATGTAAAAACTGCATTAAAAAGGATGGGAGGTGGGGCTCGCCCCGTGGCCAAGTAGTTAGGTCTGCGTGCTCTGCTGCAGGCGGCCCAGTGTTTCGTTGGTTCGAATCCTGGGCGCGGACATGGCACTGCTCATCAAGCCACGCTGAGGCAGCGTCCCACATGCCACAACCAGAAGGACCCACAATGAAGAATATACAACTATGTATGGGGGTGCTTTGGGGAGAAAAAGGAAAAAAATAAAATCTTTAAAAAAAAAGGATGGGAGGAAATTATGCTACTATATGTTTTTTAAAGGTGGCTATCTCTGTATAACATGTAACAATATTTTTCTTTATTATTTTCAAATATTCCAAATTTAACATGTAGTTATTTTTATTTTCATAATAATATAAGCAATAAAGATAGATGAAATAAATGCAAGTATTTTATATTTTAAGATAGATACATAGCTTGTTTAGTCAAGAAGGGCTCCTAGTACCTAAGGATTACTACACGGTGTCGAAAAGAATTCTGAACATATATGATACACAGATCACATATATATATGATTTCTTTCAGAAGAAGTATTGGATTATTATAGAAGAAATACCTTCTGATTGATTTATTCTGATGTTGATTGTAATGACTACTAATGTCCTGAGGAAAATACAAAAGTCTTTTCAAAAGTAAAAAACATTAAGGAAAGTTTTTCCTTCCAGTTTGAATTAGATGCAGCTGCATGACCCTGAACTGAGTATGTTATGGATTGAATGTTTGTGTCTCGCTCCCCTGCAAAAACGCTTCCTATATTGAGTTCCTAACCCCTGATGTGGTGTCATTGAGAGGCGATGGCTGGTGAGGGTGGAGCTCTCTGAGTGGGATCCATACCCTGGTAAGGAGGGAGGAGAGAACCTGCTTCCCCTCTGCTCTCCAACATGAAGAGGCAGTAAGCAGGTGACCATGACAACCAAGAAGCGGCCTCACCAGACACCTGGCCTGCCAGCACCTTGACCTGGGGCTTCCCAACCCGAGAGATGGAGACACAAACGTTTGCTGTGTAAGCCCCCATGCTGTGGCAGTTTTCTATAGCAGCCCAAACTGAAACAGTAAAGGGTAACTTACAAAGATGACTCTAAAAGTGGACTTTTTAAGGCTATTTTTCTAAAGAGGTTTGTTATTGCCTTCTCATCTAGTGTAAGATCAATAATCCTCATTATTGTGAAAATTTATTTTGCAGAATTATACTTTCTTTTTTTAATTTTTTTTTTCCTTTTTCTCCCCAAAGCCCCCCAGTACATAGTTGTATATTCTTCGTTGTGGGTCCTTCTAGTTGTGGCATGTGGGACGCTGCCTCAGCGTGGTTTGATGAGCAGTGCCATGTCCGCGCCCAGGATTCGAACCAATGAAACACTGGGCCGCCTGCAGCAGAGCGCGCGAACTTAACCACTCAGCCACGGGGCCAGCCCCCAGAATTATACTTTTTTAAGACCTAATTTACAGTGCATATTAATACGTGTGCTTTCAAACAATAATACAAAAACCTTGTTATCAAACAATATTATGGAAAGGTCTTATGGAAACAATACTATGGAAAAACATACTTTGCATTAGAAACAAAAACTGTGTCAATGTTAAACAGCCTGCCCACCACCAATAACATAGAGTCATCTCAACCAAGTGATAAGGTATTGATTTCTAAAAGTATTGGTGCGTATTTTCTATTTGTCAATATATGTCAAAATCTCAGAGTAGTTTATTTTTGAGTTATCTGTATTTACTTTTTTATATTTTAGCCACAACAATGTTCATATGATTGTTTATGATTATCAGTGCTGAGTGCTTAATTACAAGCTCATTGCTAGTCATATATGTTAGTGTACAATTAGAGAAAGCTTGTGCAATTATAGAATGTAATTCAGTAACACTTGCAATGAGTAACTTATATAATCCTTGTTTTAAAAGCTACAGAACTTGAGAAATTATATACTCTGCAAACACAATTTTAAAATATCATTAAGACAAAATGGAGGACTTCCCAGATGAAGGAGGCAGACAGAGGTATTTCAACCCCCTTCTCCTTAAGAAAGATCAGAACCCAAATAACAAGGAGAACAAGAATCAGAAAAATCATTCTCCATCTCTGATGAAGTTGTGTTTAACATTCTGTAAATTGAACCCCAGTATGTGAAGGCAGAAAGCAGCAGGAAGAGTGGTAAATTACCGAGCAGAGAAGAGGGAGACCAAACTTAAATCAGGCTGAGGGTTGGCAAGACACTATCGGGAAGCAAGAAATCACTTTGCCACAGAATTCCAGGAAACATCAGGGACTCAGGACACCAGAAATCTTGGAGGCAGAGATAGGGGCTGAAATCTTGTTCAATTAAAAATATTATTGAGAGACCCAGATTCCCACCCCATCTTGTGTAGGCAAGTAACTATTTCTCCCCAACTCCTGCAAGAGACCGGAAGTTTATTCTATCAAGAACTTGTGCTAGAGATACTCCAGCTACAGGGATATGTGCACAGAGGAGGGCAGAGGTGATGTGCCATTCTGCAGGCAAGACTGAGTGAGAACCTGAGCAGTGGCTCTCTTCTGGGCCCCTTCACCCGTCTCCTCAAGCAAGGGGACTCAAAGATTCTCCTCTGCAGCATCAGCACTGTCCCCAGAGAAGAGAACTAAGATATTACAGCTGTAATTTAAAAAAAACGGGCCAACCCTGTGGCCAAGTGTTTAAGTTCACATACTCCCCTTCGGCACCCCCGGGTCCGCCAGTTTGGATCCTCGGTGCAGACCTACACACTGCTCATGAGGCCATGCTGTGGCGGCATCCCATGTGGAAGAACTAGAAGGACTTGCAACTAGGATATAAAACTATGTACAGGGGCTCTGGGGAGAGAAGAAGAAGAAAGGAGGAAGATTGGCAACAGATGTTAGCTCAGGGCCAATCTCCTCACCAAAAAGCATAAAAAAAAAAATAGCTGTTCACCTGAAAGCCCACCCCCTAATGAAGTCCGCCAGTCTGTGAGCTTTTCCTTCAGAGCATCTAGTCAGCTTTTTAGTGCTCTGCTCTCTGATGTCAACTGACAGCCAGGAAGCATCAGACATGGGAGACTCTCAACACGGAAGACAGAGGCACAGCAACACACATGGCAAAGCCCAAAGGTCTGCAAGCCTTTCCTTCAGAGCACCTAGTCAGCTTTAGTGCTCTGCTCTCTGATATGAACTGACAGCCAGGGAATATCAAACATGGGAAACTCTCAAAACAGAAGACAGAGGCAAAGCAACACACGTGGCAAAGGACCTTACACTGGGGGAGCTCAGAAAAGATTGCGTTAACGAAAGAGAGAAGAAATGAGCCATCAGAACAAGAAAACTTCTTGGGAATGAAAAACAGTTCACCAAAATAAAAAAACAAGTAGAAAATCTAAGAAAATGGTGGGAGGAAAATATCAAAGAACTAATATAAGAAAATGTGTCAATAATGAAGGAGGTATGTCTCTTGATTGAAAAAGCCCACTTGAAAAATGAGCTAAACCAAGGCACATTGTTGTGAAATTTCAGAACACCAAGGATGAAAAGAAGTTCCTTACAGTTTCCATAGAGGAAAAAAAAGGTCATATGTGAAAACTTTGTAATCAAAATGCCATCACACTTCTCAGTAGCCATGAGGAAGGCTAGAAGACAGTGAAGCAAAGCCTTTAGAATTCTAAAGGGAAATTTTCAATCTAAAATTCCATCAATCGTGTATGAAAGTAATGAAGATTTCAGTCTCAAGAAAATGTCTATCGGGGAACTACTGGAAGACGTGCTTCACTAAAAGAAGAGAGCAAATAGAGAGGAATGCGCGGGTCCAGCACGAGGGGGCAGGGAAAGTCTTGGGCCTGCAGCACACTTGGTGCAGCGTGAACGTGTCTCCACAGCGACAGTGATGAGAACACTGCGCCCGCACTTCACTGAAGATTCGAGGTGATAATGTTAATAGGATGAGAAAAAGGAAAGGGCTCTATAAATGTGAAAATAAATCCTCATCTCCCATACAGAAAATCAATAGATAATGTCTGGTATCTACAAATCAAGAGATCGCAATATATGCTTTTACTATATACCAAAACAGAGGTGGGTTTCAGGAGAGAACACCCACGAGTTGAAAAGCGTTAACGTTGGTCACCAGACTTCCTTTCAGGGATAGAGGAGTGTGTACGGAACAAGAGACTCTTTTTGTAATTACATGCCTTTTAGCATTATTTGAATTTTAAAGCCACTTACCTATATATATAATTGCACAAAAGTTTTTAAAGAAGGGGAACATGAGTACACAGTTGGGACAAACCTGCTTCTGTCTAAGATATCCAGGTCAGAGTCCTTCTTGGGGAGACAGGGGCTCAGAGCATAATTGGGCTGGGGCGAATGTAGAGTTCATTCAGTTCAACCCTCTCGTTTCACAGATGGAGACATTGAGGCTCCAAGAGGGGAAGAGGAAGGCAGCAAGCTACTGTGAGAGCTGGGACGAGGGTCCAGCAGTGACTTCTGTTCACGCCCCGTCTAACAGAGTGGATGGGGACATGGAGGAGAGTACAGTTCTGTGTCAGATTGAGTTGAAATCTTGGCTTCAGCAGTTGTGATCTCGTACCAGCCACTGAGCCTTTTAGTAAGATGGGGAATAACAACACCTGTGTGCATAGTTTGGGCTAGGAAAAGGCTAGTAAGTGTTAAATGAATCTCAAAAAACAAATTAGATTCACAAGTACATGTAGCACTAGCTTAGTTTTTTGGGTGTGACTAAAGCATAGGCTTATTGTATTTCAAAATACACCTTATATTAAAAATCAGCATATACTCTTTATCAAAATATATTCTCTTAGAGAAGAATCAACAGATTCTTTTTGTTCCCTAAGAATGAAAAGTTGTTGAATCAGTTTGTCTAGTCTGGTCTTGCCTTGTCTTGAGTCTGCCAATTCGAGACATTATGAGACTGAGG
This sequence comes from Equus przewalskii, assembly GCF_037783145.1. Classification (NCBI taxonomy): domain Eukaryota; kingdom Metazoa; phylum Chordata; class Mammalia; order Perissodactyla; family Equidae; genus Equus; species Equus przewalskii. Next base: position 118,949,182 of record NC_091832.1, on the reverse strand, counting down.
GAGGATTAGTTTCATTTATTTACCACCACATATGACAAAGATATGTGGATTGAGGTTTCTTGGGTGTTCAGTTTTATTTTGGTGACTATGTGATAGGATAAGTATTGTACGTAGAACTTTTATGATGTATGGATTAATCGAGGCAAGAAAATGTAGGAGAAAGGCCCTTAATTTATAGTCCACGAATTCTCCAGCATATTTCTGGACACATAATATTTACATTTACTTTGGAATATGCATTACCTTGGGCAGTGGATAAGTTTACAACTTCAGTTGTTATCTTTTATTAGATTCAGTGCATATACAGAGAAAGGGATAGATAAGACTCATTATTTGAGAACCACATTCTGAATTCTTTGGGTCAGTGAAACACTTGTTTGCTATGATGTCAGCTAAACACTGATTACATGTGTTTCCCCCAGAATGTTAGCCTTTGTTAGATTCTCATAGTTTATGTTTGATGCTCTTTCTGCAGTTATCAAATCTGTCCACTGTGTATTACATTAATAAATCTGTCTATCCTGTGTGTAATGTATTACAAACTCTCTGGGTCAGGTGCTTGAAATGTAATTAGAAATTAGATTTCATACAAGTTACTGTGGATAGCAGTGGTTTAAGAAAAATAACAAGTGGATGTAATTATCTTTGTCCCTTCCTTCCTTTGTCACTTCCTCTGTGTGTGACTAGCATGTATTCCATTCCTTTTTCTCATAAGTCAGTGGTGAACCTAATAGTGATATCTAAAAATTCTTCGTTAAAAAAACATGATCTCTAAGGTTCCTTCCAGTTCCAAAGAGGCTGGTTGGGGAGGCAGGGCATGATATGATGGAAAGATGTGTGAGCTTTGGAGTCAGACTTGGATTCAGAGTTCATCTGGAACACTTGTGGCTAGGTGACTTTGGACATGCTAGCGCAAATAGAGATAATAAGAGCTACTGAAAGTATTAAATTAAGAAAAAGAAATGTGATAAAATTTTTAACAATCTTTGTAAAGATTTTGACGTCTAGCAGATACTGAATACGTGCTAGTTCCCTGTGGTGGTGTAATTTCAGAAGATAGTAGGACCAAGGAGGTGAAGAAAATGAGAGGGAGTGTATTTGTAAAGAGTAGTTCTCTAGGATAGAGGCTCCAAACTGTCTGAGTTGGGGTCCTTAATTTGTTATATGACCTGGAACAACCTCTCTGGGCCTCAATTCCTCATCTTAAAATAGTACCTACTTAGATATTTGCACACCCACATTCACAATTGTCAAGAAGGGGAAACAACCCAAATGTCCATTAATGGGTGAATGGCTAAACAAAATGTGGTCCATCCATACAGTGGAATATTATTCAGCCTTAATAAGGTAGGAGGTCCTATCACATGCTACAACATGGATGAATCTTGAGGGTCTTCTGCTAAGTAAAACAAGCCAGTCACAAAAAGACAAGTACTGTGTGATTCCACTTATTTGAGGTATCAAAGGTAGTCACAGGCACAGAGACAGAAAGTACAGTGGTGGTTACCAGGGCCTGGGGTGGGGAGAAAAGGGGAGTTGTTCAGTGGGTGCAGAGTTTCCGTTTTGCAAAATGAAGAAGTTCTGGAGGTGGGCTTGGCAGCAAGCTGACTTAATGCTACTGAACGACACACTTGAAAGTGGGGGAGATGGAAAATCGGATGTTACATGTGTTTTGCCACCAGAATTCTGGGTGGACTCAACTGGTCTCTGTTGCAGGCATCATTAGGTGAAAATGAGGTGTCGGCTTGGCGTGGCTCTCACCTGGAGGGAGAGATCCACTTCCAAGGTCATTGAGGCTGTGTTAGCGTTCAGTTCACTGTGGCTGTGGGGCTGCGCTTCTTGCTCCCTTGCTGGCTCAGCTTCCAGAGGGACCCACGTTTCCCAGCCCACGGCCTCCTTCACCATGAAGGTAGCAGTGGTGGGTCACGTCCTCCTCATGCTCCAGACCTCTTTGACTTCTCCTCTGTCCCTTCTCCTCCCGCCTGAGAAAGTCCTCTACTTTTAAGGCCTCGAGTGATTAGATTGAGCCCACTATGAATCCAGAATAATGGTGCTATTCTCAGGTCCCTAACCTCAGTCACAGCTGCAGGAATCCTTTTCGCCATGCTGACAGGTTCCAGGGATTAGGACGTGGACGTCCTTAGGGGATCGTTGTGTGACCACACCCTCCCTGCCTCTTTTGTTCCTTGCAGTTTGTCTACGTCACCATGTCATTTCTCCTTCCGACTTTCCCAGACTGTGAATTTTGTTGATTGCACCCCCCAGTGTTGTTCCAGGTGTCACCATTTTCCCCATATTGCCCAGAAATTGGTAGTTAGATCAAGACTGTAGAGGCACACTCCCATCAGGCTCACTTTGGGGTAACTGCATCGTGGGGGTGGTGTGCTCCAGCAGCAGGCGCCATGTCTGGCCATCTCTCATGTGATGTTGGCTGCATTTGTGATCATTGCCTCAGCTCCCTTATTTCAATAGGGATTGCAAAATGATGGTATTCTTCTAATTGTATCATTCTGGCTTCATTTACTTTCCTCTGTCAACTGCTTGGTTATTCTGAGGGTCAGGTCACATAGGAAGGGCCGCATAAAACTTGGTTCTTGTCCTATATTTTCCAGTTTTCAAAGTGAGTTGATTTTCTACCAAAAGTGACCAGTTAGGTTTTTTCAATATGATTATTGACTCATCAGCTTACTCTTTGAAATACTTCAATCCATTGCAGTTATTATTCTTACTGATGCTCAGATAGTCCCATCTCTGTCAGGTGGGAACCTCTCCAGCTTGACTCCTGAGTCTTTCTGAGGCAGCTTCAGTAGTATTTGATGGCGTCCGTGCTTTCATTGTAACAAGATGTCCAGCTCATCTGTGCCTTTCCTGCCTCGAGTCTGGCATCAGCTGTTTCTCCATGGAGCTCTAACTCTTTTAAAGGAAAATGCTCTTTAGATTACCACAGTCTGGGTACTCGGGATGGTCGTCGCTACTGGGTCAGTCTTTGCTTCTAGGCTTTTCAGTGCTCTGAGCTAGGCAGTACTTTCTTTTTAACAAAATCATCATGGGTTCATCCTGATACTTCCAATTTAAATTTGGGACTATGGGATTTTAACTTATCCTCACTCATCTATCTCATCTCTCTCTCTCTTCTTTCTCCTATGCTAAAAAAAAATCTGTTTCCTGATGACAGTAGCGTATTTCTTGTTTTATCTCACAGTATGCCCATTAGAGCCCTAAAGACACAACCCCAACAATGATTACTGAAAATAGGTTGAGAATTTTTTGGCATTATGTTTCATTTAATAATATCTCCCATGGTCATGTGTAGAGAGAGTCCCCATTCCTTTTAAGAGCTGCAGAGTGCTCCCCTGTTTATTCCTCCGCTGTGTTTGTTTCCTCTGTCAGTGGCAAGTTGGCCTGTTTCCATTTGGTGGCTATTTCACATATTGCCTCATAAATCTTTTTATATTTTTGCCAATGTATCCCTTGAAGAAATTTTTAGAAGTGAGGTCACAAATCACGCATAATTTTGCTGGATATTGCTGAATTCCTCCTCCTCAGGGTCATGATGTTTCTGTTCCCACCAGCAACACATGACAGTGTCTGCGTCCCCACAGCCCAGCCCACAGACTGCCACCAAATGTTAGGATGTTTGCCACTCTAATAGGTGACAAGTAGTATCTTAATGGAGTTTAAATACTTATTTCTCTTATTTTGAGCAGTATTGAACAACTTGGTTTAAGGCTTATTTGCATAGTTTTGTTTGTGAATTGCCCAAATTTCTTGCCCATTTTACTATTAGATTATTGGGCTTTTTCTTTATTTTTAGGAGCTTGTTATATAATAGGGATATTAACCCTTTGTTTATGCTGTAGGTTGCAAATCAACCGTAGGGCTTATTGACCTCTGTGGAGGTGATGTAAGTGTGGAAGGAGGGGGGAATCCAGGAGGAGGGTTGAGAGCAGAGATCTTGCTCTCCTCTTCCCAATACACCTTTGTTTTTTCACATCCAGAAATTTCCAGAAAATCTCCTTCTCTTCACCCAGAAAGCCTCTCCCTTCCCTCAAGTTGAGGACCTGTCCCCAGAAAGGGCGGTTGCAACTCAATACAGCCTGCGGCTGTGCAGAACAAAATGAAGAAAAAGGGAGTGTTTTCTGACAAAATGTTTCATCTTTCAAGAGCCCCACATCTGATTTTCTTTCATAGCGTCCTATTTTGCTTTATTCAGCCTAATAATTTTCACAATTGTCTACTTTAGGTTGTAATACAGTATAGATATAATTAAGGAATTTGTTTTGAAAACATTTTAAAATCATTTTTAGAGCTATTTTTCTTTTCATGAATAATTGAAGCCCTTGTCATGACTCCAACTCATATCCTTCCTTTATAAATAAACCCATTGAAAGTAGTTCATGCATTTGTCATGTAATGTTAAGAACTGTTATTTTATAAATATGAAAAGGTGCTACATAAATATAATTTGATCAGTTTTCTACAACACTGATTACATTATATTCATGCAGCATTTGAAAATGTGTTGTCAAAGACATTTGTATTTAATCGTTGCAACAGTGTTGTGATATGTCAGTATTGTTCACCTGGTTTATAGCTGAGGAGGCTGAGGCCCAAAGAAGTTAAATTTTAAGTGGCCCCAGATCCCACAGCCAACTAGAGTTTTAGACCAGAAATTATGATTTCAGTCTCATGTTCTTGCCACGTGCTACAACTGGACTAAATTTATAAGCAACAAGAGCACTTGTTTAGACATATACATCTTAATTTTCCATATTTAACATCATGTCAGATTTTCCATTGAATTCCATTGCTTCGTTTGCACTGTTCCATTTGTAATCTTTCAACCTTGCTTAATTTTCTTAATTAATATAAATAGCTAACTAGTCCTTTGGTGCGTCCAAAAAAGAACCATTGAAACTATGTGGAATACTCTTCTGGTGACTTGAAATCTCCTGAGGATCAGTCCTCGCAGAAAGTGAAAAGAGAAAGGCGGCTAAGTGGTGCTGTCAGTTGAGAAAGAATGCGGTGCTGAGTGCCGGTTTTGTTTTGCAGGTAGCATTGCATGCTTGCGGAGTGGCAACGGACATGGTGATTGAGCACTGCATCAAAACCCGGGCTTCCTTCGTCACATGCCCTTGCTGTTACGGTTTCGTCCAGAACACCTCAAAATTTAGCTTTCCAAAAAGGTGAAATTTAGTCTTCTACCTAAGGTACCGGTATGGGGATTACATCAACACACAAAACTCGTTTAATGTGAAGTGGCAATGAGATCTCGGTTTTGAGCTCATTTCCTCTTTGCACAATGGCAAGTGTTGTTTATAACTTACATATGGAAGAGAGGATCTCCTCTATGTCTGCCCTGAATGTTTCCCCTGGATCCAGCTCTTGCTTGAAACTTAGAAGCAAGTCTATCTAGGAGTCATCTGACAACCTCAGCCCTTCTCTGTGGACTTCTAAATGGAAGTCCTCACCTCCGAAAGGCAGGAGGTGTAGGGGTTAGAGCTTAGGGCCTGGACGTATCCCGCCTGGGGGCCAACGTTGGCTTCTCCTTCTTTTATAAGTTATTTCACCTCAGGCAATCTACTTAAACTCTTTCTGCCAACATGTTCTAATCTACAAAACGGGGATAATAATAGCAACTGCCTCTAGGTTTTCGTGAGAAGTGAGTGATGTGTGTAAAGGACTCAACAACTGTGAGCTGTTGCTAGTTACAGTAGGAGCACTGGTGTTTTTAACCTCTGCCCGTGGGTGGTGGTGTTTAATCTGAGCTCCCGAGCAAGAGGGAGACCTCCTTCTCACCCTTAGCTCGCCTGCTGGAGGGCGTCTCCCGGCCTGGGTGATGCTTCGCTCTGGTTCCTAGTTGTTGACACTCATGCTGATCACTGTAATCTTAGGAAATTTCTATTAGAATTTATGCTTAAAAGCTCCTAGCTAATTTAAAATAAAGTGCAAATAATAGCCTTCTTATTCTTTGTCTTTCATTGTTTTGTTCTTTACTACAATTTGCAACTAGTTGAGAGAAAACCAAAGGAACTATGGAAAAGCAAAAAATAAAATGTAATCTGAGGCTTAGTCAATAGTTGAAATTTCATTTTATTCCAAATTCACACGGATAAAATGTATATTTTACAACCCATCGAGAAATCTGTAAGTCTAGCACTATAAAGATTCTTAAGAATGCTAATGTGAGTTCAACTGCAGTCTCACATAACTGATTTTAAAGTCTCAGTTTAATGTCAGTCAGCTTTCTTACATCTCTGTAGATTACTGGCGTATGCCCCCTTTGTCATTGGAGGACCACTCCTGGTCACCATCCCCTGCCCAAATCACCCCAGGGCCAGGTGCCAGGCAACTCGGGCAGCCCTTGTACCCCAGAGCCCGCTGACATTTAAACTGACCAGTCCTGAGCTTGCTCTCCTTGCCTTGCCTTACCTTCCCACGGAACCTATCATAAAGGCTCCTACCCGCATCCCCCACTCCCTCGGCCTTCTGACCACTGGTGCTTCCCCACACGCCCCTGTGTGGTGGGGCACACCCCATCTTGGGAGCTGTGAGGGACAAGCCATCTTTTCAACGGCAGCCGTCTCCTGACCTCTTGGCCTCACTACACCTGCAAAACAATAAACCCTGCGTCTTAAAGTGCCTGAGTCTGTGTGCCCAAGCCAGGAAGAAAAAATAATGCTGTGCTTCTCTAATAGTGTGAACAAGATTTGAAAGAAATTCTTGAAAACTAATGACGTACTGGCAGTATGCTTTTGTCTTTTTATAAAGACGTTTCAAACTGGCACAGTTTCTAGTTCAGAATAACGTTATATGCTCTTTAGATAAAATACATATCTTTTACAATTTAGTTTCTTCAAGACTATTTCTGCCCTTAATCTTTAATATTTAAAATGATGACTAATTCCTTTTTCTTTTCTATTTCAGTGAGCAGTTCAAGAAAACTTTGTCATATAAGGTAACCTTAAAAAGATCTAGATGTCTTCCTACTAGACTTTTTCCAATGGAGTATATAACTGATAGTTAATAATTGAATCACTCATGAACATCTATTATGGATTTTTTTTGCCAAATAAATATTAATCTTCAAGTGGTTGACAGGATTTGAGAAGGGTCTGAGATCCACCCTATTGCAAGTGACAGCCTGCCACAGTTCCATGGATGCCTGCAGAAGATGAATGGCCCCTGAGTCAGAGACAAAGACAGCTGCTGGCACAGGAGGAGTAGCCAGACCATCATTTTGGCACTGACTCCCTGAGGCCTGGTTCCCAGAGGCAGCACAAAAGGGCAGGTGACGCTACATACACTGTGAGTGGCATTGCAGGAGAGGGGACCTGAGCTCAGGAAACCCAGATGTTTAGATTTCGTCTTTAAGTACGCGCGCCTGCCCTTGCTCCAGAGGGAGACTGCATGTAGCTTCCAAGGCCGTTGACTCTGCAAACGCCTTTGAAAAGGTCATCGGAACAGAGGTGACTTTTTCTGTCAAAGGAAGGTAGTACGCATTTTAGGCTGTGCTGGCAGCTTACAAATCCCGCACGTCTTCTACACTGTCCTTGTCGTTGTTGTTGGTTTTCAAGCCTTCAAAAACGTAAAAAACTTTCTTAACTTTCGAGCCATACTAACACAGACCAGAGGCTGGATTTGGCCTGCGGGCCATAGTTTGCCAACCCCTAGTCTGGAACAAGGGCAGTGCCTCTGTTCGCAAGACTCAAAGAAACACGAGACCTGCAGAGAATCGTCTCCCAACAGGAGTCAGAACTTGCACAGCGTTCGTCACCAACCTGAGCAGGGCGGTTTCCAGCTTTCTGCACATCGCTGCTAACCCACTGATCGGTAACGTGACACAGTGCAGTCTAAGAGATGGTCCTCTTTGAGAGAAAGGCACAGGCAGTGCCATTAAAGCTGATAAATTAGTTTGGATTCTCAGTGCAGTTCATTCCACACAGGCTCTCTAAAAATGGAGTCTCGTTCTATACACCAGCCCCAGCTTCTGGGAGTTTTACCGTCTTTTCCTTCCAACATGAAATAGTGAGGGACAGTGGCCTAGAAATGTCCATTTCTGCCACCTTGGCACCTCTGTCCCCTTTACCTCTCCTTTATAACTGTTACACGCCCACCTCCAGTTGTCTCCCACCCTCACCTGTCCTCACCCTTCCAAGCGCAGACGCCCATGGAGAGGAGAGAAACCTCAGTGTTCATGCTTCATCCAGAGCCGTTCTCATCTTTGCCTGCTGGATTTAAAGTTTTCATATCCTAGGGAACTATAAAGTTTTTGGGGAAACATTAGGACCCCAGGAACTTTATTTTCATACGATTCAAAATACCTCACCTTTCTCTCACAAGGCCCTGCCAATAAAGTAGAAAATGAATTGAAAAATAAGCAAAAACAAAAACTAGACCCTTGTTTTTAACCCCGCCTTGAGTGATGCTGGATAAAGCAAACTCTCAGAACAAGGAAACGCCGTGAGGAGGGAGGGTGCCGCAGCCTCACTGGCTGGGGAAGAATGCAAAATTTTAGAGTCAGAAGAGGCGGCTCTTCCAGAGAGCAGGAACCCCCGGCACCCCAGTTCATCCTTGCCTCCTCTTCCTTCCACGGCCACCAGCCCTTTCAAGAGTCTCAGGTGTGAACGCTCTGTGGAGAAGTCTTATTTAACCTCTTGGGGATGGTTAAGGATGGTGTCTCATATTCCTTAACCACGGCGGGGGCCTGGCAGGCAGGACCTCATGGACTCAGTGCCCAAATATCTGGAGGGTCTTTGGAAGCATTTTTCTACACAGTTCAATCCAGCAGCAGACCTTTCCTGAGTACCCACTATGTGCCCTCCCCTTTCAGAACTTAACTCCTACTGGGTGGACACCCACACGAGTGATAGCAATGGATAGGGTGAGACCTAGCAGACAGAGGAATGACCCTGGCCTGAGGTCGTGCTTCCTGACATGGCCTTACTTAAAGTGACTCTTAATGTTCAAACACCCTGAGGACGAAGGGCATGCTGCTGCTTCCCTTTTCTTCAAATTATATAGTTCTAAATTCTTCTTCTGCCCCTTTGTGGATGCCAGTTCACAGAGCTTAATAAAAGCTATTCATTTGCACTAGTTTATTAGTATCCTCCCCATTGCCACTAAATTTTATAGTGAGCCTCAAAGTGCTTTTTCTAAAACGCATAAAAGTTGAGACAATGGTAACCCTTCAAAAAGAACCAGCCTCACACAATCACTTCAATTACTTCAGTTACCTTATTAACAAATAGAGGCTCAAATTGAGTGTACAGAAGACAAGGGACAAGTGGGGAGTCTGAATTCAGCCCCTTTGCTAAGCTGACAGGTGAGATGGTGCGCTCGCTGGAGACCGCAGCTGTCGGGGTGAACAGCTGGCCCGGGGGCCTTGCAGGCACCCCCGCTTCACCCCACCATCAATCGAGAGTGCCAGGCAGACCCATCAGCTCTGTCCCTTTAAAGCCTATGCTTCTTTCATTAATTCAGTCTTTCCTAAAATTGTTAAGCAGAAGCAATAACCTTCCCCCGATTCTCTCAGGTCCTCTTTATGGTTTGTCTTAAAGCAGAAATAGGTACATCTCTTGCATCCTTTTGGAGTGAGGGCAGAGGGAGAGAGCCAGCTCCTTTCTAAAGGGGCTGAGCGAAGTGAGAGTCAGGACCAGCAAAGGAGCCGCCAGCACTGTGCTGCGTTCCTAGAGAGCAGACGCCACAGACTGATGTCCTACAGCCCTTCCCTTTGCTCCAGTAGTGGGAGGAAAGCCACTGAGAATGTCTTCTTGGAGCCATGTTCCTGAGATCCAAGTTTTATTAAAGGAAAAATATAAGTGAATTTTAGGCCTTTTACTTTAACATATTATAATCACAAATCATAGCCACATTTCTGCTAAAAGCAACTGGTTCATGGCCATGAGGGTCCACCATGCATCTGCTCTTAAGAACTGCAGCTGACAAGCAGTCCGCTTGAAGGGAAAAATGTTCCTGAGAACCATTGCCTGGAAGTCTGCTGCTTCCAGAAGTACTATTTGTGCAGCACTTTGTTCAATAAAACAATGTAGAACTCCAGAAAAATGAAGTCGTTTGTGTTACTTTTACAATTTTGAAGCAGAAGATTAAATAAACCCACATTCTATTGCTTTTTCTTTTAGGAACACATGATTCTGTGCAGATTTGCAGATCAAACAGCTGTCCAGCTTCCACCCCAACGAAGGCTCATAGGTATGTGTTTTCCCGGAGCAGCTGTTGATCAGATCACATACAGGGTGCCTAGGAATGATGGCACCGACTCTGTGTGGGAAAAACTGCTCCGCTTGTCAACAGGAAAGTGAAGCTTGTTCTTCCCAGAAAACTTAATCCATAGTGAAAAGTGCTTTGTAACTGTAACATTTTATTCGATTCTCATGTTAGTACTTTTAAATACATTTTCAGTGATTGTACGTTGAGTAGAATTATGTTAAATCTCTTTCTTACTGTTGTAAACAAACTGAAGGATCTATCAAAAAACCGTGGAAAAAAAGTAATAAAGATGGAAAAATCAACTACGCATGCCAAAATTGATGCATTAAAAAATTGATAAGGATGATAATATTTTCTTTCTCGGAAAAAAATATAGTTGTATATTATTAATCATAGACCAATTTATTTGACATTTGTAATATTAAACATTACCTAAATTAGAAGGCCTACAACAGCATTTCAAGGTAAAGTAATGAATTTATCCAAGACTTTGCTTTGGAAAAGGAAATCACATTTAGAAGGATAATAGCAGCTAATGGCTATTGCACATTTAAGCACTGAGCTAAATGCCCTCCACCTATTCTCTCAGTAAATTCTCATAAAATACATATGGGCATGTGCTATTATTGACATTTTCCACGTGAGAGAATTGGGACAAAAGCTTGCCCAGGATCCTTCAGCTGGTGGGTGCTGGAGCTGCACTATGAACCCAAGTTATTTGATCTCAGATGTGAAGCACTGATCTGCTTTTGCGATGCCCTCCATGATGAAGTCACATCACTGGGAGGTTAGGTTCCAAATTAGGGCTTAAGATGATTGAGTGGAGTCAAAACTAATCTTTAAAATTATTTAGGAAAGCCACACATTGAGACCACCATGGTGTACTGGATCAGATTGCTGTTTCTTGGGCAGGACAGCAGATGTAGTAAATAGCTTGCACTCAGGGACCATGTTGCATGAGAAATAGTTATCTTTTAACTCTAAAATCAAAGTCGGCATCACAGGATACCCACAGTTGGAGAGGCATTTGAGACCTGAGGCTGAAGGCACAAGTGATTTCCTTCCCTTTTCACACTCTGGGGCATGAAAAAGCTTGCTCTTTCCTGCATGCAACCTCTCTCTCTTTCCCTCTTCCTCCTCCTGTTCCAGTTCCCAACTTGGAGTTAGTCAAATGTACGTTGGAATGTACAGTGAATGTATATTAAGGCATAAGCTACATTTGGTTATCAAATTACGTTTGCTATAACTCCATTAGACGCAGTGAAGACATAATTGGGGTGGTGGATGGCGTGCACATGGTTGATGTTTTGGGCATCAAACCAGAAGGGAGTGGCTGGACGGGAAGCAGCCAGAGTTGAGGAGGAGGAGCAGCATTTGGCATGGTCACTTCAGGAAGAGAGGGAAGGTCAGTTCAAAGTCACAGACCCCATCACATGTCTGCATCTGTACGTGCACAGGGCACTTTTGTCTGTGAACATTTAGGGAGCTTCCAAGCCCCAAAACGTGGACTGCCAACAACTGAATTTCAGTTATAAAGACACTTCTTCAACATGTAAAAACATGAGATTCTTCTGTATCATGGAAAAGGGAAACTTGACTGGGATCAACGCCAAGAGCAAATGAGCTGCAGTGTACATCCGGGTGGTGCTGATGAATGTAGAGCATCCTGTTCTGACAGAGAATGTTTCATTTAAATTGAAAAGTAGACGGGGGGATTTACAGATGTTTTAAAGGAAGAACAACATTTTAAGGAAAAAAAAGAATGTCAGCCATAGGGCTGTTGATGAAGAGGGGTGATTTAGCCTACATGGGATTCTAGACGTCTCTTTTTATGTCATTTCTAACACATTTTATCCTTTTTGTCATGAGACCTTTTAAGGAAAATGTATAAAATATTTTAAATCTGAATTTCCTTGCCAGTTCTTACCGACTGGTTTCACCTTCCACTGGTTTTCTGTGAGGACTATGCTGTCTTCACTTCTGAAGCTGTGTTAGTTTAGCAGTTTCTGCTGTCATTCAAGTAAATAATTTAAAAATAATGTTTCGGCATTATTATAATTACTGAGGAAAGTATGGAATGAATGAAGTTCTGCATAGTCAGTAACCTTTTTCCAAGAGGATGAAGAGGTCCATATATTGAATTTAAAGAAATTGAAAGTGTAAAGGTAACCCATAGCTTTGACTATATTCAACCCCAAATCATTTTTTCCCCGAGCTGCTGCTGAAACAGAAGTTTGTGTTCGCCAAAGGAACACAAATTACCTGCCCTGCTTGCCAGTCAGGCTTCCTCTTTTGTTTTCCAAAGATCACAAAGACAATTGAAAACCGGTATTTCATAGGGGTGCAGCAGCTCTGAAAATTCAAATTATGTTACACTCAACATACACATCTGCTTGAAATGATCAGCACACAATTGAGGATTTTCTCAAATATTTTCCATTCCTCATTTCTTTAATGTCCTGAAAACTCCAGTGCAGATGTAACGCCTCTCTCAGGTGTCCCCTTGTTTGCGTGTTATTTGAGATATTCCTCAAGACAGACTGTTTTTACCATATTATAGATAATGTTTCATTTTCATAGGGCATGAAAAGAAAAGGTCTTTAAATGGATTTTTAACCAAAGTGGAAAATAGAAAATGTAGTGTTTATTCGAGATTTATTTATAAATACATTTAAAAGGTTAATGTTCTTTAAATTAGTAGTAGAAACATATCTGTGAAATGTCACCTATCTGTAGTCCTCTTCTCTGCTCACTGATCCAGAATTAAACAGAGAGTGGACAGGCCTTGGGGCAGACAGCGTTCTGCGCGTCCTCGCCCCCGCCAATGAACCACCGGTCCCCCTCCTGTGTTTCAGGAAAGCAGTGCATGTGCCTGGTGGACCTGGATCGAGCGAGAGCTGCAGAGGAGCGTGGCTACTCCGTTCAGGTGATATCCATGGAGCCGGAGAGCTGCTCTCCCAAAAACAACATGATTGTGGGGGTCCCCATTTAGAAGCGGTCGCGTGTGGTGTCCTGCCGCCGACGTGGTGATGAAAGCCCCGCGGCATCAGGAGGCTCTTGGCGGAGCGAGGAAACAGCACTCGCCGTCTTGAACCTGTTGGCGCGGGAAGGAAAGCCGCGGGGAGATCTCGGAAGAGAGGCTGCCTGCACAGCGTCACGGATGCTCTTAGAGTGCGCGATGAAAGGGCCGCTGGGTGTGCAGAGTCCCCGGAGTCGCAGCCGCCTGCGGAGTAACGCTCACAGTGGAGCTCCGTCACTGGGGTAACAGCTTCTCTGATCGGGCCAGTGTGGCGTCCCGTTCAAAACAGTGTGCCTGCAACCTCTGTGATCATTAGATACCCAAATGGAGACAAAGCTAGACTCAGTGGGGTTGTTTGTTTTTTATACTTTTAACAATTGTACTTTTTCTGTAGTTTTTTTAAAAATCTAGTCAGGTAATTACAGGATAGTTAAATTTTTCAGCTGGGGTGAGATGGACTTGCATATCATTCCTTACACTCCTTTTAAATGTATTTCCCATGGATTACCAAATGAGATCACTGCTGGTTCAAACATTTTATATTGAAGACATTATAAAATAATTGAAGTAAATTTCCCGTTATGGGAACATGTAATTTGGACATAAATTCTAACTAATCAGTAAATACATTGATTAATTAACCTAAGCATATAAATAATGATGGAGGATCCATTATTTTCAAGACCTTGGCGTAGATTCTTCTAAGGATACAAAAATGAATTGCAAGAGACACAGTGCCTTGCCTGTGGAGGTGAATCATCTAGAAGAGAAAGATTAATGAATGAGTTAAGTTCTTTATATCATAATAGAAGGTGTGGTCACAGAATTTGTTGTTCAGACATCAGTCTTTTTTTTTTTATTTTGGTAAATCTTACGAGTACCCATTGGATGTGGGAGGAGCACAGGATTTGGAACCTGATTTGAATGCTCCTCCCTGCCGACGTTCGCCGGCTCCCACCAGCCAGTGTTTAAAGATGGAGGGCGTGTCCCTTCTCACATGCTGCTAAGTGTTTAACTTTTACATGTCCTAGGCCATTCCACTTGAGATAAGATGTGTTTCATCGATTTTGATGTTTTCAACCCCTATCTGACACTTGTCATGAGGATAAAGGTCTTTAATAAATAACTCTTTCATCACTGTGGATTAAATTACAGGAATAACTTAGGGAGGGTAGGGGGGTTAAGTAAAGAATGAACCCCCAGCCCTGAGTGTTTTAGTCATCTGCACCTATAAACACACCGTGCTCCTCTTTCCTGGTTCTTTTTGGTCTAATTGAGGTATGAGTTATAGACAGTAAAATAACAGATTTTAAGTGTTCAGTTTGAGAAGTTTTGCTAACTGTTTACACCCATGCAACCACCACCAGGAATAAGAAATAGAATATTTCCATCAGGCTGTCCCTTTCTGTCCAGTCTCCCCCATCCCAAAGGCAACCACTCTCTGATTTCTATCACCCTACATTGCTTTGCCTATTTTTTTCCTTCATATAAATGACATCATTTAGTATGTAGCCTTTGTGTCTGGCATCTTTTGTTCAACGTAGTATTTTTTAAGAAATATCCACATTGTTATGTGTATCAATAGTTTCTTCTTATTCCTAAGAAGTATTCCATTATATAAATAGATCAGAAGGTGTTTATCCCTTCTCCTGTTGGTATGTATTTGGGTTGTTTCCACTTTGAGGATATTACAAATAAGGCCTATGAATATGCTTGTACAAGTCTTTTTGTAGACACGTGTGTTCATTTCTCTTAGATAAATACCTAGTAGTAGAATTGCTGGGTCATTGGCTAAATGAATGTCAGTTGCCAAACAATTTTCCAAAGTGGTTGTACCATTTAATATTCCCACCAGCAACGTGTGAAAGTTCCACTTCTCCACACCCTCGCTATTTGATATTGTCAGTTGATATTTTTATTTTAACCATTCTGGTGGATGTGAAATGGCATCTCATTGTGGTTTTAATTTTTATTTCTCTGATGACTATTGACGTTAAGTATGATTTATAAAGTGTCTTTTCAAGTCTTTTGTGCATTTTTAAAATTAGGTCATTTGGACTTTTTATTATTGATTTATAAGAGTTCTTTGTATATTCTGGATATGAGCCCTTTGTCAGATATATAGAGAGAGAATCTTTTTCACAGTCTGTGGCTTACCTACTCATTTTCATAATGAATGTCTTAATTTTCACAAAGGCTAATTTGTCTTTTCTTTCTTTTATGGTTAATATTTTCTGTGTCCTCTCTAATAAAGCCTTACCTACCCTAAGGTTATGAAGATTCTTTCCATGTTTTCTTATAGAAACTTACAGTTCTAGCTTTTTACGTTTAGGTCTGCAATCCACCTGAAATCCATATTCACAAATAGGGCTAAGTAGGTTTTGAGAATATACAGTCATTTGGGCACCATTTATTTAAAAACCTTTCTTCTCATTGAATTGACTTGGCACCTCAGCTGAAAATCACTTGATGCATATGGATGAGTCTATTTCTGAATTCTCTGGTTTATTCCATTAATGTATTTGTTTAGTTACTGTTGCTTTTATAGTAAGTCTTGAAATTAGGTAGTTTGTCTTCCAATTTCATTTTTCATTTTCCAGTTTGTTTTGACTCTGCTAGATCCATTGTATTTCCCTATAAATTTTTTAATTGGATTATCAATTTCTTTAAAAAAAAAAAAAAAAGCCTGCTGGGATTTTTGGTAAAGCTTGGAATCTTTACATCAATTTGGAGAAAATGAACATATAAACAATGTTGAGTCTTAAAATCCATGAACATAATATTCTCAGCTATTTAGGTCTTCTCTAATTACTCTCAGCAATATCTTGTAATTTTCAGTGTAGAGGTTTTATTTGTTATTATTTGATAGTTCTGATGCCATTACCTTGAGCTTTTTACATGCTGTTCGCACTGCTCAGAGTAGCCTCCTCTTACTCCACCTGCTCACCAGTCTCGTTATCCCCTCTGTTCTTAGACCTGCCTCCTGAGGGAGTCTTCTCACCCCTCCTGGGTGACGCAAAGTACTCCACCCGAAAAAGCCGCATGACAAGTAGGGAGAATAAAAAAGAAAGTGACCCCACTGTTCGCCCATCCTGTTCTCAGGCATGGAGCTCTCCAGCTGTGTTGGCGGTGGCTGGTCATAGATTGGGTGTTAATGATCACTCTTGGACCATGATTTTTCTGAGTGAATCGAAGGTTCATTCCCAACCAGGGCAGCTACAGGGTTTGGATGCAGCCAGCAGGAAGAGTGCTGCAATGACAGCAATCCCAGCAAGTGACCTGGTCTCACCCATACTCTTGTCTGTCAAAAGCAAAGCAGCTGCTCGCTGATCTGCCTTCCAAGGCGGTGATGTTAGAAACCAGAGCTCATCTGTCACTGGCTTCAAGCCTGGCTCGGAGAAGCAGGGATATAATCACTGAAGACTAGACAACTTGATCTTATTGAGGGAGACAAATGTCAGTCATATTCGAAGTCAAAACGTTTTCAGAGCATGCATGCAAAAGAACAGGTGAGGAACAGTAATTAAACATTTCGTCCCATTCTCAAGATTTTGGCCACAGGTGTTATCCACTCCATCGTTCAAGAAAACTGCCATTAATAGGACTTCCACATACTGACACTTGTTTTTCTATTGACTTTCATAATAAAATTAGAGATATGTTCCTGTGGAAGTGATAAAATGAAATCACAGTAAAGAAAGCAATATATTTCTTTAAATTACAATTTTTAAAAAACAGTCTCTCAGTGCAAAGTAGTTAGGCGTTGTTGAACAGATTTTTTTAATTATTCCAGAAATACATGTGTATTGAAGAAAAACTAGAAGACGTGTCTGAACAAGAAAATTTTAAAATCGCTTTTAACGCTTTTTTCATACTTCCTGGACTGTTCACACACACACACACACACACACACACACACACGGGTTTATCTAACAAACACTAATACAGTGTTTGATATTTGCTAGGCACTAGTCTAAGCCCTGTAACTCATTCAGTCTTTTTTACATCCTTTAATTCTCATAATGACCCTGGGATATACTGTAGTAACTCAATCTCTGTCTTGAAGTTCTGCACAAGGAAGTGTATTTCTCGCTCTTGCTACATATCCATCCAGTTAGCCGCGACTCTCCTCCACCTCTCTTCAGCCTGACCAAGCAGCCTCTCAGGAACCTAGCTGGTCTCAGGGCAAAGGAAAAAGCATGGCAAACCGTCAGCCAGCCACCAGGACTGCTCAGCTGTGGTCTACTGCACTCCGTCAGTTTGCTGACTAAGGCGAACAGCAGAGCCCTCCTGAGTTCACCAGGGTGGGGTGTAGAGCCTTGGCGGAGGGTGCAGGTACCACAAACAGTGATATGAGGCAGCACCAGCAATGTCGCTGAAGGAGGAAGAGAAGAGAAAGGAAAGGAAGGGAAGGAAGAAGAGATAGAAAGAAGCAGCCGTTGCATCTTCCAGTTTAGAAACAGATTTTGAATATAGGGCATTTTACTGGTCCTACACCATCAAAGAGAAGACGTGTGCCACAAGCACTTCCTGTCATTGCTCTGTGGACTTTTCACACTTACTTTCGGAAAGGAATTTTCCAGAAAAACACTCAAAGGAGTGGTTTTTTATTATTATAGAAAGGTGGAGAAGCTTCAAATTTGCAAATTCTACCTCATATATTAAAGTGCTCAATCCATAATGCCAAATCTCCCTTCAGGAAGGCACGGGTTGACGCTCCTAGGAATGTATGATTCTGACGTCCCAGCATCCTCACCAATGCAGGCATTATCAGAGCTTTGTTTTAATCTTGGTCAGTTTGATGAACAAAAATGCTATTTTGCTTTTATATTCATTCATGAAATTATTCCTATGATTGCATACTTTTCCTATGTTTATGGGCCATTGATATTCTGTGAGTTGCCTCTTTATCAATTTATTCATCTGATCAACACATCTACTGAGCTCTTGCTTTGAGGCCAAGTATTGTGTTCATACTTCTTGCTCATTTTTCATCTGGTACTTTCGTCTTATGTACAGATTTGTAAAGGTTTATGTGTGGATTGAAGACTTTTTGTCAGATTAACATTTTTTTAAGTTGGCCTTTGTGAAGGAAGGTGGTGTTTTTGTTATTGTTTTGCGTTTGTAAAGTTTAAAATATACATTTGGTCACATAAGTCACTCTTTTCCTTGTGTTGCCGCTTAGGTTTTTCCCACTCAGTGATAAGAAACTATTCACCTGTATTTTTGTTATTCTAATTCTTTAACAGTTTTAGTTTTTACACGTCAGTGTTTAACCAGCTGGAATTCCTTTCGGCAGGGGGTGGTTTGAGGCAGAAGTCTAACATTTCTTTTCACATAATTTGTTACTTTTCACCATACCATTATAAAAACCCAACTTTTCCATGGATTTGATATGCTTTTAGGACTTTCTTCACTTTTATTCTTTCCTATTGAATACTTGTACCAGAATCACACTCATTTATTGCAGCTTTATGACACATTTTGACGCCTGGCAGCGTCAGTTCCATGTTTGGGAATCATGCGAAGGGTGTGTGACCTGAGACATGGAGAATGTGCAGCCCTCTCCTGAGACTGTCTCCTGCCGCTGGAGGGACCATAGTTTCAATCAGGTCCTCAAAAGGACCCTTGACCCCAAATAACACTATTACTGATCCAAAGGAAGCGAAAATGTAGCAGAAGGCAAAGTTCTGCACTAGAGAATTAGCCCACTATCAGGCTCTTTTTCACCATTTCCCGTAAAAGAATCATCATTTGCTTTCACAGGACTCTGTCACCGCACTCCGAAGAGCCAGGTTTCATTCCTTTGCGTGTCGGTTTGCTTTTAGGTCTGGTTTATCTGATCCGAGTAACAACAGCTTACCGTCAGGCAAAAAAACACAGTTCAGCAGCAAGCAGAGGAGCATAGTCCTGGCTGGCTGATGCAGGGTCCTGGGAATGTCCGCAGCGTGTCAGACCCTGGTGAGCTCCGACCTCCACTGCTCTCGCTCCCACAGCGGCCTGTGCAGGACGCCTCGTCCCCAGGAGACCGGCCCCCAGCGCCTTCACCCCCCGGTGCCCTGCAGCGCTTAATCCAGTGTGGCGCATCACAGGAGCTAGTGAGCATTGACAGAATGAATAACACGTTTTAACGCTTCCATCTGGGGTGAAAATACAGATGAAGGGGCTGCCCCCCGGCCCAGTGATTAAAGTTCTGTGCACTCTGCTTCAGGTGGCCCAGGTTCACGGGTTCAGACCCTGGGTGCAGGCCTACTCCACTCATCAGCCATGCTGTGGAGGCATCCCGCATTCAAAGTGGAGGAGGACTGGCATGGATGTTAGCTCAGAGCTAATCTTGCTCACCCAAAAAAAATGAGGCAGCCTGGTGGTGTAGTGGTTAGGTTCACTCACTCTGCTTGGGCAGCCTGGGGTTCATGGGTTCAGATCCCAGGTATGGACCTACACATGGTTCATCAAGCCATGCTGTGGCAGCGTCCCACATGCAAAAAAAGAGGAAGATTGGCATAGATGTTAGCTTAGGGACAAGCTTCCTCAAGCAAAAAAAATATATATATATAGATGAGGCTTCCTTTCCCTCTGGAGACACATATCCATGCATCAGCATGTGGGGTTTCTGTATTGGTTTGTGTTGTTTTTATGTAATGTTTTTAAAATATATTTAGCAAATCCAATGCTAGAGAAGATTAAGAAGTGACAGTTACTGCCTGTCATCTGAATAGCTTGTATGGAGAAGATCCTGGTAAATTATTTGCCTTGTCCATGGAGGAGAAGGCAAAGCGAGTCTGCTCGAGCTCGCACAAGGAACGCCAGTCTGATGTTTACCGTTAGGAGCCTACCCCAGCACAGAGCACTGCTTGCGTGCGGTGCTCGATAAAGCACCTGTTTAATGGGCGATACCAAATGACTGTTAGGGAAATGAGACAGTGGCACGAGCAGTCTGTAGGGGATGCTGTACTGCTGTCTCTAGAGCCACGTCAGTGAGGAAAGAAAAGATTGCCCCTCACCTGTCTGTCAGCTGGGCTCAGCCACAGGTCTCGCTGTCTGCCTGCATCTTGGTCAGAAGCGGAGCAGAGGCAAGGCCCTGGGGTCTGCATCATTTTCCCATGTGACGCGCTCTCTTTTGCATAGAAGAGCTGGCTCACTCCTCTGAGAGCAGCAGCCTGCGCACTGTATTTTGGAACGCAGTACATATTTAGTTAAGAACAACCACCTTATCCCTTAAGAAGTTCCCAGTAACTGGGAAAAGTCAGCCAGGACTTCTTGGATAGGCAAGGAAACCCAGGGTAGGGGTGACAATTTACCACAGATGGTGAAAACCACAGTTTCTATACATAACTGACAAGGAGTTGACTGTTGATAATAGTAATAAAGGTGAATTTTATGTATGATCAAATTTTACCTCACTGCAAATTTTAAATGGTCATCTCCGTTATTTATTTCTTTAGTTCAAACCTCTCTATTGTTCATACTAAATCCTTCATAAATCATCCCACAGTTTACTTCAAATTTTATAAGACTAAAAATGCATAAGTACATTCCTGGGTGAATGGCAACTGTCCTTTCCTTATTATACTTTGAATTCAGAGCTGCCACAGTGCAGAGTGATGACAGCGATGCTCTGAGCAGTCTTTTAACTGACTACTTAAAGGGGTGCTCGCTGCTGAAGGGGAGCAGAGAGTTGTCTGGGAAAGCGTCCGTGTGGGGGGGGGGGCGGGGAAGCGAGAGGAGGCCATGAGGGGAGGAAACAACTCATATGAGTTCACAGAGCTCCATTTTCCCCTCTGTCTCACCGTAAGAGCATCTTCACAGTATTTCTAGAACTACACGGCTAGAAATAGTTTATGTAGCCAAGTTATAAATTTCGGCACCTTCAGTAAATTAAACTCCCAAATTTCCTGACAGACCAAAGTCAGTCCGATTTTTGAAGACATCCAGAGCAAGAGACTTTGCCTCCTGGCTCAGTAAATCTTTAGCGGCCTTTCCATATCTCATCTCAAGAAAATTCTATTTTAGCCAAATTCTTCGTGCTACATTGAAAATGCATCTTATGTCAGGGGAAAGGAACAACAGCTATGAACTAACTTTCCTTGTTTTAAATTTGAATATACTTCAAAAATATTAGTTTTTTTTACTTAAGGAATTGCATGTTTTTAATCTTTTTTTTTGTTTCTTGCAGGGAAAGATTTGCCCCAAGCTCATCTGCTGTCAATCTTCCTCTTTTTTTTTTTGCTCCCCAAAGCCCCAGTACATGGTTGTATGTGCTGGTTGTAAGTCCTTCTGGGTCTTCTCTGCAAGGCACTGCCACACTGTGGCAGCTGACAGACGGGCAGTGTGGTTCCACGGCTGGGCAGTGAACCTGGGCTCCTGAACCAGTGAACGCTAGACTTGAACCACCAGGCCATCAGGGCTGGCTCCAAAAGTATCACCTTTAACCTGTGTTTTCTTTATTATTGTCTGTACAGCATTGTTGGAATGGTCATCAGACTGAACAGTCCTGATTTTCCTTTGGTGTCTTATTTCCTAAGTCTTTGAATATTTCTAAGGCTGCCTCCCAAACCTGGCCCACTTTCCACCTCCTTCTTGGCTGTAAATCTTGGATTTGTTACAGAAGTAAGTGGTCTGAGCAGAATAATTAATGCCAATTACTCTCTTAATTACCCGAAGCTTTCTAAGTCTCGACGTCTAGCAAAGAGAAGCCATGCCTTGTTCTTCTTCCTCAAAGTAGTCTTGGTTATTTCTGCCCTTTTGCTCTGCCATGTAAAATTTAAGATCTGCTTGTTGTGTTCGGTGAAAAAGGCTTTGTTGGAGCTGCACTGAATTTATAGATTGCTTAGGGAAGAATTAACATCTTAACAAGGTCCAGGCTTCTTGTTCCGGAACATGGTGTATGTGAATGAGGCGGTTCCCTTCACTTCCAACTTCATCATGCAGAGTTTGCTGATTTTAGCAAATGCTTCTTCTGTATCCCTTGAGGTGATCGTCTGTTATTTCTCCTTTTAGTATTTTAATGAGGCTAATTCCATTAATATATTTTCTAATGTTAAACTGTCCTCATATTTCTGGGAAAAATAACTTGTGCAAGATAAGTTTTTTTCCAGTTACTAATCTTTTCCCTTTAACTTCATCACCTTTGTTACGTCATGTGATTGTCACGTCCTGAGGTGTCCTGATCTGGTTTGGGCATCAAGATGGAGGATATTCTAGCACCATTAACTGATATGAAAAATATTTTTTCTATTCTCTAGAACTGTTTTTATAAGATAGAGATTGTCTTTCTCAAATGCTTGATTCATGGCCTGTAAACCATGTAGCATATTTGGGGGTAGATAATAGGAGTTAGATTTTAAGCTCCTTGTTAAGTTTATCTGGCAATTATTGATGTAGTCAGATTTTCAATTTCTTCTTGAATCGCTTTTCTAAGGTGTGTTTTTCTAGCACATTGTCTAGGTTGACTCTTTTATTTCTTTATCTAGGCTGGTGATGAAAACTTTTTTAAAAAAAATCTAGGCTTCTAACTGACTTTGATAAACACCTTGTATTATTTTTGCCCCTTTGGCAATTTGTATTCTTACCTAATAGTTATGCTGTCTGGACCGTGTTTTCTAAATTTATTGCCTCATGCGACTGAGTCACCCAACCTTCCCAGAGTTGAGAGAAATTAGAACTCTCTCTTTTCTTCGCTGACCTGGGACTTTTATCCTAATAGATCAGGTTAGTCTGACAGTGTTTATTCTTCATGAACACTTGCTGGGGGCTTTCAGCAAGGTGTTTACAAGTTTTTTCTTTCAGTGATTTTCAAATGTACAGACATTTAGTGTATAGAGTTTACACTCACATTGCTATAGTTTTTGGAGGTTTTTACTGTAAATGTCATCAAGTATGCTTTCCAAGAACAAATTTTAGAAACACAGACACTAGAATGGCACCGTGAACAGTTCCTTAAGGAGGCGTGTTGTCCAAGAAGCCGTGGTGGGAGGTGGGCGTAGAGAAACGCACACTGGATCCTGAGTGTGTTCCTGCCGCCCCTGTTACAACAGACCTGTCAATTACGTCACTGGTCACAAGCACTAACCACTAACCGATGGCTCGGGGGACGTTCCAAACAACTGAAAGAAGACACCAAGTGCCATCAGGAGCAAATTAAAGGATTATTATCGAATAGAATGAGAGAGGAGGATCATCTCTGGTTTCTTGCCCCACCCCAGACATTCCAGAGGAAAGGCGACACGGCGGCCGCTGCTCTCTTACAGTGGATTTGTATGGCCTTCACGCTGTGTGTTTGTGTGTGTGTGTGTGTGTATTCAAGAGTCTCCCAGTTCATAACTACTGCAACACATTCAGTTCTTTTGAAAGGATTAATTCATGAATTGCCAAACTACAGCCCAAGGGCTGGTCGGTTCACAGCCTGTTTTTGCAAATAAAGTTTTATTGGAACTCAGCCATGCTCATTCGTTTACGTGTTTTCCATGGCTGTTTTTGCCTTACAAATGCAGAGTTGAGTAGTTTTGATAGAGACTGGCCCCCAAAGCTGAAAATATGTACTCTCTTGCCCTTTACAGAAAAAGCTTGCCAATCCCCGAATTGAATCATTCAATCATGCCGTGTCAAGAAAGCCAGAGAACAGTCTCATCTAGGGCACGTGATCTCAAACTGGGTTCATTAATAAGCGTCTGAGGTCCGTCATTCCTAGGAACATTTGGTACTATCTATTGTATGTGTGCATTTTCCTGGTAAAAGGGTCCTGTGGCTTTGATCACATCTCCAAGGGATCTTGTGACCCAAAATGTGTTAAGAACTCATGTTTTAGGTGAATATTGTTTATTTGTTCTTTTGAAACCTTGTGGAATGGGCTAGAAGCAAAAGCAGTTCACAAAACTGACCCAACACAATGAGATATCACTTCACACATGTTAGGACAGCTATTATCAAAAAAACAAAAGGGGCTGCCCTGGTGGTGTGGTGGTTAAGTACACGTGCTCCACTTTCGTGGCCTGGGGTTCACTGGTTTGGATCCCAGCTGCAGACCTAGCACTGCTCATCAAGCCATGCTGTGGCAGCATCCCACATAAAATAGAGGAAGATTGGCACAGATGTTAGCTCAGGGCCAATCTTCCCCACAAAAAAAAAGAAAGAAAAAGATAAGTGTTGGCAAGGATGCAGAGAAATTGGAACCCTTGCACACTATTGGTGGGAATGTAAAATGATTCAGCCCCTTGGAAAATTGTACAGAGGTTCTTCAAAAAACTGGAACTACCATATGATCCAGCAGTCCTACTTCTGGTATATATCTGAAGGAAATCAGTATCTCAAAGAGATAGCTGCACTCCCATGTTCATTGCGGCATTTTTCACAAGAGCCAAGATATGGAAACAACCTACATGTCTGTTAATGGGTGAATGGGTAAAGAAGAGGTGGCATATAGATACATACAATGAATAATTCAACCATGAGAAAGAAGGAAATCCTGCTATTTGCTACAATGTGGATGAGCCTAAGGACATTGTGCTAAGTGGAAATAAGCCTGTCACAGAAGGACAAAGACTGCACAATTCCGCTCATACGAGGAATCTAAAATAGCCAAACTCACAGAAACAGAGCAGAATGGTGGCTGCCAGGGGCCGGGGGAAGGGAAATGGAGACTTGCTGTTCAACAGGCATGACGTTTCAGCCATGCAAGAAGAGTAAGTTCTAGAGATCTGCCGTCCAACGCAGCACCTGTGGCTAACAATATTGTACGTGCACTTGGAAATTTGTTAAGAGGATAGATCTCATGTTGTGTTCTTACCATAATAAACTGACCCAAATGTTTTTTTGAAAAGATGGGAAAGTTGGTAAATACTGTTGGTAAAGGGGATTTTTATGTGTGTGAGAAACTTTTATAACTCTCCAGAGTTAACGCTACGTCATTTTTCTATGACTGTGTGCCACATATTGTTCACAATGTCTTGTTTCCACAGCCTTACTTGATGGGTGTCAATCTCTCATCCTACAGACACACGAACTGAGGTTCATTGGTGTAAGTTATTCTAAACAGTAGCTAGTAATTGTAAAGATTTGAAGTGGAGTATGATTCCTAAGACTGTGCACCACACACCCTCCTCACCAGAGATTCAGAAATTATCAGAAGTTGTCTATGACGTGTAATTAAGGAATTCAATGCCAGTGTTAAGTTGAGAAAAGTCTTCAATTGTTGCTCCACTGGGATCCCCAACGCTCAGTGTCCATTCCCACGCAGCATGTTACACAGCCTGTCCCTCTGAACTCGGACACTTCCAGAGAGTGGAGTATGGCTCCTCTCCTCAGAGAACTCACGGACTTTCCAGGTCTGGGAAAACTCTCCTCTCACCTATGGCCTTCCTCAAAGCCATCCCTTTCTTTCCCCACTTGTCCTTGACACATAGCTTCGCCTTAGAGGGAATTCAGACTTTCAAAACAGATAGAAAGAGGGTGGTTTTTTCAGGTTACTTCTGTTTAGACCCTGAATGGACCCGTATGCCCTTTTTTTTCTTTTGTGGGGTAGAAGTGAAGGTACTAAGTGGGAGCAGTTAAAGAGAACAAAACCTCAAATGAATTTCTACCCACGTTATCCTGTGACAGTACTATTGTCAATGAGGAGCCACTCGGTCCTTCGTGAAGGGGAGCGATGGATGGAAGCACTGTTTACAGAAACAGGAAATGCCTGTGTCTTTGCTGCAAACTTAGAATCAAGACTTGGCCTTCTCACAACACGGTAGACGTGGACCAGAGCGGTGCTGCCAGAGATCTTGCTACTTGTGGCCGAGGTGGATGGGGTGGTGCAAATTAAAACAGGTAACACAGAATAGGGGATGAAAATCTCGCCTTGGGCCTGTTGGGGTGTTGTCAGGCATGAGCGGTGGGAGAGGTGGAGGAGGAGCCTCCTGGGGAACGCACATTGTGCACGAGGTTTCAGTCAACAGTCTCTTCGGGATCTTCAGACTACTCAAACTTTACCTCCAAAGCGAATGCCCAAATTACTGTGAAATTAGGTTTACTTAGGTTACACCAAAATAATTGCAAATACACAAGTGGCCAAAATTTACCGTCAACTGTAACCTGCAAATAGAATGGAACTGAATGGGTTTTCCTCTGCCATGCCCTGCCTTACACCTTCGGTGACGTTTTCACACGAGAAAAATAAATGGAAATTGGAAATTTTAGCTTTTCCACTATGAAATCACTAGCTTATTAGGTCACCCTTTGAAAACTAGTAAGTAGTATATTTGTGATACTAGTGTTCCAACGCTATCTTTTTCATTTTGCTCTCCAGATGTACAACTCATTTATATGATTCTTCATTTGTCATTCTGGATCACATTGCCTCTGGTCTTTTTATATCACTGCACTCGAAGAACCTAAGGTCCTGGCAATGACATTTGTGCTTCCTGAAGTGGGTACATCCCTTCTGGGTGACCTTTTGTGAAATCACGTGAATGGCAGCTGCCTGACACCGGTTGTCCTCGTTTAGGCAATGCCATCCGAGCTGCTGTCCTTTCATCTTGCAGCCTCTTACAGCAGCAATAACAATGATTACTCTTTTTCTTGCTGAATTTATAAAATGTATCTTGGCATTTTCAGTTACCCAAATATTCAAGAAGACAAGCTTTTGTGTGAATGTTGACTGGGGCACACAGCCACGCTAATGACGGAGGTCCTGGAACTACACAGCGACTCCCCATAAACAGGGAATGCACACGTAAACTGAACTGGTTTTTAATCCTATTATTTTAATCACCAAAGCCAAACTCTGGATTATCCTCACTAAATTAGAGGAGCAATTTACAGTTAATCCAAAATATCGTTTTTGTATTAAAGTTGATTCCTTGCTTACAATTTACTACTAAAAATTTAATAATTGATTAGAGCAGGAGGCAACATAACGGCATGTAATTCTTGCAGCTACAAATTAGTAAAAACATGGAAAATAGTCACTTCTTTGCAACCAAAAACAGAGTTTAAGTTTGAAAAGAGTCATGGATCCACAAAGAACATAGTCTATGGATAAAGAATGGAGGACAGTTTTAAACGCCCACTGAAAATTGTCTTTCTAGAGAGTCTCTCTCTCGAATCCTCTCTTTAGAGGTTTAGAGTCTGGGGTTTTCCTTAAATTGTCCACGCTCCCCCTCTCCACTTCCTGCCCTGCCAGTGCCCCCAGGAACTGACACTGAGGGAGCACGTGCAGAGTCAGAAGGGAGAGAGATGAGCGGACGTCTCTCCCTGCCCCAGCTTCAGGAACGGTCTCTCGGGTGCTCTGTGCCTGGGCAACTACTGCTCCTTCTGAGGGGCCCTTCCTCTGCCTCCGTGGTTCCAGTTGGGCCATGGTTTCCTCTTGTCCTTTTACATCCAAGACTGTTTACCTGCTTCTGCCTTCCCCTCCTATTCCCTTCACCCAGCCTGCCCCTGCCTGTGAGTCTCGCAGTGAAGTCTCTCCATCTGAACCACCTGCTGGAACCCTGACTGACAGAGAGACTCCTCGTGAATAGGCATGGACTGCATGCATGGTATCTTTGTATTCTTTACTGGCCATATTGGAATGTAGGTGTTGATGGGGGGAAACTTGAGATGAAGCGTCTAGTTTACAAATCAAACAATTAAGGGCAGGCTCTTCCTAGTCCTTTATTCACATTTATCCTGATGGTCTCCTGGAGTGAGGTCCAATGGTCTGGTGTTTATAATTTGGTGGCACAGAAAAAGGGGTTCTTCCATTTATTTCATTTTGGTAAATTCTCAATCTGGTATTATTTAAAAGAAAATAGAGTTGTATAACTCTAGCAAGCATAAAATATCTGTTTGTAAATTTCACATTCAAAGCTCCTAAGGTCAAATGCTCCAGCAGGTTTCCAACTGCTCAACATTAAAGTGGGTGGTGCTTTCAAATTCCTCAAAGAGCAAATCAAACTAAACAACAGAATTCAAAATAAATAACTCATTTGTTTGCATAAGCAATCTGAACTCTCCACATTTCAAATCAAATATTGTTTTCTTTTAACTTGTGCAGATGTCTACCGTTAAAGTATCAACCATAAATGTTAATTTGTTAAAACCTCACCCAATACCAGCAAACTGTAATTACATCTAAGTGTGTGTTTTCTTCTTAACATTTATGTTTCGATCTAAGCTGTAGATATATATGAGTACATGTATACATATATGTTTTAGAAAAGCTATTTAAAAATGTTTCAGTGAAAACTAGAAGCGTTTCTAGAGTGTAAAGCTGAGTTGACCCCAAACACAATTAAAACAGTCCCTCAGAAATGTCTCCTGTTTGCACTTAGCCTGAAACATTGCTTCTCTAAACTGGCCTCTTGTCAGGATCGCCCAGAGAGCATTGTGACAGCACAGACTCCTGGGCTGACTCTCAGTGCTTCCGCGGAGGCTCGGGCAGGATGGGCCTGTGTCTGTCTCATTCACCACCAGATGCTCAGAATCTAACTCAAGGCCCTCAGTATAACTTGTTGAATGAAAGGATCAGAATGTCTGACGTGGGGTCCAGGAGCTGTACATGTAGAAGTGTTTCCAGGTGACTCTGGAAACACTGATCGTTAACTCAGAACTTTACATCTGGAGATCTTAGCCATCGTCTGTGCAACCCACTTGTTTTAGAAATGGAGGAACATGAAGTCTGAGAGATTAAACAACTAGTCATATCTAATCATAATATTTTCATACTTAGCAACACATTTTAGGATAAATGATGAGAAAAGGGGACTGAAAAATATAGTTTTTACCTTCAAGACGAGCCATTTACAACTTGGCTGTAAGGACTAGGAGAGGTGACCTCGTGTGGGCTGAAGGGCAATCTGAAGCGAGACGCTCTGGGCACACGGCTACACCAGACCTTCGGGCAGGATCCTATTTCAGCGACAACTACGGAGACGTCCCTCCCCATTCCCTTCCCTCCAGTCATGTCGAAGACTTGAAGAGAAGGGCTTTGCTCTTACGTATCTGTGCTGGCCTTCTGTTTCCTAAGAATTTCTCGAACTCTCATCTTCTCTGTGCAGCATGAATTAGGCAAATAGTAGTAAAGTTATTTTTCTTCCAAAACATCTGTCAATAATGTAAAATTCACTTGCTAACATGATATTTTGTGCAAATACACCAAAAATGTTTAATACCTAACCTTCTTACTTCTGCCTGCATACTAACATGATTAGAAATATTTGCGGCTAGATAGCCATCAGAAAGTCAACATTTAGTCACCTAGCTGCTATTCATGAAATTATTTCTCTATGTTTAAATGGAATTTACTGCTGACCACAGTAATCCTGATCTCTCTTTAGAGGATCTATGCAGCTAACAGCTTCAAGAGTACGCATAACCCAAAATAAAAGTGCAGGCACAATTTTTTAACATACTGGTAAGGTAAAATTTAGTATCTGCTGGAAAATGATCCTCATTCTTTTTAAAAAGGGTGTATATTATCTCAAAGACAGTAATAATGATAAAATAATAATAGTAATTAGCATTGATAAAACACTGTGTGCTAGGCATTATGCATGGAGTACTTCATTTATCTGAAACATGTAAGCTACTTAGGCAATTGTGTGAACATTTGTGTGTATATGCATATATACATAAATGGCATATATACAGTACGTCCATGTATATGATACATTATATAGTACTCATATTTACTTACATATAAATAGAAGGTTTCCGGGCCAACGTTTAGACACAGTTCACCACTTCTCACCACCACTGCCCAGAGAACACTGGTTTTGTTCAGGCAGCCATATGCCTGGCCCCAGGGGATGAGGCTGTCTCATTCTCTCTTGCCCATAGTGGGTCAAGGGACAGAAGTCACTGCTGGCCTGGGGAATAAGAGATGAGGGGAAGTCTGCTTAGGGCTGGTGGGAGGATTTCCCTCCTCAGAATATTAAGATGCGCCTGAGGAGAAAACTCTTGCTTCGGCCCCTTTCCTTCCTGCTTAGGAGCCTTTCATTTGACGTCGTGCTACCTGGAGCTGTTGGCCACCTTGTGACAACGAGGTATGATACTGCTGGCACACTGTGAAAGCAGGTGGCTCCTGGGTTCTGTCACCAACTATGGAAGCAACCAACTACAGAAGAACCGCCTCCTGTGAACTCCACGTAAATTAACAACAGCCACTGTCAGCCGGCCTCTTGCTCTTGTAGCCACACGTCCATGACTGAGCATTGCTTCTTGGGGTGGAACTGAGGGGCGGGAAGAGCAGCGTCTTACTTCAATTGTGTGTTTTTCTCTGCTGCTGCGTGTTGTTTTACCATATATGGGCAATACTTTCATTATTATAAAGCAACTAATTTAATTTTTTAATTGCATCTCGAAATAACTGCCATTAATTTGGGGAAAACTGAGAGCTATAATGTTTCAAATGGTAGCCTAACTCATCAGCCCACAATTCATACACGGGCACTCTGTGCACCAAATACATATATACAACTGCTGGAATATTTGAGCAGTTAGCTAATTCTGAATTTTAAGATCAAATTTTTCTTCTTCCCAAACTGTTTGTGAGCATTTGTGTCTCCCAAACCACGTGAGGATGAGATGCTTCTCCCTAGTGTGAGTTTGTAGGGAGATGTTTGGTGTGTCTATCGGGATTTACAGCGATTACATCAGGCCCCAGTTTCTTTCTGCAGTAACAGAGCAGGAATGCAGAGTTCTCCCACCTGCCAGGGCTGATCCAGTCAGTAGCTATCTCTACCGGGAAAGTATGTTGACTGCGGTGAGGAAGAAGAGCCGGAAGCATCAGGAACGTCGGCTGAAGTGCTCAGCAGGGTTTCTCCAAGAAAGACCTTTATCTTTGTACAACCCAGTTGATGCCAACATCCATTTAACTACTACCACCCTATGAGGAGGTTATAATCCTCATCTGGAATTGTTACCGAACCTCAAGTGAGTTCGCTCACCCGTTGCGCACAAGCCAATCTCTGACACTGGGTGTGGTGGAAGAAAGTAGGAACTTTATTTTTTTGCACAACGCTGAGCAAGGAGAGAGGGCAGCTAACGCTCAAATCCCAAACTCCCCGAAAAGCTAAAAGGAAGGGTTTTTATTTAGGGCTTTAGGTAGGGGAGGGGGAGCATATGGCCTTGCTGGTCGGAGCTTTCCCACCAGCCTGTCTTTGACCTTGAGACTACTTGCAGACAGGAGGGAGCTCATGACCTTGCTGGTCAGCAGCTTTCCCACCAGCCCGTATGTCTTTGCGGGAGGAGATAGTCCAGGTGCTTGTCCTTGATGGTGTCTGTCTCCATGGAGAATAGTCGATTCTGGAGCCAGGAAGCCAGAGAGCAAGCAGGGAATGGGTGTTTTGCTTTTAACCCCCTATATGCTGGGTTTAATGTGGGGAAACTGATACCAGGGTCGGTATCAGAATGAGCTCATGCAGGATCTCTGAGGACTGAGCTTCCAGGGAATCCAGTATTTCCCTCACATCCCTCCTCACAGCTCTCACGTCTCAGGCTTCTTGTCTCCCACACATGAAGGGGTAGGAATTGAACAGAAGTTGGTCCTCTGACACTGCTGCACCATGAAAAGCTGACATCCCGTCCTCCTCAGCAACATCTCACTTGATGGTACAGGGCGTAGAGCCAGGATGCAGAGAACTGGAGCAAGGCCGTCCGAGTGTCGCCACCACCGTGACCCTTCCCACGCACCAGCCCTTGATCTTGATTTACTTATGCTGCCATCCTCTACAGCTGTTCCACCACCAAGACCTGTTTAGCTTTTCCTGGTTAAAGTTCGTGGAAACCTCACTTCTCCTCTTTTACAACTACAGCCTCCTCGTTCCAGACTGTCGCTTCTCTAATCCATCTATTTGGAGCTCTCCTAATAATCTTTCTTAATGGCCTTTGTCATCATATTCTTCCCCACCGAAGATTTACTGAAAGACAGAAGTGAACATCTGAACAAGTGGAAAGATTCAGAAATCAATCCTTTCATGACAAATGTTGAGACCCCCATTTTTCCATGAAATGTTCCTTCTCCCAATTTTTCGTTCCATTTGTACATATCACCTTTTAGGGATGTAGATGAAATAACCATAAATTAATTTATAATATTTGACTTATTAGTTAATTTAGATACCCTCACTACTTAAAATCATGCATATAAAATTATAGGTTGATTAACTTAAAAATATTTCTTTTTCTCAACATTGAAGGGAAAAAAATTATTTAAACTCTTTCCCAGTAGCGTCCACATCAGTGTCTTTGTCATCTCTAGGGCTGCCTTTTGTCGTCTAACAAAGCAGACGTGCATCTGCTCTCGAGGGGAATCTGCTTCAGAGAGCGAGGCACTGAGGGGAGACGGGAGGAAGGCTGAGTCTCTGGCTCAGATCCCCCGAGGGCCGTGCTCCGAGTAGAGTAGGGCGCTTCCTGACACAGTCCCCTGGGTCTGATACATTCCTTCAGGTGTCACTTATGTGTTACCTTTTGGTCGAGAGGCCGTAGGCTTGTCCATCCATGACTGTCCGCCATAACTCAGAGAAGAGCGTATCTGTTCTGAGCCCCAGTCTGCTGAGTATGAGCGACTTTGAGGTCTTTTCCCAGTAAGAAAATATTAGAATCCCTAAATATAAAACAATGCTCTTTACAGTAAACTTTAATACTATCAACCTTAGAACACTCAGAAGTAGAATAATCACTTTAGCTACAACTGTCTGCTTTGGTTGCAAGAATTCAAACCTAATGAGAGTTTACTGCACAGGCTCCATAGCCAATATCTGGTCAGCTATTTTCTCCTCTTTTACAGGAGGAAGTGGGTTGTCCTAAGGGTACCGGGAGTATAATTTTGTAATGATGGGGTGCAATAATCATTTTCCTACCAGTCAAGCATGCTTCTGTGCACACGTGCACTCAACATGGAGCTTTTACCCTGCATTGCGCTATAACTAGTTCAGACATACCATTTCTTTTGCCCTGGCAGTAGGTGCTATGAATCTACAATCCGTGAAACCATCAGGCCGTGGATGCAATAGTCAGACCAGGGTTCTTGGAGTCAGACATAGCGGAATTAGAAACCAGACACTGCCACCTACTAGCTGTAACTTGGATAAGTTATTTAACTTCTCTGGGTCTCAGCTTCCTCCTCTGAAAACCAGGAACAATACTGACCTCCCAGGGTTGTTGTTTTTCCTGGAAAAGCAACTGAAAAATTCTGCTTAGTTGCCCAACCTCGCTTCCCTCTCTGCAGAATAACAAAGGAATAAATGTATGCCACGTGTTAATGCCCAGTCAATCACAGATTCATTTCCTTCCCCTCTGGAAAAATGTTGTCTTTCATTAAAAGCTTTAGTTGGATTTAAAATAAGATATGCTCAAGTGTTAGAATGATATAAAAATATCTAACCTTTTTAGCTTTTGGATGAAAATGACAACCACTCAAGAAAAAAAAAAACAAAAATATAGCGACATAGTGACATGGAAACTGGATTTCAAAAAAAAATCACATGCTTAATACATGAATACAAAATCGAAACAATAGACAAAAATTAAAATTTTGTTTTTAATTATATCTGAAAAACTAAAAAAAAATCCAAGTTTCAAAACTGTCAAAAAAAATTGCAAGTTTATTGTCAAACAAATGATTTTTTTGCTCGAATAGGATGAACAACCATTTATTTAAAAAATTGATGTAAACATTCTAATATTTAAAAGGTTGCATAACCTACATTTTAATTGAAAAATTAACTTTTAAAAATAATTTAGGGGATCTCATCAAGATGGCGGCGTGAGCAGACTTTGAACTCATCTCCTCCTACGCACACAACCAGGTGACAACTATTCTTGGAAAAATTACCCCTGATTGAAAACTGAAAACTGGATAAAAAGAACCCCCACAACAAGGGACAGTCCTGACTAAGGCAGAAGAGGCAGAAAATCCTGCCGGAGAGGAAAAAAGCCACCTTTGGGAGCAGCAGAGCTTCTCAGCTGGCCAGGCGGGAGCCACCCTAAGGTACGCAGCCCTCCCTGGAGGAGTGAGGTCAGGAGCGGGGGCGATACTGCTATAAGCATCCTTCAGACTCAGCCCAACTGAGACAGGGGTCTTACTGTCTGGCTTTGCTGGCTATTCACTGCAGCGAGGACACCCCCAGAAAAGCTATTGGCCAAAAACCAAAAAGACCCGGGTCTTAAAGGGGCCCAAGCACAAACTCACTCATTGCAGCAACCTAAAATCACCAGAGAGAAGGCTGACAGTCCTTTGGTGAAACAGACTCACCTGGTGGGCTCCGAGGGCATCTGGGTGAGAGGAGGGACCTCTCTGGAGACTGAGACATTGGTTGGGGGCATTGTTCTGAGCTGGTCCAGGCATGCTGACACGGACCCCAGTGGGGGCCATTGAGGTTCATCCCTTGGCCTGTTAACCCAGGGGGCTGCCACTCCCACTAGAGCACAGATTTAATCCAGTTCAGCCAGGGCAAGCAACCCACCCTAGGGACTGGCCCCACCTAAGAGCAAGCCCTCAGGCTACTTTTCAGCCTGCATTGACTGGGTGCCTTGATCCTCTACAGGCAGGGAAGGGTGTCTGCCTCTGTGGGGCAGGGCCTGTCTGAGGACCAGGTGAACTGTGGGGGGCATTGGTGGAAAGGTGCGGGCCTCTGCAGTGGGGCATCAGGGTACACTCCAGGAGGTTGGGAAGTACACATGGACCAGGACTGTGTTGATGGTGTTTGTGGTCCTGTGGGGGAGTAGGGCTTATCAGAAGACCTGTGCTACACAAATAGCCATAGAAAGGATCAGCCCACCTTCCAAAGCCTGAAACAATTGAGTGCCCCCATGCCTAGGGCCAGCCCCACTCAGCAGCACTCCTAAGAGAACTGACAACAGCCTTGTAAGCCTGATGCCTGTCACAATTGTAAGCCCCTGAGCCTAGCAACCAGCTACGCTGGGTACCAACCCAATTAAGAGGAAAACTTCAATAGGAGTGTACTGATAGACTTTGTAGTCAATGGTGCTGAGGCTCCCCAAACCAGATTTACAAACAGCTGGCCAGGGAAGGAAAGATTAGACTCCCTGGGTACCTGCAGTGGGAACAACCTTGCCACAGCAGAAGGACACAAGTAGCCCACAAAGGGGTCACTCCTGGATCTTCTGGACTGGTGATGAGATGGAAAGCACATTGCTGGGCCTCATAAGGCATCTCATGCATAAGGCCACTTCTCCAAGATCAGGAGACAGAGCCAACTCACCTAACACATAGAAATAAGTACAGAGAAAGAGGCATAATGAGGAGACAAAGGAATACTTTACAAGCAAGGGAACAGAACAAAACCC
Organism: Equus przewalskii; assembly: GCF_037783145.1. Classification (NCBI taxonomy): domain Eukaryota; kingdom Metazoa; phylum Chordata; class Mammalia; order Perissodactyla; family Equidae; genus Equus; species Equus przewalskii. The sequence continues at coordinate 118,913,661 of NC_091832.1, read as the reverse complement.
CAGAAAAAGGACTAAATGAAACAGAAACAAGCGACCTACTCAACAAAGAGTTCAAACAAAATATCATGAAGATGCTCACAGATATGGGGAGAAGACTGGATATACACAGTGAGCACATCAGCAAAGAACTGGAAGATATAAAGAAAAAACAAATCAGAAATGAAGAGTACAATACTGGAAATGAGAAATTCACTAGAGGGACTCAATAGCAGAGTAGAGGAAGCAGAAGAACGGATCAGCGAGCTAGATGAAAGACTAGAGGAAATCACCCAAGCAGAACAGAAAAAACAAAAAAGAATTAGACAAAATGAGAACAGTCTAAGGGAACTCCGGAACAATATCAACCGTGCTAACATTTGGATTATAGGTGTCCCGGAAGAAGAGAGAAACAAAGGGGCAGAAAATTTATTTGAAGAAATAATAGATGAAAATTTTCCTAACCTGAGGAAGGAAACAGACATCCAAGTTCAGGAAGCACAGAGAGCTCCAAACAAGATAGGCCCAAAGAGGCTGACGCCAAGACATATTATAATTAAAATGTCCAAAATTAAAGACAAAGAGAGAATCCTAAAAGCAGCAAGAGAAAGGCCACAAGTGACATATAAAGGGAAGCCCATCAGGCTATCAGTGGACTTCTCAGCCGAGACCCTACAGGTGAGAAGAGAATGGCACGATGTATTTAAAGTGCTAAAAGGAAAAAACCTACAGCCAAGAATACTCTATGCATCAAGGTTGTCATTCAGAATGGAAGGAGAGATAAAGAGCTTCCCAGACAAGCAAAAATTAAAGGAGTTTGTCACCAAGAAACCAGTTCTGCAAGAAATGCTGAAGGGACTTATTTAAGTGGGAAAGCAATGACCACAAATAGACATTTAAAAAAATTATTGAAAAAACAAAACAACAACAACAAACCAGGCAATAAAATCACGTGTAAAGGTAAAAATATAGTAAAGGTAGCAGATCAACTACCTGTGAAGATAACATGAAGGTTAAAAGACAAATGTACTAAAATCACCTATTTCAATGATAAGAGGGTAATGGATAGACACACACTAAACAAGAGACTATATATGATTTGAAAAACATAAAATGTGGGAGGAGGGGAGTGAAAAAGTAGAACTTTTAGAAAGAGGTCAAGCTAAAGAGTCTATCAACTGAATATAGACTGTTATATGCATAGAATATTAAATAGGATCCTCATGGTAATCACAAATCAGAAACCTATAACAAGTAAAAAAAAAAGTAAGACAAAAGAAATCAAACATATTACTAAAGATAGCCATCAAACCACAAGGGAAGAGAGCACAAGAAAAAGAAAGGAACAGAGAAGAACTACTAAAACATCCAGAAAAAAAAAAAGTGACAAAATGGCAATAAATACATATTTATCAATAGATACTTTAAACGTCAATGGACTAAATGCTCCAATCAAATGCCATAGGGTGGCCAACTGGATAAAAAAACAAGACCCATGTATATGCTGCATACAAGAGACACACTTCAGACCTAAAGACACTCACAAACTGAAAGTGAAAGGATGGAAAAAGATATTCCATGCAAATGGCAAAGAAAAGAAAGCAGGGGTAGCAATACTTCTATCAGACAAAATAGACTTTAAATCAAAAACTGTAACGAGACAAAGACGGGCACTACATACTGATAAAGGGAGCAATCCAACAAGAAAATATAACACTTGTAAATATCTATGCACCCAACATAGGAGCACCTAAATATATAAAGCAATTATTAACAGACATAAGAGGAGAAATAGACAGTAACACAATAATAGTAGGGGACTTTAACACTCCACTTTCACCAGTGGATAGATCATCCAAACAGAAGATCAATAAGGAAACACTGGCCTTAAAGGACACATTAGACCACATGGACTTAGTAGATATATCCAGAACATTCCATCCAAAAACCACAGAATACACATTCTTTTCAAATGCACGTGGAACATTCTCCAGGATTGATCACATAGGCCACAAAATGAGTCTCAATAAATTTAAGAAGATCGAAATAATACCATGCATCTTTTCTGACCACAAAGGTATGAAACTAGAAATCAACTACAGGAAGAAAACCGGAAAAGCCACAAAAATGTGGAGATTAAACAAAATGCTACTGAACAACAATTGGGTCAATGAAGAAATCAAAGAAGAAATCAAAAAATTCCTGGAGACAAATGAAAATGAAAATACAACATACCAAAATCTATGGGATACAGCAAAAGTGGTTCTGAGAGGGAAGTTTATAGCAATTCAGCCCTACCTCAACAAAGAAAAATCTCAAATAGACAATCTGAAAGCACATCTAAAGTACTGGGAAAAGAACGACAAACAATGCCCAAAATCAGCAGAAGGAAAGACATAATAAAAATCAGAGCAGGAATAAATGAAATAGAGACTAAAAAATCAATAGAAAAAATTAATGAAACCAAGAGCTGGTTCTTTGAAAAGATAAACAAAACTGACAAACCCTTAGCTAGACTCACCAAGAAAAAAAGAGAGAAGGCTCAAATAAATAAACTCAGAAATGAAAGAGCAGAGATTACAACGGACACCTCAGAAATACAAAAGATAACAAGAGAATACTATGAAAAGCTATACACTAACAAATTGGATAATCTAGAAGAAATGGATAAATTCTTAGAAACATACAACCTTCCAAAAGTGGACCAAGAAGAAGTAAAGAATTTGAATAGACCAATCACCAGTAAGGAAATCGAAAAGCAATCAAAAACCTCCCAAAAAATAAAAGTCCAGGGCCAGGTGGCTTCCCTGGTGAATTCTACCAAACATTCAAAGAAGATTTAATACCCATCCTTCTCAAACTGTTCCAAAAAATAAAGAGGAGGGGAGGCTTCCTAACTCATTCTACAAAGCCAACATTATCCTGATACCGAAACCAGACAAGGACAATACAAAAAAAGAAAATTACAGGCCAATATCACTGATGAACATCAATGCAGAAATCCTCAACAAAATACTAGCAAATCAAATACAACAATATATTAAAAAGATCATACATCATGATCAAGTGGGTTTCATTCCAGGGACGCAGAGATGGTTTAACATCTACAAATCTATCAATGTGATACACCACATTAACAAAATGAAGAATAAAAATCACATGATCATCTCAATAGGTGCAGAGAAAGCATTTGACAAGATACAGCATCCATTTATGATAAAAACTCTAAATAAAATGGGTATAGAAGGAAAATACCTCAACATAGTAAAGGCCATATATGACAAACCCACAGCAAATATCATTCTCAATGGAGAAAACCTGAAAGCTATCCCTCTAACAACAGGAACCGGGCAAGGATGCCCACTGTCACCACTCTTATTTAGCATAGTATTGGAAGTCCTAACCAGAGCATTCAGGCAAGAAAAAGAAATAAAAGGGATCCACATTGGAAAAGAAGAAGTGAAACTGTCACTCTTTGCAGATGACATGATTTTATATCTAGAAAACCCTAAAGAATCCACTAAAAAACTTTTAGAAACAATAAAGGAATACAGTCAAGTCGCGGGATACAAAATCAACATACAAAAATCAGTTGCATTTCTATACACTAACAATGAAGTAGCAGAAAGAGAAATTAAGAATACAATCCCATTTGCAATTGCAACAAAAAGAATAAAATACCTAGGAATAAACTTAACCAAAGAGGTGAAAGATCTCTACACCGAAAACTATAAAACATTGTTGAAAGAAATCGAAGAAGACACAAAGAAATGGAAAGATATTCTGTGCTCTTGGATTGGAAGAATTAACATCATTAAAATGTCCATGCTTTAAAGCAATCTATAGAGTCAACGCAATCCCTATCAAAGTTCCAACAACATTTTTCACAGAAATAGAACAAAGAATCCTAAAATTTATATGGAACAACAAAAGACACCAAATAGCCAAAGGATTCCTGAAAAAAAAGAACAAAGCTAGAGGTATCACACTCCCTGATTTCAAAATATACTGCAAAGCTATAGTAACCAAAACAGCATGGTACTGGCACAAAAACAGACACACAGATCAATGGAACAGAATCGAGAGCCCAGAAGTAAACACACACATTTATGGACAGCTAATATTCGACACGGCAGCCAAGAGCATACGATGGAGAAAGGAGAGTCTCTTCAATAAATGGTGTTGGGAAAACTGGACAGCCACATGCAAAAGAATGAAAGCAGACCATTCCCTTACACCATGCACAAAAGTCAACTCAAAATGGATTAAAGACTTGAATGTAAGGCCCGAAACCATGAGACTTCTAGAAGAAAACATAGGCAGTACGCTCTTTGACATTGGTCTGAGCAGCATATTTTCAAGTACCGTGTCTGACCAGGCAAGAGAAACAAAAGAAAAAATGAACAAATGGGACTACATCAAACTAAAAAGCTTCTGCACTGCAAAGGAGACCATCAACAAAACAAAAAGACAAGCTAACAATTGGGAGAAGATATTTGCAAACCACATATCAGATAAGGGGTTAATATCCAAAATATATAAAGAACTCGTACAGCTCAACAACAAAAGACAAACAATCCAATTAAAAAATGGGCAAAGGATCTGAACAGAGATTTCTCCAAAAAAGATATACGGATGGTCAACAGGCATATGAAAAGATGCTCAACATCATTAGCTGTCAGGGAAATGCAAGTCAAAACTACAATGAGGTATCACCTCACTCCGGTCAGAATGGCTATAATTAACAAGACAGGAAACAACAAGTGTTGGAGAGGATGTGGAGAGAAGGGAACCCTCGTACACTGCTGGTGGGAGTGCAAACTGGTGCAGCCACTATGGAAAACGGTATGGAGAATCCTCAGAAAATTAGGAATATATCTACCATATGATCCAGCTATCCCACTGCTGGGTAATTATCCAGAGAACTTGAAAACACAAAGGCATAAAGAGACTTGCAGCCTATGTTCATTGCAACATTATTCACAATAGCCAAGACTTGGAAGCAACCTAGGTGCCCATCAAGGGACGAATGGATAAAGATCTGGTATTTATACATGATGGAATACTACTCACCCATAAGAAATGATGAAATCTGGCCATTTGTGACAACATGAATGGACCTTGAGGGTATTATGCTGAGCGAAATAAGTCAGAGGGAGAAAGTCGAATACCGTATGATCTCACTCATAAGTAGAACATAAAAACAACGACAAACAAACATATAGCGTTGGAGATTGGATTGGTGGTTACCATGGCGGGGTGGGAGGGCAAAAGGGGTGATTAGGCTCACCTGTGAGGGGATGGTCTATAATTAGCTTTTGGGTGGTGAACATGATGTAATCTACACCAAATTCGAAATATATTATGATGTACATCTGAAAAAAAATAAAAAATAAAACACACACACAAAAAATAATAATTTAATATTTTACAACAGTGAGACTACTTTGCTATTAAACTATTCCACTGCCAGAGATAAATTCTGTCCTGAAAAGGTGGCCCTGGAAAGTTGAAGTCAAGCTGGCTAATTCCATCCCTTGCTCCCCCTTTGTCTGGCTCCCCCAGCTGGGCAGGGCCAGGGTCTGGTCCCAAGCTTTGATCCCCTTTGAGGAGATGGCAACAGAAGCTCTCTCCAGGAACTTCTTGATCCAGGCCCTGCTCTGATTGAGAAGCTGACTCTAACCGGTGAGGTGAAGGTATCAGAGGAAAAATGAAAAATGCTGCTGTCTGCTGGCTGTTCTGAAATGTTTCACATTGTCTCAGTTAAGCTACAGCACAACAAAGAGGCATTTGGCTTTAAAATCATGTACTAATAATTATTTATTGCATGTGCCTGAACTGAGTATTCTCTGCCTAACGTATCACATTATGTTAATCTTGGATACACAACTGCATTGGTGTTTGTCCTAAAAATCTTCAGTTAATGTTCAAATATTTCACTGAAAGATTTTATTTCAATTTTGTAATTTCACTTCATTGGTAGAGAGTACTGTAGGATCTTAAAGCTCACTTGGTGGAGAATAATTTAAATGTATATTAAATGTCTGTCTTTCCCTTTCTGTGACTTTTTCCCAAGGCCTGTCTCAATATGAACTTGTCCTTGGCGGTTATTTAAGACACTGGCCGTTCCAGGACACTGGAGCACCGGGCCCAGGGTATAGCCATCAGAGACACCTTTTGAGATTTCTCTCCTTTAAGAACACCCCTCCCCCAGGCCCGAGCAGAGCACCAGCTGCGAGCCCTTCTTCCCGTGTTTATACCAGATAGACCCAACCCTCCTTGATTCAAAAAAGGTGGACACCTGATCCGTGAAGCAGACCAGATGATTTTTCTCTCGAGAACTTGAACGGAGAGACGCAGGCTGGGAGTCAGGTGGTGGTGGTCCCTGGAGCCGCAGGTGCTGTCCAACGAGAGCCTGGACAGCTCCTGGGGACCATGCACCTGAGGAGCATGCAGAGAGCCGGTCTGCAGGGGGGGGCCCGACAAGGCAGGGGACACAAAAACTGTTTGTGAGAGAACGCGCAGCTGGAGAAAAGCTGCGCAGTTCCTGAAGACTTTCCAGCTTCCACGTCTAATTTCCAGGGGGCTCGGCTGCCCCTCCTCTCTCCAGCCCCATGAGGCGCTGCTAATAAACCTTTTCCTTGAAGTCGCCAGAGCGGGTTTGTGTTTCTTGCCACCAAAGGAGCCCAAAGGCAGAGTGAAGCCAAGCCTTCAGAAATTCCCCGTCCATTCTGCCTCCTCCACTCACAGCAAGGGCGCATTTGATGACACGTCTTCTGTGAAATGCTCCCACCCGAGACCAGGAGATTCAACGCTTATGCTAATCACAGTGTTGGCTCAGACACGCGGCCTTGGAGAAAGTGAGACCATCGCAGGAGGGAGTCTGTTGCTTTGCAGAGAGTGAGCTGTGAAACTTACGACTCACTTCACATTCGCTCTACGCTTTTCAAGGTGAAGACGCTTCGTTCTCCTGGAGGAGGAGGAACTGGAGAAGCTGAATAATAGCCTTCTTCCTGGCATCTGACAACATTTACTGTCCCCTCAAGCAGTAGGCCTGTTCTCTTCACGGTGTTTCCTCCTAATCATTGCTAAACAAGCTGGTGGCTTTGGCATTTTTGTCAAGCCTCAACTTATTTGAGACCCAGCAAAGGACTGTTTTTGACATGAGGCCAATTCATTTACCTTTTTTTGAGGAAAATTAGCCCTAAGCTAATATCTGCCAATCCTCCTCTTTTTGCTGAGGAAGACTGGCCCTGAGCTAACATCCAGCCCATCTTTCTCTACTTTATATGTGGGACGCCTACCACAGCATGGCATGCCAAGCTGTGCCATGTTCACACCTGGGATCCAAACCAGCGAACCCCGGGCCACTGAAGCAGAACATGTGAACTTAACTGCTGTGCCACCGGGCCAGCCCCAATTACCTTTTAACCTAAGGGATAAGGTAAAAGTAAAATGAATTTGGGAGGATATGGAAAATAGGAGAATGAGAAACACGTGATAAAAACAATTGTGGTAAATGATGAGTTAAGGATTCACCTCGTGCGGAAAGTCCACTTGACAGCCCAGCTTCAGAAGAACGCCCTCAGCCACATGGAACAGCTGGAAATTCCCTCTGTGCTCCTTTGCCTTTTCTTGGCACGTCTCCGATATGGTCTTCCACAGCCAAGGTGTGCGTTGTCTCAACAGTCACAACTGGGATGCTTCCAGCCTTGTCCTGGTGGACACACACCTCTCTCTCCAGCTACTTCTTTTGCTTATGGATACAGAGCAGCAAGAGCAGGACACGTGGTGGTGGCTGCAGACGGGCTCTGAGGCCAAACTCCCAGTTTGGGATTCCACCTCTACCACTTACTGGCCATGCGAACTTCAAGTCGCTCCCCCTCTCTGTGCCTCACTGTCTTCACAGATGTAGACGGGTAACACATGGACCTCCTCATGAGAAGGCTACGAGAAGCAGAGGCCTCCGGCGCACGGTGCGTGCTCCGTACAGTCAGCAGTCATTGTGAGGGTGGTGGTCTTTAGTTCCACTTGAGCGGAGCCCTGGCACTAGGCAGCATGAGGGGTGATGGAGAGCGGAGCCATGCCCCTTCCTCAGGAGTTCACTACTCCCCCGGTGGCATAGACAGGGAACAAGGGCCACGTCCTCAGGCTGCACTGCTTACCCGCTCACGACCTCAGCCAGACTCCTGACCTCTCCAAGCCTCGGTTGCTTATGTAAAACGAAGCATAATGTCAGGGCCTACCACACCGCAAGTACTCAAAGTTAGTTATACACACAGTGCATAGCGGGCTTTGAGTACCAAACGAATATGTACTGTCATGAAGCAAATGCTCCAAGGACTGTGGAAATGAGGAATGCTGCCTCAGTTTCCCCAAAGTAGCTGACAATAGAAACACAGAGTAAAGCAAACCCAACTTCACTTGCTGTGTCTGTGGGATCCCAAACAGAGCTGTCCTCTGGGAGGACCACCCAGGAAGCAGGGAGGAGAGCCCACCAGTTTTGTAGCTTGGCTTCTTTTGACCACTTTAAGACTTGGTCTTTGGTTTTTTTCCATCTATGAAACTCAAGAATACGATCCCATTTACAATCACAACAACAACAACAAAAAAATATCTAGGAATAAATTTAATCAAGGATGTGAAAGACCAATACAATGAAAACTATAAGACGTTATTGAAAGAAATCGATGATGACATAAAGAAATGGAAAGATATTCCATGCTCATGGATGGAAGAACAAACATAGTTGTCCATACTACCCAAAGCGATCTACAGATTCACTGCAATCCTAATCAGAATCCCAACAGTATTCTTCATGGAAATAGAACAAAAAATCCTAAAATTCATATGAAACAACAAAAGACCCCAAAAAGCTAAAGCAATCCTGAGGAAAAAGAACAAAGCTGGAGGCATCACAATCCCTGACTTAAAAATATACTGCAAAGCTATAGTAATCAAAACAGCATGCCACTGGTACGAAAACAGACACACAGATCAACGGAACAGAATTAAAAGCTCAGAAATAAAACCACACATCTACGGACCACTAATCTTCGACAATGGTGCTAAGAACATACAATGGAGAAAGGAGTCTTCAATAAACGGTGTTGGGAAAACGGGACAGCCACATGCAAAAGAATGAAAGTAGACCATTATCTTATGCCACACACAAAAATTAACTCAAAATAGATTAAAGACTTGAAGGTAAGACATGACACCATAAAACTCCTGGGAGAAAATATAGGCAGTACACTCTTTGACATCAGTCTTAGAAGCATCTTTTCGAATACCATGTCTACTTATGCAAGGGAAATGAAAGAAAAAATAAACATATGGGGCTACATTAGACTAAAGAGCTTCTGCAAGGCAAAGGAAATCAGGAACAAAACAAAAAGACAACCCACCAAGTGGGAGAGAATATTTGCAAATCATATATCCAACAAGGAGTTAGTCCCCAAAATATATAAAGAACTCATACTACTCAATAACAAAAAAACAAACAACTGATCAAAAAATGGGCAGAGGATATGAACAGACTTTTTTCCAAAGAAGATATAGGCTTAGGCATGTGAAAAGATGTTCAGTGTCACTAATCACTAGGAAAACTGTTTCTTCCTACTCACAGCATCTCAGACACCAAACGTGTGGGTCTTCCATAACAAGCAATTCTCCAATTCCTTGCAACACCAGCTGGGTGTCCTCCAATTTAATTCATTTTGACACCAACTGCCCGGAGGTAGCACAGTTAAGGGCTCAGTGCCACAAGACTGCCCACACTTCAGACACCAGCCACAAGTCCCAGGTTGTCACTGGTACTTCTATTGACCAGCTGTGAGTCAGGGGTTCCCACGACCCTCTCTTCTGGTTCAATACTTTGCTAGAATGGCTTGCAGAACCCAGGGAAATACTTTGCTTACTATGACTAGTTCCTTATAAGGGATAAAACTCAGGAACAGCCAAATGGAAGACATGGAAGGGCAACATATGTGAGAAGTGCTGTACAGCAGTGATGAACATCTTTTCATGTGCCTATTGCCCATCCATATGTCTTCTTTGGAGAAATGTCTGTTCATGTCTCCTGCCCACTTTTTGATCAGAATGTTTGATTTTTTGTTGTTGAGTTATGTGAGTTCTTTATATATTACGGAGATTAATCCTTCGTTGGATATAGGACTTGTAAATATTTTTTTCCCAATTAGTGGGTTGTATTTTTTGTTTCACTCCTGTTTTCTGTTGCCTTGAAGAGGCTCTTTAGTTTGATGAGGTCCCATGTGTTTATTCTTTCGATTGTTTCCCTTGTCTGAGAAGACACTGGTAGACACTTTTTAAAAAATACGTATAAACTTGTATTTATTTTGTATATGTTCTTCCAAGTTTATATGAGAATTTTGATTGTTGTCCATAATTGTTAAACACAACTGCCATACACAATTTAAAATTATTGGGAAAAATTAATGGCAAAATATATATACTCTTTCTTTTAAAAAATATTTAATGGGCTCTATTTTTTAGATAACTTTTACATTCACAGCAAAACTGAGTGAGCGGAAGGTACAGAGATTTCCCATACACTCTCTGCCCAGCTCCCCAGCTCTCAATATCCCACAGAAAGCGACACATTTGTTGCAATCAATGCACCTAAACTGACACTTTACAATCACCAAGTCCATAGTTGTCGTTAGGGTTCCCTCTTGGTGTTGCACATTCTATGGGCTTTGACAAATGTCTAATGACGCGTGCCGACCACTGCAGAATCATACAGAACAGTCCCACTCCCCTAAAGTGCCCTGTGCTCTGCCCATTCCTTCCTCTCTCCCCATTAGCCTCTGCAACCACTGATCTTTTTACCATCTCTGTAGTTTTCTGGCAGCCACTTTTACAAGGGAAACTTGATACGGTAGGTTTTCATCAGAAAATAGAAGACATAAAATTTTCTGAGAAGAGACAAAATTTTTTCTCGGCCCTCAATTCTGTAAGAAATTAGTTCCTTTATGGGATCAAGACGGATACATCAGATAACATCCATGACAGCCTTCCAGAAACTGCAGGCACAGACCTTATTTAACTATGTCTTGTATTAAACTCATAAAAGCTCAAAGTCCCAACCAGTAAGAGAAGGGTCCTCCAGGTTCTAAGTTAAGTTCCAAGAGACTAACTTGATCCAAGGTTAATATCTGGGAAATCCAGAGGAGTTCGAGTTAGCACACCCCCTACCTAGGCTGGCTTCTGTAAAAATCATTTATTTTAACCAGGATTTTTATAAGCACCGAAGTTTTGCCTAAAGAACTGGTCTTCCATGTTGTTTGAGAACAGATCCATGTTTTAGAGACCAGAAGAGCAGGTTGATAATTTATTAGGAAAAGTGGAAAAGCTTAACTAGGACTTCCCCCAGGTGGCCATGGGATGCAAGAGGATTTTAGGCAACTTTGAATTTGCTCAGATAGTTAGATACAAACTCAACTGAGGTTAGAGATTCCCAACACAGGATGGCAGAGCTGGTTTAGGTGGAGAAAATGTTAATGCAAGTGTTTGTGGTTGCCTGCCTTGGCCGTAGAGAAATCCTAGCAGAGAAGCATTTAGTTCCTAGCAGGAAAACCTGACTCAGGTGGAGAGGCAATCAGCGTTTGTTGAGCACCTACGCATGCACTGGGTGCTGGACCAGGTACTTTATCCAATTTAGCTAGTTTAATCGGGTGAGTTATATGTTAAGAATTCCCAAATAAATATTGACTTGCTGTATGATGAAAATCATTGACTAAGTGAATTTTGGAGAATGATTTTCAAAAACAACGACTTTTTAGCCATGTCATAATTAATGCTAAGCTTTCTTTCTGGCGGTAATTAAATACTACACTCCCTGGCTTCTTGAGGCCATGGCAAAGACAATGCTAGGGATTCCACTAAAAGTTTTCATTTTCCTCCTCGGCGCACGGGGCAAACACATTTTCCAATTCCCCTTGCAGTTAATTGGAGCCATGTGACTAGGTAGTGGCCGATGGAATGCCACCAATCCCCAGTTTGACTGCCCACGCTGTCTCTCCCTCGTCCATGTGGCTACATGGGGAGAGCGCCAGGAAGAAGGAACCACAGGGCGGAAGGAGCCCAGATCCCTGAATAGCCACTTGTAAAGGACCACCTAGGAGAGCTGTCCAGCCTGCGCTATACCACACTAACGAAAGAAATTTGTATTGTTTTACGCCAAGGATATGGGGGTGACGTGCTAAGGAAGCTGGCTAGTGTGACCGCTCCTGGTTTTGTGATACTAAAAATTTATTGTCAACATGGAAGAATCTATCTTTATACATAAAAACATGAATTGAAATTTCTTTAAGATTTGTATCAGATCATTGATACAATTTTTTTTGAGGAAGATTAGCCCTGAGTTAACATCTGCCGCCAATCATCCTCTTTTTGCCAAGGAAGACTGGCCCTGTGCTAACATCTGTGCCCATCTTCCTCTACTTTATATGTTGGATGCCCACCACAGCATGGCTTGACAAGCGGTGCCATGTCCACACCCGGGATCCGAACCGGCAAACTCCAGGCCGCTGAAGCAGAACGTGTGAACTTAACTGCTGCTCCGCTGGTCTGGCCCCAAGAAACAATTTTTAAAAGGCTGAAAGGTAGCAGACTAAACAGAACTCTATTTTGTAACTCCTGAAAATGCTTTCTAATTTCTTGGTCAGCCATTCGTGCCTCTTTCAATTCTTCTGATGAATCAAAGGCCTATCAAACAAAGTCTGCCATCGCTGCTGCAGAATTATCTGAAGATGCATGAGGAACACTGACAGTGAGAGCTGCCTCGAAGGTTGTGGGATTCTGACATGTACTGTAAAAGAAAAGGGCAACGCCTTCAGTTTGTCAGGAGAAAGCTGGCATGAAATTTTGAAGATTAATCTTTTAAGTTGGTAATATTATATTTTTAACTTTTTCATATAGGTATGTGTTTATGTATGTGTTTATTTATTTATTTATTTTTAATATGTGGCCTTCTGTGTCTGACTTCTTTTTTTTTTTTTTAGGAAGAGGTTTTAAAGATTTTATTTTTTTTCCTTTTTTCTCCCCAAAGCCCCCCGGTACATAGTTGTGTATTCTTCCTTGTGGGCCCTTCTAGTTGTGGCATGTGGGATGCTGCCTCAGTGTGGTTTAATGAGCAGTGCCATGTCTGCGCCCAGGATTCGAACTGACGAAACCCTGGGCAGCCTGCAGCGGAGCGCGCGAATTTAGCCACTGGGCCACGGGGCCAGCCCCTGTGTTTATGTATTTAAATTACCAACTTTTGTAACTATCTTACTTAATATTCTTAGTTTTTCCAATAAATTTTTCAATGACTATTTAGCTATTCTAGTTACGTGACCATATCAGCTTAATGGGAGCTTCGCCTCTGGCTTTCAAAACTCATATTATTCCTTGTTTAATCGCATCAGATAACATTTCCAGAATATTAGAAAATCAAAGTACCGACATGGGCATCCTCAGCTCGCTTCTGACATTCATAAGAATTCTCCCAGCATTCACGATATACCTTACTCTGGCTTTTAGTTTGAGATTATATATATATGTCTTTCTTTTTATCGATAGGTTTTTTAGAGACTCAGGAGTCCATAGTGCTGATCATAGAGTCTGCAGCACCCTCCAGTTTTTGGGGTTTAGGTAAACATTCAGAACACTCAGGCTCACAAAACTACCATGGTCACAGCTGGCACCTGTTTCCCCAGAAGGACGTAGGACGGGGACCACACAGGAGTGCGACTCCTCCCACAGCAGAACGCTCAGGGGCAGGATGAGAAATCCTTGACAGAGGTGTGACCCTGCTCTGCTTCTGGAGCCAATGTCTCTTGTGACAACCCCAGAGGCCGTGTCCAAGGGCTCTGCAGGGGCCATGCCAAGTTCTAAGAGTCACTGAACTCCGCTTGGCCGGATGCTATGGTCTTCTATCAGGCATATTTGGTTCTCCCTGTCCAAATGCAGTTCACCGCTCAGGGGTGCGTTTGTACCAGCAACACAGCAACGTACTTCACAGACCACCTTATCAGGTTGCCAGGGGAACAGAGCCGGAAAGTTAACATAAGGTCAAATTCTCATGCAGAAGGGGAAAGGATTTTGTTAACTCTTTACCCACATGGAGGTTTTCTGCCAACTTTATCAAAATGGATTCTTTTAATACCTTCCTAGATTATACTTGCTAATCATTTTTTGAGGGCTTTCGCATTGGTATTAATATCTGAGATGAGCTGTGTATACGTGTGTATTTTTGTGCACATATGAGAAAGCTATCTTTTCAAGTTTAGATACTGACTTCTTAGTAATAATTTGTAAGAACTCTGTTTTTTTTGAGGGGGGTTAAGGTACACTTTTTTGATGAGGAAGATGGGCCCTGAGCTAACATCTGTTGCCAATCTTACTCTTTTTTTTTTCCTTTCTCCCCAAACCCCAGCACATAGTTGTATATTCTAGTTGTAAATCATTCTAGTTCTTCAGTGTGGGACGCCGCCTCAGCACAGCTTGATGAGCGGTGCCACATCTGTGCCCAGGATCCAAACTGGTGAAGCTGGGCCACCGGAGCGGAACACGAACTTAACGACTCGGCTGCAGGGCCGGCCCCTTTTCTGGTATTTTAGAAGAGTTTAGATAGTGCTGGCTTTACGTACAGTTGGAAGGAAGATAAGCTCTGACGGCAGTGTACCTGTAGCCGCCGTGTACAGGCAGACAGCTTGTGACACTTATCAGGCTATTCTGTAAAATCATTACACGTGATCACTTGCAAGGCACAGCATACATCCAGATAAAGGGAACACCGTTGTAAAATGAAATCTTAGGGTGTTTTATTGCTCCTTGTTGCTTTCATAAGGTATCTTAAGAAAGAGATGGGTTCATACAAGAACTGGCTGTTTTGAAAGCAGAAATGGAAGGAAAGGAGAATGTCCAGAAATTTCAGGCTTCCCAGGGTTGAAAAAGAAAACTGCTTTTATGCCCCAAACATTAATATAAATGAAGGGATCCAAGCCTTGTGGTGAGGATCGAAGTAAGGGAGTTGTCCCAAACCCCCTGTTATTCCAGCTAGCCTCAAGGGGGCCTCCACTAACATGCAAGAGGAGGGATGGACGGGGGGAAAGCAGAGAAACACAGCAGGCTTAAGAACTGGCACTAGCAAAGATTTTGGTTATGGCTATCTGCACAAGGAACTGACTGGAAGCAATTAGATCAGAACCTTTTAGGGTTTTAAAGAAATTGTAGCCACAGAAACCATGAGTCTGGCCTGAAAACGTGCTCTCTGTTAGCTCCTTAAAGCAATGCTCAGGCTTCCAATTTGTACCAGCAGAAGGAGAACTGTCAGTGATGTCCAGCCCCAAGGAAGGCATAGGCTCCAGCAGTCACCTCTGCCGCGGCCTTGGAAGATGAATGGACAAGCCAAAGAGCAGGCATGAGCCGACTGTGCACCAAGGCACGTGCCCCACCACCAGGGCTGAGAAGCCTCGAGATTCCAGCTCAGCCTCCAGGCAGAGTTACTACCAATGAGGAGCTGTGTGTTCCTCATCCTTCTCTTTTCTTACCAGGAGTTTCCAAGGCAGTAACCCTGTCCCCATGCAACCGCTGCATATGGAATGGGGGAGCAAGCGCTTGCTTAACGGTTTGCATGACCCCAACTTTGAGAACTTGATAGAGAAAACACATCTTTTCTCCCCCTGCCTGGACACCGCCCCACCCCACACCTTCACTTCATTATCTCTGCTCAGATGTCACCTCCGTGGAGGTGACGAGTCACTCCTAACATCACACCACCGCCTTCCATCACCTCATCCTTCCTGCCCCCTCTCTTTGTGGCATTGACGGTCTCATGCCGTCACCACAAAGTAAACTCTTTCAGGGCACAACTTCCCAGCTGAGGTCCTTGCAGCTAGAAGGAGCCGATCCGTCGTGGGCCCTCAATAAATATCCGTTGGAAAAAAAGACTAAATAAGTAAGAGCTTCTAATTTCCAAGTGTTTGAAGTTGTGTTCGTTTTGTTCTATTTTGTTGTTTGTCTGTATCACATTGTGACCCATGATAGATAATCATTGTGTGTGAGGAAACTGGGATTGCTGCTTGCAAGGTGCTGTTGCCCGGCGTGAAACCTAACCAGAAGGTTATCCTACTGGAAAAGCACAGACATTGTTATAAGCAAGCTGTTTTGCTCTGGTTCTTTCTTGTTTTTTAAGACTGAGAGTGTGAACTGTCGCTCCCATGGGAGCCCCATCTCTTTTTGGAATGCTCACTGGTGGTCACACTGCAGCATCCTGACCAGTCAGACCCTGGAATTCCTTTAGTCTCCTCATCCCATGATGCACAGGGACTGATACACTCAAGGGAGACGCTAAAGTTCACCAGGCAGAACTTAACCCAATCCAGTCGGGTCTATTTAACATTGGCTGAATTTAAGTCTTGGGCCAGGCCTTGTGCTGGGTACAAGGATGTAGTGACAACTGCCCTTGTCCTGCCATTGTTTCAGTTAGTGTCTCTGGGAAGCCCAGAGTGGCAGAGAAGCAATGACAACACAATGCATTAAGAGTTATTCTAGGGGGCTGGCCCAGTGGTGCAGTGGTTAAGTTCACACGCTCTGCTTTGGGGGCCTGGGGTTCGCTGGTTCAAATCCTGGGTGCGACCTACACACTGCTTGTCAAGCCATGCTGTGGCAGGCATCCCATATAAAATAGAGGAAGATGGGCATGGATGTTATCTCAGGGCCAGTCTTCCTCATCAAAAAGAGGAGGATTGGTGGCAGATGTTAGCTCAGGACTAATCTTCCTCAAAAAAAAAAAAGTTATTCTTGTGGGGGCACAGGGTTACAGAAGCACATTCCACAGGAGTCTCCGCCAAGCAAAACATCCAACATGCTTCCTGGGTAAGTGTCAGCTAAGCTTGGATGGAGGGGTAACGAAGAAGGAAGATGCCTGAGTGTCCTCGAGGCCAAAGAAAAGTTACGGGAAGAAAACAACAGAGACACACACATGGGAGCGCTACACTTCTGCTCCCGATATTCGCCCTGTTTTCACCCAGCTCTCCCCCTCCTTTCCTTCCATCTCCAGTTGTAGCCTGAAGGTTAGCCCCTTTCTCCCTACACATCCATGGCTCTGGTGCAGCTTATTTGCAAATCCAATCCAGGAAGCAATAAACAAAAAGGCTAAGGAGTAGCCACTGGAGCCTGGATCCAAGCCTACATTACACTTACAAAAATTTGACTTTCCTTAGAAAAAATATTTTGACTCCTACATTTTTGGACTCCTTTCATTAGAAAGATCTGAAATGGATGACACCAAGCTGTTTGCCTAAAATAATGCCCCAAGCCTGAACTGGCATGGATATTTCCTGAGATTAAAATAGAATCTTGTTTTGCTAACACAAAACAACTTGGAAGTCAAAGAGTCATTTAAGTTGAAACCATTATTTTTCCTATTGGTGCAGAAAATTCCTGTTTTTAAGAGAGACCAGGATAGTGAGGTCACTCTGCCACAGAACTTTCCATTAAAAGTTTGAAGTTGAGAAACCTCGAAAAGAATATAAAGACGGGGGTAGGGGGTCTGTAATGTAACAAAGCCATTCAGTAAACATTTATGAGTACCTTAGACGGTGCCGGGCAGCGTTCTAGGCACTAAACAAAGAACGCGCCCTTGCAGAGTTTGCAGCTTTGCATTCTAGCAGAAAGGAGACACAAACAAGAAATGAGCAGGTTAAACAGGAAACTGAACGGTGAGTGGTACGGAGAAAGGGCAGGGGGAGCGTGGGGGTCGCAATGTTACACAGGGTGATCATGGTTGGTTTCCTCCAAGAGGTGACATCTGAGAAACGACTGAAGGAAGTGAGAACGCGAGCTCGCAGATGTCCAGGTTCAGGCAGAGGGAACAGGCGTCCCGGCCTAAGGCAGGGGCACGCCTGGAGTGGTGAGAAAGGCGAGGCCACGGATCGGGAAGAGAGAGACAGGAGGCAGGCCTGAGAGGTACAGGAGACGGCAGCTCACGGCCCCGGAGTCGTTCGGGGAGGGTTTGGGAAGAGGATGACCGATGTCTTGACGTGCATTTTAGGGTAATCGCCGCCTGTTTCCACTTGAACACAGTCCATTAGTACAATACACTTCAGCCCGCAACTACAGAGCAGTGACGGCTTCAAGCGGTTTCTGAACCCTCCCGCAAGACCAGGACCGCCAGGCCCTCCTCGGAACAGCCCTCCCTCTCCGGCGGGCACGCGCCCGGGACGGCGCCGCGGCCGCCCCTCGGATGCGCGCGGGTCGGGCCCGCAGAGACGGGAGCATCCTGCGCGTCCCTCCAAAACTCGCCCGGAGAGCCGAACACTTCTTTCGGTTGGTTACAAAGCAAAACATCTGCCTCTGCCAACTCTGCGGGAGAAGAAACCCCGGGGCTCGCCTCCGCTCCTCTGTCCAAGTCGTGCTGTGGTTTCCCTCATGGAGACACTGCGCGGCTCCTGCGCCCCCCGGGAAAGCCGCGCTCGCGCCGGGCACCACCTGTCGGGGCGGGCCCCACCTGTCGGGGCGGACCCCGCGGAGCGCGCACCCCGACCCGGGCCCCTCTCCTGCGGCTCCCCTCCCCCCAGCGCCCCCGCTGCCCCTCGCCGGGCGGCCTCGCCGCTCTCCTCCGGGCCCGGCGCTCGCCCCGCTTGGCCGTCTTCCCGCAGCGCCCCCGCCCAGGGCCCCGCGCCTCGCCCCGCGCCGGGGCCAGGAGGGCGGCGAGCCCAGGCCCCCTGCTCCGCCCCTCTCTCCTCCCCTCCCCTTCCCTCCCCGCGGCGGCGCAGCTCCCCCTGCAGCGCCTCCCCTCGCCGGGAGGGACCGGAGGGGCTCCGGGCGCCGCGCCGCAGACCCGCTCCGGCCGCTCCGCGCTCCGCCTGCCCGTGGCCGCGGGGTCCGGCGCCCGCAGCTCCGGGAGCCGAGCGGGCGAGCGCCGCGCACCGCGTCCTGCCCCGCGCGCAGAGGCGCCGCCGGGCCGCGCCGCCCGCATGGACCTGCTCGTGGCGCTGCTGCTGGGCACTGCGCTCTACCTGCCCGCCGCCGCCGACTTCGACGCGCGGTGAGTGGGCCCGGTGCCCCGCCGCCCTCCCCGCGCCCGTCCCACCGTCCGGGGCCTGCCCGGCCTGCGCGGCCCGGGGGCGTCTCTCCGTCTAGGCCCCGGCGTGGGGAGCCGGGCCGGGCACGGGGGCGAGCCCGGCGTCTGGGCCGCTGAAGCGGGGTGACGGCGGGACCCCTGGCCGGGGAGCTCCCACCTGGGGCTTAGACCGCGCTCGTGGGACACCTCCCCGGGGCCGGGCTGGGCCTCGGCTCGGAGCTGCCTCCCGCGCGCACGGAGGTGGGGGGAGCGACCCTGCTTCCAGGGACCTGTCCGCCTCCCCACCTGGTGTTCCCCGGGGAGGAGAACTCAAAATAAGGACCGAGAGGAGGGAACGCTACGAGTGTGTGTGTGTGTGTGTGTGTGTGAGAGTGTGCACGTGCACGCACAGCTCCCGGGACGAGCCGACCGCTGCGTGCTCCGACAGGTTCCAGCGCCTGGCCCCGGCTCCGCTGTCACTCAGCCTGCTCTCCGCCGCCGAATCCGCCCGGGCGAGAGAGAGTGTGAGTGTGAGTGTGTGCGCGTGTGTGGGTGTCGGTCTGGAGGGCGCGCTCGGGTACCCCCGCTCCGCGTAACCACAGACCAGACTCGCCTGGAGCGCGGATCGCGGCAGCTCGCGCAGAAACCGGAGGGGAGCGGCCGGGAGCGCCTTCAGCCGGGGGCACACCGCCTCCGCCGCCCCCTCGGCGCCACCCCAGCGCCCCCGCCCGCCGGCGTCTCCGCGCGCCGCCCGGAAGGGCGCGCACCTGTTTGACCTGCGGTCTTGGAACGAATCAGCCCCACGATTGATCGGCTTTCTTGTGCCTGGAGGGCAACCGAGGGGAGCAGTGGGGCGCCGAGGAGAAGCGCAGGTGCTTGTTTACCAGCTGGTCGAGGAAATAGAAAGTTGGGGGTTATTTTGTACTTTGGACTTGGGGGCAGAAGGGGGAGATAAAGGGAGTTGAAAAGATTAGGAGAGTTTAAGAAAACGTGGCTGCGGCCGGAGGCTATTTCATTAAAGCAGTACTTGGCCCGCGTTCGGGGATGTGGTGCGTTTCTTGCGTGCACAGTGACAACAAGAAATACGTCACGTGATTATGCATACGATTTTAAAGTAGCTTTAGAAAGATGTCTAAAATAGCCAATTAAAATATTGATCCTCTGGGGGAAAACAAGGAAACGATTTACCAAATAAGGCGTCACAGCGAAATCTGGTGGATAAATCGGTATCCTGGAGTTGAACACTCTCTCGAGTCCTTATTTACGTTAGAGGGAAGATAACCTGAATTGCTGATGCGGGAAAGTCTCAGACCACAAGGACACTTGAGATGTTAGCTGCGTTTTAAACTCTCCGTGTTTTCATTTCGACTTCTTTTTCTAGTAAATTTTTTTCTGGGAACTTTTTCTGCCAAAGAGTCATATGTCCCAGAGTTTTTGGGGGAACCTCCCTCTTTCTGCCGCTTCCCACGTCTACCCTTTATATAAGGCAGAATTTTTTCCTCTCTGCTTTGACATATCTAATATGATTCAACACTTTTCAGTTTATGACGAATCAGAGCGGGCTTTCCCTTCAGTAACAGGTGTGGGTCTTTGAAGACTATTTTGTTTCAGGCTTCAGAAAGCAGCCTGTGGTGGCAGCCTTGAGGATTCTCGGCTTTAGCTGGTTCTATTTCCATTCCAGAAAGGATGCCCCCTCCCTCCTTTTGTCCCTGCTCCTGTGTGTGTTGGGGGGGAGGGAGGGTGTTTGTCTGAAATTTGAAATTAGATCACAGCAGAACTATTTCCCCAAAAGCGTCTTATCCTTAAATTTCTGCAGGCATGAAGGAGTTCATAGAAAATTGTTGGGTGTGATTTAAATTTTGTTTCTAAAATAAAAACAAAGAGGAAACTACTTTTAGTTTCAAAAGTGCCCTTATTTATTTTGAATCTTTCTGTTTGGTAGGTGGCCCAGGCAGATGGTGTCGTCGGTTGGCCTGTGCCGTTATGGTGGGAGGATCGACTGCTGCTGGGGCTGGGTCCGCCGTCCCTGGGGACAGTGTCAGCGTGAGTATCATCCCAGGGCCTTCAGCTCCCCGGAGGTGGGCTCTCCACCAGCAAGGCCAGGTGGGGTGGTTCTGACATGGCGGTTTCAGGTGCCCCCGACTCCTTATTCTGCCCCTTTCCAACCTGAGCCACCTGCAGGAAGGGTCAGTTTGGAAAGTCACAGAGACCCACCGGGGATGCTCATTTTAGCTTTTGTCCCCAGTATCTCCAGCTCCTGTTTTCTCATCAGGCTCACTCTTTTGGCTCTGGGTTCTGAGATGGGGGTAAGATAAGGAGTCTAGACTGTATTTACACTAAATAAACTCTGACTCTGAGAGCACTTAGAAAATCCTTACCTTAGCTATCGTGTAAAGTGGCCTATTTGTAAATCTTGTTTGGAAGTGAGATTGTATTGACTGTGTTCTAAATGGACCACCTGGTATAATCAAAGAACAGCTCTGAAAAAACATTTTTACGTTCTATGAGTTCTGTGAACGTCGTGTAATATGTCAAATCAGAACACTGATTTTTACCTTTTCTATGATCACAAATGGATATTTTAATGGTAGAAATCAGAGCCACATCACAGAAGTTTGAGAAATTTGTTCCCAGTATTTTATCTGGACCTCAAAATTTTATCCCACTCCCCCTTGAAAAAAAATCCACAAATGATCAAGTAAATTTTGGGGGCATCTTTACAGTGCTAGGTTGGCGTGTCTGGTGAGAGGATGGGAGCCAAGCTGGCTCCATAGATCCCGGTGTTTTATTGCTAATGAGACAGGGGCTTAGGGGACTGGAGGAGGGTAGTTAAGAAGGGAGGAACCTGCCTCGGAGCTCTGTTGGTAGTGTGAGGAATCAAGTGAGTTTAAGTTCAGAGAAGTTAGGAGTTCTCTCAGCTGTTTTAATTTTTGAGAATAGCAGGCGATGTCTGTCCTGAACTTTGTGAAGAAGGGAGAGCGACAGTGATGGGTCAACTCTGTAATTGCACATGTGGGCTAATGTTCTGGTTAGGGATGGAAAGTAAGGAGGACCAATGTTTGTCTGCCTGCTACCTGCAAGCCACCGGGCCAGGGTTTTTACACAGTTGTGCCATTGTATCCTGCTGTAAAGGGTGATGGTGATAAATCCAGTTTCCAGCAAACAAAAGAACTACGCACAGCTGCTGTGCCCCTACTGGTTAGTCTGCTCAACATTGTTGTTAAGGGAAGATGATCAAAAAGAAGAAGGGTAATCTGGTATAGTCTTCTGCCCGTTACACCACAGGGTCAGAGTATTTGCACAGTGGGAGCCCACAGGTGTGGAATGTGACGAGCAGTCAGACTTACCACAATCAGAGGGTGAAGAAAAGACCCTTCTCCTGGCCCAACTCACCTCTCCCAACATGCACACCTGCCCAGTAAAATAGGAGTCATTCCTGTGCAGGAATGGAGAGAGTTTCCTCCTTCTTTGCTGCCTTAATTTGCAGGACACTCCCAAAGAAAATGCTGAAGTGCTTTAAGTGTGCCCAGTGCCCAGCCCTCCCAGGACCAGGCTGCTCTGGCAGAGTGCCCGGCGCATGGTGGAGGGCCCTCCCTGCGGGCAGCACGCCAAGAGTCGGCAGAGGCGTCAGAGTGGATGCGCGCTCTGCCAGATGTGATGGGAGCATTCCAAGCAGAGACTCCTCTATCCCCCTCTGTCTCTTGGAGGTTCATCAACTGTGGAATTCCCCAGAAAGAGCCTGTGGGAGCTGTCCTATGTGCCTGTACCGTGTAGTTAGATTTTCTCTAATATACTCCAGCCTAGTGATCCTGAATCTGATCGTGAAATCTTCAAAGTTGCGGTGACATTTCAGAATTCAGACATCTAAGTGATTTCCTAGCATTTCGCTTTCTGCACAGTAGCTTTCCCAGCAGATACAGGACATTTTTAAGTTATTTTCTGTGCCTGTATTTTATTTCCAAAAGATTGCAAAGCGGTCAAATATAGTATTTGATAATATTTGTCTTTTCCTTCTTGTTATTGCTCAAGAATCTAAGGAAACTGCATCATGGCATGAGTTAATTATTTAAAGGGTCGTGTTATAAAAATGTGTAAGACGACCTGCACAAATCAGTTTCTCTTGACTTAAATTTGGTGAAGGTTTGAGAGGCAGCATAATGGAGGGAAACGTGGACGCTGGAGAAGGACTGCCTGGGTTCAGATTAGCTGTGTGACCTTGAGCCAGTCATTCAGTCTCTCTGTGCTTTATTTTCCTCATCTCTGAAATGGATCTAAGATAGTATAATACCTCATAGGACTGTAGCAAAGTTGAAATAAGTTGTGATTTGTAAAGCACTTTTACAGCCATTCCTGGCACAGAGTAAATACTACATACGGGTTTGGTGAAATTAAAGAAATGCACAGGAATACGGCTACTGAGATGGTGTTGTGGGATGGGGCGTACTGTGCTGGCAGGCTCTGCTTCTGGAGGCGTGATGTATGTATTTTTGCATTTATATTGCCAAAATAAAAAACGGTTCCAAGGTTCTCTGTGTTGCAATAAAATAAAATGCCTTTAAATTAAAAAGGGCCAGATGGATCTTTACCTTTAGTCTTGTAGATGGCAAGGTTGTAAAATGAGTTCAGAGATGAGTGTTTGCTCGTGCGTGTTTTATTTTCCAGGGTCTTAGATAGTCCGATGGCCCCTTGTCAGTCCCGAGATCCCCATCTTTGTTTTGCTCTAAGCGGGCGGAGGGATGTGGGGGTGAGAGGTCAGCTCAAAATGGGAAGAACTGCCCCAAAAAGAGACTTGCTGGGAACGAATGGAAAACTCCTGATTAGTTTTCAAGAAAGCTTTTGTGAAATTAAAACCTTTGTCACTATATTTATCCAAGGGAAATGCCTTGCTGTCCTTTAACAGTTACATCTGGTAATGGATTACCTATAAAAATTCTGAAGAGCTTCTGGGAAATTTAACGTGGAAATGTTCTTGCCTTTCTGACCCTTTGACAACCTCAGGGCTCTTTCCCAGGAGGAGCCTGCTCCCTTCCTTATCGAAGGTGCTCTCTTTCTTGTTTTTCTGAATCATTTGCTTTGGAATTTTCCTTCAAGTTAGCACAGCAAAGCACAAGGAAACTGTCCCCACCGATAGACAGCACCTCCCAGTTTACCTCTTAAACGTGTGTGAGTTGGGGAGCCGGACCCTCATTATATTATTTATCAGACCTCATGCCCTCATGCAGTGGTCCTTTGGTGAGTGTTGATTCCATTTGGTTGAGCATTTGTGAGATGTTTTGACTCAACATTCATGTGAGCCAATGTATGTATTTACACAAAACATGCTGCCTTTCATTTTGGCTTGCTACCCTCCTTTTCATGGACTTGTTTGGAGAGACCAGTGAACATTACAGAGGGCTCAGCCGCCGCTCCTGGCTCATTGTGTCTAGCCACAAAGCCACATTCAGCCACACTCCTGTCCTTCCCTGTGGGACCAAGGGAGGAAGCATCAGAGATGCCCCCCAAACAGATGTAGGAGTGGTCCTCCTGCACCCTGCCCCGGGCATTGCGTGCCAGCGCTGCATCCCACCAGCCGGGGAAGCAGGACCTATTCCAGAAACAGGCAGCTTGTGCTTTCCTAGTTCGTGTGTTCATCAGAGACACTAGAAGACCCCTTGCCTTCTCTTGTCCTTTGATTCTTTGTTTTGTATTCTTGACTCGTCAACAATCTCTACATCCTGGAATTCAAAATGTGATTTTCTGGTTGTCTCTGGGCTTTGCCTTTATTGACTATTGATGTGGCTCTTTGTTGTAAAGGGAAATTTTCTTAAGGTGTTCATAACACACCGATGGTTACATATTTACAGCACACAGCAGCTTAATCACTGATTGTCACGAAATATTTGTTTCTTGCACTGTACTTATTCTATTCCTTAACTTTTCCATCATGTTAATGGCACACTTCATTTTAGCTGTTTTAATTTCTCTACTCCTACCAAGCAGAGAGCTCTGTCATGAAGATTTCTCAGGGTTTGTGTATTTTATTTTAAAAAGCTGTGAATGCTCTGGAAACAATACTTAACTGAAAGCATAGAACACTTGGGACCCTGACTCGAGCTGTGGCGCTTGTACCTGATTACCTGTTCAACGTTTCTCGGCTGCAGTTTTCTTATTTTACTAGCGGGTTTCTAGGTTGCGCCGCAGCTCTAAAGTCCATCTGGGAATTCCTTGATATGGGAGAGAGCAGATAGGCTCCTGCTGCTGTCTTTCTGCGGGCTGGTCTTTGTGTTCTTGGAGCCTTGGCCGCAGGTGTGGCCGGACAGTCGCGTTTCTGTTGAGAGCACTTTGCAGAGGTGTGAAGAGAAACTCAAAGCACTGCTGGTTCCAGGTTTCCATAAAGCTATTCAGTTTTTGAGTTCTTTGGGTGTCAGTGAGCATTTTGGGTTTCTGAAGGAAATTGGGTGAATTAGGGTGGTTTTGTATCATTTTTCCTGACGACCAGGCAAAGTGTAGATGTTTTGTTATGTTTCTCTGGAAATTTTAGAAAGATGTAAAACCTACCCGAGTTTGCCTTTGCTTCATTAGTTCTTAACCTCATTTCCTCCCACTCCCTCCCTGAAGTTAGTTAAAGCTACGGCTGTACAATTGCCATGCAAAGGGGAAATTTTGGATTCTTATCTATGTTAGATAAGCTCACAGGTTACTGCTGCATAGGGACCAAGAAGCAGTCATTCATTCTGAAACTACTTTGGAGCTCTCAAATAATTTTAGCTGGATAGTATGTATGCTAGCTTACGATAGTGGACCACTGGAAGGAATGATGGGCACATTCTTACATTGTTGAATTAGTTCCTTCTGTTTTTCAAATGAAAAGGTTATTAGTTTAACCAGAGAATTTCAATTTAATAAGTGAAACATTTAAATTTCGTATTTCATTCCTTACTCATATCTGGGTTCAGAAACTTAGCCTTGTAAATGGAGCATGGTTTATTAATTTTTGCTGCCTAGACTGGTGATTGTTTTCCTCTCTCTAGTCAAAAAATTATATAGATTACACCTGTTTTTTTTTATTAAAATTTTTTTTTCCTTTTTCTCCCCAAAGCCCCCCGGTACATAGTTGTATATTATTCGTTGTGGGTTCTTCTAGTTGTGGCATGTGGGATGCTGCCTCAGCGTGGTCTGATGAGCAGTGCCATGTCCGCGCCCAGGATTCGAACTAACGAAACACTGGCCTGCCTGCAGCGGAGCACGCGAACTTAACCACTCGGCCACCGGGCCAGCCCCGATTACACCTGTTTTTGATTATTTAGAATTTCTTAATCAAGAGTAAATAAGAAATATTGGAATCGGCTTTGAAAGCTACACATATTGTTCCTTCCAAAAAGATGTTATTCCTGGTCAATGCCCTTCCCTTGTAGTCAACGACCACGTCAGCCTCCGCTGAACGGAAATTAGTGCTGTGTAGATAAAGCTCCTTGATGCCTGTACATCCCATGCTCCAGGAGTGACTGGGGGTCTCAAGGAGGGTTGTGCTGCCCAGAGCCACCTCGAAGGCTGCCAGCAGGTCCTGGGGCCAGCGACATGGAGCTGGGTCACTTCACCGTCTTAATGGGGAGTAGTTTCCTCCTCTGATTTTTGGGGTGAGAATGCAGAGCCTGGTTCTTTTTTTGAGGCAGGAAGAAGAGCAAAGCAGTGGGTGATTTTCTAACCAGTTTCAGAACTAAACCTGAATCTCCAGATCCTTAAGAAGTGAAGTTTTTCGCTAAGATTTTTCAACCACTGCTTTCCGTGAACATGGTATTTGAGAACACCATGTACTTTGGGTCTCTTCAAGTGGTCTTGGAATGCAGATTCCACACTAAACTCTGTGTTGAAGTTTGACCTTTCAAACAGGCAGTTTTTGAGTATGTGTCTTGAAAGTTAAGTTTCACAGAAATTAGCTGGTTCCTTCATTCTTTTCCCGCATTAGAACTTATCCTTATGTAATACTGTTAAGATCTACAGATTTCCTGAGAGCCCCTCATAAAGTTAATCTGGGCAGGTCTTAACCTTTATGGATTAGAAATTTCAGTACTTCTCAATCTGGGAGGTCAGGCCAAGTGAAGGGAGGCACTGTAGTCGCTGTGAGTTCAGCCCCTGGGTCTGCCCTTGGACACCTGCCACAGGACGGGCTGCAGGCAGGTGCCCCCACACGCCCGCGCTGGGACCAAGGAGCCGCTCTGGCCCCTGAAACAGTGCTGCATTTGCTACTGGGAAACCTGTCCATGAGCTTCCCGAAGTGTAGGTGTGCTTTCTCCCTGCTCTAGCGGGTGTCGTGTCCCGTGTTTCTGTGTGTGGGGGGTTACCTGTAGAACTCATGTCCTGTCCCATGTTTCTGTGTGTGTGGGGGGGGGTTACCTGTAGAACTCATGTCCTGTCCCGTGTTTCTGTGTGTGTGTGGGGTTATCTGTAGAACTCATGTCCTGTCCCATGTTTCTGTGTGTGTGTGGGGTTACCTGTAGAACTCATGTCCCGTCCCGTGTCTCTGTGTGTGTGTGTGTGTGGGGGGGTTACCTGTAGAACTCATGTCCTGTCCCGTGTTTCTGTGTGGGGGGGTTATCTGTAGAACTCATGTCCTGTCCCGTGTTTCTGTGTGGGGGGGTTATCTGTAGAACTCATGTCCTGTCCCGTGTTTCTGTGTGTGTGGGGTTATCTGTAGAACTCATGTCCTGTCCCGTGTTTCTGTGTGTGGGGGGGTTACCTGTAGAACTCATGTCCTGTCCCGTGTTTCTGTGTGTGGGGGGTTATCTGTAGAACTCATGGTAAGTGCATTTTGCGTCAGTTGAATCACCTCCTGCTTTTAAAGTGATAATCTGGTGATGTTGAGTGATTCCACGCAGCATCCTTCAGTGAGTAATGGAAGGTGTTCATCATGGGAGAGATGAAAGGGAAGGGGAGAGGGTTCTGATGGCCTAATCTTCATCACCCCCCTCCTCCCATCACAGCAGATACTTTCACCCCTTTCCCAGAAATTTTGTGCAGGTTTTAAAATTTTTCCATCAATCTTTAAGAGAAAATGCATTCATTTCCTCAAATACCCCTCCTCAGAGAAATAAGTATTGTCAGGTTTTTGTGTACCTTTCAGAAATACTTTAGATACTTACAGGCAAATTCCTATGTATCCCCCTCACCCCTTTAATACAAATGAAATCATCGTGTGTGCACCGTTCTTTACCTTGCTTCTTTTTCTCAATGGTACATCTTGGAAGGCTTTCTTTATCATCAGTACATGAAGAGCATGCTCGCTTTTTTAGGGATTCATAGTTTTCCATTGTATGGCTATACCATAACTTATTAACTGGTTTCTTATTGATAGACATTTATGTTGATTCTAATCTTTTATTAATACAAACAATTCTAAAATAAGCAACCTTGAACATGCATTGAAAAAAATATCATTTTGCGTGTGGTACAGTATTTCTGCAAGGTAACTTTTTATATTTGGTCAAATGGCACGTAGATTTGTAATTTTGAACAATTTGCCAATGGGTTCTTACTTCATAGTAAGTTGGTAATGGAAAGACTGGATTGCAATGCTGACTTAAGGCTCTGGCAGTCCTCCATCAAGAATCTGATTTGATGCTTGATTCTAGGATGCTCTGATTCCTATTCGTTCCCCAAAAACCACTGGGACAAGCCAGTGAAGGTCCCTCTGCCCCATTTTTCATCTGTTGACTCTTGGACCAGAGGCACCTGCTTGATATGGGGAGGATGGGGTGAGGTTGTGCATCTGCCAGGGTCTCCACCTGGCTTCCTGCCCCTCAGTTGTCTACTTTTTATGGATGTGAGGTCCTTTTTACTCATAGGAAAGACTCACACCTTCTTTTAGGAATGGCTTAACGCACTGACCTTTTATTACCTTTGTAGTTCAGCCATGATTTTTATAGCTGTGTATATAATGTTTGCTTTTTTGCTAGACCCATGACCTATTAGGGAGGAGTATGTAGAATTTTGATATCTGAATAAAGTTTTTTAGGATACTTCTCATGACATAAAGATTTTCAGGAAATATTAAAGCATCATTGTACCAAAATACTTTTAAAAAGTGACTTTAAAACTGTAGGAGTATCTTTCCCATTAGTTATTCCAAACCTTATCCCAATTATATACTTAAATCGTCTTATTTTTAAAAAAATAAGAAATTCATCTGTAAATAAAAAATTAAAAGACAGATGGAGAGAGAGAAGGCTGCGAAGCTAAGTCCTCCTAATGTCCCTGTGTTCCTGCGTCGGTTCCAGCCCCCAACAGGCGACTGCTCTTTCTATTGATCTTTGCAGAGATTTGTAAGCATTACCAAACTTTTCTTTTTTGATAAAGTATGAACTACTGTGTATCTTCTTTTTCATATAATACTACATTTTGGAGATCGGTCCTTGTCAGTTCTGTAAACCTGACTCACTCTTAAATGGCTGGACGTATGCCTTTTCTGTGGATGTACCATAGTTAATTGAAAAATCCCCTCTTTCTGCACATTTGGGTGGTTTTCCATATTTTGACTTTATGAAATATGCTGCAGTAAATATCCTTGCATGGTCATCATCAGTTATGTGCATGTAGATGTGGGAGAGTTATGGAGACATCCTAGTTTTATCTAAGTATAATAATGGAAGAGCTCTCATTTTACTTTTATAAATTTTCTTATATAAAATGTATAACTTAAAGGAGATTAAATCATGGATAATATTACAGAATGGAAACCTTCAGTTACTTTCTATTTTTGATTCCTTAAAAGATACCCTATAAGATAGATGAAGTTGATTTCTTTATTTCTATTTGTTTATGTCCTATCTTGTTTGGGGCAGGATGTGAAGTGGCTTCCAGGAATAAATGCAATAAAGTAGGAAAATAGAATTAACAAGGGCTAGTGGGAGAACAAAGGATAAAACAAAAGGGAAGATGTTGGGAGGAAGGTTATTTAAATGTAGATATATAAGCCATGAGATCCTAGATATGTTTTATAATTTGACTCAGCTTCTGGTAGCCAAAGGAAAAAGGGAAGTGTTATTGCTCATATGATTCATGTTGTTTATTAGGGAAAAAGCAAACCAGTTATCTGGGGAAATTATGGCTTTTCCCACATTAGTTCTGAAAGATGACTTTCTCGTGGTCCTGCCCAGAGTGGGAGGGAGTGACGGAGTGGGAAGGGTTGCAGCATCATTTCTATCATGAAGCCAGAGGTGGTTTTGTACAGCTGTCCATATGAGACCCTCCAACCTAAGATGAGGCTCTTAACTCCAGATGTGTGGTTCATGGAAAGTTATTCTGTACACAGTTTAAGAGGAATTGTACATACTCAGCTATTTGATGGCTCAGCTTGATCCAGCCCAGAATATCTACCCGTGATGGGTGAACTATACAGGGACAACTCCAGGTTAGAGAAGACAGTTTCAAGTTGAGATCTCCTACCGTGTCCTGAAGTTTGCTGTAATATTAATTACAAGTCAGCCCATATATTTTTTCTTTCTTTCCTTCTTGTCTTTTTTTTTTTGGCTCATGTGTTTTAAAGATCAATCAACAGTTGATGGAGTTGGTATCCAGAGGCGTTGTAAATGAAGGACGAATAGATGTCTTCTAGGATCCAGTATAAGGAGGTTCTGCAAAGAAATCAATGGAAAAATTTTTTATATCAATTTTATATGTTGTTATTTTTGTATTCATTGGACATCAGTATATAAACTCAACCATTTTGTTAGGCACTTATTCATTTCCGTGCAGATTGTGGCTTGGGGTAAGAGATGAGGCACAAACATTGCTTCCAGGCATCGTTTATCCAGCATTTGCTGTTACATGGAATAAGGGCCAGTGAAGCCAGGAACAAGGAATGACAGCATCCTTGACCAGTGTTCCTTTCCCCGAAGCTCCTGGCTGTTACAGATGTGCGAAGGAGCTAAAGTGAGCCTTGGTTGTCGTCCTAGCTTGCTTGGACCTCCTGGAGGGCTGCTTCAAATAAGCCACTTAGGCCTGAACAGGCTCAAAGCGAGGTCTGAGGAATGTACTCTTCCTGGCATCATCCAAGCCCAAACTGAAGTCCTTTTCAGTGGGGTGTGAGGAAGGGCTCAATTTCATGTCCTCCTGAAACCCTTGGGGCAATGGATCCTGAAACCCTGATGCTCCTCTGCCCTAGGAGAATCTTTCTCTCAAAAAAAAAAAAAGATGGTCAAAGTGTGTCTTGAGAGGACACAGTCCAGTAAGTGCCCCGTCTCCTTGGGAGAAGCAGAGAGGGGGCTTTGAATGCCTTTCCTCCAATGTCAACACCATCCAAGAATGTGACCCGTCTGCATTGTCACCCTGTGTCAACCTGGAGGGGGTCTGAGGAGTTTACATTGCCGGGGCCAAGATCTTCCATTTCTTCATAGGAACAAATAAATGATCAGTTCTCAAAGATAATGAAACATAGCCAAGAAAATTTGGCTTGAAAAATTTCAAAGTTCTATCAGTCACTGACTACAACCATAGAAAAAGGCTGGAAGCATAGGCCTCACGTGGTAGACGGCACCTCCCTGGGGGTCTCCGTGGGCAAGTCAGTGGCAAATGGACACCTAGTTACTAAAGAATTGGTGTGTTACAGGGTATAGAGTTCAGTTAAGTAATATCAAACATAAAGAAATTTTCCATTTTAATGTGCTAAAGCTTTTTAAATTTTCTGATTTCATCACTTAATTACTACTAGTGCATAATTAAAGAGATAATTATGGTCATAATAGAATTTCTAATAAAATTCCTAATAAAGCCAGCATAAAGGACACATTACAGCCCAGATATGATAAAGTATTATTAAGTATGGTAAAATAGTGACAAATATCTATGTGTTCATTCCACGTTCTTTCATAGATTCTCTCAAGAATTGTAGGGGTTTTTTTCTTTGTTGTTTGAGGAAGACTGGCCCTGAGCTAACACCTTCCTCTACTTATATGTGGGACGCCTGCCTCAGCATGGCTTGATAAGTGGTGTGTGGGTGCGCACCTGGGATCTGAACTGGCGAACCCTGGGCCACTAAAGTGGAGCACATGAACTTAAGCACCATGCCAGTAGGCCGGGCCCAAGAATTGTAATTTACACTTGGCCAGATGCGACACCGCTAAGTCAGCTTGTTATTCTGAACTCTAAGGGAAAGGAAAAGAGATATGAATAATCACATCTGGTTTCTTAGCTTTAGTATTTGATTTTAGAGAAGAAACCATTTTTTTCCTAATTCTATTTAGTTGGAAGCCCTTATTTTCTGCCATATGTTAACTAGAGGCTGGAGACAGCCTTGGTAGGTACTAGATACAGGGGACAGCCTCCTTGAGACTCAGGATTTGACATAGGTGATTGACTTTTGGACAACCTAGTGTCAGCTAAATTTTAACTGAACACTTCATTTGCTCACTGTCTCTTTAACTATTCTGTAGATTCATGACATCAATTGTCCAGAATTGACATTGTTTTCCTATTACAACATTATCATATCACAAGTTTAGTAGATACTATTTAGTAGATATTACAAGTTTTGTAGATATTATTGACTTACTCTGAAATTTTAGGAAATACGTCATCCCAGTTTAAATTTATGCTAATGTACCCAACGAAGAAACAATTGGAAATTTCTAGATTTATGTTTGCTTTGCCAAAGTGTTATTTTTCAAAAATCTTTAGCATTATTTTCATAAATCAGAGTTCTCAAATTCAGCTTCTATGAAAAATCCCTATATGATCAAATGTGTGTGTTGCCAAATTTATAGGAACTAACTCTGCAGATAGACTTTCCAAATATAAGCTTTGTGCCACCCAAAATATTTTTCTAAAACGTTTGGTCCTTCCTAATTTATTTCAGTGTTAAGCTTTTGTAGGCACTTGGTAATTATCCACCAAATCTTTGCATGCAAACAAATAGCAAAGCCGTTGACCGTTAGAGAAACGCAAAAGGCAGCTCGTGCTTAGTTGCATTTTTTAATGTACACAAGTGTTTAGAGTTGATTTTATATAGTATATATTTACTATGGTAGTGGTTTCTACTGGATAAATTATCCCAAGTTCCTGTGATTGCATAAATAATTTGTGGTGTTTCGTGTAGACAATGGTGGTTTCAAGGTCCTTTGTCCCTTGGATTGAATTTTAAAATCATTGATGAATGAAAAGATTCATTGTATCGTGGTGTCTATGGCCAAGAATTAAGATGTTCCCATGTATAGTTTCATTTCCTAACTAAGGCAGAACTGTTTTTTGAGACAAATTTGGGGAAGAAAATATGAAATCATGAAGTCATTCGTAGCTTTGCTAAATGTTCTGTCCTCTGCTCTTACACTGGGGTCTGATGCGTTCTCCAGCTTTGACACGTGTAAAGGAGAGCACTGAAGGTCGGGGCCCTCCGGATTCTTGCTCAGAATGCTGTTCGTGGGGTGTGCTGTCCTGGATGCTGGGGTTGTAAAAGAACAGAGTTGGGTAGCTGTCTGTAAATAGAGTTTGCCAGGCGAATATCAACCTTTTTGACGATGAGAAATAGAGCATGAAATAAACGTGGGGTATTGAGAACTTCTTAAAGTTATGACTTGTCCTAACTGAAGATGAGGGATGAGAAGGAGAAGTGGAATGTCAGGGAGGACCTCTCCTTTCATGCACGTACCTGCCATCGTCACCTGTAAGGGGGTGCATGTGTCACGCTCTGCTCTTTGCTTGAGGGGCTGTGTGACTCCTGTCTGCGTCCTGTGGAAACTGCGTCAGCCATCTTCGCCTGAAACATTTTAGTTCCTCTTCAGAGGTTAGGCTTGGCCTAACATTTGGGCTTTTTATAGTCCTGTACAGTCACTCAAACTCTACGCCAGAAGACAGGGATCCCTGTAGAAATTACTGGGCTCAGCTCCTTGGGGGACACCCCCCTCCTTTTCCTTAACGCTGTCCGAAGCCCAGGACTGGCTCCACGTCTGTAAACCTGTGTTCAGCAGGCAAGAAAAAGTGGTTCCTGAACCCTTGAGCTTCTCTGGTTAGCGTTAGTCACCATTTCATAGAATCATCAGAGTGCTGACCATGGTTGACCGGGCCCTGCATCGCTGAGAGCCGGCAGACGAACTGAGGCAGTGTTCTCGGGCGGTCTCAGGAGAGACTCCTGGAGTCGGAGACCGCAGCTGAGTGGCCCCGCTGGCAGGGTTGCATGTATTTCCTACTGCGGCTGTTTCATGACGGCTGTAGGGAAACAGATCATCAGGAGAAAATGGGACAAATTTCCTATATTATATGCTTCTGATGAGTCCTGTTTCAGGCTTCTCGCAGTGGGGTTCACACCACAGAAATGCATGCAGGGTGTTTATTTTTGGTGACTTTCACAAAAATTGTGGTGATGGTTGCCTTTGAAAATTTCCTTATGCTTCAGTAGAGAGTAGACCCCAGAAACTTCCTGGAAGTAATCTATTCCAGGCTTAACATTTCTTTGATTTAAAATACAGTTATGTGGAGTTTTAAAATGTAAATTTTTAAATATGGGAAATAGGCTGAAATTTTATGCTAGGAATCTTATTTGATAGGCATAGGTATTGGTAGCATAAAATTTACTAAATCACTGTGTGTCAAGGCTGATTTATAAGTAGGAAAAATGTGACCCAACTTTAAAATATGGTAAGATGGAAATAAACTGCACAGAACTGCTTGGCTGCTTGATACTAATACAACTGGTTAGAAAATAATCACGTTTGCTATTCTTTATTGAGTTGTTTTACCTTTGTTTAAAACCATTTAATATATTTTTCTCAGTAAATTAGACTTTTCAAAATTGGCAGTTCAACAGTGTTAAAGAAACGGTATCCTTTTATATCTTTTCCTTCTCATGCATGACCATGGTCATAAACAGTTTTCCTTAATATGTGTTCTAGAATATAATTTGCACTTTATGCTTTGATTTATTTTCAGCTTTTTGCTTACATTGTACGTGATATATTTCATTACCCTATTTTAAGAAATGTGTCAGCATCAAGATATGGTGAGTTCTTTTAAGGTTAACAGCAACAATAAAAACAAAACACTAATTTGTTGTAAATCTAACCAATGCGAAAATAATCTCTAACAAGCAAATGTAACGTGTGCCTTTAAACATACAGAGCAATCACTCTGGATCAATAGTTAAATTATTACACTAGTTGAATCATTTTGGACTTAGAATTTTTTCTTCTAATATTACCCAAAAGAAGGCTCCATTCACCGGATTTTAAATTCTACAAATAAATACACAAATTGAAAGTTAAAGTGAAAATTTTATGCTTGAAAGAGAGAAGGCATTAGTCCAAGGGAGAAGTGATAAATCCTCGTTCTCTTGCCTCCAGGACCGCTAGGCTGGTCGAACCCTGAGCGTTAGTAGTAGTGGTTCAAGTTTCTTCCATTTTCTTCAATTAAACTGGGTTATTTATGTATCTTCAAGTGGAATGGCTGAGCTTTCACGGTAATTCTTGTTGCCATTGACAACCGAAGCAGCCATGCAAGAAGAGAGTGCTGTGGAAGGAAAGGAAAAAAACCTTAGTATTTCCTCCCAGAGCTGAAGAGAAGGGAGCACACAGCATGTAAGACACAGGTAAGTGAAGTTAAGTGAAGATTATCAACTGGAAAACTACCAGCCTTGGTTCTTCATTGATCAAAAGCTTTAATTTTTTTCAGATATTTTGTCCAACACTCATTTAAATAAAAGGATACTGTCTCTTGGAACCAAAAATTAATATTCTGAAAATGAAAAATTTTGGATGGGAAGGTACAGTGTCACAAAATGGTTGAAATAGTTTAGAATTTGGACTGTGAAAGAATAGCACAACTTCAATTATTGGTTAATATTTTTGTTACAAAATGTTTTTTAATGACAAAATGGTGACTAAAATATTACTATTTTAAACATGTCCTAGATTTTTTTGTTGTTTCAGAAAAGCACTGAAAGTTGAATGTGTAAGTCTCCGGGAATGTAACAAGTTGATAAATGCCCCAGTCCAGCTCCTTGCAGAGAAAAGATCTGGAATTTCTTTTTTTGGACATTTGTTTTGCAGCTTTCTACGTCTTAAGGCAGAGAATAGCAAGGATAAGGTGCCAGCTCAAAGGTTAGAGGATCATATTTCTTGCAATAATTTTGGCTAATCTGTGTCTTGAAAGGCATAACTTCTAAATAATAACTTCACAAAGTTATCAATAAAACTTAACATTAGCTGTGTTTTTCAGTTACTCTTTTTTTGGGAAAACTGTATTCCATAGAGATGTGTTTATTCTGTTCGTAATTACAATAAGTTAATTTTATTTCAGTTATCACGTTAAACTTTTCCTTTTCAGTTTATAATTCCTTTCTCCTATTTTATGAATCTAATAAATTGACCTCCATTCTAACCTAAAGGACAGTTTATATTTTTAAAACTTAAAGAAGCAAATAAAAAAACAAAGTCTACAAATGAAAGTACTAACACCAGCCTATCATTAACCTGAGGGAATTGTGTCTCATATTCATTAATTCTCCATGGGAAAATTCAGGTAAGAAGTATTTTTATTGTGTAGAATACATAAGATGTTATAATAGCACGTATGAGTACTCATGCTGTTGTTTTGGTACATAAAGGAGTCCTTGTTTAAAATATTTTTGGAAGTGAATAGTGTCACTTCATAGATCACCCTTATGAAACTTCAGTGGAAAATTTTGGTGAAATATATGAAATTCCATTTAATGGAATTGGTGCCAAGAAGACAACACACTTTAAACTAATAGATGAAAGATACTATCACATCATAAAAAATGTTTTTAAGGGAAGATTTTAATAAAAACATTTGGGAACAAAATGGATAGGGCTAGAAATAAAAGTTAAGGAATTTCTTTGTTTAGGGAGCCTTAAAAAATCTACTGTCAGTCACAAGATTAACTAGCAGAGCCATGGCTGAGGTTAGGGAGGCACTGCCAATGAAAGAGTAGGATGTGGGCTTTGTCACCAACAGATCTGGGTTCAGGACCTGTTCCTGTGACTTACCATCTCTGAGATACCAGATGTTTTATTTAACTTTTCTGAGCCCGATTTCCTAATCTTTAAACCTACTTTGCAAGATTGTTGCTGGCCATAAGTAGTGTGCCTTGTGACAAATGTTAGCTTTTATTGCTGTGGGGTCAATATAGAGAAGACAAATAACTCTGGAAGGTGTTTTACTTGGGTCCGTCATAGTACCCATGGAATAGCATGTTTTTAAGTGCATTTTATTTCCCATGTCCATCTTTTGGAAGTAGTCAATTGGAAGTAGAAAATTTCTTAAATTATTCATTTCTAAGGTAAGAACTCTCATTGGATAGCCATCTATGCTTCTGACCCATTCCTTTCCCACTTCTCTAAGAATATCCGTTTGCAAACCTCAGACTGGAGAACAGTTTCGTTTACCTAACCAAGGAAAAGGAACTGGAAGGAACTGGAATTGTAGAATTACCTTCAGAGTTATTGTGATTTAACAAACAATTGAGAGCTTACTGGAGGCGAGGTGCTAAGTCAGGTGCTGGGGGAGATACAAAGATTAATAAAACATGGACTCTTGCTTGGGAGAGCTAATCGGGTAAGATGGTTGTCTCTTAGTCCTTCTAAAGTAGGAAAGGGTTAGTGATAAAGAGCTGAGGTTGTTCAGAGGAAGAATTGCTTCTTGCTGGAGGGGTCAGGAAGGTTGCACGGACTCACTGGTGTTTAGTTGGTTCATTCATTTCACAGATGTGTATTCAGTGCTATCTCCTGATTCTGGGCCAACCACTGCAGATACCGTATCAATAAGATGTAGCTATAGGCATTCCTGTCATTTACTGTCAGTGTTGAAGCCCCACAGACAATGACACTACTGGAGAAGGGGTGTGTTCTGATACACATGTGTTTCAAGGTAGGATACTATGAGAGCATATCTGGTGGGCAGGGGGCGCAGGAGGGGAGCATCGTAGCCCAGGAGTGATGGGCTGGTGGCTCAGCTAAATCCTGAGGGATTTGTAAGTCAAGTGAAGGGTGCCCTGGCCAGACAGAAAAATGCATTAAAACTTCAGAGCCAGAGTGCAGGGCACACTCCAGGAAGTGTAGGAACCTTAATCCGCCATTGGGTCTATGTTTGAAGGGCCTCTGACGAGAGATGCTGTGGGAGGAGTAGGAATGGGCTGACTCGTGGAAGGCCATTGATGTCATCTTAAATAGATTAGCTTTATCCCAACGTTGTAGAGGAACACTGAAAGGATTTTAAGCAGGGAAATTGCACGATTGAATTTATATTTTGGAGGTTATAAGCTGGTGCTAAAGGGTCGGATCTAGCATACAAGTGAATTTGGTTCACTCACAGAGTGTCCTAGCATTCTTTGAAATAGTTGCCAGTGATTCATAGGAAACGTGAACATCAGGCTTTGTTGAAAATCAGGATCTCTGCATTGCCGCAGGGAACCCATGGGCTGGAGCTGCACGCAGCTGCCCCGTGGAAAGAGCATGTGGTCCATGTACCACGGGGCTCCCTTCCTCAGGGCGAGAGCTGGGACCTGTAGGCACTTAAGGTTCTGAGGCCAATTTCTGAACGTTTCCTGATTGGCAATTTAGAAAATAGCTATCTGAGGCTCAGGATTAGAGGCTCTTACACTAAACCTGGTGAGAAATTAGGTTTTACCTTCAGTGGTGGTGGGAACAGGGAGATGGATAGATATGGAAAGATGCTGAAAGAAGGGATGAGAGGCCTGCAGCACCAGGACCACGGTGGGAGCCCGGGCTTGCAGGCAGGCGCTGCCGGTACAAACAGTTCTTGGGAAACTTGCCTAACCTTTCTGGCAATAGCTTCTTTTTTGGTAAAATGTAGGTAAGAGCCCTGCCTCATGGGATTTTTAGAGGATCAAACAAGCGCATACTTACAAAGCTCTTCGCTCATCCTTGGCTCGTGGTTACTTCACATTCAGTAAATGGTGGCTGGTGATGGTGATCGTTGTGAGGAATGAGAAAGATAGCAAGGATGACACCCAGGCTTCTAGCGTGTTCCTCGGGGAGCTAGAGAACACTGGGGCAGGTGCAGATGGTGACTTCAGTGTGGCGCGTGCTGTGTGTGAAGTGCCCGTGAGACTTTGAAGTGGAGATGAGTGATGTGTGGTTGGATTCCGAGGTCTAGAGTTCAGGGCGAGATCGGAGGGGGCACAGGCTGTGAATGGACCATCTCTCCACCACTGTCCCACTCAAACCTTCCTTCCCCTCCGTCAACTTCAGTCGGCATTGATAATCATCACAACTACCTCCACAGAGGATCAACTTTAAACAGCACACGAACAATGTGGGGGAGTAAAATACTGTTACATGTCGGCTGAAATGTTATCTGATAGTTTTAAATTCTTGAAAAAAATTCTTTCCAGTTCACCATTTGGCCTTTAGTTGAAAGAAACGAATAATTCAACATTTGTTTATATCAAGGGCTGGGAAAAATCACACTGTACAAACGTTATATCTTTTTCCCCCTTGTGGTTGGCTTTTTCTGTTTTACATCAATATCACTCCTAATTCTAAGCAGATATACAACTAAAAATGAATCATTGTTAGGAATGAATGATCACACTCATTTCTGGAGTTCATGTTCTTTCTTAACTCAATGTACTAAAACCAGTCCTGCCTCAAGGCCAGCTCACATGCCGCCTCCCCCTTCTGCCCTCCTGGCTTTAGCATGGGGAATTCCCCTCTCCTTTCTCTACGCTTAGTTATAGCGCTTGCCCAGAGCCTACCTCCTGTTGCCCCGCAGGGTGGCTACTTGTGTGTCTGTATCATTGGTCCTGCTAGACTGTTCGTCCTGTGGGGCTGGGCACTGTGTCTTACACGTCTCTATATCCAACAATCCAACAGTAGCTTCTGCAAAGCCCAGTCTAGTTCACTCCATGCGTTTTTGAAGGTGTAAGGACCAGGCACTTCTATATAAAAGGGATAAAAAGGATGAACAAGATGTAATCTTAATAAGCAGGTTGTGGTTTTCAGAAAAGACAATTTACTGGGAAGATGAATATATTTAATTTGTCTGCCTATCTTATGACCTTATTACATATCATAGATCTCAACTCTTGATTAAGGTTCCAAAAAGAAATCAGTTTATATGCTTGAAAATATAAAGTGTAATCTGATTGTGTCGTCCACTGCTTAGAGTCCACTGATTGCTCACAGCTACGGAGAGAATTGGATGTCTTTGAGATCAAGGCTCTTCAGGCTGACAACTGCCTTCCCTTCGAAGGACTGTTCTTTTGCTCTTGGACCCTGTCCCAGCGGGCTGCCTCGCATCTCCAGACCCTCTGCTGCTTCCTGCCGCTCTGGCTTTGCTTGTGCTGCTGATTCTGAATAAAAGGCCCTTCACCCATCTACGTGGTGAACTCCTGCTCATCCTTTAAGATTCAGCTCACATCTCCTCTTGTCACTCCTTTCCTGACATTTTTCCTAGTCCCACCTCTCTGCAGAGAAATTCCTTCTATATTCTCTTAACACCTTGTACACCTGTTTATGTTGTCACAGAAAGCATGTCTGTGTTTGTCTTGAGACTACGCTATTTCATTGTAGGTACTGTGTTTTTAAAGAGCTCAGAGTCTAATGGGGGAGCTGGGTAAGAAAAGTAACTGTTTAACTCTGAGGACATAGTGTGAACATAAACAGTCTGCACAGAGGCTGTGAAGGCAGCAGGAGGGCCACAAATTCAGATGGAGAGGCTAAAGACAGGCTTGGAGATGGTGACGTTGAAGCTGAGTGTCGAAGGCTGTGTAGATGGTAGTCCAGCAGACGAGGGACTCTGAGAGGGCTTCTTTGGGGGTTTGCTATCGAATTGCTTAATCTTTTTAAACACTTTCGAGACCCAGGGGTCGAGTTCTGGAAAACCCTCTCCTTTTCCTGCTTTCGATTCTCTTGGGTTATGCAGACTTGCCCGGAGCATACGGGTCTTCCATGTGGAAGCGCAGGGGTGTGAGAGCGTGTGTTGTTTCCTGGGAACTGCAATGAGTTGGTGTATTTGTGGATGTCGTTGGAGATGAGGCTGGTGGGATGAGTAGGGGTCAGATCATGAAAGGTGGTGTCGAATGCCGTACTAAGAGTTTGAACTACTGTGATGAGCTCAGTAAACACGACGAGGCATCGATGAATGAGTAGGAGGAGGGTGGCATGGTGGAGCCGCAGGTCAGCAGGTCCCTCCAACAGCAGGCTGGGCCTGCATGGAAGGCCACAGAACTGGAGGCAGGAAGGCCATGGTGCCATCACTTGTTTAATCAATCCCTTATGAATGGACATTTAGGTTGTTTTCAAATTGCTGTTTAAGGTTCTTCATCACATAGATTTGGAACAGTTAATGAATTAATGTTTTCCTTTTTTTTAAAGAAAATACAGGAAGCCAAACTGACAAATGTCTCACATCCTGTAACTCTATGCACAGTCACAAAATCGATTCCATTTTTTAAAGGGTTAGTATGTGGCTCAGCTCATTGTGTATCAGTGACTTTTAAACATAGGGATTTGGGCTGCTGGGAGGAGTGATGGTGCTTACATTAAAATTCCCTGGCCTTTTGTGAGGGTTGCTTAGTAAAATTGCTCAGAATTAGAGCATCGTCTTAGCTAAAACAAATATGATAATTTTCAACAGAAAGAAATACTTTAATATGTTTCATTATATGCTAATGAATTCTTATATTATGAAGTCAGATGTACATTTCCTTTTTTGAAAGAAATTTGTTAGCACTATTTCCTTTCCAAAACCTTTTCTGACTCTCTTAAGCCTATGTAATTGATCATTCCTCGCCTGTGTCCTTTACCTGCATCTGTCATTAAGATGTCTTTGCCTACTTCTGTCTCTCCTTACTGGACTTCCCTACCTGAGGATGAGGACTTGGCGTCTTAGTGATTTTTGTATCCCCAGTTTTTCATGCAGGGTCTTAGACACTGGAGCTTCTCCTCTTTGCCATCCCTTATAATCCTCATTATCACCAGCATTTTAGGGGGCTCTTACTATCAGATGGTGGGTACTGCTCCAAGTTCTCTGTTTGAATTTTCTCATTTAACTCTCCCATCAGCCCTATGGATGAGTTCCACATGCACCATGTGGATTTACTATTTTTATTTTCTCCCCAAAACCCCAGTACATAGCTGTGTATCCTAGTTGTAAGTCGTTCTAGTTCTTCTATGTGGGATGCCAGCACAGCATGGGTTGCTCAGAAGTGTGTAGGTCCATGCCTGGGATCTGAACTGGCAAACGCCAGGCCACTGAAGCAGAGCATGCGAACTTAACCACTCAGCCACGAGGCCAGCCCCTGGGTTTACTATTTTTAAGTAAAAACTAGCAGTGCTAGCCCCTTTCTCTGGTTCAACCTCTGGTCTCCATTTTAGAGCAGAGGGAAGCTGGGGGTCTGTATAGGTCATGGCTTCCTGAGCTGGGACCCGAGCAGGCTAATCCAGCGTCTGTGCTCTCAAACCCTCTCTAGAGTGCGATGATGAGCCAACAGTGGTTTACAAGTTTAGTAAAAATATTTGTCAAGATATGCATATTACGCTACGTGT
This sequence comes from Equus przewalskii, assembly GCF_037783145.1. Lineage (NCBI taxonomy): Eukaryota > Metazoa > Chordata > Mammalia > Perissodactyla > Equidae > Equus > Equus przewalskii. The sequence continues at coordinate 118,871,121 of NC_091832.1, read as the reverse complement.
TTATAAATTTTTCCCATTTTTGTATTTAAAAATTTTCAAATCCACTGAGAAGTTGAAAGTATAGGAACAGTAAACACCTGTATACTCTTCATCTACAATTGTTAACATGTTATATGTTCTCTCGTTTATGTATTTTGCTGAACCATCTGACAGTAACTTGCAGACATAATGGTACTTCATACCTAAACATTTCAGCTGCATCTCCTGAGAACAAGGATGTTTACCTACAAATCACAGTATCATTATCACACTTAAGAAATTTAACATAGATACAATAAATATTATGTAAAGAGCAGTTCATATTTAGATTTCCCTAATTATCCCAATAATGACTTTTATGGATTTTTTCTTTTTGATCCAGATCCAATCAAGGACCACATGTTGCATTTAGCGGACATTCTTTTTGGGTCTCCTTTAATTTAGAACAGTTCTACCACTTTTTTTTTTTTTTTCTTCTTGACAGTGGCATTTTTGAAGAGTCTAGGTCAATTGCTTGGTAGAATTTTCCACAATCTGAGTTTGTCTGTGATTTCCTCAGCATCAGGTTCAGGCTAAACCTTTCTGCAGACACGTTCCACAGGTGATGCTGTGTAGGGATAGTCCCACTGCCCATGCCAGTTTGCTCCGTTATTGCTGATGCTGTTTGATCACTTGATTAAGGTTCTACTGGCCAGGTTTTTCCCCTGAAAGGCACCGTCTTCATTTTATAATTAGTGAGTGAGCTGTGGCGTGATACCTTGAAACTGTTTGAATATTCTGTTCCCCAACAGACTTTCAACCCCTGAAAGTTTTACCATCTGTGGATAATTTTTGCTCAAATTATTTATTTCAATAGTGGTTGTAAAATTGTGTTTTTCAAATCCTGTCGTTCCTTCTGCATGTTCGCTGGCATTCTTCTATAAAGAGGAGCTCTGTCTGCTTCTGTTTGGGAATCACTTTGGACCCATGGATTCTTTCATTATTCAGTTGTTAGTTACTATCCTTATTCTTCTTAGTGCTCAATTATCCCAAATCCCAGCCAGCTCCTGTGTCCTTTTCACGTTTCTATCATTCTTTGAATATGTCCTTGTTTTTTGTCACAACAAAATATTCCAGCCTCCCTGCCCCAGCCCTGATTCCTTTTATTGTGGAATGGTATTTAGAAACAAAGATCTGGGTGCTAGGTATACTCATTGCTACTGTTACCCTACTTAAAAAAACACACACACACATGCACACAAAACAAAAACTATTTCACACTTCCAAATAAATGCTAACATTTTTTATGGGTTCTTAAAGTCTCGTTTGGCATTAATCTGAATTCTACTCTTTTATCACAATGAAAACAGAAAGAAAAATTAAAATCCAAGCAATCTGAAGGCGACAACACTCTTCAGAAGAAGATTTTTAAGTGGAAAGGGATAGTGCTGAATTATGATCAATGAAAGTTGACTTGAGATACAAAGATGCAGGTGCAGGCGCTTATCTTCTTTGGGAATTAAAGGTTAAATAGAGATAATGTAGGTATTTGAGAAATGTATCTGAATTGAATGTTCCTAAAGACAAAAATAAAGTATCGTCAGACAACTGGGAAACAACGTTATAGAGACCAGAAACCCTTATCTATTTTAACTTCATGCTCTAAATTATCAATTGATTGGTCGACTTATTATTTGACTATAGTTCATAATTAGTTCAAGTTCTTAATAAAAATAATGTTAGATAAACTGTGAGAACAAAAAAAAATCATAGAGATAGCAACACTTGAGAAGAGGGAACAACTGTATGCTTCATCAACAATTCAGAATCTGGGGTCTGTACAAAACAAGCAGCGGCATAGAGAGATTGTTTTATGTTGAAATATTCTGGCTGAGTTACTTTACTTTTCTTCACTTGTAGATTGTGTTCTTAACTGCAACTTTTCTTTCCTGGAAATGTAACTTAAATACCATTGACATTCTCTACCCCTGTCATCCGACCTTGCTCAGTGTGTTTACTATTATCTCACTCTCCTTCCTTCCAAAGCCACCGAAAATGCTGGGCTTTCTGGCCTTTTTCTGAACACAAGAAGGACTAGCCCACTGACCATGGAGTTGGGATCAGGATTTTTACTGAAATTGGGCAAGTCACTTAACCTTCTGTGCTTTCCCTTGTCTGCTGGTAAAATGAGGATAATGTCTGCCTCTCTCCTGCCTTATATGGATATTGTGAGGATAAATTTAATCAGTCACATAAATGACTTTGAGTTCTGTATTCATGAGAACATTTAATAGATAATATTTTATAGAGATAACAACGAGATGCTTTTATTTCAGCTTTTACTACAGCAGGAATTTAGTTGAAAATAGCATAAGTGACACTAGAATACGAGATGTAAGCAAGGCTGGAGAGTTTTCCTCTGGAGATCTTGGAATCTGTAGGATTCTTTCCTCTGGATTTTGTGGTACCTACTCAAAGCCCTTTCCAGTGGAGCCCTGCGGATGTCTGCCTCCATTCCTTCCGGGTCCCATTACCTCAGCCATGAGTTGTTTCCTGCTGCTTTTAGCAATTTCTCTCTTGGACCAAGGCCAATTGCTCTTTGGAAAAGATATTCCTCATCATCTGTTCCTGTTCCCTTCAGAGGAGTCTGTCCACATCTGAGTTCTGTGAAACTTGTTAGATGTAATGAGGGCTCTCTGAAATCTCTCAGTTTTGCATCAATTCATTCTTCTGCCTCCCCATGCACACTTCTATGTCACCTCTGTTCCTAAATTACAACCCCTGGAGGGCAGGGTCCTTTGTTCTGCCTGTAGCGGTGCCATTTCTGAATAGCAACATGAGGTAGATTGCAAAAATTGCAAATGATTCTGAGGACTCTAAAGACAAGCTTATTTACATTAAGAAAATCTTTCTCAGGGTACCAACAACAGCTGAAGTTGAGTTGTTTTCTCTTGTCACTTTCCAGAGCCACCATCTGCTTGGGCATCTCAGCATGTCCTTATTATTTTAAATGTTGGCACTTGATTCCCAGTGTGATTAGTTCACATAAGAAATATTATATAGAACTGATGTGCGAGTTTAATTTTCCCCTAACTTATTTGATAGCTCACTACTTATATCAATGTCAGGAAACATTGTCCAACGCTCAGAACCCTGGTTACCTCAGGCAGGATGCATCTTTGAGAGTGATGTTTTCAATTTCAGTCATACAGAAGAGGCTCGGACGTGGGGCATTCAAGAGCTGTGTTTGATCTGCGAGTTGAGACTTGCTTCTTTTCCTAGTTAAAGCAATGTTTTGGAGGTTATACTAAGGACGCTCTGGAGATTATGTTGCTGGAATGTTAGAGAGTAAATTTTGAGTGTGATTTGCCCATTTGGGCTTAATTCTGGCATCTGATTTTGGGGAGGAAAAATCTGTCATTCATTGACTGTCTGTGACCCTCACCTGACTTTTATTAACTGAGCTGCTAAACCATATGTGGATGCCCGAGGACAGTGGGCCATCAAGTATGCCTAGACTTCTTGTCGCTAATCCGCATGAAGGTCAGAGAAACAATGCTGCCTTTTGTGATTAACCTGTAGCAACAACAGAGATCATTTCCTACACATCATGTCTTGTCTGTTTTTGATGTTTTTAGAAGACCACTCTAAAATGGACCACTCAAAAAGCCACTTATTCTTTTGTTTTTCCCTGACCTGCATGCACAGCAGCTTGTAGAGGCTGGTGTGTGCTGGCCACTGAGAGCTCGCGTTGCAGTGGCGTAGGTTATCAAACGGTGAGTCGGTTTACACAGAAGTTGGGAATCATTTTTCTCTAGTCTCAAGATGGGTATGTATTTTCTAATCTAATTTTTTAGATATAGAAATGAGGTTCTTTAGATACTTCTATGAGTATGATATTGCAGGTATAAAATAAATTTGACAAGTTGTATTTCCTTACTAGGATTTACTCGCACCGTTTCTATCTTAAGTATGTATCCCGAGAAAACATTTGCCGGTTGGATAATAAACACAAATTCAGTCCAGATTCCGTAGGCTTGTGCTCAAGGAGAGTTAGTTAGGAATTGTTTTTGGCTGCAGGGAGCAGTGACATAAAGAGCAGTGCCCTAAATTTCTAAGATGGCAGTGAGGGTTAATACTATGACTTCTTGCTCTGCGTCTTTTCCGTTCTCAAGGTCCTCCTCCTGGTCACAAAGTGGCCCCTGTAGCTCAGCCACTTCTACATTCCAGGCAAGAAGACAGAGGAGAACATCCTAGTCAGCCCCCTTTTAAAGTAGCGTTCCAGAAGCCCCACCCAGTAACTTCTGTTTACATACAGTTGGCTGTGCTTATCTGCCAGGCAGGGTAGGGAATGTCGTTTTCCATTGCTAACTCATTCCCTATTCCCCTAAAAAGCCATTGTACTGTAAAGAAGAAGGAAAAAGAGATTTTGATAAGCACCCCACAGCTTCTGCCACCAGTGCCTTTCGTGACCTGCCCTGCCTGGCTTTGCATCTCATCTGCTGCTGTGGGCACGCAGCTCCGTCTCCAGCAGAACACGTGGCGCGCACTGAGCACCCCCTTGGTCGTCCTTCCCCGCCCTGCTGCATTCTGTATTTCTAAATGGCCTGTCTCCTGCGCCACTGTCTCTGCCTCTCGCCTCCAAGGCGCTGCTCCTGTCTCGTTTCCTCCAGGAGGCCTTCCCAGGACCGGCCCCTGCCCCTTCCTTCTTTCCTCTCATCTGTCTGTCACAGCCCTTGCTCGGTTTGGGCCAATGTAGTGTAGTTTCACAGTTAATTTTTCATATCCTCAGGGACTCTCTCCTCCTCCCCCGACTTGTCTGGTATCATAATTGTATATAATGTCTTCAATAGATGTTTATTGAGTCCTGTTGCAGACCTTATGCCAGCAAGATAACAGGAGAAAGTCCTTTTGTGCAACGTTTTTCAAATGATTTTCTTTTTGTAAGAGGAATAAAATTGGTTCTATCAGCACATGCGCATCCACCATAATAGCTGTTGGCTGGCCTGTGCTAGGCGGCTGGCTCTTCAGTGAGTGGTCTCTTGGGTGGAAGTGCAGACAGCAGTGTGTTTGAAAAGACCGACTCTAAACGTGTCAGGAACAGGAACAGCCGGCCTCTTGGAATGTGTCGTTCGATGTGCCTGAGGTCAGGCACTCCCCCGAGAACAGACACAAGAAGGGGACGGGACAGTAACGACTTCTCTTCCCATAAAACCCTGAAAGCCCATGGGTGGATGGTCACCAAGCTGATCTGGGGGTCAGAAGGCGGTCCGGCCGGGCGCTTGAGTTGCATAGTTCCGTACAGCGTCCTCTTCTAATAAACTTTTCCGTGGGGTGTTTTTTTTTTTAAGATTTTATTTTTCCGTTTTCTCCCCGTAGCCCCCGGGTACATAGTTGTGTATTCTTTTTTCTTTTTTTTAAAGATTTTATTTTTTCTTTTTCTCCCCTAAGCCGCTGGTACATAGTTGTGTATTTTTATTTGTGCGTCCTTCCAGTTGTGGTACGTGGGCCGTGGCCTCAGCATGGCCCAATGAGCGGTGCCATGTCCACGCCCAGGATTTGAACTGGCAAAACCCTGGGCCACCGAAGCGGAGCACGCAAACCTAACCACTCGGCCACGGGGCCAGCCCCATAGTTGTGTATTCTTAGTTGTAAGTCCCTCTAGTTGTGGCATGTGGGACACCGCCTCAGCATGGCTTGATGAGTGGCGCCATGTCCGTGCCCAGGATTCGAACCGGCAAAACCCTGGGCTGCTGAAGCAGAGCAGGCGAACTTAACCACTTGGTCACAGGGCTGGCCCCAACTGTCCCGTGTTTTTAAGTGCTCCTTTCTAAACTACCTTTTCATGTTTCTAGAGATATTTTCAAATTCCACTTACTTGGGGCACTTGTTACCTTGACTTACGCTTAATGATTTTGAGATGTGTCCTTTTTCTGTTTAAACACGGGGCCCTGGGCGCCGCACTGTTGTGCCGCTCCTTCAGGCTGTGTTCGTAGACAATCGTTAAGATTTATGGAACATCTTTTTAAGATTAAAAGATTTCTTTCCAACTTGCCTTTCTCAGTGATGGGGCCTGGAAATTTCATAAGGAATGGCTTGTTTCTGGGACTTGTTTTAAAATGAGCGTGTAAACCGTCTACCAGGTGTCCAGTTGACTGAAAGATAATATTGGAAGGTCCTCCTAGATAGCTCGTTTCTTCTTACAGATCTGAACACATTGTTTCCCTTTGAATTTCATGCCATGTCTGAAACAGAATTTTGTGATTGTCTAAGTATATTTCTCTACTATTTACATTTTACACTCTGCTCGTCCTTCTTTCTGCAAGGGTTTTAATTAAACACCTATTGAGCAGCACCGTCTGAGGATCAGGGTGGTGCAGGGTCCACTTGGGGTGAGAAACAGGCAGGAGAGCCCTGGAAGTCAGCTTGGCAGATAAACCCATGGAGTGCCAGGTGAGGGATGGGTTAGTGAGAGCCAGGGAGGAAATGTAGAAAAACAACCAAAAATGACACGCACGCCCCTTTCACAGGAGTGTTAGAGTTTCGAAGGAAATGATGTTTGAGAATTGTCAGAGAGGAAACAGGGAGCACACCCAGAACGGAGAATGGCATGGGCCACTATGGGATGGGGCAGGTGTCAGGCCTGGGGACTCAGCGTCGTGGTGACCCTGTTCTTCTTGGTCTTCGAGACCCGTCTGCTCTTCCCTCCCTGGTTCCTGAAGCCCATCTCTTCCTGTCACAGACACCAATTGTGCCTTCCTCATGTCAGCTAGGCGCTCCCCAGTCCATCCTCCATATCATCACCATGCTAATCTTCCCAGAGTTTTGATTTTGATCAGGTAATTGTCCTGATGATGGTAAACTTCCAGAAACGTCCCATTTTCTATAGATAAAGTGTATAATCCTCAGTCTGAAATTGAGGGAACGTCATCAGCTGATGCCACCCACCTGTGATTGTCTACGTCTTGCCCTCCTCCAGCATCACCCCTCAGCTTGTCAGCCTCCTCAGTGTCCCCTAAATGAATGATGGTCTAATCTGCCGTGTGATTCTTCTTACCTTGCATAGCTTCCCACTTCTCTGTCCACCAGGCTTCAAGATCCGACTCAGACCTCTTCCATGGGGCTTTCTGTACAAATCTATGTGTATGCTCATGTGGTGATTTCTTCACATATTTTGTATGCACCACCCATTTTACTCATAAGTAAAAGTTGCCTTGAATTAAAAACATGATTGTTTTGCCTCTTTGTCTAGATTGTAAGTTTTTTGAGACCAGTGACCATGCTATACAATGATTTTTCATCTATTTTAGTGTCTGGCATATCACCATGCACATATGTGATATAGAGCAAGGTTTCTCGATCTGGCACCATCGCATTTTGAGCTGGATGATTTGTGTTTGTGGGGTTATCTGAGCATTGTCGGATGTTTAGCAGCCTCCCTGTATTCTACCCACTAGACACAGTAGCACCCTTTCCCCAGTGTGACACCCAAAATGTCTCCACTTATGCCAGATGTCCCATAGGGGGCAAAAATGCCCCATCTGAGAATCATTGGTACAGCATAAGCAGAATAAGTTCTAACCAGTATCTTGGTGGGAATTGAAGACTGAAAAGATGGGAGTCATGATTTACCATATTTGGGTCTTGAGTGAAGACAAGCTCAATTGATGGAAGATAGTAAATAAATTTTCCATTTACTGTGATTGGCTATAGAAAGGCCATTATAGATTGATGAGCAATTGCAATGCATCTTAAGGTTAAGAAAGAGCAAGATGACAGAAGTATTCTTAAGTCGAAGTTCTGAAAATATTGAATTTTAGTTTTTGTTTCATTTTGAACCATTTCATACTTAGAAACACCATTTTCAATGAAATAAGTATTTTATTATTTAATTGGAAATTTACTTGGAGTTTATACATAACCGATACCTTTGGGTTAAGAACTACTTTTTGAAGTGTATTTGAGAGAATGAGTTTGAAATTATGAGTGCAGGTTATTGTAAAGTTATAACTATTGACCAACATCAATTGTGTTTATACAGAGTTTCACATAGTTTTTTCTTTTTTTGACTATTTGAGTATTGTCCTAAGTTCAGCAAATATTCCAGCCCCACGTGACACACACACACATACAATACACATGTGTCCGAGTGTGTAGTCTCAGAGTGTTTACCACTCAGGACATAGTGATTTGTATATTTCTGCTACTCTGTTGTAAGTTCTTTGTTTTTCTTTTATCATCAAACTAGGACACGACATAGATGCTATATGGTTGGTGTGCTGCTGACCTGGAAATAATGCACAGTGTCCTCTTTCCACAGCTGTGTGCCGGCCACAGTGCAAACACGGGGAATGTGTCGGACCAGACAAGTGCAGGTGTCATCCTGGATACGCCGGGAAAACCTGCAGTCAAGGTAGGGCATGGGGAGACACGAGGGAACTGTCATGAGCCCTGTTCCTGCCTGGAATACAAACCAGTTTCCCATGACTAGTGTTCCCAAATATGTGAGCTGCCATTTTGCTGAAAGATAAAACGTATAATAATGGTAAATCTTTTAAAATTCATTTCATTGGAGGACAAAAGAATTTCATCCTCTTGTTCTTACTCACTGCTAATAATTAAAACGTATTTGAAGAGGAGAATCTCAGCATCAGGAATATCAGAAGCCTTACATTTCTTCTCCTCCTTGTTCTTCCGCTAACGGGTTGGGAAGCTTTGCCAGATGGCTAGCCTCTCTGGGCCCCAGTGAGATGAAAGCACTTTAATTCTCGAAGTCAGGTAGGAAGTTTGACTTGAAATTTTGGGTCCCTTCAAATTCTGAGCCCTTCTATTTTGTGATTAAATACCCTTCAACTGTTGACCAGTTTGCGATGTTCCTCTGAGAAATAAAGATTTCTGTTAACTTAGCAACCTATTTTTAATGGGCATCAATTACTTATCAAAGCTAACACTTATTTAGACTCCCAGTGCCCGAGTGTTTTACGTTTACTCTGTGTGTTCATCATTACAACCACCTTAGGCGGTAGAGTGCTATTTACTGTAATTAAGCTATAAATAATAACATTCTTATTTCATTTTCCATTTGAAAGAGCTATCAGGGATATTAGGTGTCTTGTCCAAGTTCACAGAATTAGTTGGGAAAAGACCTACTCTGTCAATGGAACTATTGTCTAAATAATTTGTGTCCTTTCTACCCATTTAGTTTTGGCTGAAGAAAATATCCTTGGAACTGTGAAGCTCTGACCCGTGCTAAAAGTCTGACAGGGCTTGTCTTTTTCACTAATTTCAACCAGAAACTTTCCACCATTATGTGTAAAGAAAAGCTCGGGTTAGATTTCACTAGAAAGATACAAGGATAAAAGTCAATTTTTTACTCATTTCTTAAGTTAAATACTCCCTATCATTTTAAACATCAAATGAAACAATTCTGTGGGGTCTCACTGTCCCATAGACACTTGACTGCATCTCATACAGAAACCATATTTCTGAAAAGCTCTTTTCTTCAATATGTGATCCTCTCTGAGGTGTGTCATGCACACTTGTGATTTATGGACACGGTTTTCACAGCGGTCCAGAACACTGATGTTTGAGAGTACATGTAATTCTTCCTGGACTCTCAGATGAAATCCGTGCTAGTAAAATGGGACGTGTCCAGTGGTAGGACAAGCTGTTATTCTAAAGCCTGTTCTGTATTCGCTGTTACTTGATCGATAACTGATTTTTTCCATTGCTTCTTTTCTATCTTATAATATTTTTTTTAACTTGGATTTTACTGACATACCTGGGTAGTATTTTTTAAATAAGTGGGGTTCTTATTGTCTCAGTTTACTCTTTTTAAAATCTATTTGACTTTCCTTCTCCAGTCTAAGTTCACAAGTAGCAGCATGTTCTGTTCTCATTACTGAGTTATCAGTGTCGATCTTAGAGTCCCAGATGCTTCTTTCTTAAAGTGTGAACGTAAGCCATCAGAGGTTTCATTAATATGTCAGCACCGTAAAACTTTGTTGTCCCGATGCCAGGAATTTATACAAAGAAGATTATTAAAGGAAGCCACTGTTGAGATTGCAGAGAAATTCATTTAAACTTAGTTGCGGGAGCTGCATCAACTTTAATATGCTTCAAAGACACTAAAGACATAACTGTTTCTCTAAAGAAAAATGGAAATAACTGAGTTGAGGTCTTGCCTCCCTCTTCCTGAGGGGGAAGAGGATTTCATTAGTAGCAAAATGGGATTTCTCATCGGCAAAAATAGTGCTGACACTGAAAATGTAATTTCAAGTCCCATCTTGAATATAGAGCTCCAGCTTACAGTAAACATATGTGTTTTAATCATCTCTCTCTTTGCCTTCCTTACCAAAAAAAGCCACTGTGGCAGGTTCCTGGTGGAAAGGTTTACGTTCTCTGAGAGCAGGAAGCTTTGTGGTGTCTTTCTGATTGCTGGCTTCCTGAACACTTATTAGGATGACTTTCGTGTGAGACGTGCACATTACATGTTTGTTAAGTGAGTGGCTGTTTGGTGTAATGGTTCTTGGTCCTCAATGCCGTCGGAACTTGAAAGGGTTCCGTGGACTCGTCCAGCGCGGCACCGTGGCCGGTGTCTGAGTCCTGGACTGAGAGCTCATCGGGCTGAGAGGCTCCAGGAGCGAGCTGGGTAAGTGGGAGAGCTGGTGAGAGACCCCCCCCGAAACACGGCTAGAGCAGATTGTCTGTGTCCGCTACACAGCAAATTAACCGAGACTGGTTTTATCCAGACCATACATTTTAGTAAAGTGGAAAACATGCCTCCGAGATATGGAAAGTCAAACAGGTTTCTTTTTTCTTGAGAAAAATCTCAAGAAGAGGTATATTTGAAATATTTTCACAGAACTGGAAATTAGCTTTCGATTCAAAGTAGCTTTTGGTATAAGGCAAGTTATCTGCTAAAACTTTTGTGGTGAGTTGTGACTTTTTAAGAATCGCTGCCCGAAATTTGCTTGGCTTAGTGAACAGCGTGAGCAAATGACAAGCACTTAACAGTGCTTTTCAGCTGCTGGCGAGAGGCCGGACGGCTGCACAGCGGGGCAAGGCCGCTGCGGGACGGGCTTAGTTTAACAACCCTGGCACAGGACTGGTGTGGACCTGCTGGTGGTGGCTTGCTCTTCCTCTGAGTCATTTTCTGGATTTGCCGTGGCTGGGTCACATATAAAAGCATAGGCGTGGACTGCTCCTTCTCATGCTCCGTGAGGCCCTCAGGCCCTTCCACAGCAGGTGAAATTCCAGCCCGAACTCTGGCAAGATTTGCCTTTTCCACCTTACTTTCTCTGATGATTTTATTCATGCATTTTTCCCCCTCCTTAGTCTCTGTACCCATAAAAATCCTCTTTCCTCTCAGCCAAAAAAGGATATTGTTATGGATAATAATCTTCGTGTAACTTCCCCTTTAGGAAATGATTTTTAGCATGTCATCCATCATATCATTGCATATTTTCAGGAATAAAAGATATTCTTTTGAATTCACAGTGTGCTTTATAATAATTCAGAAGAAACAATTTATAAGTGTCAGTTACTAAAGTTTTGACATGGCTAATGTTTCACGCGTTGAGTTCCTCGTCCCAAGAGAAGAACGGTGCCTTGCAGCACAGGACCAGCCAGCGAGCTTTGGCGGACTAGCTAAGTCTGGCAGTTGAGTGCCGGCCCTGGCCCGCGGGTCTCGGTGCTCCATCCCTAACATTGAGGTAGCTCCTTACAGCCTCGCTTTTAGAAAGATGTGCGGTTTCACCCCCAGAAACCAATGTTCTTTCAGTTAGGAAGTTTAGCTTGCTGTGAATACTGTGATAGCTGGAGACACGATGTGATGGCCTTTTTGACTCTCTGATTTTTGAGTCTCACCCACCTTAGAATATTTCGGTGAGCTCTTAATGGCAACAGTTACCATTTTCGGCAGAAAGCTTCTTCTGTATATTCTAATTAAAATTGAATTAAATGTAATATAAGTTCTTACATTTGAATGGAAACATTGATGATCTATCATGCTGCTTATTTAAATAAGGTATTTATGCAAATCATAAATTTGTGCATAACTGTGGAGTATTTTAACTGTTGTATAACATAATAATATAGGAAAAAGTCTTAAGTTGGTCATTTAAGACCTCAGTGTCCCTAAACAGAGCAGGGTGATTGTAATCAGTATTTGTATAATCTGGTTTTTTTGAGTTTTCTCTTTTCGTTGATGATAAAAATCATGCTTTTAAAAATGAGCATCACTTTTTTGGTGTTTTTTTTTAAAAAATTGGTATGAGCATGATGGATTGTTAACTTATAATGTGTGTGTGTCCTTGGGAAGAAAGATGGCAGTGATAAATTTTAAGAAAAATAGAACATAAAAAGAGAGAAACCGGAACTACAAACTAATTTTTATGAAGTATCTAAAGCATTCTTTTTGAACTCCACCAACGTTATGTAACTGTTTAATATATACGTATAAAGATGTTTGGGGCTAATAGTGACATCCTCTCAGAGTTGACTCTTGTTGCCTTCTCCCTGGTGTGAAGACCAGCACCTCTACCCAACTCCTCTTGACCACGGCAGCGAACAGGCTTTTTCCCAACCCCCGGACCAGCGAGCCACAAGTGCGCCTTCAAGGGGTGAGCGTGCCTTGTCTCGGGTGGTCTGCTCTCCCACCCGCACGGCTTCCTGCAGTTTGCCACTTCTTGCCAATGTTCTCAAGACAAACTGGGAAGGCCCCGCCTGCTGCCTGCGGGGCGTGTGAAGCAGGCACTGTCGCCTGGGGCTGATTCTCTGCTCTCAAAAGCCTGGAGCCTCCACTGTCCTTTCACTGCCTTAAGCATCATCGCCTTTCTTCTTCTTTTCTGGATTTCAAACGTTTTCTAAAAATCGGATAACAAAATAACTTTTGTTTTCTTATGTAAGTGGAGTCAGGAATTCCAAAGCAACTGAGACTGGGATTTTCATGGCTTTCGCTAAGTAGGTTTTAGAAGTGCTCAGTCATCTTCTCCACCACCACATTTGAGGGGTAGAGTTTTAGGTTACCTGGAAATCAAACCACACCTTAGCTTCCTTCTTGGGGTGTACATTTTGCAACGCTAGAAAGCCTGAGTTCTGGTTCCAGCACAGCCCTTATGTAGCTGTATGATAGTGAGCGAGTCATTTAATGTGTCTGGGTCTTAGCAAACCTGTTAGAAGTACGTTTGCCTGCAGGGCTGGTCTGAGAATGGAAACACCAAAGATGTCAGTGTCTTCATTACACTGGAAAGTTTTGTAGAACAGTTAGGTGGCAGTATGATTTTACAGTTCTTCTTCTGAAAGACTTTGTCCTTCACTCACTCATAGATTTAGGAACTTAGAATGACTGAATTAAAATCATTTAAACTATTAATTAGTCTCTGCTGGTAGGGAACTTCATTTGTTTATCTTCTGCACAAAGAAGTAGGGCAGTGGGATTGATTTCAGAGACACTGATAGTTTAAAGAATAAAGTTATGGCAGTTGACGTACTGACATCCATTTGCCTGTGACCTTCATTTCAGTCAGATATGTAAAAGCTTAGACTTCTGAGACATTGCCCAGTTTAAGCCTCAAAGGAGGAAAAAAAGTCCAAATGCATTAAATGAATGAAAGATTGTTTTCCTTAAAAATCCATTGGGTTATCTTATTCAATGAATCTCTTCCAGATTTTCAAGCTTTCAGTGTCTGCATGCTAATAAAATTTCTGATTCTTTTTTTCTTGAAGTGTAATTATAATGCTGGCAGCTTGCATTTTTGTTCTGGACTAGCTCCTTTCCCACCCCTCCCCGACCCCCAAGCTCTTGAACCCACCAACCTGCTTGAATTTCCTCGTGCCTGTAACTGATGCTCTTTAAGAACTGCCTGCACAGCAATTGAAGCATTCGAATGTAACTGGTCTAATTGTAGAGTTCTGTCCTTTGATGTGATAGGATAGAATTCATTAATTTTTTATTATAGATTTTCCTTACATTATTAATGTCTAGAGAAAGAGCAAGATTAAGTAAATTTAAAATGAAAACATTGAAGTCTTCCTAGGTTTTTATCAACTTTTAAGATTGATTTGAGAAAGTGCAATCGAGGAGAGTTTTCATGTTCTTTATATTGTTCTGCTTATTATTGTAGGAGCAATTACTATGAACTGGAAGTGTCGTTTTTGGGTTTCAGACTTAATTTGGTAGTAACACAAGCATTATTAGGTATACAGTCTGAGAGATTTTGGAAGCAGCTCATATTAACTCAATTTTATAAGGCAGTAGGTCGATAAGAAAGTAAGGTATAATAATAATATATATCATAATATAATATCATATATCATAATACAATCATAATATAATAGACTAGAAACTCTGAAGAAAATTGGGGAAAAAGAAGTTCGTCACCGGGACACCAGATGCCTTTAATCTTTTGAAGCTCCCTACTTTACCAAAAGTCTGATGTTTGGATAGCCATGGGTTGTTATGGAATCCTGCTTCTGCAGTAGTTTTTGTGAGGGTCAGTGTGAGGTTTTTAGGAAACACCTGCCTGTGGCCGATGGGGCAATGATGGCTGTCACTGGGGACCCCAACGCCAGCCAAGGTGGTGACACCCACTCCGCCATCCGCTGTTAGAGTCCAGCTTTCTTCAGTTGCTTTCAACATATTTGGGTACTGATCTGTCAATTTGATAATTGTAAAATAGCCAACAGATGTCTCTGCATTTACCCATTGACAGCTGCATGTTTATTTCCTTTTCTACATCATTTCATAGACTGACTCCCAGGGTTTTTTTTGGATTATGACATTGTATTGAATTTTTATTTTCTTTCAGTTTCACAAATCTTAACCCCAAAGTGCTTTTTCCCGTGGGAAGGGAAGGATAAATTTGGGTTGAAGACCACCAGCAGCCCCAGTCTGTATCACAAAGATGCTCGCAGCAATCCTAAGGGACGCTTTATGGCCAAGACTGAGCTGCCTCAGCTGGGCTCAGCTTCAGTCTGTGGATGGTGTCTAGAGAAATTTCCAGCAGCACAAATACTCCTAGTATATGAGTTGCCTGGAGCTATAAACTTCTGACCAGTTCCCATCAGGAAACCCACAGAAGTTTCTGTGGCTCTTTAAAAATAAACCTAAGGGTTCTTAATTGACATGTTTTATGTCTGTCAGTAGCCTTCAGTTGAGATACAGAATTCAGTCTTACTCTATTGTTTTGCTTTTCTGTTCTATTTTTGCTTGGTGCAGAAAAATATTTAAAACACAAAGCCTTTCTCTAACAATGTACTCAGATTTAAATACTATTTACTGTAATATAAGTCAGGGATTTATCATAGCCAGCCATGAGTCCGCAGGGACCCGTTCGGAATGACAATTCACTCTTCTTAGAACATAAGAAACGACTCCCTGACTCTAAGCTTTAATAAATATTGAAATACAAGGTGGAAGAATATGAGAAGTGGAGTGAATTTCTTTTTCTGTCTTTCTTCCTTGATTTAAAATTTTTACTTCCTTTAACAGAGGGAGAAATCAAATTTTTGTTGATGCTATAATCTGCAAGTCACCTTCTTTGAGGAAATTTTTTTTGAAATATTTTAAAATGTGATTTTGTTTGAAATCCCTTGACGGGCAAGAGACAATAAAGTAGAAAATTGAAGAAAGCGTAGGAGACGACAAGGCATCTGGTTTATGTATGTGACCCTCCCTGGCTTCGCCCAGCTGGGGCTCTGCTTACATTGTGTGAAGGTTAGAGAAAGGCCATGTTGGAAAGTCAGTAAAATATGAAAAAAATTTTAGATGCAATAATTATTTGGTGGTTTTAAAAAACAATGTAACTTGATGGTTTAAGTGAAATACATAGCTTTCTAATAAATGAGGTTAGATTTAAATTTGATTATATTCAGAAACAGCTTGTCGCTAGATATATCTGTATTTCTGATTTGACGCTATGGATTAATAGATAATTAAATTATGCTAATCAGGTGCTTATGCTCACAGTTCCACACAAAATAGACATGAGGTTGCATTTCTCTTTAATGAAGTCTATGTTTCGGGTATTTTGCTATTTCAGTGTTCATTTGTCATTAGGAGTTTTATGTTCCCTCCAGGCAGTGCTCAACTTGGGCTGGGGAATTCTTATAATGTGAAGTTTATTAATTCATTTCATATTGATATTTAAACTAAAAAACCTAAAATACATAATGATAGTCCATTAGTATTTCCATATGCCCTTAACTTTTTTTGTTTTTTACTGTGTGACTTGAATGCACAAAGTAGGATACTGAAGTTTCTTCTTTAATGTGAGCTCAGGATAGAATCTGTAAGATTGACCAAGAAAAACCATGATGGTAATTCATGAAGCTTTCCTGTGGAAGGTCAAAGTTGTCCGGTGCTTTGACATCGTATCCTTCTTGTAAACCAAAGTAGGCTCACACAGTATCTTCTTTAAGCAGAGGTGGGAGGACATTGAAAAGCTCGCTCACATAGTCAGGAGTGAATCTGGTCA
Source organism: Equus przewalskii (assembly GCF_037783145.1). NCBI lineage: Eukaryota > Metazoa > Chordata > Mammalia > Perissodactyla > Equidae > Equus > Equus przewalskii. The sequence goes on along the minus strand of NC_091832.1, from coordinate 118,854,685 downwards.
ATGTTTGGAGGATGTTGGGGCCAGCAGGTGACAGAGCACCCTCCCCATGAGGAGCTGAGTGCTGCTGTTTCTGGGGTGAGAAGGGAGCCACGTGTCTGTGAGGAGGCCCTTCCTAACCATCCCCTGTGGTCAGAGACCACGTGCGTTGTGTAATTTAAGCTCCAGAAGTTCCCACGGCCTCTTGTTGTTAGAAGGCCACCTCTGATAGAGGACTCTTGGTCGTCCCTGGTGGGACCAGTGTCCAGATTCAGACAGCGCGCACAGGCTCTGCCTTTGAAGGACATGACCTCCTGTTCTCCTCCATTCTCCAACACGGACATGTGTCTGAAGTGGTTTACGCTGGTGTTGAGCTTTTGTCCTTTTTCTGCCTCAACCCCGTTCTTTCAGATCTCAACGAGTGTGGCCTGAAGCCGCGGCCCTGCAAGCACAGGTGCATGAACACCTACGGCAGCTACAAGTGCTACTGTCTCAATGGCTACATGCTGATGCCAGATGGGTCCTGCGCAAGTACGTCAAGAATCCTCACTGTTTCTTGGGTGCTCTGGTGCTATGGTGGTGTGGGAAAGTGGGCTCCCAGCCCTCATCCTAAGCAGGATGTGAGCTTGTGTCTCTGTGAGTGCCTAACAAATTGAAAGCCAACACAAGAGTGGCGCATTTTAGACGTCTAGCATTCTTTGACCATGGGTGCCCATGTTAAGTTGATTTGGAAATGGTATCTAGAACAAGAATCACAAAACTAAGTGTATTTTCTAATGTTTTTCCCAACATATTTTTCCCTATCTTCTATCTGGGCATAGAACTATTCCATCTAGGAAAAGAACATTAGTGGCTGTGTAGGGACTGTTGTGCTGTCCGTAAGGATGGACACTAAACTGTTTGCTGGTAGAAAATACATCAAGTCTGTGATTGATTATAAACCATTCACAAGTACCTTCTCACTTCACTTTTATGCTTCTTTATAATAGCCTAAAGACTATATTATGTCCCTTTTCTAAAAAAAAAAAAACCCTACTTCAAATGAAAAGCTAAATGAGTATAATAACAAAAAAGTAGATTTCGTGTGTGTCTTTATTAGAAAGAAATGTATAGAAATGTGTGGTGTCCCTGCGAGCATGTGGATGTGTTTATGAGATGGACCATGCCCTAAGATTCTCTGCAGGCGGGACGTTGAATCGGGGTTGTGTTTATATGGTATTCAACAATTGATGACTTGATTTTTATTTTTACTCAATTATCAGTTCAATTACTTAATTATCAATTGGTTAATTATCAGTTTATCTGGGTTGCATTTTATAAAACAGAAAAGGCTAGTTCATCTCACTTAGTGCTGTATATGTAGCGCGGTCCGCGGTCCTTTTTGGAGTGAGGTGAGTCCACGTTTCATAGCCTGTGGCGGTAATGCTAGAGCCTCGAACATCGTGCAGCTCAGGGGAGATCTCTCCCGAGAGAAGCTTAACGCGTGGTTGAGACAGTTACTCGACGTTTTAGTTGAGACCAGCATTGAGCATGAGTAATCTGGACAAATACCTCAATTCTCCACTTTCCTTGGCCGCTGGAAGAATTTCCAGATAATCCATGTAAGATAAAGTTTTACATTTGTATTTTAATTCTTCAGATTCTTTAAAGGTCTTCTGCAGATGGTGACGGAGCTGGGTCACTTCTTACTCATCCCTGGGGGAGGAGGGTCTTCCCGTCCCTCCCCACATTTTTTACTTTCTCTAGATTGTTGGATCCTTGAGGCCTGTTCGTCTTCATTTTCATTCAGTGTCGCTGATTTCAGGACAAATGAAAACATCCTTATTTCAGTTATAGACTGTTCCCAACTGTGTAAGTCACACAGTCACGCTCTTCCCAGGTGCCCTGACGTGCTCCATGGCCAACTGTCAGTATGGCTGTGATGTTGTCAAAGGACAGATCCGGTGCCAGTGTCCCTCTCCTGGCCTGCAGCTGGCCCCCGACGGGAGGACCTGTGTGGGTGAGTTGTGAAACGGCGTCTCTCTCAGCCACAGGAGGGAGGTGTGGGAGGGGGGCAGGTCCTCACATCAGGTGACAGCTTCCCTTTAGAGGAGAGCGGATGTCCCAGAGGAGAACTGCTCTCCGTGAACGGACCAGGGAAATCTGTCTCCCTAAACATGAGGGATCGGAGGAAGCCCCAGGCAGCGGAACCACACGTGCGAGGCCCTGAAGTATCCGGGAGCCCAGTGTTTCTAGAACGGAAGAGGCAGGAGTGATGAAGCTGAACAGTGGACAGGCGAGCTGGTGTGGGTTGTGCTGAAGAGCTGGACTGTCCTCCCTGTCAATTAGGAAGATTGTGGCGAGAGTCTGGGCTTTGGTTGCAGCCTGATTGCCCATCCTTGAGAGAGTAACATCAGGCGAGAGACTGCCTTTCTTTGAGCTTGAGTCTCCTGGTCTTTAAAATGGGAGGAAAGCCACACAGAACCCTTGGGAGGGCTGAATGAGATCATGTCTGCAAAGAGGTTCGCCCAGCACCTGGCGCATAGTGGGCACTGGACAAATACCTCAATTCTCCACTTTCCTTGGCTGAATGAATGGAGCATTTGGCGATTCCAGAGAGATTTGCTGTCTCCCAGGCACTGTGCTAAGTGCTGGATATACAGTAGCGGGCAGAGCAGACAAGATTTTTATTCTCATAGGCTGATTTTCTAATGCAGGAAACAGAAAAGAAACAAATACCCAATAAAATGCAAACAATACGAAGTAGTTATAGGAGGCCCTAAGAGAGAGCAGAAAGGGTCTATTTTAGAAAATGGTGTTTGAGGAAAGGCCTAGTGTGAGGCCTGGCTGTTGGCCTGTGAGGCTCAGCCAGCAGGTGGAAGGCTTCAGGGCTGCAGGAAGGGGAGGCCGGCGCCTGTGAGGATCCGAAAGAAAGGAGGTCACGTGGCTGAAGCACAGAGTGTGGGGCGAGGGGCGGTGGCTTGAGAGACAACCGGTGAGGAAGGCAAGGGTCGTTTGTTGCAGGACAAGGTGAGGAATGAGGATTTAATTCAGAAAGCGGTGGAGACGGTTGAAGAGTTTTAAGCATGGTGATGTTTTCATAGAATCATTTTGACAGTTGAGTGAGAGTGCTTTGGAGGGGTAGGATTGGCAGGACAGACGGATTTGGAGGTTCCTATAACAGTCTGACCTGGGGTGGTAGCTTGGACCAGTGTAGTGGCAGTGGGTGAAGAGCAGAGTCGATGAGCTCAGAGTTTTCCAGAAGTAGAATAACGGGGCTTGGTGAGTTGGGGGTTATGGGAAACAGGGTTGTCAAGGATGACTCACGTCTGGGTGGATGCAGGTGCAGGGTGTGCTGAGATGCAGTGCAGGCGGAGGACAGATCAGGAGGATGAGCTGGAATTTAGAGATGGGAATTCATGTTCCTGTGGGAGCAGCCAGCTGGAGAACACTTAGGATGGGCCACTGTGTGCCAGGCAACCATTTGCAGACTGTTATTTATTTTAAAATCCACTCCATCTCAACATGCTGCTGTTCTTCCTAAGATGCAGTTGACTTGTGTTCTAGATGTTGATGAATGTGCCACTGGAAGAGCGTCCTGCCCTAGATTTAGGCAGTGTGTCAACACTTTTGGGAGCTACGTCTGCAAGTGTCATAAAGGCTTCGACCTCATGTACATTGGAGGCAAATACCAATGTCACGGTAACGAACCCCAACCACTGCTATGTGTCTTTCTTCCTGTGGCGCAGAAAGGTCTCTTAGCTGGTGACGACGGGCTGTCGGGGGCAGTGTGGGTCCTGGTGTTAAATTCAACAAACAGAAGTCCAGGTCAACCGCTGGTCGTTCTGGACGCACGTGTACTTTACGTCGTCTTTTTATCTGCCAGCTTTACACAGACCTTCACATTGCCCAAAACAAACTTTTTGAGGCTGTACATATTTTTATGTCATCATATTTATCTCCCCAGTAAGCCTCTGTCCCCGCTTCCCGCTGCAGACATCGACGAGTGCGCCCTGGGGCGGTACCAGTGCAGCAGCTTCGCTGGGTGCTACAACATCCCCGGGGCCTACAGGTGCAAATGTAAAGACGGGTACCATGGCAACGGACGGAGCTGTGTGTGTGAGTGATGCTGTCTCTCTGCTCTGAGTTCCAGCAGGACACGCAGGGTCACAGCCAGGCCGTTACTAGGGAAGATAAGGAGTAAGATTAATGATCAAGGAAGTACGGTTTTCATAGCTGGACATATTAGTCTATGCTTTCCACAGACAGTAACTTCCCTTGCTCAGGTATTTTTAAAAACTAAAGACTCAGTAATACACCCTAATCTTAAAGGCATTCAATTCCTTGATTAAAATCTCTCAACCGCTTCCCTTTAGCTGGCAAGAAATGATAGAGCCCTCCCTGGGAATTTGGGTTTGCTAAAATTGGACATAAATGTTTGTCGTTAGCATTAGATTGTGATGGTGGGCTAATCTGAATATATCCTACACTTTCCATTCCTCTGTTTCAGGCCCCCTTGTTCTGCTATTAGAAGGTCATTCCCGGGGCCAGCCCTGTGGCCTAGGGGTTAAGTTTGGCACAGTCCGCTTCAGTGGCCTAGCTGGCATGAGAGATTTTGACGTGTTTGTTTTTTACAATTTGGTCTTTTACTTTTTTAGGGGAGGTGGTTACATACTAATTTAAGTCTTTTGTCCCTTAGATATTCCAAAAGTCATGATCGAACCATCGGGGCCCATTCACGTGCCAAAGGGAAATGGCACCATCTCAAAGGGAGACGGAGGACGCGGTAACTGGATTCCTGATGTTGGAGGTACTCGGTGGCCTCTGAAGACGCCATATATTCCTCCTGTCATTACCAGGAGGCCCACTGCTGAGCCAACAACAAGACCTACCCCAGAGCCCACGCCACAGTCTACCCCACCCCCACCCACACCCCCACCCACTGAACTCGGAACCCCTCCACCACCAGCAACCCCAGAAAGACCAACCACCGGACTGACAACCATGGCGCCAGCTGCCGCTACATCTCCAAGAGAGAGTACAGTCGACAACAGGATACAGACAGATCCTCAGAAACCCAGAGGAGACGTGTTCAGTAAGTCATATAAATGCTGGCATATTGTTTTTGAGGGTTTTCTCCCCAGTTTTATTGAGATATAATTGACATACAGCATTGTATAAGTTTAAGGTGTACAGCATAATGGTTGGCCTTATATATATTGTGAAATGATCACCACAGTAAGTTTAGTTAACATCCATCATCTCATCTAGATACAAAATAAAAGAAAAACTATATGTATTTTTCCTTATGATGAGAACTCTTAGGATTTCCTTTCTTAACAACTTTCCTGTAAATCATAAAGTAGAGTTAACTATAGTCATAATGCTGTCCATTACATCCCTGGTACTTATTTAACTTGTAGCTGGAGGTTTGGACCTTTTTATCACCTTCCTCCAATTCCTCCTCCCCCTCCCCCTGCCTCTGGTAACCACAAACCTGGGCTCTTTTTTATGAGTTTGTTTGTTGTTTTTTAGATTTCACATATAAGTGAGATTATACAGTATTTGTCTTTCCTGTCTGACTTATTTCACTTAGCATAATGCCCTCAAGGTCCATCCATGTTGTCTCAAATGGTAGGATGTCCTCATTTTTTGTGGCTGAATTATATTCCATTGTATGTTTATACCACAACTTCTTTGTCCATTTATCCATCAGTGGATACTTACGTTGTTTCCATGTCTTGGTTATTGTAAATAATGCTGCCGTGAACATGGGGATGCAGATATCTCTTCAACAGTTTTTTCATTTCCTTTGGATGTATTCCCAGAAGTAGGATTGCTGGATCATATGTTATTTGTATTTTTAATTTTTTGAGGAACCTCCTTTCTGTTTTCCATGGTGGCTGCACCAATTTACATTCCCACCAACAGTGCACAAGGTTCCTTTTTCTCCACATCCTCACCAACACTTATTTCTTGTCTTTTTGATAATAGCCATTCTAACAGGTGTGAGGTGATATCATTGTGGTATTGATTTGCATTTCCCTGATGATTAGTGATGTTGAGCAACTTCTCTGGACAAATGTCTATTCAGTTCCTCTGCCCATTATTTAATTGGATTATTTATTTATGTATTTTTTGCTATTGAGTTGTGTGAATTCCTTGTATATTTTAGATATTCACTTCTTATCAGATACATGGTTTGCAAGGTTTTTTCCCATCTGTAGGTTGTCTTTTCATTTTGTTCATCGTCTATTTTGCTCTGCAGAAGCTTTTTAGTTTGGCGTAGTCCCACTTGATTATTTTTGATTTTTGTCGTTTGTGCTTTAAGACATGCATGTGAGTATCCGGTTGTCCCAGCACCATTTATTGAAGAGACTGACTTTTCTGCATTGAGTAGTGTTGGCTCCCTTGTCAGATGTTAGTTGACCATATGGGTGTGAGCTTATTTCTGGGTTCTCGGTTCTGTCCCATCGGTCTGTGTGTCTACTTTTATGCCAGTATCATACTGTTCTGATGGCTGTGGCCTTATAGTGTAGCTTGAAATCAGGAAGCGTGCTGCCTCCTGCCTTGTTTCTTTCTCGGGATTGCTTTGGCTGCTCACGGTTTTTTGTGTGAGCCCCTTTTAAAGGAGCTCTTTATGATGACATTTCCACCACAGGCCAAGCCCTGAACTAAGAATCAAACTCGTAAAAAGAACTAGCTGTACAAAGCCTAAGTGATACATCCCTACTGTTAGATATTATAAGGAGCTAAATAAAAGTCCGTCGATCGGACAAATAAGGGAGTGTGTAGAAACGGAAGGAGCCACAGAGTACACCACAGTTCCTATCCAGTGTGGGAATTCTGACGTACTCGGGTTTACTTGAGAACTCTCGGAGATGGGGAAGCAAATGTATCTCGTGCCATTTAACGTTCAGTCTAAATGTTCAGTGGGTCAGGAAACATTTCTGAGTGTCTTTAGAGTGCCGGGCCCTGATGAGGCATTGGGCTTATTTCCAAGATAAAACAGAGAAGGTTTCAGTCTGGTGGAGAGGACAGTCACCCAGAAGGGGACTGTGGAAGCAGGTCAGTGAAGGTTGTGTAGGACATTATGGGAGCGGAGAGAAGTGGCACCTTGTCAGTCTGTGGGCAGGGAGCAGTGAGGGAGGCGTTCTAGTCAACGGGACGGGACATGGGCACAGGGCTGGGAGGCAGCACAGCCTGTGCAGGAAACTGGAGGGTCGAGTCCAGGGCGGGCGGGAAAAGCTGGACAGCTGGCCCTCGTGTGTGCTGTTAGCTGGTTAGGTCTGGAAGACGCCCAGAATTCTACTGGCTGGCTGGGAGAGGGTGGGACTGCCTCTGGGGATGGAGGCTGTAGGGAAAGAAGCAGGTTTGGAAGGAGGAAGAGGTTGTTCCCTAATGTTAGTACCCACCAAAATGTGCACTTTACGCCTCTGCCTGTCCTGGTGCTGAGCCGCCGGTTGCGGTCCACGTGGCCTGTTCCCAGCCGCCTTTGTGTCCTGTCGCCTGTCTCCTCTTCTCCTGTGATGTTTTAGTTTCTTCTCTTCCTTTCCTTTTCCCCGTGATGGACTAAACTCTGCTCCTTTTCTTTTGAACACTGTTGCCATTTTTACCACATGAAAAGAATACTGACCTTTGTGATTTTTTAAAAGAGAAAAAGCTTCTTTTTTTTCTTGTATGTGACTCTCAATTAAATGTTTTCCTCTAGGTCATTGTCCGTTTAGATAGCTTGAGATTGTCTAATTCTGATGTAGTTGTAATTCTGTGTATTCTGAGCAATAGATATAATTTTTAGAGGAATTAGGTGGTCCATCTAATAATACATTTTATATGTGCATCTCGCTTACTTTTTGAAAAGCAAATTTTTGTAATTTTTCTCCTCCCTTCCTCCCTTTTTCCCCTCCCTCTCTGTCATCCCTCTCTTTCTTACTCTTCTGCTTTGTTTTCTTCATCTCTTTGTGATCATACAATGAGATTTTTATTCATGGGTGCTTAAGTAAATATAATATTTATATTATTTCACTGCCTTAAAGTATGGTCATAAAAACTTGGCTGTTTAATGTAAAAAGACACTCTAACATAGACGTCAACATCTTTCTGAGTCTTAATGTTTTCTCTTTTTGAAAAGTCTCTCTTCCTATTATTCCTTTCCATACCGACACACAAATGAATTAAAAATAATGCTGAAGTTCACCAGTAGAATTTAGCAGGACAGAATTGGGGAAGCGTGGACTTCCAATGGTGTCTGAGAGCACTCGTTCCAGCAGAGGGTGACTTGCAGACGTGCCCGGGGGAGGAATTCCCTTGATCCTGTGCCCGGGCTGCTGCATGCCACAGATAGCATTGCTGCTCGGGACATCCTGCCAAAAATTAAATTCCACTCCCTTTCGTCTTCAGCCGTGGCTGCCGGTTACTCTCAGCACCTGTGAGGGGATTGTGGACACTGCTTAATTTGCTATCTTGTGATTGCAGCGTATATTCTGAATTAGGGAAAGGTTCTCAGTTTTTAATTCAGGACAAGTAACTTGTTATTATTCATTGTGAAACAGAAAACCTCAGCACTATTTTAGTTCAACACCATTTCTTCACTGAATATTTTCTTCACTTCTGGGATAGTAACTTTCTACGCCATCCTTATCTTCCTCTGGTCTGAGAACAGAACTCAGGTCTCCTCATTTCATGAATTTTCAGACTGCCTGGCAGTCTCCAAGTGGCCCCATACTTCAATTGCATTTTTCTTTACATTGAAATATACATATTTCTTTAACGGAAGAGGTTGTTAAGCAAGGCTATTCTTTATGTGTGTGTGTGTGTGTGTGTTGTCCCCTTGAGAAAAAACTGTAAAGATTCTGAAAGGAAATCAAGGAAGACAAATTATAGCACAAATACCCCTGTAGCCTAGACTTCTCCCCAAACTCTAGACTCCTGTATCCTCTGCCTGTTTGACCTCTCCAGCTGGATGAAAATAGATGTCTCAGACTCAACGTGTCTAATTCTTCCTGACCGTCACCCCAAGCCCATTCTCCCCACAGCCTTTCGCCCCCCAGGATACGGCATCTCCGTCCTACAGATTGCTGAAGCCGAAGATCTTGGCGTCCTCTTGTTCCTCTGCGTACCCCACATCCAGTCTGTGTGGAAATCCTGTGAGCCCTACTTCAAATTAGGTCTTAAGTGTGGCCACTGCTCACCATCTCCAGTGCCACCACCCGGGCCCGGGCCATGCTTCCCCCAAGCACAGGTCCCAAATCCCATATCCAGATGAGTTGTGGAATCCAGCATCTTCCGACTAGAGAAGGACTGTGGTGCGTGTGCTGTATGTTACAAACTGAAGCACGTCAAGTCTTTCCACAGTGAAATACGAATATTTACATGAATTTGGCCACTAAAGACATTTGGGCCAGATTAAGTGAAGGTGGTTTTGCCACCTAGTGAGTAACAGCAGCAGCTCGTGGACTGCAGAATTACGGGGAGGCCCCGTGGACCTGTACTGCTGGCCCTCCAGCCGGTCTCCTCCCCAACCCCCCTGTCTCCTGTGGCTCTTCTCAAGCCAGCAGCCAGGGGACCTTTCAGAACTGAAATGAGGTGTCATTGTCACAGCTCTGCACCAGCAGCCACTTGGTGCAGGAAGACCTTATGCCCTCCCAGCATCCCACAGAGTCCTGATGGCCTCAGCTCCTGGCCCTCTGCCCTCACGGCCCGGCACCCTCCCTCACCCTCAGACTCCTCCCACAGGACTTTTGCTCCAGCTGTTCCCTCTTCCTCTCCCATGCTATCAGCTTGGCTCACTTTGTCACCTCCATGCAAATCTCAGCTTCCCGGGGAGGCTGCCCTGACCCTCTTCTGTTCTGGGACTCCAGCTGCCACCCGAACACCTGACCTTGCTGCTCCCTACTGCTTTTCTTTTTTAAATAGTGTTTATCACCTTCCAATATACTTTATTGTTTACTTGTTTATAATGTCTATTTTTGTCTCTCCTTACCAGAATATAAGATTTTTGAGGGCCAGGATCTTTGTTTTGTTCACTGGTATATCTCAAAAACCTGAAATAATGCCTTGCACATAATGGGCACTGGAACACTATTTGTGGAACAAAGGAATGAATGAGTAGATGGATCCCTCATAATATTTTAAAATAAAATAAATTATCATGTAATCAACTTTTCCATACAAAAGCTAATTTAATATAATAACACATTTAATCTATATTTAAGAATTAAAATATATTCTTTTCTGATTAAATTTTTTTTTTTTTGGTGAGGAAGAGTAGCTCTGAGCTAACATCTGTTGCCAATCTTCCTCTTTTTGCTTGAGGAAGATTGTCACTGAGCTAACATCTGTGCCAGTCTTCCTCTATTGTTTTTATGTGGGATGCTGCCACAGCATGGCTTGATGAGCAGTGTGTAGGTCCACACTCGGGATCTGGACCTGTGAACCCCAGGCTGCTGAAGCGGAGCGCATGAACTTAACCACTACACCACCGGGCCAGCCCTGATTGTTACTTATTTTAATACTATGGGGAGCTTTTTGGTGTGCGTCCTTCCACCATCTTTTCTTTCTCTCTGTCTCCCTCCCTCCCTTCCTCTCTGGAGATTGGTACTCTATTCAGTGTATTATTAAATCTGAAAATTTGATGTTAATGAGAAGGGAAATGATTTCAATTCAGAGATAATGTCTCAAAGTATATATTTCCTAGCTTCTGAAACTAGTTCAAATAATTTGCTTTATGTTTTATTATTTGAACCTTGGCTTGTTTGAAGGTACACAAATTTTTCATGTCAGAAAGATTTAAGAAAGAACCCCTTAAAACAGTGTTTTCTCTGGGTCTACAGTCATGCGTCACTTAGTGAGGGGGACACGTTCTGAGACATGTGTCATTAGGCAATGTCATCGTTGTGCGAACGTCACAGAATGACTTATACAAACCTAGATGGTACAGCCCACTGCACACCTAGGCTACATGGTTCTAATCTTATGGGACCATCATCGTAAGTGGTCGGTCCTTGACCGAAACATCGTTGTGTGGCGCATGACTAAACAAAATACCACTGAAGCTGGAGATTTTGTCCTTGTGTTACCCCTACAAAGGAAAGGTGTTCAAAACAGCAAAACAGTTATTTAAACTCGAAATAGGTGGTCCAGGTGGAATAGTTATAATAGCCTTTTGGCATTTAATTTGGGGCCTAAAAATGTCCATCTATGCCCACATCAATTAATTACCCATGTGTGACATCCTTGTGAGGTTTTAAAATAATTATCCCAATTATATCCAAAATCTCTGAAGGTGACTGAAGTCTCTTCCAGTAACCCACCCCACTGTTGGGGTCCCCTTTCTTATATTTAACCTTCATGTAAATTCATCAATTACGGCTTACACCTCTTCAGCGTTGTCAGGTACTCAGGCTGATGGAGACAGCTGGTTCTTGTCTCCAGACCCCGTACTCCATTTAGTATTCAGGGAATACTCTCAGGAAATTACTCAACTCCTTCCTTTTTGGGCTCAGTAACTTCTGTTTCATAAATCTTCTTAGAAATACTGGTTTTCAACCTGCTTAGCAACCTTCTTGGCCTACCCTTTGAACTCTCTTTGTTTTCCAAATCTGTCTCAAACGATGGGGTCCAAAGATACATAACAGTCGAATCTGACCCTGTATTGATTGCAATGAGGATTTTCTTAAACATGTTTTTGTAATCTGATCACTTCCCTATGTGCCAGGTGCGTTAGAGTGCAGGGTTACAGGCAGCTATCTAACCCTCTGATGTTTTTCCCTCAGACGGTCGTACAGGGCCTGGGACATGGTAGGCACTCAAAAATATTTGTTGAATGGAATGAAATGGAATTGTATATTAGATTCAGTTTCTTTAATCTAAGTAACCCTTCCTGCGCTTGAACGAGCTAAGTTTAACTTGATGATTCTGATGGTCCTTCCCAAATGAGCAAAGTTACTTCAGGCTACTGTCTTCCTCTCATCCTGATACAGCTTAATATAGCACTGAAACACACATTCTCTGAAAACTCTAAATCTAATGTGCCTCTAAATTTTAAGCTTGATGTTGAGAAATAGTGAAAAGTCATTGAGAGGGAATCTGCACACAAGGTCGGGGCGCACGAAATGGAGGGGCTCAGAGTAGAACCCAGCAAGTAGGAAGATCTAGTTTTCATTCTCACCCTCTTGTTCATGAGTCACGTGACTTTGGACAAGTTACCGTGCCTTCCACCTCAATGTTCTCATCTGCGAAATGGAAGGAATGTCTCTGGCCTTCCATTCTCATAGAGTGCTTTCAAGCATCAGACATTATACAAGTAAAAGCGTTTATAAATTGTTAATTACTATGGAATACAAAAGATTACTGTATTTTATAGGAATAACTATGATGGGGAGTGTTTAAATGCTGTGTGATTAATGTGTGATATGAAATATTATGAACATATTTTTAAATTAATTTCAACTTGAGGGACCCGAGGATTTTAGATGGTGTGAACAGAATTATAATCAGATGTATTTGCAGGGCTAGCCCTGATAGGCATGATTTGAGCAACACTAAAGTTTTCTGACGTAGCATGAAATTCTTGTTCTTTCACTAAGGGGATGGGGCAGAGCTTCTCAAAGTGTTTCATAGAACATTAGTTCTCTAGGATATTATGCAAGTTAATGCCTGAAAAAGTGCTGAGGTCGAATAAATGTGAGAGATTCTAGGCATTAGTCAACCTAAGTAGGTTTGTTAACTGTAAGACTTCTCAATGTGCTAATGGTCATTGTGAATCGCTCTGAGAGGCATATAATGTGCATCATTTCTCAAGTGGATTTGACCGTGGGATTACTTAACTTTGGGGACTAGCATTCCTTGTAACCAGCTTCAGATCAGGCTGGGCTGGGCTGAAGAGCCCTCGCCCGTTACCTCTCATTGGCAAGGTTTCTGAGACCAATGGGCTGATCCTGGATTCTGGAGGAGGCTGGCAGAGGGGAGCTGGGGAGGGCAGGGAGGTTCTGGGCAGACTCAGAGCAAGAAGAGCAGATGTACTTGCTGGGAGGCCTCTCCGGACACCAGAGCTATGCTGCAGGGGGCTGCCGAAACGTTGGAGACCGAGCACCAAAGATGAAGATCTGGGGTCAGGGCAGGTAGAGCTGTCCCAGAGCCAAGGAAACAAGAAGCCACTTGATGCAGAAACCAAAGTGAAGGAAGTTAGGGCAAATGCATTCCAGCCAACAAAACAATGAAATATTATGCAGTGCTGTATTTTGGAAAATATTTAATGACTTGGGAAAATAGCCATGTTATAAAATTAAGTGAAAAGAATATGCAGAACTGTGTATACCATTTGACTCCAATTAGGTATAAAATACATGTGGACATATAGATATTTATATACATATAGATGTTTATAAAAGTCTAGAAGAAAAAAGACCAAATAGTAATGATGGATCTATCCAGTTTATGATATTTTGGGTGATTTTTATTGTCATTTTGTTATCCTCACCCGGTGATTTTTAATCTTTCCATTCCTGCTGTCACTGGTTGCGGCCGTTACAGCAGTAACTCCTTAGGAGAGGGGCTGGTGTAACAGATCCCACTCTCCCAGCAGGAGAGTAAATTGGGTGTTTTGAAAAAGTGACCCAGGGAATTCTGATTGTTAGTCATGTTAATTTTATTTAGAATATACTGGTTTTTAAAAATTCATTAAAGGTTTTATTAGCTTCTATTTTTAACCTCTCAAAATTTTGTTTACAATTGAGTATGTCAGATATGTCCAATTTTAGCTGGGAAGCTCAGATTACTGCAAGAAATATAATGTCACTTGGACCAGGAAGCAGATTTTTTTCAGAGTGTTGTCAGAAGCTCGTTTGAAACACAGTAACCTAGGATGCTTATTGAAAATGTAGGTTCCTAATCCCTACAGCACATTTACCAAGTCAGGCTTTCTAGGGGGGTACTTCTCGGGCTTTAATGTGTATACAAGAAATGTGGGGATCTTGTTAAAATGAAAACTTTGATTCAGAGAGTCTAGGGTAGGACCTGAGATTCTGCATTTCTAACAAGCTCACAGGTAATACCGCTGACCTGCCAGCCACATGGAATCACAGGGCTCTCTACACCATCATGGCAGCTCCAACCCAGAGGAACCATGTCTTGAATGGGGACAGCATTAGCTAGATGTGGAATGTTTAAAATGTAGCAATTGTGTCTAAAATGTAGCAACTGGGACATATGAAGAAAAATGTTGCAGAATAGAGATTATGGGATATAATGTAAGATGTATCAGGTGTTCTTATGAGTGGCCATATCAGGGAACTGGACTCATTGTTGCTGTGTTATTCTAGATCATGAGAATGTATTGAAATTCCAAGTACCACACAATAAGAAGAAAATTGTTTCCATTTGACTGATTGCTGCTTTGCTGAATGCTGTCCAGTTTCTTTCTCTCTTTACCCTTCTGTGGGTTTTACAGAGTGTGTGGCTGATGTGATCACATTGTTCTTAGTCATGGAAATATGATCTCTTTTCTGATTCTGTTTGCTGATAAGTAAAAAGATTGTTTCTGCTGAGGGGTGAAAATGTCTTCAAACTAGTTCACTTTCTAGTAAACAGCAAATCCTAGGGAGACCCTGGGAAGATGCCTGACATCTCCCTGAAGATGAAATTTCTGCCAGTGTTTTGAAGGGGTGAGTTGTCACTGCTTATAGGTCAGGATCTGGTGCTGTGAATTCTGAAAGTTTCCACGATTTTTGAGTTATATTTTAATTGGATCCTGTGGTGGCTGGTGAAGAAAAAATAGCTCTCTCCAGAAAGTATAAATTGAGTTCTTGGTGAACGTGACCAAGGTCAGAAATCAGATTTTTTTTTTTAAGTTTTATGCACATTTGTCTATGTCTATAGTAATGAAGAGTATTGTGCTCACCAGCCACTTGTGATGAGGGGCATGTCACAAAATCTTCCTGCGCCTCTGTTTCCTCATGTGTAAGTGGGGGTATCACAGCATCCACCTCACTGGGCCGCTGTGAAAATGAGAGGAGAGTGAGTGTCAAACTCTCTGCAGAGTGCTTGGAATGCAACAAGAACTCAATGTATATACATACACAATACATAGAATGAGAACTCAATACATAATAGCCATTACTACTTCTGTTGATGCTGAACCCATTTATATGGTAATGATAACATTTCCTACTTAACTAAAGAATACAGCCCTATTTAGTGCTCTAGTTCTGAGTTTGTATTTTTCTGGTGTTTTTTATTATGGTTCATACAACTTTAATGTTACTTTTGACTAACCAGATCCTTCTGAAACAAATTGGTTTGCAAGTGCGAGCTATTAGGTAGGTGAGCAGAGAGATGCACATCGAAAGCTGCTACTTCACAGGTCCTTAACTTATTACCCTGTGATTACAAGGGCCTGTTTCCTTTAGGTGTTGAGAGTGCCTAGTTGAAGAGTTGCGATGTTAGAATAGAGACAGCATCACGTCAGCTTTTTCCTGTGCAAATAGTGACAACAGCCTTTTCAGAGATGAATCTGAATGGGAAACTTACACGATGGTCTGATAAATATCAGAAATACGAGCTTCCTTCCTTCCTTTAAAGTGATTCCTTTGGCGTGAGGGCATTGACACCTGCCCCCCACAGCAGGTAGCCTTCTGTGCCAGCCCAGGTCTTGGGGATGCCCTCAGTCCAAGCAGCCTGGCAGGGAGTCCACTCCCCACCTGCGTGCCGGTGCTTAGACTCAGGCCTGATGGGGTCTTTCCTGAGAGGAGGACAGAGAACAAAAGCTCTCAGGCCCTCTTCCTCTGGACAAGTGTTGCTGTCATTCTCACAGCCGTGCTTGGGAAGGAGCTGTGTTTTAGACATCCTGTTCTCTGAAGGAGGCTCCAGGCAGTGCTCCGAGTTGTTCTGAAACTTTATTAAAGGAGAAATAGGTGAGTCACAGAAATGGGGCTCGTTATTGAGTAGCTGTGTGTGTCCCCTTTCACCAGAGATTCAGTTTTTTCCAGTTCTGCTCTTTACTGTCAACCCAAAGGTGTCTTTGAACTTTTTAGATCCTTCTTGTGGGATGAAAGCTTTGGCAAACGAGGGCTCATTTCTGTGGAGCCCCGCACCCTTTTCTTGTTGCTAGTAATCAGTGGATAGTGAAGAATGTTCTCTAATGTGGTTAAGGAAATGTCAGAAATGCTCTTCCAATCCTTTTGTTTGCTTCTCTCTGGTCCTCTAAAGCTATAAGGTGTATGTTGTTCCTCTGGAGAGGAAGAGAAAGGGGCAGTGGGGAGAGGAGAAGAAAGGAGAGGAGAGAGGCCAGAGACAGCCTCATAAATCCCTTGTCCTTCATCCCCACTCTGTAGTGTCTAAAAATCCCTAGGTTTTGCCACCAGAAAGAGCCTTCAGAATATTAGGAAAGTTACATTCTCTTCCGATGAACTAAACTCCTAAGCTTAGAAGGAATTTAAGACAGTGTTATCTTTAATCTCTTAGTCCAACAACAAATGCCAGAACTGCCCTGGGAGCCACCCTAGAACAGAAACAGAATTTGCAAACCACCTTTAATAAATAATGCTTACATTTTGCCATAGTTACTCTTTGGAAGAAGGCTGCCACTGGGAGGCGTGTATGTTAATATTTACGTTTACTCCACTGTGCTTACTCTTAATGCTTTTTGGATAAAAATATACAGTTGACTACTTGGGAAACCTCATTTATGAACACTGGTTATATATTAATATTATTTCCCTAGGGAAAATATATTAATAGGAAGTGCTTGGCCAGAGTGCTTTTAAGAAGTTCCCTGGTGTGTGTGTGGCCAATTCTGCTCCAGGCTCCCAGGCTCCCCAGCCAGTAGGAAGGAGCCGTGGTGCTGAAGCCCAGTCCAACCACGTTTTTATCCACTGTCTGTTTGCTTCAGTTCCTGTAGATTCCCTTTGTTTTAGTTCATGCAGAAGGTGGTAAGAAATGATGGGCAATAAATATTTTTTGGCAGGTGGAACATTGACCAATGGAAGAAAAGTTTTTAGGAAATAAATCTTCTAAAGAGTATATGAACATTCTTTAGTTTACGTTAATTTGGGTCCTAATTGCCCTCTGACATCCACTCCTACCTCCCTCCTATTCATTCTCCAAGCTACAGCCAGAATGATATACCAGTTCTTGGCACTCCTCTGTTAAAATCTTTCAAAGCCTTCCAGTTTGCACCAAAATAAAGTCCCAGATCTTTACAGGGCTTTCAAAGGCCCTGCACAGCCACACCCCCATGAGCTCGACAGCTCCAGTGATGTTTAGGCCCACACCCTCTCTCTCTCTAGGGCACTAGCTCACAGCGACGACTCCTTTATTTAAGTGTCACCTCTCAGATCTTCACCCACCCGTCCTCCCAGGCTAACTTAGTCAGCCCCCACCCCTCACCCCTATGTAGCATCCCCTACCTCTCCTTTAAAGCATTCATTACCTGGGAACTGTTAGATGTCTGTCATCACCTCTGGAATGCAGGTCCCATGAAGGGAAGAATGTGCTCAGTGCTTCACGGCAAGCTCCTGGCCTGGAGCCTCGTAGGCAGTGGATGCTCAGTTTCCTGATTGAGAAATGGATGGAACAGAGGGAGGATGGATGGACAGATGGTAGAGGAATATATCATTAGCATTTCTATTATCCTTTCTTTAATCTCTAAAATTATGCCATTCTAATTCCAAGAATTAATGGTCCAGCTACAGAGAGTATCAGGTATGTATTTGTTTTTATAATATATATATATTATGTGCTTAAATTGACTATTAGCCAAAATATGAAGCAGGGAAGAATAATTAGAAAAATCACTTATCAGCATCTATCCCTGTTATACTTCTGTTTTTAGGCTCATCATTGATTTTAATTAGCATTTTCTCCATTGACTAAAATAGTTCTCTTGAATCAAAGAAAATGTTCAAATTTCAGAAACATATTTCACATTTCACAAATATATTTCAATTTCATAGCCTCACATTTAATAATAGGTGGCAAGACTCTCAAGTTCTCGTTGAACAATCAAAATACAAATAACAGACATTAGAGTTGCTGTAGGGTAAGTGTCTGTATGTGCTCTGACTGAACTCTTTTTTTTTTCAATGTATTAGGTAAGTTTTTTCCATAAAAGAAATTACTTCTTGTTATAAACAATCTTGAAAATATAAAATTTCAAGAGACAAAAACCAACAAATGGGAAAATATCACTTTTATTTCCAAAACTCAGACTAGTGCTATTAGCATATTGGGGTATTTTGTTGTTGTTATAATTGGCATAAAATATTTATTAGTTTCAGGAGTACACATAACGATGCAATATTTGTATATGCTGCAAAATGAGCACCACAGTAAGCACCCATCACCATACAGAGTTAGAAAACTCTTTTCCTTGGGATGAGAACTTTTAAGATCTATTCTCTTAGCAACTTTCAAATATGCAACACAGTTTTATTAACTATAGTCACCATGCTGTGAATTATATCCTATGACTTATTCTATCATTGGAAGCTGTACCCTTAGACCCCATTCACCCATTTCTCCCATCCCATCCCTCACCTCTGACAACCACCAATCTGTTCTCTGTATTTATGAGCTTGGTTGGTTGGTTGGTATTTTTAGATTCCACATATAAGTGAGATCATATGGTATTTGTTTTTCTCTTATTTCACTTAGCTTGATGCTGTCAAAGTTGTTGCAAATGGAAGAATTTCCTTCTTTTTTATGACTAATATTCCATTCTGTATACACCACATCTTCTTTATCCATTCATCCATAGATGGACACTTAGGTTGCTTCCATATTTTGACTATTGTAAATAATGCTGCAGTGAACGTGGGGGTGCATACATCTTTTCAAATTAGTATTTTCATTTTTTCAGATAAATACCTAGAAGTGGAACTGTTGGATCATATGGCAGTTCTATTTTTAATTTTTTGAGGAACCTGCATACTGTTTTCCATGGTGTCTGCTACCAATTTACCTTCCCACCAGCAGTGCACAAGGGCTCCCTTTTTCTCCACATCCTTGACAACACTTATTTCTTTTCTTTTCTTTTTCTTTTTTTTTTTTTTTTTTTGATGATGGCCATTCTGACAGGTGGGAGGTAATATCTCATTGTGGTTTTGATTTGAATTTCCCTGTTGATTAGCGATGTTCAGCACTTTGTCATGTACCCATTGGCCATCTGTATGTCATCTTTGAAAACAATGTTGATTCAGATCTTCTGCCCTTTTTTCAATCAGATTGTTTTTTTGCTATTGAGTTGTATGAGTTCTTTATATATTTTGGATATTAAACCCTTATCAGATATATGATTTGCTAATATTTTCTCCCATTTAGTAGCTGGCTGTTTCATTTTGTTGATGGTTTCCTTTGCTGTGCAGAGCTTTTTAGTTTGATGCAGTCCCACTTGTTTATTTTTGCTTTTGTTCCTTATGCTTTTGGTGTCAGATCCAAAAAAATCATTGCCAAGACCAAGGTCAAGGAGCATACTGCCTATGTTTTCTTCTAGGAGTTTATGGTTTCATGTCTTACATTCAAGTCTTTAATCTATTTTGAGTTACTTTCATTCTTTTGCGTGTGGCTGTCCAGTTTTCCCAACACCATTTATTGAAGAGACTGTCCTTTCCCCGTAGTATATTCTTGGCTCCTTTGTCATAGGTTAATTGATTGCATATGCGTGGGGGTGTATTTCTTATCACTCTTTTTTGTAGTCTGTTTGTTCATTTGTTTTTCTCGTACATAGTTGAGATCATACTGCTTGGGTGATTTTTTTGCACTACTTAGTCCATGGAAACTGTAAAATATACCGGGGAGTAGGTAGGGTACCTTCTCTTGACACATCAGTGGAGTGTTCTCAGCAGTGCATCCTGGTGAGTGTGAGGAAGGAGAATTAGCTCGATGATTTGCCTGTGTTACAGAGTGGAACACACGCAATTGTAAGAACTAATAGCTGCTGAGGATTTCAGGTCCCTAAGTCCCCTGGAATGAGTCCCAGTGAGCTGCAGTGAAGGTGTGCATGATCATCCACTGCCACATTAAACAGTTCCTGGAAACCCAGGGCCCAAAATCCTGAAAGTGTGCAGGTTGTTGGATGACTAATGCTTTGGGTTGCTTTTTCCAAACTTGTGGTCTTGTCCCTTCCTTTCTCTTAAACCTCATGCCCTACCGCTTTCTCCAGCATCCTCCAGACACCGTGAACTCCATTCTCTGTGTTCTGTGCACTTTCTTTGTAGTTGCTGCCTGAAGCACTCCCTCTCCCCCGTCCCATCACTTTGCTTTTTGCGTAGAAAGTTCCACATTCTTCCCATCTCCTCTGGGTCTACATGGTGCTTCCTCAGACAGGCCCTTCTTGAGCTCCCTTCATAAAACAGGCCCCCTGTGCCAGGAAACCTTGGGGAGATCCTCCCCCTCCACACTCAGGCTCTATTTACCATTTGACCATCCGTCGTCTGGAAAAGGGGGCTGACAAACTGCCATAATGCCCCTGAAATACGGTACTGCAAGATTTGAGCTATTCCAGGCCAGAGATAAATTGTGTAATTACAGCAAGAGAAGGGAACCAAAATGTGATTGTTCTATAGAGATTTTTTTTTTTTTTAACTTTCTCTATGTCATGAGAAATGAAGCATGCTTGCCTACAACTTTATGATATTTCTAGTAAGAGCAGACTCCCTCTCAGAGCCCCATGTGAGGGCAGGGAAGCTGTGATTGGACGGCAGAGCTGTCAGTCACTGGGGTGTAAAGGAGGGCGTCCTGGATCCTGTGTGTTGAGCATCTGTCCTTCGTTCCTCCTGGGGGGGGGGGGGCGGCGGCTCCCTGTGAGTGTAGGGGGAAAGGGGAACAGGCTTCACTGTTTGGGCTTTTGAAACATAAAGGAAAAAATGTCAAAAGCAGTAAGCTAAAAAAATCAGTGTGAATATTATGAGATTGTTACTTAAGAAAATTCTTGTTAAACATAGTAGGAACATTGTTGAAAGAGAGCCCTTTTGACTGATGTCTGCTCCTTAGTGTTCGACAGCTTTTACTCCCTGCCTTATAAAAATAGAGCTCATTAATTTAAGTTCTGGCAAAGACAGGGGAGTATACCCTGGTCTTGGGCCAAGAATTCCCCTTGCCACCACCCCCATTCCCAGTGCCCCTCTCAGCTACTCTCCACGACGTCACCTGTGTTTGTCCCTCCTGGCCTTGTCAGAACTTGGAATTGTCATGTTGATCCGTGTTTAATGTCTGCTCTCCCCTTGGGATGCAGGCTTCCTGAAGGCCAGGTCCTGTCGGGCTTGTTTACCCCTTCACCCTGTCTACCGGCCTCCCCTGGTGCTGGGAATGTGGGTGGCAATCAAATACACATGAAATAAATAACTAATGATTTAAATGAATCCATTTTTTGAGTGGATTCTTAAGCTCTGTCCCGCTTGTTTCGTTTGCGGAAAAGGCCTGACAAAGTACATGGGTTTCTGACAGGATCTTCACATTTGTTCAGTGAACACTTACTGAGTGCCTGTCACAGGTCAAGCCCTGGAAATGCCACATGAATAAAATGTGACCGATGTCCTCCAGGACCTCAGAGACAGCAGAGGGACAGACACACGAGTGTGTAGATAGCTGCACTTCTCTATGAAAGAGTGTAGCAGAGGTTGTAAACATGAGCCTTCTGAGTGTAGGGAGACGAAGCTAACTCACCTGGGCCTGAGAGTCTTCCCCACTGTGGGCTTTAGCTGGGTCCTCAGCGAGGAGTGTTTGTCAGGTTAATTAGCGAGAAGGTGAGCATCCCAGGCTGGGGACTGTCTGGGCCTGAGGAGGACGGCAGGTCCGGATGGTGCTGTGCGTTTGGGGGTGGGTTGCGAGTACTGCACCACGGGTTTGGATTTGATCCTAAAGGAGCCAGGAGCCCTCGGAAACAGGGGAGGCCACGGGGGAAACCCAGAGACAGTGCAGCGTGGGCAGAGGTCCCGGAGAGGAGTCGATGCTGCGGTCACACCGTCCGCCGTTCCTGCACTTGCTCTTCCCATTAGAACAGCCTCAATTTAGAGTTCATGATGTACCCTTCATAGAGGCGAACTTTAGAATCTCATAGAGATGAATATTTTGCTAGAAATTGGTAGCTCTTGTAAAAGGTGTTTTTCAGATGAAGACTTTTTAATGTACTTTGATGGTGAATTTTAGAAACTTCGGAAAACCATTTTTTAAAAATTGTACCCAGGTAAATGTTAAAGTCACCACAGAAAAAAATGTCATGAGTCTTCTTGTGAAATGTAATTAATATTTTGGATTCTTCCAGATGAGTGAAACGCCGAGGTCTTTCCCCTGCCCCTCATTAAAGGTAATAATGCCTCTTTGTCAATAGCTCATCAGAACAAAACATAGCCTCTCTCTCCCGCAGTTCCACGCCAGCCTTCAAATGACTTGTTTGAAATATTTGAAATTGAAAGAGGAGTCAGCGCCGATGATGAAGCAAAGGATGATCCAGGTAGATGCTTACGTTCTTGGTACCATTATGATGACATTTTATTGTTTCCCTCCATTTCATGAAAATAACTTTTAAATTGTAGATTGTTTGCTTACATCTGGGAAAATACATCATTTTGTTTTTTTACAACTTGGTTTCCTCTGTAGTTAAATCAGTTGAGCAAAAATAATTATGAATCATCATCTTCTTTTTAAAAAATGCATTAAAGCAGCATTTAAACTGTGAGGAGGAAGTCCTCTTTTATGAGTGAGGATGTAACAAGGTCATGATTTGGCAACATGCGTGTTCTGTTTCTACAGCTGAGCACACACACAGCCGTGCTGAGAAAGGATCTGTGAGCTTTCCCTTTGAGCTCGTGAGAGAAGCTCTGGGGGGATAGTGAATGGGGATAGAGCGCTGGGTGCACAGAGACCCTGGGCACGAATTCGTTTCTGTTGTTGTCTGGCTGGGGTCTGCTCACCTTTCTGGCCGTTTTCCTGCAGGTGTTCTGATGCACAGCTGTAATTTTGACCATGGGCTCTGTGGATGGATCAGGGAGAAGGACCGTGATGGGCACTGGGAACCCGTGAGGGATCCAGCAGGTAACCCAGTTATCCCGCTGTCTCAGGGCCTCGTTCTGCCCATAAGTAGCTGTGACACAGCTCTGTGTTTACTTAACAAGGAGGGTAAAGAAAGACTCGTCCAGCATTCGTAGTCCATTTCTTAAAGTGAACTGAATTTATTAGTTATCAACTAGAATTATATTATGGGGAAACGAGTAGTTCATTAAAAGGCCAGCTAATTTCTCTCAAAAAGCTTGGTAAATGAAACATTTAGACTCATTCTAATATGTAATTTTCAAGTTATTTGTAGTGCCCCATCCCCAAGCATAAAAGGAGTAATATAGCAGTCCATCAGCCATGGTGGTGTCCCTGGTTGTTTTCTCAATTATGTCCTGTTTTTTGTTTTTAAGATTTGAGATGTAGAAGGAGACAGTGAAATTGCTGTGAAGTTGTGAACATCTCTCTGAAAAAATTTCAATCTGGGCCACCCTGGTGGCCCAGTGGTTAAGATCACATGCTCTACTTCAGCAGCCCAGGGTTTGTGGGTTTGGATCCTGGGTGCGGACCTAGGCACTGCTCATCAAGCCATGCTGTGGTGGTGTCCCACATACAAGGTAGAGGAAGATTGGCAGAGGTGTTAGCTCAGGGCCAATCTTCCTCACAAAAAAAAAAGAAAGAAAATTTCAATCCAACTTGGATACTGGAGAAATTAGCTATAAAGTACCACTGCTTACTCCACAAGATTGTTATTAGAGGGGTGGATTTAGACATAATCCCTTGGAAAATTATCAGACTTTTAAATCGCGCACTTGCTATTAATCTAAAGTTTTAGTGCTGACAAGATGTTTTGTCTTCTTGTTTCAGAAAGCAAAGCTACATGTTACTGGGGTTTTCCCCTCCCCTCTGCAATTAAATCTTTATGGGTGAGGCCAGCTTAGTGGAAGGGTGAGGAGTTTGGTTTCTTTTTTGCTTTTTATGCTCCTGATTCCAGACTTAAGAATGAAAGCTACAAGACCTGGAAAAAAAGTATGTTATTTATTTTAAAAGCTTAGTTCTTAAATACCATTCCAGGTATGTAGATAGAGCACAAACTCACAGAAGCTGGCTGAGAGAGGATGTGCCCTGTTAAACCAGTTCTTCTCAGAGGTCCGTGTGCACACACAGCATCTGGACCTGGTGACAGTGCAGATTTTGGTGCATTTATCACAGTTCCCTGGGGAAAGCTACAGTCCTGCAAGGTCTTAAAGAATTAGTCCAAAAATCAATTCATTAGATCCTGTAAGATTGAAATATTACAGATAGTTAAAAATGAAAATTTGAGGTGAGCTTTAAAAAATATGAATAGTCCATAAATTCAAATAGGTTTTTAGATTTATTTTAGCTACATAATGATTTTAATGCCACACACACACACTGTACAGTCCCTCTCATTCCCGTGTTCACCCTGTCGTCATCTTGAAGTTAACTCTGAGCAGGACAACGTTATTATGAATGTCTCAGACCCCCGTGAATGAGAGAGAAACCAACATTATTTAAACCTACTGTAGTCCTGACTCACTTATCATCTCACTAATTTTATTTGACCGTCTTCTCCACCCTGTGAAGCAGGTAGTGTTATTTCACGAAGGACATACTGAGGCCCAGAAGGCCACCTGCATTTCCTAAGGCCAAGAGCTAAACTGTGGCTTCGTGCCCAGGCCTCCCTGTGCCACCTAGGCAGCCTCCCAGGAGTCCAGGGCCCAGAGCGTCTGCAGCGTTAGTCTGGGGCTCAGCCTCGCAGGGGTCCAGGGCCCAGAGCATCTGCAGCGTTAGTCTGGGGCTCAGCCTCGCAGGGGTCCAGGGCCCAGAGCATCTGCAGCGTTAGTCTGGGGCTCAGCCTCGCAGGGGTCCAGGGCCCAGAGCATCTGCAGCGTTAGTCTGGGGCTCAGCCTCGCAGGGGTCCAGGGCCCAGAGCATCTGCAGCGTTAGTCTGGGGCTCAGCCTCGCAGGCGTCCAGGGCCCAGAGCATCTGCAGCGTTAGTCTGGGGCTCAGCCTCGCAGGCGTCCAGGGCCCAGAGCATCTGCAGCGTTAGTCTGGGGCTCAGCCTCGCAGGCTTCCAGGGCCCAGAGCATCTGCAGCATTAGTCTGGGGTTTTCACCAACCCATAGTGTGGCCTCAGTCTCTTGGGGTGGGGTGCACACGATCCCATTAGCAGGTCTCAGACCTCAGGTCTCAGATCTGACTGACGCTGACCGAAGGGAATCTGGCGCAGAGGAGGGAGTTTTAGAGGCCATGTGTGAATAATGGTTGTGGTCACAATGAGTAACTCTTTCAAGTGAGGTACACTGGAGAGAGCAATTCATGCTGAACACAGAAGAATTCACTACACTTCTGTGTAGACAGTCTATGTAAAATACTTGAGTTTTAGAATTTAAATACTATATTTTAAAACCAATTTAGCACTTTTCAAGATTATTATTCATCACATATTCAACTTGGCCTCCCATAGAAAAATGAGAAGATTTGAAATTAGAATAGTAGACAGAAAAGTTTGACATGGTCATTTGGCTGTGATAGTACAGAACAGATGGAAACAAGTGGTCACCTGGGTGACTGGGTAACTCCTGGCGATTGGCTCTGACCCCGGGGGCATGCTCTTCTGGGGTTGCTCTGGGTGTTTACTGACAGCTTGAATGAACTGGATGTCAGACTTGGATATTGAAGGCATACTAACCAAACTGTGGATGACTCCGAGCCAGAGGAGGAGTGACCGTGTGTGCCGACACAACCAGCTTCCGGAGGTTAGCTCAGTGGTCACACTGTGGGGATGAGTACAAGGTATGGCTCATGGTCTGGAAACCAACTACGCAGCTGTGGGAGGGGAGATGCGACTTAGCAGGAGGTGAGAGACTTCACTGTTAGTCGGCAGTGAAATCAGGGTGTGAACCCTGTGTCATGGCTGCCAAAGAGTTGGGTCACTTCCATAGAAATATGGTATGTTTTCCAGAATGGAAAATACACCTTGGTGGGTTCTTTCTAGTCTGAGAAGAATAGAGATGAATGACCTGGATTTCCACAGATGGAGAAACCAGAGTGCTGAGCCTGGAGAAGAAATAATGGGGCAGCTGCTTTTCAAATACTTGAACGACAACATCTCTTACAGTTGTTCTGTGACCACAAGGGGATGAGAAGTCGGATCAGTAGGTGAAACCCACAGGGAGCTGGATTTTTGTTCACTCTCAGAAGGAACTTCCCTATAGTCAGAGCTGTCTAAAAAGAGATCAAGCTGACATGTGTTGATGCACATAATCCATAACCAATCTAATGAAAATTTTGGTGAGTTTATTCTGAGCTAAAATGTGAGGACCATGGCCTGGGGCCTTTCTTCCCAAAGAAGAAAGGGCACCAAAGAAGTCGGGTGTACAGAGTGGTTATATACCCCCTAAGAGGATGTTTCACATATGACTGAAATGTCCCTTTTACAATAGTCTCGAGGCTGCTACGGAATGATGCTTATCCTTAAGGAAATGCCAAGGTGGGGGAATTTGCACCTTTATCTTAAGGGCATTTGTGCTTGTCTTTGGGACATAGGAAATGCTTAAGGAGATATACAATGTGTGCTCAATGGCCATGTCAGGCCCTTTTGGAAAAACAAAGGCAGGCCGAATTAGGTTTACACCAGCTGGCTTCCTCATATGCTCCAATATATCCCACTGCTTGTCGTTTCTATTTGTCACATGGAAGTAGGGAGCTCTTGGTCGGTGGAGGTGTTCGACTGGGTGACATGTGGCTTGATGTTGTTTTGAGCAGTGGAAAAGGGTTGGATTAGAAAACCTCTTACAGGGGCTCTGAGCCTCTGACTCAGAATGGTATGTCCCGGGTAATTCCAAAGAGATCGGTGGGTGGCAGGGTTCTAGCCGGGAGAACAGATCGGGAGATCAAAGGATGCAGAGAGCTGAAAGAAGGGGCAGGAGTGCACGGCCTCTGTCAGGGCCAGCTGCAGGCGGGGCTCTGCAACGTGTGTTGGGGAATTCTAGCCCTAAGCTGGTGGAAAAAAAGGAATAAAGCTTACTTTCTCTTGCCTAGTTTTCTTCTAGGAAGGTCCAGTGGAATTGTGTGTATGTATGTGTGCGTGTGCATTGCATGCAGAGGCCAGAGAAGAATATAAGCAATTTAAGAAATTTCTGTGTATTACCTAATTACCAAACTAATTGTTGAGTTGTTTCTCTATAGATTATACCATTTATAAAGGAACATGTTTGGGTTTCCAGTTGTGACTGATTTTAATGTTGTGCATTTTTATCCAAGACCCAGATTTTCAAATATTCTTATATGCTAATATCTCTAAGAAAACCCTTAGTAAATAAACTTACAACCTTGAGAAACAGCTGCAAAATAAGTGCACACGCTAGCTGCCCTTGCTGGTGCTCATTCAGTTTTGTTCATTACAATCAGT
This sequence comes from Equus przewalskii, assembly GCF_037783145.1. Taxonomy (NCBI): domain Eukaryota; kingdom Metazoa; phylum Chordata; class Mammalia; order Perissodactyla; family Equidae; genus Equus; species Equus przewalskii. The sequence continues at coordinate 118,827,305 of NC_091832.1, read as the reverse complement.
CTTGAATTTAATTGTGAGATAGTGAGAGCAATACATTCCTCTCAGGAATGGAAAATCATGCTGCCCCCAGACATGGTGATGCATGGTGTAGCTGTGGGCTGAGGACATACAGGCTGGACCTGGGGCCCTTCCCCTGGAACCCTGGCTTCTGGGGTTAAAGGCAACTGACCAGTGCTGTCTGCTGCTGATGGCTTCAAGGAATTCACTTAAATGCATAATGAATATGCCAGCGCATACATACAAGTATGTCTAGTGCAGCATTAAAAACCTTATTTTGAAGTACACGTAAATGGAAAAATAAATCAACCTTGAAAATAAAAGCCACCTCCCAGCCCGGGCCCCCAGTTGCCCTCCCCAGTTCTCAGTTACCTTTCCAGAAATATGTTCTGCACAGCAGCACCCTCTTCTGCATCGGGCTTTTCTCACTCAATGGTATTATCTTAAATGTTAACACAAAGAACAAGGACTTTGAAGCCAGAATGCCTGGGCTGAAACCCAGCATCACTTACTAGCTTTGGCCTTGAGCTAGTTACTTAAATGGCATAATCAGTAGTATCTACCAAACGTACCTAAAGCCCAGAGTTACCATTAAGATAGTATTCGCCATTGCCGTTGGAGATTGTCCCCGGTCAGGACCCACAGCACCCCGACTCTCACGCACGGCGCTCCCTCCACCTCTCCTCACCTGTGCACAGTGCATCAGCCAGCATCCACTGAGGGACGTTCAGGTCTCCAGCCTCTTGCTAGTTCAGACGAGGCTGCAGCGAGTAACCTTGGACGGGTTCATATATGTTTGAATGCATCTGGAGGATAAATTCCTAGGTGTATAATTTCTGGGTCAAAGGGAATTTGCATTTTGAATTTTGATAGATTATACTGACTTGCTCTTTATAAGGGTTGGAGCAACTTATGCTCCCACTGACAATATTTAAGAACTATCCCCAACATAGATATTAAACTATTTTATCTTTGCCACACTTAATAGGTGACGAGGCATCTCATTTTAGTTAACATTTCTTTTATTGTGAAAAGTTGACCATCTTTTCATATATTTAAAGTCATTTTTTCTGTGATCCTTTTCATTTTTCTTTTGTGTTCTTTTTATTATTGATTTGTAAAAGTTCTTTATGTAAAAAGGAAACTTGGGGGGGCCAGCCCTGTGGCCGAGTGGTTAAATTCATGCGCGCTGCTTCTGCGGCCCAGGGTTTCCTGGTTCGGAACCTGGGCATGGACCTGGCACCACTCGTCAGGCCACGCTGAGGCGGCGTCCCACATAGCACAACCAGAGGCAGTCACAACTAGAATATACAACTGTGTACTGGGGGCTTTGGGGAGAAGAAGAGGAAGGAAAAAAAGAAGATTGGCAACAGTTGTCAGCTCAGGTGCCAATCTTTAAAAAAAGAGGAAACTTGGCCCTTTTTCACGTGTGCAAATATTTTTTTTTTTTGCTTGTCTTAGTATTTTATGGTATTTTTATCTTAAAACGAAAATTTGGAGACAACTTACATATTCTTCAACAAGAAATTGGTTAAATTATTAATGGTATACTTGCATCTATGAACAATGTTAGTAGTTATCTTTGGGTTTGAGGATTATGGTTTATTTAAACTCTTTATGCTTTTCTATTGTATCTTTTTTCCTATGTGCATGCACCACTTCTTTTTTTGTTTGTTTTTTTTGAGGAAGATTAGCCCTGAGCTAACTGCTGCCAATCCTCTCTTTTCGCTGAGGAAGACTGGCCCTGAGCTAACATCCATGCCCATCTTCCTCTACTCTATATGTGGGACGCCTACCACAGCATGGCGTGCAGAGCGGTGCCACATCTGCACCCGGGATCCAAACTGGCAAATCCCAGGCAGCCAAAGTGGAACATGCACACTTAACCACTGCGCCACCGGGCCAGCCCCACACCACTTCTTTTATAAGAAAAAAATTCAGCTATTTGCACTTAGGAGTAAATACCAGCAGACCATCATTATCTTAGTTATAGCTGGGCTAGTTTCTCAGCCAGGCCCCAAAATAGAAACCACGTCACTGCAAACTCCCTCATTTCCTTTGACCTCACGGTTAACAGGTAAAGTAATGGACATTATCTTACTCTGTAAATTGAAAGCTACATTCCACAGGGCTTAATCTTGTTTTCTTAAAACTTGCAGGTTAACTGTAATAACCTTATATCTTGTTCTTAACGAAAATACCTGTGATGATTCAAAAGCTCACTTACAGGGAGACATTTAAAATCCATTTAAATATTTTGGCCCAAAATATTGTTTGCATTAATTTAGGGGCCTGGGGGCAGAAGGAGGATAAGGAAATATTGTGTATGCGTGTGTTTTCGGTGAGTCAAGTACATGAGTCAAGGACGTATTTTTCCTGCAGTTTTTTGCTGTATTCTTAGAACATCATTTATTCAACAAACGGCATTAAACACCTACATATGCAAGGATTGCTGGTTTGGGAGAGAAACAGTAAACCAGTGAATCTGGTCTGGGAGCAGCAGGTGCTGAAGAGGGGGTCAGGCAGTTCTGACCTCAAACCACTATTCTGCCACTTCCTGGCTGGGTGACACCTTGGGTGACTTCGCCTTTCTAGGCCTCAGCTTCCCGAAAACAAGCCTAAGAGGTGTTCACTTCGAGGGCTTGGTAGCAGCGTTAGGTGAGATGCTCCCCAGAGGGCGGTTGCCGCAGAGCGTGGCATGTTAGTGCACAGAAAGCACGTGTTTGGTCCTATGACAGCTCAGGGGGTTACTTGGGAGAGACGTCGCCTGAAGAGGAGGAGGACATCCCAACCCTTATCGTGTCTTGTACGGATTAGGTATAAACAAGAAATGGTGGTTTATCTTTTCACTGGAAATCAAGTGGGGTTCCTCCCGCCACATCCGTGGGTGCAATGTTGCCCACATTTTTCCTGTGGCCCCGTCAGTGTTGGAGCACACGTGTTGCTCAGCTGGCTGCGCTGCAGCAGCCGAGGGGGCGCCGTCTGTACCTGGGCTGAGTTCAGACGGCTGCGCGCAGCTTTCCCCCCGGAGAAGCGGCCTCCGCCAGCGCCGCTGAGCCCGTCTCCCCTCCATTGCGGTTCCTCTAACCGGGAAGCACCTGTAGCCCAGGGGCCTGAGGACATCAGCAAAGCCACCTGTCCTGAGCGAAGGTTGAGTAACGTCTTGTGCTCATGTGTATGTAATAGAAAATTTACATATCGTTGTCGGTCATGTCATGGATTTAGCACAAAAATGTCTTCAACTACTTACCTCCGAATAAAGTTGGTGCTCCGGGACGACGTGGAGTGGCTCCAGACCTCTGCGTCTCCCTGAGGCTGGGCGTGCTGCAGTGAGAGAAACCAGGCCAACTCCGGTTCTTCTAAAGGACTCCTCTCTCTCTAGAGATTTTTAAAAGTAAGAAGTAGAGGGAGAGGAAACAACTCGCCAGCTGTTCTAGTGTCGCAAGGTTAATGATCCACAAAGCACATTCTCCCTGGCAGCTTAGAGCCAACGAGCACACCCGCAGGCAGCGTGACATCCTCTGAGCCGTGGGTAGGGGTGGGGGTGTGGGTGTGTTTCTGTGCCCGTGTCCCAGCACATGCCGCCGCACCGTTCAGCGTTAGGATTAGTGATGATCGCGTGTCCTTGGCATAACCTGCACCTTCCATGGACAGAGCGAGCGTTTTCTGTAAACAAAAACCATAGAATTTAAGACAACCGCAGAGTAAGTCACGTTCTTCTCCTTCAGCAGTCTGGAATTCTTTACAAATGACTGTCGTCGTTTGACGTTTCTTAGAGCGAAACCCGTGAAACCGCTCTCCCTGCCCTTTGTGCCGGAGAGGGATGCTGGCCCGGACACACAGCCTGCTCTTCCCTTCCAGGTGGACAGTATCTGACCGTCTCGGACGCCAAAGGCCCCGGGGGCAGGGCCGCCCGCCTGGTGCTCCCTCTGGGGCCCCTGGCGCGCCCGGGGGCCCTGTGCCTGTCCTTCAGGCACCGGGTGGCCGGGCTGCACTCCGGCTCGCTGCAGGTGTTGGCGCGCAGACACGGGGCGCACGCGGCGGCCCTGTGGGGAAGGAACGGCGGCGGCGGCTGGAGGCGGACGCACATCACCTTGCGCGGGGCTGACGTCAAGAGCGTAAGTAGGACCCCAAGGCGGCAGGACCTGGACGGGGTCCTTTCCGAGGGGCCTCTGGGTCTGCTGGGGAGAGCCTGCTCTGCGAACCGCGCAGAGGGTGGTGTTGAACCGGGCACGAGGACTCCGCTCACCGCCTCTTTCCAGGATCCCTCGTTGCTTCTTCATTCCTTCCTCACTGCAACCTGTGACCACCACCGCTCTCCCCACCGGGGGGAAATCCTCTATTTTTAAGGGAACCAAATTAGGAATTAAAAAAAAAATTTTAAGTTAATCCACAGAAACTTTAAAGGGCAGGGTGGCGAGCTGAACAGTACCTGCGTTTCCTTTTCCTTTGACTCAGGCCTTCACGCTTTTACCACCGTGAGTTACCTGGAAGTGTTTCTTCTTTCTTAAAGTCTAATGATTTTCCTTCCCTCCGAGATCACAGTTAAGCAGCCTGGGGTGGGAACCCAGAACAATATGCTTGGAAACTATTCCATTCAGGACAGGATATGGGAAAGCTTTGATTGAATGCACAAATTTTATCTTAAGTAATCAAGTCTTGGGTAGCAATAAAATGATCTATAACACCCCCCAAAGTAAGGAATGTATTTGGAGAAAGGGTCTTCTTTATGTTGATGCATACAAAATGGTTGCTATTAAGAGATTCTGCATCTATGCCTGTAGGTATAGTTTCCAGAAACTACTTTAAAAAGGATAGACTCCATTAATACAGCTTTTATCAGTCTGGGATTTTGTTTTACTCTTTGGATTTTTCTTAAATTTTTAATGGTTATATTGCTTGGAGAAATAAAACAAGATAAATCATTTCAAATAGTTTCAAGCATAGAAAGGTTTTTGTTTTTAAAGGAGCAAGGATGCTCTACAGAAGGTAAAATCACAAATAGTGAGTGAGCCGTCTTCATGTGGTAGAACAGCTGCGGCTGGATTATGGTGGGTGGTTCCCGCCCATTTTAGGCAGCAGCCCCATCAACCCAGACCAGGAACCAGGATGCAGCTGAGCCGGGCGCACCATTATGGTCCTTCGGGTTGTTGCCTCTTCGTTTTGGCACTTTCTACTCCACCACACCACACTCTTTACTTCCAACCTTGGGCTCTTTGGCAGAAGTGTCCACTTCATAAGCATTCCCAAATTGAAGGAGTCTATAGTTTAAATGGCTTCTTAAAGAATAACTGATTCTCAGTAATGTGGCCTGATTAAGTTTCCTGATGATTCAGATTTCTACCAAAAGGCAAGCTCAGGTGACCCTGGCAGCCTTGTTCTAGTCTCTCCTTCTGTTAAGTGAGTTTGCTATTTAGTTTTGGGGAAGTTTGCCTTTATTTTGCTAAATAAGGGGCACTGGAAAGGGCAGAGGAGGCTTGACCAGTGTGTGCCTTCTCTCCTTAGGTCATCTTCAAAGGTGAAAAAAGGCGCGGGCACACTGGGGAGATCGCACTGGATGATGTGAGCTTGAGAAAAGGCCACTGCTCTGAAGAACGGGAGCAACTCCACAACTAGCAATGGGCTCCCGCGTTCCTCTCTCCTCTCTTCCCATCCTCACCTCCTGTCCTCTCCTCCCTCTTATCAGGCCTAGGAGAAGAGTGGTCAGTGGGTCAGGAGAAAGTCTGGTGGGTGACCCGCGTCTTGCTGGCCTGCTTTTGTGCAATCTCAGTGAACAGTGACACTCTCCTTGAAGTAAAGGGGCGTCTGTAGACACAGCCCACCACCTTTGAGTGTTACCTGCCCTCCTGTCTCTTGGGAAGGCCTCGACACGTATGACCTACACCATCCTTCACCCTGGTTACAAGGTGTTCTTTGTAGCAGATTGTGGGAGAAGTTTTCAAAAGAAATCTGTGCAAATGGCCATCCTGTTATCTGTTCAGTGTTGTACCATGAGTAGAACTGACCTCCCTGATGTAGTTGTACAATGTGTGTGTGAAATTGGTTTCTCCTCTTCACTGTTAGTTCTGGCCTGACCTGAACTCTGACTTACTGCCATTCACTTTGTAAAGAAGGGCATGTAACGTAGCAAGGTGCATTTATTCTTGTTATCTGTATTTTTCTTTTAAAGACAGTTATGTAGAGTGGGCACGTAATCTGTTGTTAGTAGTAGTGTGTTTTGTGTAAATGTGCTATTAAGTAGTTACGTGTCCCTAATATTCACAGACTCTAGTTGCAAGGGAAAGGCAGCTTGTAATCGCTTGAATTAAAAAAATACACAGTGGCACGTCATCCAGTTCCATGACCTTGTGTCGGCAGCAAGAGAAAATTAGGGGAGGCGTCAGGTTGTGGTGATGATGTGGGGGCGCCAGTAGGGGGATGAATTTTTCATGGCCTTTGAGTTTGATCATCTGAAGGATAGTAAACCATACCGGTGGACAAGAAACTGCAGTTAACATATAAAACCCTCACTGTTTCAGGTCACACTTTAAAACCAACAGCTTTTACCATAACAACATGGCTCTCCCTGGCAAACCACAGGCAGCTCTGTAGAAGTGAAGGTTCTGTATGGAAGCAGGTGAGGGGACGCGTGAGGGAAGCTCCGTGGGATCAGATTTCCGTACTAATTTTTAAGTCCGTCTAAGTGTAGGCAGACCCAGCTCATAACTGATGTGCTCTCGTGTCAGGAGGGGATGGGAGGCCAGTCCCTCTGTGAGGTGCTGGCCGTGCTGCAGCGGGATGCATACACACCCGCGCAGCCGGAGGAGACCGGGATGCTGAGATGCATGAACCCCCGACTGCATCTCCACCCTGCAGACGTTGCCTTCACATTAAAACAACACGTGACTCAACAGTCAGCTTACTCCCAAAGCTTTTTTCCTTTCTGATTAAGTAATCAAAATACTTTCTGCTGTTTTTGCCAGGAATCACAAAGATGATTAAAGGGTTGGAAAAAAAAAAGATCTGTGATGACAAATTAAAGGAACTGAGAGTGTTTTCCCGGAGGAGAGAAGACTGAGGGCAAAGCATTGCTGGTTTTCCAGTGTGTGCAGGGTGGGGATAGCGCACACTGCCCCGTGCTCTCCACATGCACTGAAAGTAGCACCAGAGGAAGCAGGCTGAGGCTGGAGGGCGAGGGAGCATGTCCCAGCAGGGACAGTTGTTAAATTTGAATCCTTTGTTAAAAAAAAAAGTGATTCTTTGGTTTTTGGTGGTTTTTTTTTTGGGATGCTTTTAAAAAATTTGTCTATTTAAGATGGCTAACGATGTTCTTACCTAAAGGTAGAGTAACAGATTACAGAATCTCCCCAAAGGTGTTTGTGTCCTATTACTATGTAATGACAATCTCCTGAACTAAGTAATTTGGATGAGGCCAGGATCTAACGCGGGCACTGCTTGCTTGGCCTCCTGTGGAGAGGGATCAAAGGGGAAAGCCCACGAAATGCTGAGCCCACGGAGATGTCTCTCCCTTCATGGCAAACCCAGCAGTATTAAAAGATAATGCAAAAAAAAAAAAAATCCTATTTATTCCAAAAGAGAGTATGATGGACAGATATTAGTATCTCAGTAATGTCCTACTGTGGTAGTGTGTATTTTTTTTTCTTGGTAAAGTTGTAACCCTTTTATCTGCTCAGTGGATGATATTTCAGATTTTTAAAGAGACCATAGCAAAGAACACAGCTGAGAGAGTTTTGTCTGGTACATTCTCTCTGCAACGTGTGTGACGGCTTAATGTGGCTACTGATAAACAGGCCATCCCAACGCCTCTGCCAGAGCCTGCCCTTCACCCAATCGGTATAACTGTTTCTCTTATCACTGGAATCTCCCAGCGTCCACAACATAGGAAGGGTTTTTGAACAATAGGTACAATAGAATATCTTTTGTCATTTGACTTAGTGGAGGCAGGCAGGAGGGGGACTATAAATCAGTGGGCCTTTGGGCAGGGGCCAAAAGATATGGCCTTAGATCCATGGTTAGTGACTCACTTCCTTTTTGGTCATTTAACTGCAGGACTGAAGAAGAAAGGGGAAAATAATTGAGAATTTCACTTTTAGGTGCCAATAATACATTGCACTAAACTGATGGAAGAAGTTATCCAAAGTACTGTATGACATCTTGTTTATTATTTAATGTTTTCTAAAGTGAAAAATGTTAGTGATTTTCCAAACAGCCAAATAAAAATAATTCTTTGTAAATAAAACACTTAATATCAGTTGTCAGTTTCTTGTTGTTTTGAGGGTATTTTGTCTGTTTTAATTGGGAGAAGAATATTGAGACATTTGATGTTTCACAAAAGCCATCCATCGCAGACCCCCTTTACAGCGTGGAAGCCTGGGGACAGGGACGTTACTCACAGCATCGTGCTTTCTAGGTTATAAATACAAGCCTCTTCATCAACACGGGCAGGCCAAGAGAGCAGAAGATCACAGCACGTGCACCTCAGCATATGCTCTAGGTGTGTGATATCTCATTTAGGTGTAAACATTTGCCTCAGATCCTTTTATGGAACGACAGGATAAGCTATAAATAAATGTATAAATATATCTGAATTATAAGTGAAAAGTCTTTTTTACTAGTTGATTTTGTTAATTTATGACGTTTTACTCATATTCCATTAACTTTTTCTTTTTAGACCCAACCACTATGCCACGGCCAGCCCCTCTAGTGCCTTTTTTTTTTGGAGAGGAAGGTTGACACTGAGCTAACGTCTGTTGCCAATCTTCCTCTTTTTTTCCCCCTCCCCCCAGCCCCAGCACATAGTTGCATATCCTAGTTGTAGGTCACTCTAGCTCTTCTATGTGGGACACCACCTCAGCATGGCCTGATGAGCAGTGTGTAGGTCTGTGCCTAGGATCTGAATTGGCGAAACCCTGGGCCACTGAAGTGGAGCACACCAACTTAACCACTCAGCCATGGGGCTGGCGCCCCAATAACCTTTCCTGAGGGAGAAAACAACTATAAGGACACAAAGTTAGTGAAGTCACACAGGATTAAAAGTCCTCTTGCAGAATTAGAAAGAATATGCCAAAGGTTTCTTTCTTTCCAATACTTCCTTTCCAGTAAGAGAATCCTTAGTACCTGGGAGACTCACATTTTGGGTAATACATACTTTAAGCAAAAGGTAAAAAACTACAGTTTCCTTATCTCTGAGATCCTTCCTAATCATCCCTAGGACATCTGAGAGAGCTCAGGTTTTCTGAGGATGGTAGTTAAGAAGTTAAACCTCTTCTGAGTTCTATTTGAGGTTGGGGGTTGGAGGAAGCAGGTAAGTATGGAGATCCAGCCTCCAGCTCACAGATTCACCTGACGGATTTTACGGCACTTGCTCTGTGCGTGACTCTTGGGTGCAACAGTAAACAGACTTCTCCTCAGTGTAGAGAGGAAGATGGACGTTTATTAAAGTCATATCAGCAAATGAAAAATTGCTATTCTGAAAAGTGGCATGTGGTACCTTGAAGGCTCTGAAAGTGTGACGGGTTCCAGGACCTTCGCCCACTGATTTTCAAACTTTAACGGTCATGAGAATCACCTGGAGATCTTAAGATGCAACTTCTATCTTGGTGGATCTGGGATGGAGCTTGAGAGTCTGCATGTCTAACCAGCTCCCAGGTGATGCCATGTTGCTGGTTGTAGGGCCCCAATCTGAGTGAAAAGGTCTTAATGATAATACACTGAGGGGTCTGGGGCCTTGGTTGACATTCACTGTCGGGCGGCCTAGACGTCCATGGTTGCAAGATCTACATTCACAAAAATTCACTATGTTCAAGTATAATTTCTCTTTCAAAAAACTTTTGGGTCTCCAACTAATAGAGGAAATAAATGGACAAATATTATTTTAAAAGAAAAAATTCTGGGGGCTGGCCCAGTGGCCGAGTGGTTAAGTTTGCACTCTCTGCTTCTGCGGCTCAAGGTTTCACAGGTTTGGATCCTGGGCACACACATAGCACCGCTCGTCAGGCCACACTGAGGCAGCGTCCCATATAGCACAACCAGAAGGACATACAACTATGTACTGGGGGGCTTTCTGGAGAAGAAGAAGAAAATTCTGGATAAAATAACTACCATCACGAAGGTATTCAACAGCAGATTTGAGCTGGAGGAAGAATCAGTCAACTTGAAGATGGGCCAGCTGAGATTATGCAGTCTGAGAAACAGGATAAAGCTTCAATACGGATAAAACAACTAGACACAAGATCAACAAGAAAACAGAAGACTTGAAAACTCCTATAAACCAACAGGACCCAACATGCGTCTATCGAACACTCCACCCAACAACATGGGAATACACATTCCTTGAGTGCATAGAGATCTTGATAGACCATAAGTTAAGCTATAAAACAAGTCTTAATAAATTTAAAAGGATTGAAATTATACAAAATATATTGTTCCATCACAATGGAATGAAATTAGAAATCAGTAACAGAAATTGGGGAAATTCACAAATATGTGGAAATTAAACAACATGCTCATAAATGACGAATGGCTGAAAGAAGAAATCACAGGGAAGTGGAGAGATATTTTGAGATTAATAGAATGAAAATACAATATGCCAAAACTTATAGGATACAGCTAAAGCATTGCTTACAGGGAAATCTGTATTTATAAATGCCTATATTAAAAAAGAAGAAAGCTTTCAAATCAATAATCTAAACTTCAATCTTATAAAACTAGAAAATGAGCAGAAAAATCAAAGTAAGCAGGAGGTAGGCAATACAGTCATGCATTGCTTAATGACAGGGATGTGTTCTGAGAAATGCGTCAGTAGGCAATTTCATCATTGTGCCAATATCATAGAGTGCACTTACACAAACCTAGATGGTATAGCCTGCTACACACCCAGGCTATATAGTATTAATCTTATGGGGCCACCATCATATATGCAGCCCATTGTTGACCGATACATCCTTACGCAGCACATGACTCTAAGAAAGATTAAAGCAGAAAAAAAATGAAAGAACAACAACAAAAAACCCAGCAAAATCAATGAAACTAAAAGTTGGTTTTGGGAAAAGATGAACAAAAATTTATGAACACTTAGCTTGCCTGAACCAGCAAAAGAGACCATAAAATCAGGAATAAAAGAGGGGACAGCCTCACTGGGCTTACAGAAATACAAAGAATTATAAGGGAATACTATGAACAACTTTATGCCAATAAATTGCATAACCTAGATGACACGGGCAGAGTCTTAGAAAGACACAAACTACTGAAACTCAATCAAGAAGAAACAGAAAACCTGAATAGACCAATTGTAAGTAAATAGATTGAAATAATAAACAAAAGCTTTCCACAACAGAAAGTCAATGCCCAGATAGCTGCAGTGGTGAAATCTACCAAATGTGTAAGAAGAACAAACGCCAACTCCTCATCAACTCCCCAGTAACATGGAGGAGGAGACACTTCCCAACTCACTCTGTGAGAGCAGTGAATACAACGGTTTGGAGATTATTGCCATCTTAACAATATTAAACCTTCCCTTCCATGAACACGGGATGCAGCAAAGGCAGTGCTCAGGGGGATTTATAGCAGTAAACACCAGTAAATATTAAAAAGGAAGATCTCAAATCAATACCCTAAATTTATGTTAAGGAACTAGAAAAACAAGTGCAAATTAAACCCAAAGCTAATAGAAGGAATAAAATAAAAATTCCAGTGAAGATAAATGAACTAGAGAAAGGGGAAAAAACACAGAGAATCAACAAAATGAAAAATTGGTTCTTTGAAGGAATCAACAAAATTTAAAAACCTTTATCTAGACTAACAAAGAAAAAAAAAGAGAGTGGACACAAATAACTAAAGCCAGAAATGTAAGTGGGGATGTTACTACCAATCTTACAGAAATAAAAAGGATTATATGAGAATACTATGAACAGTTACATGCTAACAAATTAGATAACCTAGATGAAATGCACAAATTCCTAGAAAAAACAAATTACCAAAAATAACACTAGAAGAAACAGAAAATGTCAACGATGTGTGACAAGTAAAGAGACTGAATCAGGGGCCGGCCCCGTGGCCGAGTGGTTAAGTTCGTGAGCTCTGCTACAGCGACCCAGGGTTTCGCTGGTTCAAATCCTGGGCACGGACATGGCACCACTCATCAGGCCATGCTGAGGCAGCGTCCCACACGGCGCAGCTAGAAGGACCCACAACTAAAAGTACACAACTATGTACCAGGGGGCTTTGGGGAGAAAAAGGAAAAATAAAATCTTTAAAAAAAAAAAAAAGAGAGAGAGAGACTGAAGCAGCAACAAAACCTCCCTACAAGGAAAAGTCTAGGACCAGAATTCCACCAAAATTTAAAGAAGAATTAGCATCAATCCTTCTCAAACTCTTCTAAGAAATAGAAGATGAGGGAACATTTCCTAACTCATTCTATGAGGCCACTATTACTCTGATAACAAAGCTAGATAAAGAGATCACAAGAAAAGAAAACCCTTGTCACCAATATCCCTTATGAATATAGGTATAAAAATCCTCAATAAAACACTAGTAAATAGAATACCTAGCATATTAAAAGGATTATACTTATGACTAAGTGTGATTTATGCCATGAATGCAAAAGTGGTTCAAAATAAGAAAACCAGTCATTCAACATTTTACTGTTCCAGCTAAAGCAATTAGATAAGAAAAAACTTTAAAGGAAGAAGTAAAACTCTATTTGCAGGACATGATCCTAATGAATCCACAAAAAAGCTCCTAGAACTAGTAAACAAATTCACTAGTTGCAGATTAAAAGATTAACACTAAAAACTCAATTTTTTAAATCAGGGAAATGCAAATCAAAACCACAATGAGATATCACCTCACACCTGTTAGAATGGCTATTATCAAAAAGACAAGAAATAAGTGTTGGTGAGGATGTGGAGAAAAGGGAGCCCTTGTGCACTGTTGGTGGGAAGGCAAACTGGTGCAGCCACTATGGAAAACTATATGGAGTTTCCTCAAAAAATTAAAAATAGAACTACCATATGATCCAGCAATTCTAGTTCTGGGTATTTATCCAAAGAAAATGAAAATACTAACTCAAAAAGATACATGCATCTCCATGTTCATTGAAGCATTATTTATAATAGCCAAGATATGGAAGCAAACTAAGTGTCCATCTACGGATGGATAAAGAAAATGTAGTGTGTATGTACACATACGTATGTGTGTGTACATGTATATATACACACAATGGAATGCTATTTACCCATAAAAAGAATAAAATCTTGCCATTTGCAACAACATGCATGGACCTGGAGGGCAGTATTCTAAATGAAATAAATCGAACAGAGAGAGACAAATACCATATGATCGCACTTACATGTGAAATCTGAAATAAGCTCACGGGTACAGAAAGCAGAGTGGTGGTTGCCAGGGATGGGGGATGGGCAAAATGGGTGAAGGGGTCAAAAGGTCAAATTTCCACTTATAAGATAGACAAGTCCCGGGGATGGAATGTGCAGCACAATGACTATAGTTAACAATACTGTATTGTATATTTCAAAGTTGCTAAGAGAGTAAATCTTAAAAGTACTCATCACAAGAAAAATGTTTTTGCAACTATGATGACATATGTTAACTGGACTTACTGTGGTGATCTCTTCACAATATATACAAATATCAAGTCATTATGTTGCACACTTGAAACTAATATAAAGTTATACGTCAATTATACTTCAATTAAAAAACAAACCTCAGTTGTTTTTCTATGCACTAGCAACAAACAATATGAAAAGGAAAATAAAACAATTTCATTTATAATAGCATCTGAAAGAATAAAACAACTAAGAATAAATTTAACCAAGGAGATGAAAGACTTGTATACAAGAAACCATAAATCATTGCTGAGAGAATGTGAGAAGACCTAAATAAGTGGAAAGACATCCTGTGTTTATGGATTAAAAGACATAATGCTGTTGAGATGGCATACTACCAAAAGTGATCTACATATTCAGTGCAATCTCTATCAAAATTCCAACAACCTTTCCTGAAGAAGTTGGAAAGCCAATGTTCAAATTAATATGGAATTTCAAGGAGCCCTGAGGAGGCAAAATAATCTTGAAGAAGAAGAACAAAGTCGGAGGATTCACACTTCCCATTTTCAAAGCTTACTAGAAAGCCCTTAAAACAATGTGGTACTGGTATAAGGCTAGACATATGGACCAATGGAATAAATTCGAGAATCCAGAAATAAACCCATACAGATGGTCATTGCTTTTTGACCAGTGTGCCAAGACCATTCAATAGGAAAAGGATGGCCTATTCAACAAATGGTGCTGAGACAACTGGATATCCACATGCAAAAGAATAAAGTGGGATCCATACCTCAAACCATATACCAAAACTGATCAGCGTAAGAGCTAAAACTATAAAACTCAGAGAAGAAAACATACAAGAAAACTTTCTTGACCTTCTGATTTGGCAACGGATTCTCAGCTATAACACTAAAAGCATGAGTAACAAAAGAAAAAATAGATAAAATGACTTCATGAAAATTAAAACATTTTGTGCATTAAAGGACACAATCTAGAGAGTGAAAAGACAACCCACAGAATGGGATAAAATATTTGCAAATTGCATATCTCCTAAGGGTCTGGTATCCAGAATAAGTAAAGAACTTTTATAACTCAACAAGACAAATGACTCAATTAAAAAATGGGTAAAGGATTTGAATAGACATTTCTCAAAAAAAGAGAAATCTATATGAATGGTCAATAAGCACATGAAAAAATGCTCAGCATAGCTAGTCATTGGGGAATGCAAATTAAAACCACAATGTGGTATGACTTCACGCCCACTAAGATGGTGATAATCAAGAAAATGGAAAGTAACAAGTGTTGGTAAGGATGTAGAGAAATTGGATATTGCTGGTGGGAATGTAAGATGGCGCAGCCATTATGGAAAATAGCTTGGCAATTTCTCAAAAAGTTAAACAGAGAATTACCCTATGACCCAGATATTTCACTCCGAGGTATACACCAGAAATACTGAAAACAGGTAGTTAAACAAATACTCGTACACAGTAGCAGCCGTACTCACAACAGGCAAAAGGTGGAAATAGCCACAATGCCCATTAACAGATGAATAGATAAGCAAATTATGGTGCATCCATACATGAATATTAATCAGCCATAAAATGGAATGAAGTACTGTTGTTACATGTTACTATGTGAATGAACCTCAAAAACATTATGCTAAGAGAAAGGAGTTAGACACAAAGGCACATATTCGACGATTCCACCGATAGGAAATATCCAGAATAGGTAAATCACTGGAAACACAAAGTAGATTGGTGGTTGCCAGAGGGAGAATGAAGAGTAACTGGTTAATGGGTGAGAGGTTTATTTGGGGTGATTAAGGTGTTTTGGAACTAAACAGAGGTAGCTGTTGCATGATACTTTGAATGTCGTAAATACCACTGAATTGTTCACTTCAAAATAGGTAATTTTACGCCAGAGGCATTTCATCTTAATATTTTTTAAATGTTCAAATAACGTAGCAGAGAAAAGGAGAAAGAACAATAAACAGATAAGACAATCAGAAAACAAAGAGCAAGTTGGTAGATTTAAAAAATAATCATATTATATAAAAATGGTGTAAACACTCCAGTGAAAAGGGAGAGATTGTCAGATTGGATAAAAAAGCAAGACTCAACTATATGCTGCTTACAAGACACAAAGAAGAAAACAAAACAAAGGTTTTGGGCATGGAACTTTTAAACCCGGTCCAGAGCATCGCTTTGACAGAGGGCAGGGCCTTCAGAATAAGAAGTCACAGTGGAAGACACGAACGGAAGTGAGGCGGCAGTCCAGGAAGCCTACATTTCAGAAGGCAAAGGAACACCCGTGAATGGGGGATAATTTGCCAGAAATGCTTTTCAAGGCTCCAGGATGCTGAAAGCTGAAAGCAACCTGGAATTATAGTGGAGGTTAGTTCCAAGTTGATTTCCTGGAGTAAATTCATTAAAAGCTAAAAATTGAGCCCTCACTCACAATCTGGTAATGTAATTTCAAAGAGCATAGATTCCTATCCTGCAGGCTCTGTCCCACTGTTTCACACACATCTTCATCTTCCAGACCAAGCCCGCCCGGGGCTTCTGCATCCGCTTGTAGACAGTCTTCTCAGATGTGTTGAATTACCTATAGCAGTGGTTTCCAGGTGGGGGCAATTTTGACCCTGAGGGGACATTTGGCGATGCCTAGAAAAGTTTTTGGTTGTCACACCTTGGGGGTGCTCCTGGCATCTAGGGTGGAGGCCAGATATGTTACTAAACATCTTAAAAAGCACAGGACAGCCCCGCACAACAACAATTATCTGGCCTAAAACGTATGCAGTGCCGAGGCAAGAAAGCCTGGTCTACATCAGTGGTTCTCACTCAAAGCTTTCCCAAGAGTGGTCCGCAACCCGGCAGCCTCAGCACTGGGCAGATTAGGACGGCAAACTCTCGGGCTCCTTGTCTGACCTATGGAGCAGAAACCCTGGAGGTGGAGTCCAGCAATCTGTGGTATAGCAAGCTCTCGGGGGGATGCTGGTTCGAGACTAAAAATTTCCTTACTATCTCCTCCCATTTTCTGCCCACTATCTAGAAAGAGTGACTTAGGTGAGACCAATCCTTCCGTGCCTTTCGCCAAATTCTAATAGTTCTGCCTCTGAAACTGTTCTTGCCTTCATCCCACACCAATCAAAAATGCAAAATAGTTGGGGTGACATGTTTCTATCTGGAGTTAAGAGAGAGAATGATGATTTAACTCACAAGGTATTTTAAACCATGGGTCAACAGCACTGCCCCGTCCCAGCTCGTGAAACGGCTTTTTCTCTTGGGCAGGGAAGGAAGAGCCATGAATGCAGAGCAGAACTTCTTCAGTTCTCTTTTTGTAATGTATGTACTTTTATAAGCTCTTTCAAATCTGTTACTAAATCAGGTAATTAAAACAAAACATACCTTGGTTCTTGCAGTGTTGGACTCGTGGTCCAAGTCGTCTGAAGAGCAGGCAACTGACTGAGAGCAGGAAGCTTGGAATATTTAGGAACAAACAGGGAACAGCTTGTTCTCTTTCTTTTTTAATAGAAATCAAATGCGTGACCACGAGCTGAACTTTTCAGCCTTGTTAGCGGAAGTCTGGTCAGGACCCAGCACACCCGCATCACCTGTGCGCTTCCAGAGCGGACCAGCGAGCCGGCTCACACCTCGTGATGCAAAAGCCGCTTACAGCAAGAGCCCCGGGTGACTCGCGTGCCTGTGGAGGCGGCGGAGCACCACTGCAGAGCACGAAGCTTTCCCGTAGAGCCTCGCTTTCTCCCCCGTGGGCGCCCCGCGGAAACCAGCCTGCCCAGCCTTGGAGCAGCCGGTTCTCCAAGTGTGGTCCTGGAACCAGCAGCTCAGCATCACCAGGGAGCTTGCGAGAGATGAAGATCCACGACCACCGCAGACCCGGTGGATCCCGGTCTGGGGCGGGGCCCGCAGCCTGGGTCTAACAGCCCTGCGGGGTTCTGACGCGAACGTCTGAGAACCTGCGCTTTAGAGACGGTGGGTCTGGACGGCAGACAGAGCTGTGGCCTTCGCGGATGGTTTAGGGAGCGCCTGCAGACGCCAGCCCTGTGCACGCACCGCCGGTGCCCTAGAGGGGTTCGACGTGGTTTTAGGGCCAATTCCTAATTAGGAGAATCTGAGTCAATGTTATTTCGTTGGTTCTGTGAATAATAACATTTTGGATTACACGGAAAATTTAGTTTACAAAGTGCCTGCCATGGTATTTAATTTAATCCTCACTGTAACACAAGGACGTAGATGTAATTGCCTCCCACGGCAGATGGGACAACTGAGCTTGAGAAAGATTAAGTGACTTTTTAAAGGGCATATTGAAAGGGGCAGGGCCAGTCTTGAAATCCAAAAGCACAATTGCAAAGAGATCTTCTACAAGCCTTTTGAAAAGTTAAGTGGAGGAGGTTTCAAATGCAGCTGAAAACTCCACGATGGTTTTCACCTTGTGGGAAACAAATTTCAGGCACAGATTAATGAAGACAGACCCATAAAACATAAAATTCAAAACTCCCTCTCTAAAAGTTCAACAACAATAACAGAAATACGAATACATAGGGAGAAAGAGATAAAGCAAATAAGGCAGAATGTTAACATTCGGTGAATCTAGGTGGATTTATAAGTTCTTGTTGCAGAATTTCTGCCACTTTTCTTTGACATAAAGTCAACAGGACCTTCAACACTGGTCTGCGTGCTGGCATAGATGAGACACTGCACTTCTTACCCACCCTTGGACGTGCTCCTAGAAGCCCTGTCAAATGGCTGCCCGGGCTACGGGAACCCGTCTCGGCCTGCCCTGCGGGAGGCAGGGGACAAACGTACGAGTAACAAGCAAGGTGCATTTACGTTGTTTTCCTCTGGCACTGGAGCTTGTCCATTTATGATAATATTCTTCACGGTCAATAGTTCACTGTCAAAAGGGCAATTCTGGGTTGCAATTTTTATTAGTATGGGTGTGTTCTGTCTAACCCCAGGTGCGAGGCCAGTGTCACACAGAAGTCCTGGGGACCGTTAGAGAATCCAGCCTTTAGCGTGCTGCAGCCCTGGTGCTGAGGTCCCCAAACAGTGGCAGTGACCCCATCGGGCTACATCTCAGAGCGTTTCCTAAACTGTGCTGCTTGTCCACCACTTTCCTCATGTGTCACAGCCAGTGTTTCTGAAAGCCTTTCTGATTAAATACTGGAGTGGGAAAAAATAACTAGAAAGACATTATTGAGACAACTGGGGACGTTTGATTTAGATAATAGCGTTTCTGTCAAAAATGAATGACTACGCCTCCACATGCCCCCACCCACTTGTCGGGAGCAGTCCTGCCACACGGGCTCAGGGCCTCTTGACTTCTCCCGTGTGGACAGCAAGGAAATTATAGTGAGAGCTAACAACGGCACACCTTTACAGCTCACAAATACTTTTCCATGTACTGACTCACTTGATAACACAGCCTCTCTCAGTCTCCATGGGGGATCATCCCAGGACTCCTGCAGATCCCAAAACCCACGGACGCTCCAGTCCCTTATATAAAAGGGCGTGGTGTTTGCATATAACCTAGGCACATCCTCCTGTGTGCTTTAAATCATCTCTAGATTACTTATAATACCTAACGCGAGGTAAATGCTACGTAAATAGTTGTTACACTGTATTGTTTAGGAAATGATGACGAGAAAAAAAGCCTGTACACCTTTGACACTGATGCAACCCTCCTAGGCCTTTCCATCTTCAGTTGGTTGAATCCACGGACGTGGAACCGGGGATACTGAGGGCCAACTATACAGGATTCCCTCATTTGACTGTAGTGCTTGAGTGTGGGCAGAATTAGGTTCCTTATTTTATGGACCAGAAATCTGAGGGTCATTGAGTAACCAAATCTCCAAAGGTCACTTAGATAGTAGTTTCCCGCGCAGGGACTCAACTTCAGGTCTGATTTTTAAATTTTCTCAAGTACTGCAGGGCCAGAGCAGCCAGTCCCAGGGCCCCTGAGGGCCGTGGGGCGAGACCGCAGCAGAAAGAGGCTTCACGGTCTCAACAGCCACTCAGTGGCACCCAGATTATGCAGGGAACATTTCTGGAACTGCCAAAATGCCTACTGTAGGATATTGAGAAGGAAGAAAGGAAGAAAGGGACGGAGGGAGGGCAGAAAGGAAGACTCTCGCCTCTACCTGGAAGCAGCCGTTGTCGCCACTTACGTATTTACCCGCTCCTGCTGTTTGCTTATTTGTACCTACGCCCGCCACATCTACAGGTAAAGACTCACAACCAACAACGCTTCGTGAGCAGCTGCCCCTGAAGCTGAACAAGCTTCTGCTCCCTCATCTGAAGGCTGCGTCGTGCGCTATGGCATGGGTGAACCCCAAACATCGAGCTGTGTCTCCTGGACTCTGCCCGGCTTCTGTAGCCAGGCCCTCCAGGGACTCCAGAAGCCTAAATAGGCTGCAGGAAATGATGCCCAACCCATTTGTAGTTGCTGGCCTCTTCCCTTTCCTTTACTTGCTCCAGTGAACCCTGGAGGCATCCCTGGAGGCCTGGGATGGCGTGCAAGAGGTCAGATTCCCAGAACACCCGGAGCGAGGCAGTCATCGTCCTTTAGGAAGGGACAGAGGGAAGAAACAGCCCAATGGAAATCTCTTTTTAGATCCAAAAACATTTCATTGAAAAACAACATAAGAAAAAAGGCAACAAACTTTGCTGCCCGACCCGGCCCCTGCTGCTCTGCGGCCCCGGGAGGACTCAGAAATAGGCACTACGGAAATTGGTAGGTTTGCAGGCTCTGTGGTTGCGCTCAGTGGGTTATTCTTCTAAGGTTTTGGTATTTAAAGCATTTTAACAGCGAGGCTAAGGTCAAAGTCTCTATGTCTTTGTGGACCACTCAGCTTCATTCTGGAAGCTTAGCGCAGAAGGCAAAATGCCTGTGAGCCGAGACGGAGGTGGAAAATCAAGTAAATTTGTGGCCAGACCAGTGCCAGTGTTGGAAAAATAACTTGTGATTGTATCTCTAAATGACTGGGGAGCCCTTCTGATAAGCCAAGTACAGTATATGATTTTCTCCATTGGGTTTGCTTTAAACGGCATTTTATTCCAACAGCTACTTAAACTGCTGGATGTTCGTGAAAATGGTCTTGCTTAGGATTAAATCCTTTAGAATTCTTCATAAAAATGCCACAAAGTCCAGGGGCTCCTGGGTAAAATGTGAAAAAAAAAACAAACAAACAGAAAATCACAAATGAGAAACACCATGCCTTCTTCTGCTTGGAAAGGTGTGGTGTTCAGTTTTGATGGAGTTGACTGGACAAAAGAGGTTTTCTCAGCAGAGGTGACAATCGCTCAGGAGGCAGTTTGCTCCCTTCCTGCAGGACTTCTTTGTTGAGCTGTCCTTGTGCGTCCAGAGGTGTCACACCTCAGGCGTCTGGCTCACTGTCCCTCTGGCTTCCAAGCACACTGGCCCAGATCACAGCCGTCCCGGCAGAGTCACCTTCCAGCTCCTTCTCTAGTCTGCACACAGGAGTCTTTTCCGGTCAGTTCGGGTGAGGATTCACCCCTGAGACTAGGAGCCGTCCTGGACCAGCGTTGGTACTTTGATTTCCAAACAATGCTCTAAAGGGTTGTGTGGCTTCCATGGAGTCGGGAGTCCTCATCCCACTGGCTCATGTTACTTCTGATTCAGGGTGACCCTGGTCAGTTCACTGGGTTCTCCCTCAAATTACATACGGTTTGATCTTCTCCAAGCAGAGTAGACGCCTCTTTACAAATCAAAGGCCTTGGTTCCCATTTAGAAATCGAATGCAATCAAGCTTTGTAATATATCTACCCTCAGGCTAGGAAAAAAGCTTGGCTGTCTGTTCTCCCACAGGGCGATGGGTGATTAGGGTCTCTGTGGGCCTCTGCTGCTCGCTCGTTGTCATGGGCGGCTGTTCAGAGCTGGTTTCAGATCTATTGCATTGCTCCCACGGACCTGCTGCCTGGCAGCACCGTTAACCTGGAGAAGTCATGCCCCAGAGGCAGAAAACAAACTAGGATGAAGAAAACTTGCTTTAAGCAGTTTTTTCCTCTGTTTTTAGTTTCTTCACCCCACATCACATTATGTTGCTAACAGAGAAAAATAATGACTTTGGAACCTCTGTTCTTAAGAAGTCTGTTCTTTGTTTTAAGGAATGAGAAAGATGTACCCACTGTTTCTGCATTTGCATTATGGTTAATTTTTAAAGGTATCTTTTTGGTCTAATAAGAACTATGTGGGAAATGGACTTTTTCCCATGCCGTTTCAGAGCCTGATGAGAACGTACTGCGGAGTCAACTGTCTGCTCTTTCAGGGCGTGTAGAGTTCTGTATCTCCAAGGTATGCTTCACGGCAATAGCATGAAGACCTTCCAAATGCCCAGCCTTCCCCCAGGCCATGTGGTGCATAGGTCCCCATGTGACTTAGACACCTGGGCATCATTCTAACTGTAACTTGAGGTATCTGTACACCATCTTCCCATTCGCCTTTTTCATGGACTGCCTTGAAGATATCCTCTGACACCAAGGACTGACAACCATTCCACCATGGGAAATAGATTATATTAGTTTTCTATCACCATCTACGATATTTCGACAAACTTAGCAGTTTAAAACAACACACATTTATTATCTCACAGTTTCTATGAATTGAGAGTCTAGACATGGTGTAAGTGGGTTCTCTGCTTGAAGGTCTTACAAGGCTGCAGTCAAGGCGTCAGCTAGGGCTGTGGTCTCATCTGAGAATTGACGATGGAAGGATCTACTTCCAAGCTCATGTAATTGTCGGCAGACTTCAGTTCCTTGCATCTGCCTCATTTTCTTGCTGGCTGGAGCCTGGAGGCTGCCCTCCACTCCTTGAGGCGTCCCATGGTTCCTTGCCACATCCCAAGATGACTGACTGCTTCCTCAGAGCCAGCAAAGGAGAAAGAGAACCCAGCAAGATGGGTACTAAAATCTTATACAACATAATCATGTCCAGGTAACCATCCAGCCAATCCATTTAAATGCACCTCATTTGCCATGCACACAGATTATCCTAAGCAGTGCCCTTAATATACTTCAATGCGATTTGTGTCTGCAGTTCCCACACGGCAGTGAAAAACCTCAAATTCTCCCTGTCTCTTCCAAGATCATAAGAAAGTTTAAAGAGCTGTGCTAATTCTGGGAGGACAACTTTGCAAAATATTGTTTCCACTTTGATGTGCTAGCTTTTACCTATATCCAAAAGCAAATGTCTCTCTATTTATATTTTTATGAGCTCACTGAGGAACTGAGCTGCCATAAATTTCTCCTTTAATGGGTCACACTTGTTTGCAAAGGATACCAAGTTATTTTTATAGAAATGTTAAGTCTCTAGGTATTTTTAAAAATAGTGTTAATGGAGAATTCTGTCAAGTGTGCACTGCTATTCTTACCAAGTCTATGTCTTTCAAGTTGGTTTCAACTTGATTAATCCAAGGAGATTAGCCAGCTGTCGTAAACAAGCAGGTTCTTTTTCGCTTCAGAGTTCCTGTGGCCTCATTAGAACCCCCATGGGGCTGCCTACAAGCACTCGCTGCTGGATCCTGGCTGGCTCCCGCCCTCCTGTCCTTCTGTACAGATCTGCGGTTTCCTTGGGCATGGAGGAAATCCTGCCATTGGTGGGAGTGGTTGGCAGCTCCTGAGATGAGGTCACTGGCTATTTTGTCCAAAGCGCAAGGTTTCCCTTTGACCTGGCAATGCCATTTCTAAACCCCCAGCATTTTCAAAGGAGATGAAAATGCCATATTGAAAAATGGGTTAAACTGGTTATTTTAGTACTTTTAAAATCCTGAACTAATTGAATAATGAAGACAGGGTCTTAGCTTACACTCCACGAGGCTCTTAACTGCTTTAATAAAAAGGATCAGTCATAGAAAACATTCCAGTCCCAGCAAAACTCATGTGAGCTATATTTTTGATATCCAGCTTGTTACTGGAGGATGTCAGCCCTTCTTGACTCCTGCCTCTGAGACCTGAGTGTGCTCAGTCCCTGTGCAGAATGCTCAGTAATTTAGACACGGCCCACAGACAGCAGATATGTGGATCCTTGAATTGTTCTTCAGGATGTTTCATATGTCTAGTATTTCCTTCAGTCCTTACACTTTTGGGGGGCCATTTTTTTCTTTCTTATCCTTCTCATTTGCCTCCAGAGTCTTCCCTTTTTTCCTTGTCCAAATGGCTCTCGGACGTGTGTAGTTATGGGGGTTCAGTGTGTGTGTTGGGGGCATGATTGCTGTTCCCCCTTCCCTGGGTTCCTACCAGCCCACAGATGTAGGAGCTTCTGCCTTCTCTGAAGCAGCGAGGAGATCGCTGCCTTCTCTCTCCTTTCTTCTCCCTTCCCCCCGCCCCCTGGAGCAGTGACTGGTGTGA
Source organism: Equus przewalskii (assembly GCF_037783145.1). Taxonomy (NCBI): domain Eukaryota; kingdom Metazoa; phylum Chordata; class Mammalia; order Perissodactyla; family Equidae; genus Equus; species Equus przewalskii. The sequence goes on along the minus strand of NC_091832.1, from coordinate 118,803,361 downwards.
GGCCAGACTCTGGGTGCAGATCCCCTGTTGGGTGGGGCTGATGAGGCCTCCCCCTGTCTCTCTTCACCTCCCTGCAGTCTCCACCCGTTTTTCTCCATCTCATAAGCCCCCAGGAGGGGGAAGGTGGTGTGGTCCTGTAATCATCCAGCTGCTCTGGCTAAGAGCATCTCCTAGGCAAACAGGAGGAAGCTCATGGGGTGCAGGTCCGTGCTGCCTTCTCGAATCTCGCTTTAGCGGTGATACAACTAGAGTTTTGGCCTCTCTCTGATGACTGGACGTTTTTCAGTTCGTTCCTCATCTAGAGGAGAGAGGGGCGCTGTGAGTTAATATCCTCAGACACCTGTGAAGGGCAGCGGCCCCAGCTCTGCCCTCTCTTTGCCTCACGGGGAGAGAGCCGGGGGGAGGCGGTGGGAGACTCGTGGGCAGCAGAGCTGGTGAGCAACTCCATGGGCCAGGTCAGGAAAGAGGACAAAAAGCCGGATGTCCTGTGAGGTGAGGGCACTTGGCACATGGGCCACCAAGCCCAGCTAGGTCTTCCTGACTGCGCCGGGTCACGGGAGAGGCCATGCTTTCCGTGGAGACTCTGGGCAGGAAGCCAGGCCTGAGAAACCTGCTGAAACACGCCCGGCGGGTGCCCAGGGCACAGCTCCAGACCAAAAAGGTGGACGTCCTCGGTGAGTCACGCTGACAGACGGGACAGCTGGCCACGGCCCTGATGGAAGGGCACCAACTCACAGCTTCTACTGGCGACTCTGGCGTTTCTGGGGTGGGAGCAACAATGTGCCCCCGAATTGCTATTCTCCAAGTTAAAAGTCAGGACTTTGACCAGCTCAGACGTTAGTGAGGGGATCATATTTCTGTATTGGGACTCAAGCGTCCATTAAAAAGAAGGGGCAGCCCTTGCCTCTGTGACTAGGAAGGTGACATGGCCCATGGACGATGCAGAGAACCTACTATCCACATGGAATCTAAAATGTCCTGCTTCCCCCAAGTGTGCCTCGGAAGGACCCTCAGACCCCTGCCCCACCCCCTGTGAGCACCGGCCGTGGTGTTGGCTCAGCAAGGATAAGTCTCGGGCAGCCAGGGGAGTAAAGGTGAGCCTTTATCATTCCCTCTCTGGAGACGGGAGCAAGTTCATTGAATGAGATGCCTCAAAGCCACAGGAAACGGAGTGCGTCCTTGGGTACTCCTGTGAGGCCTCTGAGCGCCCAGAGCAATGGTGGAATCATGGGGCCCTGCCCCCACAGCAGGGTCCCCAGGAGCAGCAGCCGTACCCCCACAGGACCCATATTTGTGACTCTCCCTCTGCAGCCCAGCCCTTTCTCCTGTAGGTCTGTGCTTGCCTCAGTGAGTGTAGGGTGGACAGAGCGGGCAGAAGTGGCTACAGGGGCTCCTGCCCTCATTGGTGCTAACCATGCTCACTGAGCTCTTCCTGAAGCACCTCCTCCTCATCCTGCTGCCCAGGTCCTCCTGGCTCAGGGCCCAGGAGGCTCCTCATGATCATCATCACACCTTTATCACCACCCAGTAATGCCCACCTCTGCCCATTGCCAGCTGTGTGACCTTGGGCAAATTTGTCAGCGTCTCTGACCCTTAGCTTCCTTATCTTAAAATAGGAGATACAATAACTCCTTCAGGATTTATGTGCAGAGTAATTTGAATAGTACACTATTTGTATAGCAGTTAACACAGCCTCTGGCCATGAGAGGCATCCAGTAAGCAGGAAGCCATTATTATTATTGTCAGTATTATCACTAGCACTGTTGTTGTTATTACTGGTGGTTTATTTAGCTGACCTAATGTTAACATGTCTGCTGTATACACCTATGTGCATATGTTCACAAACATACAAAGCAGTTTCCTACTTGGAACGCTCAGATCTTCGAATGACCAGCACTTGCTTTATGAGGCACAGCACACATACTTCACATCTAGAAAATATCTGTGTTGTCAGGACAACAGGATCAGCACACAGTGAAATTTCACTCCTGTAGCTAGTTTTGGGATAAAAGAGCAGTATGTGGCTTTTAATCCCCCGTTTTCATAGCACATCGGCTTGGGGAGCGAGGCAATGGCCGTCGTCTTAGTCAGCGCGGGCTGCTATATCAGAACACACAGACGGGGCCTTCAACAACAGGACTCGTTCCTCGCAGTCCTGGAGGCCGAGAGTCCGCTGACCGGTCCCCCATGAGGGCTGCTTCCGGGCTTGCCGGCGGCCACCTTCTCACCGGGTCCTCGCCTGCAAAGCTCTGGCTGTCTCTTCATTAAGGGCGCCAGTCCCTTCATGAGGGTCCCACCTTCTTCAGATGACCTCATCTGAACCTAATTACCCCCAAATGCCATCACACTGAAGGGGAGGGCCTCCCATGTGGATTTGGGGACATAATCTAGCCTAGGGCACGTGTGCTGAGCTGTCTCTAACTAGAAGCAGATCAGCCTAGCAAAGGACTGCGGATTCTCCAAAACGGAGGACGCAATGCAAGTGGAAGGAGCATCGTGTGACACGTTCTCCTCAGAAACGCAGGGCAAAGAAACTCACTGGCCGTGGTTACAACACCGGGACTGTCTACTCTGAACACTCGGTCATCTGGGAACGCCCAAGAGCCAAAGGCGTGAGGAATTCAAACCCCGCCTGGGACGACAGGCTCAGATCCCTCAAGCATCAACCGTCAGCACCCAAACCAACTAAAATCACTGATCAACCCTCAGGACACGGTGTTGGGAAGGACCTACGCATTTTCACATCGTGTGACTCCAGAAGAGGTAATAGAGGGACACAGCGAAGGCGCCAGCACTGGCAGAGAACCAGAGGAGAGCGAGACGGCCAGAGATACACGGAAGAAGAACCACTGTTTGCTGAGGCCTCATTACGACCAAGCTGCTGAGACAGCCTCTTTTATTTAAACTTCACCACAATCTCTTAAAGATATATTATAATGCCCATTCTATACATGAGGAAACTGAGGCCTGGGGAGCTGGCACTACTCGCCCAGAGTCACAGTAGTCGGTAGGCGGCATGGGCTCTCCAGTTCACACTACGCGATGAACCACAGGCCACTCTGCTGTGGATTCTGTGAGCACCGTTCGTGCTCTCGGCAGCTGGACCGCGTGCAGACAGCACCGTGTGCAGACACAGTGCTCAGGCACTGTAGACGGGGCACGCAGAGGTGGGGGCACAGGGACAGGACATCCAGAGGACTCAGTGGGGTTCTCTCCTCTTAGAAACCCTGGGAGGGGTTCCTGATCCACGCTGTCCATTAGCATTGACATCCCGTCAACCACCCACCCATCAGCCACGTTTCAAAATAACATCTGGGCACTTTGAGGAGCTGACACTTTTAAAGCAACAACAACAGTAAATGCTTTTGAGTTTAAAGAAATTTCTTATTTGAAAGAGAGTATAATTTTCAGAGCCCAAATTCCAACATACAGCAACAATGCCGTGTGCCTGCAACAGCCCCACGTGTACACCCACCTCCGCAGGCTTCAGCAAGCACAGCCCGCCGCCCGACCCGGTGTGCGGGGCTGGCGGCACGTTCTCCTCAGGGAGCTGATCCCCATGGCCCCTGTAGGGCGTCGCTGCCCACGCCCTCTCTACAGATGAGGGAACGAACGCAGCCTCAGGGAGTGCCTGTAGCTTGTCCAAAGTTGCATAGAGAGGAAGGGACCAGAAATCAAACCCAAACTGTGGCTCGACAGCACTGGCCTCGCCATGGGGCCTTGTTTAGAAGGGAGAGGTGTGTCTGTCCGTGGGCAAGAACCTCCTGTGGGGGAACAGACCGGAGCCTGGGGGATGTCTCCTGGTAATCGTCCGAAGTTTCCCAAGGAAAGCCCTGCTCCACACAGGGGCAGATGCGTCTGCCTCTCACACTCTTAGAGAGGAAGCAGAGGCTGTTAACAAAGCAGGAAATCTTCAGTAATAATGAGGAGACCCTCAGTTCACCCTGCCAGCCCTGGACCCTGTCCGGCCAGCGCATGGCCTCATGCCACGGCCTGTCCTGACCTCCCAGGAACTGCCGAGTGGCTGGGTCACCTGCACATGGGATTAGGTTTGGGTTTGCCTCCAAATCTACCCACTGCATGAGTCCAGTTAACTGCGTTCACTTCCAAGTGTTTCTCCCCTCCACAGAAACACCACCATCTCTCCTATACCCACCAGAAAATTAACTACTGTGCAAAACATTCGTTCACTTGTTTACACAAACCGAGACGTAGCAAGATTCCACACTCACAATAAGGTTTATTACTATCCTTATTCAATAGAGGAGGAAATTCGAGATCAGAGAGGTTAAGTACTTTGCCCAAGGTCGCACAGTTGGGAACTGTGAAGCCGAATGACTCCAGAGCCCAGTGTTGCTGTCACCTCGAGGAATAAGAGTACAGGCCAGACTGGGAGGGAGCCGTTCTCGATTGCAAAGCTCCTCCCAGACACTAGGCCGCTCCCTCCTGAGATGAACTGAGCATCTCTCACCTTTTCCTCGGCGCTGACATTGTGAATGTTATTAGCGTGCGTGGAAGGCAGGCCGGTGCTGTGGATGTGGAGCTGCACATTCTGGCCTGGGAATCGCCCCAAAACCTGACTTTCCTCGGGTGGATCTGCCTGCGGCTTGCTCTTCAGCCCCATCGCTTCAGCCAGAGCGAGACATCCTCCGTCGCACAACCGCCTTCCTGCAAAGCGAATCCTCCGCTGGAAGCTGACGCAGCCCCTCACGAGTGGATGGTGTCCCCGCAGCCGACGAGCCCCTGCTGGCCGTCCGCACGACATCAGTGGAAACGCCATCTAAGGGGCCGCGGACGGCTCCTGGGCAGGGTCATCCTCACGCTGCCGCCGCGAGTCACTCTCGGGCGTTCTGGGGTGACGTTTGTCGGTTGCTTCCTACCATCCATCTCCCTTCTCCAGACAACAGAGGCCTGATGCCAATCAGCTGGAAACCTCTTTCCCCCTCTGCACAAGTGATGGGGTGCAGTTGAGCCCCCCTGGCTCTGGGTGGACCTGCTCACCTCAGCTGACGCATCAGCAGTGAGCGGTGCAGACCCAGGGCCCGGACGCAGACTCAGGCCACGGGGAGCATCGCCTGCTGTAGAGACGGGTTCACAGGTGGGCACTGCCTGAACTCATCCAAACCAAACAGACCTCCCAGTTCCTGCCAAGAAAGGGGACACAAAAACTCTCCCTTACCCGGGGGACGGTGCGAGGTGTCGTCCTGCAGCAGTGGCGGCCACTTGCCGCCTGGCGGGACATCTGAAGTGGCCACAAGAACTTCGGAGCCTAAGGATAAACTTGACCCTGTGGAAAACAGAGAGAAGGACAGAGAAAACAGGTCCCGGGAGACGTGTTCCATGAGCCATGGGATGGGAGAATCCTCTCCTGACCTCTGAGTTACGAGAGCCGGGCGGGTCTGCTGTGGTCTGAGCTGGGATTCTGTCCACGCAGCACGGGGCTGCCGTGTTCCTTCCTCCAGGGCTGCTCCCGTGCTCCTTGGTCTCCTCCACATCTGCCGACACCATGCTCTGCTCACACTAGATGCTCAGTAAATGAATTTTGAACGAATAACTCAAACACTTTGCAAAATGCAAGTATCTCGTTATTCCTAAGTCAATGGGGCTGTGAAATCGGCCCAAGTGGCTGTGGCTCTGTGTTTCTCCTTGATGCACAGATGCTCCTCACAGCCAGACCCATGACACCAGCCTGCCATGATGAGGCGGAGCATATTTGCCGTTTCTGACACACCCTGGACGAGAGCACAGAATCACGGTGAGGTTTGCGAGCTGAACCATGTTGCCTGAACAGGAATTATTTTGGTCCTCACACCAAGCACTGTTGGGACCATTCAGAGAAAGCTGTAAGTGAATTTTTATGTACTTGATGGATTCTTTATCCTATAAGGAATTTTCACATTAAAAAGCAATCCTTGACAAACTTCTAATTAATTAAAATTTTCTACGCAAGTAAAGGAATCAAATGCTTAGAGTCTATTACTGTGACGGAATCTTGCCATATCACTATTTTACTGGACAAAGTATTTTTTGTAGCACCCATCACTGAGGAATACAAAAACTTTTGCAGCTGTTTGCATAAAGGGCTGTGATTTTGATGCCTGAACAAGACCTGTGCCACCTCGAGCAGGTCGTTTAGCTTCCTTTGTACAATGAGAGCCTGAGTCTCAGGAAAGTCCGCTGCGTTAACATGACTCAGCTGTGCACTGTGACAGCCATCCTTTTGAATGTTCAGTGGCGTTTCTCCAAGGGTCTCGGAAGTGATGGAATTGCCTGGTCCATGGAGTGCCTGCCTGGAGCCTGCAGCACGTGGGCTCTTCGTAAACGTTAGTGGAATGAACTTAAGCAAGAAGGTGAGAGCCAGCCCTGTTTGAATCTATACATCCACAGACTTGCTTGAGCATCCCCTGCCTGCTTGACTCTGCTCAGGGCGAGGCAGAAGTGTATGCGGCCCTCACCTCAGAGAGCATGCCTGTGGCAGAAACAAACCTAACGCCCGGGAAATAGTGCAGAGATGAGGGTTCACAACTGAGCGCCAGCGTGTACGGCATAGACTGTAAAGTGCCGGAAGAATCTAGAAGACTGGGGTGTCTGGGGCGGGGCAAAGGTCAGGGAACGTTTGCGGAAGATGAAGGACTCGAGACGGTCCTTAAAGGCCCTTGAGAAGGATTTGGCGCGTGTGTGTGAGTGTGTGTAGGAAGAGGCTTGGGGATGAAGACAAAGTCCCGTTTTTGCGTAGCTTCTGGCTCAGGAAGTGGGGACCCCCACTGCTCCCGCATCCTTAAAGCTTTCCTGCCGCCATGGGAAACCACCGTTCCCCGGGTGGGAAGCATGTGGCCGTGACTTGATCCCCAGCTTCACAGAGCATGCTTCCTGCAAGGCCACACAGCAGCAGGGTAACAGAACCCGCAGGTTAGGGAGCCGGGGAGTAAATAACCTGCACATTCCAGATGGTCCCTCCAGCCTCCATCAGTACGAGAGGGCGAGTCCACGAGGTTAAACATTAGTCAGGGGCGCCCACGTCACTCACACACCCAGATTTCCGGAGGAGAGGGGTGTCAGCACTGAGCCCGGGCCGTGCACACAGCTTGGGCCCTGAGACGGGATGTCTTGGATGGGAAGCACTGGAAAGACGGGGAAGAAACCCTATGAATGAGATGCCTTCAGCACACAGCAAACCCGCTCCCCCCGGGAAAGCAGAACCCACTGCAGGCGTTTTCAAAACTAAGACAGTGCAAGAGAGGTCCTCGAGGGCTCATCGTCTCAATTTACAGTGTAAGAAAACTGCTGCAGGAGTGAGCATAATATCAGCTTCGTTTCTAAAACACTATAGTTTTCATATTTCTTCATTGGTATCAATTCCATGACTCTGAAAGCTGGGCCTCATTTCCCTTTTAAGACGGGCAAGACAGGTGGCAGAGAAAAGACATTCCCTTTGCAAAGTTGCACAACTGCAAGTGCAGGCCCCTCCATCTAAGGAGCATGAGGAACAAACCCAAGGATGCGCCTGCCTAACCGTGGACCCAGATGCTGTCTGCAGTGACAAGCGGCGTCCCACACTGTGCTTCTGAAGTGAATTCCAGCACAGCCAGGCGATGGAACCCTGCCATTAAAATCCATCCCGAGGGCCTTATCTGCTAACATAGAAAGATATTCACGGGGCCACCCCGGGGCCGAGTGGTTAAGTTCATGCTCTGCTTCGGCAGCCCAGGGTTTTGCCGGTTCGGATCCTGGGTGCAGACCTAGCACCACTCATCAAGCCATGCGGAGGCGGCGTCCCATATAGCACAACTAGAAGAACCTATGACTAGAATATCTATGTACTGGGGGGCTTTGGGGAGAAGAAAAAAAAGATCGACAGCAGCTCTTAGCTCAGGTGCCAATCTTTAAAGAAAAAAAAAGGCACTCAACTGTCATAAATCTTCTCTGGGAGTTAAAAAAAAAACATATTCATGCTGTATTGCTTAGTTAGAAAAGCAGCTACCAAACTGAATATAGGGTAAGGGTCTCTGTTTGAAAATAAAAAATATTTGCATAGCAAAATAACACTGACATATTTATGCCAAAGGGTTATCATGGATGTTTTTATGTCTACCTGTTTCTGTTTTTCTGCATCTTTAAATTTTTCTGGCTTGATATTTTGCTTTTGAAATAAAAACTAAAACTCAAAACGAAACAAAAAAGCAAGAAAGAACAAAACCAACCCCACAGAAGCAGCTGAGCCTTTCTTGTACGATGTGCACCCATCTCAGCGTCTGGAATTCCTACCATTGTCACTTTTTGGCTGAAAACTATTTCCAAAGACAGGAATCCCTGGGCCGTGCCGCCAGTTCCCACTCTCACTGCCCGGGGCCCACCCAGGAGAGCAGGCCACCCACCTCTGCCCCCCGCGGGGCCTGCTCTCAGGACGACAGAGCTTCCCAGGGGCGGAGGAGTGGGAAGGGAAGCGGGAGTGACCCTGGCTGCCCAGGGCAGTGGAGGGGGCACCGGATGGACAGGAGGAGGAATCCACAGGGGCTCACCGCCATCCCAGCAGCGGGTCTGGGCTAGCGCGGCGGTGCCAGTGAGGTGTGTGTCACTGGAAACATGGCTTTAGCCTTCTGGAGAAGTCAAAGCCTGGACCCGGGTACAGACCTATCCAGGGTGGGCGGTTAACCCTGTGAGGAGGATGAGGTGGGCGATGTCAAGGTGGAGGCAGGAGTTGGTACAGCCACGAGCCCTTAAGAATTTACCCCGAATTAACCTGGCGCCCCCTGAGCTCTGGCCCTCTTATTTGACAGGGTACTTTCCAGTGTTGTTTAAACTGGTCTAATCAAGGTTTCTCTTTCCTGGCAACAAAAGCATCCTGACGAATCCACCCATGCTGTGAGCACACGTGTGTGCCAGGCATCGTGTCTCGGCTCAGAATGTATTACTTCATTCCGTCCTCACCCAACCCCGTGACAGACACACCATTGTCATCCTGTGGAAAACGAGGAAGGCAGCCTGGCGAGGCTTGGGGACATGCCCGGGCACAGCCTAGAGGGACAGGCATGTCTGCAGGCAGCTGGGCCAACAGAGCCCAGTCTGGGCCATGCCCAGAGCATCCGTTTAACATTTCTGACTTGTGATTAGAACGTGAGAGTTGCCCAGTTAGTGAATCTTATCCTAGAGTTGCTAGGAAGTGAAAAGGAAGGATGGGAGGGTGGTTCCAGCCATAGAACGGGAGCACACTGTCTCCACGCTCTGCTCTCCTCGGCAAAAGCCGAACTCTGTGCAGCTGGTTTGTCCACAGAGCCCCGGGGGGTGGGGTGGGGACAGCCGAAGCAGCTCAGCTCTGGGCTCTGGACTCAACGGCTGTGAAATCTTGGGCAAGATGTGACACCTGGAGCCCCATCTCCTCACTGTAAGAGGACGGCGGGGGGGCCTCTCGCACAAGGTGTGCGGTTAAGAGGGCGGAAAGCACCCAGCACGGGGCATCTCTGTGACAGGGCGGCCGGCACTGTCCAGGAACAGGGTCCTGAGCCGCTCAGGGGCACAGGCGTGCGAGTTCAGGGCACCAGGACTTCAGTCTTGACTTGGTTTCCTGCTTTCTCTCAAAAACGAGGATAATCATTCATTTATTCAGCATGTACGTTTGGTCTCCATTCTGGACCATGTGCTGAAATAATGCTGAGTTACAATTATAAACAGATAAGTCTCCATTCTCTTGGGAATTACTATCTAGTAGAAAACAGACAACAAAGGAGGCTGGAGTACGGTATGTGAGGTTCTAAGAGGAGAAGTGCCGGGTTCAGTGGAGTTGCACAGAGTTAGAGCAGGCCTGGGCTCGGGGCATCAGGGGAGGCCCCTGGAGGAAGGGGCTTTCGAGGTGAGCACTGACCACGAGCAGGGGTGATCCGGGTTGAAGTAAACGCGGGAAAACGGAGAGGCGAGAGTATTCAGCTCTCACATCGTCAGGAAGGTTAAAGTCGACAATGTATGTGAATTGCTTACTACAGTGCCCACCAGTTTGCCCACACTCAATAAATGGTAGGGACTCCTTATTTTAGGACCTATGAAATACACGTATTTTCCTCTGCATTTCCAGCTTCTGAATGAATACCACCCACTCTCCTTGGTTTTCTGAATCTCACCAGCACTCTCTCATACACGATCGCATCACACTCTGAGTGAAGCCTCTGGAGCAGCAGGAAAGGATGCCATTCTCTTCCTCTTCACCTGGCCAGTGGCGGACGCGGCCTCACCCAGGGGAGCCAGCAAAGGCTGTGGGGGCGCTGAGCCTGCGGACGCACCTTCACAGCTCCCTCCACCAGCGGCTCCGTCACTTTCTAGTCCATCTGAAAGGAAGGGAAAGCCTAAATTTCGCACTAGTTAAGCGGTCAGATCATATTCACTGACAGACAAAGGTAGTGATGCTGTGTCTTTCTTCTGCTTCTGCCCCCTTGGCAAGTAGCTGCCATCTTGACGTATGTTCATGGAGCTTCAGAACAATTTCTCCTTGAACCTGATTCTCCCACACTCACTGCATCATTAGGGGAAGAAGACGTTCAGGTCTGGGAATAATAAAGTGAAGTATCTGCAAGAAGGTTCCAGACTGTTACAATTATAAACCTATAAAGAGCTAGGAATCGCATTAAACAAAACCAAGTCCTGGGCCACTTGGTGACCGTACAGAAGGAGCAACTGTACTGGGGGCTGCGCGCTCTGTTCAGCTGTGCCAACGGGGCACAGGGCAAGGATGTCATCCTAAGCTTCATAATCTTGTTTCATCAAAAGTTAGGGTGGGAGCTTTTAGAAAAATCAACTCTGAAATTGGAAAGTCTCATGAAACACTCTTGGTGAAGAAGTAGAGTGATGGTGCTCTCGTTGCTGCTGGTGGAAGTGGAAATCGGAACAGTCCCTTTGGAGAACAGCTTGTCTGGTCGAGTGAAGACGCATGCCCTCCTTGTGTCCCAACAGGTCCCCTCCCAGGGGATTTCATGCCCCAGAACACGTGTATAGGAGGGTTCAGAGCAGCTTTGTTCATAACCGCTCAACGCTGGAACCAACCCAAATGTCCTCTGAAAGCAGAGCGGATAAGAACGCCGTGCTCTAGTCAGACAACGGAAAACTATGCAGCAATGAAAAAAAATACATTACAGTTTTAGGCAACAAGGTGGGTTTTATAAATATGATGTACGAAAGAAGCAAGTTCGAAATGATACATATCGTGCAATTGCATTTATATAAAGTTCAAAACTAAGTCAAACTAAATAATGATTTTGAGAAGCCTAAACACACAGGTGGTCAAACTATAACGAGAAGCAAGGAAGTGATGACAATGGAGGCCAGGAGCGGGGCGGTCAGGACTGGAGGGGCGCACTGGGGATGCGGGGGTCTGACCACGTTCTACTGCTTGACCAGGGAGAGGTTATGCGGGTGTTGGTTTTATAATTATTTAATTGCACATTTATGTTTTATCCATTTTTCCATGTAAATGTATAAAAAGAAAATTCTATGACCTTTTGAACAAACAGTGGCCTGTAGAGCAAATCATTAATAAAATCCCTCTCTAATAGACCTCCAGAGAGAAGACCTTTCCCAAAGAGCCTGTTAGGAGCCTAATTGATCTCTAAGCAGGGACCTTTGGACACGAGTGGTCTGCCGTGACCAGGAAAGGCCCGGCCTCTCTGGCAGGCGTGCCGGACGGCTGCAGGGGAGACGTCTCCTTCTGGGAACCTGGTGCTGGTGCACAAACCAGGGGATCTGGCACAGACCGGAATGGAAACCCGGTGTGTTTCTGAAATGAGGGTAATTATTTCCAGAGAAGCTTGGAAACATTAACCAGCGTCCCCGGGGGAGGCTGCCCCACAGATTATTTCCCTCCTTCCTCGTGCAGGTTAGGAATAAAACCTGAGACGTGCCCTGAGTTTCCTTCTCTTCTACATTTCAGAATCTGTGAAACAAATGAAACAAAGTAAAAAGCAGAGTAAATGCGCGTCAAGGCGGTGCCTTTAGTGGGGTGAGCTGTGCGTTCCCATTGCCCTCTGCAAGGACTGCGTGGCTGCCCGACTCCATGGGGTGGACATTTCAGACCCAGGTTCTCAGGTACCAAAATGAGTCCATTTGGAAACTTAGGCCAGAGAGCAGGAGATTAACCTTTAAACTAAGCATATACCAGCATCTCACACTTTACAACACACTCACTTTTTTAAAAAAATTATTTTATTGAGGTCATATTGGTTTATAACATTGTGTGATTTCAAGTGTATGTTATTATATGTCAGTTTCTGTACAGACTGCGTCATGCTCACCACCAACACTCTAGTTTTATCCATCACCGCACACGTGTTCTTTTACACCTTTCACCACCCCGTACCCCCTGGTAACCACTGATCTGTTCTCCTTATCCGTGTGTCGGTTTGTCTTCCACATGGCATTTGTCCTTCTCTGTCTGACTTGTTTCGCTTAGGATAATACCCTCGAGGTCCATCCATGTTGTCGTGAACAGCACGATTTTGACATTTATTTTTTTGTGTGAGGAACATCAGGCCCGAGCAAACATCTGTTGCTAATCTTCCTCTTTTGTCTTGAGGAAGATTGTCGCTGAGCTAACGGTCTGTGCCAGTCTTCCACTATTTTATGTGGGATGCCGCCACAGCATGGCTTGACAAACGGTGCTGGGTCTGTGCCCAGGATCCGAATCAGCAAACCCTGGGCCACCAAATCAGAGTGCATGAACTTAACCACTATGCCACTGGGCTGGCTCTGATTTTGTCTTTTTTATGGTTGCATAGTATTCCATCATATATATATACCACATCTTCTTTATCCACACTCACTTTTGTATACAAATTTCCTGTTTACAAATACAAAAGGCAGAGAGCCACAAAGAATGGGAGCAACTGCACAACAGCATATCCATTAGAGATCACATGGTTGCTCCTGTCCTCTGTATTTTAATTTTAGAAGGAATTTGTAAATGTCATTGCACAGGTGGACACGACTTTTAGAACCTGGAGACTGCGTGTGGTTCTGTGCATATCTGTGTTTCTCCAGAACTGAGACCCCAGTGGTTCCAGATCGAGTTGGCCAAAGGAACGGCGTCCACTGCTGCTTAAGTTTCATTGTTGGTGAGGAATGAATTTCCCAAATTTTCAAAACCAGCACTCATCGTCTATGCTCCTGTTCAGTTGACCTTTGCTTTCTCGAGTGGGTACATCTTCAGCAGTGGGCACTCTTTCTGCTTGAGTTTCTGCGTGCGATGAGCCAGTCCTCGCAGAGAAGCTGGAGTGTCCCGGGATATGTCCTGGATGCAGCTGAGGGCTACAGTCTAACCAGAGTTTTAGGTCTGTCTGCAGCTGCACGACAAGCATTTCCAGGCCGTGGAAGTGAGGATGTCCCCTCCAGCTGTAGGACTGACTGAGAAGACGTGTCTACAGGTAATGAGTCAGTTATTCCAAACCTGATTCAGTGTTCACGTCGCAAAGTTCACTCTCCAGTTCGAGTTTGGTTTTTTGAGGCTGAAAAGAACTCTGACGTAAAAATGGATTCTGGGATTCAGGTTGGGCCCAATGGGAGCCGCGTGCTTGGTCTGGCCTTTGCATCTGAGCAGACTGCATTGTCCACTGTGGGACCATGCAGATCACTGGACAGGACAGCGGTCTCATCTGACAGCTTCTGGTCGTGCCTGGAGCTCTCAGTGTCCTCCCCTTGCTGGGCTGACCCGGCGCTCCGCAGGGGCCTCACTGCCCCCTGGGTAAACGTGTGATGGGCATCAGGACAGCCCCGTGGACGCTGGCAGGTCTTGTCACACTCCTCTGGAGTTTCTCCAAGTCTCATTCAGTCCCATATGAATTGCTACATTTTTACATTCGTGCCTCATCTCACCATTTTCACCAAGTGCAGTCTTATAGGAGGAAAAGATATGTCTGGGCTTCCAGGTAGCCCACAACAGGACAACAGCAGAATTTCCCAAGTCTTCAAAACTTTGCTTATGGTTGGATCTCTCCTGCGGACCGTGGCTGTCCACTGAGCAGCATACAGGGCTCAGGGCCACGGGACGCTGGTCCCCAGGGGCTGGGGCAGCCCCTCCACCACGCTCCACACGCCAGAGGCCACTGTGACCCTCACTCTCCATAAACCCTTAACGAGGAGAACACGTCATTAGAGAAACTAGTTTAGGAGTTAAATGTTCCATTTCTCTCAGTCCTCCAAGATCTAAGTGACAGTTTGCAGGAAAGAAGGGGACAGAGAAACATGTTAAACACACCGTGAGAAAGCAACCAGTGGGATCCAGAGGTGGGAAACTGTGACTCGACGAATAAACTGGAAGGAAAGAACCAATCGATGGCCTTTGCAGCATATCAACCAAATGCACAATATGGACCTGACTGATTTGGATCCTAATTTGAACATACCAACCTTAAAATAAAACGAGCAATTCATAAGAGGATCAGGGAGATTTGAATACTGCCTGGATATTTGACGATATTGAACCACTACTACTAATGTTGTATAAAAAACAAGTTCCATTTCTCCAAGGTGCTGTAGACCAGATTCACATTGCTTTAGACAATTACTAGGAAAAAACCAAAACCTGCAAATACATTTGTGTGCTGTGGACTGAACTGAGTCCCCCACGAATTCATACGTGGACGCCCTGACACCAAGTCTGTATTTGGAGATGGGGCCTTTGGGGGTTAATTAAAGTGAATGGAGGTCTCAAGGGTGGGGCCCTGACCAGACAGGCCTGGGGTCCTTTTAGGAAGAGGAGAGACAGGGAGCTCCTCTCTCTGCCCACATGCCCTCGGGGAAAGGCCGAAAGGACCCAGGGAGACGGCGGCCCTCCGCAGGCCAGAGAGAGAGGACGCGCCGGAACAGAATTTCTCTGTACCTGCATCTTGGATTTCTTGCCTCCAGAACTGTGAGGAGACAAATCTCTGTTGTTTCAGTGACTCAGCCTGTGACCTTTCATTGTGGCAGCCTGAGCCCACCGAGACACACTGCCACCGTCTTCAGGAAGCCACCGCCTCCCACGTTCTGCTTCTGGTGTTCAGGGTTTACTTCCTTATGTTAAATGATGCTGATCACTCAGCCAAGACACTCAACAAACCCAAAGCACAGGAAACGTGAAGAAAACGACACTAAAGGCCATCCGAATCAAATTGCTTAAAACCATTGCTAAAGAGAAAAGCTTACAAGTAGCCAGAGGAAAAAAGACATTCTGGACAGAGGCCCCAAGGGAAGAGTGATAGTAGATTCCCCTTTGGGAACAACACAAGCGGAAAGGCAGGGGGACACCTTCTTTAAAGTCCTGAAAGGAGGGACCAGCCCCTTGGCCGAGCGGTTAAGTTCGTGTGCTCTGGTTCGGCGGTCTGGGGTTTTGCCGGTTCAAATCCTGGGCATGGACATGGCACTGCTCATCAGGCCATGCTGAGGGGGCACCCCAAATAGCACAACAAGAGGTACTCACAGCTAGACCATACAACTATGTACTGGGGGGCTTTGGGGAGAGGAAGAAGGAAAAAAAAGGAAGATTGGCAACAGGTGTTAGCTCAGGTGTCAATCTTTAAAAAAAAAAAATACTGAAAGGAAAAACACCTGTGAACCTAGAATTCCGTGCCCAGTGAATATGTCTTCTGAAAACAAAGGGAAAATAAAGCCTTCAAATCTATAAAGCCTGAGAGATTCATCAGCAGACCTACTCTACAGGAAGTGTTAAAGGAGTCTTGCAGGCAAAAAGAAAACCATGCCAGGTGGGGATCTGGACCTACAGAATGGAAGAAAGAGCACGGGACGGCAAATAAACGGGTAAAATATAAAATATTTTTTCCTCCTTTAAAAATACCTTAATATGGTTGACTGTTTAAATCAGAGATAACAATCTATGGTGGGGTGTGTGACGTAGGGAGAAGTAAACTGGGCGGCAGCAATAGCACAAAGGAGGGGGAGGGGAGGGGAGGTGCCCTCCGTGATGCTCTCACATTCCACGTGAACTGATATTTTACTTAAAGCTAAACTGGCATAAATTGAGATCTAGACCATAAACCCTTAAGCAACTACACACACACACCCCCACAACAATAAAAACCAGAGTTATAACAAAGAAGCCACCAAAGGAGATAAAATGGAACCATGAAAGATAACCAATCTAAAATAATGCAGATTAAAAAAAAAGGAAAGAGGAACAAACAACAAATGGGTAAAATAGAAAACAAACAGCAAGATGGCGGATCTAACGATGGATTCCATTACCTGTAACTGGTCCAAACCTACCAGTGCAAAGAGAGGTGGTTAGTTCAGATAACTATGACTCGATATCCCCTACAGGAACCCCTGTTTAAATATGAAGACACAAATTGGTTAAAAGCAAAAGAATGCAAAAAGATACACCTGGCTTCCTTGTACGCTGCGCCATCACGGATTCCAGCCCAAGGGCTATGGTTGGTCTATTCCGTGGTGTTACCTAAAAGTGGAACAGAGAGGGAAATAAAAAAAACAATTTGGATTCTCCTTCCTCAGCTTTGGCCTGAAGACACAGAAGTCAGAACGCAGCTGCAGCAGCTGCATCTCTGAGCACTTTGCAGATTTACCAGCGCAGCTCCTCCCGTTCAGGTTTGGTGAGGGGCTCCTTCAGGTTACAGGCAGCAGAGGCGCATCCGTGCGACGCAATGTCTTAGGACGTCAAGAGAGGTAAGAGAGAGGACGCTCCCACATCGGCTGTTTTCAGGAAAACCAGAAACCGCTTTAGGACAAAGTGCAAAATGACAAGTTGTGAACAGTTACCATTCAGGAGAGCATGTAGCTCTGTCCCCGGGCGCATCAGCGCCCCCCCCCCCCCCTCCGCAGCCCCTTCTGATGCTCTGCTTTTCTCTGCCCGATTCTACTGCGTTGCTAGTTCTTGGTCTCGGGTCCAGCTCCCCGAGAGAGAGGCTCTGGTGGGTGACATGTCTTGCATAAGCTCCTGTGTCAGTCAGGGCCAGGCAGGGCGAACAACCCAGGTGCAGTAGAGGATAGCTGATGTGAGAAACTAGTTCCAGACCTGCTGGAGGACCAAAAGGGCAAACGGGGACCATGCGGCAATTCAGAGCCGTCACCCACGCAGCTCTGAAGAGACCAAACGAAAAAGGGTGTTTCCAGGGCCCAGGAGCCCATGCTGCCCAGAAAAGGGAGTTGGCTGGGTCAGTCCCCGGGGAGGCAGAGCAGAGGACCGGACAGACAGGGAACGGACCTGAGTGCAACACAGACAGGTGGACGAGGGGCCAAGTGCCCTCACTGGGCAGAGTTCTGCCACTGACCAGCCCAGGAGGGGTTTTCTGTGGATCACCCCCCACACACACCCCGTCTCTTGATTTGGAGGGATTTGAAAACCATGGCTTTGACACTGGAAATTTCCATATTCAAACTAAACTCATATAAGGAAATGAGGTTACATTTGGTTAAAATCCAGTCTCCTCTCTTTTTCTTAGGACTTACTGGAACTTATGAGAAGCAGTTTTTGTTTTTGTTTTTAAAGGTTCTCAGCAAGGCTCGTTGTCAGACTTGTATTTTTCGTCGCATCCCACTGTGATGCAGGTCATCTTGGCAACTGCCGCTCAGTTGCTTCCTCTTGGCTCTACGCCGAAGGCAGGACCTGCGGGTCTTCTCATGCCTCAGTGTCTCGAAGAGAGGGAACCTGACGGACTTCTGACCACGGCATCCTGCAGGATGTGGTGCGTTGTCTGACACACCGGCCCTTTGTAGAGAGACTATGGTGTGGAGGCTGTGGCTCCTGGAGGCCCCCTGGTGAGGCACTGGTGTGGAATGGCTGGGTTGCCCCCAGCGCTGGTCTCACAGGTGTTTATCGCATAATCCCCCTGAAGGAGCTCCTTGTTTTCCTCAGACAGTTGTTAATTTAAAGGACAACTTTTAGTTTAGCTTTTTCATAGACTGCGAATCTCATTTAATTTAGATTCGTGTTAAATTGTGGTAGTTTTTAAAAAGGAAGGATATGGGGTTTCATCCTGTAGGTCCTGTCCTTGAGGCACACGTCCACAGAGACCTTCACTGATTTGTTCCTTCAACTGAAGGGAAGAACTTTGAAACCTCTGGAGTGGAACGGGACTTGCTTTGGGGCACCGAGGTCTCCTCATCTGTGCTGTTTTCCTTCTTCTGCACTAAAAGATAGATTCCCCGAGGGCAGGGACACTGTCCGACTCACTGCCGTGTCCCCGGGATCCAGACTAATTCCTGGCACCCAGTGGCTTCTCATGTTTGTCAAATTTTTTTACTGAATGCCTAACACGTAATGGATACATAGGATTGAACAAAATATCGTTCTCTAAGGGGAGGAGACAGATAATAAACAAATCAAATATATGGTCTCACATGGTGGTAAGGGCTGTGGAAAAAAAAAATAAAGCAGGGAGGGATAAGAAGGGGGCTCCAGGAATGGGGGTGGGGTTACGATTGTAAGGGGAGTGGACAGGGATGTCTGACTGGGAATGCGTTGTCTGAGTAAAGACCTGACAGGGTGAGGGAGCGGGGCGTGCCAACACCTGGTGAAAATATTTCAGGCAGAGGGGGCAGTTGGTGCAGGGGTCCTGAGATGGGCGTGTGCCTGTGAGTTTTGCGAAACCGCCAGGAGGCCAGTGTCAGCTGGGGCAGAACGAGCCACTTTGAGGGGTCACATCAAACAGCACAGTGAGGGCTATGTCGACGACTTCACCTGTACTGTGGGTGAGGTGGGAAGTCGTTTGGAGGGCCACGATGTGACTCAGACTTTGAAAGGGCTCCTTTGATGGTGGGGTGAGAAGATTCGGCAGAGTATGGAAGCAGGAAGGTGTGCTGGGAGGCAATAATGCAGTGAAAGGATGGCGGTGGTTTAAATTAGGATGATGGCAGTGGAAGGGTGAGAGCTCATGACACTCTGGAACACCGAGAAGTGTGAGTCAAAAGAGCTTGCTGATGCATCGGCTGTGGAGTGTGAGAGAAAGAGGGGCATCCAGGACCCAGCTGAGACTCCAGGCCTGAGCAGCGGAGGGATGAAGTTGCTCTTGCCTGTGCTGGAGAAGACAGTGGGAGGAGCAGGTTTCAGAGGGAAGATCAAAAGTCTCTTCACTGGATATTTAAGTTTGAGATGCCAATTCGACATCCACTTGAGATGTCAAAGTCTGGCTTTCAGAGGATAGGGTTGGTGTGGAAACACACATTCAGGAGTCAGCTGACAGAAAATGGAAAGGAACAAAATACGGTAAATTCAACTCAGGAAGGGGTAGGTGTCTTCTCTTAACCTGAGGGGTTTTATGAAAAATGCTTCTGAGCACATACCTGACCTGCCTGTTCAGTGATCATTGACAAAATTGAGTTTAAAATAGGAAACAGAGAGGGGCCAGCCTGGTGGCAGAGCGGTTAAGTTTACATGTTCCACTTTGGTGGCCCAGGGTTCGTGAGTTCGGATCCCAGATGAGGACATACACACCGCTCATCAAGCCATGCTGTGGCAGCATCCCACATAAAATAGAGGAAGACTGGCACAGATGTTAGCTCAGGGTCAATCATCCTCACACACACACACAAAAAACAAGAAAGAAACAGAAGAGTACAGAATGAAATAGAATTAATATCCAGCAAGTACATGGTTGGTAAGAGAGTATCTGGAATTTGCCTAAATTTGGTTATTAAACCTCACAAGATGGGTGTTGTTGCCTCTGTTTTATGGACGGGAACTGACTTTCAAGGAGGTCGAGTGACTTGCCCAACGGCAGTCAGCAAGTGGCAGAGCTGGGCATGCAGCCGGGCTGGCTATCTCTGGAGCCCGGGCCCTCCTGCGACCCTAAGGCCTCCCAGTCACATGGTTAGTTGAGAGGGCGGGGACTGCGGCATCCCTGGGCTCAAGGCACGCTTCTTTATTTATGGGGTCAAGCTCTCTGGCCCAGGGTGAGGTCTAGATGGGTTTCCACAGAGTGGGTGAGAGAAACCATAAGTGGACACATCCATCACTTGAGAATGATTTCTACTATTAGTTTGAAAACAAAGGACGTTCTATGTCTCACCACCAGGTTATATGAGAGCACGAACAAGACGTGACAAGGACGGATTAGGAAGAGAAATATGGAAAGGGAGCCTAGCCCGTTAATTACATTACTGCTGTTCATGCCAGGCCAAAAACCCTTCACCTTAGCGGCCCCACGTCAGCCAGCACAAACAGTCTCATTGTCAACACTGAGCTGCTACCACCCCCCCCCCCCCCCACCTCACTCACTCGCCCGCCGCCACCTCTCTCACTCTTCAGATTAGCCAGGCCACCAGGCCACCGGGAAGGAAGAAAGAGCATCCTGCTGAATGGGCAGCCTCCCGGCCAACAATGAGCCTGCTTATCCTGACTGTCCTTTCTTCTTGGGTCCTCTGTGAACGGTGAGGTTGTTTATCACCTCGAGTAGCACCTCAGAATCAAATGTCAGTGACATGGATACGGGAGGATAAGGCGGCTCATTCGAGGTGAAACGGATGATACTGTTTGCGTCGGTTATCACAGTCTGAGGGGAGGAAGGAAGGAGAAACAAGGAAGACGGAGCAATGTCCCTCTCAGAGGGAGACGGGGAACCGCGCCAACAGCCTTCCCTTTCCAGGACACCAAAGAAGCCATTGTCGCCCGGTCTATTCTGGCCTCGACAGGAGACACCTGATCCCATATCAGAGCCTTGTTTCCAGGGCAGAACTAAAGCCATCTGTCCCGACCCAGTGGCACCTGGAGACCACGCGCGCTGCCCGCCCTTGCCTGGGACGGGGCTCTGCCCAGCCTCCATTTCCTGTGGTGTAGGCTCACCTGGGGGGGGCCTTCGCTGGTCACCTCAGCTCTCAGGTCTTCAGCAGTTCGCTGTGGAGTCTGAGATGTCTCGGCTCGCTCCCTCGCTCCCTCTGGCTCCATTTCACTGAGTCACTTTCCAGCGTCAAGGCCCCCCCCGAAATGACTGAAAGGCAGAAGACAGGAAGGATCTTGCCCAGGGTTCTCTGGAAGGTGGGCAGTTGGAGAGCGAGGCTGAGACCTTGGCGTCCTGGCTCCAGACAGACCCTGGGAAAGATTGATCTGCATTCTTTGGCTTTACTGATCCCTGGGATGGCCAGACAGCGGGGGAGACGAGGTTTGTAACACAGGACCCAGGGGCACAAGGCCAAGGGGACAAGAAACAGTGGGTGTGGAGCTGCTGATGAGAACTTTAGCTCCCTGGGCTCTGTGGGTCTGGTCTCTGATGCCCTGAGGGAAGTGACACACCACCAGAACCACCAGAACCAGGGCTGAGAGCGCCCGGAGGGTTCATGTCCAGGCTGAAGGTGTCTGTGGTGAATTAATACAACACATGAAACCTCCCAAAATTAATTTTCTAGGAAAACTTTCTGGAGAATGAAATGCCCAGATTCTCAGTATCTTAAAAAGCTGCAATACGAGTGTTAAGCTTTTGTGCTGGGAAGGAGGCAGCTCGCTAAGCCCAGCAGGTGGTCAGTGTGGGCTCGGGCTGGGCTAGGCCGAGGACAGGCCGTGCTCTCCCTGTAGGCCCAGCCGGAGCTGTCACCGAGGTTTTGTTCAAGGAAATGAAGGGCGCAATTAACAGTTTCCACGACTTGGGCTTCATTGCCTTCAAGTCACAAGAGGGTAAACAGTAGGAAGAAAAGGGAGCCGCCAACGTTCCAGAAATCATGAACTTCAAAGGAGTCGGGAAAGTCCAACCACAGGCCAGGAAACGCAGCAGGGAGAGTGGCCGGAAATGTGATACCCTTTTCGTGAGAGCCCAGGGAGACCCTGTGCTGCCAAACCACGGCTTCTGGGGAGGCACTGCTGGGACGGAAGCTTCCAGAAACCCCTGAATGGCTGGTTTATTCTGCTGGGCCTGAAGCCAAGGGGGTAATTGTCAGGGGAGGCTGTGGATTTGACTGATGCTTGTGCGAGCAGGCTCCATCATCAGCCAGGAAGCCTCAGTAATTACCCACTGCAATGTGCGTGTAGACCCGTGTGTGTGCACACTTGCACAAGTGTGTGTGTGAATGCATTGTCCTGGGGGAGTGGGGCATAGGGAGAGGGAGGGCCACTCTGTGCTTTTACAACCGGTCTGAGATTTACCCCTGCTTGGTGTTTATAGCACAGGGTCATCAGAGAGAGGTGAGTCATCAGAGCTTTCTCTGTTCTAAACTCTACATTAAAAACAGATTTCCAGTCCTCAGTAACTCACGCTTCTCCGGCCTCAACAACCTAACCAGATTAGATTAAGAGCCCAAGAGTCATGGCCTTCCCCCCAGCTGCACGGCCCAGAGACTCCAGCTCCACTGGGGTCCCACCCAGCTTCGGGGGTCGCAGGTGGCCTCGGAAACAGCCCTTTACGTCCTTCTGTTCAGGGTTCCTGACCTGGGGATGGAGGAGCCGCCCGAGACGGCCATGCCTCTCCTCACCTCTGCACAGCCCCCGCGGTCTTCTCGACAGTTGCACGTCTGTGCCAGGAGGGGTCCCTTCTCCACTGGCCCAAATCAGCACCCACAGGGTGCTAAGGAACCGCTGCACTTTCTGGAGTTCTTCCCAGGCTGGGGCCGCCTGTCCCCTCCAGACTGTCCCAGTGGCCGTGACCGTGCTGCCAGGCCACACACAGCCTGTGAGAACACCCTTCCTCTTCTGCGGGAGCCCCTCTTTCACGCAGCGCAGGTAGGAGCTCAGGAGGCGAGGAGGATCAACCTTCCAGCCCAGTGCTTCTCAAACTTCAGCATCTATTCGAGTCACCTGAAGGCTCTGTCAAGCCTCCTGGGTTTAACCCCAGGTTTCGGGCTTTCGTGAGTCTGGAGCAGGACTCAGGGTTACAGTTCTGGTGAGCTCCCACGTGATGCTGATGTTGGTCTGGGGATCACGCTTGGAGAACCACTGCTGTCGACCAGCACTACGCTGCCCTGGGCCCCTGCCCACCAACAGAAAGACACACCTAGACATGTGAGGGTCTTAGAAAGGGCCCAACTTAGGCTCAAGCTGGCACCTCCATCACCATCACAGAAGATGAGTAAATACCGATCCTCCCAAGTTTTGCTGTTGAAGATGACTTGACTGCAACCTGGCAATTTAGGATCTGACTCAGGAACTTCAAACTTGCACGTCCCTTTATGCGTAAATTGTTGACAACACCATTCTGGGGGTGGGGGTGGGGCTCTCCTGAGTGCTGAGGAATGACCATTTTCATGACCTTCTCTCTATCACTGTAATTATAAATACCATCATTGTGGGGGGACAGCAAAGGTTCTTTCCTTGGTGAACTGGTAAAGCTACTTATGGGTGGGAGGTCTGGAGGATGAGATGAGGAAACGGGGGAAGGGGACAAATGGATGCTTCCCGTGTGCAGCCCCCGAGGAGGACCCCTAGAACTCCAGTCATCGTGCGTTAAACGGGCTTTGAGCAAAGGGGCTTCCTGGGAGCCTAAACCTTGCTGAATATTCCTGTGGGAAATGTGTGATGAGAAGACGCTAACTTACCGCCAACTGGAACTCAACTTGTTGCAAATTAGAGATTCCAGTAAATGTGCTGAAGGTCTTTTGTCATAGATGAGCATTCCTTTGCCCTCGTGTATTTTTCAGCCATCATGCTATGGGGAAGCAAATTCTGTCTGGCACTTGCTAGGCTGTTGAATGATGGCTGTGGTAATCGGGTTTCCCATGTCTTTCCCATGGAATTACGAGATCATCACTATGGCATCTGCTGGGCCTGGGATGGGTCAAGGCTGAAGTTCAGATGGAAAGCCAGGCTTCTGGAGACAGCCATGCTCAGTGTGAGGTTTGATCTTTTGCTTTGTTCCAACGTTTGAGTTTGGCTCGAGGTAGCTCTTAGCCACAACGGGGGCAGAGGAGAGCTCTGGGGAAATGAAAGCGTGGAAGCTGAATCTCCCAGATTTCACGAACTCCAGGGACCTTCAAGTTAATCTAATTCAAGCCCTCCACTCTACAGATGAGAAAGCGAGGCTCAGAGAGTCACAGGAAGCCCGAGCCTCAGCGTGGCCACCTGGGGTCAGCTCAGGGCTTCAGCAGCGGGAGGCCAGCCTCCTGCAGAGCAGTCGTGGACCGCCAGCACTTGGGCGAGCTGGCAGGTGCCAGGAGACATGGGTTTGGCAACTACTGGGTTGACCAGTGAATGGCTATCTTTATAGTAGGATCTCTGAGCTTTCGTATGAGATGGGTATCAGGCATCTCTGGGAGGAGTCATGGTAGGCAGCCTTTTCTGCCCTCAGATCGTGTTGCAGAAATCCTCCTCCATGGAACCCCTTGTGAAATGCTGTATGCCAGTTTTTAAAGTCCCCTCACGGGATCAGTGCCTTTGGAACAGATTTGCCTGCGATCCCGGGCGGAGCATGGTGCACTGAGAGTAAGGTTATCAGATCAAATATAGGATGCCCAAAGTTTGATTTTCAGGTAAACAACAAATAACTTTTTAGTATAATTATGTCTCATGAAATATTTGGGGCATAGTTATGCTGAAAAACATTCATAGTTTATCTGAAATTCAAATCTAACTGGGAATCCTATATTTATATTTTAATCCTATTTTAAATTAATCCTATATTTATATTTTATTCTATATCGCTCAATCTGGCATTCCTAACCTGGCCACAGCTGCTCTGGAGACGAGAGCAGGACGAGAGGGAAGTAAGGAGCTTTCAATGCAGGAGGCTGGCCCTCTGCTGCAGGAGGCCATGAGCACAGGCAGCCCCCGCCTGGCTCTCTGTGCCGGTGAGGCACAGCCCGTCCCCAGCCCGTTCCCAGCCCGCTCAGACCAGAGGGCCTCAGACAGGAGTGGCACTGCCCCCACTTGGGATCTTAGGGGTGGTTTTGGTTGTGACAGTTGGAAGGTCCTACTGGCACTCACTGGACAGAGATGTCAGATGTCCTGTATGTGTGGGACAGGCCACAATTCACCCCACGTGCTTGTTGAGCGTCCTACCTGATGCACTCATGCTCTTTCTCAATCCAGGCTTATTCCTGACAAGCTTCCTATGTCTCCTGGGGGCGGTCACACTCCAGCATTTATGTGGGAAACAGGTCATTATGAGTGACTTTCCTTTTACTTATTTTCTTTGCTACAGTTGAGGCAACATGTGTGTTTGGTTATTCATGCCAGAAGGCAACAGTGCCCATTTCATTCAGGGGTAGAATTGGTGTTCCAGGACTTCGTAACGACAGGGAGCCTCTGCTTGGTAGAAACGGGAAGCACTGCCTGTGCTGGGCTCATTCCTCGGCCCTGGTGAACCAGGACGCTGCCTGCTTCTCCTTCCTTGGGTGCACTAGTGAGGATTAGGTTTGGCTGCATGTAACAGAGAAACAAGACGAACCGGAACAGCAGCCTAACCACAGAGACATTTATTTCTGTTTCACACAGACCACGTTCAGAGGTGGGCAGTTCAGGGTGGGGAGGCTTCATCCTTCCCGTCCCTGCTCGTCTCACGGTCCTTGCCCTCATCAAGGTGGCTACTAGAAGGCCTTGCCACTTGGAGTGCTCCCTTCTGGAAGCCAGCCTCCGCCCTGAGGGGCCCCAGCAGCCACAGGAAGAGGCCCACATGGAGGACCCGTGGCCTCAGCAGAGCTGCCAGTGCTCCGGCACCCACCAGCACCTTCCGGCACTCAGCTGTCTGCATGAGAGACTAGAGAACCACCCGGACAATTCACAGACACATAAAAATAAGACCTTATTCTTGTTTTAAGCCACTAAATTGAGAGTCAGGAGAGGTTGTTGTGCAGCAATTATTACCCAAACAACATTCATTTATTCATTCAATGGGTTCACATGCTCAGCACTATTCTAGGCGCTGAGGATCCAGGTGTGAAAGGACAGAAGGCGCCCAGCCCTCCCAGAGCCTGCCTTCTGTTTGGCTCCTGCCCCCAGGCACGTGCTTCAGATGGTCATTATCTTCTTCAAGCCACCATCCCCCCTTCGTATTTGACAGATAAATTGGAACTCTTAGGTAGGAATTCTCCCAGCTTCTTCCTCCCACAGCTCCGTTCACCCGGACGGACACCGTCTCCTCCCCTCTCTGACAAGCGGGTCAGAACCAGCCCCCTCCCGGCCCTGCCCACCGCCCCTGCTCCGGTCCAGCCCTCCTCTCGCGGTGTCTCTGGCTTCTCGGGCTCCATGAGCTCCATTCTTTCATCGTGCAGACAGATCCAATTCTCTTCTATTCAAAAACCTAACACGAACCAAAAGGCTCCTCTTTGACCTCGTATTCTCCCTCTAGCCTCCGCCCTCTCTCTTTCCCTCACAACTCTTCCTGGAAGCTGCGGTCTTCTCCCTCTGGCCGTCTTCTCCACCCGCTGCGCCAGCGTCCGCGCCACGGAGTTCCCCTCAGCAGTCACTACCCACCCAGCCCTCTCTGTGCTGGGTCCCAGCGAAGCTCTGAGGACACGGAGGCCCCTGCACCCCCAGAGCGGGCAGGTCGCCTGGGGGACGAATTTCAAATAAGTAACTTGGAAATGGATACAAATTACAGATTGGGGTAGGTGCTTTGAAAGAATGTGGAGGGGGCCGTTCTCGAGTAGAAGAGTTAAGGCAGGTCTCTATGAGACATGACATTTAAGCTGACAAAATAACCTTTCTAAATTCCTTCTTACTTGACCTTTCAGCACTTGACACGCCTTACCATTTTCTTCTTTTTCAGCCAAACTCTAGGCTCTTGCCATGCTGACCTCCGTCTCCGGCCCATCCATCTTTTTCCTTCTCCTTCCCTTCCTTCGCCAGGTCTTGGTCAGGTTCACCCTCAGCTTTCTTGTCGCGCTGACATCCTCCCCAGCCAATTGCATCCACATCTGTAACATCAGCCGCTGCCAGTGTGCTGAAGCTCCCAGACCTGTGTGTCCAGCCCAGTTGCCACCCCAAGCCCTTGACCCGTCTATCCGGCTTCCTTCCAAGCAACTCCACTGGGGTTTCCAGCAGGCAGTTCAAGGCCAGAGGTGAACCCAACCTCCTCTTCCTGCCACTCCGGGTCTCGGTCAGCACTGCTCCTTGAGGAAGCCAACCTAGGTTTCTCCATCTTGCTTTCTGCCCCCCTCCCACACACACAGACACTTTTCTAACAGTTACTAAGTCCTCTGGACTCTATATCCTTAATGCCTCCTGTTTCTAGTCTATTTCCATCCCCTTTGTTCTTCCTTTTGTTCATATATGGCCCCCCCACTCCCCATCGTGTCCCCCCGACATGGACAGAAGCCTTACCTGACTCCCTCCCCGGGTCCTTCCCCCTTCTCTCTCCCTCTGCTCTGCTGTGAGAGCGACATGGCTAGCATACAGCTGAAGATCCCGCTGCTGTCAGAATCCTTCAGCGGCCCTGCTCCGGGTCCTGCTCCGTGCTCTAGTCCGCGCCCCCGCCCCCAGTCCTCCTCCAGCCACAGCTTGGGACCAGGGGTCTGGGCATGACTTGAGCTTCCACCCTCGCCCCATCCCCCAGACCTCAGTCCATAAATCCAGAACCCCGGGGTTCGCTGTGCACACGGCGCGAAGGAAGGGCCCCAGTGGTGGTCTTGCTCAGGCCCAGAAGAACCAGGGGCGAGCGTGTCCCCTCCTACATTCACCGCTGCTGTTACTGCCCCGGGTCTCCCTTCCCCTCGTCCCTAGCGGCCGGGCACCTTTGTCCTCTACCCGCACGGCCTCCTCTTCTACCCATCGCAGCGAAATTCCTGCTCCTCGTTCGGTCTCAGCGAAAGGGTCTCTGCCCCCCGCCCACCCGACCCCCGCAAATGCAGGCGAGGCGTCCTAACTCCTCCGGGGCCTTGCTGGCAGCTTCTCCGCTTTCTCCGTCTTTCCCAGCCCCTCCTTGGCCCGCGGACGCCACGGACAGGGGACGCTGCCTCCGCCAGCCGGGACAGGCGTCTCGCTCGCCCGCTTTCACCACCGCTTGCGTTTCGACGGCAGGCGAGTTTAGAAAAAGCGCGGGTATGTGGTGTCATTACTAATAACGTCAGGTGCCCCGCGCCCTGAGCACGTGACCACGTTGTCTTCACTGTAACTCCGCGGAGCGCACACGGTTATCAACCCACTTGACAGCTACAGAAACTGAGGCTCAGCAAGGTCGAACTGCGCGTCCCGGGTCACACAGCCGGCAAGGACGGCCGAATTCCCATCGAGGGCGCGTGGTGTACACGCTCTGCTGCAGCAGCTCGTGCTGTTGCGCCCGCGTTTGAGCGACCTGCTACGCGTGCGCTTCACCGCGACGGAGAGCGTTCTCAGGGCGGCCACGTTCCTCAGCGACCAGTGGGGACTTTTCCTTAAGGACAGACGATAAGGCGGCCGTAAAGATTAAGACCGCAGTTAACCTCCTCACCTTTAACTCCATTTTGTTTAGTGTGAGCGACGGTCATAAGACATGTTGGAGGTAATTTGTAGAATTAAAAATCCCAACGGAAAACGTGTTCCCAGGAGTTACTGTGCGTTTTAGGTTGAGCAGTCAGGCTAGTTCGAGGCAGAACGGGAACGGGACACGCTGTCGCGCGCGCCCTGATGCCCGCTGGTCCAGGGGCCCCAGGGCGCGGCGCGGGCCGGACCCCCCGCCCGGGAGCCCCGCGCGCCTGCGTCTCTGCGGGGTCTGCGCTGCGCGGTCAGCACCGCCCTCCGCGAGTCACCGAGCTCGAGGCCCGCTGACCTCGGACAGCTGCTCCGGCGCCCGTCAGAGAATGGGGCCAGCGAGACGGTTCTGGGCCGGAACGAGTTCAGACTCAGCTTTTTACAGAATCAGGGTCACAGTCAATCACGCCCTAAATTTACGCACCAAAACCAGTCCCCCAGCACTCTGCTTATTCTCATGAACGGGTTTGTGTTTCCATGGGATCCTACCCGTTTAAAGCGGGCGCCGCCCTCTCCTGGTGAAGGTTCCGGGTGTGCAGTCCACGGCCTCGTCCCCCTGCAGGGACAGCGGCTGCGGATCGCACACAGAGGCCACTGGTGGAGCGACCCTCAGCGGCTCTCCCGGCCCCCCGCGGGCCCTCGGCCGGCAGACACGCGGCGCTGAGTCCAGCAGGGCGGGGGCGGGGGGACAAAGCCGAAGGACGGTCACTGTCAGCCAGGCGTGGGCGGCTGTGGGCAGAGCTGAAACTGCCAGATTTTATCCAGAGAGAATTTAGACTATTGTAGAAAGGGGATGTTTTCGGTTGGGGAAGGGCAGTGTATCAAAGAAGGAGAAATCCGAAAGGATCTTGGATGAAACCCATCCGTTTAGCCCAAACGGCTGCTTTTAAGCGCACAGCCGCGGGCGCGGTGGGCAATCTGAACCCGCTCAGGGATCCGCGCGCGGGCTTAGGGGGCCTAAAGGACCACACGTATGGATTGTAAGAGTCATTCTCTTTTGCATTAAGTTTATTCTTTAAAAATAACACGGTAGATGATAGTTTTGGCTTGGTGGTTTTAGAGGAGAGGCATGCTTTTACAAAATTTGTAAACATTTTTGTTTGAATGATACTCTTCTTAGAAAACGCTTTCCCGTGCGCCTCCTCACAGCCCGGGAGAGCGGCTGGGTACCTGCCATCACCCCCATTTCTCTTGTGAGGAGCCAGAGCCTGAGAGAACCTTCGAGAGGCCCCGGGCCGGGTCCTGCCGCCTGCCCCTCCCCTGCCTGCAGGCTCCCTCAGATCCTTGGCCCCTGAAGGGACAGGAACTCTGTCTCCTCTCTCCTCCTCCTGAAACACTACCCTGTTTCTCAGGGCGGTCTTTTGACGATTTACTCTCAATGTGGTGGGTTGGGACCTGGACACATCCTTCTCACTCTCGAGGGGTCTGGAGGTTAAATTCTGACTCAGGGACCGGGAGGGCCTGCTCTGCAGACCCCGGGGGGGGGGGGGGTGGGGAGGGCAGCTTCCTGAACAGCCCAGCCGGGAGGGCATTTCCCACGGTGCCGGGGGGCTCGCGGGTTCTTAGTGCAGTGACGTGAGGGATCCTGGAGACCCGGCAACCCCTCTCTCAGCCATGAGCGCCAAACGATGGCCAGCGACCGAAGCTCCAGCCTCGGCTCCTCCTCGCCCGGGCCTCCAGGTCGGGCCGGCCGCGCGCGCCGTCCGGGGGCGCAGTGTCACCTGCCCAGAGACGCCCGCCCTGCTGCGCCCTCACAAGACACGGCGGAGCCGAGAGCCGGCACGGGACCCTGGTACCACTCACTGTTTTCACACAACTGATTTGTACCAGACATTTAGCATTTTGTTCAGATCCTCAAAACCATCTTTTTGTTCTGGCTGGTAAATAATAAAGTACACGCCCAATAACACACTCACCTGAAGTTTGAGTCCGGCTTTATGACAAGCGTCTGGCAGCTTTTTAGAAGGCTCAGATCACGTCCTGGGCAGGACAAGCTGATTAAAATGGCTGAATAGTTGCAACCATTAATTTCCTCATTAATTTATACTTTCAAATTTAATAGAATTAATCTGGATGACCATAATGAACTGTAATATGAACTTTGATATTACTGCACTCAAAGGGGGCAGCTTTAAATTCACTTCAGAACGTCAGGAAATTACTTTTAGGGCACTTCATACAGTTAGCTGTGCTGGAGCTGCTGTCATCCGTGGGATGGTTTCTGGACGAGTGCGTAACGCCCTGCTCCATGGAAGATGTGTAAGGCCATGGAAATTTTAAATAGTTGTTATATTGCTGCATAGGATTCCTGTTAAAAGGACATTTCTAAAATTTATATTGAAATGAGTGAGTTAAGATGTAAATTATTTATTAAAATCATCTCCTTTAAATTATTTCGTTTATTTACACACACACACTTTAAAAAAAGATGTGATTTACAAGTAAAGATATTTTGGAATATCTGATTAACACCCGATCAGCACATTTCATGTCCAACAGGTGTTGTAAAATGTTAGTTAACTAGCAGCCAGACAAACGTCTACAGGTATATTTGTTTCTGAACTCTGAATTCGTCCTTCTCTATTACCTGGGACACGGCTAGACAATCTGCTTGGGATTCATATTAGTTAATTTACGTAAAAGGGGGAAGGGTATTTTAATAAATTACCTTGTTACCAGGAAAACACTCATGTCTGTTTTTAGGCGCCACATAGTGGCATAAATCAAAGTGACTGTCTGACATTAACCATAAGGCATGTTGATATGACAGCAAATCTTGTTACAAAGTAGACATAAAGCACAACTTAGGGGGACCGTACATCATGGAATTGTAACAGCCCCATAGTAGGGTTGACAGCTTGTTAACACTCATCAGCCCCTCTCAGACTAATTTGGGAAAGGAAATCACTCACACTAACCTCCCAGCTCTGAATCAGTATATCCTGGTAACTGTTTCTTTTGGCTACACAGAGGTAAATGGATGAATCCCTGGAAGTGGATTCGGGCTGCCTACGCTGGTTGCTCAGGGGAGGCCTTCACCCTGCGGCCAATCCCAGGGAGGCCTCTGCAGGGCACCGACACACCAGGCAGGTGGGGACAGTGTGGACAACACTTCTGGGACAAGAACTTCCTGAGAACTTTGCCAACGGAGACAGGCTCAGACCAGGAGTTCGAATGGGCACCCCGCGCCCTGCACCCTTAGATGTTTCATCTGTCGTCTTGCGCTGCCGCCATTCATGACTAACGATAACGTGTGCGTGCAGATTGCTCTTAATCCTCACCACCCCTTAAAAAATAAAGATTCTCCTTCTTGGTTGACATCACTATGCAAATCGCCCTCTGTGCCAACTGGCCTCAATCCAGGACTCCTATTCCTCGCATGCCTTTCAGACCCTAATGACTATATGGAGTCCATGGCAATGACTGCATGGTACATGGGGTTATTAATGATCTTAGAGATAATTTTAGAAAAGAGACGCTGTCTGGAAGTAACAAGTTATCAGGATAGTTTATCTCCGAGAAAAAAAATAATGTTTTTAAAGTTAGCAAATGACCTAAATGACCTCGATTTTTTCTCTTTGTGATTAGTAGACCTGGAGACTAGCACCCTGCTCCCGCCCTCTGCCGGCCCCCTCCTCGGCTTTCCACACACGACTGGGAGGCTGATATGGGACTTTTCCTATCCTTCGAGCCTGGTCCTGGCCAAGACAGAGGAGACGTAGGTTCAAGGCCAACTCTGACCCTGGACGTCAAGGATTTGACTGCAGACAGACAATGTGGTTCTCCAGCACGGATGTGTTTTCTGGGCTATGTTGTCTTGGAGGTGACGAGGTGGCTTAAACACAGCAAGAGTTCCTGAGAACACTGGTTCTCCCCTTAGACTGGATACTTTTCTTTTTTTTTAATCTTTACTTTTGAACAGGTGAATGTATTAGGGATGGTGAGACTGGCATCTGCTAGGAGCTGACATTAGGTGGCACCTGTACGTCATAGAGTCGACTGTGAGTTTAATCAACATTTTTAGTGTTCATTTTTTGAATCCCACGCATCCTCTAGCACAAGCCTGACCTAATGTGGATCTGTAACAGAGGTGTAATGGGGTGAAACTGGTGTTCTTTACCTTCTCTATCTGAAGCGGTGAGCAGAGAAATGGGTTGGGAATCAGGAAAGCAGAACTGTAATTTTGGACCTGTCTTTTACTAGCTACTTATAATGGGAAACAAAAATAAGTTTACAGGATTAACGAGAAAATCAGTGCTGTGGATTGTCTCAGCTTTTAATGCTTTAACTAGCGATCACACTATTTCAGTTTTTAAAAAGAATGGTAGGCCATGTACTGTTTTTTAAAAAGTCACAGATATATATATAAAGACATAATATTTTCAAAAGTTGAATCTTTTAGTGTGGCAGGAAGCAATATTTAGAATCTGATCTAATGCTTTAAATGCATTTGTCATAGCTCCAAAATTAGTCTTAAGCCACTTCAGGACAGCGTTTTAGCCTCCACCCCACAGAGGATTAATATGTAATATCTAGGAACGTTGGCAATACTGTGCTGTGGTATCCATCCATGCACTGTTGATGGTCACAGCAAGCATCAGAACAGAACAGGATTATTGAAACGCTGCAGACAATGCAAACTAGAAATGGGTCCTCTGAAAGGGATGAGAGGGGAGGTTAAAGAATGTCGTTCCAAGAGGAGACATCAGGCCGGAGAGTCACCGGAGAAGCTGCAAATATCACAGTCTATCTGTGGAATACTGAATTGGCCAAGACCTGACTCAGGCTTCATGTGACAAGCACCTATCATAAGATACAACAAGAATATTACTCACAAGAGATATAAATATATGCAACTTTAAACAAATATGGCGAACTTTTAAAATAGCTTATTTACAATGTGTACTATTTCTAATATTAAATGAGATCAACCTGGATTACAAAACCTAAGATTTGCGTGTGAGCAACTGCAGTGCTGAGTGTCTACTGTTGGACAGCTAAGGTTTGTAATACCTCCCTGTTGTTTCTCCACATAAAATCTAGGTTGGTAGATGTGAAAGATATTTGGTTTTGAGACTGAACACGCAAATAAAAATCTGTCATCAATACTATTTTTGCTTCCACTCTTTGGCTTAATGAATGTTTATCAAGAAAAATGCATTCTTGGTTAACAATGGGTGCACGTAGAACCAGCATGTACACCAGCGAGATGAGCATTTTTGACTCTGTTAGAGGGAAACATCCAGCAACCCCTCAGCAACCAAGGCAGCGGCTTCTCTCCTTACAGTGGACTCGCTGGATGAAACCACTCCAGGAGGTCCTTTTTTTTTTTTAGAGATTTTTAAAAACGATTTTATTGAGTTATAATTCACATACCATACAATACACTCCTTTAAAGCATACAGTTCAAGGCTTTCAGTATATTCATAGTTTTGCAACCATCATCACAATTTTAGAACATTCTCATAACTCTAAAAGGAAACCTCTCACCCTTTAGCTGTCACCTCCCCTCCCCTATTTACCCATTTCCCACACTCCCCCCAGCCCTAGGCAACCACTGATCTACCTTCCGTCTCTAAGGAACCACTCTAATGAAGGAAACAGTCAGTGGACATCAGGGTCCAAGTGGACACTAAACACATATCTTTGATGGTTGGAGCTGTGAGACTTTACAGTATCTGATGGAAAAGTCTAAAGTTTCTAAGTGTGATTGATTAGAAGAATGAATCTCATCAAAAATAATAAGCTGAAAACAGCCACAAATTCAGTATGTGGAAAAGTACTCTTCAGCCATTATCAATTGTATGCATCAACCATTTGAGGTCAGCCCTGACCTACTCTATTCCACCTCTTTGCATGTGAGATGTTTAAAAGAATAAAATCTATGATAAATTGCTTGTAGTTAATGGAACTGTGCATTGTTCACTGTGCAAAATCCCGTTTTGGCCAGTCTATGTACAGGGACTTCGCTAGTATACATCGAATGGCTCTACCCTCAAGGAGCTCACAGCACGGAAGAGGAGAATGGATGTGTATAAACAAATATGTGTAAAATAATGTTATAACATTCCAGGTACAGCACAGAGGGGACTTATGAGGACACTCAGTTTTGCGTAGGGACACCAGTGGGGAAGGCAGATGTCAGAAACAGCTTATAAAGGAAGTGACCCCAGAGATTAGTTAAGCATTAGTAATGCTTGGGAAATGGAAGAAGGGAATTTAGGTAGAGGGACCAGCATGTTCAAAAGCATGGAGGTAGGAAGCATCCTAGACCCTTTGCACATGAGCAGACAAGAGTAGGGTGTTCATAGGGAAGGCAGTGAGGAGGATGCTGAGGGCAGCCAGCCACTGTGTGAAAGGTACTACGTGAGATGCCTAAGAGGTTGGACTTTACCCACTGTATTAGTCTCCTGTGGCTGTTGCAACAAAGTGCCACAGGCTGAGTGGCTTAGAACAACAGAAATTTATTGTCTCACAGTTCTGGAGACTAGGATTCCAAATCAAGGTGTCCGTGGGGCCAGGCTCCCTCTGAAAACTTCAGGGGAAGGATCATCCTTGCCTCTTCCAGCCCTGGTAGCCCCAGAAGTCCTCCAGGAGGTCCTTTTGAGAGGCTATACTATACTTTCGATATTAATCTCTAAAGAAGTATTTTTTGGTGACTGGAGAAGGAAACAGGAGCAGAACAGAGATCTGGCAGCATCTATGCTGTCCCAAAGTCTCATATATCATTGTTCTCATTTTTAGACAGTCAGATGAACACACGCCTTACAGCCTCTTCGAATTCAGGGACTCTCCCAGCCTTTCCACTGAACGCCTCCAGCTGTCCACCAGATTCCGCATCCTTCACTCAGGCGAGGACAGCTCCCCTGTAGCCTCCCTGACTTGGTGGAAAGTTCATTTCTAGTCATTTCACAAAGCAAAGAGTTCTTTGAGTCTGTCACTTTGTAAAGTCGTCTTAATGCCAACTCCCTACCAGAAGGTCCAGGGTTGTGTCTTCTGTCCCCAGTTCCAAGAGCCTATGCTGATACCCAATACCCCAGGGCATTTCGGTTCCTTTGTACATCTGACACCAAGGACTTTCTGTTCATTCTCTCAACCTTGGTCAAGTATTAGACATTTTTCATATTCTTTTTTAATCTAGCATTTCTAGGTTTTGGAACAGGGATGCAACTAGCTTAGCTCACCCTGTTGTTGGAAGTTATTTGTTCCAATTTCTAGGATTATAGAATTTTAGAGCTGGGAGAACATTAGAGGTCCTCTTTCTTCACTTAGTGAATTGAGATTTCAATTTGTTTTTATATTATCAGGTACCA
This sequence comes from Equus przewalskii, assembly GCF_037783145.1. NCBI lineage: Eukaryota > Metazoa > Chordata > Mammalia > Perissodactyla > Equidae > Equus > Equus przewalskii. The sequence continues at coordinate 118,767,760 of NC_091832.1, read as the reverse complement.
GATAAGTTTGGTACTTGAAAAAATTCCTGGGTTGTTTTAATTTTCTTCTATTCATATAGATTCTAAAATCCTGTAAGCTAGAGATTCAATTCAATTTTACATTTATCAAGCATTTCCAGTGTAATGGGTTGCTGAAGATAACCAGAGGTATAAATTATGGTCTGACCTTAAAGGAGCTCATATTTTAATATGGGGCCCAAATGTGAACAGATAACTGTTAAATGATGTAAGAAGTCTATTATAAGAAGTATGAATGGAATGCTTTGATAGATTCGAGGCTCTTAATGCAGCATGGGAAAGTCAGAGAATGGGAGGAGGTGCTACTGGTGCTGGATTATGAAGGATTTATGTGTGTGTGTCTCTGGGGCTGGTGGTGGAAGTAAGGGCATCCAGGCAGAGGAAAGAGGCTGCTGAAGCCAGAAACAAACAGTGCTGATAGAGAGAGCGTAGGAGTGAAGAACATATTGAAAAGGACCTCCAGTACAGGTCATATAGGTTTAACTCAACAAACAGTTGCTGAGGTCAACTTTGTTGAAACCATCTGTCATCGAATAACACACCCTGCATGTAAACATGGTATGATTATATGCTCTTATTTTACTGTTGAGAATATTAAATATTATTCATAATCTGAACATTTAAAGAACTTTTTCAAAATAAGCATAAATATACAGGTTTTAAGAAAGATCAAATGCAAAATTGTGATGGAGGTTGGCTACTATGATCTTCTCACACGGCTCTCCTGTTAACACTCGGGGCTTCATCCTCTCCCACTACCTACCACCCCATTCAATTCAAATCTCCACCCTCCGCCCTTCTCTTCTTTCTCTACAGTAAGGCAAAGTTAAGACTCAGAACCACTCTTCCCAAATGACCATCAGGGCTGCATTATGACTATGATAAGTCACCAAAGAGTGAAGGAAAGGACAGGAAGATTTAAAGATATTTCCCTAAACAGGGTAAATGATGGCCCCAAAATGATGTTAGAGAATTGTAGTAAAATCTTCTTTTCTCATAAATTCTCACATTTTTTCTTTGTATATTATGTCATAGAATGATACAACCATGGATCATGTCAGGTTCTTGCACATGGGAGGTATTCAAAACACATATGGTGAATGACTGAAGATAATTTAATTGAGCAAAACAAACAAAATGACAGGGTCCCTGGGACAACTTGCTATCCTCGTGCAGGAACGAAGCTGGATATCTGTGTCACTCCATGTGCAAAAATCAAATCAAAGACCTTTGGATGGGTTAGTGGGGATGACTGCTAACAGGGACAGGATTCTCTTTTTGGGTGATGAAAATGTTCTGGAATTAAAAAGTAGTGATGATCGCACAATTTTGTGAATATACTAAAAACCACCCAGTTGTACATTTTGAAAGGGTGAATTTTATGGTATGTGAATTCTTTCTCAATTAAAAAAACAGATGCAAAAAAAAAAAAAAAAAAACCACCAAAACCGAACAGCAACAATGAAACCATAGCCCAGCAAGTTGAATGGAAGCTCTAATTGACGTGTTCTACCCAGGGAGTCCTAACACTGAAGAGGAATGTAAGTTAAAGATGAAAGAACACTTTTTAGTTAAAACAGGACTGAAGACGCTCAAAAGACATAATGTATTTCAATAATTCTAAGATGCATGTTTTTTCACATTTCTGAAATACTTCTTATAATTGGCGGCGTGTTATAGTTTATTTGGCTGCATTTTTTCTTTCTTCATGGCACATAAAATTGTGATATGTCTTAGAGTCAATGAAGGACAATACTTAGCTTTTAGAAGGATGTGGCAGCGGCTGCTAGCTGTCCCTCAATATGAGCTCTCCTCTTCCCATAGAGCAGTGACATTTCTTTAGCTGGGTAAAGGGCAGCCGAAGACTGTATGCCCAGTTTTCCTTTTAGCCAGGTGTGGCCACACGTCTAAGTTCTAGCCAATGGTATGTAAGCAGAAGTAATAGGTGCAAATTCTGGTTTGTCCTCTTCGAGAGAAGGAGCATGCCCTCCCTTCTCTCCTTTCTTTTCTTCTCCCTTCCTTCTTCCCTCTCTTCCTATTTCTTTCGTCTCCTTTCTTTCTCCCCCTCCTTCTTTATTTCTTTCCTTCTAAATTGTAGATGCGATGGTAGGAGCTGAGAAGCCATCTTGATCCATGAGACTGAAACCATGTGTTGAGCTGAAGATGGTAAAGCAATGAGAAAAGATGCCTGAGTCCTTGATGATTATGAAACCAGTATTCTAACCCTAGAGTGACTATGCGGACTTTTATGTGAGAAAGTTCTAGTTTAAGTCACTCTTATTTGGGGTTTTTCTGATACAGGAGCGGAACAAATATTCTATCTAATATGAATGGTTTCTTACTTTCATTTTTCTGGAAGTAAACTATTATTACTTTCTTCATTGGGCTAAACACACACACACACATGCACACATACACACAATTCATCTGGGCCAGAAATGAGTTACCACAAGCAGCATTTAGTTATAAGGAATGTATTGGGAATAGCTTTTCCCTTTTCATTATCATAGAAAGATGACTTCCGCCCACCCTTAGTCCAAATTTCTGAACAATGCCTTTGTCAGGACCGTGTGTTCAGGGCAACGGAAGGCAGCTTCCAGCGCACTGAGACTCCTTGGGAGTGCTGACTCTGCCTTGCCACTGAGTTCCTTGGCTTTGCTACAGAGCGGTACAAACACATGATCGGGTTTCACTGTTAAGAAAATTCTGTCAGCAACACACATACAGTCAAGTCTGCTGCCTGGATAGCTGAACATTAGGGGACTGAGATTTAAAGAAAGGTCTCATGACAAAAGTTCACGGGAATGCTGCCCTCTGGGGTTCTCGCTCTGTCTTCAAGTGGCTGCGAAGGGCGGCCAGGGCTGACGTCACTCTGTCCTTCTGACGGTCGCACTCTTGGTTCTTCATATTTGAGGAGACGGGACGGTGAGGAGGCCTGTTGGCTTGATCTTACTGATGCCACCGTCTAGAGTACAGATTCTCGGATATTTCATCTTCACAAGATGGGCTGCAAACTGAAAAAAAAGAAAAGAGGCCAAATTTGGAGAGGATATACAAAATTTGTATTTCCCTGATCCCATTCTTTTCTTCAAGCTGTGAAAGACAAAACTACTTAGATGATACTATTGCTGCCACTGGTGTCTCAATGAATCATTAATTTGGTTTTTAATATAAATTAAATCACTTGTTTATATGTTGACAAACAACTTCTTTTTTTTTTTTTTTTTTTAAAGATTTTTTATTTTTTCCTTTTTCTCCCCAAAGCCCCCCGGTACATAGTTGTGTATTCTTCGTTGTGGGTTCTTCTAGTTGTGGCATGTGGGACGCTGCCTCAGCGTGGCTTGATGAGCAGTGCCATGTCCGCGCCCAGGATTCGAACCAACGAAACACTGGGCCGCCTGCAGCGGAGCGCGCGAACTTAACCACTCGGCCACGGGGCCAGCCCCGACAAACAACTTCTTTATGCTATGGAGTAAATGTGTCTTTTTAGTTTTCTTCTAAACTTGTTTGAATAGGCAATAAATACACATGGGAAACAATCCGCACAGTCTAACAGGGTGACAGTGAGCAGTAGCTTCCTCCTCCCTCTGTTCTCAGCCTCCCTCTCAGAAGTCATTAATATTCCTATTTTTCATGTATCCTTCCAGCAATAGTCAAAACATTCTCAAATCTGGATTCCACAATTTCGATATTACTGTCAACTTACCAGTTATGGCAATCCTATGCACCGTATCCCAGAGAAGGCCCATCAACTGGCTGTAACATGTCTTTGGAGCAACCGCAACGAACACTTGAGACCATAAACTTGGAAACCATAAACGTGTGGCCACACCCAGCTATAAACTGATGCAAGAAATCTTCTAGACGCCTAGCGAGAAGGACTCGGCGACGTTACCAAGACCTACACGTACTTCCCTGACTTGGCCTGTGTCCCCCGGCAGGATTGCTCCCACACTGCCCGCTCCCCGGCGACGCCCTGCCTCGGGACGCGGGCTTTGGCTGTGCAGGTCGGCCTCTGTGGGGAACACGCTCCCCCCCGCCGCCCCCGGGCCTCCTTGAGCTCTCCCCGGAGACCTCCCACTGCCTCATTCCTGCCCCTCAGGGGTCCCTTCTCCAGGCCTGAGTCTCCACTAGGGCCCTCTTCTCAGCCCCCAGAATTCTTTGTGCAAACCTCTACCTTTGGCTTACCGCATTTATATAAATTGCCCATTTAAGAGCCTGTCCTGTTTCCTCTTCCAAACCATGACCTCCCCACCACGGCGAGCCTGCTCTGTTTCTCTTCATCCCTCATGCCCGGAACACGAAGGGGCTCCACATCTGCCTGGTGGATGAACTGTGATGGATGACACATAACCTGGGGCGTGAGGATGAGGTAGAGAGGGTTCTTCGGCTCTCTGGCCGTTCTGTCTCGATGCCCTCCCCCGACGGTGTTCTATTCCTCCTCCTTGGGCATTTGTGTCTCCTCAATTACGTTCTCATAACCTGATCTTATATCCTTCACGAAAACGACATACTTGCTCACAGTGCTATTGCTTCTTGGGAGTATTTGAAGCTTATAGTTGGGGAAGTCTCAAGCCAGCAGTCTAGACCTGACGGTTCAACAAATCAGCTGAGCGATTTGGTCAGTAAAAGTTCAAGGCCTCACCCCAGAGATTCTGCTTCATTGATATGGGGCTCAGGAATGTGTGTCGTTTGTCTGTTTTCTAACAAAAACAGTAGATGATTCTAAAGCAGGTAGTCCAAGGACAGTATTTTGAAGAGTTCCATCTTAAGCCAAAAGGACAAAGGTGTTAGTAAGTAGGTGGAAGAGATGTTGCTAGACTAGGATCTTAGCAATCTCCAAAACAGCTCACATAAGGAGATCTCAAGCTGCTGACCCCACTCACCTTCTCCATCATTCTCTGCAGCACCTTAACAGGGATTCCTACATCAGAGCCTACCCTCTTTTAGAGCCACCTGAGGGGATCCTTCACAGTAATTAATATTGATTAGAAATAGTGCCCCTGTGTTTCCAAAGTTATCGGGTGGGCTAGCGTGCCAGTGTGAGCGGCTCTTCATCTGCTCTGCTTGTTTCTCCTTGAACCCCAGTCCGCACCAGGCTCCTGTGCCCCGAGGCACGTGCAGGCAGCGCAGACCCTGGTACCATATGATTACTGAAACACCCTGGCTTTGCTCTCTCACAGCAGCAATACAATTACCACTTAGGCCAAATTCTCAGATAAACATTCCATTCCTCAGAAGGCCTGTGGACAACCAGTCTTGGCATTCAATACTTTCAAGACACCACACAGGTGAGAAGACAAGTAGGGAAAGACCCACAGTACATTTAACTGATCTCAAATTAAGCTGCAGAGCTGGGGGAGTTCCCACTGCTGCTGGAGGGGGGACACAACGGGCTGCTGAGCCGGAGAACATGACAGCAGGCGGACAGAGCACGGGAGGTGCCAGGCGCGGCATGTAGGAGGTCTGGGAAGAAAAGGAGAACAGAGGACAGGGAGAGGTAAATGTTTAGGTGCCCTAGAAAGAAGCGAGGCTGTGCTCTCAGGTTAAGGCTGTGAGGTCTGCCCCTCTGATCCTAATGGTGAAGCCATGACTGCATCTTTTCCACCCCTTTCGTGCACACGGCTCCTTCTCTCCATGCAGTCACTCATCTGACCAACGATGACCAATGTTCATCAACCAGACATTTCACTGAGCACTGAAGTCCCAGGCTCTGTTCCGGTTTCTGCAGTGCTTACAGGTCGGTGGAGGAGACAGTAGCAAACAAGATCAAGTAGCATGACTACTCTGCAAGCAGAAGTTCAGCGTGCTTCTGAATTTAATGGGTTGGGGCTGCCCCCCTCCCCATTCCTCATTACTGACACGTGAAGGGAATGGGGACCAGATCTGATGGCCACACTGTGATGCTGATCAGCAGTGTGCTCTGTGGCCACAGCTCGACAGGGAGGGGAGCAAAGAAAGGGCTGTGATGTACACGGTGGTTCTGCCGTGTGAACAGAGTCATGTGACTCAGGGAGGGGACTGTGGGGGGACAGAGGAGAACCAGGCATGCAGAGTTCAGAGTTTTGTTGTCTCCACTCTCCATCTGGCAGGGCTCTGGCAGCTTCCGTGAGTAAGCCACAGGGCACTGGACTTTGTGATTAAGGGCCTAGCGTAGGTGGCAGCTGCAGCTTTGGGAGAGGCCTGACTTCAAACTGAGATCACACACCTAGACTTACGAGCAACATCCCTGGTGGAAGTGGTGGGCCCTGTGGTTACGAAGTCATCAGAATCGTCTGGGTGCTTGTAGGAAACAGAGGTACCCAGGCCCACTCCAGCCCAGCAATAAGTGAGTTTCTTGGGATGGAGCTCCAGCAGCCGTTGTTTCCCAGCTTTCCAGGTGATTCTCTTGTGTAGCCAGCATTGAGAATCACTTATTGGATAATGGGCTTCGTTTGCCGTTCAGGTTCAGGTTCTGTTTTTTCTAGGTACAGTCCTGTGTGAGAGCAAGTCGCCTTGCGCTAAAGGAGGCTGTCACGTTTGCAGGGCTGGAAAGTGTGAGAGTCATCCCATGTGGAAGGAATGGGGATCCTCAAACTGCACGACAGCTGAGGTCCACAGGACAGCCTCCCAGCAGAAGTGGCAGGATCTGGTATTTGCTGGAGAGGATGCTGGGACTCGTGGCCTCTGAGAGGTGCTTTTCCTGTGGGTAGTGCCCCCGTGGAGAGGGCAGAGCTCTTGCGTGGCTGTCACTCCTCTGGCCAGCAGGACCTGCTGGCGGCATTCATCACCAGGGCCTGGGAGGACAAACCTCAGAACAGCACTGTGTGGAAGTGGCAGGCTCTTGTGGGTGCCACTCCATCTGGTTCTCTCTCCTCATCTCACATCTCGGCTTGGATTAGGAGGCTGGCACGTTGGTCCAGAGGAAGTCAAGTTCTGCTGTAGCAGGAGGAGGAGTGGAGGAAAGGGATTTTTGATCACCACAGAATCAAGCAGGTTAACTAAGGCCAAGAGATTAAAAGCTGAGGACAGGTGAAGTCTGAAAGGAGCACAGCACAGGGCCATGGTGTTTCTCACTGGGGGTCCTGGGACACAGGTTTGGGTGGAATCCACAGCAGCAGCAGGAAACTAAGAAAACTGGGCTTCCGCAAGATTCTGCAAGGAGCGACTGCAGGACAACTAGGCCTCGAGGTGGAACTTTGGCTCCTGAGCTGTAAGTCCGTGTTGGGGACTGGACAGCTGGCGTGGACTGACTGGCGCCCTGGCAAAGCTCACACTGAGAAGTCCTTTTCTCTCTTCCATTTTATCTGTCCATCCCTTTCCCCCAAATAATGCTAAGTTTGGGGTATGGAAATACCACTTTTGGTTGTGCCTGGAACTGCATAAGGGAACTGGCAATTATCCTGTAATGAGTAGCTGTAGTAACTTCATTTTCTTGGTTTTATGGATGTGAGGTTGAGGCTATACTAGTCTTGTGTGTCCTCTTGGTCCTCTGGAATGCTGAAAATATGGGGCAGATTTAATATTTCTGGTACTGTGTGGTTGTGTGAACATCATAGAGTGTACCTACACAAACCTAGATGGTACAGCGTACTATCCACCTAGGCTGTAATGTAATAATCTTATGGGACCACCTTTGGATCTGTGGTCCACTGTTGACCAAAATGTCCTTAAGCGGCACGTTGACTGTTATCAAATATTCCGTAAGTGTTCAAATTTCCAATTTCTTCACAAATGTCATCTATTCACCCATCCGTCCACTTATTTATATTTACAATCTGTTTATTTCCATCGGGATCCAAACAAGGTCCACACACTGTGACTGATGGGTGTCTTTAAGTCTCTTTTAATCTATAGGTTTGTTCTCTTTATCTCTTTTCATTTCTTTGCAGGAAGGCTATTCTCTCCTGAATCCACTACAATCAGACTTTTGTCTCCATCACTCCCCTAAAATACTCCTATAACGGTCAGCAGTAATCTCCAGTCGTCACATTGCCTAATCTAATTTTCGAGACTCAATGTGAGTCTGACTTACCCATCAGCATCATCGGACACACTTGATCATACCCTCCTCTTGTCAAAGCTCTCTTCCATTGGTCTTCAGTATACTAATCTCTCCGAGTTCTCTTACCTCACTGGCTGATTTTCCAGTCTCCTTTGGTGCATGTTCCTTATCTTCCTGACTGCTCTATCTACACCCATCTCCTAAAGGATTTCATCCAGTCCCATGGTTTTAAGTCCCATCTACAAATTGATGACTTTAAATTTGTCTTTAGCCTCTTCCCTGAACTCTAAACTCATGAATCTAGCTGCTTCCTCAATATCTCCACTTACACGTCTAATTAGCTTCTTAAACTTAACACTTTGAAAGGAGAACAATTGATTCCTACCCTCTCTCTACCTCCAAACCCCTCCCGAAGTCTTCCCCAGCTCAGGAGATGGAAACTCCACTCTTCCAGTTGTTTAAGCAATAAAGCTGGATATATATTTGTTTTTTTTCCTTTACTAATATACCATATAGTCTCTAACTTTCAAAACATTCTCAGAATCTGATCACTTCTCAACTCCTCTGCTACTGCCATACTAGCCCAAGCAACCATTATTTCCTAGATTATTTACCTACATTATTCCACGTATTATCCTAACTGGTCTCTCCTGCTTCCACCCTTGCCCCAGTGGTCTATTCACCACACAATGGAGTAATCCTTTAAAAATGTAAGTCAGATCAAAAAACGGGCAGGGGACATCAACAGACATTTCTCCAAAGAAGATATACGGATGGCCAATAGACACACGAAAAGATGCTCATCATCACTAATCATCACTAATCAAGGAAATGCAAATCAAAACTACACTAAGATATCACCTTATACCTGTTAGAATAGCAAAAATAACCAAAACAAAAAGTGACAAATGTGGGAGAGGTTGTGGAGAAAAAGGAACCCTCATACACTGTTGGTGGGAATGCAAACTGGTACAGCCACTATGGAAAACAGTATGGAGATTTCTCAAAAAATTAAAAATAGAAATACTTCATGACCCAGCCATCCCACTACTGGGTATCTATTCAAAGAACTTGAAATCAGCAATTCCAAAAGTCCCATGCACCCCTATGTTCATTGCAGCATTACTCACAATAGCCAAGACGTGGAAGCAACCTAAGTGCCCATCAACTGATGACTGGATAAAGAAGATATGGAAAATATATACAATGGAATACTACTCAGCCATAAAAAAGGATAAAATCATCCCACTCACAACAACATGGATGGACCTTGAGAGTATTATGTTAAGTGAAATAAGCCAGATAGAGAAAGATGAACTCTGTATGACTCCACTCACAGGTGGAAGTTAAACATATAGACAAAGAGAACTGATTGATGGTTACCAGGAGAAGGGGGATGGGGGGAGGGCACAAAGGGTGAAGTGGTGCACCTACAGCATGACTAACAATAATGTACCACTGAAATTTCACAAGGTTGTAAACTATCATAATCTTAATAAAAAGTTAAAAAAAATTTAAGTCAGGTCATCTAACCTCTATTTTCAAAGCACTGTAATGGCTTCCCATTTCATTCAGAGTAAAATCTAAAGTCTTCACCATCATCCATGAGGTCCTACGTGATCTGCAAATCTGCAAACCCTTCTTCCACTGCCCATTCTCGTTCTCTAAACTCCTCTCCTAGTCCAAGCTCCCATCACCTCTTACTTAGATTACTGCAATAACTTCCTGTCTGACTGCTTCTGTCCTCACCCCTACAGTCCTTCTCTACATGGCGACCAGAAGGATTCTCTTAAAATAAAAGTCACATCATACAAAACCCCATGTTCCCCATGTTCTAGTGGCTTTCCATCTCACTGGGAATAAGGGCTTCCCTGATCACCTTATAAAGAGAATAAGCCACCAGCACTCTTTCGCCCTACCTTATTTTTCATTTCGGCATTTATAACTACTTGGTATACGTGTGCTTGTTTATTGACTCTCTCTCCCAATATGCTATAAGCTCCATGAAAGTAGGGACTCTGTTTACTCATCACTGTTTTTCCAATGCCCAGAACAGAGCATTTGCTCTAATATCTGCTGAATAACTGATTCAGTCATTCAACAAATACTTTTTGAGCATCTACTGTGTGTCAGGCATTGTTAAGCTGCCTTACTGCCAGTGGAGTAGGGAGAAAGGACTGTAGGGCAAATAGTAAGGAAACTGTCTAACTGGTTCTGCTAAGAGTCAAATGCTATTTTCTTTTATTCTTTACTACTAAGGTCTTCACTCAACTCTTGTATGAGTTGAAAGAAGTGAGATGACTTGAAAAAATGATGTCTTTTAAAAGTAATGTATATAAAACACATTTATACAAGAAAGTACTGATGTCGAAGTTTATAAATATGGAAATAATAACCGCCGTGTGATGATGATGTTCACGCAGAGTCCACAGAGCAGTCAGCTGAGGGCCCGGGGGGATGACTGAATCTCAAGAGGATGCGGTGAAGGCTCCACTATCTACTCCTGGCCCCACGTTTACTTCTTAGCCCTGATCTCTCAAGGAGTTTGGCAATTTTTAGTGGAATGTGGACCCCTCTAGAGGTATGTGAAAAAAAGGTAAGTTAATATTTTCACGTGCAATGATAAATTTCCGCTCTTTGCCTCTTCCAATTTACTCTTATATGTAAATCTAACAAAATGTCATGAAGATTAAAGGAAAGGAAAGGAAGGGAATTTACATTTTTTAAAGTATACATTTTCAGTAGAAATGGCAAGAACAATACAGATTCCCCACAGGCATGTGAACCCTCAGCAGGATGTAAGTCGATGCCACTCTACTGCATTGTTTGCTTTGTCGAAATCCCGTAACGGACCTTTTTCCTCACTTGTCAAATGCTGTTTTCCTTGCCTTCCTCTTCCATTTTCCTTTGATCTTGTTTTCCTTGTTGATCTCCTCTACCTATCACTTGCACTAAAGCAAATTTTTTCTTATTTATAAGCTAGTTTATAGTGGAGATGATAGATTTTTACAATTTCTTGAAACAAATATAAGTTATATCTTGTAATGGTCTTTTGATAATCTCTTGTTGAGGCTATCACTTGGAATTTGTCTTCCTTTCTGGAATAATGCATTTATAAGCTTTTAAATTTAATTATAGGAAAGAAAAACCCTACATCTTAAAAAAAAATTCTACTTAGTCTTGTAGAACGCTAAGTGTTTATTTCATACGTGGAAGGATTCTATATATACACATCTAGTTTTAACTCTCCTTTGAATTCTAGTCCAAACCTCTAAATACTTGACTGACATTTTTATACTGATGTCCCATTAGCACTTCAAATTCAGTATGTCCAAAATTCATCACAATCCCTCCAAATCCCCTTTATTTTTCTCTTCCTCATCTCTGTTAAAGATATCAGCAACCTCCTCAAAAACCCAACCTGGAAACTTTGAGGTTATCTTTGACTTTTTTTAAAACCTCTTTGGCTCCACATTCAGTTGGGTGCAAAGCTGTGCCAGCTCTCTCTGCTCTGTCCTGGGTCCACTCCTTCCCTTCCTCTGCTCCTGCTCCACTTTAGACGCCAGTCACTCTTGGAGCAGTTCCTGAGCGGTTCTGTGTTGCTAGTTTTCCCCTTCCACTTTACCTGACTCTGCTGTGACACAGTTAACATTAGGGAAAACCTCTGGGAAGTCCTGGGACCCCAGTCACTGTTGCATAGAGGTTTTCCTGCCTAGGGCTACTGTTCTTAAGCAGGTGAGACAAGATCTGTGGCTCCCCTCCAAGGAACAGCTTGCTTATCTAAGGTCAGGAAGGACAATATGTAGTACCTAAAAGCTCTTAGGGTTTCATTTTGATAATATTGGGCTGGTAGTTTCTTTGCATTCTTCACACTCTGAGAAGGACAAAAGAAAGTCTCCATTTTAGATTTATACTTGCTTATTCTTTACATAAATACATGCATTTGTTTATATTTAAGTTAAAGATTAATGAGAAGATCGTCCTTTAGTGTCTAAAATAAGAGAAGATAATGACAGGATGTCACGGGACCCCTTGCACCAGAGAGTGATCACAGTGCGGCCACCTCCCGGTCTCCTTCTGGAAGGCACAGGCCTCTAGCGCTCCATCTCAGACAAACTCTCTTGTCTTTTCCCAACAGCCACGTGAGCTTCACTAACTCTGGGCCTTTAGCCTATTCAGATGGTGGAAGAGTGCAAGCTTGAGACAGAAGGTCGACACAAAGGTAGAATCTGGGAAGAACGTGGCATTGACATAGACTGGGAACACAGGGAGAGTGAAATTCTTTAACTGGCCTCTGGTCCTTGGTGTTTTAAAAGGCAAAAGAGAGGGAAGACACTTTAAAAGTACAATTTCTAAAATACAGCTGATAGTGTCACTTTCCTTCTTAAAAACCTACAATAGCTCCCCACTGCTAAAATGTGAGCTCCTTAGCAGAGCATTTGAGATGGTTTGTGACCACACTCCACCCATCTTTCCAGCCTGATCTGAGCTAACATGCTCCTCAAAGAAGCCCGGTGCTTCCCAATCTGCTTGGGCCATCTCCTTTGCCTGGAGCGTTCAGTCCTGACCACGGCCCTCCTCCCAACACTTTTCCCTACTGAAATTCTACCCTCATTCTAAGCTGGGTCTATTAGTCCCCTTCTCCATGAAGCATTAGGAATCCCTCATTTAACTGCAGAAATTTCTTCCTTCTTACTGATTTTCTAGAACTTTAATTATGAATCTCATGTAGTACATGCCACATTCTGCTGTGAGTTTAATCAGTTGTACACAGTTCTTATCTTCTTAACTAGACTGTAAATTTTATGAGAACAAAGGACCATACCTTTCTCATTTCTGTGTCCTCACGATAGTTTCCACCAATGTTTACTGTCTTGAATTAAACTAGTAATTGGTATTAGGATTTTTTTCTTTTGCTTCCCTCTTTTTACTAATTTCTGAAAATTCATAGTCTACTGTAAACTATTATTTTTCATCTGTTCATTCATTAACTTAGTCATTAATTCAACCATAAGATATTTATTGAGTGCCTTCTACTTGAACGGCACTATGCCAGGGGCTGGGGGTACAACAATGAACACAATATAATCCCTGTCCTCAACAGGGAGCTGGGAGTTTAGTTGGAGATGCAGGTAAGTGAACAGGCGATTGCAACGCCATTTGATAAATGCCACACAGAGCCAGCTCTGAGGGTTGTGCCCATTGTGCCTTGCACGAGAGAACCTGGACAAGGGGTAAGTGCAGCACGAAATGCAGCCCATCCTCTTCTTCCTAAGTTATGTGTCCTCACATGGTGCTTTGTGCCCCTAAAGGACGGAAGGGTTTTATCTGATGCACACAGAACCTCTGTACGTGATAGTGGCCCCAGGGCAGTATATGAGTAAGTAAAAGATTTTCTCTGAGCATTTGGGAAGGACACTTAGTCCCAGCCTTGAGGAGTTAAGAAAGAGTTCCATGAAGAAAAGCTACATAAACAGCCTTCCAACACAAACGGGAGTTTCCCCGGTGCACCGAGTGGGAAGAAAGTTCCAAACAGAGAGAAGTACAGAAAAGACAGCCTATTAGTAACTACAAGTAGTTCATTATGGCTGGGACCTAAGAGGGTGCGGGAAGAGCAGTGAGGGACGAGCTTGGAAAACAAAGCAGAGTCCAGATCGCGGTGCCTCGAGACCACGATTAGGGTGTGAATTTTACCTTGGAGGGGATGGGAAGTCACGGAGGCGTTTTGCCGGTGCTCAGATCTACCCTCCACAAGCGCGCTCCGGCTGTGGGCAGAACTAGGGAAGGGGACCGCAGCAGGGACAGTGGGGTGGTGTGACCCGAGAGAAGGGGGCTCGGTGGGGGGATGAGGGAATTTGAGACCTAGTTGACAGGGTGGCAAGACCAACAGTAACTGTCCATACCATTTGGGGCCACTAGTCACGAAGGTGAGAAACCTCACCGCTTCAATCAGGCAGGCCGGGTGGCTTGGGGGACAGAGCAGGAGCTCTGCAGTCAGACAGCAGAGTTTGAATCAGGGTGCTCACTGGCTAGCTGTGGGACCCTGGATGAGTCACTTAGCTGGTCTGGCCCTAGTTCTTCACCTGTTAAAAGTGTAATGATAACACACTTTGCAGGGTACACCTGAAGTGTGGTTGGGAGGATTCAACTCAGTGTCACACGGGTAAGTGCTTGACCCACAGTCAGCACTGTAACCCAGTTAGCGTCTTTCCTCTCTTCCTCTGCCTTCCTTTCCCCAGTCCACCCTTAACAGGAGAGCCCTTATGACACCTTGCAATTCTACAGATTCAAACTTAAAGAGCACATTTGTCCCCAAGTGGGATGCGAGGCAGGGCTTTACAGTGTCCATGGTGAACTGTCTGTCACGGAGCAGTTATTTATACCAGTGACTCGCACTGCTGATGGGGTCACATAGGCTTCTGGCAATCAGATCAATCTCAAAAAAAATGCCACGTGTGTACAACACTTTACATGTAATTTCAATTAGTTCAAAGACCTTCTAAAACTCACGATGGACTCTAGGTTAAGAAGTTTTCCTTCATGCTAATTCACTGCATTTTTAAATTCATGGTGATTGACAGTGACCTGGTGTTTATGCATACGGAATTGGGATCTCCCTGCAGGTGTACAGATTAGTGTCTAACAACAGCTTATACTTTCAGACAAGGCCTCCCTGGAATGGCTACATGGAAATTTTTTGAAAAGGGTTGACATTAAAAACGTAGGAGAAAATATTTTTAAATACGATATAAAAATTTGTTTGAAAACAGTTCTTACTCTAATAAAAAAAAAAGTATGCTGCCTCCATTAGGATAAGCCTCTTCTGATAAAATTCCATCATCTCACACCACCCTGTATCAGGAGCTCCAGCCAGCCTCGCAGTACATTTTCCTTTGACCTGCAGTACTTGAGAGCAGAATTTCAGCAGTAATCATTTATTGACTTTTGTTTACACTAGACAACTGAGAACAGGCAACCCAGACTGTACCCAAGCCACTGGTCATGTTCCGCACAGTATACTCTGCTCCGAAAAGAACGTACACAATAAAAACTCGGACTCAGAGCTGTGAGGGCTGTGATGGATCACAGCCAGGTTCCAACCTCTGGGGTCAGCGGGAGGGCGACTACGGTTAGTTAGTTTCTTATTCAGCCACGAGCATTCCTGCGGTAAGGAGTAATTAATTAAATGGTGGGCTGTGGAGGGCAGGGTGGGTGCATAGAATAACACATACTGAAACAAGATAACTTTCATCCTGTGACAGGTCATGAATATGGGTGCCAGAGATCACAAGGTTCAGATGATGACTTGGCAGTTTTTCCTAGAAATTGGAAATGAATTCCCTCTGTCTTTTCTTGGAATACATCTACTAAACACGTTAAAAACAGACAACCAAAGTCTGGATTAGGTGTTTGAAGTCTCCTTTACTACAACTTCTACATTGCTTTTTGTTTCACAATGTTTTTAAAAAGCTATGTCTCTCCAGGGACTCTCCAGGACAGAGGTTCGTTCACGCCTCTTCTAAGTATCCTCCAACACTTAACAAACGCAGGGTTATAGGAAAGAGTTTTCACTGCTCCTCTTAAGCTTCATATGATGTCTCACGTGTTCAAGCTGCATTAATATATAAAATGTTTCCTTATAATCTGATGTAAACCCGTAGACCAGAACATTTGCTGACAAGAAGGAAAGGGAAAAGTCAGGAAGAAAAGCAAGTTTAACCATATCCAGTGCTTATAGGTCTAAAAAGACCAAGAAAGAATTCCTTGCATATTTGGAACTCATAAAGGAGATCTGCTTCCCAATCTTTATCAAAATGCTTAAGGTAGAATTATAAAGAGACCTGGTAAAAGTTCTCATACAAAGTGGTTTAAAGGTATCACATTAATCTGAAGAACTAGGTAGACATTATCCGGAGCCAGAGAAGTTTACCACAGGGACAACGCATATGCTGCAGTGGCTTAGAGTGTTTCCAGAGTTGTCTGGTCCCCTCTGAGCACACACCTGGAGCAGGATAATCTCAGATGCCTGAGACCAAAGGCGAGAGGAAGAGCTTGAGCCCAGAGAGGATGGAGACAGGGCTAGAGTGAGAAAGAGGGACTGGCAAAAAGTGTGGGTGCAGTGACCATCACAGTATCCTAAAGCCTGGTGTAGCTTGGTTAAGGGACCCAGGAAGGAATGGGGTGGGACAGGAGGGTAGAAGCCTGATGTTATCACAGAACAAATTAACTTCCAACCTAATACCCGAAGACCAAATAACCTTGGCCTCCAGGGGAGTGTCAACAAACACAATTGGACTATTATCTTATTTTTAAAAATAGATGCAATGGCATGCTTTGCTTATTATAAATCAGATTATTTTCAGTTGAAAACAGATGTCCCGTGTTCAATTTAATCTTTATATGCTATGTGTAGAAAGCATCGGCCTCTCATTGTTTAGTCACAAAACCTCCAGAAAAATTGTCTCTTGTCTAGGTTTCTGAATCAAATGTTATTCAGAAATGCATATTGTTTTGCTCTTTTCTCTTTTTGGTTTTGCTTTGTTTTGTTTTAAAGCAAAGAATCATAGCACACATAGCTTATTACTGCAACTGGCTCTTAGGTTCTCAGATGAATATTTCTTTTGATGACAAAAGAAAAACACTGATTTCATGCCAAGAATATAACATTTTAAGGGTAAGATGAGCTGTTTCTAACATTTTCCAAAGGGTTGACAGACAAAGTGAAATGCAAAGATTCCTTCAATTTCCTCCCTAGATGAACTTTTGAATGGGATACACTGGCAGGGATGAAATCTTGGTGGTCTCATACCACAAAATATAATCTAGACAGACTAATTATTTTAGAGTCTTATGAGGTTAGTGACTAACAGCAATATGATGTTTACAGTTTTCTTAAGAACTCACTAAAGGTAGAGAAACACCAACTGGAGTTTCACTGTTTTCTGGTCCATGTTGCTGGCCATCTTCCACTCTGAGACCCATCACTAGCTCTAGAGCTGGATCCACTAAATTATTTTCCCACAAAGGAGAAAAAAATAACCCAATGACACATTAAAGCACGCTGTTGTGCTAAGTCATCACTCCTGCTCAACAAGATAATCTGCTTCTAGGACAGAGCTGGATTCACGATGGCGTCCGGTCCAGCTGAGATTTCTGAGGCCTTGACCCTAGGCCGGGAGCAGGCAGTGCGAGGAATGGTTGCCTCGAGTACCAAACAAACTGTGCCTTTCCCCTAGATAATATTTGATTAATGTTAAAACCAAAATCTCCTTTGAATCTGCGTAATCTGCTCAGGATGTAACAATGTTCCTCCTTGTGGTTCATTTAAGCCATGACAGGGATGGTAGACTCTCTCTGCCTTCCCGTATTGATCTGAATAGCTATTGCCTTAATCCTGGGATTTACACCCTTACTCTCTGAGATGAAGTCAGCACGTTTCAGTGGTGTGAGAGGTATCTTTTATGGGGCTTCCTGTATGTATCATGCTGGCCTGTATTTCTTCTATGCCCAGGGAATCGAATTCCAGCATAGCAATCAAAGCTGCAGTTTTTCCTGTGAGTTTTAATAAGATGATTATCTCTGCAAGGAGACAAGAGTGAGACCTTGCCATGTTTTCATTTAAATGTGACACAAAGCCTGAACTGACTTCACCCCTGTTTGATACAGAAGTTTTCCCTTTCCCTTAAATCCTACCCACAGATGCAGTCACTATTCGTTTGGCTTGTCAAATTACACTCACACACGGCAGCAAGGATCAGCACAAACCTGACCCACCCCTGGAGGAGGCAGCCACATTTCGGAGACTTGGGACTCTGCTCCACTCCCTTAAGACAATGGGGCTTTCCGTGAGGCTGACACAGCTTTGTTCACAGACTCTCTGGATCTCCTTGGTTATACAATAGCTCACTGCTCTGTTTAACCTGCAGGGTAAGGTGAGCTAAAGAGTGACCGACATGCGAGATTCAGTAGGACTTAATTCTGGTACAGAGGCCTCTACGTGGGACCCTAATTAAACTAAGATCTTTTTTAGTCCTTGTTTTTTTTGCTCTATTCTGGGGAAAAGCAATGTTTTATCTAGATAAGAAATGGCAGCAGATTCTAAAGGTATTCTGATGTAGGTAATGTGGAAGCTAGGCCAAATACAAAAGCTCTATAAAGTGGTAATTGTATAAAAACCATCTCATAGCAATTAATTGCTAATCAATTGTAATTACAGGAAATAGTTAATGAATAAATAACTGAAATGGTATTGTATATCTTTTGATCATAGTT
This sequence comes from Equus przewalskii, assembly GCF_037783145.1. Lineage (NCBI taxonomy): Eukaryota > Metazoa > Chordata > Mammalia > Perissodactyla > Equidae > Equus > Equus przewalskii. Next base: position 118,749,486 of record NC_091832.1, on the reverse strand, counting down.
ATTCAGGTACAAGAATAAGCAATATTTCTGATTTGTGTGGTCTTCTCCTATGTGATTTTAGACAATAGAGTCAATACATTTGGTCATAGTAGAGTAATTGCTTCATATTTGTATTACAAAAGACGTTCTGGTCCTAATTTGAATGTCAAACGAGTCATTTTAATCCTGTCGTACAGCAGACAAGTGGTTCCTTATTCTTTCTTGCAGTTGTTCAATGATATTTTGCTACTTGTTAAACTCAATATTGAGAGCCTTTTTCTTTTATTGAGCCATGCTGTATTTCATTTATTATTTTCACTTGTTGGATTTTCTGTCTAGTTCTTTTACCCAGGTCATAAAACGAGAAAAATTACAATCAGTGCCCACTGTTTTGCAAACAAAAAATTCCCAAGTCCAAATATGGGTTTGACATAAAAATCATAAACGTTTGCAAAGATAATTTGTAACTACGTTGACTGGACTTTCACCTCTGCTTTCTTTCCACAGCATTCAATTGTGGCCTTCTCAATCTTTTCAAAACAGGACTCTGTCAGCTGCAGGACACTGATTTAAACTTATAAGAAGAGCTACTATGGCTTAAAAATCACTGCTTTTTGTTATTGTTGTTTGTTTTTAATACCTGCAGAAGAAAAAGATGAGACCTGATCAGAACAGCTCTCATGAAAGATTCTCTATCACTGTTTGACCAAAAATCGTAGGGCTCAGAGAACTGGGGACAGTGTGGTAGCCTGAACACATCAAACCCTACAACTTTTTAAAAATTGAGGTAAAATATATAACATAAAATTTGCAGGGCCGGCCTGGTGGCACAGAGGTTAAGTGTGCATGTTCCGCTTTGGCGGCCCCGGGTTCGCTGGTTCAGATCCCGGGTGTGGACATCGCACCGCTTGGCACGCCACGCTGTGGTAGGTGTCCCACATATAAAGTGGAGGAAGATGAGCACAGATGTTCGCTCAGGGCCAGTCTTCCTCAGCAAAAAGAGGAGGATTGGCAGCAGTTAGCTCAGGGCTAATCTTCCTCAAAAAAAAAAAAAAATTTGCCCTTTTAACTATTTTTTTGTGGACAATTCAGTGGCATTAAGTATATTCACAATGTTGTACAACCATCACCACTAGTTATCTCCAAATTTTTTTATCATCCCAAATAGAAACTTTGTACCCATTAAGCAAAAACTCCCATTGCCCCCTCCCTAGCCCCTAGTAGCATTAGTTTACTTTCTAGCTCTGTGAATTTGCCTATTCTAGATATTTTATGTAAGTGGAATCATAGAATATCTCTTCTTTTGTGTTTGGCTTATTTCAATTCAGCATAATGTTTTCGAGTTCCTCGATGTTGCAGCATGCATCAGAACTTCATTCCTTTTTATGGCTGAACTGTGGGTATGGGTGGGATGTAAGCAACTGTAGGGGATAGTGCAGTAACCCTGGTGTATGAATCAAAAAGCAGAGCTGTTTCAGCCTTGGCGCCAGAGGGACAGGACTGGAAAGAGAGGAGTGCAGAGAAGCTTCCTAGGAGTGGAATTGCTGATCATATGGAAATCTGATGTTTACATTTTGAAGGAATTGACAAACTGTTAAACTGATTTCTACAGAAGTTGCATCATTTTACAATCCCCCTAACCATGCACCAAGGTTCCAATTTCTCCACATCCTTGCCAACACTTCGGTGTGAAGTGGTATCTCATTGTGGTTTTGATTTGCATTTCCCTAATGACTAATGATGTCAAGTATCTTTTCATGTGCTTTTTGGCCATTTGTATATCTTCTTCAGAGAAATGTCTAAAATGTCTAAAAATTTGCCCATTTTTACATTTGGTTGTCTTTCTGTTGTTGAGTTGTGGGAGTTAGCGAACAGAAATATAACTGACTTTTGTGTGTTGATTTTGTCTTCTGATATTAAATCCTTATCAGGTACATAACTTATAAGAATATTCTCCCATTTTGTGGCAAGGACTGTGGGCCCCTCCAGAAGCCGGGAAAAGGCAAGGAAAGATTCCAGCAGTGTCTCAGAGAGAGCGGCCTACTGATGCATTGATCTCAGACTTCCAGCCTCCAGGACCATGAGAGAATAAATTTCCATTGTTTTAAGCCACTCAGTTTGTGTTGCTTTTTCACAGCAGCCCTAGGAAATTATCATATGTTCCAATTTTGATACCTTTTATTCCTTTTTCTTGCCTAATTGCTCTGGCTAGAACAACAACAATTCTTCTCAAACTCCTCCAAAAAACTGAGAGGCGGGAGCACTTCCTAACTCATGCTATGAGGCCAGCATTGCTCTTATACCAGAGCCAGATGAAGACACTGCAAGGAAAGAAAACTACACACAAATACCCCTGATGAATACTGATGCAAAAGTCCTCAACAAAATACTAGCAAACTGAATTCAGGAGCATATCAAAAGGACTAAACACCATGACTAATTGGAATTTGTGCTAAGAATGCAAGGGTAGTTAAACACATGAAAACAATGAATATAATATACCACATTTATAGAAGAAAGGGGAAAAAAACCACATACTCATCTCAATTTATGGAGAAAAAGCATCTGATGAAATTCATCACCATTCCATGATAAAAACACTTAATAAACTTGGAATAGAAGAGAACTTCCTCAACATGACAAAGTTCAGCTAACATCATACTCAAGTGTGAAAGACTGAATGCTTCTTCTAAGGTCAGGAAGAAAAGGATGCCTGCTTCTGCCACTTCTATTCCACATGGTGCGGCTTCTACTTGTTGATGCTTTCTGTGGAGGAATGGGAGGTTAGAGCTGCCTGCTCTGTCATTCTCCTGATTCTCCCAAAGGCTAGAATCTTTATACTATCATCATACCTAAAATAGTGCTTATTAAATTCACATCGATCCAAATGACAGTACTGAAGTTAACTGAGTGCTTACTACTATTGGGCTCTGCACTGAACTTGATATGCCTTATCTGAAATCTTCACAACAATGCCATGAGGTAGGTATTATGTTCCCCATTTTATAAATGAACAAACTGTTACTTAGAGAGATTAAATAACTTGCCCAAATTAACAGCTAGGAAGAAATAGAACAGAGAAGCTAACCTAGGCTTTCTGAAAAACTGTGCATTTAAATAGTATCCTTGTAACAGTCAGGGTTCCAAGAAGCCTTTAGGATAACTGAGAAGGGTTTACTTATAAGGAGGTTAACCAGAAAGGTGTGGGTGGGATGTAAAGAACTGTAGGGGATAGTGCAGTAACCCTGGCGTATGAATTAAAAGCAAAGCTGTTTTGGCCCTGGCGCCAGAGGGACGGGACTGGAAAGAGAGGAGTGCAGAGAAGCTTCCTAGACAGAAAGGTCACCCTTCATAGAGGGACACGGCCACCCTGAGACAGTTTCTGAGGGCGGAATCCAGGGAGATAATATCCTGACCTCCCTCCCTCCCGTAACTTCTCAGAGTTCCCCACCAGCTCCCCAAGTGGAAGCCAGAAGACGTGGAAGTCAGCCTCCTGGGGCAGAGAGCAGGGTGAAGAAGTGTGGAGGATGGATCTGGAGGGAGGTGGGGTGAATGGAAGAGATCCAGCACAACCATGGATACATAGTAGAATCGCAGGAAATACGCTTTAAATTGAGAAGCTTCCAAGTTAGAGGGAGGGAGGCATTAGTAAAGCCATCCAGGTTTATACAGCAGACAAAAAGATGATGCAACAGTACAAGCAAATAAATATTCAAAGTTCTCTTTAGCCTCATGATGAGAGGTAAAGAGACATCTCTACAGAAATATTTAAAACCGTTTCTCAAAAATTATTTCCTGATACAGACTGAAGCATTAATGGCTGAGGATACAACTTGTTCAGTCACTGTTGCCCACAAGTACGAATGATCATGGGAGTTTGGAGAAGGAACAGTTCATGATAGCATCTGGTTTTTGATAAGCAAGATGCTGACTAATTTATTCAGAATGTGATGGCCCTTTATTTATCACTATTATTATATGTTATTATTTCATCTGAATGGTTATGCCTCCAGATTTCCTTCATATTTTGAACTTTTAAATTTATTCACACTGTGATAGACTATAGCATTTTACACAGTGTCTTGCATATAACAGATGACAAACGCTTTATAATTGGTTATTTAACGAAATAAATAAGTTATCTACCTATTTATACATATATTTTGACCTTTATGGTAAAATTAGAATAAATATAAGTCTGGAGATTAATACAATAAGCAGAATGTTTGGAAACATTTGGGATATTTAACAAGATTAAATCATACACGGTCTACTTACTAGATACCATCTTTCAAATGGTGAATGCTTTATGAAAATAGAGCCTTAAGCTTCATAGCACTTAGAGGAAGAAAGTTTATTTCAGGTCTTAGTTTCATACACCAGGAAGAACTATGGTGATCTGTGAAAAGTCAGAAAAAGCCTATTTTAAAAAAACAGGACAAATGGCAGCATTCAGACTCACAAGCCTTGAGAGGTCACTGGGTTAAGGGTGTGGCCTGTAGAGTCACTTAGACTCGTGTTTCAGTCCAGGCTCTGACACAGGCAAATCAGATAAACTCTGAGTCTAAGTTTTTCTCATATGTAAAATGCGTAGAATAATGCCTTCCTCATAGAATTGTTATGAAGAATAAAATAATGTATGTAAAGTGCCTAGAACACAAAGATCAGCAATAATTGGGAGTATTATCATTGTAAGATTTCTTCCTAAGGCTGTATATGACTTGGAACCCAGAATATGTGATTTTCAATAGTATTTCTGTGGGTTGAATGTATTGATATGTATTGTAATTGAGATTGGAATGATATGGCAATACAGATTAATGTAGCAGCAGCAGTATTTGGTAGTAGTAAAATAATAATAATTATTAATTTAACAGCTTACATCAACATAATTTAGATACTACAGCTTTAGTTCTAAAATGTTCTCATTTCCTAAAAATTGTGCATTAGTCATTTATATATTGGCTTTCCCTGAAACAGGTGTATTTAGCTGCTGGACATAGTTTTATAAGGGAGGAGTGAGTGATTTATGACTTATAACTAATACCTCTCAGAGACTTCCTCAGTGTGGTCAGTCAGCTCCATCACCACTGACAACCTTCCTTTAGGATCAGGAGCCAGTGCGACCACCAGCCCTGCCCCTCCGAGACAAGCATTACTGGATGCTGACAGTGGCCTGTGGCTAAAAGCCCTCAACGTCTCAGGTGAGTGCATTTCTAGTGATTACATTTTGGGATTATCCAGTTTATACAGACATGAGGAATGCACATATTAGAGGAGAATACTTATTTCCACTGCCGATTTCTTTGAGGAGGAAATTTTCCAAGTACAGTCCTGACTTTCTGTCCCTCTATTCACTCTGCCCTGGGAAGCGGGGGATGTACTTGGTAAACTGTGAAGGCTCAGTCCTGCCCTTCTTCTTCTTGGGAACAAGCGGCCCGCAGGGAGCAGGCCACCTCTGCTACGTTCCCCGGAGCAGATTCTTCCTCCTCGTCCTGGCTCAGCGCTGCCCACATCTAGATTTGTTCTCTAATTCTGGGGGATTCGTGAGCAAGCCCAGTGCACACTCATATGAAACCATCTTCTCCAACTTGTCTTTTGTAAAAACTAAAGGTGGTATTTTTGACCTCCATCTGCTACTCTTTATTTTTCAATCTGCTTAGAACATAGCGGGGGGATAGGGAAGCCATTTTGTTTCATATACCCCTCATATCTGAAAGTTGATAACCTTCCTGAATTCTCTATCATCAAAAAGCTTTGGTCCCAGAGTAAGCAAAACTCCCACATCCAACAACGCCCATCGTGACCATCTTTCAGAGCCTCCGATCAAGCCTAAGTGTTCTTTTCCATGGGAAGGAAGTGAAGCTACTTCTTCATAACTTCAGAAAGCAGTTAAAAACACCACCTTAGGCTATCACTGGATTTTTCTAAGCTTACTATTGATCCTGATGCTGTACACTGATGAAAAAAGGTTGAATTCTTTCATTGGGAAAAGGTGGACCAACTCTTCTATGTAATATAGACACATCTGGAAAGCTTGTTTGATTTGTGACCAATTCCCAAAGAAATCTACTTTAGATAGTCTGTGATAGCAGGCAGGTAAACAACTCATCGTCACGTGCACAGGACGTCCTGAGCACGCGTACCTCTGCTGTGTGCTTTGCCACGTGTCCCACGATGACGACGACCTTCCCCTTGAAGCTCTGCAGCATGGCGGTGTGCGGACCCTGGGCAAGCCCCCCTTCTGCCGTGAAAGCAGCGCTGAACGGGATGTTGATGCTGCCTGAAATGTGGCCCCGAACGAAACTGAGGGGGACAGTTAAGGAAAACACGCATTTGTGCGCAGACTTGAGTGCGTGAGACAAACTCACAGAGAGGTCACTGATTCCCAGAAGACGGTACTATTAAAATCAAAAACAAACGGAGACCAGGCCTGAAAATTCCCTGAGCAAACAAAACCAGTTTAGTCATACGACTAAAGCTTAATTTAGCTTATTTTGCAAGATATGTGAGGCTAGTTTGACCTGGGTCACTTCTTGCTTATGCCTCTAAAAATCCTAAGTGAAACTTAAATCGTTCCCCAAACTGATACGAAGTAACTATCCAATTCTCTTTCATTTGAGAAAATTCTAATACTGTTACTAATCACTGAAAAAACACAGCCACTTCCTCCACCCGGGAGCTGCGTTATGACAGTGTCCCTCTGAACTGCCATGTTCTCGCGTCAGTGCTCCTGGTTTGTAAACTGTCTTTTTGGTGAGTGAACAATAAACTTTTACTAATGACTACCTCAGTGATTCATTGGTTTTACTCCTGTTTTTCCTGAACTTTTGACAGTTCTAAACATTTTCCAAGCTCACATATTTTATCTAAAAGAAGTAAGGCACCTCTAAGGAAAAAAAAGTTAAACGTGAAAATGGAACGGAAAAGAGAAATGAAGAAGACTATCCAAAGACACAAAAAGACTTTCCTGATCAAAGGAAGTATTGGGAAAGTGGTCAGGATGCAGAACATCAGTGGCAGTCAGATAGTTGCACAACGTTCATGCCTCTCAGTTCATCATGCCTGTGACGATTACTTTACAGCTCTTAAGGTAATACAGCCAAGCGGATATTCTCAGATCTAACTTGATACTGCAAAGCCTATCTACTTTGGGCAGGCTACTGTGAAATGGGACTCTGTTTAGAACTGCTAGAGGTCATCAGCACTGGTTGGAAGCATTTCTGTTGTTGGTCTATTTCTCAAGTAAACTGAACTCACATTTCCATTCTTTCCAAGTTCATGTTCTCCAAAGGGGGTGACATTTTATTATATTTGCACTTTAGAAGGGTTCTGATGGTTTCATTGACAATTACTCTTAATTTTGAATTGAAAGCATGTATTAGCTTAAAATATTTAAAACCACATAAGATTTTAAAGAAAAAATATATGCCCCCCCAAAGTAATTAAAAAGTACAATTAAAAAGATGATTCTTCATATAGTCTATAGAGGAAGGCATTCTTAAATATTATTAATCAAATAACTCTTTAGATAAACATAAAATAACTGTGAAAACTGCTCTGAAAGAGATGCATATGATGCTTTGATAGGATAGATCAACTTGGGGAGAACAGGGAAGGTTTTCACTGAGAAAGTAAGTAATGGCTAAGTTAAATTTTGAAGAATTAATAAAAATTAACTAGGCAAAGGGATGGAATGAAGGTGGGACAGGGTGGTGGAAGAGAAAAAAGTTTCAGGCAGAAATGTTAGGCTGATAGTGGGCAGCACATGGCTAAGAAGAAGCAAGGAGGCCAGAGCTAGCAGAATTCAGAGAGCAAAGAGATAAGATGATCCTGGAAACGGATGAGAGGCCAGACTTGCGCGGCTCGTGTTGATAACAGTGGTCCTTATCCCAGAGCAATGAAACTCAGAAAGCATTTTAAGCAGAGATGTAACGGATCACATTTGCACTTTGGCAACAATATGGAGAAAGGCTGCAAGCGGAGTGAATGCAAAGACTATGAGAAGTCTAGACAATCTCTCTTCCCTTCCTTAACAATCCTGATGATGACCACCAAGGGACGTTTGTGTTCAAAAGAGGCATTTTCCTCTAAACTTCCATTTTAGATCCGTTCTTTAAAAAATGGAAAAGTCATAGAGTTTTAAAAGGTTATGCCATGAACAACTAGTATTCCCCCAAAAACTCATCAGTCATTACTGCAGAAGAGGGAAAATTATAATTATTTATTGACATGACAGATTCTCAATTGCCCTAATTTGCAGGTTCAGCTTTAGAATACTACTTCTCTCTTTCTGTTTCTCTCTCTGTCCATCTTTCTCTCTCATTAATGGAGAGGAGAAATTTGAGACTCCTACTTTCACTAAGGATGGTGGTGATTGACATCTGAATTCGAAAATTTAAGTCAGCTGCTGCTTCATCACTTTTTCTTTAAGGACAAGCATCTGGCATTAATAATGAGGGAAAGGACCATAAAAAATTCTGAAAAATGAAGAGACAGATAGAACAAACACTAGCATCCCAGTGTACATTGTTCAGTTAGCGTCTTCTATAATGTTCAGAGAATTAATGATCATGGGGAGATCACCCTTGAAGTTCATCAGCACAATTTGTCAAATGTTTACAATTATTCAGTATTCTCACTTGCAGTTTCATGAACAGTAATGACTTGTCCTCAGCTCTGATTACTGATAGGACTTGTATCTTCAGTGAGGACATATCTTAAAATGAAAATTGTTGATCCTACAAACTTAAGAACCTAACAACTCAAACCTGCTCAGCAAATGGGTCTGCATCTGCCAGTCTGGATCAGTCGCCAGACAGAGTTTCTGTGTTTATCAGAGAGACCTTATCAACTGTGAACATTTTTCATTTCTAGTACTTTCACAGCAGCAAAGCGATACAAACCTATCCCAAGCCAAGGCTGCAGCAGCCATGTCTGGGTGCCTGCCTGTGCCCTGCTTCCTTGTGTGAAGGGGCCTCCGCTACTGCCCCTGAGGAAGGAGTGGGTCTAGCCGGCACGTTTGCATCAGATGACCCTGCCGCAGGCATGACTGACAGGATGGTGGGGGGGAGGAGGGCGGGGGACAGCTGATGCAGGCGGAGCCAATCAGATCCTGTCCCTCAAAAGTCAGAAATAAAAGATAAAAGACAATGCTTAGACTGTGTGAAGCTTTACAATGTAAAGTCACATTTGAGTGCCTCCTACATACAATTTGTTCACCTACATCTTAAAAAATTAGTGACTCTAGAAATAAAATTACTTATTTTACAAGATAAATTCTATAAATATTTGGTTTAAAAAAAGTATGCATCTGTACCCAATACCCAATATCTAATATCTATATCCAAAATCATGGATGAGCTTCCAGATGATTTTCTGGGCTCAGTATCAGCAATTTATTATGTGCTTTTTTTTTTTCCAGGAAGATTGGCCCTGAGCTAACATCTGCTGCCAATCCTCCTCTTTTTGCTGAGGAAGACTGGCCCCTGAGCTAACATCCGTGCCCATCTTCCTCTACTTTATATGTGGGATGCCTACCACAGCATGGCTTGACAAGCGGTGCCATGTCTGCACCGAGGATCTGAACCGGCGAACCCCAGGCTGCCGAAGCGGAATGTGCACACTTAACCACTGCGCCATGGGGCTGGCCCCCATATTATGTGCTTTTTAAGAAGATTTTAGTCCAAATTGCCTTTTAGTCTCAAGAAGTATGTCATAAACTTGTTATCATCCTAGAATTTTCTGTTGGTTGTGCTTTATAGTTTGATGTTTTAAAAGAAATCTAGATTAAATGTTAAAATGCTGGACAACATATCATGGTGACAGAGTCTTTTTGGGAAGCAGACAGTTATAATCCCAAATGCAAAACTATTCCAAACCTTTCTGAAGCTATTTTAACTTTGGATGGTAAGGCACAAAAGACAAAAAGCCTTAACCCACACTGCCCTATTCTTAGTCGAATTCAATCGAAAAGTCCTGGAAACATGTAAGAGCACTCATCCAAGAACACTCCAGTCATAAAACTTCCAGTGTAAATAAGATTGGGTAGGCATGGAGGATTGTGGACGGGGCAGTCAAACCTCTAAATATCGACCCTTCACAGCATTACTGGCAACAACAGAGAATGAGACTGGCCTAGTTACACATTAACATTTACAAGGAACATTCTCTTTTGGGCATGTTGAACAATGAAGACAATTTTGGTTATTAAGGATCTCGTTCCCTTGGTGATATTTAAGTTTCTTTGCCTACATTAAAGATTCTCATGTGTCACACACGTTTATGACGAAGTAGAACTTCGGCAGTTTCTAAACGCCTGAGAGGCTGTCAGATTAGATTGGGAAGGCACACAGTTAAGTCCTTTTCCACCTTCTGGTTCCTTCAGAATCATAATAAAGTATTAGGTATTTGAAAAATGAGCAAAGAACAGATTTCTGTATATTTTGTGTTAAGTGGACAGAAACAGAAGACAACTTCTGACGCACAGTGACTAGTTCTCAAAGTCAACTCTGACTGGTTCTGGGCAAACTACGCCATGGAGAGCAAAACGACAGGGAACACGCGGAAAGAAGCGCTTTCTCCAGGCTCTGAGGACGTCAGTTTACGCCCTGGCCCGCAGTGGAAGACAAGCAGGCACAGGCTCTCAGACCGAGGTGGCATTGGAGATGAACACGCAACAACACATCTTCTAGGATTATGATGGCCACTTCATCGCTGTCCTCACATTCTAGACAAAAATGTGGCTTCTCTGCATTTGCCCTTTGCATTTAAAAAAGGCACTGCTTGCCAGCATGACGCAGCTACAGGGTAAACGATACCCACACTTAACAGAGGTTCTGTCATGAGTGCACGAGCCCACAGGCAGATGCGAGGCTATAAAGTGGAGAACTTAGCAAACCTCGGCTTCAAAGTGCCCGGTTGAGAGACTGTTAAGGCCATAGAAGCTCAAGTATTTACGTGCCCCACTCACATATACATCCGGAAGCTGTAATTCTAACAATGCCCACCGCAGTTTTCAGGTTGGTTCTGGCAGGCAGGGCAGTGGCACTTGTGGGCACTACCTTTCTAACTTTTCAGTGTCTTTAAGACATTTTTGATGGCATACTTGAAGGAATTAAAAGATAAAAGACATAATAAAGAAGTCAGCAGTAATTACAATGAAATCTCTACTACGGAATAATAGTAGCTATAAAAGCAAAAATGCGTGGTGTTGTAGCAGGGACCTGGCCAGGTGTTTGACTAGGGCTGTTTATCACCCCGATTGCACTCTGTGATACATCCTAGTAAACGTAAGACTTTTCTTTGGTGAGTGGTGACCTTACCCACTTGCAGTTAGCTGTTCCCTTCCCCAAAAACATACCCCTCAGTCCAACAGTCCATTTGGCAGACATTGACAAAAAGCATTCCAGTGTGTGCTTATAACAAAATAAATGCTCACATTAAACAAAATCTGGTAGCCCAAGGTACAAATAGATCAAAAAAGTACTTTAAATCTTTTTTAACGGAAGAGTTGCATTATTATTTATTATATTAATAGGTAAGGATGATTTTCTAAGATATGAAGACTTTCCTGTATTCATAAGTCAGTCTCTGTAACAATACTGCAAGTAGATGTGCCATAGGTTAATCAAGCAGATAGAAAAAATATCAGTTCTAAGAATAATATAGGTACCTTGTATAAGTATTACATAGGGAAATGTTCATTTACCAGAAAGACTATTTACTTGACAAAAAGATTTTAAAATTCCTTTAAAATCTCTGACAGCTCAAAATTCAACACAGCTACAATCTCACGTTTTTCTAAATCCTAAAAGAGCACAGCATGTTGTTGGGTACCACAATTAGTAACATCATAGCTCTACATACAAAGCACGCCAGCTTTCCACCAGACCACTGATAAAGGTACCTTTATGTTGGCTTGTTCGTTTCCTATGTTAACTAGTTTAGAATTAGTGTTACAGAGCCAAAAGCAAAGGCTACCTTTAGTAACCAAAACGGAATATGGAATTAAGGCCAGAGTTTCCTCATATACAATGTAACTAAATAGCATTAATTTATATAAAAATCATATTTTTAGATACCATTTTTCCTTTCTAATCTATTGCTGCTTTCTTTGAATGGCACCACCCTCCCCCCAACCGTCTAAAACCTCATTTCTGACGTCTCATCAGTGGCAACATCCAATATTCTGCTGCACTAATAAATCTGCCCCTCCCCATTTCAGTCCCCATTGCGATGTGCCTCCTTCAGAGTCACTACCTTGAGTTTAGACGATTGCAGTAGCTTCCTGTTTTCTCCAACTCCCACCTTTTCCCTTGGAAGTCCATTTTATTCACAATTTTGTTAGACTAAGAACAAAGTTCTGATAATTACATCCCTGCTGAGAAACCTTCCATGGCTGCCTATGGGGCAAAGCCCAAATTTCTCAGTTCAGCCCTCATGAACAGCACCTAACTACTTCAATTCCAACCAAATGGAACCACACCCTGTTTCCAGTCCACGCTCTGCCTAGCTCCTGTAGTTTTCTCTGCCTCAATACCTTATCTCCCTATTTTTGAGTATTCAAACATTATCCATCCTTCAAGTGGTTCCTCCATGAAACTTTCCCTTCCCGCAGTATCTGTATATCTCCCAGAACAGCAATTTGATGTTGTATAAAACATACTAATGTACATGACTTCCAACAAGACTTCAAACAATTTATAGGAAGGATCTGTATTTATCTCATCTATGAAACTCTTGCAATGCTTTTCTTTTTTTTCTGCTTTATCTCCCCAAATCCCCCCTGGTACACAGTTGTATATCTTAGTTGCAGGTCCTTCTAGTTGTGGCATGTGGGACACTGCCTCAACGTGGCCTGATGAGCAGTGCCATGTCCGCGCCCAAGATCCAAACCAGCGAAACCCTGGGCCGCCACAGCGGAGCACAAGAACTTAAGCACTTGGCCACCAGGCTGGCCCCACAATGCTTAATACTGTGCCTAGAATACATCTTACACATTTGCTGAGTAAATGAATTTCAGAATTGTCCCAAATCTAGAGTAACCTGTGTCAGCAGCAAGTATGCTAGATGCCTCTTGGCCTGCCTGGCTAGCGGCACCACGACCTGTCGATGCCTGCAGGTGCCATGACACGGAATTCCCTTTTGGCAACAAACATATGAGAAAAGGGAAAGAAACAGCAGCAGCAGTCACTTCTGTGGATTTTCTCCAGCACGAGTACTGACCCAAAGGGCCCAGTAAAACTGGCTTCTCTTTGGGCCAAGCCAGAGGCCTCGCTCTTTGTGCCTGCAGACAGGAAGGAATGTTTATGCACATCGGACCTCCGCGTGAGCCCGTCCTTCCAGTCTCGCCTGCCGCTACCTCCACTCTCATCCTTCCTCCACGCTGTGCTAAGCTCTCTAAAATACACACCTGAGCATGCCACTTACCTGATTAAAAGTCTTTAAAAGCTTCTCACAGCCTTTGAAGTAGACCCAAACTTCTCAGCATGTTGTGCGACATTCTCCATGAAGCTGCCTTGCCTTCCACTTCAGTCTCACTTTCCGCCCTCACACACTCCAGACACGCACATTCAGAGTACTTGTGACTCCCTGTACGTGTCCTCACACTCTCTGTGCACCCACACAGTATGTTCTTCAGTCTTTCTTCCTTGCTGGGGTAACTTCTACTTGTCCTTCAAGAACCATCACAGGTGTCGCCTGGCCAAGGTGACCATCCTTCCCACGGCCTTCTGGGCATGCCTCAGAATAGACAATTTCACACTGTATTCTAATCGTCTCTCTAAGGTGTCTATCTTAGCCACAGCCCTGGGAGCTCCTGCTGGGCAGGGGCCTGGCAAAGCAGGTCCTCAAGCAGGACTGACTGGCTGACTGAACGAGACTGTACGACACTGAGGCACTAGGGCTATGGACGGGTCTCAGAGCAAACAGGAGCCCTTCCATGTTAAAGTACCTCTCACAACTGACTACTGATCCACACGGTGGAGTCACTCCTCAGCAGTGGCTACTGTATATGCCCACATCCTACAAGGTCCATTCAGATACGGGAATACCACTGGATAGAAACTTTTTAAACATACATTCATTTATTTAATCCTCAAAACAACCTAGGAATGTGACATTATTATTATCCAATTTTTACAGATAGGGAAATCAAGGCCCAGACATGTTTAGGAACTTTACTAGCATCAAAAGCTAGACAGCTCAAATCCGGCTCTGAAGTCCTCGATCTTAGCCCCTACACTTCCCTGTCAGGGACCAGTATATGCATCATACGCATGTTTGTGTAAATGCAGACACACACACCCCCCTTCCCAGTTAGATCTAAACTCCCGGAGGCCAGCGACTATCCACCGCCCTTGTCAGTGTCTCCACCACCTTGTCCAGTCTTTGTATACAATAGGTACTGGAATTGTTTGGTTGATGGACTGTTGGTTCTTCCACTCACTTTTGGGGGACCTGAGATTTTCAGCAGCAAGCAGGAGAACTCTGGGGTGGAAGAGGGGAGAAACAGAATTTCGGAATAGGGCTGGACACTCTGGAATTCTTGGTTTCCAGTTCGAAGACTGCAAGCTTTGAGGACAGACTTGTACAAGAGATGATACTGATGTCAAAGCTCTTGAAAGTGGAATAAAATCCCCTTCTCAAAAAGCAAAATAAAACTCAAACCATATTATGGTCACAGTTTCTCCCCGAAATTTTAATTCAGATAATTTTAACCTAGAACAAAATGGGATGAAAAAAATCTTACTAAACTTCCTTACTATCTGTCCTGATCTGAACACAGGTACCTCTAAATGACTTTGAAGAAGATTTTAGAAATTAATTCTTCAGGACACAGAGACAAGAACACCACCAGCATTTACTAAGGATGACTAACATGGTTTAACAGAAAACAACTGAGTGTATGTGTTTTTCAAATTAAAAAAAATTTAAACCTGAGATTGTCTTTCCTATAGCTTCTTATATTTTTTAAAAATGTAAGAGTTTTACAAATACAGTTGCAAAAACTCAGCCTTGACTTCAAGCAAATGAGAATAACATTCCTTTAAAGTATTTCTGGTGACAGGTAACACCAGTCGGACTCACATTTACTGACTAAGACCACTCTTAAAACGAACTCCAGGAAATCTGAAACCCTAAATGTTCAGAACTATTAAGGAAAACAACAATTTGGCTTGCATATTACCTTTGAAACTATTAACATTACGTATGAAATTTATGCCACTACATGAGAAACATTTTCTATTGCCTCTTTAAAAATATGCAATTGTTTGCTCTGAAATCCCTAAATGTACTGAAGAACAAATGTAACTGACTTGAATCTTGATCTAGATTAACATTTCATGTTTCTTTCTTATAAAACAAACAAAGGGGCTGGCCTGGTGGCACAGCGGTTAAGTTTGTGTGCTCTGCTTCAGAGGCCTGGGGTGCACAGGTTCGGATCCCAGGCGCAGACCTACACACTGCCTGGCAAGCCATGCTGTGGCAGGCGTCCCACATATCAAATAGAGGAAGATGGGCACAGATGTTAGCTCAGGGCCAGTCTTCCTCAGCAAAAAGGGGAGGATTGGTGGCGGATGTTAGCTCAGGGCTAATCTTCCTCAAAAAAAAACAAAAACAAAAACAGAAACAAAAATAAAATATGACTTCAACAAAAACTTTGCTGTTTAGCCTCCCTGATGTTAGCTGTTCAGCTCTGATAGTAAGCGTTCAGACTAGATTATCTCTGGGTCCCTTCTTATTCTGAAGTTGGGATCACGTCTTTACTGTCAGGTGGGAGCAGTGTGTCTTCACGTCCTCAGGCTTTCCTTCTGTGCCCCCGCCCCGGCCCCCCCCAGTGGCCCCCTGCCTCCCCCGACACCCCCCGACAGCCCTGCCAGGGTTGGGGGTGCCCTCAGATTGCTGCTGTGCTTCTCGCCTGCAACCACAGAAACTGATCGCAGATCACCTCCTGCGGGCACTGCTATTTCAACTAGGAATATTTATATCACAAGCTAAATGGCTGAAGCTTCAAGAGAATTTCAAGTAACAGAGTTCAGGACATGCTATCCCAAAATATGGCATCTTGGCAGACTGAATATTCTAAGTTCAAGGTATATGAGAAATGGCCTGTGCAGGAGGCCCTTTCTGACCTTCCCTGAATCAGGTCACAGAAGCGTCAACTGAGAGGTGCCCTCCCTGGACCCGGAGGATAGGAACATCCTTTCTCCGAGACGGAGGGACATCACCGAGAGGAAAGGAACGGAGAGGCCTCGCTCAGTGTCCCCAGGTTTAACTGCCCTTGACTCACACCCTCTTGCCCTCTTGCTTCTTCCCATGACTGTCCACTCTTTATCAGACCTAGCACAAAAATGCTCAGGTTTAACCACTTCTTTAGGTTGTCATTTCCTTATGAAGGCTCCCTTGTGACACAACACTTATATTAAATAAATCCATGTGCTTTCTCTTGTTAATTTGTCTTCTGTACAGGGGCCCCAGCCAAGAACTTGGAAGGGAAGAGGAAAAACATATTTTTCCTCCCCTACACACATAGAAGGATTCTAGGGGGTGGTAAGGCTGTCCCTTAAATTCACTGGTAGATGGTCACTTGTTTTGCCAAAGGATAAGATTGCCTCCTTCTTCATGAATAACCATTTCAATTATTTTACATAGGTAAAAAGACGCTATGAAACTTAATTTTAGATATTTAATCTCCTGAAAGCACAAATTAGAAAAACAAAATTTTCACCCATATGAAGATCTAAGAACTGGGTTAGACAAAGTTTTCCCGTTTAAATGATCTATCAAAGCAAAATAGAGGATAAAAATGATATAGGGAGACTACAAACAATTTGAAAAACACTATAAACAACACTTCAAAAATAACTTACTTCTTTTGGGGAAGAAAAAGGTATTATAGAAAGTATCTTTTTTTTCTCTACTGTATAGGACTACATTTTGTTTGGCAAAGGGGAAATGAAATTATTTAAAAAATATACCAGTATTAAGTGTTTATTCATCTTTTTAAACAGATTGGTAGAGTCACATAAATCACAGTTCAATTGCAAAGATTTACCCTGGTCAGAATTAAAGAGTTACTCTATAAAAATTCATTTTTTTAGTTCCATTTTCCTTGAATCTGTGGCTATGTCTGTATGAAGACAACTATTGGTAGGTTTGTTCCCTTGAGATTGGGCCCCTATACAGAGCCTGAAAGTAATAGCTAAGTCTGTGTGTAAGATTTGAAGGAAAGTGTACAGCATCTGAACACATGGTTGGGATCAACACGTCTCATTCAGTCATTAATTTATACTGATTCTTTTGTCTCAACCTGTTTATGCTAACAGCCCTAGGGAGAGACCAATCAGGCACCTGCTCAAAGCTTAGGGGCACGAGCTTGGTCTACCAGCTGCAGCTGCATGGCTGTGGCAAGTTGCTCAGCCTTTTTAGCCTCAGTTTCTTCATAAGTAAAACAGAGATATTAATGGTATTGACATCATAGGGCTAGCACCACGACTGCACACCGTGAGCGCTTAATGCTAGCAATTATTAGAAGTCAATTCACTTACATCTGTCCATTCCAAGTGCCTCTTGTTCTACACTAACAGCTAAAGCCTACGACTGCCGCCATGGACATTTGCATCTTACAGGACAGTAAAAAGTGAGAAGCCCACAGTGTACATCTCTAATTGTGGATTTTCAGGAATTAGTGATACACGTATCCTAGGATTAGGGCATATTAGTAATCCTAAAATCACACTGCAGAGATTTCTGACCATCCCATGCCTTCTCTTGGCTTCAGTGACCTTAACTCCTGGCTTCATCTCTTCCTTTGCTGGCCTCCTTGCTGGTACGAAACGGCCAAGCATGTTCATACACCTGGCTCTTTGTGCTCACTCTTCCTTCTGCCCAGAATGCTCCTCCCCATGGCATTTTCAGCCTGCCTCTTTATGCCATCCAACTCTGGCGAAATACCACCTTTTCTCAGAGGCTTTCCTTGGCTACTTTATCAGACTTTATTACTCTCTATCCTTCTCCTTGCTTTATTCTTAGGTACAGCACTTATGCTATCTAAGATTATATGATGGATATATTTATCTATGGCTCCAATTAAAATGTGATTTCCACGAGTCAGGGAATTTGTCATTTGGTTCAACAACAAATCCTCAAAATCTAGTACACTAACTACTGACTGGCACATACTAAGACAGTCAGTAAATACTTGTTGGATGAACAAATGTATTGGATGAATGCTGCTAGCTCTAAATTCTGATTCTGCTGACTTCTTGTAAGTACAGTCTTGCTTCTGGGTTTAAAGGAAGAAAGACTTCAGAAGTCACTGGATCACTTAACAGAATGTAAAAGGCTTCTATCCAGCCAACTACCCCTACGCTGTAACTGTGATGGGTACAGGCAGGAGACTGCGGGGCTGGGTCTGCTGTCCTGCTTTCTTCCTTATGGGAGGATTTTCTGGGTGCTTCCGCCTGCTGCTGGGTTACCAGGTGATCACGATTGGGCCCTATCCTTGCCTTGCTTCTGCGACCCAGACGTGACTTTCTTGCTGATGTTTTTTTGTTTGTATCATCATGTGGCACTTAATACATGTTGTCTTTACTGTTCATTTATTTGACACAGAAAATATTTTACTGTTTTATATTCTTCATACTAAAAGCAATCTAGTGAATAAGAACAAAACTTTATGCCTTTTTCTTAAAAAAATTATCCACAGCACTATAGATAGTAATATTTCTTGGTTGCTATGAATGATGACATCTAAAAAAAGTCAAATATCCCATTCTAACACATTAATTTGAAGCACTAAATTTATGAGTCTCTTCATTACTATGCACACACTTTCCCCTGCCTTTAATTCCTTGAGAACAGGATTTAAGATTCACAGAGAAAGAAAGAAAGGTCACTTCTTTCCTTGTAGCGTAATCAAACGGTCTGCATCATAAGAGATTATCAAAGATTGCTGAGTTCTCCAGCCTGGGGAGGCCACTGGTATAGTTTGGATGCCTAGTCAAAAGGTATCTTAGAACCTCCAGCTCTCCATTCTTCACTGAGTCCTTGAGACTAGAAGAACCGAATGATAAGCAATGACTCTTGGAAAAGAGTTTAGCTTGTGGTTTCTCTCAAAGTGCTGATTGATACACAGGTGCCAACATTTCGTATTTAGAGGTGGGACAGAAGTAGATATGTGGTGCAATAAGAGGATGCCAGAAAGAAAAAGTTAGGAATGTTGTGAGGATAAATGGCCCAACTTAAAAAAACCTTGGTTTTAAAGCAGGCTTTCAAAAGGAGATTTAAAAACTTCACAAGTTGGGTGCTTTGGGAGGATCATAAAAGATGGCTGAGTTTATTTTCCTTTCTTTACTCCCTTGGAGTCGCCCATTCTAAAGTGGCGCGGAGCACTGTGCGTTCTCTCTAGCCTGCAACTGTAGACAGTAAAACCACCAGGCCACGTCTCTGCCTTGTTCCAACTCTGAACCAAGTGTGGGGGTGACACAGAGGGACTCCTACCTTAGACTCATCCATACTCATCAGAGAATGGAGTTCAGGCTAGCTCTGCTTTCTGCTGTTTTATTTGTGTTTATTCTGCAGAAAATAAAAGAGAGAATCAATGTAAAAATCAGACTGTGAGGTTTGGAAAATCTTGGTGAGTGTCATTTTCATATTGTGTGTATTTTAAAATTTCAAATAGTTATTTATTTGAAAGGAAACATCAGAAGAGTGTGTGTACATAAACTATTTTAGTAATAGTCTTTAAAATTAAAATACGGGGACAGGCCAGTAGTGTAGTAGTTAAGTTCGCTTGCTCCGCTCTGGTGGACTGGGGTTCGCAAGTTCAGATCCTGGGCATGGACCTAGCACTGCTCGTCAAGCCACGCTGTGGCAGCATCCCATATAAAACAGAGCAAGATGGGCACAGATGTGAGCTCAGCGGCAATCTTCCTCACACAAAAAGAAAATTAAAATAGGGCACTATAATGCTACGCTTTTTTTTTTTTTTAAAGATTTTTTAAATTTTTTCCTTTTTCTCCCCAAAGCCCCCTAGTACATAGTTGTATATTTCTCGTTGTGGGTTCTTCTAGTTGTGGTATGTGGGATGCTGCCTCAGTGTGGTTTGATGAGCAGTGCCGTGTCCGCACCCAGGATTCAAACCAACGAAACACTGGGCTGCCTGCAGTGGAGCGCGTGAACTTAACCACTCGGCCATGGGGCCAGCCCCAATGCTACGCTTTTTTGATGGTTTTATGAGAGACTATGGCTAAAGGCTCAACCAAAAGAAAAATAAACTAAAAAGTTAAAAAATTAGAAGCATTTCAAACTCTTGAAGTAACAGACAAGAACAATTTCTACTAGAGCAGGCCCTGGCCAGTGGACTGGAATTCATGCTCCTTGGTGGCCAGCTCACCTCCTCTGCTGAGGGACTTCCAGCACCCCTGATGCCCTGATAACCAGCGACATGAGCACTGTGCTCTCTCCAGACTCAGGGGTCTCCCAGTTTAGGGAAAATAGTAACTTCACAAAAAGATGGGGATGCATCATCTGAAATAGTGGGCTCTCAAATCATATTCTCAGTAATCTAAGATTCTATGGATTGCTTCAGGAGTTCTGCAAATGTATGGTTTGAATGCCATTTCAAAAACTGTGATGGAAAATATGCACATGAAAACTTACTATATGCCAATTTTAACATCTAAGAAAACAGCAACCTGCTAACTCATTTACATACAATCCTCATTTATAGTTCGCGATGCTATAACAGTTATATGTTAACTATGAAGAAAATTAATCACAAAAATTCTTCACATATATTTTATATATTGAGTTTCTAAGAAAGATTTCAATTTAAAAGGGAGGGGCTCTGTTAAAAAAAGTTTGAAAAATCATTCGCTTAGATTCTATAGTAGAGAGAATCAAGGCGTGCTTTCTGAGGATCTGACAGACGATGAAAACATTGTTTCTATTGGGTAACTGTTCGTACCAAATGCTAAACAAAATCACCAGAAGTTACAGGACATTTCTTAGTAAAATGTCAGTGAAAAATACTTCAATTGTTCTCTATAAGCCAATATTTTGGAAATTATAATGAAAACAACTTCAGTGTTGAGATCTGGCAAACTCTCTCTCTAGGTTATGAGGTAGACGAATACTTCATCTCTGGCAAAATTCTATCTACAGCAGGAAGAACTCAAATGCCCTCAAGAACAGCAATGTACACCAGAGAAACACAAAAACCAAGAAAATATCCCAACCTTCTGTGTTGTTTGGAATACATTTTAAGGTCTCTGGTATGTAGTTATCCTATGAAACATTATGAAGTCTATCCTGGCATCCAGTTCGAGAGTATTCAGCTACCTGAACTCAGGGGAATCCCAGATGTATTCTTTGTTTTCACCACACCCTTTAAATGGAAAGGAAGCAGCATGAACAAGGCCGTAGCGCCCTTTAATCTGCACATGTAAAGGATACTCTTCAGTATTCCGGATGTCCACGACCAGGAGCTTCGGTTTACTGGGCTTTGTCTTCTTGGTGGGTGTTTTGAAGTGACCTGTCACTGTGAGCTCGCACAAGTCAATCAGGTCCTCCGCTGAAATCCGTGGGGATACTTCAGACTTCAGGTCATTTAATGGGATGGACTCTCTTGACTGAAAAATGCACAAACACCACAAACATTGAGAATATTATAGAGAGACACACTACAGCCAGTAAAGAGTATCTTCAGGCTCTTGAGATCAATCACTATAGCACATGCGACAACAGGAAACTCTATCTCATTTTAGCAGTAACTATAACTGTATCCCTTCCGACTGTGTAACTGTAGTCCCGGACTCCTTCCTACTGTATAACTATCCCTTCCCACTGTGTAACTGTAGTCCCGCACTCCCTCCTACTGTATAACTATCCCTTCCCACTGTGTAACTGTAGTCCCGCACTCCCTCCTACTGTATAACTATCCCTTCCCACTGTGTAACTGTAGTCCCGCACTCCCTCCTACTGTATAACTATCCCTTCCCACTGTGTAACTGTAGTCCCGCACTCCCTCCTACTGTATAACTATCCCTTCCCACTGTGTAACTGTAGTCCCGCACTCCCTCCTACTGTATAACTATCCCTTCCCACTGTGTAACTGTAGTCCCGCACTCCCTCCTACTGTATAACTATCCCTTCCCACTGTGTAACTGTAGTCCCGCACTCCCTCCTACTGTATAACTATCCCTTCCCACTGTGTAACTGTAGTCCCGCACTCCCTCCTACTGTATAACTATCCCTTCCCACTGTGTAACTGTAGTCCCGCACTCCCTCCTACTGTATAACTATCCCTTCCCACTGTGTAACTGTAGTCCCGCACTCCCTCCTACTGTATAACTATCCCTTCCCACTGTGTAACTGTAGTCCCGCACTCCCTCCTACTGTATAACTATCCCTTCCCACTGTGTAACTGTAGTCCCGCACTCCCTCCTACTGTATAACTATCCCTTCCCACTGTGTAACTGTAGTCCCGCACTCCCTCCTACTGTATAACTATCCCTTCCCACTGTGTAACTGTAGTCCCGCACTCCCTCCTACTGTATAACTATCCCTTCCCACTGTGTAACTGTAGTCCCGCACTCCCTCCTACTGTATAACTATCCCTTCCCACTGTGTAACTGTAGTCCCGCACTCCTTCCTACTGTATAACTATCCCTTCCCACTGTGTAACTGTAGTCCCGCACTCCCTCCTACTGTATAACTATCCCTTCCCACTGTGTAACTGTAGTCCCGCACTCCCTCCTACTGTATAACTATCCCTTCCCACTGTGTAACTGTAGTCCCGCACTCCCTCCTACTGTATAACTATCCCTTCCCACTGTGTAACTGTAGTCCCGCACTCCTTCCTACTGTATAACTATCCCTTCCCACTGTGTAACTGTAGTCCCGTACTCCTTCCTACTGTATAACTATCCCTTCCCACTGTGTAACTGTAGTCCCGTACTCCTTCCTACTGTATAACTATCCCTTCTCACTGTGTAACTGTAGTCCTTACTATGTATGTACTGAGGTTTACATTTTTAGTAGTTTCACAGAGAAAAGCATGACTCTTTTGCATCACTCCAAGCTCTTGGCTCAAATGTGATCGAAAGAGATGAGGCAGATTTTTCCTTATGAGAGCACTGTGTATCTTTAAAAACAGCTCCTTTAAGCACATTTCACTTTGCTTCAAGTATAATTACTGTTGTTGTGAACTGCATTAATTACAATTCTGGTAATATGAGAAACTACACTGAAACTCAGTATATATACTAATTAAATAAACTGGTTCTATTGTATGTATTGGTCTTTTATAACATAACGTTATATATGAATGGTTGAGTGGAAATTAGATTCTCAGAGATGAATGAGGAGCAACATAATGCTTTCTTAGATAGTAAACCAAATTGACAATGTACCTTAATTGTGAAGGAGGTAAAATCAGAATCCAGACTATCAAACCAGTACATTGGTCTAATGTCTATTATATGGCATAAGACTGATTCAGACTAAACGCTATTTACTATTATTCTCCATGCTATTTAGGAGGGAGAAGGATTTTTCCAAACCCCTATTAAAGGCAAGACAATAACACAACTCAATTCAACATAAATTTATTGAGCACTAGTAGTCACTCTTGAAAACTTGAGAATTTAAGAACTTCCAAAATTCACTTGATTGAAATATGGGGATTCAAAAAAATTTTACCTATATGCTTACTAAGTTTTCAAAACTGAGTCTACTTATTATCTCCACTCATTTTCTTTCTTTTCTCAATTCCATTGTGAGATTCCACATTTAGAATTTCCAATTTAGAATTTCTAGGCAGGAGAGAATAAAGCATATGAATCACTTATTGGACCTATTTATTTTGAAAACGAAATGTTTTCAATTGGAGTTTGAACGTCGGCTCTCATCCCTTGGGTTTCCCTTTACTTTGCAGTAAATGCTTTAGTGGTAAAGCACTTGTTCTCTACTTTATTAGCCTTTAAATAGAAATGGGAATTGCTAAGCTTTATGGGTTTATGGTTCTTAAAGAGTAGGCATTAGGAATTTTAATTTTTTAATATTAGGAATTAAAGCTACTTAAACATTCTGAAGTTAAAAGTGCTTCAGGAAGATTAAAGAGCTTTAAAATCAGCAAGCCATCCAATCGATGCTTCCATCCCCTTTTTCATTGGATGGCAATCCCTACAGGTATTTTTCCCAGGCCTCACATGAAGTTGTACATTTATGAAGATAAAATAAAGAACTTTTGATTACCCTAGTCCTGCTTTTAGTAATTTAGTGATGAATGTGGCATTTCAGACAGAGGCGTCCTCTGAAGGAAAGGTGTGTCCTGGCTGATGAAGAAGAGGACTTGACCAAAGTATTCTCTATGAAGAACTGATCGATTTAAGAAAGATCTGAGCTCGGCATTGGTTCTAATCAAATGCATCACATGTGAGGAGTTTTTCAAAGGAAAGAGAAACCACTATGTGAAATGGTAAGAACAGAAGGAGAGAGGAATCACTGACAAATTTATAAGTTTCTGAGCTTTTCTGAGTGTGTATCAGAAAAGAACTTTAATATGGTGCATGCAAGTTCCTCTGCAAACTAATTAGGAGATTAGTAAGTTAGATTTAGGACAAATTATACTATTTTGCTCTATGAAGAAAATAATTATAATATTAAAAATACAGAATCTAGTTTTTCCTTTATTAGACAGTTTTATATGCCATTTTGCTATTCATGGTATAATTTCCACTTAGAGGCATAAAAATGAAACTTCCTCTGAACAACTTTCATCTTGTTTAGTATCACTGACATTGGCATTTTCCTGTGTGACTGGAGTTTCAAATTCATGGGACTTTGTTTATGGGCAGTGGACAAGAATATAGAGCAACTCTGGAAGTGTCTACTAATTTGTCATTTCTGCCCAAGAATCTGTACACACAATGCATATCAAGCTTAGATGTTCAAATATCAGAAAGCAATATGTCTGAGAACTACTTTTTTTTTTCAACAAAATTCATATTCTATTGTCAACCTAGAGTCAGAATTTATTTAGCAGTGTTACTGACAGAAATCATCTTTCAGAGTGGGGTCTCTGAAATGGTGATCTGGATGTATTAGTGATAATACTAACCAAGCAAGCAGTAATCGGAACCTGGTAACAAGACAGGCATTTTGCTGTATCCATTTGAACCATCGAGAGACTGTCATGAGCCATAAGAGTCTGAAATGGCAGCCTCTTAGTGAGAGTTTGCCTGTATACTCCTATGTTGCATATGTAACCAACATATGTCCTATAAGGACATAACTGTACATTTATGTTTCATATGTAAAAGCTCCTAAATAACTACAGAGGCATTTTAACTACGAGAATACAGGGCTGGTATCTAGAACACTCTTCCCTTATTCCCTGTCCTGGATCCTGGCACTACCTTCAATCTAGTTACCCAAGAGGAACCTGGAAATCATCACTGACACCTTACTCTTCCTTATTCCTCATTCTAACAGATCCCCAAGTTCCACCAAGTAGTTCTTGAAACTGCTCCCTGACTCACTGCCCCATCCAAGGCCTCGTCATCTCTTACAGGGACTTTGGGAGCTGTCTGCTTCTTTCTTTCTATCCCCTTGGTTCTCTGCTTCCCTCTTCACCTAAAGCTGTCTCTTCTAATCCATCTTCCAAATGCCATTTGAGAGAAAAATAAAAACCTGATCATGTACCTTTTATCATTAACAACACCTCAGTGGCTTCTAGACATTGAGAGAATGAAATCCAAATGGCTCAGTATAGCACATAAAGCCCTTTGTGAACTGACCCCTGTCCATGGTAGGCAGGAAACCAGAGGCCATGGAGTCCAGAGACTATCTGGATTCAAGTCTTGGCCCCCTACTAATCCGGAGGTGACTCTGGGTGTGATATTTAGCCTCTCTGTCCATTTCTTCATCCATAAAGTGGGATAACAGTCGTTACCTGAACCCTCCTGGGCCCCTGTAAGGACTGAATGAGTTAGTCTATGCAAAGTGTCTAGAATGGTCTTTGACCCACTGTAAAGAGTTCAGTAACTGTTTGCTATCTTTTACCTCTTTTCTCGCCCTCACAAGTTTGTACATGTGCTTCAGCATTAGCAGGCTATTTGCCTTTTCATCCCACTGTGCCGTTGCACACATTCCCTCTGCTGAGGATGCCACACCTTGTCCATCTAATAAATCCCTGCTCACCTTTCAAGTATCAGCACTACCTTCTCTGTGAAGAAAGCCTTTAACTCCTGACAGACATTTACTTTCTCTTCTGTGTCCCCATAGGTATCTGGTGCATGTCTTCATCATAATGGGATTATTCATTTCCCACTAGATTGAAAGTTCCTCAAGGATAAGGGAAAATTACTTTTATACCTAGTCTTCCCCAGGACCCAGCATAAAAGATATTAAAATATATTTGTGGAATATAAATGAATAAAATAGTATTTCTACATCTTCTGCAACTTATCCTGAGTAACTTTGTGCTATAGGGCATGTATATGTTCCTAAGACAACGTGCACAAACCACCATCATAGTAATTATTATATTTGTGATATAGTGTCTGTTTCTCCACTTGACTTACAATATCCTTGAAGGCAGGTTTCACATCTTTTCTTATTTGTATCTCTACAAGCTAGCACAAAGTCTGGCACAAAAGAACTCAACAGATATCTGATGAGTGAATGAGTGAATAAAAATATGATGAAATAATGCTTCAGAACAGAATCTTTTCTTCTGTCTGGATTATTAGACAGAGTCTTCTGGGATGGCAAATCATTAGATTCTCTCCAGCCTCTGGGCACTGCGATGATTAATCAAGAACACTGAATCTATATCTGTTTCAACAATTTCTCATAGTCATCTTTCCTTCCCTCAACTGAAAAATTGCAGATAACAGTGGCTAACACATAAAACTTGCAAAATGTACTCTAATTAATTGAAAGAAGTTAGGTGAATATAAAGGAGGTAAAAACTAAAAACAAAAACAAACTATCCTTAGGCAAGTAGGGGGTATAATTTAATAATAATAAACACATTAATGAAGGAAAAAATAGATAAATACTATAGGTGGTATTTTGGGGAAAATCAATAAAACTGGAAAATTTGTCATGAACTGTGTGTGTGCATGATTAGAAATGAGAAAAATATAAACATAAATATGTTTTTATATTCTTTTTCTTTCTCACTTCTAATTAAATATAAATGAGAATATAAGCATGTAAAAATATTTTAAAAATATACTATATACAATTCTATATTATTAAAATTTTAAAATGTTGATTCCACATATTCACAAAAGAGCAGCAAATCTGAATAGATCTATATATCCATAGGCCTAAGTAGAGCTGAGGAGAATGATATGTGTGTGTATGTGTGCATACAAAAGTCATAGAAAATCTGAATAGACTTTGTAGATACAGGAAAAATTTTAAAGTTTTCAAATGATTACTTTGAAGAAAGGTGCCAAACGCATTTTTCCCCAAATAATTCTATCTCGTTTCCAAAGAACAGGGAATGTCTAGGATATAGTAGCTGCTCCAAGGCAAAGAGAACATTGAAACGTGCCCCAGCCTATTTTAAGAAGGTGCCTTAACTTAATACTTAAATCTGACAAAGTTAGCACAACACGCACACGCACACACGTGCACACACATCAATATTCCTTATGAATACAGATTTAAAACAAACTCCTCAAAACTATAAAACTGAATGCAGTACCAATTTAAAAGAATGACATACTATGACCAAGTAGGGCATATTCCAGGAATGAAGGATGGTTCAAAATTAGGACAATTTAAAAATAATCCATCATCTTTAATTAGTCAAAAGATAGAAAGTATGTAATCATCACTATAGGTGACGTAAAGCCATATGTGATAAAATTTCACATTTATTCCCAATTTTAGAAAAAGAAAAACTCACGGTAAATACGTATCAGAAGGAAACTTAATTAGAATGATGAAAGATGCTCTTTAAGACAGATATCCTTTATTTCAAATATCTGACATTCTACTTAATGATGAACCACACAGGAAGACTTACTAAAATCAAAATGCAGAAATACAGCTATCAGCATTATTAGTTATTATTGCTATGGAGACAATAAGAAAAATAAGTAAGGGGTATAAATACTGGAAAAGAAGAAATAAATTATCTTTACTTTTAGACAATACATACTCTTCGGGAAAATCCAGAATAATCAGAGGACGATGCAATAAAACTGGTATGAATTTGGTCAGGTTTTAGTTACAACATACACACAACAAAGTCAGCAGCTTTTCTCTATGGAGCAGGAGCCAGTCAGAAAACACAACGAACAAGAGCTTTCCTTCACAGCATCAGAACATTGCCCCAAAATAAAATGCTGAAAAATGAGCTGGTCACATTTAAAGAAAATCAGACAGGCTTGTGATTGACATTTGAAAAAACTGAGAGTGGTAAGATGCCATGTGGAAAGAAAGACTCAACATTACACGGATTTTATTTTCCCTCAGAGTAATGTATTAATATATTACAATTTTATCAAACTCCTAAAAAGCATCTTTTTTTCATTCTGAAACGTAAATTCTAAAGTTCATTTGACATACTAAATAGGTGAGAATGTCAAGAAAATACTGAAAAATAATAAAATACCTTGTTATATATTAAAACTATATAAAGTTAACGTTGGTACTGCATCTGAATAGACTAAAAGATTAAAAGGACATTATGGATGCACAGAAACAAATTCAGCTAAGTGTAAGTATTTGGTAAAAGAATTAGGATGCCATGTCAAATCACCAGGGGAAGGATGCATTATTTAGGATATGGTGTTGGCATACCATTAACGGGAAGAAAATAAAATTATGTTTCTATCTTATACTATATATAGCAAAATGATTTATGGGTGGAAAAAATTAAGTATAAAAGTGGCATCAGGGGGCTGGCCCCGTGGCCGAGTGGTTAAGTTCGCGCGCTCCGCTGCAGGCGGCCCAGTGTTTCGTTGGTTCGAATCCTGGGCGCGGACATGGCACTGCTCATCAGACCACGCTGAGGCAGCGTCCCACATGCCACAACTGGAAGAACCCACAACGAAGAATACACAACTATGTACCGGGGGGCTTTGGGGAGAAAATGGAAAAAATAAAATCTTTAAAAAAAAAAAAAAAGTGGCATCAGAAAAGGATGAGAAAAAGTATTGACAACTAGAAATATTTATAAGCATACAGCAAAAGCCAGACTCTTAAAGAGTAACATGTGAAAAATAAAAATTTAAGATGCCCTTAATATATAAAAAGCTCTTTTACTACGATAAAATCACTAAGAAAAAAACCCTTCCTTACACCATGCACAAAAATCAACTCAAAATGGATTAAAGACTTGAATGTAAGACCCTAAACCATGAAAGTTCTAGAAGAAAACACAGGCAGTACGCTCTTTGACATCGGTCTTAGCAGTGTATTTTCAAGTACCATGTCTGACCGGGCAAGGGAAACAAAAGAAAAAAATGGAACAAATGGGACTACATCAAACTAAAAAACTTCTGCACTGCAAAGGAAACTATCAACAAAACGAAAAGACAAGCTAACAATTTGGAGAAGATATTTGCAAACCATATATCAGATAAGGGGTTAATATACAAAATATGCAAAGAAGTCATACACCTCAACAACAAAAAACCAACAAGCCAATTAAAAAATGGGCAAAAGATCTGAACAGAGATTTCTCCAAAGAAGATATACGGATGGCCAACAGGCATATGAAAAGATGCTCAACATCATTAGCTATCAGGGAAATGCAAATCAAAACTACAATGAGATATCACCTCACTTGGGTCAGAATGGCTATAATTAATAAGATGGGAAACAACAAATGTTGGAGAGGATGTGGAGAGAAGGGAATCCTTGTTCACTGCTGGTGGGAGTGCAAACTGGTGCAGCCACTATGGAAAGCAGTATGGAGAATCCTCAGAAAATTAAAAGTAGATCTACCATATGATCCAGCTATCCCACTGCTGGGTGATTTATCCAAAGAACTTAAAAACGCAAAGGCATAGGGGCTGGCCCCGTGGCCGAGTGGTTAAGTTCGCGCGCTCTGCTGCAGGCGGCCCAGTGTTTCGTTGGTTCGAATCCTGGGCGCGGACATGGCACTGCTCGTCAGACCACGCTGAGGCGGCGTCCCACATGCCACAACTAGAAGAACCCACAACGAAGAATACACAACTATGTACCGGGGGGCTTTGGGGAGAAAAAGGAAAAAAATAAAATCTTTAAAAACAAAACAAAACAAAAAAAAATGCAAAGGCATAAAGACACCAGCACCCCTATGTTCACTGCAGCATTATACACAATAGCCAACACTTGGAAGCAACCTAGGTGCCCATCAAGGGACGAAGGGATAAAGAAGATGTGGTATTTATATACAATGGAATACTACTCAGCCATAAGAAATGATGAAATCCGGCGACTTGTGACAACATGGATGGACCTTGCGGGTATTATGCAGAGTGGAATAAGTCAGAGGGAGAAAGTCAAATACCGTATGATCTCATTCATAAGTAGAAGATAAAAACAACAACAAACACACACATAGCAATGGAGAATGGATTGGTGGTTACCATGGGTGGGAGGGGGAGGGCAAAAGGGGTGATTAGGCTCACATGTGAAGGGATGGACTATAATTAGTTTCTGGGTGGTGAACATAATGTAATCTACACAGAATTCAAAATATATTATGATGTACATCCAAAAGCTATATAATGTTATAATCCAATGTTATTGGAATTAAAAACATAAATAAATAAAAAATATATATCGCAATGGTGGGAAAAAAAAAAGAAAAAAACCCTGATTAGTTAAAAAAGAAAGGGGGAGATGTAAACATATAATTGACAAAAGAAACACCAACGGGTAATAACAAAAAATTTTTTCTCTCACTAATAATCGCAGAAACATAAAATGTATTCCCAATCATAGAAATACAAAAAGTCGGTAAGTATCTTGGACATCTTCTGCCTGCCCCTCCAGACTCACTCTCCACTGGCTTCCACCTTGCTCTCTGCTCTGGGATGCAACATGTCTGGACAACATCCAGAGGGATCCTGGGTCCCCTGGCTTTCAAGTGGGTACAGACAATAGGGAGAGTGGGGTCAGGATATTTATTCCCCTGGTTCCCTACTTGAGAAGTCACTTTGGCCTGGCTATGTCCGTTGATCAAAGCTCACTCTACCTCTCAAGATGGCTTTCTCTACCTGCTTCTCTTTCTCATGGTCTGGTAACCTCTTCCTCCCTCATCCCTTTTGGCCTTTGGCTGGTGACAGGGCTATAGCTAGTATCCATAATGTACTGCATTATCTCTTGTATTTTCCCCAACATTCCACCATCATCTTTGTAATTATCATCTCTGTAAATAAACGGTTCTTGAATTATCCTAATTTGAGTGTACCACCTTTTGCTGTCAAACTCTGACAGTACAGTATAGGGAAGAACTCTAAAATACACAAGTTTTAGACGTGTGAATAACATGATCCCCTGGAGAAAAATCTGGCAATATGTATTAAAAACTTTCACATATGCATACCTTTTAATATAGAAATCTAGTTTTAGAAATTTGTTCCATTTACATAATCATAGACTGTACAAAGTTGTATGGAAAAAATATTTATCAAACATATTGTTTTTCTTAAATTATAAAAAACTGAAATAAAGTCAACACATGATAAAGGGGGTAGGAGAAAAAACTGGCAGCAAATTCATGTAAAGAAATACTATTCATCCATTAAAAATATATTTTAGAAAAATACTTTTTTTGTTGTTGTTGAGGAAGATTTGCCCTGAGCTAACATCTATTGCCAATCATCCTCTTTTCTTTTTTTTTTTTTGATGGGCGAGCCACTGCCACAGCATGGCCACTGGCGAGTGGTGTAGGTCCATGCCTGGGAACAGAACCTGGGCTGCTGAAGCAGAGCACGCTGAACTTAACCACTAGGCCACTGGGGCAGGACCTAGAAAAATATTTCTTAAGAGAGGAAATATTCAGGATATATTGTCAAGGGGAAAAAGATCCTACAAAATTATAAATTTATTATGATACCAGTTTGGTAATGTATCTCATAGTAAATATATATGTGTGTGTATATATATATTTCACAGTGAATATATATGCGTAACTACATGCATCTGTATTTATTTATCATATACGTATGACTGATACATAGCAACTGTATAAGTGGTTATTTGTGAACTAGTGGAATCTGACATTTTTCTTCATGCTTTTTTGTGTTTAAGTTTTATTCATTGAGTATGAACTACTTTTGAAAATTTAAAAATTTATAAAAATATGATTATCTTTTTTCAACCAGCATTATTATATAACTCTCTTAAATACATTATAACTGAACCTAACCTGTCTGAAGACGAGTCTTATCAAATGTTCACAGCGATATCAAAAGGCTGTACAAATGAGAACTCAGGGCTACACTCACCATTAAAGGTAATGAAATCTGGCACTGGAAAACACGCAGAGATGTCAAGGAAAACAATAAAGCCATTATTATTCTTAAATTCAGATAAAACTTGAGAAAAAAGAATTAGCAAGTAAGGCAAGCTTTCACACATCCAAGTTTGGAAAGGAGACTCACAAGTTAATACTGACAATAGGAAGAAATGTGTGAGGTTCCTAGGCATTTCATTGGTAAGGATGACTCTGCCTTCTACATAAAGAAATGTTGAATAAACTGATGTTTATCCACCTCTTCATCAGATGGATGAAGAATTTAGAGAAAAGAGCGTGTTTGCTACACGGCAGAATACTTATATGCTTTTCCAAACTTCTACCAACACAAACGTAAACTACATTATCATCACTAAATAATTATAATATTTTTCCTAGTTTAACATGAGAAGGGAAAATTATTCAGTAGATTAATGCATAAATGGCTGATATTTTTCTTAGCAACAATTTTGTTTCCTTTAAGAGTAATACATTTTGATCCTGCACTCCAAACAACTCCACGTCATCATACCTGGGCATAAACGAGGCCAGTAGTGCTGCTTTTGGGAGATACATGATAGATCTGACATTTTCTTGAAGGCTTTAGGGTTTTTTCTCAGGGAAAGGATGACTGCAGAATGTCTGCAGCACTGGTTCTTTGAGTCAATTTAAAATATCTTCATTTTAAAAGCAAAGTAATATTCATTAAATATCTACTTTATAAATCAAGAACTTAAACTTAGGCAGCACAGAAAGTGACAGACATTGCATACATTTCCTATAGAAAGAGATATATCTGAGTTTTGAGCAAAAACAATTTTGTAAAAAGACTTAAATTTCACTGAATAACTGGAATTGGAACACAAACTGGAATACTAAAAATAATCTCAAAGAAAGGTGGAAATATGAATCAGAAAGTATAAAAAGTAAAAGCAGGCATGCTTATGAGGCAGGAACATCACAGGGCAAACCATGTATTAAATAATGTATGTTTCAACACAGTGAAAACATACTTTTCCTGAGGACAACTTGTAAAAGCAAGACTGTACTCAAAGATTTTTTCAAGTGACATATGATGTTTCTAGGAGGGAGACTGGATCAGTATAAACATGCTGATGAGAACACAGAGCCAGGCACATCAATAGCTTAAGCTTCAAATACTTCTACCTTCTATAGCAAGTATAGTAGGGCCCTGCCCAGAGAAGGGGCGAAAATGTTTGATAAATAAACGCATGAATGTGTAAAAGGATGTGGAGTGATGCTGTCCCTATGATGAAAGAAAGAGGTTCTAATATGCTACCAAATAATGGAAGCCACCACTAAAAGTCACCAATACCTCCCCCAGGGCTAACTGGGAAGGGACAAAAGTAACTCTATTGCTTCCAACCATCACCCCAGCTTCCCCTTTCCTTTCAGCTTACCCAAAGAGCTTTGGTTAGTAGGGGGGTAAACTGTGTGGAGAGATAAGCTGCACCTCCCTTCACACTTACAGGGTGGAAGAGAGGGTGTTCTGGACACTCACATCCCCCCAAAGCTGCACCTCCCTTCCCACTTACAAGGTGCAAGAGAGCGTGTTCTGGACACTCACATCCCCCCTGAAGCTACACCTCCCTTCCCACTTACAGGGTGGAAGAGAGCGTGTTCTGGACACTCACATCCCCCTGAAGCTACACCTCCCTTCCCACTTAACAAGGTGGAAGAGAGCGTGTTCTAGACACTCACATCTCCCCGAAGCTGCGCCTCCTTTCCCACTTACAAGGTGGAAGAGAGCGTGTTCTGGACACTCACATCCCCCCGAAGCTGCACCTCCCTTCCCACTTAACAAGGTGGAAGAGAGGGTGTTCTGGACACTCACATCCCCCCGAAGGTGCGCCTCCCTTCCCACTTACAGGGTGGGAGAGAGCGTGTTCTGGACACTCACATCCCCCTCACGAGACGGTCATGTGTAGAGACCTGGGCACACCTACGAGAAGGGTAGCTGACATGCCTGTGTGACACAGAAGACTTAGGAATCTGTCCTACTCCTCTCTGAGCAGGCGAGGAGGGAGACGTGGCAGCGCTGAGGGCGGGCTTGGAAGACACTGCCCTTCTCTGACTTTAAGTTCCTAAGCTGCAGAATGAGAATAATTACACTTGTCCTATTTACCTCATCAATTTACTGTGAGGATCAATTGGGATGACAGATGTAAAAACGTTTAGTAGACTGTGGATCTTTATATAAAACAGGTGGTGGTTGTTAAAAATTGAATCCAAAACGAAGCAGCTTGAACTTCATGGTGGTCTTATGATAGTCTAAATTTTGAAGAAATCATCAAACAACAATTATTTAATGAACGAGGCTGTGCTGGCCATCTTGAGAGAGACAAAGTATCATTTCCACCTCAGAGAGTCCACAGTCCGGTTGGAAAGGCAAGACTAACATAAATGAAGCAGTAATAAAACTACAGAATAATAACAGAAAATATTCATATAGTGCTTACTACGTGCTGGTCACTGGGATAAGTACTTGACATACATGAATCATTTCAGTGTCGCAACTATCCTATGAGGGAGGTTTTATTATTTTGCTCATTTATAGACGAGGAAATTGGGGCACAGAGAGGTTAAAAAGCTCACCAAAGGCCACACCATCAGTAAGTAACAGAGCCAGGATTCAAATGTGCTCAGTCTGGCTCTGGAGTCTGAGCTCCTAACCACACCAAGACACTGCCTTCCTCAGAAGATTCCACGTATGGAATCACAGGGACAACCTATGAGAATTCAGGGAAGGAAGAAACACAGTATGGGCAGTAGTTTATCTCTTAAGCCAAACGAGAGCAAAACATTAAAAACACTGCCATTAAATGTAAGTGTTAGATAAAGACGTTCACCATTATCATTGTTATGTAACACTGTTTTGGAGAATTAGGTGAAGCAATTAAATAATAGAAAGATATAAGATGTATAAAATCAGAAAAGAGGCAAAATTACCATAATTTGCAGATGATATATAACTGGAAAATCTGAATCAACTGAAAAACTATTACAAACAATGAGAGAATAATAATGTGGCTGATAAATGATGACGATGATGATGACGACGATGAGTGAAAACAGACTGTTTATGATAAGCCAGTGGTGTTCCACACACATGAACTCGCTTAATCCTCCCAGTAATCCTAGGAAGTATTGAATTTTATTATCTCTATTTTATGGACAACAAAGAAACAGGTCACATAGCTGGTATGGCACAGCTGGGATTCAAAAATTTATGTCGGTGTTCTTAATTGTTACACCAAACTGTTTATAAAATAAACAATCTTTATATATATACATAAAAAATCCAGCTAGAAAATAATTGAGATACAATGTCCCAATAATAACAATAGCAACAGAAAGGTTAAAACAGGAAAAATCCTAATGAGAAATATGCAATAACACTTTAAAATGCCACAGAGGAACCTAAAAAGATGACATGAATAAACAGAAAGACATACTGTGTTTTTGGAAAAAATAAAAAATTATTATATGTCAATTTTCCCTACTTATTTATAAATTTAATTCAGTCAAAATATACATACCGAAATGATTTTTTTCAGGGGAGGGAGGAAAAGGACAAGCCAATTCTACAATTCACGTGGAAACATTATGCGCATGTATGAAATAGTTATAATTTTAATAACCTCTTGGTACTGGAAAAGAAATAAACTGAAACAGATGAAGGTAGCTCAAAAAAGGATTCAGAAGTGAATACAAATACACGTGGGAAGCCAGTTTACCACAGGGGTATTAAATTCACGAGAACCATTTCGTTTATTCAAGAAAACAAATATTTAATAAACTTAAACTAATTCAAATATCTATTTGGTAAGTAGGTGAGTTTAAAATCCAGTAATTAAATCAAGTCTGTCAGGACTCTACTTGTCTTCTCTTTGCTAAGTATTTGTTTTACTTAATTTCTGTAGGATTTCTGAACAATAATCTGTCATTCGGACTGATGTACTTTTGGAAAGATCCCTGTGTAGCAAGGCTTTTTAGTTGCTCGTTTTGGCTTTGAAGAGAACAAGGAAAGAAATAACCTTTGGCAATGATTCTCTAGAAGATGTGAGAATGCTGCAGACAGCTGTCTTTTCTTTCTTCCATTATGTTCCTTTGTCAAATGCTGTGTTAGCACCTGTATGAATCAGGTTAACAAACTGAACTTTTAGTAGTAGGTTTATTTGTCATATAACATGGCTTATTTATTTTGCATATTTTTTAGAATATCCTGGGAGATGGACTGGAATAAACAGGACATTTATACCCTGGAATTGTGAAAATCATAAGACTCACTGAATCCCATCTACAACAGCTGTGTCTCTTGTTGCCAGCCTTTCTGTAGAATTGTGCCAGAATCCATTTCTCTTTAAATGCCACGGAATGTCAGTGATACATGAAATGACATCCCTGAACTTTGAGGCTGCATAAGGAAGATCTCAGTGCAGGACCCCAGATATTCATTAGCAAGTTGGAATTGTGCTGTCTGTGCCCAACACTCTTCATGAATAAAATATATTCTGCAGATTTATGGGTGGAAAAACATTGCTCCAGGAACTGTCTCAAATCAATAATCAACTAAATCAGGCGCAAAGGAATAAAACCTGCCACCAGCACGCCCTTCGCAGCACTGCCACGTGGGTGCGCTAAGGCTGTGTCGCAGTGTCGCCCCAACGTCTGCAGTGAGGGTGCCGCTGTCACAGATCAGTTCAGCTGCGGGCTGGCCAGTGCTAAGCAGGATACTCCACCCTAGATGGTGACAATTATTATTTTCACCAAAGATAACGGTAATTCATATTCATTCTCTTCTATTGTGTTTCCCCCAAACCCTCCTCCCCAAAACTTCTATACATCTCTCTTTTCTTTCCCAAGACCCACCAAAACAAAAACAGAAACAAAACCCAAAAATCTTCCTCAATACAAGACACTCTAGAAATCTGCATTTTTTTCTGCCCTTGTTTCCCTTGCTATGTTTACAAGGCGCTGCTCCATGTGGAACAGACTTGTGCACACTGAAATCTCTACATTCAGAAAAGTGGCATTTACTAATTTGATGACTTAGCATGAAAAGCCTCAGAGATTTCTATAACTCAGAGGAAGAAAACATCTTTAATATGCAACTATGCATTTTAATTTCTCAGGATAACTTCACACAAAAAGGATAATAGTAAATGTTTAAGAAAATAGTGACAAGATATATAACATGTACATGTTTCAAGCTTTAGACAGCTGTAGTGAGACAATGAGACTTTTTAAGTGAGAAAAAAACATGAAGGGTCACTGAGAAAAAGCAATGATAAACATGCATCACTAATTTACAGTTTCTTGACCTGGAAATAAAGCAACATCCTTGAGTTATTTTGCTACATCTATTTATTTATACTCTGTTTCATTCCACAAAGGATTTGAGATTTTGGTTCAGCTTATCCTTCCAAACAATTGAAAACATGTTTTTATCCATTCCTGATACATTATTTCCATCTGCCAAAATAGTTTTCTGGTGTGTTGAATTAAATTACACCCCAAATTTGGAACTGCTATACTGTGGGAAAGGAAGTTTATATAAAATGATAACAATCTTGCTAACTCTGGACTTGCAGGGCTCTGTTTTAAATAACATTTGAGACGGGAAAATGACAGCATGGTTATACTGGGGTGACGCCGGGGCATTGCTGATCTCCGTCATCTGAACAAAGGTATGTTTCCGGCCACCTCTCCTCAGGTGCCCTCAATTAGCAAGGTGCCTTGAAAGATGCAGTCCCTACCACTATGAATGAGGACTGTGAAAGGCTTGCTGTAACTGGAAGGCCCTTAACAAATTAAATTATTAAGTGCTTGGCATGCAGCAGGTCCTCAATAAATGTTTGCTGACTGAATAGAACTTAGTCAAAATTCTCTTAAAATGATGAGAAAAAAAAGGAAAAGTAAAATTAAAAAAGTATCTTTAAAAAAATCATCTTTCTCTTGGCTTTTCCTTAATCTCTATCAACATTTCTCTCCTTTCTTTACATTTCCTCTCTTGAAGCAAAACTGTCCATGTTTTAAAGTTTTCAGGAAGGAGAACAGTTTGTCACTTTCAGTTCCTGATGCTTTCCATGTTACACGACAACTGTGTTTATGTTTTCACATACTCACATAGTAACATCCTGTAATTGTGCCTTGATTCACTACATACGTCCTGACCTGATTCAATAGGGTCACCTTTGACTGATTTTAAGAGAGAAAAC
This sequence comes from Equus przewalskii, assembly GCF_037783145.1. Lineage (NCBI taxonomy): Eukaryota > Metazoa > Chordata > Mammalia > Perissodactyla > Equidae > Equus > Equus przewalskii. The sequence goes on along the minus strand of NC_091832.1, from coordinate 118,710,783 downwards.
ATCATAAAGTGTTAGTAGGGAATATAAGTTTTTTGAGTCCTGGATGAATTTCTCATGCTAATTTATTTCCACATGAATAGCCTGTGAGCTTTCGGTGCCGTGGGTCAGCACAGCAGATTAGGAACTGCTTTCACAAAATGGAACAAGAGGGGCGGAGGAGCAGGCAGAGAGCTTTAGGAAGGATGGCCTCTGGCAGTAGAGACAAAAGGAGAGGCTCAGAGAGCCGGCAGGCTGAGAGCTGAGCAGTGAAACAGGCGGTGGCTTTGGTTCATGAAAGGAAAGTTAATTTGCCAAAAAAAGTTAGACATAAATAACCATAAAGTAGATTAGTATAAAAATACACAAAGAATCAATACAAAAATAACAGTATAACCATAAATATGAACATCTTATTATTGAGGTTTTCCTTCCTCTATGAATAAACATTTCTGTTCACTGCAAAGTCATGAGAAAACTGTAGGCACATATCATGTTAAGAGTCACCCAGGACCTTAGTAAATACATAGGTTCCAGGAACCAACCTTCAGAGATTGAGTAGATAGGAGATGTTTGTAGAGGCCTGGATATGCATTTCCCACAAGTATTATAGAAAATTTTGATGACCATTTGTCAGATACAATGTCTTATAGGAAATAGAGTAAAACACTGATTTCCTGCAATTAACTTGTTAATTCATTCAAAAATATTTATTGATTACTAGGTACTATATACTGATATGCCATGTACTACGATAGGCATTGGGGATACAGCAGAGAAGAGATAAGCATATAAGTATATAATTGTAAATATAATGCATGCTATGAAGGAAAAGTTGATAGAGTTAGTATTGTTAGTGCCATTAAGTCGATTCTGACCCCTCGTGACCAACCCTGTGCACAGCACAGCAGGGCCCTACCTGGTCTTTTTGAGCCATCCTCTCACCTCCTGCTGCTTTATCAGACAATGCTTGCCAACTATTCACAGGGTTTTCAGGGCCAAGTTTTTCAAAAGTGGGTGGCCAGGTCCTTCTTCCTAGTCTGTCTTGTCTAGAAGCTCCACTGAAACCTGTCTACCATGGGTGACCCTGCTGGTATCTGAAATCCTGGTGGTAAAGCTTTCAGCATCATGGCAACATGCAGCCTCCACAGTGTGACAACCGATAGCCGGGTGCTGTGGTTCCCCAACCAAGAAAGGAACCTGGGGCTTGGTGGGGAGAGCAGCAGATCTCAACCACTAGCCCACCAGGGCTGGCTAGAGCTAGTATGCCTGACGAATAAAGAGCTGTGACAAAGCAACCAAATGCTTTGTTCAACTAACAGTTAACTAGTTTAATCTTATTTGTGGTTATTACTTCAAGTACATACACATATACTGAGAACACACTATTTCTCGGGCACTGAATTAGGCCCTAGGGGTCCAAAGACAAGAATGGATCTTTCCTTAATACCCATAAACTATCAAGGAAGAAGATAATGTTATTATTTTATTTATTAAGAGGCTACAATGCATCAGACATTATGTTAAGCAACGAGACCACAAAAAGGCGTAAGATACTGTTCTTATTCCTCAGGAATTTAAATAAAGGAAATGAAGGCAGATATAGAGAATTTAAGGCAAAAGTATGCATGAAATATTCCTAAAACTGAGAGAAGTCTAAAGCATAGGAAAATAAACAGGGAGAGACACTGACAGAAGAATTTCGTAAGGTGGGCAAGGGAAAGATTATGCAGAGTCATGTAGACCATGTCAAGAATTTTGAATTTTATTGTAAGGATAATGACAGGAGCCTTGGTAAGAATTCTGGTTAAAAAAGATTATGCTGAGAGTGGGCCCCAATCAAATATGGCTGGTGTCCTTATAAAAAGGGAAATTTGGACATAGAGACAAGTATGCACAGAAGGAAGATGATATGAAGACACATAGGGAGAAGATGGCCAAGTACCTGGAATGATGCATTTACAACCCAAGGAGCACCAAGGATTGCTGGCAAACACCAGAAGCTACAAGAGGCAAGGAAGGATTCTCCCCTTCAGACATCAGAGAGCACGTGGCTCTGCCAACACTGTGATTTTGGATTGTTAGCCCCTAGGAGTGTGAGACAATAAATTACTGTTGTTTTAAGTAAAAACAATTTTTAAAAGATTATGTTAGCTGAAGTCTGAAGGATGGATTACAGAGAAACAAGAATGGATGCAGGAAATTGTTGTAGGAAAGCAGAAAAGAGATGAGATGAGCTTGATTAAAATGATGGCATGAGAGAGAGAGAGAGAAGTGGATAGATTTGTGAATAGGGCTTTTTGATTGACTGAATTTGGAAGGAGAGGCAGGAGTCAAGGATGAATCTAGATACTGACTTGAACAAGTAGGGGAATGATAACGGTGGTTACTGATACAGGGGATGCTGGAGGAGGAGCAGCCTTAAGAGGAAAAGAAAATAAATTCAGTTTTGGACGTGCTGAATTAGTGGCTGCTTGAGAAACATGCAAGTGAAGTGTTGAGCAGGCACTGGATCTATGGGTCTCCTAGAGCTAATAAGAGAAGCTGGAGCCGGACTGATGGCTGGAAGCTATGGTAACTGGACGATGCACTTATATGAGACTCTAATAGCCATCTTGTGAGAGAACAAAAGGAGGCCTACGCAGAACCCCGAGGCCATACTCAATGACATGGAAGGACAGGTGAAGACAGTGAAAGATACTGATACACTGAGGGGAGGTAACAGAGAGGAAAACAAGGAGATTGGGGTGTACCAAAAACCTGGGAAAAAAATATTCAACAAAGAGAACAGTTAGCTGTTTGGAAGGTTCTTAAGAGATCGGGACTGAAAAGAATAATCCGTGACTCCCATCAGGGAATGGAGAAAGCAGTATACAAAATGAAGCGGGTGTTAAGAGTGAGATGGGTGTCCTAGAGGGCAGGATGCACGTGTTCTGTATGTGTGTGTGCACAAGTGTGTGCGTGTGCGCACGTGTACACACAATAGAATAAGTCGTGTAAATAGAGGACTACTGTAGAAGGGTGGTTTTCTCTATCTTTAGATCTACATGTAACTGAGATAATAATGGAATATTCTTGCAATCACTTATTCCTTCTTTAAGGACATGGAGATATTTATCACCCAAGAATTTAAGAATTTGTCCAGGAATTTTAATGCAGCTTTCAGGTATGAATAGCTAAGTGAATAATAACTGAATAATCTGGTAACTTCATGGTCATGATAAATGGAATGACAGGCTATTATTATAAATGATAAACAGAAGATAAATTACATATAAAGAAAATAATCGGCTATACTGTTAAACAATAAAAAATAACAAATAGTATGGATTTCAAAAATAGTAAGCCTTTACCTATTAAATTTCATTTTCCCTAATATGCTGTTAATAAATACAGCTTTTCCATATAATTTTTTTTTTTTAAAGATTTTTTTTATTTTTCTCCTTTTTCTCCCCAAAGCCCCCTGGTACACAGTTGTATATTTCGTTGTGGGTCCTTCTAGTTGTGGTATGTGGGACGCTGCCTCAGCGTGGTCTGATGAGCAGTGCCATGTCTGTGCCCAGGATTCGAACCAACGAAACACTGGGCCGCCTGCAGCGGAGTGCACGAACTTAACCACTCGGCCACGGGGCCAGCCCCCTTTTCCATATAATTTTATGGAGATTGGTGAAGTGTCAGATTCTGATGGACTGTCAGCTCTTTCCTTCCTTAACTTCAGCAACACGTTCTCATTAGCTCTATCCAACTTGGGGGAGCTCCCTCTTTGACTAACAGAAATAAAAGGCTGACTTAGCTTAGAGACAGATCAAAGATATTCTCCCTCTGAGGATCAGTTCTGCTTAGGAATGACTGCTCATATCTAGATCCCCTTCTGAACATTAGACAGACTTTGGAAATCTTGCTGGTGTAGTTAATGTCCTCTCAACCAACCAAGGCATTTCTTGATAAAGACCCAGTGCTCCCACTAACACCATTCTTTTCAGTATAAGGACTCACAATTAATTAAAGTGCAGAGCTAATAAAATCAACCTAAGTTCACAGAGGTTAAGTGTATCCCTCCTTGGCTTTGCCCCTTCTTTTGATCTCATTGTCCGCTCCCTCCTTCAGCAACTTACATAGCCTCATTTTATAAATATGAAGTCAAACATTTTTTTCCCCATGACATTTAATACATTGTGGAATACATTTTTGAAAGCATTAAACTCATCATTTAAACAAAATGTAATAAAAATTAAGTACCACTTGCACATACAATATGATATCACTAACAGAGAGAAAGGATCTCTGGTAGGCTTACACTGTAGAACTCAAGAAAGGTATACTCAAAGTAAAAGATGATTAAATGTATGATTAGAATAATTACATTTAAAAAATAATTCCAGGTCTGTGCATTTAAGCACTCCTTTATTTCACTGTGAATAATTACAACTACTCAGCTTCTTTCAACTCTTTAAGTACTTAAGATTCATGCAGTCACAGGCTGTATGTTATTCTAAGTCTCAGCCCCTGCACAGCTAACACCCTGGAGCCCTAATGGCGGGACTCCATAGGGTTGCAAGCTCCCTCATGAGCAGACAAAGTGTGACCTATTCCAGTGACTGGGCTTTTCTACCAGAGTACAGTATGCACTGGAAAGAGTACATAGAACAAAATTAGGCAAATATGCAACATTGTTTTTATTTTCTATAAATCTTTTATTAGAGTGCTGTTGAGATTGCTCATGATGATGAAAAATGAATTCTTGATCTCTTCTACCTATATAAACCCTATCTATCTTTCAAAGGCTACTTGAAACAAAATGACTTGATAAAGACAATCAATAAATATCTAGTATGTGTAAGGTATCATGAAAGTGATAAGAGAAATACCTACTTTAGCTGTACCCCATAGGCTCTGACATATAAGATTCTCCTATTATTTTCTAGATATTTTAGAATTTTCGTTTGGAATGTCTTCCTTATCTGAAGAGAATATTTATTTTTTTGGTTTATTTTTAATTTCTAGGTGGTAAGAAATTTTTTTCTTTCTTTTTCTTTTTATTTCTTCCCAGTTTGACTGAACAATGATCTGAGAAATGTCATCTGCATTATTTCCACTTGATTCTTCTTCTTCTTTTATTTTTTGCTGAGGAAGATTTGCCTTGAGCTAACATCTATGCCAGTCTTCCTCTACTTTGTATGTGGGTTGCCACCACAGCGTGGCCACCAATGAGTGGTATAGGTCTATGCCAGGGAACTGAACATGGGCTGCTGAAGCAGAGCATGCCGAACTTAACCACTAGGCCATGGGCTGGCCCCAATTTCCACTTCTTAATGTGGTCTATTGTTTTTTTTTAATGAAAGCTCCATGATCACTTGAAAAGATTTATTTCTGAGTGCAGATATACAGTATCTTAAAAATTACATCTGTCCAATAAGTATTATACACCTAGAGTAATAGGAATGTCTTTTCATTGTATGCAGGTGGTAGCAATATGAAGACTTAAGAACTGAAGGATTTATATCAATTTTGTAAAAACTGCTAAATGATTCTATGATGTTTTGAGTCTCAAAATAAGAATGGAAGGAAGATAACAGCAAAAGTACAATGTAGTAGCTTACACTGTTATGATACTAGGTACTCTCAAAATAACCTAAATCTGACAAAATAGTATATGTAACCAAACAGAAAACAGCAAATTGAATGACAAAAATGGCCTCTGGAAAACACAGTCACCCACCCCACATTCACAACAGTTCCACTAGATTCAAAAGACCTAATGTCTCTGACATACTTTTTCTTTAGCACGTTTGTAAAGTTCTTGGAGTGGAAAATTGCACATAGAATCCTATTGCTTTTTAGAGCTAATGTTGAGACTGAATCAGCAGTTTCATTTTTTTAAAAAATAAATTCAACAACAATTCAGTGGTGGTGATAAGGCACTGCCAGGCATCGCACTTGAAGAATTCTCAGAATTTCCCAGCTTTCTTCAAATCTTACGGTCAAAGCACTAAGTCTTAATGCCCACTCCCTTCCAATAGTCCCACTCAATGTTTAAACATTTAACTGAATAGACGGGGCATTTTTAAAAAACGAACACAGCAGAGCCTTGATAAATAAATGATCTCAGAGCGAGATGGGTGTACACCATGGTGTACATCTTCAAGTACAGACATACTGAAGATAAAGGCCAAAGAACTACTAAAGAATGAAGTTTGCTCTTCCAGGATGTAGACCGGGGAAAGAACAGGAAGAGGCTGGTCAAGGACACCGACAGTCACAAAGATTATCCATATGCCTAGGGAGACTCTGGTGGTGAGGGACAGAAGTTTGTTACAAATTGAGAATCGGGATGCAGAGAAAATAATCGCTGAGATTAACTTTCAGAGCTTGTATCCAAAAATTTCCCCAAAGAGAGGCAATTATTAACCTAATGCTGAGTATGTTTTATCCAACCATAACTACTCCCTTGAGTGTGTGATTTTCCACTCCTCTCCCATCCTAATTCCCTTATAGACTAAGCTAATTTTCAATGTAATAACAAATGTCACTGATCCATCTATTCTCAACCTGGTAGTTCATTTATTTATTTTAACTAGGAATTCTTCATCACATCTAACCAGCAACAGTTCACTAGTGAAGATGGTTATCTGTGCAGAGAACAAAGCAAAAGGTAAAGAACCAGAGTCAACCTAATCTGTTGGTTAACTGACTAGTTGGTTGTGGATAAATGTTAGCCAGTTTATCCTGCAATGAACTTTATTATATTTAAGATTATAGAAATCTCACCATATTGTGGGCAGATTTTGCTGTCTGGAATTTTAAAAGGCGGTACCTTTTCCCTGTAAGAATTTGATTGCTTTTTGTTGATATTTCATTGCCTTCTATTGCTTTCCATGGAGGAAATCCTCTGCTTTCATGGAAGATTTGAGGGAGGGGAGATCTTATACAGGTCAAAGACATTCAAGATTACAAATTTCCAAATTACTTCCTGAATTCTCTCTTATATGTTATGAATCCTGCAGTACCTTGAGTATGTAGTAAAAGAAAGGAAATAAAAACTTCCATTGAGAAATTGCCATCAGCTGCTTACCTTCTCTTGAATCAAGTATTCAACAATACTTTTTCTTCTTTCATTGTTCAAAAAAGTAAATTCTCTAAACACGCACATTTTATTAACAGACATGCATACAGAGAATATATAAAATATATTCTAAGGCCAAATATAAATTGTGTTTAGATTATATATTTATTTGCATAGTAATTTTTTCTCCCATTACAAATATAATTCAATATTGATATTATATATGTATAATCCTTGTCATTTAAAGAGTGAAAAAATATATTATGAAAAAATAATTTTTATGTCATTTGGCATTAATTTCATAGTTTTTAAAAAAAATTTAAAACACAACAGCATGTAACAGTATTTTACCATTTGGCTAACTCATCTCATTGTTACAGGAGTCTAATTTACAAAGATAACTTTCTGATAGGCTGCTCAGAATTCTTAATAAATTCTTAAAGATGTCTGTCTAGGAGTCTGTGTGCCTTCTCCTTCCCTAAACTTGGACTACAGGAGAAAACGTAGTGTTTTAATCAAGCCAATCAAGTTCTTTTGATATCCTATCCTCAAATCCAGCTACCCCTGATTTTCTCATGCTGGAAGTTTTTCAGCTACTTTTAGGCTAAGGGTGGATTAGAAGATATTATACATTTTATGGAAAAAACAAATTTCAAAAGACGATTGTTTTCTATCAAACTTTATTTTACTTACCTTCTAGAGGGCTGACCACCTTTATGCTATACTTAGCTGCTAGGGTTTCCAATCTTCATCTTTCACTAAAATTGTAGCTACTACAATTGTTCTAAAATTCCAGATTGCTTATGGAGAGATCATTAGATAATGATGTTGCAACAGAAGTGATAAAGAAAACAGATGCAAGGATAACTTTTTCTTCTCAATTCATCTACAGCTCTGAATAATTTCAGCAGACAGTGTTTAGGTCTCCTTTAGATTTATATTCTACTTTAAACATAATTTGTGAGGAAAAAGAGGTCATATAACTGCTTTTCTGTCTACCTTATTGTAAAATATCTCAACTCATTTAAGAGCAGGTGTGCAGGTGATTGCATGAGTATATGTAAACATATGCGGTAGGAAAACAAGAAAATTATGAAAATACTTGAAAAGCTATGAGTATAGAGTAAAATATGATATATATTAATATAGTCATTTCAATGAATAAGGGGAAAACACAACATTTACACTACTGATAAAATGACAATTTAAAGTTGACTTGCATTAAATAATCTTCTGAGTTTCCTCAACTCGGAAATGGGAATAAAAGTACTTCCTTCAGAGATTTGTTTAGGGAGAAATAAAATAATATACTTGAAATCATACTGAAAACCATAGAGCACCATGGTGTTACTTTTAGATTGTTCAAACTAGAAAAAGCAGTGGTGTTATTATCGAGATGAAACTTGAAGACTGGTATTTATATTAGACTTTTAGAAGCTATTTCAACTTTAAAATATATTTTTATACTTTAAGTTTTTATCTACACTAAACTCATATTTAATCCATACTTAAAGCACACCTGTAAACTGAGGATAATGCAATGAATGTTTTGCTTACTTTATGACAGTAGCATATGCAAGCAGTTTACATTATATAAATAAAATAAAATTTATTTAATAAAATCCCAGGCTAGTTTATGTGTTCATAATCAAGAACTTAATAATTCTTGCTTATTCACAGTGTACATGCTACTAACTTATACCAGTCATCAATAAGTTAATACGCTGACTAAAATTTAACAAAGAAATAGATTAAAGAAATTCAGTGGTGACCAGTCTTTTTCCAAATTATATTCAGTTAAAAAAAACCCATTTCATTCTGTTCATCAGTTACATACCTCTATATATGCATATATATATATTTTTTCAATTAATAAGCTGTGGTCAGAATCGTCCAGCAGAGTGCTTGCTATTTAAGCAAAAGTAGAGGGGAGAGACATTGGCACTAGATTTGGCAATTCTTTAGTAGCTTCAGGATCAAAATAGTATTAAACTAAGAAGTAAAGGTCAAAGTGAAATCTTAAACTGAAATTACTGAGGTAAAACTGCCAGAAGATTCCTTCTCTGGAGAGCCAGCCTCCCTCTCCCCATCCCCTACTGTTTGTGGCGACTTCTAAATGGAAAGCGATGTAACACAGCTAACGAAGCTGAGGGGAAGAGAAGAACGCCAGAACATTGCTGCTTCTGTACAAATCATCTAGATAGAGAAGACTGTTGTATAATTCTGGGGTAGTTTTCCAAACTGAAATGCTAACTTTTACTTATTAAACACGGAATAGTGTTGCTGCCATTTCTGAGAGCTATCATGCATCAGACCCTGAGTAGGTGCTCCACATCCACTGTTCTTACAACAACCCGGCAAGTAGGAATTACTGCAGTGATGCTCACTGTTACAAACAGGGTCCTAGGGAGCTTATGAGAATTATTCAAGAATATAAAACCCAAAAGCAACAGGGTTGAAATCTGAAACCAAGTCCATCTAACAGCACAGCGCATGCTTCCTCTGCTACAATGGCCTGCTTCGGGAATAAAGACGACAGATGCATGTATAAACTAAAGTTAACCAGAGCTTTCTTCTCACAGCTGCTTTCACTCTTCCATTGTACTCGGCACAGAGTGCGGTTTATGTTTCAATTTACAAAAGCCATTTTTTATCTGTTACAGAAGCTGACACAGAATATATAGTATATAAATCTGAATTGTGATTATCCTATTTAATGAATATGCTTTTCTAGGGCATGCATACATTATTTTTTTGTACCTACTTTCTATTATACTAACATTCAAATCTGAACCAAGACTTCAAATAAACTGGATGGAAAAAGGGGGACAAAATTTCAGATAAAATGTAAAAAAAAACTCTAAGTATTTTCAAAAAAGAATTCTATGAATATAAAAAATTAGACAAAATATACTTTAAAAAAGCACTTTGATAAAATAAACATGGTAATTGAACGGATAATTTTTTTTAAAAAACATGAACTTATAAAAATAGACTCAAGAAGAATAGATACTCAAATATGTCCCTGATTAAAGACATTAGACTAGACGGTTTTATAGACAAGTTTTACTGAAGCTATAAGAAACAGATAATTCCTCTTATACAAACAGTATAAGACAGCAGAAAGAGGAAGAGAGAAATATAATCTTCAGATCAAAGACTGACAAGGATAGACAGGAAAAGAAAACTATAGATTTATCTCACCTATGAATATAGGTGCAGAAATTCAATCCTAGCAAATACTAGCAAATTGAATATAGTCAGTATTTCTTTTTTTTTGTAGTGACCTAGTGGAGTTTATCTCAGGAACGCAAGAACCATTCAATATTAGAAATTTTAACAATGTAACACATTATCAGATAAAAGGAGGAAAAAGGATCCTAATCAATCTTTACCAATAGAATAGGCATTTGATAAAATGCAACATTCTTTCATGATAAGCACTCTTAGTAATATAGAAAAAGAAGGGAAACTCACTACTCAAATAAAGAGTATTTATCAAAATATCAAACTTAGTGAAATTACAAGAATTTTCCTTAAATTCAGGTACAAACAACTCTACCCACTCATCACTTCTATTTTATATATATATATATTTATATATAGTTGACTGAATTAGCTGCATAAACAACCAAGAGAATCTACAATCTACTAGATTTAAAAAGAGAATCAATTCGAAAATACTTGGTATTTACCCAAATGAGCTGAAAAAAATGTCCACACAAAAACTGCGCATGGATGTTAACTGCAGCTTTATTTATAATTGCTAAAACTTAGACGCAACCAAGATGTCCTTTAGTAGAGGAATGGTTAAATAGACTGTGGTACATCCAGACAATGGATTACTCTTCAGCACTAAAAAAGGAGCTATCAAGACGTGAAAAGACACAGAGGAAACTTAAACACATATTACTAAGTGAAAGAAGTCAAACTTAAAAGGCTACACACTGTATGATTCCAACTATATGACATTCCCAGAAAGGCAAGCTATGGAAGCAGTGAGAAGATCAGCATTTACACCCTAGTGGTTGAGGGGGAGAGAGGGATGAATATGTGGTGCACAGTGGGTTTTTAGGGCAGTGAAACTACTCTGTATGATACTATAATGGTGGATACATGTCATTATACATTCGTTCAAACCCATAGAATGTAAAACACCAAGAGTGAACCCTAACGTAAACTATGAACTTTGGAGGATAATAATGTGTCAATGTAGGTCCATCAGTTGTAACAAATGTACCACTCTGTGGGGGATGTTGATAATAGGGGAGGCTATGTGTGTGTAGGGAGGGGCAGGGAGTATATGTGAAATCTCTGTACTTTCTGCTCAGTTTTGCTGTAAACCTAAAACTATGCCAAAAAATGAAGTCTATTAAAAAAAAAGAGAATCAAATTTTCTAAATATAAAATGAATCTAAAATAAATAATAATCTTTCTATTATATCAGAAATAATCAACTAGAAAACAGTATAAAAGGTATTATTCACAAAACTAACAAAATTATTTATTCTTCACGTGGACATCTAATAGGAATCTCTAAACCCACGTGTTCAAAACCGAACACTGATTTCCCCCTTCCAACCTGCTCCTCCTAAAGTCTTCCTTATACAAGTAAATGAAAACACTAAAACACCATCTGCCTAGCCTAGGCCAAAGACTCTGGATTCATTCTTGAGCCCTTTCTTTTATACCTCACATTCAATCAGTCAGCAAAATCTGTTGGTTCTGCTTTCAAAATATATCTGACAACTTCTCATCACCTCTACTACTACCCATTCGGTCCCAGCCACCAAAGCTTCCTCCTCATCTCTCTGTTTTGTCTTTGTCCTCCTATTGTCTATTTTCTGCGTATGGTCACGGGTTGCCTGACGAAGGGGACACATCCTGAGAAATGTGTTGTTAGGTGATTTTGAAGTTGTTCAAACATTATAGAGTGCACTTACACAAACCTAGATGATACAGCCTACTGTACACCTAGGCTACATGGTACTAATCTTATGGGACCACTACTGTATATGCGGTCTGTCCCTGACCAAAATCTTGTCATGTGGGGTGTGACTATAGCAGCTAAAGTAATCCTTTTACATGTAAGTCAGATCATGTCACCACTCTGTTCAAAATCTTCAAATGGCTTCTTGTCTCACTTGGCATAAAAGTCAAAGCCTTTAAGTTCCTATGATCTGACCCACTGATGTCTGTTTATCCCCTCCTACTCTCCTCTTCAGTTGTTCCATTCTATACGCAGTCTCCTTATTGTTCCCCTAACACAGTAAGCATGGTATCATCTTTGCACTTGCAAGATGGAATATTTTCTCCAAGAAATCTATATACAACTTACTCTCTCATTTCCTTTAGCTTCTCTTCTCAAATGCTCCTTATCAGCTAGAGCTTCTTCGAGTCCCATATATAAAACTGCAGCACTTCTTTACTGTTCTTCTGACTCCTCCTCCTTGGCATTCTCTATCTCCCTATTCTTCTTGATTGTCCTCAGTGGCACTTAGCCCCAACTAACACACTACATGTTTACTTTTTCTTGCTTACTGTCTGTATATCCTCCACTAAACGCAAATTCTATGAGGGCAGGTACTCTCTTTTTCACTGCTATATCCCCAGCAACCAGAACAGTGTCTGTTTTATAGCATGTATTCAAATGTATTGTTGAAAAAAATGCAATGGTTTTTACATTATTCATTGTATTTTTCTTTACAGTTGCGATATATCATAAAAAGGAATAAAATAAGCTCTAAAGAAAAGTGAACTAAACACTGAATATTCTTCAGATGGCAACATTTCATATAAATAATGTAGCATATTTTTCTCTTCCATTATGTTGATGGAGATAACATATCTAAGAGTACACAAAAAAAGTTTGTTTTGCATCACAAAGCTTTAGCAAATTGACCCAGGACTCTGAGACTCATCATAATTAGGAAACACATAAAGAGATTTTGGGTTTAGTAACATTCAAATTATTAAACTTTTTAAACAAAAATCTCATTTCAGACGAGGGTGTTAAGGAAAGGATTTAAAACCACTTACTCAAATTTAAAATAAATAGCAACTTTTCTTGGTAAAATTTTACTTTATCATAAAATGAAAATCTCATATTACTTGAACTGCTAATATTCCTTTCCAACCTTTTAAACCAACTCTCTCCTAACCTTTCTGCTTCACTCGAGTTAGCACGTAGTGGACAAACAGCACAGAGTATGAGTGACATCAGTGAGAAGGGCAGAGCACAGATCGCAAACAAGCTGCTCCTCCAAAACACAGCGAGAACACTGGCAGAGTGTCAAGTAAACTTTTTCACAACTCTGGAAACTAACGAAGGCCTGCAGCGGCCCGAGGAGCGCACATTCAAGAGAAACAGCCCATCTCAGCAGCATGTGAGCCTCGCGGTGGTTTACTTTGCCCTCTTGTTTCCCTCTCCTCAGCTCCACGGCCACCTTGAAACCACCCGCCCCACCACCCAGCAGTCTGGCAGCCGCTCGACAGAGAGTGGTTCTGGAGCTCCCGGAAGCACCATCTCAGGGGGTGGTGACTGTCTGGCCTGTCTGCCTGCCCCTGAAGCCTCTCCGCAGTGTCTGTCTTCACGTGGCCTGACCAGAGCTCTCCCAGAGCAAACAGTCTTCCCTGCAGGCATTTGTCAGCAGCAGTTGTCTATACTGCGGCTGCCTGAGGTGGCTGTGACAGTGGCACAAACAAGAATGATGGTAAACGTTAAAAATTAAAATAAAAAGCTGGGGAATGCAACGTCCACAGGGGCTCTGAAAGCTCCAACACGTTCCTGGGAATCTAGAAGCCCATCCAAGCTAGCTGTTTGCACGCCCAGAAAAGACCTAAGAGGGTCCTAAACTCTCATCTTTGGTTGACCTTGAGGCTTCGAGCAGGTAGGAGGTGAAGGCTAAGGCAGAGGTGTAGACTGTCTGCCTGGGTGTTGAAGAGGTGCCCCAACACACACATAGAACCCCTCAGCAAAGGCTGGGAGACTTACTGGGCACAGAAACCGGCAGAAAAAAGATGAGCAAACACAAAGATAGATCAATTGAAATCATCCAGATTGAGGGGCAGAAAGAAAAAGGAATGTATTAGTTATTTTTGTCATTCTAATGGGTGTAAGGTGATATCTTAGTGTAGTTTTGATTTGCATTTCCCTGACGATCAGCGATGATGAACATCTTTTCATGTGCCTATTGGCCATCCGTATATCTTCTTTGGAGAAATGTCTGTTCATGTCTCCTGCCCATGTTTTGATCGGGTTGTTTTTTTGTTGTTGAGTTGTGTGAATTCTTTATATATTATGGATATTAAGCCTTCGTTGGATGTATGACTTGCAAATATTTTTTCCCAGTTAGTGGGTTGTTTTTTTGTTTCAATCCTGTTTTCCCTTGCCTTGAAGAAGCAGTTTAGTCTGCTGAAGTCCCATTTGTTTATCCTTTCTTTTGTTTCCCTTGTCTGAGAAGACATGGTGTCCGAAAAGATCCTTTTAATACTGATGTCAAAGAGTGTACTGTCTACCTTTTCTTCTAGAAGCCTATGGTTTCAGGTCTCAGCTTTAGGGCTTTGATCCATTTTGAGTTTATTTTGGTGAATGGTGAAAAAGAATGGTCAATTTTCATTCTTTTACATGCAGCCACTATGGAAAACAATATGGAGATTCCTCAAAAAATTAAAAATAGAACTACCATACGATCCAGCTATCCCACTACTGGGTATCTAACCAAAGAGCTTGAAGTCAGCAATTCCAAAAGTCCCATGCACCCCAATGTTCATTGCAGCATTATTTACAATAGCCAAGACATGGAAGCAACCTAAGTGCCCATCAACAGATGATTGGATAAAGAAGACGTGGTGTATATATACAATGGAATACTACTCAGCCATTAAAAAGAAAACAAAATCATCCCATTTGCAACAACATGGATGGACCTTGAGGGAATTATGTTAAGTGAAATAAGCCAGACAGAGAAGGACAATCTCTGTATGACTCCACTCATATGAGGAATTTAAACATGTGGACAAAGAGAACAGATTAGCAGCTACCAGGAGAAAGGTGGGGTGTGGGGTGGGCACAAAGGGTGAAGGGGTGCACCTACAACACAAGTGACAGACAATAATGTACAACTGAAATTTCACAAGATTGTAACTTATCATTAACTCAATAAAAAATAATAATTAAAAAAAGGACAAAAGAATGTATAAAAATGAACTGAGCCTAAGCAATGTTTGGGACACCATCAACCATAGCAACATACAGACAGAATCCCAGAAGGAGAGGAGAGAGAGAGAGGGGGAAGAAAGACTATTTGAAGAAATAATGAGTGAAAACTTCCAAAATTTGATGAAAAACATTAATCTACACATCTAGGAAGCTCAATCAACTCCAAGGAGGAAAAATTCAAAGAAATCCACATTTAGACACACCATAATCAAACTATCAAAAGCCAAAGACAAACAGGGAACCTTAAAAGTTGCAAGAGAAGCAACTCATAAATTGGACTTCATCAGAATTAAAAACTTATGTGCTTCAAAGGACATTACTAAGAAGTGAAAAAATAATGCAAAGAATGGAAGAAAACATATGCAAATCACAGATCCGACAGGGGACTTGTATTGAGAATATATAAAGAATTCTACAGTTCAGCAATTTAAAACGACTCAATTAAAAAATGGGCAAAGGAGTTGAATAGACCTCTCTCCAAAAACGAGACACAAATGGTTAATGAACTCATGGAAAGATGTGCAGCATCACTAGGGAAATGCTCATCAAAATCACGGTGAGATGCGGCCTCACACTTGCGGAGACGGCTGTGATCAAAGAGTGGCAACGGGGGCCAGCCCCGTGGCTTGGTGGTTAAGTTTGGTGTGCTCCACTTCAGCAGCCCAGGTTCGCAGGTTCAGATCCTGGGCGCGGACCTACACCACTTGTTAGCCATGCTGTGGCAGCAACCCACCAAAAAAACAGAGGAATACTGGCACACATGTTAGTTCAGGGATAATCTTCCTCGGGGGCATGGTGGAAAAAAGACTGGCAACAAGTGTTGGGAAGGATGTGAAGAAATTGGAACCTTCATACATTGCTGAGGGGAACGTAAAATGGTGGAGATGCTTTGTAGAACAATTTTGCAGTTCCTTAAAAAGTTAAACATAGAGTTACAATATGACCTAGAAAATCTACTCCTAAGTATATATCCAAAAGAATTGAAAACAGGTACACAATCAAATACCTGTATATAAATGTCCACAGCAGCATTATTCATAATAGCCAAAAAAGTAGAAATAACCCAAATGTCCATTAACTGATGAATTGATTAAATAAAATGTAGTCTGCCCATAAAATGGAATATTATTCAGTCATAAACAGGGATTAACTACTAACACATGCTACAACATGGATGAATCTTGAAAACATTAGGCTAAATGAAAGAAGTCAGTCACCAAAAGGCCATGTACTGTTTGTTTCCATTTTCATGAGATGTCTAGAATAAGTACATCCAGAGAGATGTAAAGTAGGTTAGGGTTTGCAAGGGGCTGGGGAGAGGTGGACAGTAACTTGGAACAGAGTTTCTTTTTGGGGCAACAGAAATATTCTGGAATTAGTGGTGATAGCTGCACAACTTTGTGAATATCTTAAGAACCACTGAATTTTATACTTTAAAAGGGTGAAATTTATGGTATTAAAGGTGAAGTATATTTCAATTAAAAAAAAAAAAAGAACGCATCCTGTGATGTCATAAAGACCTGGGGCTCAATTTTGCAGTTACTATTTCCTAGCTGTATAAACTACTGATCCCTTTCTGGGTTTAGTTTCATGCTCCTGTTATAGAATAGGGATAACCGTGCACTTCGTTAGAGTTCTCGTGAGGATTAAATGACATATCTGCATGAGAAAACCCAGTGTATTTTCAAGCAGACACCAAGTGTTCAGATATTATTAATTCTCTTATATCTTTATTTTTACTTAATTTTTCAAACTTCCAACTCAGCCTTATTATATTGATTTCTATGCTTAATCACCTCCTCCTTCCTTCATCATACACTATTATGGTTTCCTAAAAACTGCTCATATGCCAAAGGATATCTCTCTTATATGAAGATGAGAACTAATGTTTTTCTGCTATGAAGAGAATACATTTTAAAATCTGAAAGGAAGAAAACTATGAAATAAATTTTTATATAGAACTGTTGAATTTCAAAGTTTCGAGCTATCTTACAGGTCATCTAGAACAATCCTTAGCTGATAAGTGGGTTCTTGTACCAAAATCCATTAGATGGCAATAAAACGGTCTGCTGGACAACTCCCACTGTTTTGAGAACTCCGTTCTCCTGGGGAGGCCTCATCTACTTTTGGAAAACTGTAAGGCAAATATTTACTTACTAGTGTAGGTTCTCATTTTATTCTTATCTCTTAGGATGCTTTGAAATGTCTTATAATTTTTCACATATATTCATGTAGCTGTTTTTTTCTTTATTGTCTATATGTCTGGAGGCAGAGGCTGTGATTACTAAAACTGCTTTGTATTCAACCACAATAAGAGTCATGCTTCTAACTGTCTTTAACAAATACAATTTGATCATGACGGGAAAACGTGAAAACATGGATGCTCTCATATATTTGGGAACACGAAAATCACAGAAAGTGCAAAGAGGTGGAAATTGCAAATTTTTGCAAAAACACCCAGTTACAAAAATATCTAGCTGCAAAATTTACTGTTTAACATGCATGAAAGAAAATTTTGGAATGTTTTATCATTAAAATGCTACTTTTTACAAGTTAGAGCCTATCCTATTAAATTATTAAGGTACCTAAAGAACTCTATATACATATTAATTGAAATTCACTTTCAAGGAAACAAGATACTGTGGTAATACCGGAATGTTTGAAATATATGAATTATTAAAGCTGAAAGCTTAGTAGGCTGTATTTATAAAGCCATGTGTTTAGAAAGAATAACAATGTTGAAAACCTTGAATGACAGTTTTTCAAAATGCTACTTCTTTTGTCAACCAAAAACCAATAATGGCAAATTCTTATTCTATTAACAACTCTTAGTCTTTCTCTATTTTTATAACTCTTCCTTTGCTTCTGTAATTCTCTCACTATGTAACAAGCTGATATATAAAGAGAAACTATGATTGCATAGGAAAAAAGTGAAACCTGCTACCTGAAGGAATATGTCAAAACAATCTTCCCAACTGTGTAACTAAACAGACATAAAGGTTTTCTGAAATCGTTGCATGAATATGATCGTATATTAGAAAATAGCTACGTTACAAGGACATTTGTGATTACATTATTATGAACAATAACGATACTACAGCATATGAATTTTAACATCCATCTTCCTTTAGAGTTTGCAAATTAAATCTGCATACATACCAGATCTGTTTTTGGAGGGTCTGCACACTCAGTGGAGAAATAAGGAGTCGAACTTCTGGCTCCACTGCCATCAGAAGTCGGCCTTGGAGGCTGAGCATGCTGTCTGTAAGTAGCACTTTTAGGAGTCCAACAAAATAGATTGATTGATTCTCGTACACAGCGTTCAATGTCAATTTCTAGATAGAAAATTTAAGAAAAATCAAACATACGGAATTTAGATTGCAATGTTTATGTAAAAACACAATTTTCCTAAATGCATATATCCGAATATGGTTAAAATAACTAATTAGAAAAGATGTCAGTAAAAAAATAGGGTAGATATTAACCAGCATATTTATGACTGGAAAGGTCTTTGATACAGAGGTAATATACATAGGAAGATTATTACAGCTCCAAGTTATCGTTTGTGTATTTTGATGAGACTACAGCTCTTTAGGAGGTCAATATTCCTGATGGACAGTAAGCTATTCCTATATGGGGAAAGTGGACAGATCACAGAGAGGCAGTAAAAATTCAAGACATTGACTAGGATGGAGTTCGGCACGGACTAGCTTTTCCCTTTCTACACTCCTACCGTAAGTAAATGGCAGATAGTTTCATTTCCTCCGCAAAAGTCCAAGCGTGTCAGCTCAGACAAGCAATGGAGAAAAATATACATGTTTGAAACTACAAAGGGATAAGTTCCTTATTTCTTTTTTTGAAATAAGGAGCTTATATATAAGGTGAAAAGGACATAGGCATTTAAGCCAATCCTGTGGATGGTACGTGAGTTATGCCTTTAGAGTTGTCTGCTTTTGTAAGGCAGAAAACCCTTGGAGAAGTGGAGGGGAATGGACACTTATGGAGCATCTGTGACGTGACAGGCCTTGTATACTTTCATTCCGCCCATTTAACTCTTACGATGATTGTTGCAGACAAGTATTTTAATCCCCCTCATTTCTGCTGAAGATGAGGAAACTAAGACATAAGGAAGCTAAGTGATTTAACGTGTTAAGTCATGAGTAGAATGTCTGAAGTTACGCGAGGGTTATAAGGCATCTTTTATTCTCAATTCATTTAGATCTGGGATATGGCCAGCAAGTCCGGAAAGACCAGTTACTCAATGAAGCATTCCTTTATCTGCTGTCAGTGATGCCTGCCAACTTCACAGCTGGTTACTTCCATGGCTACACAAAGACCTCAGATTTCATCACCCCACATGCCATTCCTAGCATAAAATCTATAAAGCAGAGTTTAACATGTTTTGAGACACAGGTTTATTTATTTAAGCAATGGTCAATATAGTGAAACGTGTTTTTTAAACAGCTCTATAACATAGTATCAACCTGGTATTCCACAAAGAGCAGAAGACAGACACCAACTAGAAGAAAAATCAAAGTCTGAGATACTTCTACTCCACTTTAGAAGAGATACGCTCAATTCATTTTAGAAAATTCCCAAGTAATATGATTAAGATAAAAATTTGCATCTAAAGACAGAAAATCCCGTCATCTTAAAAAGGTTTATCCACTTAACACTGTTTAATCTCCAAAAGAAAAGAATTTTGGACCACAGATTTTGCATGTGCAGTGCTCAAGTCAGTTTGATTCATCTGTCCCCAGCAAGAGCTTGAAGTCAAGTCAACGGTCCAGATCAGAGGCTGTATTTCAGTCCTTGAATCACTGGTAAGGGAAAAGCCATTTGTATCTGCTTCCAAAACACTCTACCAATACCATGAGAGGCTTGCAGTGAATCTTGAGAATTTGCTGGCATCCACCCCGATTCCACCCTGATTATCAGTACTGACAGATACCCCACTCTCCATTCACTTGACCCATGTCACCTCTCCACCACAAAATCCTGCCAAGGCACTTTATCATAACCAAAATATTATGCACAATCTCTTCTAAACTGTATATTAAAACATGTAATTATTCTTAAGAAGTAATCGCTCATCCTAGCGCACTACTGTTTTCTATTTTGCATTATAATTTTGATATAATGCATTGTGAATAAAACATGTACCCTGGATTATGATTTCCCAGGTTTGATTCCAAGCTCCATGAGGTAATCTGTGACCCTGCAAGAAATAATTTCTCTAAATCTCGGTTTCTTTATCCTCATCCATTACTATGGTATCTCTCAGAAATACTGAACTATTTTCAAAATGATAAAACACACCTCCTGTTTATTTGGAAGAGGGTAGGTAGAAAAGATCTCTCTCCTCTTGCTGTAATGGCCTTGAATTGCTTCCTAGGCCCAGTGAACAGATACTGTCCTGGCGCTTGTCTTACCATCATCTAATTCCCTTTGAGCTCTCCTGCATTTGATCCCTAATTTGGGGGGTAAGATATTATTTACTCTTTGTTGATTTGCTCCATCATTTTGGTGGAACATATTTTCCAGTACTTCCAAGAAAGGGTGCACAGAGAGAAAATTAGTCTGGAATCTTCCAAGTCTTTTAATATACATATTCTGCCCGGGACTGATGACTGAACTCGGCATAGCATTCTAGGGTTGAATTTTCCTCCTTCAGCGTTGTGAAAGGCAGTGCTCCACTGTCTTCTGAGAAAGTCTGACGCAGTTTTCACTGAGATGTTTTGTATGTGATACTCTCCCTTCCTGACCACTTTCAGGAGCCCTGGTGTTCTGAAATTTCTTACGGATCTATGGAAGTGGGTATGATTTAACTGTGCTAGACACTTGACGGTCCTTTCGTAACCCCTCAGTTACAGTAAAAGTTCTTGCTTGATGTCTGCGATAATTTCTTTCTGTTTTTTCTCTTCTTTCTTCTATTAGAAGAATCTCGAAAACTCTGAACTGATTTTCTAGTAATTTTCCCTTTTCCTCTGACTTTCCATCTCTATTTTCGTTCTACTCCCTGAGAGATTTCCTAAGCTTCATCATCCAACTCTTTATTATAAAGCTCATTGCATTTCCACATTTTTAATTTTCAGTAAATCTTTTCTGTTCTTCGCTAGTTAAAAAAACCCTGACCTTTTGGAGTTGCAACACCTTCTCATAATTACCTTTCTGAATCTATTTCTGTGTTTAGTTTGTGTGGGTCTGAGTCTGCTTGCTGGAGGCTTTCCTTCGAGGCTGGTGATCCGTGACTCTCTGCAGTTAAAAGGACAGCACTAAAAATCGGACTGGAAGGTCTGTCTATGTGGGCAGGGCTTGGGAATGGTGGCCTCACTACAGGGTGACTTGGGGGCATGGTCGTTTGTTGGGGGACCCCCAAGTAAGGTATTTCTCCTTCTGGGGAATGCCATCTCTCCAGAGAATAATTCTCTGATATGTCTAAACTAATCCTTGACAGCACTCTGGGAATTGACCAGGAAGGGGACTGGGGATTCTAAGTACATACATTCCCTCACTCCTGCTCTCTGCTGTGCTGTTGATTCTGAGTCTTGAGATTCTCTGATTCTTTTACTACAAAGAATACCCCTCTAAATTTACAGTTTCCATGGTCATGTTTTGTATAATTTGCAAAAGTAAAGATATTTACACCACAATCAGTGAAGACTGCTGTCTTTACTTACACCACTTTTCCTCCATTCTACTTCCTCTTGTGCTGGGCAACATTACGGTGGCTGTGGACACTTTATAACCAAGAGTAAGCTAAATTAGAGGTATATTTAGTTTGGTTAAATGGGACATATTTCTGTGATTTAAAGTTACTTTTGGGTAATGACAAAGATTTTCTCTTTATCAAACTCTAGCCAGGCTCCTCTAAGCCCTTTCTTGATTATGCCTCAACCCTGGCCTAGAAAGAATTGAACAAATCACTAACATAGTTTATAAGTGTTCAAGGCCACATCCCTTGGATGACCCCAGCCCACCTTAAAGTGGATGCCTGAGAAAAGCCAAGACTACCAAAAGAACTCACTGTTTGCCCCAGCCAACACCTGAAGATAGAGCCCGTGTCCCTGCCTCTGTGGGAAGATGGATCCCGACTTCAGCAAATGCCAGGGAGCAGATTCAGATGGGTTTCAATGGACAAATGCCCCCCTTCTCGTTTTCTGTAGTTTTCCACTTCCTTTAGTCTTTTAAGTCCCTAGTCACCTCTTTCCCTATTCCTTCATTCTCTCTTTAAAAATGCCCAGTCACCTCTCTAAAAATTGAAGTTGATTTAATTCATGCTGGACTATTCCTTATTGCAACAGTTATTACTGATTAAAACCTGTCCTCATCACTTTAGTGTCTGGCTTTGTTCATCTCTGACAGTATACTGAAGTCACTGCTAGCTCTAGGAATGACTTCCTGGAACACAGGAGCAGAAGTTGTAATGCAGTATGAATGTGTCCCAGCACCAGAAGTTTATGAGTAGGAGAAACATAGTTGAAATGTACACAGACAAAAATCAAGCCAAAAAATTCTTCCAAACATTAAACATGTAAAATTATAAGCAAAGAATCTGGTTCTCATTGATGCCTGATCAAAAGACATACTCTGCTTCCAGGCATATACTTGACAATGCTATATATACAATTATAAGCGCATCATTAACTTCCTTTTTCTTTTTTGATAGGCATTTCATAAAGTAGCATTTTCATGTTTATAGGAAACAAACCTGCAGCATCACCACAAACGGAGGGTACACTCATGTTAAGTCACACGCTTTGTGCGTTCCTACCACCAACAGTGAAAACGAATCTCAACCAGCTCCGCCAGTGCAAAGACCAATGGTCTGTTTTCTCTATAGAAAACATGGTACAATTATTGTCATATGAAGAGGTGATCAATGAGTATGAAGCAAAAAGGGAGGAATACAGAGGTCAGACACTTAATAAAAATATGTTACTTTCCTGTTTTGTGATTTGTTGTGATCTCATTCTAAGTATTCTTTTATGGACTACTCTTGTACTGTAATTTACATCCTCTTCTTAAAGAGGGCCAGCTCCCCACACTCACGCTGCTAAACCTGGATGTGGCCCTGTCTTCCAGTCTCCTGCTGGGTGCAGAGGAGTAGACTCTTGGCTAGCAGGGTGGGAGCAAAGATCTTTGGGGTGGGAGAAATGAACTTTTCCTTAGGCACAGATTCAACTGATTCTTCTCTGGTTCTCTCTCATTTTTCATTCACTTCCAGTTCCTGAGATGTTTTGGTGCCCTGCATCAAGATCTGGCTTGCTTCTTGCTGGTACCGTCCTTGCAGGAAGGTTTCGGTTTTCCTTGCTTTTTTAAGTGGGTTACTGCTGATGTAACTGCTGTCTGTCTTCCAAGTATTTGCCGACACTTCTTGTCTACTAGTGCACTTCTGACATTCTCTTTGTTCTTAGAATTAGAGTTTTTTCGCTCCTTTACTGTCACATTCGTGACAGATAAACATACATATAGAATTTGTCATTCTTAATTGGAAAAGTTTCCAACTTTAAAGGCTCTGATTCACAAAGGGCGGGAAATGGAGTTAGGAGATGGGCGGGGCGGGCTTCAAACCTGGCCCAGGTCCAGCTCCAGGCCTGCAAAGGGGCAGGGAGATATCTGCTCAGAGAGCAGTACAACCACCACATGCTGAAAAGGGCACCAACCTGGGCAGCAGCACCATCAGTGATTCAATTCCTTACCAGCTGGATGGCTCTGGCCTACCCATTTTTCTGCCTCTCTTTTCTCAATCATAAAATAGGGAATTATTACTGAATTCCTGGGAGTGTTATGAGGAATAACTAAGATTATTCCAGCACACAGCAGGGACTCAAGGGTTTTACAGACAAACTCAGATATATGAAATGCATGAAAGATTTCAGCACTTTAACTGAAATAAAAAAAGTTATCAGCCTTCGATCCCAGTTAGTCTGCCTTCTGGTTTTAAACCCAAACAAAATACAGGCTAATTTTTCATTTTGCACTTGAGAGATGTCTCTTAGAAAGAGATTGCCTTTTAAAAAATATTCTTTTTTATCTTTCAAAATTCAAAAACTTGGAATATTATTCAGTGATAAAAAGAAATGACCTGTTAAGCCATGAGCAGACATGGAGGAGAAAGTCTGAAAATGCATACTCTGTCATTCCAACTACATGACATTCCAGAAAAGGCAAAACCAAAGATGGTAAGAAGATCACTGTTGCCAGGGGTTTGGGAGTAGGGGGAGTGGGGGAGGAGGAATGAAGCACAGGGGAATTCTAGGGTGCTGAAACCGTTCTGTATAATACTGTAGTGGTGAATATCACATTATGCATTTGTCAAAAGCTGCAGAGCTGTTCTACACAAACAGTGAACCTTAATGTAAACTATGGGCCTTAGTTAATAATATTGTATCAATATTGGTTCAACAGTTGTACCAGTTTAACATATTAAGGGAAGATATTAAAAATAGGGGAAATTAGGAGCAGAGAGGAGTGGAAATACAGAAACTCTCAGTACTATCTGCTTAATTTTTCTATAAACTTAAAACTGCTCTAAAAAAGTAAAATCTATTAATTAAAAGAACAAAAAACAGGGACAGGAGTGACATCGGTAAAAATGGCAGCGTAGATAGCTCCAAAGGCATTTTTTGTTTAAAGTTTTTTTCCCCAAACTAATGGAAAAAGTTAAAAATCTGTAATCATCTCATCGCTGTATTACAACCTGATTTACCTCTTGGCTGGGGTAACAAATTATGACTTTTCATCCACATGCAAAGTAAACTCCAATGCCAAAAAATACTATCATTAAAAAAAAAAAAATCCCCTTGCATTTTACAGGACATAAAATGAAAACTGGATTTGGAAGAATTAAAATAATAATTTTATCCTAATCCTGTAATCACATGACAAAGAGGCTATTGAAGCCACTTTGGAGTACCCTGGTTTACCCAGGACGTTTACTATATTGGGCAATTTGACTGAAGCACTCCTTTCCCTCTCTAAAGTTCTCATGCGTAGTTAACAACAGTGTGCTTGTTGTTCCATACCACCCTTTGTTTGAGATAATAAGCTCAAAGTTGTCTCTGTGAGGCAGCTAGTGAATAAATAGCCAGGAGAACTGCTAAGGATAGGAAATAAATTATTTTGTGTATCCAAACCACAACTATAAAACATGGCTTGCTTAAATAAGAGATGTTGTAGAGAGAATGTTTTATATTTAAAATAGGTTAAAATTTTTAAAAGTCAAGTTTTTACTTGCTGTTCACTAAGAAAGGACTAACACATGCAGAAAGAAAAGAAATGATCAGTATGTTACCTGAGGGTTTTATCTAACATCAGCTATCATCATTCTTGTTAAAAATGAGCTTCCTAGGAAGTCAGAACTGTACTTCTGAAGCTATGAGACTGAGCCATTTGAAACTGCCGATGTGGAAAATTCTACTTTTGTAAGCAAATACCATGTTCCCATGGATGGTGACAAGCACTGGATTTGGGCTCCAAATGCTAGTTACTAGCTCACATATCACAAGGAGCATTCCACAACATCACTGTGTCTCAGGTATTTCAAGAGTAAAATGGAGGGAATAAGAAAATCTACCTAACATAGTTGTGATATTTACACAAGATAAAAAATTTAAAAAGCTTTGTAAACTCTAAAAGTGATTCAGAGTTGTTATAACTAGAGATCATCTACAGTGCCCAAATTTTCCATTCACAATCCAGCTTTTGAAATGAAGTTGACTATACGAGTTAACAATTTGCAATCTTAGGTTTAAATATTATTTCTTCACACCACTGTGTCCATAAGGGCCCCTGGAGTCTCTTTACTTACACTGAACTAAAGTGAGTTCTCACCATAGTCCAGGCATAGTACTAAGTGCTGAGGGATCATAAAGATGACCAATTGCTGAGAGATGGCGGAGTTGTCTTGTCAGAGTGTTTCCACTGAGCACCTTGAGTATTTAGTTAAGAACCTGGAGATGCTGCATTCTTGGATTGAGTAAAAAATTAAGACACCCACTTTAACAAAGAATAAAACTAAATAAACATGAACCAAAGAACCCACCAGTTATTTAACTGTCTAGCAGAACAAAACTCAATACTCTAAAGAAAGATGATAAAATCCACACTTCTTACAATGTATGTTTATCAATATCCCATATGTGGGGCCGGCCTGGTGGCACAGCGGATAAGTGCGCACGTTTCGCTTTGGTGGCCTGGGGTTTGCCAGTTCGGATTCTGGGTGTGGACATGGCACCGCTTGGCACACCATACTGTGGTAGACGTCCCACATATAAAGTAGAGGAAGATGGGCATGGATGTTAGCTCAGCGCCAGCCTTCCTCAGCAAAAAGAGGAGGACTGGCAGCAGTTAGCTCAGGGGTGGTCTTCCTCAAAAAACAAAAAACAAAAAACCCCATATGTAATAAACTAGATATGCAAAGCAGAAACATGTAACCTATAATCAAGATGATCCAGAATCAGAATTAGCAGACAAGGACTTTAAGGTAATTACTATAAATATGTTCAAGGACCTAAAGTAAAATATAGTCAAAATGAATGGATAGAGAAATCTAAGCAATAAAAAAGAACCAACTTGAAATACTAGAACAGAAAAGTACATTATCTGAAGTGGAAATTTACTAAAAGCTCTTAAAAGCAAGATAAATACAAAGAGAACTACACAGGAGCACAACATAGTCAACCTGCTAAATACCAAAAATAAAGAGAAAACACAAATCTATAGGAAAGAATGAAGAGCAATGATAATGGAAAATATGGTGGTAAATACAAAAGATTAACTTTTTGCTTCTCTCAATATGTTTAAAAGGCAACTAGCTATTTAAAGTCAAAATAACAACATTGTATTGTGGAGTTTATTACAAACATAGATGTAAAATGTATAGCAACAATGCCACAAGATATGGAAGGTCAATGGAATCAAATTTTTGCAAAGTTCTTACATTTTCCATAAAATTGCACAGTCACGCATCACTTAACAAGAAGGATTCGTTCTGAGAAATGTGTCATTAGGTGATTTCCTCCTTGTGTGATCATCATAGAGAGTACTTACATAAACCTAGATGGTACAGCCTACCAAACACCGAGGCTGTATGGTATTAACTGTATGGGACCACTATCATACATGTGGTCTGTTGTGGACTGAATGTCGTTATGTAGCGTGTGTCTGTACCACATCAACTCTATGTAAACCGTGGTAAGTTAAGGATGCAGATCATAGTCCCCAGAGCAATAACCAAAAGGAATTCAAAAGGCTAAACTAAAAGTCAACAAAGGTATTAAGATAAAATGTTAAAAATATTTAATTAACCCAAAGAAGTCAGAAAAGGAAGAAGAGAAACACAGCAGATGTGGCACTAGAAATAAACTAACCATATGAATAATCACATTAAAGGTAAATGGACTAAACACTCTATTTAAAAGGGAGTAAACATCAGACTGGATAAACAAAGCAAGAAACAACTATATGTGTAAATTACATGTCTATGTGTCTGGACAACTATATGTCTGCAAGTGATACATTTTAAATACATAGTGTTTAAATTTAAAGTGACAGAATATAAATATATATTTAAAATATTTTTAAATTTAAATATTTAAGTTTAAAGTCACAGACAGGTTGAAAAAAATATAGAGAAGAAATACCATATAAGGACTAAGCATGAGAGCATGAGAAAGCTCATGTGATTACATTAATATCACACAAAGCAGATTCCAAGGCAAGGAGTATTACTGAGATCAAGAGGCACATTTCATACTGATAAAAGGTTCAATTCTTCAATCCAAGGTCTGCGTACCTTTTTTTCCTGTAAAGTTTTCTTTTGTGTGTGTGAAATTTTCAGCTGGATTAGAATGGACAGGCTAGGTTTGGGGTTATATACTAACTGTGCAATTACACAGCATCATTTATTATACTATTAAAAACTTTTGAGCATTTGAATAATTTCATTAACATCCAAAACCATAAGGGTGATCTGCAACCTATTAATCTACCTGTCTTAACAATGAATATTTTTTGACAGAAAGAATTTATTTATAAAAAGAAGTTGAGAAGTATTCTAGGTATGGATGTTCTATGACATGATAACATGCCAATAATAATACAATGGAACTTTCACTGCCGAACAGACAAAAAACTATAAAGTTGTTTATCTTTCTAATAGAAAACAAGGTGAATGGAATGAAATATGCATATCATGAAGCATTCTCTACAAGGTAAATTACAAGGACAGTGCTCCTTGACATCCTCAGGTTGACAGCACCTCCATCACCATTAAATGTACCGAGATGAAGTACATTACAGTGGGTAAATAAGCATAGATTTAAGGTCTTCCAAAGAAAGACCCAATAATCTTGAGTAACTCACTGGTCCACATTTTAAGAGTGTTTGTAATGAGTATCATCTCTAGTCCCAGGAATATATGGATAGAATGTTACTACTAGATAAAGAGGATTCCAGAACACACGAAATCTGCAGTGAGACGGCAACTTACTAAGATTTTACAGGTGCTAAAGAGAAACAGTATCTGAAAGTTCTCTGAGGACTTTGTTGTGTAAATTATCTTGGTAAAGATCTAAATTCACTAGGTACTCTTTCACCATATTCTTGAACTCGTCCCAGGCCAGCTGCTCTCTTTGCTTAGAAGTGTAACATTTTAGAAGTGTCCAATCCATTCTCCACACTACTCTCAGAATCATTTTCCTAAAATATAAATCTGATCATGTCATTTTTCTGCTTAGACTTTCCAATCGCATATAGAATAAAGTTCAAATTTCTCAGCATGGCATGCAAGGTGCCCATATTCAGGCCTCTATCCACCAGTATTTATCACCCCCATCAGCACTGTTACCCCAGCCCACCAGCTCCAGCATCTCTCTCCCATCCTGCCCTCCAGTCAGTCTGTTAGGGTCCTTCGTACACCAAGATGGTCATGCAGTTGCACATCTCTGTCTCATCCTTATGCTATTTTTAAGGCCTCCAGTGCTTTCTCCTCATCCCCCTACATGGCTGGTACTGTGTCTTACCTTTATGGTCCCAGGACATAGCACTGCGTCTGGCATGTAACTGCATTTATTAAACATGCTGAATGAATAAACTGACTTATTTTAAGGTCATCCACTTCAGTTGCTTCACAGCTCAAAAACACTCCAGCAGAATTGGTGAGTCTCAGTGATAAATACGGTCAAACGTTTGCCCAAGAGTAAGTCTACTCCTGCCTTGCCTTTTTGTTCTAAATCCGGTATTGTTCATAAGCCCACATTTATTGGAGTTCAGCCTTACTGACACCACTATTAATGTGTGTGATATTTTTGGATGATTTGTCCTTGTTATGTGCTCCTTTTCATATTCTTAGTTCAATTCATGCTTCAAACATCATGAAGATCACAAAAAATCCCTTTGCGTTTCCAGCAGGGAGAGTGGGAAAGCAGCCATTTAAAAATATGCCCAGAGATTGTGTTCTCCTTAACAAGGCCTGCCCTCCAGGGAAACTACTTTACCTGAGCCTAAGTGACTGGGGGAAGGGAAACACTCAAGTCCAGCCCACTCTAGCCTTCCTGTCTCACTGAACTGAACCGGGGCAGGCACTAGCAAGCATTTGCAAAGGTCACGGCGCAGGGGCACAGGACTGAGACCTAAGGACAGGAATACAGAACACTTTCCCTTCCCTACAGTTTTCCTTTACATCAGTAGGGCTCCCATACAAAGGGGAATACAACTGAAAGAACTGCACATCTCAGACCTTACTTAAGAAGGAGTCTCTAGGGAAACCCAAAGATAACAGGGGAGACAAAAGCAAGGATATCAGAGAAAATTTTAGTCTCTGACTAATCTTCAAATTATACTTGTCATTTTGTCACCCCAAATCTCCAATAGTGCCTTAGCTTCTCAAGCTAGGTGCCCCATAAACACCTGCGACACAGATCTAAAACTTTACTCTCTCTCTTTCCTAGCAGCATGCCCCTCACCCATTCCCTGACTTGCTCCCACCTCCTACCTCAGTTAAGGTACAGGAACACATCCACACGCCTAACATCCCACTGGAATCCAAATCCTGATTCTACAGAGCAGTTCTCAGAAGGAAGTTAAACTCCCTCACTGAATTAAAGAACTAGTGGACGAGCCAATCAAGTAACTTATTGGAAGCAGGAGGTAATAGGATAACACAAGTTAGAAGTGTCAGCCATAGTTACAGGGTACCATTGGATCATCTTTAAATAATTATGTGTGAATGCTCTGGGTGAGTACAAAGAAATGAGAAACTGTAATAAAATTAATTATTAATCATACATACACACACACACACACACACACACACACACACACTCCTAGTAGGAAGTCAGTACATGTTTGTTGAATGAATGAATGAACATATTTTAAAAACACAATCTTGGTTATGTAGTGGAGGGGGAAAAGGATGGTACAATATCTTACTGGGTTCCTACTTTCACTCAGCCATTCAAATGCATGACACGTGCATGCAATTACTGGCACATTTTGCTAAGCATCTATCATCTCTGCTGCTTAACGTCTACAATGAAGTGAGAAATAAATAGGAAATGCAATAAGCATTCTGATATATGGATACTTACACTGTTTTCTATTCTTAACATAATTGTCTTTATGCAGCTGAGTAAGTAGCTACTATGATGCAAAGTACTGGTGTTGATAACAGCACACAGCACACTTCAGAGAAAAGAACAATGTGGCAGCTTGGAAGATTTCATACCAGGTCAGCGGCAGCCATCATTTTCTCTTTGTCTTTTACACTTAGAAGGGAATCAGAAACAAACCAGGAGTCTGATTTTTTTTGGCAACTAACCAAACCTTGTGCTCAAGTTCAATAAGCATTTTTCATATGGTTGATAAATGTTTGTACGGAAGGATTGAAATGGTTTGAATTTTTCAAAGTAATTGAATGTACTTTCTTGTATTAAAAGTTAGAAAATTGTAGTTATTTCCTCTATGTTACATAAGACTGAATAAACAGCCTATGAGCACCATGGCAAATCATTCCTCTTCTTTTCTCTAATCTGGTCTACTAGTTGTTATTTTTATTTGTTTGACTCAGCACACTCCCTGCAGACTTCAAGGGGACATGTAGTAAGAAGCTACCTTCCATTCTATGGAAGACCATCATTTAAGGCAGGCAGCAGATCAGGTTACTTTCATTTTTGTATAGACACATAAGGCTAGGTAGAGGGGGGAAGAAAACAGGTCCCATGAGTATTATTACATTATTAAACTACAAAACACGCATGGAGCAATGGATGTTAAACGTCACTTGTAAGTATGATATATTTTGGTCCTTACATTCTTACCTATCCATCAGCAGTATACTTGGGGAAATTTTAAACACAGTTTCTAACTTTTAAAGGTCTCTGAGGTTGATTACTTTTAATATACTTTAAGAGTGAAAAACGTCCTTCTTTAAGTGTTCTGCAAACCCAAGGCACATATAAATACTCAAGGGTAAAACAAATTTCATCATTGGTGTTTTGGAACAAAATATGTTCAATAACTGATCTAAACTATAATTTTTGGACTGCTCAAAAAATTGAGAGAGCAGAAACCTCTCAATCATAAAACAAGCAGCTCTCCTCTAGAGAAGAGCCTTCCCACAGACTCCTGACAGCTTGGGATCAGGTTTAACATGCATTAGTGCTACAATCTACTCTCTATTTTCAAGGTAAGCAGAACATTCTGATCAACCCTGACCTTCTTTTTCATTACAGTTCCCAACACACAAGAAGCCTTTCTGTTAACTTTATGAGCTACGTACATTTTGCAAAATTAGTGGTATGCTTCAAGATCAACAACTAGATCAGTGTTAAGAGAATTCTTCCAGTTCATAGAATCACCTCAGAATTTGAGTCTTTACCAGTCATTCTACAGGCTTTGCGTTTTTCATGAACATTTATTTTCAGTTTGGAAGTCATGTATTCTAACATCTGTTCAAATTTTCCCCCTTTCCATAAAATAATGCAGTATTTTCCCCACAAACAAGGCTGATATAACCTAATGAGATTTTGAAAACAAATTTCCACAACTTTTATTTCTGTGACTATGCAATCATGTTAATAAAAACAAACTATTCTTTCATCTACCTTTAACCTATTTTAAACTTGTAAGAATTTAATATTCCACCTAAATCTCAATGTTAATATGTAATTTTTATGGGTGTGGTGGGGGAGAGGAAGACCATAACTAAAATCCCCATATTTAATTTCCACTGTGATTGTCCTTTTGCAATTCCATGAAGATGGAATTAGCAATAGACATGCATTAACATCATGTAGCTGCAAGCAGAAAATTATTAATGGAATAATATTAAGTGAATAATTAATGGGTTCTCAGCTTCAGGTAAAGTGGTGCTAAATCTGACAGGGCTGACGATACAGAACCTCACTGAACAACTGTGTACTGCCACTGCTCCACTCCTTCATAAATCTGCTCTCCATCCTGTATCTGGCTACAAGCCAGAAAGAAGGAATTATAGATAACTATTGGGAGCACTTATGTTAAGAATCTTCTGCTTTGCTCATGACAGAGCTCCCTGAAAGGAATGCAGAGACCAGAATGCTCAACAAATATCCATATAGCATTTGTATTTTGGTACCTGACGTTATTTTCGATGACACTTTTTACTCTTTCAAAAACAATGAAAAGAAAGAAAATATCTCTATGAATATATTTCTAAAATATCCCTGATGTGCCTGCAAGACCCTGCAGGATTACCCTTTGTCCACCTCTCCATTCTCTTTTCTAGTCACTTTCCCTTTTGCTTTAAGTACACTCCAATTCCTTGAGTTGTTTGGGGTTTTGAGTATTTTCTTCCTCTGTCTAGAAGATTCCCCTCTCTTTCTACTTCCCACTGCCCAATGTCACTTAATTAATTTCAGACATTACCTTAAACATCACTTACTTAAGGAAGGTTTCTGTAATCTCCCAGTCTTGGTAGCATCCCTGTTATAAATTCCTACTGCTGCCTGTAGCACTCATCATCATTATATTGATCTAATAAAGGAGTCACAAATTAGTGGCATACTGACTACAAGCATTATACTTGGCTCAAATTTTATAGTTTTTAAAAATTTGAGCCACTGTTTACAAATGGAAGATTACATATAAATATTACGGTAACCTTATTTCATTTATATTTATCCCTAAATGAAAGCAGGAAAACGTTCATGGAAAACCCAGACCACTTCTCACTGCCCTTCTTTCTCCCTTTCCCACCCCAGGGATCATCCAAAGTACCTTAAAATCTATGAAATTTCACAAATTGAATTGCATTCTCTCCTTACTTTCTCATCTTCATCAATATCCAATTCCATCTTGGGGATGAACAGGAAAATAATGAGCCTTGCCTTTAGAGTTTGCATATTTTAGTACTTTGCTCTATTTCTTAGTTTTTATAACTTGACTCATTTTGTTTCAGTCTCAACATATTTGGATGTTATTTGAAAAAAATGGCCTGGATTTCTTATCATAGATCTTAGGCAACCTGGCACATAACTATGTTACTAAAAAAATGTACTGGTTTCATGAAATATTCCACGTTATGCTTATAATGAGAACCTGCATTACAAAAGTGCTTTAAGTGAGAATAGATAAGTACCTTTCCTAGCTACTTAAGGCACTAATACAATATTTTGGGGAACTAGTGGAGTGCTACATAACAGTGAGATGCTACCAGTATTTTTCAGTATGTGTTGAAAATGAATCCTATTGTAAAATACGTAGGTAATACCGAAATGAAATCTTCTAAAATTTTATTTAAAACTTTTACTTCCAATTAAGCTTCTGTAATAAAACATACATCACACAATTAAGATTTTTCAGCCAAATGCTAATTTCTTCCTGCAAACAGGATTTGAAACTTTTCGTATGCTTAAGTCTCTTCAGTATACTCAGTATTTCCTTCTAAAATAGTTTATACATACATATTTCTTGCTCTTAATGTTAGAGTAACTATTTTACTTTAACTACATTAATTTACTACACTAAATTAAGTGTTCTTCCACACAGATTTCACAGTTTCTTTCTACACGTTCTCTAAGATAAAGGTCTTTTCTGCTTCTAAATATTCCTATCTTCGAAGATGCTCAAGCATACAAAGATACGCATTCTAAGAAATTTATTTCAGCCATACAAAATGACATAAATACGCTGAATTAATTTTCAACTGTACAAAGAAAATATACCAACAAAACAAAAAAGCATGTAAACATCTCCGCT
The DNA here is from genome assembly GCF_037783145.1 of Equus przewalskii. Classification (NCBI taxonomy): domain Eukaryota; kingdom Metazoa; phylum Chordata; class Mammalia; order Perissodactyla; family Equidae; genus Equus; species Equus przewalskii. The sequence goes on along the minus strand of NC_091832.1, from coordinate 118,676,281 downwards.
ATTACAAATCCACTCTAAAATCATTACCATTTTGGTTTTATTCAGATTATCTTATTCATCTTGAAAACTGCTTGGATGTATCCTCAAAAAAAATTTGTTTTAAATCAGCCAGATGGACACTACAGCAGAATAATATTGGAGAGAGCAGGTGGAAGGCTGACAGACTTCATCCTGTAATTGGGCTGAAAGAGCGGTAACCATGGAAACTGTTCTCTTAACCCCAGTGGCCAACAGACCTTATTGAATGGCACTAAGGCAACCCCACCGTTTGTTCCAAAATATCTTGCCACTATTTTGAGATTGTTTGAGAACTGCCAGATGCACCAATCTACCATTATTTCCTGGAGTACGAAAATGACTCACACACCAATACATGTCAAGGACTTTGAGCACCACTCGTACTTCCTCGGAATGTAACATCACACTGTATTATCTACTGCAAGTGAACAGAAATGGGAAAAATTTTGGGCAAAAACAATAATGCCTTTCTGCTGTCTTGTCTCTTCAAGAATCAAAGGGTTAGTATAAGGTGAAGAAGAGGAGAAAGAAAGAAGAAGGAACTTACAAGCCTGAATGTTACACATTCTTTGCATATTTAAAATATTAAATATGACATGTACTTTAAAAAAGCAGTTACGCATACTTGGTACCAGGTTTTGTATCAGGTGCCCTATGCATATTATCTTTAGTGCTCACCATACCACTAAAGCAGCTATTATTATCTCCATTTTACTGAAACTTTCATAATGTTTAGGATTCTCTTTCCAGTGAGATGAAAAACTTGCCCGCATTCACACAGCCACTGTGTGCCGGAGCTGGGATATGAACTCCTATCTGCCTCATTCTGCAGGCCCCTCGTGCAGCAGCAGAGCCACACCAGAAGTCTCCCAATTCACACAGGCAGTGATGGCGGAGCTCACTTAGAAATGGCGCCTAGTGTGTCTGTGCGTGTATCCATCTGAATTCACTTTTTAGGACTTTTCATGACCACTTTCCAATTTCTTTAAGCATCAAGTACAGTTAGGGGACTCAACATGACAAAAAAAGATATCTGTTTAGATCTGTTTAAGAAAGACATCCCAAATATGTGCACTGAAATTACAAATAAAACAAATGCAGGTGTAGTTAGGGCAAAGTCTGCATTTACATCCTTTCTTCTTTTTTTTTTTTTTCCAGTGAGAGTTTTCCTATAAACTTTTTTCTTCACCAACAGTTATCAAATACAGTGACCAAGCAAGTGATGAGCCAGAATAATGACACTGAGGATCAAGGCAACTTCCATCAACAGACGGCACCCTACTTCAAAAGTTTACCTTTTCAAGAGTCAGTTCTAACAAACATGTACTCTTACTTTGTGATTTCAGAAAAAATTTTAACAATAAGCAGAGTTACTACTAATCTGTTTATACAAAACAGATTCCATCCCCAGTGTTTCACTGGCATATTTATATATGAAATTGGAATAGCATTAACTTCGCTTGACTTGAAAATGCAAAAATGCACAATCAGCATTCCTAATATATATTTTTTTAGAACATACCAAAAAAATTCCTTTTTTTTTTTGAGAAAGAGTAACCCTGAGCTAACATCCACCACGAATCCTCCTCTTTTTGCTGAGGAAGACTGGCCCTGAGCTAACATCTGTGCCCATCTTCCTCTACTTTATATGTGGGACACCTGCCACAACACGGCTTGACAAGCGGTGCATAGGTCCATGCCTGGAATCTGAAGCAGCGAAGCCCGGGCCACTGAAGCGGAATGTGCGAACTTAACTGGTGCACCACTAGGCCGGGCCCAGCCCCCCCGCAAAATTCTTTTAATTCTAATCAATCATCCTCTGTTTACTTTGGCGAGTATGACAGGAAAACATCTGTGGGTACAGACGGTATTCCTAGTTTGTGAAACTAGCTTATTTGTTACTGTTCAACACCAAAAGGCAAAAAAAAAAAAGGACAGATAACTTGATCTTCATAAAGAATCTCCTAGAAAAAAATAATATAAGAACTAAACTACTATTAGGTCGTATAAGAAGTAATTTATTTTAATTAAAGTTTGATAAATTAGAAAGCTGATGGTGATATTTTTAATTTTGGGGGAAGGGGAAAGAAGAAGTTTTAAATAAATTGAAGCATTTTTGTTATTATTTCCCCAAAACGCATGAAGATTTTCGACAGAGAGAGCTGGTGCAGTGCCAGGTGCAGATCATACACTAAACATAAAAATCAGGCCTTCCTCTAGAGAGCGCTTCATAAACACACAATCTTAAGGAACCTCTCTCTCTTTGGTTTTCAGGCAAATTTATCTCGTGGATAATTTTAAGTATGTTTATCGTCAGCAGTCACGTGCGCCTGCTGGAAAACCTGGAGAACAGCGATACACTCAGCAGAAGGTTGGAGCCGATGAAATGCTGTCTGAAGAAAGCAGAATTTTTCTACCGGAAAACCATTTCGGTTTCTGCAAAAATGTAGTTTAGTTTTCTTCTCTCACAGATTGTTACATCCTACGTGACCACGTTACTTTCATCTTTTCAACCACAGCATCAAAGCTTGGACCACCATTGCATTCCATATTCCTACACTTGAGCATTCAGCTCCTAGATTTACAAACTCCTCACCTGAGGATACAATATGTAGCTTAATATGTAGCTATCCCGCATTGTATGACATCGAATTTCCCCGCAGTGTGACTTGCCCTCCTAAGCAGACAGTGTTTCCTTTCTTCTAACTGCCAAATTTGTAGCAAGCAGCTATGGATGGGAGAGAGCAGAGTTCCATGTGAATTGCACCTTTGTACAAACATAGCATCTCAAACACCTTCCCAATGGCCTTTATTTACTCCCTATCAACTGAGGGTAAACAGGCCTGTCCTAAGCAAAAAGGCAAATATGTCATTCCCCCAGTTTTTTTCCCTTTTGGTGGCATCACTGACATGAAAGTAAGCCACAGTGAGCTACGATGAGCCAGTTTTGTATCTACAATGCTGGGCCACAGAAGAGGCAGTGTAAGAGAGAGAATCCGGAGAAGCATGATGAGGCTCAAGCAGAAGAGATTCTGAAGGCGTGGGTGATTATTTTTGCAAATCGCTATAAGAATGCCTCATTATCTTATAATTAAATATGACTTAGTGATTCCATCTATTTATATTATACCTGGTAAATCAGAGAAGAGAAGAATGCACTCATTAAAGCCATTAGCCAAAAGCCGGTCCCGTAGCTGCTGAAGAATTGCTACTCCAATACAGAAGGGGAAAGAGGAATTCCCCAGTAGTAAGGTATCCCAGAGGTGGAAAATTTTGTGCAGTGGAAATACATCTGTAAACAAAATAGGAATTAATTAAAATAAAAAACAAAAGAAGAAAAATTAAAACAATAACAAGCTACTTTACTAGACATGACAATTACCTTATGATCAAAGTAAAACTTTTTATAAAATGTTTACCTGGCTTTGTACATTTATTGCTTCCTAAGGCATCTTAAAAACTGAAAATCAGATTGCTCAAATAGACGACATTTTCTAACCTCCATTATCAATTTGGTATAGCTATTCCATTCAGTATATTCCTTCTTAGAATTTTCCAGTTACATTATTCTCACAAGCTGACTTACCCAGATGAACTGTAGTATTGCTTTAGATTCAGTATTGTTACACTTCTATGACATACTCTCAATAATTGCTTTATTAGATTCCTGTCAAAAAATCCGATTAGCAATTTTCTGTTTTTTGAAATTTCTTCTTTTAATTTAACAATACTGTGGATCTCTGCAGGCCAAGGCATATAGATCTACTTCAAATATTGTACTCCATTTATTATATGTACATATTTAAGTAGGATGTCCAGTGGATTAATATTTGTAACTGATTAAAGCATTACACATTCACATAATCTGCTTAACTTCTAGAGGAATTCCAGTTTAGGAAACAAAGTATTAGTTATTAAAGAATCTCTAAAAATTGTTTGATTTGGGTGTAAAAGTTGCCTTCCAAAGCTTTACATAAATACTACAGTTAATGTTAATTTCTTTTTCAATAGAGGGCAGAGATTTTATGATGTCACGACATGTGAAAAGGGTTTTCATCCTATACAACACTCTTTTTGATATTCAGCAATCAGAAAATTGAAATTTTTTCTACCCAAATCTATTACATTAGTATTACATAAAGATGTTTACACAATTAAATCTACTTAATATGACTGCAACTATAAAATACAGGGGAAGAATGGAGCTGTCCTTTGCTAACATAATATTGAAAGAAAAGAGAAAATGATACTTACGAGTAAACATGGTGAGAAACCAAGGGATGGCATACAGCTATCAGCAGAAAAAGAGAGGGGTGTGGGGGATGGATAAAGAGGAAATAAAAGATAATTAGAATGATTAACAATAAACTAAATGGTAAAACACTCCATGTTTTAATCTACTTCACTGACTAAAATAAAAGGGAATGTAGATAATTATAATTATCACAAATGCTCTATTAAATAACGATGCCTATTTGCACAAATGATGCCACAAATGATGCACATAACCCTTCTGCCAAGGATTATTCCAGAGGATGTCTTCATTTCATGAAAGGACACACTCAAGACAATGGCTAACCCAAAATAATAGTAGCAAGCTAATTCCAAGGGCGTACGTCGCAGGTCATACAAAATATTCCTGAGCTTTTAACAGTCCTCATCAGTGCTGAGTTAGCTTACTGAATATTTTTGAGAATTGATGAGATGATACCTGCAAAGTGTTCAAATGTCTCATAAAAAGGTGTTATGAAGCATATGCTTTTTATTACACTTTCTAAATTAATAGGAAGCTTCATAATAGACTAAAAGTAGTAAGATCTAGGAATGAAATAATTTGGTCCTTTTGCTGAGTGACAAATTTATTTTCCTAAGTTTACTATCTAGGAATGAAAAAAAACACACACATACACTTTCAATTAATTTTGTGAGATTTTAGAAGAGAATAATCATTGTTAATTTCTAAAAGTAGAGCAAAATCGACTTTGTCAATAGCAAGTATCAAAAATCAATAATTTATAGAAAAATCTGAAAGTTGATTTTACTTTTTGCATCAAGGTAGGTTATTATTAGACAAAGATTTTTGTACTACCTAAAGGCTTAAATATATTTTAAGCACCTATCCATTATGAATTTATGAGTGGAACTGCATATATCTTTGCATTGCACACAATTGAGTATTTATGCTACCAAAACGCTAGTCAAAAATAAAAGTGTAATTATATACTACGTTAAAATCGAAGTACTGTAAGTGAAATAAAGCCCACTGCTCTCCACAGGATCATCATTTATATACACTGATACATTGACAGTTCTTTCAAGTGACATTATAAATGGGAAAACTGAGGAGTACAAAGGTATACGACTTCATTGTAATGAGCACAAATTGTAGAAAACAATAAAATATAAAATTTGAACTCTTCAGCCTAGTTTAAGTTTAAAAACAAAGTCAGCAGAAATTAGTTTCCTTACTATTATTCAATTTTCTTTTTTAAAATTATTTTATTGAGGTCACATGGCTTATAACATGGTGTAAACTTCAGGTGTACATCATTATATTTCAGTTTCTGTATAGACTGCATTGTGTTCATCACCAATAGTCCAGTTCTTTTGTTTGTTTGTTTGGGTTTTTTTTTTGAGGAAGATTAGCCCTGAGCTAACTGCTACCAATCCTCTTCTTTTTGCTGAGGAAGACTGGCCCTGAGCTAACATCCGTGCCCATCTTCCTCTACTTTATATGTGGGACGCCTACCACAGCATCGCTTGTCAAGTGGTGCCATGTCTGCACCCGGGATCCGAACCGGCGAACCCCGGGCTGCCAAAGCAGAACGTGTGCACTTAACTGCTGTGCCACCGGGCCAGCCCCATGGGTTGTCTTTTTGTTTTCTTGATGGTTTCCTTTGCCTTGCAGGGCACTGTAGTCTGATGTAATCCCATTTGTTTATTTTTTCTTTTCTTTCCCTTGCCTGAGTAGACATGGTATTCAAAAAGATACTGCTAAGACCGATGTCAACTTTCTTTAAGGACATGACACAAATTATATTACCCTGTATCTTTTGATCAAAGCCAATATTTTGTCATTAGAAATGTTATCTGAATTATTTCACCAACAAGCTAACAATTCCTTTTCCTACACACTGAAAGAGTGTGTATAAGAGGAAACTACACAAAGCGAGGAGGGAACCACTGGAAAAGATCAGAGGGAAAACTCACCAGGCTCACACAAAGTGGGGAATAGTTCATCTTACCACTAGCCAGAATGGAAAAAAAAAAAGGCTGTAATAAACAAAGTATTGGGTACAGGACTCCAAAGGGTACTCAGTAATGGGGCAAAATTATTATCCCAAGTTATGTTGCTCTGGTCTGACTGAATAAACCTTAAAATCAAGCCTTGAAAGAATCAAACTGTTTCAATGTTACTTAGCTACATCCCAAATAAAGCTCAAGAATATTTACAAGAATATAAAAGTATCCAATATTCAACAAGGTAAAATTCATAATGATTGGAATCCAATAAAAAATAGCAGTAGTGCAAAGTACCAAGAAAAAAAATGACCCATAACGCAAAGAAAAATCATTCAATCAAAATGGACACAGAACTGATACAAATGTTTGTAATAGCAGGCAAGGACATTAAAATACTTTTTACATTTGTACTATATATGTTCAAAAAGTTAAGGAATGATTGAACATGTTAGGTAGAGACACAGCAGATACAAAAAAAGAACCACATCAACCTTCTAGAGAAGAAAAACACAATGTCTCAGACAAAAAATATACTGGATGGGATTAAGAGCAGATCACCCACTGCAGAAGAAAAGATTAGTGAGCCTGAAAACATAGCAATAGAAAATATCCAAAATGAAACAAAGACAAGGGAAAAAAAAAAGGGAAAAACGGGCAACAAGTCCTAAAAGCAAGCAACTTCAAGCAGTTGAATATCTATGTTATTGGAGACGCCAAAGAAGAGAGCGAAGACGAGAGGGACAGAAAAACTAGTGGAAGAAGTAATAGCTGACCATTTTCCTAATTTGATGAAAACTCTAAATAAATAGATCCAATAATCTCAAGAACCCAAAGCATAAGAATCATGAGGAAAACTGCACCGAGGCACATCACACTCAAAGTTCTCAAAATCAGTGGTAAAGAGAAAAATCTTACACTGAAGCCAGAGAAAAAAGACATATTATGTAAGAGCATCAATGAGAAGAATGTTTTCTTGTTGAAAACAGTGCACAACAAATGACAGTGGAGAAACGGTTTTAATGTATTAAAAAAAAAAACTGTTAACTTATAATTGTATGCCCAGCAAAACATCTTCCAAAGAAAAAGGTAAAATAAAGACTTTTTCACCAACATGGAAGCTGAAAGAATTCATCCCCAACAGCCCTGCAGTACAAGAAATGCTGACAGAAGTCCTCCGGGCAGAAGGAAAATGATACCAGAGGGAAATACGGATCTATACAGAAGAAAGAAGAGACTCAGGAATGGTAAATATGTGGTTAAACATAAAAGACTTTTATTTAAAAAAATCTTAAAAATAATTGACTCAAGAAAAAACAATAATTTATTGTGGGGCTTATATGCAGAAATAAAAAGCAGAAAAACAATAACAAATTCTGGGAGGCCAAAATAGAAGTCTACGTTGTAAAGTGTTTATACCATTGGTGAAATGGTGTAATATTACCTGACAGCAGACTGTGATAAGTTAAAGAATCACAGTATAAACAAAAATTTTGCCCAGTTTTGTCAAAAATGTCTCCAGACGTTGCCAAAAATCCCCTGGCAGGCCAAACTGCCCCTGGTTGGGGACCACTGTACAAACCCTCAAGAAACCAGTGAGAAAACACAACAGGGTTACAGCTAACATGCCAACAAAGGAGGTAAAACAGAGTCACAGAAAAAAATATCCAGGGATCCAAAGAAGGCAGACAAACAGGAAAAAGAGAACAAAGAACTCATGGGACAACCAGGATAAAAACAGCAAAATGGGAGATGTATAGGCCACCAGATCAATAATGACTTGTCACTGGTTCTTGTGATCATTCATTTTGTGTGTCACCTTGACCCGCCTAAGTGCCCAGATATTTAGTTAAACACGATTCTGGGTGTGTCTGTGAGCGTGTCCTGGATGAGCTCAACATGTGAATCAGTAGACTGGGTAAACAAGATTGCCGTCCCAAACGTGAGAGGGCCTCATGTGATTTGAGGGAGGTCTGAACAGAACAAAAGGCGGGGTGAGGGAGAACGCATCCTCTGCCTGACTGACAGGATTCAGCAGTGAACAAAGCATAGTTCCAGCCTGAAAGGAGCTTACAGTTCATTAAGAGCAGTAGAAGCTCACTAAATATTCCCTCAATCCACTCCAATTAGGTTCTTGACTCCACCTCACCACCAAGACTGCTCTCATCTGGGTCACCAAAGATTTCCATGTTGCTAAATCTAACGGCCAATTCTCATTCTCCATCTTTCTTTACCAATCAGCAGGGTTTGACACAGCTGACTAATCTCACCTCTTCCACCCACTGGCCTGACTTCCAAGACACGACCTTCACCTAGTTTTCGTCTTACCTTGCTGCTCCTCCTCCTCCACTCCTTTCTTGGTTCCTCTTCATCTCCCTGACTTAAACCTTGCCATGTGCTATGATTAGTGCTTGGACCTTTCCTCTCTCTTATTTTTCTCCAAATGATTACATACAGTGTGAGGACTCCCATATTTACAGCTCCATCCCAGACCTCTCCCCTGAATTCCAGACTTGTATGCCCAAATCCCTACTTGGCATTTCCACTTGTATGCCTAACATGTCCCAAACCGAGCTCCTGAGACTTCTTCCAAAATCTGTGCCTCCAAGTATAGTCTTCCAAATCTCAGTTAAGAGCAACTTTATTCTTCCAATCGCTCAAATAAAGAATTCTGGATTCATTAACAACTGTCTCTCTCACATTGTACATTTATCCCCAGCAATCCTGCTGGTTCTATCTTCAAAATATACTCAGAACATGAAAACTTCTCACCAACTCTACTGCTAATTTCCTAATTAAAGCCACCATCATCTCTCGCCTAGATTATTACAACAGCCCATGACCAGTCTTCGAGGTTCCATCCTTGTCCCTCCTAGGGCTTCTCTTACCATAGCAGCCAGAATGACCTTGTGAAAACTTTTAGATCAGAACATGTCACTCCTCTGCTCAATAGCATCCAGTGGCTTTCCACCTGACAATCAAAGCTAACGTCCTAACTATGAGCTATAAGGCTCTAACCTGGCCCCCAAGTGCCCCTCTGACTTGTCTCCTTGCTGCCTGTGCTCCAGGCACACAGTCTCCTGGCTGCTCCATCACTATCCCTGGCATACTTACACTCCGGGGCTGCAGCACTTGCTGCTGCTTCTGCTTGGATCACTCTTTCCCTCAGCTCCTTAGGGCATTTATTCAAAACTCACCTTTTCTGTGAGGCTTTCCCTGGCTACCTGATTTAAAAATTCAATTCCTTGGCCAGCCCACTGGTGCAGTGGTTAAGTTCGCACGTTCCACTTTGGTGGCCCAGGGTTTCCCGGTTCAGGTCCTGGGTGTGGACATGGCACCACCTGGCAAGCCATGCTGTGGTAGGCATGCTACATATAAAGTGGAGGAAGATGGGCACGGATGTTAGCTCAGGGCCAGTCTTCCTCAGCAACAAGAGGAGGATTGGCAGCAGATGTTAGCTCAGGGCTAATCTTCCTCAAAAAGAAAAAAAAAATCAATTCCTCCTTCACCTGAGCACTTACCTCCACGTCCCTGCTGCAGTTTTGTGGGTTTTTTTCCCCTTTAGCACTTACGACTACCTAACCAACCAGTATCACATAGCATAGTTATCTTCTCTATGGTTTACCCCCACTGAAATAAGTTCAATGAGGGTAGAGATTTGTCTGTTTTGTTTCACTGATGCACCCAGGGCTTGGGAAAATGCCTGGCACATAGCACATAATTAAAAGATCCAAATAGTCACGAGATTTATGCACCTTTTGAGAAGTTTTCGATAAATATGAAATAATGAGAAAACTAGTTAGTCTTTTAAACTTGAAATCTTAAATTATATAACTATACTTTGACAATAATTATGAAAAAAGTTACTACAAATAAGTGAAATGAAGCATATTCTAATGATATTTGAAAAGTAATAATTAATTCAAGTTGAATAAATTTCTTTAATACAACATAAAACAACTCCTAGGTACTCACCAGCACTAGTCACCTCTTACCAAATAAATTCAGGTAAATAAATAGGCAATGTATTCTGTGAAAGTGTAAAGCCTATTATCTATTCTTTATATTTCTTCATTTAAAAATTTTAACTATTTTCATCTTAGATAATTTCTTAGGATACTGGTACATCTTGGTAATACAGTCTGATCCACAAAAAAGGCAGTAAAATAAGATAATTTTAAATAGTAGGCTTTAATTTAAAAAATAGCAATTAAATAATGAAATGTTTTGTTACAATATATAAAAACATATATAATCAGTCTTATTAAGTTAGAAATATTATTAGCTATTTCCTGATTTAAAGTGGGAAACTGAAACCCAACGAAAAGCAATCATGCATGCTTTAGCTATTTTCCCCAGATCATGAAGTTGTGTATGTTTGATTTGGCCAGGGTCTTGTCTACTAAGAGTCCACTGAGTAAATGCTGCCCCCTAGCAATAGCAAGAGAGAATAGTGACATTTAACATTTCATGAGGTGTTTTCATAAGGTCTGGTAATGTCAAAATTAGAACTGTTAATAGGAAAAACAGGATGAGGGCTCATTAACTTGATTTTGAAGAGCAGAAAATTATGCCTCAAAAACTTGTAAATGCATAAAAATGAAAAAGACTAAAAAAGGAACTATTATAAACTCTAGATGAATCTTTTGTCAATGAACTTTTTATTTATAAACATTGCATGTTCTCTCCCTAATTTCAATTAATAGTACTTAAGAATATTTCAAACATTCTTACATAAAATCATTTTCTTCTACTTTCCAAATTCTACAAGATCCTTTGTCTATATCTGAGTTACTCTTGTCCTTTTAGCTATATACAGCATCACATGGCTTGATACAAAAGAAAATTCTCAAAAATCAAGAAAACATTCCATAGAAGATATGTATTGTTCCACTGTGCCACTCATTTTCAAAAGAGCATTGTTTTCCACAATGAAGGCGGATGATGGCTTCATAAGTCAGGGTAAGTTCGGTGGATGGGAAAGGGTCTCACACAAACAAACAAATACACAGTCCAGGCAGAAGCAGCACCGAACAGCTCTCCTTACTGAACAGTACTCTCGGTCTTGCGGCTTTTCAGAATCTGGGGAAAAGAGCCTCAAGTACAAAACCTGCCTTCATTTCCACAACCATCAATACGGGGACAATACTTACGAGGTGAGAACTATAAATCCATAAGATAACAGTGATTTCTAGAGTAACTCTTTAGAATATTTTATTTTTTTTTAAAGATTTTATTTTTTCCTTTTTCTCCCCAAAGTCCCCCAGTACATAGTTGTATATTTTTAGTTGTGGATCCTTCTAGTTGTGGGATGTGGGATGCCGCCTCAGCATGGCTTGATGAGCAGTGCGATGTCCGCACCCAGGATGCGAACCAACGAAACACTGGGCTGCCTGGAGGGGAGCGCACGAACTTAACCACTCGGCCACGGGGCCGGCCCCTCTTTAGAATATTTTAAATACAAAAAAAAGTTCTGTTCTGAAATTTTTGTGAACCAGTAAGCTTGAAGCAAAAGATTGTCGCTAAAATTAAGCGAGCAATATTCCTGCATTCTTATATATGAAAACTGTTATGCCAGGTGCTGCGGCAGATACAAAGAAACATGAACACTTGATTGACACATACAAACAGAGAGGTAAAACAAAGCAGTGCGGAACATAGTGCCTGGCACATCGTTGACTGCACTGAATAATACCATCTCGACTCTTGCCAGGATTTAAGTCAAGCTTCCTGAACCTGAATTTCCAGGATACACGTCCCTGTTTTCTACCATCAGAAAATTTCACCTACATCTAAATGATCTGGCATTCTCTGACACATCGTTGATGGTAGAACCCCCACTGGGCTCCACTGATAATGCAAGCTTTTTTTTTAACTACCCTGGTAATGTGGCTTGAGACTTGAAACTTCTTAGAGGATCTAAGTTTTCTTTCCTCATCGAACATGTGCTCACATTGCATCATCACCATTTTTTACAAAGCATTTTCATATATAACTTATGAGTCCTGTGGGTAGTAAGGCAGGTATTATCTATTTTTCCTAATTTATTGATGGGCCACCTGAGGCTAGAAGTGGGTCACTATGCCCAAAGTCACAGGTATGTAAACTACAGAGCAGGCACTAGAATTCAGGACTCTGACTGATAGTCTCTTGTTCTTTACACCACACACGGACAGTGGAGTAGACAGAAACAAGTTGGGTTACAAGTACTTTTCTACATAACCTGGTAATGTTATGCTCTATATACTACACTGTGGGTAAATTACCTCCCACTCTTATTGCGAACATAATCGGAAAGTCTGTTTTGTAGTTTTAGTTTCAGATCCTTCGAGAGGAGCACATTATAGAACTTTCTGTGATGAAGGAAATGTTCCACATTTGTAAAAGAAAAACATTTAAAAAGTTCTCAAATCCTAATATCCCAAAATAATAATATATGATAAACATTATTCTTGATATATTTCTGTGCAGACATAGCTAAAATTTTAGATAAAGAGATATACTTAGAGAAAACCTGGATCATACTACACTTGGTATTTTTATGAACATGAAACAATTTTAAATTACATTGTCAAGTATTGATTATCTATTTTGAAAGATGATAAAATTAGTACACTTATACTTTCTATCACTTCTCTGACTTCTAATACCTCAATTTTACATCAAGATTTATAACATTTACATTCTATGTCATAACATAACTAACACAATTGTTTAGTATTAGTCCAAAGCTTAAACGGATTTAATGACCCACCCTGTCCTTATACCTAGTTCCTTGAGTTCTTAGTTTTATTCAGCTCCTTTCTGCTTGGATTTCATCATCTATTATTTTATATTCTGTAAAAAAAAAAAGCTCCTAGGGGTTGTATTCCCTAAATTCTCGCATGCTTAAGTATGCCTATATGCTACATTTACATTTGAAAGACGACTTGGCTATCATGTAATTCCTCAATCAACTTACTTTCTCTCAAAACTTTATCCACAATTCTCCATGAATGTTGCTGTGAAATCTTATCTGAAATTCTCTGTGCAGTTACTTAAGTATATTTACCCTTTTCTGTTTTATTCTGTATGATTTCCTCAGAACTACTGCTTGTCATTGACTGGGTTTACACTTTTATTCTGGTGTACGCTGTTCTAATGAGCCTATTATTAATACAGTATTTTCAGGTTTCTCTGGGCTTCACCAGTTCACTTTTCACCTCCTTTTGTTGACCTGTGATCTGTTTTTGAACTCTTTCTTCTCTTCACCAAGCTCATTTTTTAAAGTGAGATCATGTTGTCTGCTATTTCTGTGAGATAGCACAAGACTGTGCTTTCTGTTTCTGTTTTTGTAAGTGGTTCTTTATTTCTTTTCTCCTTCCTTCTCTCTCCTTCACCATTATTTCGTTACCTATCTTCGAATGAGTGCAGCTTCCTGCTAAAGAGTGTTAGTGTGGTGGAGGGCAGAGGTTGGGGAGGGAAGTGTATAACCTCCATTCAAACCTCAGTAATCTTCAGGGCAGGGTACTGGACTCACTTCTGGTTTTTGAGATTCTTTTTTGAGCAGTTCTAACTATTTGTGAGGACTGCTATTTCATTACTTTTAAAGAATAAGAAAGAATAAAGAGGGGCTGGCCTGGTGGCGCAGCGGTTAAGTGCGCACGTTCCTCGCCTCAGTGGCCTGGGGTTTGCTGGTTCGGATCCTGGGTGTGGACACGGCACCGCTTGGCAAAAAAAGCCATGCTGTGGTAGGCATCCCACATATAAAGCAGAGGAAGATGGGCACGGATGTTAGCTCAGGGGCCAGTCTTCCTCAGCAAAAAGAGGAGGATTGGCAGTAGTTAGCTCAGCTAATCTTCCTCAAAAAAGAAAAAAGAAAGAGTAAAGAGAAAATTGATTTAGTCTTTTAAAAAAACAGATGAAAATTCATTCTATCTTACAATTATCATATGGGTCTTCGGATCCTCTTATAAATCTATGATACATTATTGAAATCTTAGTGATCTTATTTTTTATCACGAAATATTCTATTCTTTTATCAAAGTAGGAATTATTTTATCATTACTCACCAATTATTCCCAACTATGCTAAAATAGACTAAAATAAGAAAAGAGAATGAGGGAATTGCCTAGAAAGATGGTAAAATATTAAAATAAATCATCACTATTACCATCTTTCATTCTTCCTGTTGCGTCATCTAAAGTATTATATCATCTTTCAAGAAGATCTAAAAGATGAATGAGGACACCATCATTATAGTCTGTTTTAAATTTTCAATGAACATATAGTTGAGAAATCAGAATTTTTCATTTTCCACCTTTACTAGCAAAGAGAAGAAAATTGACAGAGGATAATGTTTCACAATTATTAGACCAATCATGAGACTGGTAGTAGTATTCTAGACTCTAGTGAAATGGTAACACTGTTCATTCAAGTGAAATTTCAAACTGTGAATTCTCAGGTGATGGTATCTTAGATGAATCCTCAAACACAAGAATGAGTAACAGTGTTAGCCTTTTAATGGGAAGGACCTCATCACACAATATTTTGCAACATGAACCTGGACCATCCTATTTTGCTTCTTAAAAAGATGTGTGAGGGTAATCTTTAATTTTTTAATGATATTTCTGCACCAAAATTTTATACAATTTAAGTGGACAAACGCTAAAGGTAGGTGTGTTTACAAAGTGATTGGAAGAAAATAGCTGATTAGAAAGAAATCATTAGATTTATCATTCTAACTTGTGTTCATCAACCTAAAAATGAAAATATTTTGCAATTATGGAACAAAAAAGATAGCTGTTCTCCAACAAAGTTATGAGCCCCGTCAGTATTTTGTTTTGATAGTTGCATTTTGACCACGCAAGTACAAGAAGAACCAGAGAAAAGCTAGATCCCATTAGAGATGCATTTGAAATCTGGAATCAGTATTTACAAGATGGACATGCTTCAGGTTCATGCATGACAGATGAGCAGAAAGTTCAAGGCATGCATATTTCACATATATATATTTCAAAACAAGGAATATATGGAGTAAAACTTGGGATCTGCTATGTTTAAATCTTTAGTAAAATTTTTCTTTTTCCTTTTTTTTTGAGGAAGATTAGCCCTGAGCTAACATCTGCTGCCAATCCTCCTCTTTTTGCTGAGGAAGACTGGCCCTGAGCTAACATCCATGCCCATCTTCTTCTATTTTATATGTGGGATGCCTACCACAGAATGGCTTGATAAGTGGTGCCATGTCCGCACCCAGGATCCGAACCAGCAAACTCTGGGCCATCGAAGTGGAATGTGTGCACTTAACCGCTGTGCCACGAGGCCGGCCCCTAAATCCTTAGTAAAATTTTTAGTAAAGTTATTTTTACTATGCCTGTATTCTACTTCTGCCAATCATTCAAAAAATTACTTAAACATATAAAAATAATTTAAAAGGTCCATTAGACCCATATGATAAATGGTTAATTTTCTTTCCCTTGTATACCAAAGGTTATACTAGTTACATCTTTTGCACATACTGATTTCCCTAATACTTAAAAAGGAATCAAAAAGAGTAACTGCATAAACATACCTTTCTCTATTCTAACTTGACTTACAATATTGAACTGAAAAACTATAAAGTAGAAATTAGTAATAAAATCATTGGATAATTTAATGGTTCTGAGATTCACATTATCATTTTGGGGAAGGATTAGCTATACTTCCAGAGTACTTTTCAACGATCTCACTGAGTACTAAAAAATCTTCAAAATTTTCAAACAATTAATTTTAATTTAAGTAAAAGGGTATAAAACATGCTATATAGCATTTTCTGAGAGACAGAAGAGTAGCTTAAAAATCAAGCAAACAAAAAAGGTTAATTCAAAGTGGTAAGTGGCAATCTCACCAACTCAGACAAACAAGAAAGTCTTTACTGTTAGGATTATATTTCCTCTGACAAAGTATTTGTTAACTGATGCAGCCAGATAATATATCCATTACAGCTTGTAATATAATGCCTTTCTAAGTATAAATCATATTAATATAGCCAAAGAAACAGTGCAGCATGATCAGACTCCAATCATAAGTACAACAAGAACACCAATAATGGTTAACCCCTTAACACTTACTGTGTTCCTGGAACTGGGTTGAACAGTTTAATATGTACTACCTCATTTAATTTTCACGATAACTCTCTGATTTACTGTAATCAACATCAACAGTAAGAGGACTGTGGATATGAGAAACTAACTTACAATTCAGCTAAGAATTTGAAGAGTCAGGATGAGAACTCCGGCCACCGGACACCGCTGTCTAAGTGCTTACTCTCCACACCAGCTTTCTCCAGCCGTGGTCACAGTCCCCCGGGGATCTTCAGGACGTTTTAGGGGGCCACAAATTCCAAGGTATTTTCATATCGACACTAAGATGTTTTCTGCTCTTTTTTTTACCATGTTAACATTTGTGCTAACGGTGCAAAACCACTGGTGGATGAAACTGTTGGCAACTCATCACAAACCCAGACCGCGGCCTGAAGCCTAACAGCCATATTCCTGTGAGGGAGCGGAAATCACTAATTGTGTTACGCATCCTGCTAACTGTTTCACAAGAAGACAAACTGAGGAGCGTGCATACAGCACGTGTGCCTTGTAATGAAGGACAAAGACCGTCTCGAGAGAAAGCACTTGGACAGTCATTGGAGCTTCGAGTCAACATAGCTGCTTTTTACTTGAAAGAATGACATACGAAAAATGATTTTTTTCAGGCTTGGATATTTGGCATACATTTCTCAAAAATGAATGAAGTGAGCCTGTCACTCCAAGAAAAAATTCTAGCTGTCAGGCGAAGATTAGAATTTTGGAAAACTTTTATGTGCCACTGTGAGCTTGGCAGCTTCCCAATGCTTTATGGCTTTGTGAATGAGATTCATGGTGATATTAGTGAACTGATTTTTTTCATACTGTATAATGAACTGTTTCATAGTTGGAAGATCTACATAACTTAGCAAACCAATATTTTCCAAATGACCAGTGCATGACATTACAAAATCATGCATGGATAAAAGCCATTCAAAGTACAAGATAGACGGATGGATTTGGATGTAACAGAGTACGAAAAGTTCATCGATACGGTTTTAGATTGTACACTGCCACTAAGCTTTAAGAAACTACCACAGTCTGAAACGCCCTCTGCCAACCACACATCTGTGTGAGGCCAGATTTTCTTCACATACTTCAACCAAAACAATGCATCACAATCGACTAAATTTAGGAGCAGATATAAGAATCTAGCTTTCTTCTATTAAGTAGAGATTGCAAAAATATAAAACAATACTACTCTGTTTTGGAAAACAATTATTTTTCAGAAAAATATGTTATTTTGGTTAACATGCATTGGTTTTGTTATTGCCATTTTTAAATAAATTAATACAAAAGCATTTTTTAAATGTCCCAGTAAATATTGATAGATACGACCCACATAATCTCTTTGGGATTCTAGGTAATTTTTAAAAATGTTAAGGGGTTGTGAGACCAAAAAGTTTGAGAACCGCTGCTGTATGCCATACTTCCTTTCACTTGTGTCTCAATCAGTATAAGGATAACATCAGATTGGAAAGAGGGAGGGGGGATTCAACTGAGGATTTACTAAATAGGGAAACTTGCTGAATATTTAACCTGTGTGTATCTGTTCTTAGCAAGAAGGTACTAAAATATTACTTTACCATTCCTGGTGGAATTAGTAAGTCTTGGGTTTCCAAGATTTGGGCCTTTCTGAAAGGTAATTAAGCTCTATTGTAAGAAAGAGAGCTCAATAAGCCACTTGTATTCAAGGGCCTTAAAGAGCCCTAGGTCAGCATAATGGGTTTAGGACTACTGTCAGGGACACCATAGCTGTAGCCAGACAAAAGGATACATCCTAGCACTCTAGATACGGACCAGGACAGGTTAGTGGGGACTCGTGATGGGAAATTCAAAATATGGTGCACTTTCCTAATTTACCCTGTAACCACATCTTGATAAAATCTGAAAAGCTCCTTATCAGTAGTCTCCTCTTTAATTAAAATCTAAAATTTCTTTATGTAACAATAACATCGTCAAGGCTGGGAATAAATGATGGAACAAATGAACAAACAAGCAGATGAATACGTAAATATTTCTGAGCAATCCTTTCACATTTTCTCTTAGTACAAACTCAGTTGAATATAAATTCTGAAAAAAACGGTAGTGATAAGCTTTTAGGGAGGAGCACATCAGTAGTGGTGTAAGCATCCATTTAGACTGCAGTTGGGGCCGGCCCCGTGGCTGAGTGGTTAAGTTTGTGCGCTCTGCTGCAGGTGGCCCAGTGTTTCGTTGGTTCAAATCCTGGGCGGGGACATGGCACCGCTCATTGAGCCACACTGAGGCAGTGTTCCACATGCCACAACTGGAAGGACCCACAACTAAGAAGATACAACCATGTACTGGGGGGTTTTGGGGAGAAAAAGGAAAAAAATAAAATCTTAAAAAAAAAAAAAAAAGACTGCACTCAATGACAATGGTTTGCCCTATGCTTGCTTATCACTGAACTGTTAGCTTTATCTCAGCAGTGACAGCAGGTTCAAAGGGCACATACCACTGGGATACAGGCCTTATCACTTCTCTTAATGGCCACCTGACAACTTCTGTAGTTTGCAAGCTGAATGCAATTTACGACATTTCAGAAAAATAGTTTCCTTAAGAGCGAAGAAGCATACTTTCCTGTTCTCATTTCAAGGGCTGGTATATTTTCAGAAGCAGAAACACACCAAGAGAAAAATGATAACAATCACTCTGGTCCCAATTTTGCCAAATACACGTTACTCACACTATTTCTATGTAAATCACATAACTACTATGACATATATAATCTAAGCATCACATCAATGCACAATACTCCTAACTATTCAAGTTTCAGCAGCGCTGTGTTTGGAGTTCTGTGATCCATGGCAAATGGAAAGGAGCTAGGAGTCACAGTCCCTCCGGAGACAGGAGGCTGCATTTCAGTGATGGAAGGTTAACTAGGGCTTACTCTGATAGGATCAGTCACTGAGCAGGAAACTCAGTTTGGGATCTCATTACCAAAGTGCCCACCCTCGCCCTTAATGGATCCCAGCCTGTATTGTTGTTAGAGGAGCAGAAAGTCACCTAAACAATTATTTTAAAGGTAGAACACTGAAGGAAATAATTCAAGGAAAAAAGAAACACTGCATATACAAGCTAATGAAATGCAACTAAAAATATGTGATTATTAATAGAGTAAGAAAAATTCTCTACTTTATCACACCCCTCCTACCACTATTGTCAACAATCTCTATGTTAAAAACACCAAATCTGTTTTTAAAATTAAGTTTAAAAATATTCTCAACATTTTCATATTATCTACGGACTTGAGAAAGAGGCCAATGAAACACAATAAAGCAGACAAAAAAACAAGATAAAAGATTTCAAAACAATCTTCCTGTTAACATTACAATCTTGTTAAATACCTTTCACTTTGTCCATTCTCTGTTACAAGAAAATAGTTGTGGAAAAGGGAATCTTCTCCAGGATAAGATATATTCTTTTTTCCCTTTGTTTACTCTAGGATTCTCAATAGTGACAGAACGGCTCCCTAAAGGGGGATGTGTAGAGTCATTTTTCAGGAATATGTGTGAGCCTTTTATTGTCGCCACGATTAGGATTATTTCAGGCCATCAGTGGCTGGAGGCCGGGATGCCCAGCATTTGCCATCTACTGGACATTGTCATCCCACAAGGAACTGTCCACCACCCCACATGAATTACGGATATCTCATGAGACTAATCACATTACATATATAAGTCAATAATACTTTCATCATAATACTAGTATTAAAGAGTTTTTACAAGAAGTTATACAAAAATGTCCCAGGAATTACAGGAGGGGACATAATGGGGAGGGAAGCATAAACAGAATAAAGGCATTACATCAAAATTATTGAATAATTAACTCATCCTGTATAGCAGCACATTTAACAAACACCAGTGTATCCTTCACCCAGATTTAACAAACATTATTAATATTTTGCAAGAATTGCTTCAGAAATTTTTAAAATCAAGATAATATATTATCAATAGAATGGAAGGCCCTCTTGTACCACTCCTTAATTCAAATTCTTTTTTAAATATGTTTTGTACTTTCTATAACTTTCGTAAGAATGCTTTCCTTATGGAAACTATAAATATGACATTCCATATTTAGGTCTTCCAGTCAATCTAGAATTTATTTTTACGTATGGTGTGAGATTAGCTGTGATCCCCACCTCCCCTCCGTAGTTATCCAACTGTACCAGGGTATTTATTCAATAATCTTTCTTTTCTAATTGATTTATAGAGTCATCTCTGTCATACACCAAATTCTTTATATGGGTGAGTCTGTTTGTGTTTTCTCTTCTGTTTTACTAGATGATATGACTATCACTGTATTAATTTTCTTTGGTTAATATTTGCCTGACATACATTTTTTATCTCCTTTTTGACCCATATCCTTAAATTTTTGCTCATCTCTTATAAATAGCATATAGATGGACTTTTTAAAAATCTGAAAATTTCCTTTATTGGGATATCTAATTAGCTTACATTCTTTCTATGTTTTTATACAGGATTGGTTGACTGTTCTTTGTTCTACACATCCCCCTTCTATTGTTTTAGAAGTTACACGCTCTCTTTCTATTATTTTAGTGATTATCATTACATTTTAATCACTTTAATATGCATTCTTGTACTTCTGCATTTCTTGTGAACGGAGACACTGACTGCCCTTTGTTTGAGATTATATTTTCAAATACATTTGCATATAAACAGCCTTGGAAAAGAGAGATAGAATCTCCCTTTCAGCAAAGGACAGGTTTTCTTAAAACCTTGGAAGAAAAAAGATAGTCTCTCTCTCTCACCAGAGCAAAGAGAAGGCACGCCTACTGTCCCATATAGTGTCCACTATACTGTCCATTATAGAGTTCTTCTCCTATAATGCCATCCACCATATATGCAGGTGTCCTCTGGACCCTACACTATCTCTATAGGATTAGGAGCCCAGGGAAACACCACCAATGTGCTAATGTTCATGCTGCATGCTGTGTGGTGTGAGTGATGAAGTCCTCTGTCTCTGACCCAGGAGTCTTGGGTTTTCTGCCAGGATCCATGAAACAGTTACAGGCTCAGTTATTACCTTTTACGTAGGGTGAAATCCCAGATCTGCAAAGGTCCCTGACTTGATGTCTAACTATAACGAGTGTATTTATTTTCCCCTTGCATAACACAGAAACATTAGCGTTCCACCTCCTCTTACCGTTCATGTTATTGTTACGGAGAATTTTATTTCCATATTTAATTAGACTTACAAACTTGTGAGGATTAGAGGCATGGTTTATTTAAAGAGGGAGGAGCAGTACTTGGCACAGTCAGCACTCAACACATGTTCACATTAATAAGTTTAAACAGCACTTTTTGCTCACCACTCCTCCTACCACACTCAGAGTTCCATTGTTCTGATTATCTAAAGCAGAGAGAAATTATTTTTCCTTTTGTGATTCCTTTCTTAGTACCATCTATGTTCATGAATATATCTAGGATTTTATCAGACTGCCTTCAGAATTCCACCATAATTTTCTACATAAATGCTTCCTGTCAACCTGTAACACTGACTGAACCAATGTAGTTTCCTGTTCAGAACTGAGCACAATTAGGTGCTTTCAAGAGAATGCTTTGAAAATAATTCTCTCTTCTTTCAGTCTGTATCTTAGTTATTATTTTTTCCCTCAAAACTCTAACATAATTACCAACTCAGCAGTCAGCTCTTCTACAACATCTTCAACTCTAGTCAGAAGACGTCACCTAGTTGTTTCGTATTATATCTCACATTCGTAATGTGAAACAAGAAAGGATGGCTTATATAAAAACGAATACTTACTATGATACTATATATACTGGTTAAGATTTTTACAAGATTTTTCATCTCTATCCATAATTATAGGGCTTGTCCTTACTTTATTTCTGTTTGTTGTACAGTCTGCGTATGTTCTTTTAGGAGCCCTCATTGAATTAGCCATGTACTAAAATGAAAGGTATTTCTCCGCCAGCCTAGAAGCAAATGACACCGTATATGTGAAGGATGGCTACTTCAGGCCTGAAGCCACATCACAGAGATCACAGCAGCCTCTGCTCAGTACAAAGAGCAGTGGACTCAGGGTAAGTACACCACATTTTAGTCTCTACCCTCCAAATGGAAGATGAACTAGACCGGGGCAGAGGGTTGTCAAATTACGTAAGTTAAAGTTGTGGTTCTGTGACTAGTTTTGTTACCTCCCGGAACACTAAATTTCTTATCTATTAAATGCTGAAATTATCTGCTTATATGCCTTACAGATTTATTTTGAGAATCCAATGAAATAATATTTATGAAAGTATTTTTAAACTTCAAAGCACTCTGCAAGTATTTATACTATAAGTGTTATTGTTAACACTGTAAAAGCATTAGTTGAGTGATAACATAAACATTTTCACCCTTAATCTTACCATCAATATACTGGTCTCTGGATATAAGCCTTAAGAGGAAAGCCATGATCAGAAAACAAAGAAGGTTAAGATGGAATAAGGAGATCTCTATCTCAAAAAGTGTTCTGTGAGGTTTAAAAAAACCTATGATCCTGGACTCCAACTGCCTTTAACAGGAGGTTTGATCCATGTCACACACCGCAGATAAGAAACAGGCTGTGCTACACCTGGCTAACCTTTGAGTCAGCTCTGACTTTTGGTTTGACGTGGACTACGAAGAAGCTAAGGGAGTAAGCTGCAATCTGGCAAGGCTTCCAAGGTAATACATCAAGCAAAGCAGAAGCAGCTACTTAAGAACTCACTGAAGTTCTAGTTTCTTACTTCTTGAAAAGAAGCCCTGAGTATCATTAAATCCAAATGAAAACGCTTCACAGCACAGTTTAATACAATGCTCATACTGAGTTTTCAAAACAATTTGACAGTATCAAGAAACATAATATACTTTCCCTTTACTTAAGGCTGAGAATATGGAAGGAACCACACAAACCTGATGACAGGCTACAACTAGCAGCAGGAACTTGTTTAGATATATGGACTTCTATGACAACAAAACTTTAAAAACAGTATTCTCTCGTGCTGCCAATTCCTGCTTTACTGTTTACCTCCTGTTCTATCAGTGCACCTTGTACTTACATCCGGAATAAACCCAATCTCATTGAGATGATTGCTCAGCTCTGGATCATGGAACGCAATCATCTGAGAGAACACAGCCAGATACTCTGAAATGACAACAGAGTTTAAGGCAATCATCGTCTTTATACAGTACTTCAAATAAAGACAGTAAATTCACAAAAATGACAGTTTTACTTCTATTTTGAATGAAATTTAATTTCTCCATGAAGAAAACATACTTTAATAGATAATTTTCTGTTTTGTTACCACTTTAATCACTTACTGATATTGATGAGGATTATTTTGGGCTGGTTACTTTTAAAAACTGCAGACAGGAAAGAAACTCTGAAAAGTAGAATTTACTTACCCTTTGTTAAGAGATATTTACATTTGTAAAGGAAATCTCCATCTGTAAAGGTGTCTCCCGCTCTGTGCCAGGAAGAAGGGGGGATGACCTTATCTCTAGAAACTCTTAATGGGGAAGGCAAGGACTTAAATCTGCATAATAATCTTATTCTTATTTACTGTATTTGTCTGGTAACCTCATGTAACTGATTCCTCCCACCACCAACATCCCCTTTTGTCTTTAGCTGAAGATGACATTTGAGGTGGTAGCTTTAGCCATTTTGGCGAGTTGCTCAGGTTGCCTGAGCCTCTCCCATGTATACATGTTATAAAGCTTTGTTTAATTTTCTCTTGTTATTCTGTCTCATGTGAATTTAATTCATTCTGCGGCCAGAAGAACCCAGAGCGGGTAGAGGAAATGTCTTCCTCCCCTACAGTTTGGTGACTTGGATGGGATAAAATTCCACTGGCTGTGATGAGGATCAAGGCTGCCCCAGGGAGAGAAGCCCAAGGTGACCTGTCTTACATACCGATCTATATCATCCTCCGAAGCACAGCACATCCTGACTTGATCCAAGGTGACCTGTCTTACATACCGATCTATATCATCCTCCGAAGCATAGCACATCCTGACTTGATCCGATCTGATTCTTATCTAAAGTTATAGGACTACCTAATAATCAGACCCCACCTGCACTGATACCATTTTAACGACTTTTTCTTTACATAATCTTTCCTTTGTCTTGTAACTCACATACCTATGCCTTAAATTTAGCCTTACCCTCAACCCATGTTTGCAGTTTTTTACTGCCCATGGGTCCTGTTCCCATGCTATTCCATACTATTCTCTGAATAAAAGAGCACTACTGCCAGACCTTGAGAATCCAAGAAATCTTTCTTTTGACTCCTTGACTCACCGAGCCTGCATCAATACTATTAAACAAACATAGCAAAAAGCTATGCCACAACTTATTTTCTACCTTCAGAGCTATCAGTTCATTTCTTGAATCACAAATTGTACACATGACAAATGATGTCTTCCTATTAAATTCAACAAATACACTTTCTCTAGCAATATTAAATGTCTCACATTTACCGTATATTCAGAAAGTGTAACAGATATTTAATAAGGAACAACACTTCGTAAGCTGTTGCAAATGGGATAATTATGCCTCAAATTTGTTTATATATACAGATGTAGGCATCTGTTCCAGTTCCACTCATTTCCATCTAAGACTCTGCATGTGGCACATTTAGGAATAACGTCTGAAATTTACATAATATTATAAATCAATGTCACCTAAATAAAAAAAGAAAACAGGTAAACAGTAGGCAATTAAACATATCTGCTGTTGACACTAATCCTATTCTAATTCAGAGGGTTCAGCTGGAATATGAGGAATACTTCCTTATTTTTTCCATTCTTTCAACAAATTACTATTCTTGCCCATTTACTTACTATGTACTAATCTAAACAAGACACTGGCAACAATCAACTCAAGGGAAAGTAACCATCATATTTTATTAATTAGAAACAAATTAACACATATTTCAAAGAGCTCAACTTATTTATTTTTTGAGATTGACATAACAATAACTCAATGAATGTTTTTTCACAATTAATAACTTCAACTCTTCCCTTTAATAAAGTAACAGATCTATTTTTCAAACCAATTATTTGGTGAAAATAATCTCTAAAAATAATGTCTGCCTTTCTTTTCTAGTTTTTAAAAGTTCTTTTATTTTTAATATTTGAAGAAATAGGACTAAACCCTTGACAATCTGTTAGTATAAGTAGCCTTCCCTCATTTTCCTCAATTAAAACTTTGCTTTTAACGACCACAATGTATTATATAATTGTTTACCTATGTGCAATGCTACATATTTTACAAAGAGAAGCACCAAGGCCAAAAAGAAAAGTGGAGGTGGTGCTGTATTGAATACCATGATAAAGCTGAATTCCAGAGCTAATGTGAACCTTACCCATGGGTGCTGGATAAAGAATGGGATGTGATTAATACTTTTCTCGATCTGAAAATCAAGAAAATTGATTTTCTTTATTTTACTGCAACAGAATCCATTCTATCTATCCACTGTCTCATCTTTTCCTCTAAGAACAAGAAAGGTACAATGAACATCAGCTTCAAGAGTTATAGATTAAAGTGGAGACCCAGGACAGACCCCATGGCCCCAGGGAACTTCCACGTTTAACTTTTCTTTAACTTCTTTTCTTACTTCCAATTAGTGACAGTATGTTTATAGTCCTAATTTACCCAGGAGCTAGAGTTATGCAAGACCAACAATCACAAGCATTCAGCTGTATCTTGATGAAAGCATAGTTATTAACTTCCAAAAAGCTGCTTCATTTCAAACCAGAAAATCATGCTTCAGGTAATGCTCCACAACTATGCTCCTTTATTAAATAGCATTCTTATTTGAGCCTTATAAAAGATAATTACTATGTGAGATAACATGGCTAATTGAGGATATACTAAAGAAACCTAATCCATCATGAAAATATTTTCCTCGTGTTCTGTCAAACATTGATGGCTAGATTTATATGATATACAATATGCATTATAATTGCACATAAATATGAAATCTGTGTAAACACATATATATGTATATGTACAAAATACACACAAATATACAGTATACATTTTATATATTATTATAGGCTGTATATTATTGCATATATGTTATATAAGTTATAAGGCTGGCATAAATTTGATTGCTCACGACAGGCTTTGGAATGAGACATACTATGGCTTGTTATACTCAGAAAAATTTCTTTAAAGGGGGAATATGATAGAACTGATGAAAAATGCACTATGTCATATTTCAAGTTATTTCAGAAATTCAGCAAATTAAAAAAAAACTGAGGGCCAGCCCAGTGGCACAGTGGTTAAGTGCACATGTTCCACTTCAGTGGCCCAGGGTTCACCAGTTTGGATCCCGGGTGCGGACATAGCACCACTTGGCAAGGCATGCTGTGGCAGGCGTCCCACATATAAAGTGGAAGAAGATGGGAATGGATGTTAGCTCAGGGCCAGTCTTCCTCAGAAAAAAGAGAAGGATTGGCAGATGTTAGCTCAGGGATAAACTTCCTTAAAAAAAAAAAAGAAAGAAAAAAAGAAAAAAAAAAACCCAAAAAACTGAAATGCATATGTCCTTTGATTTGTAAACAAACCTGAGAGACTTTAAGGGTAGCCGCAGAAAAACAGACCAGTAGTCAAAATAAAACAAAGGATTTCACAGATATTACTGCTGACTCTTTAAAAATATTCAGAAAACACTCTAAGTGTGATTTCTAATAATACAGATATACAGGTAGAGCCATATAATAACCCCCAAATAGTATTTTATAACTAATAGGTGACCCATGTAAGGGTAAAGACTATTCTTTAAAAAAAAAAAAATCAAGGTATTTGTAAAATTTCTCCTTAACCTTCAGGTGAAGTTTAATGTTTCACTACTATACAAATTATGTCTAATAAAAATTTTCTGTGTTTTAATGAAATTTTATACCTCAATTTTTTGCAATGAGATATAAAATGAAAATGAGTTGTCTTTTTCCCTTCTAAACCCTCCCCATATTAAAAATTCTTATTCCTCTCCTTTAAAACAGCTTCTTGTTACATACTTTAAAATGACAATCCACAAAGAATTCAGTGTAAGGATATTACTTGATACTATCATATTTTTGAGCAGCTGTTTAGAAATAAGCTGTTTGTTCAAAAAAAAAAACATAAAATAGATACAGAGATGAAATTTCAAAAAGTCCCACACATGGATATGCTTATTTTTTCCTTCTTGACCAATCTTTCTGATTTCATTCTTTTTGCTGGGGTAAGAAGTAGAGGGTGATGGGCAACAGATTGAAAGCAAAAGGTTTCCTCTGCTCACAAATAAAAAATGGCATTCTCAGTTCTATAATTATTTGTTATTTTCCATCAGGCTATTAGTTTATCCTGAAGATGATTAAGTATAGATAAATATGCAGAGCCATAAATCTCTTGTCAACTATAATGTGCCCAAGCTAAACCATTTGGTGACATTTTCACTCACAGCACTCAAAAGAAGTTGAAGTTACTTTACTGTGTGAAAATTAATAAACAGAAACCTCATTATAATGCAGTCGGGAGGCCAAAAGGGGGAGCTCTCAGACCCTACGTCGATGGTGCCCAAGGGGAGGAAGAAAGACTTGCTCTTCTTGACGGCAAGAAGTTCAGCCCATGAGAAACTGTCACGACTCAGCCAGGGAGTTGGAACACTTTGCCCCCTTTGTTTACAGTAGGCTCCCAACCTCCTCTACCCTCCGTCGAGCGCCCCCTCTCCCCTGCTGCTGGGACTCGCATGTGACTCGCCATACTTGCAGACCTCAAACTGCCATTCTTTGCTGATCCTGAATAAACCCATTTTTGCTGGAGAAATAACAGATTGTCTACTTGTTTAAGGTCAACAATTGCAAATGAACCTAATTAGATTATTTCCTATTACAAAGTTTGCAGGCTGTAAAATTTGGCTTACTGTCTAAAGTCACAAGAACAAGCACCAAGCTTTCTGTCTAAATGGGAAGACAGAGGTTCAAAAGAAGAGAAAAAAAGAGAAAGGTAATTTTTAGGGCTACATTGTGAGCCATTTTCTTTTTGATAAAAAGATAAAAAATGTATGAGCAAACTCACTTTGCGCCTCAGGGTAGTTCTTATAACATTTCTAGTAAAGGTAGAACATTTCTGTCTCAGGAAAAATACCCTCAGTCACACAATGCAAGACATTCTTGAAAATGGCAAGGCTATATGCCCAATGCATTTCCTGCTCTCTCTCAATATCCTATCATCAAGTCATCCATGACAAAGATGTGCATTAAACTGGAAATAGGCAATGCACTGTTTTTCCAAATACATAACCCTTTATGGTGAAGTTGCACATTACCCCTCGTTGTTACTGTTTGATGAGAAAGGAGATTTATATCACACTCCCATTTTGACAACTGGACTTTAGACTTTGACGTCTGTCTTCCTTTCTCCCTCCCCCTCAAAGACTTATTGAACGTCTATGTGTAGTATGACCACACATCCTACTTTACCTGGCAGAGCCCAGCTGCACCTGTAGACTCAGTGTCTGATGCAGTTAATGTCCCTTTTAACTCTCAAAAACATCACAGTTTAGTTACATATCCACTCCTAGCTGCATGTGGCACACATTAAATGCTAGGGATACAGTGAAGGAGATACCACTCTTGCCCTCAAAGGATTTAGAAACACATATACATAGACAGAAAATTGGGGAAATTTTCACCAAATTTAATTTCCCCGGTTTATACGTATTTTCCTCTCTCTTTCCCTTTCTGACCTGTAGCGATCACATCTTTCAACGGTCCAAGTATGGATTTGCCTTGGTTTTACAAACAGTACAAGAATATGTTTAACGTTGTGGCAAAATTCCAATGGCTGTGTTAGTGACAATCCACAGCAGAATGACATCAAAGAACAGTTTAAGTTTTAGAGGCCAGTTTTCTGGGTTGCTCCTTTCTTAAGTGCAAAGTGACACTAAGGTATAGTTGGGTTTTCCACAAAGGGTTAGTTCCCATTCCTAATAACTAAACGACCGCTTCTCTTCATCGGCCAGATTTTTCTCTTCAATAGCCTAAAGTATGTCTTTCCTACAATTTATAAGCTTGCTTTGCAATATCTCTGAAACTCTAATCAATCTATCCCTTTGAAATCCCTCCATCTTTTTCAATCCAGCTGGTATTCTAAGGTTCTGAATCTCAGAGTAATCTTAGTAATCTCAGATCCGAACCAGCAAACCAGCGAACCAGCGAACCCCCGGGCCACCAAAGTGGAGCGCGCACGTGAACTTGGCCACTAGGCCAAAGGGCTGGCCCCTCTTTCTCTTTTCTTTTCAGCTTCTTTATCTTTTTAATTTACATTTCCTTTCCTGTTTCCTTTCTAATTATTTTCTCATTATATTGACCTCTTATATTCTAGTTTTACACTTATTTCTAAGTAAGTAAAAATATTGCTAATTGGGACCCCACTTGGTCAGAATTTTTGATAAATCAGACACAACCTGTAGTTGTGTCCTGCTTTGTCTATTCAAATTGAGAGAATTATACCAAACCATAATAATATAAGTATAAAGAAGACATATTATCAGCTTTAAGTTGTTTAAAGTTTACTAGAATTAATAAGACATATATGTATAAATAAAAAGTCTAAATGAAGGGGGTATCTGATAAGTTTTATAAAAACGGTAAAAGGGGAGACTGTGTGACCAGCTTTGCAGTCTGTTCTAAAAGAAATACAGAACTATAAGAAAATCTCCTGCCCTTAAAACATTAAAATCTTCTTCAAAAGATACGACATAAAGCAACATGTAATGCCATGATTATTATACTAGCAAAAAACCTGTAATAATGATAGTAATAAAATAGTAATAATAGTAAAAATAACAATAAAATATTAACAATTATTGTTATTGAATTGAATGTTTCTATATGCCAGGTATTTACATATGTTATTATGTTTAACCTTTACAACAATCTTTATTTTAGATATGAGAAAAATTACAACGAGCAAACTATTTGTCCAAGATTCACAATATGTAATGAGGCTTAAATTTGAAACAAAGTTTGTCTGATTCAAAAGTGTTTATTATCAACTTCTGTTACATTACTTTCAAAAAGGAGTTCAGAAAATTATATTGCAAGTTTGAACGTGGCTGAGTACTCCAGAAAGAATTCACAGATGGTTGCCTCTCTTGGACTCTGAAGGAACGGTGTATTTTAGGAAAGCAGGAGAAATGGAGGATATTTTGGGTTCAAGCATGGGGAATGAGATGAAAGAGAAGTGTTTTTAATATCTATTTACTTAGACAAACACTGTTTAACCTTTGTACTAATTCACAATAGGCTTGCTCCATGGTGAAGCTTTTTATGGGCAATTTTAATTGTGAGACAGACAAACAGCTTGACTTGACTTTTCTTAAACTGGGATGCCTGAATTTGAACTGAACTGAGATTAGATATTAAATTCTTTGTGGACTTAGTGGAAAGACTAAACTTAACCATCTCTTCATGGGTTTTAGTGATGGTTTAATCACCCTATCTGATCAGGTGAAAATCATAAATTTAACTGAGTAACAAGCACTTGCCCTGTAAACAGACAAGGAAGGACATTTGCTTACCTTGTATTACATGTGAGTTGTCTTTCAAGAAGAAGTTATACAGGTATTTGGGGATAAAGGCAGACATACACGCATAAGCCAAGGCTAAGAAAGAATACGGCAAAGGGATAAACAAATTAGCTAACGGGTAAACGATCAGCAGTCACTCACTCAGCGCACATTCCTTGAATCTACTATTAAACAAGAGTTATGTTAATAATTAATGGAAACAGAAAATCAAGGGTAGAAAATCCCTCTATCGTTTAAAATAGTATTTTGGACAACAAGAGATAATCACCCCAGCAAGTTTTCAGTTTCAAACCCCTGTGGCAATCATTATCCCACAATAATAAAAATCCTTATTACCAGACTTTATACATTTTTTAAATCTCTAAACATGATCATCATTAATGAGCTATACAAACCTCAAGATCCTTAATTTTTGCTGATACAAACAAAAGAGCGTGAGAACTTTGGATTTAGAAATGCTAGTCATAAATTGTTTTTTCAAACACTGATCCTTTACTATTCCTGGATCAATATGTATGATAATGGACGATGCCTAACTAAATACAGGAAAACTAGTCTAGATTAATGAGTAATGATATCAGAGAACTGTACATTTAAAAACTATTCAAATAAAGAAATTTTAGTTTCTGGTTTACGCTATCTAACCAATTGCAGAAATCTATGCAAATTATGACAAAAAGCAGAATTTGAAAAGATGGAGATTATGAGACTGAGCTTCTAGAGACTCATGCTAGATATGGTGACACTCTCTACAACACGTGATATCATTCGGGATTTGAGTCAATTAAGTTTAACAAATATTTATTGAAAAACATACTATAAAAAGGGCATTATAACAGAGGGACAGAAAACAAAAAATCTTGTCGTTAAAAAAATATGCTAACCAAAAAAACGGGTTATATATTAGCATATAAATAACTATAATGCAAAACATACACAAGATAAATTTCTGGAAATATTAAGTGCTGTACAGGCTCAGGAGGGAGAATAAGAAAAGTCTTCATTAAGGAAGTAGAGGTTGAAATGACATGCTTTGGAGATGCAAGAGCAATATAGATTTCTTTACAAATTGTTTGGAAAGTATACATAGACTAAAACTAATCTTTAAAGAAGTCAGAATTTTCTCCAATGTTTCACAAAAATGGTCACCAAAGTGGATGAGCACATTTGGTATAAGCAGATTCTCCCCTAAATCTTTAGTCTCTGCCTGGTCACGACTGAAACTCCCCAGCAATCAATTAATCTTTCACGTTCTCTAAAAGGAGTCTAACACATTATTTCATAGAAATTTACAGCATCTATGAGGAAGAAAGCAAGAACCTTACAAGGAAAACAAAAACCTTTCATGTTTGAATAAAATATTTTAGAATAATATGCACAATGATTATTTAAATGACAAACAGGCTTACCTTCATTATTGAAATTTAAATATAGGAATGGAGCACAAAGTGAGTCAAGACCTGATGGGGAGGGGTTGGGAGAAAGAATTCAAATAAATGTAATCCAGTAGAATTGCAGGTATACGTAGATAATACGTGGATTATGTAGATATAGACCTTAAATACCTTCTTATATGCATTACTTCTATATAGATTAAGCATTATCAGGATTACCCACGCAGAAATGTATGACCTCAGGGTTATGGTGAAGAGTAACTGATGGTGACTGGCACATAGCAAATGCCCAGTACAAATCAGCTATTATGATTATCAATATTATTATGAGTTGAAGAGAGAAATACAGTAAGAGAAAAGTGTAAAAATGATAGAAGCCTTAGGATGTAATCGCATCTCTGAGCCTAACTGTGATCTGGGTACTCGCTCCACATCTCCAGGCAAGGTTCCTCATCTCTGAGCCTAACTGTGGGACCTGGGCGATCACTCCACAACTCCAGGCAGCCTTCCTCATCTCTGAGCCTACCTGTGGGACCTGGGCAATCGCTCCACATCTCCAGGCAGGCTTCCTCATCTCCGAGCCTAACTGTGGGACCTGGGCAATTGCTCCACAACTCCAGGCAGGCTTCCTCATCTCTGAGCCTAACTGTGGGACCTGGGCAACCGCTCCACATCTCCAGGCAGGCTTCCTCATCTCCGAGCCTAACTGTGGGACCTGGGCGATCACTCCACAACTCCAGGCAGCCTTCCTCATCTCTGAGCCTAACTGTGGGACCTGGGCAATTGCTCCACATCTCCAGGCAGCCTTCCTCATCTCTGAGCCTAACTGTGGGACCTGGGCAATTGCTCCACATCTCCAGGCAGGCTTCCTCATCTCTGAGCCTAACTGTGGGACCTGGGCAACCGCTCCACATCTCCAGGCAGGCTTCCTCATCTCCGAGCCTAACTGTGGGACCTGGGCAATCGCTCCACATCTCCAGGCAGCCTTCCTCATCTCTGAGCCTAACTGTGGGACCTGGGCAATCGCTCCACATCTCCAGGCAGGCTTCCTCATCCCCGAGCCTAACTGTGGGACCTGGGCGATCACTCCACATCTCCAGGCAAGGTTCCTCATCTCCAAGCCTACCTGTGGGACCTGGGCAACCGCTCCACATCTCCAGGCAGGCTTCCTTGTCTGGGCGATGGGGATTTGTCTTACATGTTTCTCAGGGACAATGAAAGAAAATCTTCTAAAAATTGTAAAGTACAAATATGTGACACACTCCCTTTATTGATAATGCTATTTATATGTTCTCATGTTGAACGAATGTACATAAACCTACCTATAATTTTTAGGAAAATATAGAACTCTTTTTTAAAAAGACAGAGCTACTAGGAAAAATAATGCTTCATTTTAAGTTTGGCTAGAAACAGAGAATTGAAATATAAAAACTACTCTTCATAACAATGAATTCAAAAATAGGACTGGGTGGAATGGGTTTCTCATTCATGAATTTATCAATGACAAAAATAATTATGAGAAAACCTAGAAATCAAGGCTGTGGAGCATTAAAGATATTTAAAAAAGAGAGACAATAAATAAAATGAGTAATTGAAGGTGATATCCTATTCCCCCAACTCCTAATAACCATGATAAGCATATGTTGTGAATCACTAGATGTCAAGAATATCAACTAGCCCCAAATTATTTAAGGTATGAAATTATTTTATTATTTGCATGAGCATTGAAAAAATGTACCCATAAAGATTACAATAGCATGAAATATTCTTTCTACTTTCCTAACAATGTGATGGCAAGTTGTCTCATCGAATATCATATATTTAAATGATATCTACTACGTATTTAGACAAAGTTAAAAAAAAAGTTCTCATATAAACCTCTCAAAAAATGGATCATAGCTTTAGTATTGACTTTTTTCAAAGCCAAGGATATTTTGATTATTTTGTTTTAATTTTTAAAATTGTCAGTCATGTAACATGCTCCTAATACTTCAAAAAGAGTCCTAATAAATTAGGGAAACAAAGTTACCTTGCCAATACACGAGATCAGGATGGGACACCACCCAGGCTTTCAGTACACGTCTAAACTTTGCATGACCTTCTGGTGATGATAAGAGTTCATCATACTGATGACAACGAGGAATATCCACTTCAATCTGTAAAAAAGCAAAATGATAAAATGGAAATGTAATAAAGCGATCTCCAATAAACTCCAAAATAAGGAAAAGCAGAGACTGAATTATGAATTTCAGAATAGGTCACCTACATAATCCTGGTGTCTGAAGTTTTTGAATTTTATATTAATCCTCTGGAAATACCAAAAAAGTTACATGTATACTTAAACAAGGAAAACAGACTATTTCTTTTGAAAAGGTATGTACTAATACATTTTTCAAAAAACTTCCTTTACAACCTGGTCTAAATAAAGGGCAAATTTTCAGATAAAAACTTGCAATTATTAGGCAAAGTTACTTGGCCTACACTCTTTTTTGCTGAGCAAGATTCACCCTGAGCTAACATCTATGCCAATCTTCCTCTATTTTCTTTGAGTGTGTGGGCCACCAGCACCACATGGCTGCTAACAGGGCAGCATAGGTCTGTGCCCGGGGACTGAACCCGGGCCACTGAAGCAGAGCATACTGAACTAGGCCACTGGGGCTGGGCCCTGGCCTACACTCCTTTAAGCAACAGTTCTAGCTCACTAACTTGTGAGTATAAGAGTTATGCTTAGTCTAATACCATATGCACATAAGGGCTGCTGAGTACTCATAAGGACAAGAAGAAAATTCCTCATGTCTTTCTAAAATTTAAAGATTTGGCAAATTGTCTTAGGTTGTTTAAGAAAACCTAAATCATACTTGTCTATCTGTAGGAATTGGAGTATCTTTATCAATTGCATCATACTTCGCATGAATAGCCCCCTGCAAAAAAAAAGATATATAAATTATTAATTAGGCAAAATCTACTTCTTATAAACATCTATCTTTGAAAACAATTAGAGAGAGGCACATTCAAACCCAAAGTATACCTCTTAAGAAAAACTCTTCATCTTTGACAATCTGTGATGAGAGTCTGTGACAACTGGCAGACATATGAATTCTACAAACCAGAAGACAGAGGCATTGATCGAGTCACTCAGCTACCGAGTGTGCTTACTCAGCCTCCACAACACAACAGCCCTGCTCTCTATCCACTGCCATCTCATATGCCGTAAGTTTCATGAAGAAACTTTTAAAAACTTGGGTGGGGTGGGGAGGGCGGTTATCCCATGAGAAATATTCCTGTTAAAGTTGGTAATGAAATAAAAAATAAAAGGAAACTGTTTCAAGGAGTGGTACTTCAGCCCTAGGAGGCAGAAGTTAGGGATAAATTAAAGAGTGAAATGTCAAGTACTTATGGAACCATTAAGGGACTAAATGGATCATTTACATTTTTCAGTTATACCATTACAGAAGGAATAATTGGACAAGCCATCTCAAATTTTGGTCATGTTCTATAGGACCAAGCATGGAACAATTCTTGTTACTCTGGTTTACTGTAATGGTAGAGAAAGAGCCAGGAATTTGGAGGTCAAACTCTGACATTACATGCTGTATCAACTTCTCTGGCACGTCTATTTAACAAGAGATTTGGACAACCTGACCTCGGAAGTCCTCTTGAACTTTAGCACTATATGGTCTACAATTCTAACTATTAATGTATGGTGTGGAACAATAGGCATTCTTGTAAAGCAACCAATCAAACTTTATAGACTCTTATCAAGGTAATCAAGAACTCTTTCAACAGCAAGTTAAAAGGATTGAAAATAGTTGGGGGAATTAAAACACAAAAAATTGGTGGGGGAGATCCATAAGTTATCTGTAAGAGAATATGTGATGGCAGGATGACAGAGAAATTGACAGGAAATGAAAAAATCTGGCAAGGATCTGGCCCGTTATCATGACTGCCGTTACTGAAGTTCTCTGTTAGTATCGCAAGCCACCCTAATACCGCTGTGACACCCCTCCTTCCCTCACTGCCACAGGTACGGTGCTGCAGAAGACAGAGCAGCTGTTTCTCTTGGCTGCACGGTTCTGGGGAGATGGACATGCCAAAAGGCACTAAAATTATGTTAATGATTTTTGACAAGGTTCAAATTGGAGTGGAAGATTTCTTCAAATTTAGACAGAACTCTTTATAAATAGGCAATTCTATCGTATTCCTAAATGAACAGACTTTATTAGCAGGACTAAACACTTATACATATATATTCTCAAAATATTCTGATTTTAAAATTAATAATCAAGATAACTTCTGTGAGTCTCATTAAACAATAAATAGAATAAATCTAACAAACCTTCAATTATATTTTTATATTCTACCTAGTCTATTCTTTTCCTCTATTCCTTTCACTTAAAATTGTCAAATATTCTTAATGCTCACATTTTACTAGATAATTTTCCAACAACTTGAAAAACATATATTCAGAAAGCATTTTCCTTCTTCTTTCTTAGCACTACTGACCAGCTGCTAACCTACTTTTCTTTCTTACCTCAACTCCCAGAAGAGCAGCCCAGGTTAAACCCCTCATTAGAGGAGGAATGTCAACTCTTGCTTCTTTCCAGATCTGATTTTTTTTATATGGATACGCCTAGAGATGAAGAAAGATATGAAAATACCACACATTACCAAGTGCCACCTTTAGTTTAGACAGTTCTGACTACGCCAGTGATAAGGCTAAGGGTGACCTGCAACACAGTTCTGAGTATCTGAAATGACTTTGTCTGGTGTATTAACACACATAAGTCAGCAGTGGAGTGGTTCCTCATCCTCTGTAAACCTCGTACAATACAAAGAGAGGAGCTGATCCTACTGTTTTGAATCATTCTATTTTGTGCTCTGGGAGAATTACGAAGGAGTCACATGGAGAATAATATTACCCACCTCACATGGGTTAAATAATGTATGTAAAGCACTAAGTAAAATATCTAGTGATACAC
This sequence comes from Equus przewalskii, assembly GCF_037783145.1. Taxonomy (NCBI): domain Eukaryota; kingdom Metazoa; phylum Chordata; class Mammalia; order Perissodactyla; family Equidae; genus Equus; species Equus przewalskii. Next base: position 118,638,947 of record NC_091832.1, on the reverse strand, counting down.
AAAGTATTCAAAAAAGTTATTATTACGGTTACTTCTATATCCTAGCATATACATTTGTCCTTTTACAAATTTTTTACTTTAGGAGCGATTTCTAGAAGAGAATCATTAGGACAATGGGTATGGATGCTGTTAAAGTTCTTGATATATACTTTCAAAGAGCTTTACAGAATGTTTCAATCAATTTATACTTATTCCAAAAGAATGACTGTTCCAATCTCAATACACCTTTGCTCACTTTGCTAATCAGTGTGCAAAAAAGCCTATTTTAATTTTTTATTCATTCCTAGTGTGGATAAATACTTTGAATAGCTTTACAGACTAGTAACTCTATTATGTTCTTTATCCGTTTCTCTGTTTCAATAACAGTGATTTTCTTGTTGATTTTCAGGTGTTCTTTAAATATCAAGGATATTAATTCTTTTGTCTAACATGATTATGCATGGATTCCTCCATCCTGTTTTTACCTTTTAATTTTATTTACTATGAACATGTATCATTTTTACATTAACGTTAATTAGAAAAGATAGGTCATAAGAATTAGTGTTCTCATGACATCAAGATTCCCTAAGAATTACCAATGAAATAAAAAACAAGGATTGTACATGGGCTCCTATAACACACTTTAGAATCCCTACCTTTAGCAGCCTGTCAAAGAGAACAATTCTGTGAAGTTGGTACTCTGTGTCCCTCTCTCGGATGATTAAAGGGAGAGTGGCAGCTGCAGACAACTCATTATTGCTGTTTGAATGAGGCAAGTTAGACTGGCTATAAATGAGAAACAAAAGCATAAAAATTGACAAAAGGGATAAAATTTTAAAAAAACAAAACACTATATTTTTTTTTTTTGAGGACGACTAGCCCTGAGCTAACATCTGCCAATCCTCCTCTTTTTGCTGAGGAAGACTGGCCCTGAGTTAACATCCGTGCCCATCTTCCTCTATTTTATATGTGGGATGCCTACCACAGCATGGCGTGCCAAGCTGTGCCATGTCCACACCCAGGATTCAAACCAGCGAACCCCGGGCCACCAAAGTGGAATGTCCGCACTTAACTGCTGCGCCACCGGGCCAGCCCCAAAACACTAAATTTTTGTATTCTATGTAGGAAACACTTTTCAAAGAAAATGTACAAGCTTTTTACCAACCTGATATAAACAGAAAAGAAAAATAAGTGTAAAAGGAGATTATATATACTCACTCATCTTCAAGTAACGGGTAAAATGCTTCTCCACCAACATCTTTTAATCTCTGGTAAATTTAAAGAGAAAATATTTGTCATATTTATGATCTGAGACAGCAACACTGATCTGTATTTAAAAGGAAAAATAACGTAAAAGTCTTGAATTTATAAAGATACCAAGAAAAGTATAAAATAGAAACTAAAGTTCATTCTTATCATAAACATGTAAATATACCATGCCTCCTGTGATTAAGCTTAGCTGTGAAGAATAGTTTTTTGATTTTTTTTTTTTACCTCCAAGTGTGCCTCATAAATGTGAGACACCTATTATGATAGTTTTCCAAACTCAATTCAGAATTACTAAAACTAATATGAAATTTAATAAATGGCTATTTTTAAATTATATGAAGATTACTTTAAAAGGTACTTTTTAATCCACATCCCTTAATTTAAAGCTCAAGTCAGATTTATTTTTGTTTTGACATTAATAAAAACTAAGATATAAGGAAGGTGCTAATAAAAAGGGTTCAAAAGAATCTCCACATCACACTCTGAACATGCATGATTTAAACAGCTGATAAATCAACTGACACAATTCAAGTCTCTTAATTATCTTTTTCACAAAGTCATTATAAAAAATGTTGCTCCAAATAATGACATTGCCAGGATTATAGGTATTCTTCAAAGACGTAAGAAGGCAGGCAGCAGTAAAGTGGAATCTTAGGCACGTGCTGAGCAGAGTGAGTAAGTTAATGCCGTCCTGCCCTTCGGGCCAGCCTGCAAGCTGCAGGCGGAGCACCTGCCCCGGGAACGACACAGGAGCTTGAGCTGTGTGCAGCCAGCACTGATCTCCTGCGGACTGCAGTCATCGTGCACTGAGCCCTCTGAGCTACTCCTGGAACTTTTAAAGGCGAAAGAAAAATCTACCCAACACTGAGAATCTGGCAAGCACTGGATTTATGCCTGGCTTTTCTCTAAAGATTGACATGCCATGCATTTATCCCATTTTGCCTTTAAACTTTCAGGTATTTCTTTCACGGGTTAAAATTCTAAGTAGAAAAATAAGATTTTCCCAAATTTTACTGCATTATTAATATACACATTTTTTAAAGTTTGGGTTTTACTGTCTTAAAAGTCATAAATATTCTAAGTATCTTCTCTGTTTTTTCCAGTTAAAAACAGACAAGAAAAGACTAAAAAAGTAAGGAAAATGCAGTGACGTGGGACTGAACGCTGCCTTAGGGACAAGGGAGGTGACTGAGCATTGACGGACACTGATCACTGCCCTTAGGATGGCAGCGCACGGAGGGACAAGGGAGGTGAGCGAGCATTGACAGACACTGATCACTGCCCTTAGGATGGCAGTGCACAGAGGGACAAGGGCTTGGCACCTATCAAAGGCAGCCAGGCTGGAGGAGAACCTGCCATCCCAGGAAAAGAAAAAACTGTGTGTGTGTTAGCGGGGTTATCCAACTCCAGCCTCTCTAGTCTTTGATGTGGGGAAGAGCAACACCCAGTTCCAGCTCCCTCCAGCCTTCCTGTCGTACCTGAAGAGGGAGAGAGGGAGAGAGGGAGGGAGGCTGGGAAGCAGTGGGAGGGTCACAGCCCAGAGACAGGCTCACCAGCAGGCTGAGACCTACTCATGGGATTACAGAACACGTCCCGGTCCCTGTGTCAGCAGAGCTCCTGGATAGTAACAGCAGATTCCAGCTGAAAGAGGTGCGGCCTCAGACCCTATTTAGAAAAGAGTATCTAAGAAACCCAAAGATAACAGGGGACACAAGATCAAGGAAATTTTTGCCTCTGACAGAAAAGCTACACAAATAGTAAACAGCCAGATAAACATGACATCTTGCACCAAAGGCCTATTTATCACAGTTCCTTTAATGGCTACATCATGTCAAGTTTTCCACAAGAAATTGCAAGGCATGCTAAAATATGAAAAAGACACTCTGAAGAGACAGAGCAAGCTTCAGAACCATGCTCAGATATGGCAGAGATTTTGGAATTCAGACCAGGAATCTAATATAGCTATGACTAATATGCCAAGGGTTCTCAGGGAAAAAGTGGACAACATGTAAGAACAGGTGGGTAATATCAGCAGAGATGAAAATTCTAAGATAGAAACAAAAGATGTAACCTATGTGTAACAGAAATACCAGAAGGAGGAGAGAGAAAGGAATAGAAGAAACATTTGAAGTAATAAGAATAAATAATAATAAGTAATAATAAGCAATAAGAATAAAAATTAGAAATTTTCAAAATTAAACAGACACCAAATGACAAAGATCCAGGCAGTTCAGAGAACATCAAACAGGATAAATATCAAAAAAAATCTACACCTGGGCATATCATATTCATTAAGAGACATCATCAAAAAGTTAAAGGAAAAGTCACAGACTAGAAGATATATGCACCACAAACAGCCAACAAAGACTCCATATCTGGAATACATTTTTAAAAGTCCTCAAATCAATAAAAAAAAATCACTCAATAGAAAAATTGGCAAAAGATATGAACTATTAATATATAGAAGAGCTAAGTAAGCTGCCAGAAAATAAGACTCATAATTGCCCTATGATCAGGGAATTAAAAACTAGTATTATAGTAAAATACCATCCCACATCTTTCAGAGCAATAATTTTTAAAAAAATTTGACAATACCATGTGTTATCAAGCATGTGGAGAAATGAGAACCCTTATCCAATAAGGTAGAAAGACAAACTGATAACACCATTTTTCTGAATGACCAGACAACATATGCTAAAGCTGAAGATGTACAGATCCTATTTCCCAACAATGCCACTCCTGGGCACGTACCTTAAAGAAACTCTCACATATTTTATAAGATCAGGGAGGAATTCAAGGCTTCATGTGTACCTGTAAGGTTTTATTAAAAAAAAAAAAAAAAGATCTGAAGCAAATTTGCCCAAATACCATTCTTACATTTCTCAGCTGGCATAATGACAATGTCACAGTGGTGTCATCTAATAATGAGCTTCTATCTCGACCTTGTCCAAAGCTTTCACCATCTTCAAAGAGAAAACTGAAAAGAGATTAAAAAAAATTACTTTAATAAGCACACAAAGTCCAATTGTTTCTTCTAGAAAAAACAATTTAGAATAAATCATCAATTTCTTCATCAAAGAAAGAAATTTTAGACTGAATGGGTTAATAAAAAAAAAAATGTAACTGCTGGTTGAAATTTCACCAAACAATTCTCATTTTCAAATATATGGTGAGTGATTAAGAACACAGTATATAAATATCAAGCATTGTAGGAACACAAAAGCACGGTTTACACTCTTTGTTCATGCAGGTCCAACCCTAACATTACTCTCCTGACACTATGTAAATATGCTCCTGAGGAAGTTTCTATGTGTGGGAATGATAAAGGGAAGAAGAAAGAAAATCATGATGGTAACTTCTCAGGAGAAAGAATACTGAATGACAGATGTATGAAATTTGTTTAGAATTTGAGACAATTACTTTTGAGAATTTATATATTCTTCAAACCATTTATTCTTGCTCTTTCATCATCTTATTTCCTGATTTTCTACTTAATCCAACATGTGAGCAGGATAATTAAAGCTAATGTTTAAAAATCAGTTTAGGGGCCAGCCCTGTGGCTGAGTGGTTAAGTTTGTGGGCTCCACTTCGGCGGCCCAGGGTTTCGCCGGTTCGAATCCCGGGAACGGACGTGGCACCACTCATCAGGCCATGCTGAGGCGGCATCCCACATGCCACAACTAGAAGGACCGACAACGAAAAATACACAACTGTGTGCTGGGAGGCTTTGGGGAGAAAAAGGAAAAATAAAATCTTAAAAAAAAAGTCAGTTTAAGACGAGAAATAGCAGAGAACCAGTGGTCTATTAAATAATTAACCTAAAACATTAACATGTGGGGAAAAAAAGATCAGCAGATGATTTCTATGGTTACCTACAATGATCAAATCTAGTCCTAAATCTAAAATTAACACTTAACACCCTGGTGGAAACTCAAGAGATCCAGGCTCAAACCCTTGTGAGTAAACAGGAAGAGCAATGGAACAGGGACCACTCTGGTCACCAGGGTTGTACTGTTAGTTAACTTCCAGGCTCATTTATCAGATGGTCTCCAAGATGTCAGGCAGTTTTGCAGATTTTTCTCAACAGTGACTTAGGACTGAGATGACCTCTAGGACAGGCAATGAGGGCACAGAGTACACTGACATTTACAAATATAATTGGAGTAGAAAATAGTACTTCATAATAGGCACACTAGTCTAGTTTATTAACCTCTTGAATATTGCTGTTCTGACTGGTGCACTTTTCATTTACTGAACATAAATTGTTGCAAGATGTTCCATAACGATAACTTTACTTCAAATAGGACATAAAGCAAATTACTTATTAAAAATAATAAAAATATTGGGACCAGCCCCATGGCATACTGGTTGGGTCTGGCGCACTCTGTTTTGGTGGCCCAGGTTCACAGGTTTGGATTTTGGGCGAGGACATGCACCACTTGTCAAGCCATGTCATGGTGGCATCCCACATATAAAACAGAGGAAGACTGGCAGAGATGTTAGCTCAGGGACAATCTTCCTCAAGAAAAAGAGGAGGAAGAGTAGCAACAGATGTTAGCTCAGAGCGAATATTCCACACACGCGAGCGCGCGCGCGCGCGCGCGCGCGCACACACACACACACACACACACACTAAATAATAATAAAACTATTGATGGGAATTCTGCAATTAGAAACTCCACACAAGAAAACAAGGTATTAACTTGCAATGGCTTTCATAATCATTTACTGGGAATGTCTACCAAAAGACCAAAACAAATTTAAAAAAATATTAATTCTAGGTTTTTTCATTTCCAAGAGAAGTTTTCTTTCCTTACTTGGGGAGTGTGCAGACAGGCGGCTTGGATCGAATGATCTCCTTGTTGACCAGCTCTTTCTCCAAGTCACCTCCAGCTAAACACCAAAGGTAATACACTTCTTCAATAGATCTTTCTGCCAGGTAATCACTGTTTATGTCTATTAATGGAAAATTTAAAAGATCGTAGCTATCACACTTTGTTTTTATTAAAAGACAATAGGCAACAATAGCTGACATTCTGAAAAAGTAAATACTGAATAACTTAGTAAGATTCCTTTTAGAATATTCATACTATTAAGTGCACAGAAGATGAAATGTAGATATACTACTGGATATACAGTTTCTTTGCGAAAAAGTGGCATTTTTACCCTCTATATCAGAGATACATGGGATATATATTCCACGTATGTATCAGATATACTGGGCTCTGTGGGAAAGGAACAAGGGCAGATAACTACTTGGGTAGACAACCAGCACAAACTGTCCATCCTTCACGCCTTGAGGCAACTGCTGCCTCTTCTGAGAAGCCTTCCTTGATGGCTCATGCAGGTTAGGCTTCCACTGTGCAATGTTCACATTGGCCTTCATTCATCATAGTAATTGTGTGACTGAATGTCTGTCTGCCTCCCCATGAATGTCACCTGAAGATACAGTGTGTGGAACATAGTAGGACCTCAATAAATACTTGACTGAGTGAACATTTAGCAAATATCTCCTGCCATTACTTAGGTCATGATAACTTTTCAGTATAAGAGTAACTCCCTGGTGTCACTAAAACACACATTCTGAGAGTCATAATCTTCACAGAGGAATGGCAAGAGAAAAGGTGACATTCTCTTACAAACATGGAATATAATGGTATGGCCTTCCTACCAAAAATATGATTTTTTGGTTTTTGAGGAAGATTGGTCCTGAACTAATATCCATGCCCATCTTCCTCTATTTTATAGGTCATGTATAATAAACTACATGGAATATGATATATAAGTGTTGATATACAGGAAACTCCACTGGAAATTAGAAGACATGATTTTAGCATTAAGATTTGAGATGAAAATAGGACTCTGGTTTTCATAGTAATTTTTTTTTCTTGGTGCCACTTTTTCTCTTCGATTCTTAAAGTTCTTGCTCCAAAGTAATTTAAATTTAAAGCATTAAAATGTTAGCTTAGTTATATTTTAAGCACCAGAATTCTCTCTTAATTTCCAGATAAGCATCCATGAAGTTTCACTAATGTAATATATATACTGTTAAATTCAAAACTGAAACTAGGATAAGGCTATTTCCTTTAGAAACAGGGCTTCTGTTACTGTCTATGTCTTATCTATCATTACCTTGACACAGCTGACTGATATCCTCAGGCAGAGTTAAATCAGCACATCTCAGAGAAGATGAAAACAGACTGGCAGGTTTGGTAAAGGGGGTGTATGAAGGTGACACTTCACTGAACACCTTGTCCTGCATTAATTCACTTGGGGTTGGCCTTGAGAAACACATTGAAAATACAGAGCACAAATGAAAGTCATTCATGACACACACTCAAGGGGATAGTTAAAAGTCTTAAATACCTCATTAGCACAGAAAATAATAAAGCTTTCCTCAGCAGAGTCTCGATGGATACCTTTATATAAAAATCAACTGACTGTAAGTAAATGCTGAATTTCTTACCTTTGTTGTGCTTTTTGCTCCTTATGATCTATCAAAGATTATTATATATGAGTGTCTCTTTTAGTTTTAGCTTGAGTCCCATGTACCTGCTTTACTGAATATCTTAATTAAATATTAACATTGTAAACTAATAATTCCTTTTGGTTTTCTTCCTACCATCTTATTTTAATACAGCATATTTACCCAAAACTATGCTTCTAATATCCATTCCACTTTTCCTAACAAATCTTGATAAAGATGTTTTTCTAAAGACAAATTAGAATACATTATTTTCAAATATTATACACTTAAGGAGTTAGGTACAACTGTGTGGCTAACAATGACATCATCAAATGAAAATAAATAATAAAATTTCTAATAAATCCTTTCATATTATCAACATTTACTAGCTTATCTCATCATTTATCCAAGTTCTTTGCTATAACACATACTGCCAATAGGCTTTTGGTTTTCATTTCTCTTACATCGTTTGTGTCCAGGAATATCTACAGCCCATAATTTAGCTGATTTTCTAATTAGAGACTAAGAAATGAACTACTATGTTCTTTTGGAATATGCCAGTTTTAATTATTTTTCTTTGGTTATTAACATACAGTAAAGCCACACCTAAAAGTTACAATACTAATGTCAATTATGTATTACTATATATGTAAATATTCTTATTTAATCCATTAGTGTTATAAGAAAAAAAATCAACTACTTATATATGAAAGATCTCAGGTAATCCCAAGCCCTTAATAATATCAACCTGTTGGAAGGGTGAAAGGTGAGGCACCTCTTCAAAAGACCCATCACATTTTCAGGAAGCTCCTGGTAAACGAAGAGAGGAAAGAATTGTTTAAAATGACCCATTTAAAAATATATTTTACTCAAATGTTTGCTACTCCATGATGTTTTGATTTTTTTAAAGACGTCTCTATTTGGACTTTATACGAATTTATATTAGTTTGTCGCTCTGTGAAAAAGCAAATATCTACACAGAAATAAACAGCTTTAAAACAGCTTGCTATTGGATCCCAAGTATGCAAAACAAACACATTTTCAATAACAGATTAATGACAAACCTTTACAACGTCCAGACAACCGTGCTCTTCAGCCAGAACTATTACAGTGTCATCCACGCAGTCTGTAAAACAGAAACACTGTATGCATTAATGCTGCTTTTCCAATCTAACTAACTAGGAACTGAACTCTGTTTTTATTTAGAGTATTTTTAAAATTGTGTAATGCAGTTTTGGAACTTGGAATATTAAAAAGCTTGTGACTTTGTTACCTCTCCTTACATATTTTGATAAAAATAAAGGCTTCAAACACTAAACATTAATTGAATTGCATATACTGAAAGACAGCAGCTTAAATAGTGAGATAAAGCGTGATTCAAGGAGCTAAAGATTCTCTCCCATATACAAACACATTACTCTTTAGAAAGCCTTTATTTTTTTTTCATGATTCTAAGACTAATTTATTTTTATTATGTACAATTTGAAGAATGTACACACAATACTCTGGAGAGTTAAAGTGTACATTTAGTGTGTAGACCACATTTAGAAATCTCCAAGACTCCTTAATAGCTATATTATCACTCTTTGAAATTAAATGTGGTAAATATGGTAAAATTTTACACAATTTATAATTCATTATTATTTAACATTTATTAATGCTGTTCTGTACATATCCTTATTTGTAAAACCTATTAAACCTGGACACCAATCTCTCTTTTACACAAAGTACTCTATCACTGTTTTTCTCTCCTTTTTTTACCACGCATGCTTAATTTATTCCACTCTAAAGTAGATTACAAAAATTTTTATAAATTTAAACTACAAATTTTTGGATGTAAGATCCATGTAAAATATATGAGCTTGTTCTAAGGGAAAATAAACATTCTTCTTCAGTCATCATTCACACAATTCATCAAACAGAAAGCTCAGAAGTGAAGATACACTGACTGAAGGAAAACTGCTTCAGAGCAGTGCAATCTTACATTCTCATATTTTGATTTCACAAGTTAGCTTAGCTTACTCGGCTAGCTCGTGAAGCTAAGATTATATCCATCCATGGTATAAATCCTTAGTGATTAAGGAAAGCTCTACCATAATATTTCAGAAGGCACTTCTTAAGCTGTCCTACTAATACTTAGAAAATTGAAGAAGGGATATTTCAGAGTATGCACTATTTTAGAACACATCCTTAATGTGTATGATTACTAATAGTCACTAAAAGTTATATTTATAGTTGAAGAATAATCAACAGCAAGACACTTACCCAATGTAAGCAAAAATTTTAGTCTTTCAGAAATATCCAAGCTCTGAAATAACTTTCTTCCCTAAATAAAATGGGAAAAGAAATTCTTGTTAACATTTACATCTTTTTTCCAGGGAGGCCTTTTTTTTTTTTTCAGAGATAAAAATGATTCTATCAGGTACCTCTACTTCTCTTCAGAGGTTTTATCAGATTTTAAAGTTAGCTCCATTGGGGACACATCATTTTAAAAAATGCTGCATAATATTTAACATTTCATGTATCTAAGGATCATTACATTCTAGTTTGATCTCAAGCATTCCTCACTTTTGAGACCCACATATACCTGGTTCTCTAGAGGGATTCCAGACCACCAGTAGTCTTATTGATTAAGAGACCAAGACAGCTCCTGGGAAAGATTCATATTACCCTCTCATTTGTCCATCTAATTCTACTCATATACCATGATATAGGCAGTCTGCGGTCTCCTTTAACAGACATTCCACAACACTCCTTCCTCCTCCCACAACACCTTAGATAACCATCCTTTGTGCTCCCATAGCAGCTGGTATATTTCTTTATTTTAAGACACATATATTATAGTTTCCTTATTAGTTGGCTTCAGGAGGCTCCTTGGAATGGAGTCCGGAATCAAACACTTATAACTTCAATGATTATGGGTTGAGTAACTCTTGTGAGCCAAGCTGGACTTTCCACCACCAGCTACACAAATTGGGCAAATTATTTAACCACCTGAAGTCTCATGGTTTTCATTTATAAAGTTGGAACATTAACTGTACATGCCACACAGGTTGCAGTGAGGGTTATGTATAATGTATAAAAAAGTGCTTAGCACTTTGTACCTAGAAATGTTTAATAAATGTTGGCTATTATTGTTTCTCTCATTTTAAACAAATTAAACTTATATGACCCTTTAAACAGACTTAGAAGGAGAAAGCTTAAGAAGATAGCCAGTCTTTATGTAGAGAAAAAGACACTCTGATTTTTTTTTAAATAAAGAGAGAGGAAAAAACTTTTTTAAAGACTTAGGAAATTAGAACTACAGGTGGAGAGATCATTGGAAAAAGCTGCCGTTCCTCTCTCTTCTCAATCTCTTACACTATCATATTAATCTTCTAAAAATGCAGGTTTGATTTCATCAATATCTTCAAAACTCTAAATGGCCCCCCATACCTTACATAACTAAATATAAACTTCTCAGTTTAGCATTCCAAGTCTCCTAGGATGTGGATCCAAAATATCTGTTCCGTCTAAATGCTTACTATTCATCATCCTGTGATGAAAACACACACACGAAGCAGTTAACTTTGATTACAGGGAACACACACTGCCTATTCAGGCCTACAGACTTGGACTCATGTTATTTCCTCACCAGCAATTTTTTCTTTGTGTCTATCAAAATTCTATATACACTTTTTTTCACTCTCACTCCTGAATGTTAACTTTGTAAGTTGAAGAATTCAAAATTCAACATTACTTTCTCTCAGCACTTTGATGGCATTGTCCCACTGTTTTGTTGCATCCACACTGCTAAGAAGTTTAATAGCAATCTAATTCTCATTCTTTGTAGGTAGTATGTCTTTCCTCTCTGGCATGTTTTAAGATTTTCTCATTGACAGTGACAAACACGTCAGAGCTTAGTAAAGGGAGCTTAGTGTGTTGGTTAAGAGTATATGTAGCTTTGGCTGCAGACTGATGGGTACAAGTCTGCTCAACTAGCTACTACTATGTAACTAGGACAGGTTGCTTAACCTCTCTGTACCTTGATTGCCTAATCTGTAAAGTACAGATAATAATTAGATAAACTTTATAATGCTGCTGTATTGTTTGCGATAATAAATGTAAAGAGATTAGAAAAATACCTGGCTCTTGAAAAGTGCTCAATGAATGTTACCCATTATTTCATTTTCGGTTTTAGTGTAAGACTTCTAGGTACTTGTTGCTATTTGTATGTTGTGATTTATTTCACTTGCCTTGCAAGGTAATTGGTGGGTTCTTTCAAACTGAGGCCTTTCCTCTCTACTTCTGATACTACTAGAAGACAGACATTAGAACGTCTGGCTCTATCTTCCCTGTCTTTTAAAATTTCTGTTATACTTTGAATCTCTTTATCTCTTTGTGACATATTCTGAGAGAATTACTCAGCTTCATCTTCTACATTCAGTGTGTCCAGTTTCCTATGATCCATCTATTTAGTCCTTTATTTTGATAATTTCATATCTTTTTTCTTAAAACTCTTCACAGGTTCTTGCTCATTTCAGTAAATGTCCTTGATTTATAGTTTCTATAATTGTTTCATGAATGGAATTACTTCCTTTGTCTCTTGAAGAATACAAACACGTAAAGTCCTTTCAACGGCGTATATTCTTCTATTTGTTGTTTTTTTTTTTATTGTAGAGGTCATCTTTAGATGTTTGGTGTTTCTTAGATATGTACTCCTCTTTTAATACAGAAATCTCCTGTCCATCTTTTGGACTATGGAAACTTCTGGGTGGCAGAGTGGCTGTACTGACTTTCCAGTGATACGGCAAGAGTTTCCTAGCAAAATGGTTTTGGCACACCTTCTCAACTATTTCCTTGGAATTTCTAGTGTACCCAAAATTCCCTCTTTCAGTTGGTGTGTTATTAATTTACATCTTAATATTTTATATTAAATCTAAAGGTTGGATGAGGTAGAGGAAGATTTGCGCTTATATTCAATAAGCCATCCTAAAACTAGTCTGTCTAAACTTTGAGTACCACTTAAAATGTCATGAAGCCCCAATGATGGAATATTTCATTTCTTGGAATTCACATAGCTCCCTGTGTTTATCTTCAAAGTTTATGGATTTTAATTAAATTACAAACTCTTTGACAATGTGTCTTAACCACAGTTTATTCCTTGTTGCATTTGTCATGATGCTATACACACAGCAAATACTCATCAACATTTGCTGAATTGAATTACTCATGTAAGACATACACAAGATCATCAGTGAAAAGTTTAGATATAGGTGATAGTAATAAAAAGGAAAAGCTATATACTTCACACTTATGCTTATGTATACTTTACATTTGCATTGCAATAAGATTTCTCATTTAGGCTATGATTTTAAACAAAAATGAGATTTATTATCATTTCACACTAATGAAAAGTAGGATGATCTAGACAAAAGATAGCAAAGAATCAGAAAATTTGGCATTTTCCCTTAGAAAAAGCAGTGCCAATATGTAAGTTATGATGTTATTATGAATATTTTAATATCAATAATAAAAGCTAACATTTATGAACTATTCACTATGTAATACCCTGTACTAAGTACTTAATATACATTATTTCATTTAATTTTTCCAGCAACTTCACAATATAGATTTATAGAAGTGGAGCCAAAGCCTGGAAAAGTTAGGTTAGTTACCCTAAGTCATACAACTATACTGTGCAGCATTAGAATTCAAATCCAGTTCTCTCTGACTATAGAAGCTTGTCTCATAACTATCATACTTTAGCACCTCTGCTGTTGAATTAGTTCTTAACTACACAAAAAGAAGAAAATGTCAACTTAATTCTTAGATATGGTAAAAATCAATGAGCTAATGGTTTCAAGATTGACAGATTGTTATTTGTCTCCAAACTCATTCTCATCTTGGACATGACAAACTGTTAGTTGTCCCTCCAAATCCATTCTGATCTTCTTTCTCAATATTCAGGTGTCCAGCTAAAGACTACATTTCTTAGTTTCCCTTGTACCTATATGTGGCCACATGAGTAAATTGTAACTAGTCAAAAGTACAGAGTTGATATTTGCAAGCTTTAGCTCATCTTCTTAAAGACACTAACCATGAACTCACCCCTCTCCTTTGCCATGGCTAAAATGGTGACAAACACAGCAACTCTGGAAACCATACGTTGGGAATGGTGGAGCTATCCTGGATAGCCTAGGTCTCTGCATGACATGGTGGAACAGAGCCCACCCTACCCTCTCTGGACTGTGACACGAGGGAGAGCAACATCCATGTTATTTCGGCACTGCATTTTTAATTCCTTTGTTCCTAAAAGCAGCTTAGTCTTTATGCTAATAAATATAGGGGATACCTGGGGAAGGTCTCGTAAAAAGCCAGTTCAACTACACAGTGAGTCTTATAGGAAACATAAGAGAACAGGAGAGGAGAAGGCATTTAAGGAAGAAAGCATACCACAGAAGGGAGAGAGAGCATGAACATACCAAAGAGGATAAGCAGTTTCAGTGTAAACATTTCTAAAAATGTTTAATCTTTTACACTTAGTACAGTATAAATTTGTTATGCTTAATAAAAGTGTAAGCATTTCTAGAGACACCAAAACAATATTTACACTTAGTAAATTTACATTTACACTTACTAAAAGTGTAAGCATTTCTAGATACTAAATTATTATGCAAATAGTCAAACAGAATTTTTTTGAAAGTCAAATTGAGATTTAAGCCTTTTCTCCTCATATCTAGTTATTTTGCAAAACAAAAACATATTATTAATAAATAGCTTTCCTATCCCAAAATATTATTCTAATAAACACACAATTCTTTTTATTAGTTTAATATTTCTTTATACATACCATGCAAAGCTCAAATAAAATGATTCCAAGAGACCATACATCTGATTTGGGGCCAGAAGGCAACGGTTTTCCATTTGGCACATGATCAGTCGTTTTGGAAATCCCTTGTGCAATTACCTCAGGCGCCAAGTACGACGGATACCTATAACAACATGTTAAAAACGAATAATCACTATGAACGACAAAGGGGAAAGAAGCAGTAGTGCATTTTTACTGTCAGTATGGTAAGCTCTATGTAAAAGTGTGATTAAATTAATGCCTCTTACTGGGAAGGCTTCTAACTGACCACCGCAACACAGGCCTTGACATCCAGGAATCACAAGCGAGCCTCCAAGTCGCAGCGATTCTGAGACGACCACATCTCTCCGCGGCATGAGCCCCGCTCTCTGCTTTCCTCTGTGTTCTACACACTGCCTCAGTGCAGACTTCTAGGTTTTCAGGGGTTTTTCCTTCCTCCTTACTACCCGTCTTCTCTTTACACTTAACTACTGTTTAAAGTACATTTTATCTTTGAAAACAGCCCTTATTCTTTTGAGTAGAAGGAATGCCAAAATCTGTAAAAATACATAAATTGAAAAGTAAGACTCTCCCATCTCTGTACTCTGCATGTCACCCATACATATGATATATAGATAAGTGGGCCACCTGTTACCACTGCCCCACAGGGAGCAGGCTGCACATCCTACTTTGTGCCCCTGCTCTCACTTAAATATATTTCAGAGATCATGCTATAAAAGTAAGTACAGATCTGCCTCATTCTTTTTGAAAACTGCCAATAATTTCATTGTATTGATGCACTTAATTTATTTTACAAGCTCTGAAGAAGGACATTTTGAAAGTTCCACTGTTTTGCTACCACAAACATGCTGAAATGAACACAACTCTTCCATTTCCCACAAACGTATGTACACATGACAAACAAATTCCTAGACGTGGCACTACAGGGTCACAAGGTATGTGTGTTTTAAGTTTTGACACATATCCCCAGGTTGCCCTTTCAGCTTGTATCAGTTCATATTCTCATAAGGGTGCCTATTTCTTCTCAGTTCCACCAAGAGAACAAGTTTTTCTGAAAACTGTTTTAGTAAATATTGAGTAAAAACAAAGACTATTAAATATGAGTAATGTATAAATAAAGTGGCAACAAACACCCACGCACCCACCTAATGGTTTAAGTAAAGCACATCAAATTAGCACTCAAGGTCTCTCTCTTCTCCCTAACTGCATCCCCCTGTTATTCCCCAAAAGGAACAGACAACTGCAATTTTTGTGTTTATAACTCCTGCACATTTCTTTATAGTTTTACCATATGTTTGATTCCCTAAAACGTATATTGTTTACTTAAACATATTTCTGAACTTTCTATTACTGGAATTATGTGGACAGTATTCTTTTGTAATTTGCTTTTAAAATCAACATGATTTATTTGAAAGAGTCATCCACATCATTGCATGTAGTTTTCAGTCATTAATTTTTACTTCTATTTTATGAATATATCATAATTTATCAATCCTAATGTCAATGGGCATTTGTTTCCTGTTTTTATATATTATAAGCAATCTTGCTCATAATACTATGTATGGTGTACATCTGAAGTTTCCCCAATCATAATCCTGGGATTGAATTTCTAGGCCACAGGAAATGTGCACTTTCAACTTAATGGTATTAAGTTAAATGTTTTTTGAAAGAGGTTGTACCAATTTATACTCCCATCAGCAATGTATTACAGTTCCTATTGTTTACTTCTTCTCCAGCACCTGTTGGACAGCAGTAACAGACTTTCTAATGTTTGACAACCTGGTGAGTGAGACCTATCTATCACTGTGGTTTAATCTGCATTTCCTTGATAATTAAGGAGACTGAGGCATATCCTCATGCGTTTATTAGCCGCTTGGGTTTGCTACTGTGTGAAGTGCCTGTTCAAGTCTTTCGTCCGTCTCTCCAGTAAGTTGTTGTGCTGGAGTCCCCAAGCCCATTCCCGCATTTTGTGATTCACTGGAAGGACTCATGGGACTTAGCACATAGATGTATTCACAGCCGAGTTACACTGTGACAGAGCCAGGATGCATAGCTGGATCACAGGGGAAAACGACACAGAAGGAATCTGGAGGAATCTACATGCAGGCTTCCTTATGCTTTCCCTCCTATCAGAGGCCACACAGAACACTTCACCCAGCAACAAAAACATACTAACATGTATGCAAGGCTTCTGGCCAGGGAAGCTCAGTGTACAAGATTTTTATTGGGAACTGGTCATAAAGGCACCCTCTGCCTAGCACACACCAAAATTCAAGACCCCTAGAAGGAAAGCCAGCATTCAGCATAAACTGTACTCTTTGTACAAACAGGCAGAGTAAACCCATCTTATCAGTTAGGGAACGAGATCAAACACTTTTGAAATTCAAGTTCCCAGGTGCTAGCCAAGGACCAACGATCCAAGCAAGACTTAGTTCCTAAGCATAGCAATCTCATGCCTGCCACATTATCCCTTTCCTTCACAGTGGTTGATATTTTAATTATTGGGGGTTTTTTTTGGTGAGGAAGACTGGCCCTGAGCTAACATCTGTTGACAAGCTTCCTCTTTTTGTTGAGGGAGACTGTTGCTGAGCTAACATCTGTGGGAATCTTCCTCTATTGTGTATGTGGGATGCCACCTCAGGATGGCTTGATGAGTGATATGTAGGTGCACACCCAGGATCTGAACCTGCGAACCCTGGGCCGCTGAAGAGGAGCATGTGAACTTAACCAGTGCGCCATCGGGCTGGTGCCTTTAATTACTGTTTTGAAAGAGTTCTTTATAATTCTGGATATGAATTCCTTTTTCAGTAATTATGACTTGAAATACTTTCTAGCACTTTGTGGCTTGCTTTTTCATTTTCTTTATGGTATTTTCATTTCTTTACGGATTTATGAATGAGAAGTTCTTAATCTTTCAGTCAAATTAATCAATCTTTTCTCTTATACTTAGTGATTCTGTATCTTGTCAAAATGATCTGTTATTTTCTAAAAGTTTGATAGTTTAGCCTTTCATATTATGTTTCTTAGTCCACTTACAATCAATTTTTCATATGATGAAAGATAAAGGTACAAGCTTACCGACAGTCCTATGTGGATAATCAACTGAACTCTGTTTCATTTACTGAAAACCATATTTTCCCCCAACTAGTCTATAGTGCCAGCTCCCATCACAGATCAAATCTCTACATACACACTGGTTTGCATCTTGGCTCCCTATTTTGTTCCACTGGTAAATTCACCTAATGCTGTACCATTATACAACGTTAGGTCTGTAATGTTACATAAATAATTACTGATAACTGCTAAGACAAGCCCCTTCAAAACACAGACTGCTTTAATTTCTCTTCAGGAGTGTCTGGGCATTTTCAGACGTTTGTTCCATATATACAGTTTAGAACTATCTTGTCAAGTTCTCTCTCTCACACTCACATTCACAAACACATACACAGTTGGAATTTTTATTGAAATTAGCTCAAAGGCAAAGGCTGAGGAGAAGTAGCATTTTTCTGATATCGACTCTAACAATCTATGAACATGATATCTCATATTTATTTAGGTCTTCCATAACATCTTTCACAAGAGATTTATATTTTCCACAGAGGTGCTGAACATACTTGATTAGAGTCTTTTGAGGTATTTCATATTTTTTGCTGACGTGTAAATCATTTCTTTGTATTAATTTTGTATACAGCAACCTTGCTAAACCCTAGTCATTTATGGATTTGAGCTGTCTGTAGATCTCCAGATCGGTCACATTTAACTGATTTGTTTGCACTGACACTTGTGTTCCCTCCTTTCCATGCTCCCAGCTTTCAGTGCTTTTGCTGCCTTGTGTGCTGACTGATAACTCTGTCCAATATCAAAGAAAAGTGATGATAGCTCACATCTTTGTCTTGATCCTAATATTTTAAAAAACACTTTTAACCTTTCACTATTATAATTTCTTTGTGAAAAATTTTTATCAGTATTAATCATGAATAAATTTTTGAATACCTCAATTGTATCTATTACAAAGAGAGCATATGATTTTCCTCACATTAATTAACTTCCTAATGTTTAACCAACCCTAACCCTAAAATTCCTGGGATTTTTGTTTCTAGTAATTTCACCAAAAAATGATAATTTTATCTCCTTTCCAATTTTTATACATATGTGATTTTTTTTCCTTGTCCAACGGTATTCACTGGGATCAGCAATACATTGCCAAATGACAGTGGTGTTAATAAATATTTTGTTTTGAACCTGCTAACTTTTGTTTTCATTATGTTAAGGAAGTAGTCACACAGTCCTTTTGCATTAAATTTTTTTTTTTTGAGGAAGACTGTCTCTGAGCTAACATCTGTGCCAATCTTCCCTCATTTTGTATGTGGGACGCCGCCACAGCACGGATTGATGAGCTGTGTGTAGGTCCACGCCTGGGATCTGAACCCACAAACCCCAGGCCACCAAAGCAGAGTGCACGAATTTAACTGCTATCTCACTGTGCTGGCCCCCCCTTTTTTTTAAAGGTATGGTTTTTGGTGAGGAAGATTGTCCCTGAGCTAACATCTGTGCCAATCTTCCTCTTTTTTGTTTTTCCTCCTCAAAGCCCCCCAGTATGTAGTTGTATATTCTAGTTGTAGGTCTTTCTGGTTGTGCTATGTGGGATGCCACCTCAGCATGGGTTGAGGAGCAGTGCCATGTCTGCACCCAGGATCCTAACTGGTGAACCCTGGGCTGCTGAAGTGGAGCAGGCGAATTTAATGACTAGGCCACAGGGCTGGACCCCAGATATGCTCAGTATATTTCTGGTAAAAAAGAAAAAAAGAGTATTTCCTGACAAAAATGCCAGTTAAGGGACCGGCCCCATGGTGTAGTGGTTAGGTCTGGCACACTCTGCTTCAGCAGCCTGGCTTTGCCAGTTTGGATCCTGGGTGTAGACCTATACCACTCATCAAGCCATGCTGTGGTGGAAACCCACATACAAAACAGAGGAAGACTGGCAGAGATGTTAGCTCAGGGCTAATCTTCCTCAAGCAAAAAAAAAGAGGAGGACTGGCAACAGATGTTAGCTCAGAGTGAATCTTCCTCACCAAAACGAGAGAGAGAAAAAAAAAAGAAATGCCCGTTAGGCTTGCCTAACATTGCTTCCTGGCTTTTTGGCTAAGATCAAGCATAGGACTGCCTTATAGACAAGTTAAAAAGCAGAGGGTACATGAGTACTAGACTTATTGACGATGACTAAATTTGAATCTCACTGCCTAGAAACAAAAGGAATAAAAATAGCTTTAGAAGAGAAATGAAAAGTAAGTGGGATTTTGTCCTGCTTATTGCCTATGTGCATGCCTGTTCTTCATTTGTCGTGAGATTTGGTCATGAGCACACCTAACCAGAATTTTCAATCCAATGACATTAGATTCTTGTGCCACCCTGCAATAATGACTGCCATCAAAATGCACGTAAGTATATGTAACGTCTATGTCTGGTGGTCCAGTGGGTAGAATTCAGCACTCTCACCCCTGCTCCTCAGGTTTGTTTCCCAGTCAGGGAACCACATAACCCATCTGTCGGCTGTCATACTGTGGTGGCTGTGGGTTGCTGGGACACTGAAAGCTGTGCCACCAGGATTTCAAATACCAGCAGAGTCACACATGGTGGACAGGTTTCAGTGGAGCTTCCTGACTAGAGAGACTAGGAAGAAGGACCTGGCCACCCACTTCCAAACTGGCCATGAAAACCCTATGAGTAGCAGTGGAGCATTGTCTGAAACAGCGCCGGAAGGCACGAGAATGACCCAGGAAGACTCCACTCTGCTAGGAGTCGGAATCAATTCGACAGCACTAACAACAAACATCTATGTAATATATGTGATGCAGGCACTCAAGTACTACTTCCATTTCTCTTCCTGTGTTTTTCTATAGCCACCTAATCACACCAGGATTGCCACTACTTACTATTTACATGTAAAATACAAGTCAATTAAGTCAGAGAATATAACAACTTCAAATGGGTAAATTAGGTTTTTAATTGCTTTTTGTTTTAATACAATGATGACAGTGATATTAACAATTTGCTCCTGTGTTGCTCTCATACATAAATTTGTACTGTGTCATTTTACCCTAAGGTGATCATCCTGCTCTTCCAAACGAATGTGTGAAATCTCTGGAGACAACTGAAGTCTAATGGAAAAAGCACTGGACTTGACAGTATAACATCTGCTTTCTAATTTCAGTCCTAGCACATATTCTATATAGGACTTGGGTTCCTTAATTTGTAAAATAGGAATAATAATGCCTACCTCACAAAACTGTTATGAATATTAGTGAATATAGAAAGATGTTTTATAAAAATGGAAAATACGACACAAATGCAATGTTGTATTTTTATCATCAGCACCACGATATATCTAGAAGGTGAACTGTTCATTTTTAATCTGATTTCCAGCACATCTAACCCCAGAATAATAGTATGGGTAATTAAAAGTCAAGCAATACTATAGATAAATTGTTCTTCCTAAAACTTCTGACTGGTGATCACCAGAAGCACAGAGGTGAGCCTTGCTCTAAAAATTCTCATTTCCCTTCTAATCTAAGACTGATTGAATTAATTCATAAAAATAATAAGCTCTAGGATTGTTTTTTAATGTAGATTATCTCCTTTCAACAAGAGTCTCTTCTTTAGCAGAGCATTTTAATACTTAAAGAAAATTACCAGAACTCTGTAGTGAATGTGACTGGAGAGGTAAATGTAAGCGGCTTTCATCATCTGTTTCATGATTTAACAAGGCATTAAGCTACTGGCCAGCTGAAATGAACGTCCAATTTCTAACTCTTGACACTATTTTGAAACAGATGTTAACATTTTACTTTGTTATTCCTTAATATTTGTCTTTTAAATCAACTGCAAGCTTCTTCCGGTGTAAATATTTTCTTTCATGCCTTAGCTGTTTGATCACTTTATTTTTCCTGGCTAACGTTTCACATTTTGCTCTTTGATACTGTCTGGTCAGACCCTTACGGTCTAAGACTTCAAAGTACGCCACACCAAATGACACACAAGACCACTTCTAGCCAAGTATTTTAAATTCAAACGTAATTCTTCAAAATGCTTGATGTCCTTGAAGAAAAATCACTTCCTTTCTTCTTTTCATCGATAAAACCTAAAGCACCTTTAAGTAAAAGGTAAAAAAATTCATTTCTGTTTCTATTATGTTTTTGGAGTTCTGCCTCACACAAACTGATTTAGACAAAATGAGGAAGCAGCAGAAATCACATTTACTACAGCTCCTTAAAAGCTACTTCAAAAGGCAATTGTCACATATGACAAAGATATTAGAGCTTTACCATGAACTCATTTTTTTAACATTCAAAAGGGTTTTTCTTTTTAAAAAATAAAGTGTAGGCTCTCTTTACAAAATATTGTTTTCATGCTTGTGAAAACAACTGTTTGTTGTCTATGACCACAAGTTTTGGTATGCAAAATTACAAGACTGTGAATTTATGTACCTTAGTAAGTAGGCCGTCAAAACGGAAAATGTTCGGGGCTGGCCCAGTGGCACAGCGGTTAAGTTCGCATGTTCCGCTTCCCCGCAGCCCGGGGTTTGCAGGTTTGGATCCCGGGTGCCGATGTGGCACTGCTTGGCACGTCATGCTGTGGTAGGCATCCCACATATAAAGTAGAGGAAGATGAGCACAGATATTAGCTCAGGGCCAGTCTTCCTCAGCAAAAAGAGGAGGACTGACAGCAGTTAGCTCAGGGTTAATCTTCCTCAAAAAAAAAAAACCCCACAAAAACGGAAAATGTTCCCATTAAGCAGTTTAGTGAGCTTCTTGAGAACAGGAACCTATCTTATCATTCTTGTATATCCAGCAGCCAGAAGATAAGGTGCTCAAGAAATATTTTCTTAATAAATAAAGGAAGGAGTGACTCAATTTAAGATTACCAGCTATGGCCTAACTAGCAAAAATTTTAGGTAAGAAACCTACAGCCTAACTTATAAAGCTAAAAGAGTAATTTATGAATGAGACTTTTTTAAGTTTTTAAGCAATGTTCACCTGCAGAAACACACTCCGTGACTCCAAACCATAATTCCCAGTCATGGAGTGACAGAATGATTCCAGAGAGTCCAAAGAGCCACACACGAATGGATACTAGTAAAACAATCACATGGCAAGTGAAAAACAGGACTAAGGTCTCTGGATTAGGTAATAGTATTGTGCCCATTTTAATTTCCTGATTTTGATAACTGTTCTGTGGTTATATAAGAAAATTCCTTATTTTAGGAAATACAAACTTAAGCATTTATGGGTAAAGGCCATTATATGCACTAATTACTCTGAAATGATTAAAAAATATTTATATACACATACATATATATGTATAATTACTCTGAAATGATTAAAAAATATTTATATACACATACATATACATGTATAAGAGAAAAGAAAAAAAGCAAATATAGTGAAATGTTAACATTTGGGGAATATGAGTGAAGGCTATAAAGGAATTCTTTGTACTATTTTGTAATTTCTGTGTTTCTAAAATAACGTCAAAATGAAACTCTCAAGCAATAAAAGAATTATAGTATTAAAATGTTTAAAAAGTAACCACAACAAATGTAACACAAAAATCTACAGCAAAAGCACAAAATTGAGTTCAAGATAAACTTTCATTCCTTTCCTAGAGGCCAACAGCAATCTGGAATTTCACATCAGAAGTGATCAAACAAATGTCTCCAAACTTAAACACAGACTTTCAGGTGGAGAACCTACGCATTACCTCTGACATCCACAGTGACTTCACTTGAGTCTTACTATACAATTATAGCTTAGAGAAGAGGGAATTAACCTTAGAAACAATAGAACATAATATGAGAGTGATCTTTCTCAGTCTTTTGAGGAACACACATTATCACTAAATGAGAATCTGGTCAGCCTTCTTGCCTTAAATTTACCTAATTCCAAATGAAATAGAATTAATGGGTAAGCATTACAAGGTCAAGAAGGTCAGTAATCTATTAGCTTCTTGGCCAACTCAATGAAAGATCAATATCAAGGATCTTTTGGGTGCTGGGAAAATCTCACTGTCTACTCTTTTATTAATAAAGAAAAGCCAGTTTTGTATCAAAAAGTACTATCAGTAATAATTAACAAAATATGCACTATATCAAAGATTACAAAGTTTAGGACAGAACTCAGGAAAAAAAGAAAACATATTCTTACCCAATTGGGAAATCAACATCATCACCATGAGCTGTCATATGATAAAGTCCAAATTTAGCCAATTTAACATGTCCCTACAATAATAAAGGTAAAAAAAAAATCACTATGAATTATTTTAATATTATTGGCAGGAACAGATTATCATTATATATTCTATAAATAAGGAAATCATCATATAGTCAAATACATTAAGAAAAACATTGTATTTTATCATAATTTTATTAAAAACTATTTGCCAATGTTTGAAGTCTACTTTCTATCATTACAAATATATACATGTATATGCATACATATATGTACATATATACACACGCATATATTTTTATGTATCAATGACAAATAACATTTAAAAAATTTTTGCTGTTTATATCTTCCAAGCTTTTTGACAAAGCCAAAAAAGCAAAAATATTCTTATTTGTCTTGAACCCCTGCTTAGAATATTTTGTGGTAATTTTCACAAAAGAATTTTTTTGGGGGGGTTGCAAGTCCATTCATAATATTATAACTTAACCCTGACATGGGAGTTCTTAACTTGAAAAGATGAGTTCACAGATCATCAAGATATTACTGAATCTGCTAGATTTCCAACAAGCTTTATATTGTTTGAGAATGACCATAGTATCACAAAAGTGAGATTCTTAATAAACTGCAAATATAAATTTTATAGATCTCTTAAGTTTTTCCCCTTTTAGATGTTTAAGACTTTAAAAAATGAAGTCAATTTTAAAGTTGGCTCGTTTTATCTCAAGAACTTTATTTCCCAGCATTACAAAATGTTTATATTTTAAAACAATTCAGATTAGATAGTCCACTGTTATAACTATCAAATTAATGAGCACCATTTTGTCATTTGTGATTTTTAATACCATAGTGTAACAGCAGTGAAAGTCTGGAAGACAATCAGAGAAGAAAATAATAATCCTACTAATACAGAAAATAATTCTCCTCCCAAAATTCCCTCAAAACTATTTTATATGCCTATGAAAGAGAATGAAATCATGATTAGTCCTGAAAATATACCACCTTGCTACCCATAATTCTCTTAGAGGGTTGACTAGCTGCTGCTTAGTCTCCCATAAGATTTCCATGTAGAGAAGCAGCACTCCAATAAAAAGGTATAAAAACTGACAAATAAAGAAGGCAAGTGGGGAATAAAGAAAAGAAGAGGAAATAGGGAAGGAGAAGAACCAAGAGGAGAAAATA
Organism: Equus przewalskii; assembly: GCF_037783145.1. Taxonomy (NCBI): domain Eukaryota; kingdom Metazoa; phylum Chordata; class Mammalia; order Perissodactyla; family Equidae; genus Equus; species Equus przewalskii. Next base: position 118,613,980 of record NC_091832.1, on the reverse strand, counting down.
TAATGCAGTTGTTCTATGAGAAAAATATTCAATAGAAATAGAGAAGTTTTCTTAAGATGAAAACAAACTCAGAGAAGGGTGGAGTGGGAAGCTACCATGCATATCTTTCAGAAAATGAGTGAAAGGAAAAACAAAATATCAAGTTAGAAAATGAGTCTTAGGAAAAAAAGCAATGCATGTAAAAGACATGGATTTATATAATTTAAAGGTACTTCTTTTTTTCTAACAACCACATCACTTTCATATAGTCTTTTCATTATAAATATTCTTAAAACATATTTTTATTCTACAGTCCCTCTGATTAACTGAGTGGGCCTGACTTCAGTAGCTTCCAACCTCAAATAACAAACACATATTGAATAAACTATTTGACGATTACCTTTAGGTCCAAAAGGATATTATGAGGAGACAGTGCCCGGTGCACTATACCATGTTTGTTCATATACTGCAAGCCTTGAAGTACCTCAAACGCTATACACAAAACCTTTGAATAGCTATAAAGAAAACAAAAAGTCACAGATCAACAGATCAGTTACAAAGCAGATACAGAACCTGTTTTAAGGAATAAAATGAGGTTTAGTGATAAAATTCAAAGAGTTATATTTTCATTGTTACTCCTTGATTCAGAGAAAACAGAATCTATACATTTTCTAAAATATTCACTTGTGCATATTTTGGATTTTCTAATTACAGGAGCATTAATCTGACAAAGATCCTACAATTCCCTAAAGGCTATTCCAATGGCAGAATTTATTCTTCCAGGAAGGAAGTTTAATTTTGTTGGTGTCCAATTGACCTTCTGCAGGTTTGACTTTGCCAAATTATTAGGAAAGTTTCAGATATATGGCAGAACTAAGTCAATGTAAACCACCTCTCCTGCTCAAGGCAAAATACCTAAGTACCTGACAAACAACTATAATATATTTTATGGAGATAGACACGAGCCCAATTTCCATATAAATCCACAAAGCAACCTCCAGCAATTTATGATTTATCAAATATCTCTCTTTAATACTTACCCTATTCTCTCTAAGCCATCTTCCACAGGGATGCCCAGCTTCTTCTTTCTCTCCCTCCCTTCCTCTCTCTCTCCTCCATTTTTTTTTTTTTTTTTTTTACCAAACATCATTCATGTACGAAGTTAGGAATAATATACAGAAAAGTAGGGAAGCCCAATTCAAATCCAATCCTCAAAATCACCAATATTAACATTTTGGAATAGATTTCTTTTCTACTCATTTTTTGATATTTTAAATTAGAGTTTTAAAACTTAAATTACTATCTGCAGGTAACCACTACAAGTAATTTTTAAAAGAGATATAAATAAGCTAACAGTGGCGATAAAATGGAATTATAAAAAAATAGTCAAACCCAAAGGAAGCAGAGTAAAAGGAAAAAAGAACAAAGAACAAATGGAACAATTAGAAAACAACTAAAAGATTTTAATTTGGATATATCAACCATTATATTAAATTTAAATGGTCTAAACTCACCAATTAAAAGATAAGGATTGTCAGATTGGATAAGAATTAAGACTCAATTATACTCAAGCTACAAGAAACCCACATTAAATAAAATTGTAAGTTAAAAGTAAAAGGATGGAATAACAGATCACTGATTGTCATGGGCTGGAGTTGGGGGGATGGGTTGACTACAAAGGAGTATGAGGAAATTCTGCGTGACAGAACCGTTCTATTCTTGATTTTGATAATAGTTACATGACTGCGTTTGTCAAACTGATTGAACTGTACACTAAAAATGGTAAATTCTAAGGTATGTAAATTATACCCCAACAAACCTGATGTTAAAAAAAAAGTAGGCTGAATAAAATTTTACAAAAAGAATAGTTGCGTATGACTCTCAATTAAAAATTCTAAATTAAACCATGAAAAAGAACCAAGGATGAAAAGCTAAAATCCTTCTCTCCTCTCATCCTAGTCTGACTTTCCAGAGGTAACCACCCTTAGCAGTTTGTCTTCGATTCTTCTGGTGGCTAGACTTTTCTTTAATATAATTAACTCTTCACTACGCAAGATGATGTAATTAACATACTTTTGCGACTTTTCTATCTTCCTTTCCCACCTCCTGATTTTTATCAGTTACCTTATTTTTATATTATCACATTTTATAAGTGAGATAAAAGAAATCTGCATTCCTTCCTTGAAAGCTACACAAGTCAACCATACATAGTATGGCATACAGTGATTAAGAGCTAAGGAGGAAACATGGGGAAGAGAGAATGTGGGGGAGCAGGTTACTACTAGACGTAGAATGTGGTCAAGGAGGTCCCACTGAGGTGACACTTGTGCAGAAATCTGAAGGAAGTGAAAAAGACACGCAGCTCTCTGGGAAACGTGTGATTCAGGCAGAGGGCAGAGTAAGTTCAAAAAAGTGCAGTGAAGCCACTATGCATGCAGTAGAGAAAGCAAGGGTAAGAAGGTAGGAGACGAGGCGGTCAGAGGTCGCAGGGAGCCAGGGCACAGCAGGCCACCTAGGCCACTGTACAGCCTTTGGCTTTGACTCTGAGACACACAGGAGGTGACTGGCACACGGCTGCACTATGATTAGCACTTAGTCACTGTGGAACTAAGCAGGGAAGGAAACATAAACCTAAGCCACTCAACCCCTAGCTCTCAAGAGAAAATGTCTGTCATCAGGATTTAATGGACACTATAACGTTATAATTATACACTATTCACCAAGGTTATCATCACTGCTGTCATTTTTTATACCTCATATTACTCTTTTTGTGTTTTTTTATGTAGCTAGAATATAGCCATGAGGAAGTTTTTCACAAGGGTGGCATGAATGGGACATTTTAAAGCATGGCATGTCTTAAAAAGTCCTATTCTTGCCCTTGGACTTGGGAAGAATTTCTCGACTGTCTTCACGTGTTCCTCCTTACGGCAGGAAGTCTAAAGGCAGTCTGACTCTAATTTTGCTGTAGATATTCTGTCATTCCTCTTCGGAAGCTTTCAGGATTCTTATGTACTTTATCTTTAGACTTACAACATTTTAGCCCAATGTGTCTACAGTGTGGGCATTTGCACATTTGTGCTAGTAAGCATTAGGTGTGCCTTTTAATCTGAAGTTTCCCGAGTTCCATCAACAGAGAAACATTAACAGGAAAGTAGATCTGTCATGTCTGATGATTTTCTCCCTCCACTGTATCTTCGGTTGGAACTTTTAGCGGGCTGATGAAAACTGAATCTATTCTTTACACCAACTTTCTGCTTTACTTGCTAGGAGCATGGCCTTTAGCTCTATTCATCATGTTATTTAATTTCCAGGATCTCTCTTCTTTTCTCTGGCTGTTCCTTTTTAATAAATCCGCCGTTTGGTTATGGATACATTACTCTTTTCAGTCTCTTTAAGGATATTTATTAGAATTCTTTTAATTTAGGAAACAAAGTGTGTTATCTTCATTTCCTCTGGAGTAAGTGTTTTTTTTTTCTCCCTTGGCTCTTTTTCTCTCAAACAATTTTTTCCCACAAATGTCTGATAACCCCTGGTTGTCAGCCATATTTTAAAATAAAGCAACAAATTGATATTCTCCATGAAGTGTGTAAAAAAGAAACAATAAAAGTTATTATTTATAAAGAATGCTTCAAGTGACCTGTAAACTATTCCCCTTTATTAAATAGTGTCTCCCATTTTAAAGTGCCACAATAGCCAGTCTTAAGCAAACAGGGAAGGTGTGAAACAAGATCAATTTGGAATTAACAGAGTTTTCATAAAAATCTTCAAAATCTAAACCAATTATGTAAAGGAAAGATTCCAAACTTTAAAACAACTACAATTACATTGATAAATATGTGGGCATGAAAGAATGCAAACCCCTCCCCTCTGAAAAACAGAGGAAAACTTTCCTGGAGATTGATTAACTAATAAAACATAACCACCTAGTTTTCTGAGCTCACCTGGCTCTGAGTCAGCTTTAAAGGAGTAGTCTCTCTGGGCCTTGTTCTCTTCCTCTCTTTCTCTAACACACACACACTTTAAAAATCTTAAAAGCTGATGTCATACTCAGTTGTGACACTAGAGGACCTCAGTTGCACACTACTTCAATATAGATGTCTTTCTCATGAAACTCAAACCAAACCTTTAAAGTGATTTTTCCATTAAACCAGTTCTGAAACAGCTGAACACAAAGATTCCATGTTCTACTTTCTCGACTTGCTTTTGCTGATTGTAAGACATAATTGGAAAATACTTGCATATCAAAAAGCATATTCATGCTATTATCAAACCAATGAGCATATACACTGAAATAATTTTAAAAATCCAAACATATACAGCTGAAGCTCATGACATACTTTTCTTAGCTATTACCTGAGACTACATATGAATTAGCTAATGGACTGAGTACTCTTCAGTTTAAATTACACAGAAAATCGATTTACTTTTCTGTTCTTTTGTACTCTTAGACTTTAATTAGATTAATAAAAGATTAGATTAATAAAAAATGTCTTTAACTTAGATCATGAAATCTTTTTAAAAATTATTTTGAAGTAGCTAATGAAATTATAATACAACTACAAGGTAAAAAAATCGTAAGTCCAGTAGCAGTTAGTATGTTACAGTTTGACTGAAAACGGACTCTAGAAGGAGAGTTAAGAGAATGGGATTCATACAATTGAAAAAAAAAAAAAGACGTCAGGCAGGGGACAACAGAACTTTACCCTACACAACTCCCAAGTCAGACTCTTGTTCGTAGAGAAATCCATTACTAATCTGGAAAATGTAAATTAAACTTCAAGTCAGAAAATATGCTCTTCCTTCTGAAATTTTCAGTTACTACTGTTACTCTTAGAGATCGGAGGGCACATTTACTTTGTTACCATTGTCCCTGACATCCTAAAGTTCAACGCGTGTAAGGATCCTAGGTGATTACAAACACACAGATACGACTAAAAGGCAGCTTTCAAAATAAAATGATTAATAATTTCTAATAAAGCAAGATACTTTCATTTATACTCAAATGCACCAATTAAGTGGCTATTAGTTGCTTGGTACTGTGTTTTTAGGTCCCTGTGTTTCCAGGCTCCATGGATACCACGAGGAAGAACTGATTTCTACAATGAAGAACCCTATGGTATAGTTGGAAAGACAGATTTATAAACTGACAATTTTAATACAGTTGAATTCCACAGAATTTCAATATAATTATAACTCAATAATTAAGATAGCAGATGAAAATTAATCATCCTTTTCCTCTGTCTTAAGAGGAAAACATGAAAACTTATTTACTATATTCATGACACCAAAATGGACCTACAAAAATCATAAATCTTGGGAAAGATTAAAAACTAAAAGAGAAAAAAATATCACTACCATCACCACTGCAAGCAAGAATAAGTATCGATAGTTTCTAGACATGAGTCAACTTGTTCATATTTGGATTCTGAACATGGTTTAATGAATTTTAAATCTATTAGGTTATTATTATCAGGTTACAAGAATATTTTACTTGTCACTTTCCAGATGTATTACAAAGGAAATTTACACTGTATGCCTCTGACTCAATCATCCCTAAATTATCTGTACCTGTTTAGCTTAGTTGGTTAAAACATACTGAGACCATGATCATGAGTTTAATGTCTATAAGGATTGGTTGGCTTCATATGTCCATACCCGCAGATTTTCATCTAACTCCAGCGAATATCCCCAAATACAGGTGGTTTGTCACAATGAGACATTGTTCAACCTCTATTTACTTAAAACATCTTGATTTTCACTGACAATCTCCTATACTTCTTTGTTCCTCATGCCTGAGGACCTGCTCTTTAATCTCATCAAGACCTTGAGACTCCTGTTCTCTAAGCCTCTTCTATTATCTCAACCAGCCCCTTTTTGACATCCTTCTTTATTCTAGATCTATTCTTTCAAAATTTTTTTTGCCAGTGTCCTCACTGGCTTCTCACTCAATGGCTCTACCCCTGGTGGAACTGCATTTCTCTGTATTCTGACAGTATGTAGGAGCAGGACTTATTAATTCTATGGTAATAATTTCTTATGGGTTTGTCTCTCTCACTGTCCCTTGAGGCAGGTACTAGCTTATTCAACTTGGAATCCCTATGCCTATCACAGTGCCTATAAGGTAGGTGTCCAATAAATATGTATCAAATAATATGTGTTCAATAAATGCATACAATGACATCACATGATGATATAAGAGGGTGCAGATGATAAAGTTAAATTCTTCACTAACAAAATAACAGCTCAGAAAAGTATATCATACTAGCAATGGATCAACAGAGTTAACTTCATTAATAAGAGAGGTATAATCCTTCAGTAAGTCAAGAAAATATAAATTGCTCAAGTTCACACAATGGCTGTCCAAAACCACTACTCATTTAATGAAAAGACACCTCTCCTAGTCTTTTGTTTACTGAAAGAAGAATGAACCATGGTAGAGCAGGTAACAAGATAATCTCGTTAATATCTAGATAAAACTGAATTAGACTAAGTTAAGAAAGATTCCTATGATCAATTTTTCTAGCTTGAAAATACCAATAAACACTTGTTAGTATCTGGTATTTGAATTGGGTTCACATTAAATCTGCGTATTATCTAGGGGAGACTCAACATCTTTATGAATGTGAGTTATTCTATCAAAGGAAAAGGGAAGTATTTCCTTTTGTTCAAGTCCACTTTAGTGTCTTTCAGGAGTTTTTATTATTTTTTAAACAGTTTTATTGAGGTATAATTGATACAGAAAAAACTGCACATATTTAACGTACACAATTTGAAGAGTGTGGATATATGCATACACCCGTGAAATCGTTACCACAATCAAGGCAACAGACATACCCATCATCTCCAAAAGTTTCCTTGTTGCTCTGTGTGTGTGTGTGGTAAGAATAATAAATATGCAAAAATATATTTTAAAATACCAGGGAAAAAAAGCATTGAGGAGGACTAATTCTGTCAGATTTAAAACATACCATAAAGATTCTCTTTTACAACGCAAATGTCCATTGACAGATAGATAAAGAAAATGTGATGTAGACATACAATAGAACATTACTCATCTTTAAAAAAGAAAGAAAATTCTGCCATTTGCGACAATATGGATGAACCTGGAGGACGTTATGCAAAGTGAAATAACGGACACAGAAGGACAAACAGCATGATTCCCCTTACATGAGGTGTCTAAAAAACCAAACTTACAGAAGCAGAGAGTAGAACAGTGCTTACCACAGGCAGAGAAGAGAAGAAAATGAGAGCTGTTTAAGTGGCATAAACTTTCAATTATACAAGACGTAAGTTCTAGAGATCTGCTGTAGAACACAGTGCCTATAGCTAAAAATATTGTGTTACGCACTTAAAAATTTGTTAAGAGGGTAGCCCTCCTCTTAAGTGATCTTATGACACACAAAAACAAAAACGACATGGGGGCTGGCCCGGTGGCGCAGCGGTTAAGTTTGCACGTTCCGCTTCTCGGCGGCCCGGGGTTCACTGGTTCGGATCCCGGGTGCGGACATGGCACTGCTTGGCAGCCATGCTGTGGTAGGCGTCCCACGTATAAACTAGAGGAAGATGGGCACGGATGTTAGCTCAGAGCCAGGCTTCCTCAGCAAAAAGAGGAGGATACTGAGGGCTAATCTTTCTCCAAAAAAAAACAACCAAAAACGACACAAGGAAACTTTTGGAGGTGATGGATACGTCTATTAACCTTGATTGTGGTATGGTTTCATGGCTGTATGTGTATGTCCAAACTCATCAAATGTATACATTAAATAAGTGAAGTTTTCTTATGTATCAATTATACCTCAATAAAGACGTTAAACAATAAAATAAGGAGAAATTCCTATCAGCCTCAAACCATCAGTTCTTTTCTGAACTGGCAATGTTTCCAAGAGATGTTATTCAGATTGCAAGAAACAGAGGCCAAGAAAGAGAATGAGGGGTCAGGGTTACTGAAATAGATTTGGAAGTCATTCAGGCACGGGTGGTAACTAAAACCACACATGCCATTTCTTCAGATCCATAATCCAGGATATTTCTAAGGGCCACTCCACAAGCCAAAATACTGTCATACTCATACTGTCAGCAAACCGAGGGAGGAAACACACTTGCGGATTCTATAAATTCAAGATGTTCATTCACCTTATAAAAGCTGATCAGTCTCACAGTCATTTTCCTATTGGTCTAAAACTTTGCTTACTTGGTGTCAGCTCAAGGTAAAACGTTAAGGGAGAGGAAACACAGACGAAATATAGTTAGCTACTGTGTGATTTAAGAAATGGAGAGGAAAAATAAAATACCAATCAGTATTGTTCAGATAACCATACAACTGTATAAACCTATGTTATCTTTAACCTAACCTCCTGTAACTTCAAGGCAAAAAGAGCTCAACTAGTACATAACTTTTAATGACTCACTGGCTTATAATCTCAGAATTTGGAGAGGAGCCATTTTCAGTGATGAGCTAATATGTGAGGCTCTTAACTTGCCACTCACCACTTATTAAATTTTGACATTTAAAAAAAATATGGCAATATTTGACAGAGCAATTTTTTCTAAAGGAAAAAACCAAGAAGGCTTTTGGAACTGAGAAGGAAAATAACTCATTTCTCTGCTGGGCACATGTTCTGGCCTGAAAGGACGCCTATGCACACTAAATCTAAGAATTTTTTTGCCTCAGATTCAGAGGTTTTGAAATGGAAGCTATTTCGATTAACTGCTTACCGAAAATTATTTTGTAATAGGTCTAAAAAAAATCAGTCCAACTGTCCCTAAGTTGTGAGACTGTGCATATTTTACAATTCAGTTCTCACTCCAAAAAAAATGAAGGTGGAATGCTCTAAGTCTGTAATGTGACTAATTCACAAAGGGATACAATAAACTGGGAAATTAATTTTCCAACCTGAATACTAGATAACTTTCCTTTCTCAGCAGACAATTAATTTGATAAGATCAAAATACACATGGAAAGCATAGTCTAGTGGTTTGAGGTTCAGACACAAAGCCAGGAGACTCTGTCACTGATTTGCTATGCTTGGAAAATGTTCCAACTTTGTCCTGCCTCAGTTTGCAAATTTATAACATGGGAAACATAACACCAAAAGGGCCAAATGGAGTTCAATGAGCTATCGGCCCTGCATAGAATCCTGATCATCTTAAAAGCAAAACAAAACAAGCAAAAAGTCCAAGTCTCCCTCAAATAAGACGAGGGTCTTTATAATAAACTATATAATATCATTTTGTTACTCTGAGTGTATATATATCCTGTAAGTTAACATAGATTGTAACTGGGCTCTCCAACTATTTCCATGACACAATCAAATCACTAGAACACTTTGCTAATTTTCCTGTGAGAATAAAATCACCTTTTGACGAGGAGGATTAGAGGATCCCGGGGTAAGCTGGGTGTTTATGCCCCATCAATGTTCTCTTCTTCCAAGCAGCTTTCTAAACTGGCACAGACACTCCAAAAACATTTCTTTCACCATAGTTATTGATACCGGCAGTGCAAAGGCACTGGGTAGTAAGTCCTACTCCCCATGTCCTGCAGCACTGGGGACAACATAAGTCTGTAATTTTCTCTAAGACAGACCCTACGATAGCTCATATTTGATTGGGTCTGCACCCTAGCTCTTTCCAAAGTTTTTTTGTTTTTTTTTTTTTGAGGAAGATTAGCCCTGAGCTAACATCTGCTGCCAATCCTCCTCTCTTTGCTGAGGAAGACTGGCCATGAGCCCACATCCATGCCCATCTTCGTCTACTTTATATGTGGGAGACTGTCACAGCATGGCTTGACAAGCGGTGCCATGTTAGCACGTGGGATCTGAACCGGCAAACCCTGGGCTGCCGAAGCAGAACGTGTGAACTTAACCGCTGCGCCATTGGGCCAGCCCCCAAAGTTTTTAAATTATACCTAAATTTATTTACCTATTACTGGGTGAACAAAGAAGGAAAATTTCTAAATACTTTCTATTACAGTTCAGAATTTTGATTTGAGACCAATTCATATTTTTTAAGTGGACCAACACTTTACATTTTTTAGGCAATCTGTCACCCTATTCCCAACCCATCACAACAAACAGTGAATGCGAGAGGGCCTGCACTGGTGCACTTGTTTAGGACAGTGTCTGCAAGACAGCACAGCACAAACAAAAGTCGGTCAAACTGAAATGTTCAGTTCAATGATGTGTGGTCTGTCCTAAGCAAATTATAAGAAATATGAATTACGAAAATTCTTTATCCCTAGTTTCTATTCTACTAATGAGAAGTTGAGGTGATACAGTGACCATATTTTGATCAAAGAATCCAAAAATACTCAAATTTTATTCTTAACTACTTCTATTGACCTTGTAAGGTTCCTATGATGCATCCATAGAGAAGGCAGAACAAGGCAAGATAATCCTTTAGTAGCTGGGGCCTTGTCCCCAAATCTAATGTAGAACTCTAAGGAGCTTTGTTTACCTAACACAGTTCTGTTTTCTTAAGCCAGATCACCTGAACGAGTCAGTTCTATCTATTTCTCCTGACTTTCACCTAGAATCACAAGTCGTAATACTATGATGCAAAGAAGGTCAGACTCATTTCAGCAAGCTGGGGAAGAGAGAGTAAGGAAAAGCACTTACCCATAGAATCCCATAATGACCCCAGAATAAAGTTTAAAAAATGAAGGACTGTTATCTTTTACCAAGTCGCAGAAAAGTACTATATTAATGAATAATAATAATAGTTGACGTAACCTAAATGGTAGCCCTCCCAGAAATACGTCTATATCCTAATCCTTGGAACTTGTGAATGTTACCTTATTTGGAAAAAGGGTCTTTGCATATGAGGAGATTATCATGGATTATCCAGGTAGACACAAAATCCAATGTCGAGTGTCCTCATGAGAGAGAGAGACACAGAGGAGAAGAAGATGTGAAGAGGAAGTAGAGATTGGAGCAATGTGGCCATAAGCCAAGGAAGCCAAGGAATACTGACAGCCACCAGAAGCTGGAACAAGCAAGGAAGGATTCTTCCCAGGAGTCTCCAGTGGGAATGGGTCCTGCCAACACATTGATTTCTGACTTCTGGTGTCCAGAACTGTGAGAGAATAAATTTCTGTTGTTTTAAACCACTCAATTTGTGGTAATTTGTTGCAGCAGCCATAGGAAACTAATATAGTTGGTTATAAAGATGCATGTGACATCAGGTGGCTTGTTCTTCTCCATCATGACATGACTATAACAGAGCAATTCCTCTTTCCTATTTTTCTTTAAATGATCTTTATTTAGACATAACTTATGTACAATAAAATACATTCATTTTAAATGTACCATTAGAAGAGTTTTGACAATGTAAACACCACTATAAGCACTGCCACAATCAAGAAATGGAACATTCCCATGATCTTAGAAAGATTCTCTTTTTCCACCTGACTTATTTCACTTAGCATTACCCCCAAGGTCCATCCATGTTGTCACAAATGGTAAAATTTCATCTTTTTTATGGTAAACAAAAAAACACACAAATACAGACAACAGATTGGTGGTTACCAGAGGAGAAGGCAGATGGGGGAAGGCAAAAGGGGTAAAAGGGCACATGTGTATTGTGATGGATGGAAACTATACTCTTGGTGGTGAACACGATGTAGTCTATACAGAAGTCAAAATACAATGATGTACACATGAAACTTGTATGTTATAAACCAATGTGACCTCAATAAAAAATTAAAAATAAAGTGAATAAAAGGTTCTCTTGTTCCCCTTCCTAGCCAATCCCCATAGTGTACCTCTGGCTCCAAGCAACAACTGATCTGCTCTCTATCACTATGGATTAAATTTGTCTTTTCAAGAGTTTCAAGTAAATGGACTGATACACCACTCTTTTGTGTCTAGCTTCTTTTACTCAGCGTGATGTTCTTCAGATTCATCCATGTTGCTGCCAGCATTCCCAGTTCATTTCTTCTTATTGCTGAGCAGTATTTCACTGAATGGATATACCATGATTTGTTCATCCACTCATGTGTTGAAAGATATTTTGTCCTTCAGACTTTTGCTTTTTTGTGAGGAGGATTGGCCCTGAGCAAACATCTGTTGCCAATCTTCTTCTTTTTGCTTGAGGAAGATTGGCCCTGAGCTAACATCTGTGCCAATCCTCCTCTATTTTCTATGTGGGATGCTGCCACAGCATGGCTTGATGAGCGGCGTGTAGGTCCATGCCTGGGATCCAAACCTGAGAACCCCAGGCTGCCGAAGCAGAACGAGTGAACCTAACCACTATGCCACTGGACCAGCCCTCCTTTAGACTTTTATTTTTTTATTTTTTTTTTTAAAGATTTTTATTTTTTTTTTCCTTTTTCTCCCCAAAGCCCCCCGGTACATAGTTGTGTATTCTTCGTTGTGGGTTTTTCTAGTTGTGGCATGTGGGACGCTGCCTCAGCGTGGTCTAATGAGCAGTGCCATGTCCGCGCCCAGGATTCGAACTGACGAAACACTGGGCCGCCTGCAGCGGAGCGCGCGAACTTAACCACTCGGCCACGGGGCCAGCCCCTCCTTTAGACTTTTAATAGCTAAGCACAGTACAGTATTTGACCAGGAAAGCCATGCACATATTTAAAATAAAATTTCAGAAGGAAATAAAGAACAATATAAAGTCCCAGGTTTTGAGGAGTTTCATATTCTTAAAACTGTCATTATATGAGAACAAATGAAAATCTGTGGGCATAAAGTAATAAAGAAGAACATTTAAACATGAAAGTTAGGATCTGGCTTTTGTCTAAGATGTATGGGGCAGACTTGAGAACATCCAGTCTTTATCATGATGATTTTGAAGCACTTAATCTGCATTTGACACTGAGGTAAATGCTGTAAAAAAGACAGACATGACTGCTTTTTTATGGCCTATCACCTAAGACAGACAATACCAACAAGTGACAAAGCGTCTAGCTAGTGGGTAAACCAACACAGGCGCAGAGAAAGTCCAGTTAGACACGAAGAACACACTGAGGTCAGATGCCTTGACCAGACTGCCTGTAGAAGAGAACTCAAGTTTTCACTGGTTCAGATGCTAGAGCAGAGGAAATCAGACTCTCTCTTTAGGAAATCTGCAAGGAACTCATAAGTAGGGTATCAGTCATTCTTCATAAGACACTACCTTTTCATCTGAAGTCACTGTCTGAAATAGCAACCTATATTCAAGACTTGTCACCTTAAACCACAGTGCCCCACTCCTGCCCTCCAAAACTGTTTTGTAAAGAAACATAGGGAGAGTACTCTCCTTGCTCTCTAACGGATGCTTTTACTACCGATCTCTCCAAGCTCATCTCCTCCACGTCTGCTCCCACGAACCCTCTGCCTCTGCTTTCTTCATCTGCTTGTGTATCAAAGCCTTCTTGCACATGCTATTTTCTCTGCCCTTCTATCTGGTCCACTTGGATGATACCTATTCATTCTTTAAGAGTGAACACAAGCATTATTTCCTTAGTAAAACTTTTCTGACTTCTCCTGGCTGTGAAGTACTCTGTCTACCAAGATAACTTGCATAGACCTCTTGAACATACTTATTAAAAAATGCTATAGTGTAATTGCTTGTTATAACTCTGTCTACTCACTAGCCAGCAATCTCTCTAAAGGTTGGGATTTTATATTTTTACCTTCAGACTCACTAGCACCTAGCCCAGTGTCTGAAACATAAATGTGCTTAATGAAGAAGTATGGAATGATCCTTGAGTAGATCAATCATAATTTAAATCATAACTGGTCATCATAAAAATGCTATACCTGTTCCACAGGCAATGCTTACTGATAATAATATCCAATAATCATTTAATTAGATATAATAACACTATTCCCACTGCTGCTCCTATTAGGAAACACTTAGATAACCCGTACTATATCAAGTGCTGTTATAGATAGTTCATTGATTCTCCCCACCATCCTAGAAGGTGAGAAAACTAAAGCACAGAGGGGTTAAGGAACTTACTCAAGTGAGTAAATGGTAGAGTTGAGATTTACACACAGCAGGTTGGTCTCAGAGCCCATGTCCTTTACCACTACACTATACTGCCTCTCAGGGCTTAATAGCATGGATGGGAAACCAAAAGAGAGGGTCTGAGCTCCAGCTATACTATGTGACAGGCAGTGGTGAAGAAACTGCTCTAAGCCTCAGTTACCAAACCTCTAAAATGCCATAGCCATTTACTGCTTCCCTCCCTGACATTAACACCCACTTCTTCCTATGATAACTTACAATTTTCATTTGCGGTTCCATCTCTCTCCTATACTTCTCAGTTCATATGTTCTGCCTTGAGGAGCGGAAATGTGACTCAGGCCTTTGTCAATCACCTTCCCCTGGCCACAGCAATTGTTTTTAAACTGGTCTTACTGAAAATTTCAGGACTTCCACAGCAACCCACAAAAATGGCTTGCTCCTTTCCAGAAGACTGAGAGGATATGAAGTCAGAGTCGTTAGGACCATTGTGCCATTATTAGGGGGAATCTGGAACTCTTACAACTTATTAACTGTATGACCAGGGAAATTACTTCACTTCTTAGATTGCTCACAGGAGCCTAAGTTTCCTTACACATCAAATAGTAGTAAACTACATCATAGAGCTCCTGTAAGAGAGAAATAAGATAATCATTGTAGAGTGCTTACACATGTCCAGCACAAAGTGACTGCACACAACTTTGGCAATTACGTTGTTATCATCATCATTATTTTTGTTTAGTCCTTCTCCTTTGAGGTCCTGAATAATTTAGGATAAAGAAATCATTTCTATTTAGGCTTTGCATTTGCACAGACTTGGAATAGGTGTCTAGGAAGGCCAAGATGGAACAAGAACTCACGAGCCCCATAATCCTCTTTTGCGGTACGTATAGTTTGGATTTCTTCACTCCAACTATTTTATGGGAGGATCCACTCTCTGTAAGTATATCAACAGATTTTGGTCAAAAGGAAACCAGTTTTGCCTTTTTCTTTGTCTGCCAAAGAGAAAGGACTGGGTTCTCTGGTTCTAGTTCGATAAAGATGCCAGTAAAGAAAGAAATCCCCACAAAGCCAGCAAGATAGTAATTAATGATAGGGCTCATTGAACTTGGAAAATTTAAAGCAGCTCATTCTCTCGAAAGACTGTGCTTTTGAACAGCATCTATCACAAAGGCAGACTCTGGAATACTGTTGCTCAAAGAAAGCAAGTGAGAAGAGGCCTATCAGAGGCCAGTTCACAGTTCATGCTACACTGTGGTCAAGGCTCCTGACAGCAGAAGACATGTTCTGTAAACTTTAGATCATTCACTAACTAGGGCCAATAACCTTAAACATATCTATGAAAAGCTCGTAGGAAAGTAAATAGAACACAGCATTTAATAAATACTGCATCCCTTCCTATCCCTTGTTTATGAATGATATGATTGTTTTAAATTTAAAAGCGCCCCACTTACAGAATGTCCCAAAACTCTTGAAATTGCTGGTAATGTCATTAACTTATTTAACTCTTTATATATCGTTCCCTCAGTAAATACCAAATGTGTAGTACATCCTATTAAAAAATGTTGAGAGAGCTCATTTAAATACAGCGCTCCTAAAAAAAATCTGTCAATTAATTATAGACAGTTTTTCAAGGCTAACATTTAACAAGAGGAAAAGAAAAGTTACCATTTCACTGACCATTGGTCTTGATTAGTTTCTATTAAAGTCAGTCAGTTTCCGTTAATAAATCTTTTGGTAGAATTGTTGACAAGTCATTTGCTTTTGACACCATAGACAATAATCACGTATGTGCCAAGCTATACAACACAAATATTATTTCAAGGCTTTTTAATATTCCTCAAAAAGCCTTTAAGGAAATATTATCATAAGACTAAGAATAAGCAAAAACAGCTCTCTCCGCCAGGGCAAATATCTCTTTCGCAAGGAAAAGACACAGAGCAGGGACAGTCGTCCCCGTCTCAGGCTGAACAGCTCTTCAGGTGAATCAGAGGTGTGCCTCCTGACGCTGCAGAGAGGGCCTGCTACACACTGATGATGTGACCTTCCATCCGGAAATAGCTTCAAGAAATTTTGGCCAATTAGCATTTGAAAGAACTTCTAACCTTTAATTATGCCAAAACTAAAACAGTTTTGGAGAGCACAGTGACGTCCAGACAAATAATTTTAAAGGATGCCTTTAGACAAGTAAACTTACTTAGGTATCTGGGGGATAGCTTTGCTATTTTGACAAGTTCAGTGAGCAGACTTGCTCAAATTTTAAAATTTTATGGGGGACACATTTGGCTTATTGTATGACAGAGGAGGATATCTGACAACTTCCACTCTCGATTCTGTTTTCAAACAAAGATAATTTCTCCCATGTTTTATTTTGCTGTCCACTGGGGCTCAAAGCAAGTACTTGTTCAAGCAATAGGTCAGATCCAACCTTGCTCTCTGAGAAAAGTTCTGACCCTGCCAGCAATTACGGCTGCAGCCCACAGCCATGCAGACATAGGATCATCCTCTGCTCAGTCAAAAATATCTGTCTTTCATTAAAACATTAAACCAGCATTTATCATCCTTGACAACACTGGCAATATAGGTTTTCCAACTATCTCATCCCAGATGACCACTAGAGAGAAAGTGTAAAGTCACCTTTTCTGTAGCACAAGTCTCCAACTTGGTGATCTTTAGCACCTTCTTAGTTAAAACAGTTTCACACCTAAGTTCTAGGGACTACAATCTGGTGAGTCAGTTCTAGGCCATAATATTATTTAAAGACTATATTATATGATCAATTTCTACCCCAGTGGATCACCCAATCTTCCAGGAGGAAAACTGAATCTAATACACTTAAGAAATAAGTTAGATGTTAAGCAGTTTGGGTGATTTACCAATAAATGAGCAAAATGTTCTAACATCTTACTGCTGATATTTTTATCCTGGTCTTGTTTCCTGTGACCTTGCTAAACTCACTTATTAATTCAGAGTTCTTTTGTGGATTCCTCACAATTTTCTACATAAACAACCATATCATCACTGAACAGAAATACATTTACAACTCTTCCTCCTCCTCCCTCTCCCTCCTCTTCTTCATTCTCTTCTTCTCCTCCTCCTTCTTATAATCTTTATGCCTTATATTTCTTTTTCTTCACCTACTTTATCCTTGCATTTATATAGACAATATGCCTATGATGCTTGCATTTTTATATACTAGCAGCCAACAATTGGAAAATAAAACACAATTTTATCTACAACCATATTAAAGTGTAAGATACTTAGGAACAAATTTAATAAAAGAGCAAGAATTCTACATTGTAAACCATAAAATATTGCTGAGAGAAATTAAAATAATACTTAAAAATTTGGAGAGAGGGGCCAGCCCCGTGGCCGAGTGGTTACATTCGTGCGCTCCACTTTGGCGGCCTGGGGTTTTGCCAGTTTGGATCGTGGACGTGGGCGTGGACATGGCACTGCTCATCAGGCCATGCTGAGGTGGCGTCCCACACAGCACAACCAGAGGCACTCACAGCTAGAAGATACAACTATGTACTGGGGGTCTTTGGGAAGAAGAAAAAGAAAAAAAAAAACTTGGAGAGAAACAACATGCTCACTTAATGGAAGACTCAAAATTGTTAAGATGTCAGTTGTTGGCAAATTTGTCCATAGATGTAATGCAATCTCAATCAGAATACTAACAGACATTTGTAGAAACTGTGAAGTTTATTATAAAATTTATGTGGAAATGCAAAAATGAGGATAGTTAAAGCAACCTTGAAACAAAATAACAAAGATGGAAAACTTATATTTCCTAACTTCAAGATTTGCTATAAAGCTAGAGTAATTAAGACAGTATGGCACTGGCATAGGAGAGAAAAATAGATAAATGAAACAAAACAGAAAGTCAGAAAGAGACCTATACTTAAATGGCCATTTAATAGTCAATAAAAGCACCAAAGCAATCCAACGGGTGAAGGAAAGTCTTTTAAACAAACAGAGCTGGAACAACTGGAAATCCACATGGCAGAAACTGACCTTGAATACCACATACAAATATTAAATTGAGAGAGATCAAAGCCAACATAAAGTAGAAAACTGTAATGCTTCTACAAAGAAAACACATGAGAATATCTTCATGACTTGGGAGGAGGCAAAGGTTTCTCAAAAAGGACACAAAAAGCAATAACCATGAAAGACAAAATTTAATACCTTACACTTTATCATAAACAATAATTTTGGCTCAACAAGACACAGATTAAAAAAATGAACAGGCAAGCCAGACTGGCAGAAAACATTTGGAAAAAAATTTAGCAAAGGATATTTAAGGAGAATATAGAATAGAGAATATGTAAAGAATGTCTAAAAATCAATAATAAAAAGAACACTCACTTAAAAATGGGAACAAAAAACTGAACAGATATGTATGTCACGATAAGAATGCCCAATAAGTACATGAAAAGTGCTTAACATCAGTGGTCACCAAGGAAACGCAAATTCCATCTACAACGTCATCCCACTTTGAACTCACTACAACGACTAAAAGTAACAGAAGGAAAACGACAACCGCTGGCGAGGATACAGGGAAGCTAGAGCTTGCTGACACTGTCAGTGGGATACAGAGGGGCTAGAGCTCGCAGACACCGTCAGTGGGATTCAGAGGGGCTAGAGCACGCAGACACCGTCAGTGGGATTCAGAGGGGCTAGAGCTCGCAGACACCGTCAGCGGGATACAAAGGAGCTAGAGCTCGCAGACACCGTCAGTGGGATTCAGAGGGGCTAGAGCTCGCAGACACCGTCAGCGGGATACAGAGGAGCTAGAGCTCGCAGACACCGTCAGTGGGATTCAGAGGGGCTAGAGCTCGCAGACACCGTCAGCGGGATACAGAGGAGCTAGAGCTCGCAGACACCGTCAGTGGGATTCAGAGGGGCTAGAGCTCGCAGACACCGTCAGCGGGATACAGAGGAGCTAGAGCTCACAGGCACCGTCAGTGAGATTCAGAGGAGCTAGAGCTCGCAGACACCGTCAGTGGGATTCAGAGGAGCTAGAGCTCACAGACACCGTCAGTGGGATTCAGAGGAGCTAGAGCTCACAGGCACCGTCAGTGGGATTCAGAGGAGCTAGAGCTCGCAGACACCGTCAGTGGGATTCAGAGGAGCTAGAGCTCGCAGACACTGTCGGTAGGATACAGAGCAGCTAGAGCTCACAGACACCGTCAGTGGGATTCAGAGGAGCTAGAGCTCGCAGACACCGTCAGTGGGATTCAGAGGAGCTAGAGCTCGCAGACACCGTCAGTGGGATTCAGAGGAGCTAGAGCTCGCAGACACTGTCGGTAGGATACAGAGCAGCTAGAGCTCGCAGACACCGTCAGTGGGATTCAGAGGAGCTAGAGCTCGCAGACACTGTCGGTAGGAACGTATAAGGTACAACAGTTTGAAGAAATGTCTGGTGGTTTCTCATAATATTAATCATATGCCTACCCTATAAGCTATCAGTGTTAATGCTACATATTTATCCAGGGATATGAAAACGTTTGCCCAGAAAAAAGACTTACAAGAACATTCACAGCAACTTCTGTTAAAACAGCCAAAACCTTGGAAATATTCCAGGAGTTCATAAACACAAAATTGCTAAACAAACTGTAGCATGTTCATAAAACGGAATACACCTCAGCAATAAAAAGGTATGAGCTATAATACATGAAACCACAGAGATGACTCTCAGAAACATTAGAGTAGGTGAAAGAAGCCTTACACAAAAGAGTATATACTGTTTACATCCAATTACATAAAGTGCTAGAATAAGCCAAATCAATTTAAGGTCAAAGAAATCAGAAGTAAATTTCTAGTTTGATGGTGGTTACCGTATCTTGATGTGTATTTGGGTTACACAGGTGTACACACTTGTAAAAACTCATCAAACAATACACAAGGTTTTGTACTTCACTGAATGTAAATTTTACGTAAAAAGAAAACATATTGAATTCTAGTTAATGATATACATGCTGACAGATTTCGGGATGAAGTGCACTCATACCTGCAATTTACTTTGAAATGCATCAAAATAGTAAGATGGGTGAATGAGCAGATAGTGGGATGGATAGATATGTGATAAAGGAAAAGTTGGCAAAGTGTTAATTGTAGAATATGGGTATATTGTACAATTCTTTCAACTTTGCTATGTTTGAGATTTTTAATAACAAAATGCTACCTAAGAAAAAAATTAAGTTAAGGTGATATAAAGACATTTTCAGATGACCAAAATCTGTGAGAATTTGTCAGCATCAGACTTGCATTAAAAGAAATTTTACAGAAAGTTTTCCAGGCTTCAGGAAAATGATACCAGATGGAAACCTGAATCAAAAGAAAGAAATTAAGAACTCTTCAGAGTTGGAAATACATCGTTAAATGCAGAAGAATTTCTTCCTCTTTCTCAAGGAAATTGTTTAAAGCAAAAAACAACAATGTATGATATATGTAAAAGTAAATATAAATTTTAAAATGAATGACAATACCCAAAGGATGGGAGGAGGGTAAACAGAAATATATTGTTAATAGATTCCTACATTATATGTGAATTGACATAATGTTAATTCATGGAAGATTATGATAAAGTAAGGATGTATATTGTAATCCTTACCAGAATCACTTAAAAAAAAGAAAAAGAAGCATAGCTAAAAAATGAAGACAAAGACAAAATAAAACCACAGAAAACCCTCTGAGCCTCTTGGGCGGCCTGACTCCAAAGGCTTCTGCAATTGTAGTTCTTTTACGTGTTGACACCTCCCAATTTACCAACTCACTGGTTTCTACTTTTCAAACATTTCCCAGCAGGAAACTGTACTCATTCACTTCACTTCTATTTCATCCCTCTTTTGTCTTTTACTGGTATAGACAATACCACAGAGCAAAATTCAAAGTGTTCCCTTGAAGTCAGTGCAAATCCTAAAACCAAATCTCCTGCTGAGTTTACTGAAGTGTTCTCACTCAAGAAACTGGTTAGTTTAACAGGAGGCAAAATAATGAGTAACGAAAAAACTGCTGTGACAGTTGACCATTGGGGCTATACACAGATAATTTTTTTAAGATAGAAAGTTCTCATAGGTTAAAATAATTTCCAACACAAACAACTCATATCATTCTCAGATCATTCTATTAAAAAAACCAGTCTTTCAAAAGTATATAATTTTTTACCTCACTAGTAAAATTAGGAAATGCAGATATTTCACCTTTTCTTTCCAATGTGTTACTTTCTTAAAAGTTAAAAACTCAATTCCTTTATTCCCTTTCACAATAACCCCATCCATTTAACTCAAAGCACAGAGGAAATATTATCTTCCTCCAGCAATAACTTAACTTCTTATATCAGATAATTGCAAATTAGCTGCCCACTGGCCAAATTCAGCCCATTATTTTTGTTTGTTTAGATCATAAAAAAAAGTTTTTAAAAAACTTTTTAATTACTTGAAAATGTTTAGAAATTCAGAGATTTCACGTGAGAATCCAGATTCTGATTCTTTAGAAACTTTGAAAGAGATGGTAACACCAGGACACACTCTCACATGGTAACAACGGACTGGAGCGGAGTATTGGCTGCTGCTTTCCAACGTGTCACCTGCTCTCCAGGCCAGCCGTTTCAGCTCAGTACCCTTACTCACGGAGACACCCAGCCTGGACTCAGGTGAGTTCCTAATCTGTTACAATCGCCCCATCCCAAGCCCAGGCTCCTCTTCTTCCTCCCCACTCTGGTCCTTACTCTTCTCCTCTCTCTCTCTGAATATAATGCATCTAATACTTCACTAAATATTTCAACTGACGATGCATTTGGCTAAAAAAAAGTGTCTCTAAAGGAAAACAACAGGTGTGCATTCTACATCAACATATTTACACACACTCTGACCATCCTTTTTTGCACATGGACATTGAAGTAGTTTCCTCTCCCCAGTAAGGATTTTATTTTAATAAACACAGGGTTTACTTTACTCTTGACTATTATTCGGGAAAATAGCATATAATGAAGTTTGAATTTAAACTTTACTAAATTTTGATTTTTTTTTCCTGAAGATAACTGGTAATGAGGGTGACTCAAAAATTTTTCATCAATAATACAGAGGTTAAATATGTTTATGATTGTTGAAAGGATTAACACTGCTTAATTAATTATTTCTCTCTTTAGAAACTGAGGTATAACTAATAATATGAAATTTAGACTTAAATTCAGTACTTGTATAAAGAAGGTGGCAGGCAGAATCCTCCAAGATTCCCGTCACCTGGGTATTCAATCAATCACTATCTAGGTACTGCTGTGAAGGGACTTTGCAGGTGGAGTTAGGTTGCTAGTCAGCTAACCTTAAAATAGGGAGAGTCCCCAAATCATCCAAGTGGACCCAGTGCAATCACATGAGCCCTAAAGTAGACAAGCAAAGCAGAGGGGTCAGACAGACAGCGTGGCAGAAGACAAGGAGGCCAGGTCAGAGATTTGAAGCTCAGGAGGACTGGGCCTGCTGCTGGGAGCTTTGACGATGGAGAAACAGGGCTGCGAGCCAGGGAATGCTGGTGCCTCTAGAAGCTGAGAACGATTCCATCCTACAACTGCATGGAACCAAATTCTACCAACACCCAGAATAAGCCTGGAAATGGGTTCTCCCCTGCGCCTGAAGAGGACAGGAGCTCAATTTTGGCTTTGTTAGACTTGAAGCATAGAAACCAGCCAAGCCCAACAAACTTCTGACCTACAGAACTATGAGATAATAAATCTGTGGGTTTCAAGCTGCTAAGTTCGTGACAATACGTTACAGCAGCAATAGAAAGCTAGTATCTTGTTGATGAACGGGAAAAAACTCTTTACACAAACCCTAACAAGACTAGCAACCATTAATTTACAAAGTCATAAGACACTTCACAAATTGCTGGAAGCAGCAATAAAATCTAATTTAATGCTGCCTCAAAAAGGAATCTCATCAGTCTCAAATCTTGTGTATTCCCCAAAAGTGCCTATTTTCCTGACGGGCCCTTTGTGGGCTTTTGGGAATCGTGTTCTTGGAACGTGCTAACTGTAAGAGTGTTTTGCCCATCTGAGGCCTTGAACCACTCTAGCTTGTCTAGATAGTTTGTGCAAACAATGTGATTTATGTTGAACACCTGCCTTCCTTCTGGGGGTCTGGAGCATCTGTAACTGACGTCAGTCACCCCTCAACAGAAACCCTTCGCTCCCCGGCTCAGGCCAGGTTCTTTAACAGGCCGCGCCTCGCACATGTGTCATAGTTTGTTGCTGGAGGAATCAGCACATCCTCCACAGCTCTCTGGAAGGCCAGAAAGCGCGCCTGCTCTCCTCCAGACTTTGTCCTATTGCTGATTTTGCTTTGTACCCTTTTGTACCATTTTGTTGTAACAAGATGAGTATGATGTAACAGGAGTACAATGACTTCTGAAACCTGTGAGTGCTTCTGGTGAATCACTGAAGCTGGGAGTGGTCTTGGTGACCCGACACATCCGAGTACCCACCACCTCAGCCACAGTGACTTACTAATACAAAAGAGAACACAAAATATCACACTTGCTATAATCTAAAAAATTTTCTCAAATTTTTACTAACCAAACTGTGGTGGGCAGAATTCTAAGATGGTTCCCAAGATTCCTGCTACCTGATGGACACCTTGCATAATCTCCAAGATTACGACTATGACAGATTTTACTCCCATGATCATGTTATGTTATATGGTACAGCTGACTTTAAGAAAGGAACATTGTCCAGGTGGGCCTGATCTTATCACACAAGTCCCTGAAATCTGGATCTAGAGGGTAGAGTCAGAAGAAATAACAGAGATTCCAGGCATGAGCAAGACGTGATATGACGGAGATGACTCTCTATTTCTGGCTTTGGAGATGGAGAGGGCCACATGGTAAGGAATGCACATGGCCTCTGGGAGCTGAGAGCAGCCCCTGGATTAGAGTTATCATGGAAGCAGGGACCTCAGTCCTACAACCGCAAGGAACCGAATTCTGCCAACAACCTGAATGAGCGTAGAAGCAGATTCTTCCCCCAAGCCACAAGAAAGGACATAGACAATTTGCTTCCTCTAATCAGTCATTTTTAAAAAATATTTCCAAGAAAATAATAAACAAATTACTAAGATAACGTTTGCATCATATTTTCACCAAAATTCATTTGTTTGGGAAATAAAATTATGGCACACGATTAAAAAGAAGATAATAGGGTAATAGAATTCAAACCGCATGACTAAACTAAAAACATAATTAATTCATTCAATAGTTCATTTAAAACACATTAACTATATGCAAACTCTCATGCTAACAACTTTTGGGATAGAAAAATGAAAGATTACAGTATGCATGTCAAAAGAAGTAAGGTCAATCAGGGAAGGTAAACCACATCTTCCTTAACTCTATAATTGCAGGCAAACAATTATAAGCTAAAAAGAGAAAGGTACCTTACGACTAGAAAGATACAATGTAATAATGGAATTGGGAGAAGGAAAATACAATTTTTGCTTTGGTTCAGTGGTATGGTATAGATAGAGACAGAGGTAAGTGAATTACTTCAAGGAGAAGCTGCTCCATATTGTGCCAAAGATTGGAGAGACACAGTTGGGCAAAAAGACAACTCACTCTTCACAGTGTATTTCAACTCTCTGGGACTCAATCTCCTCAACTAAATAGTATTGGTAACAATAAAAACTACTCGCACAATTTAGACACTATTTGGAAATAATTTAGAGAGTTAGATTGAAGTCAGATCCTATGCCTATAAAATGCATTTTCTTCACATGCAAAAAAATGGCAAGCCATGGGGCCGGCCTGGTGGCGCAGCAGTTAAATTTGCACGTTCCGCTTTGGTGGCCCAGGGTTTGCAGCTTCAGATCCCAGCTGCAGACCTACGCACTGCTTGTCAAGCCATGTTGTAGTAGGCGTCCCACATATAAAGTAGAGGAAGATGGGCATTGATGTTGGTTCAGGGCCAGTCTTCCTCAGCAAAAAGGAGGAGGACTGGCAGCAGATGTTAGCTCAGGGCTAACCTTCCTCAAAAAAAAAAAAAAATGGCGAGCCACCAAAGGTTTTTGAACAGGCAATGGATTGATCTTTAAAAAGATTAACACGGCAGCAGAAAGTAGGAGTGACTGGAGTATGGAAGGACTAAAGGCAGGAAGAGCAGTTAGGAGAGTGTGACAATGCAACAGTCAAGCCGTTTGTTGATGAAGTCCTGAACTGAAGAACACAGAGGACAGCAGAGATGTGAGAAATATCAGCAAGGTTGTATTAACGATTCTTGACAACTAATAGGAGCAATGGTACAAGAGAGGAGAAAGCAAAAGATTCCAAGCCTAAGTGAAGAGCACCTTTTGGTATTATTTTCTGCCTTTAAACAAAACAAGTAAAATAGGAAGAAAAATATACATCAGTTATATAAATCTCTAAGTTACTTGACTACATTGTAATAATTTCAAATGCATTTTGAAACTAGGTCTCCTGAAGGCAAAAAATATATGAGAGCCTCAACTTCTACCATCAGGTCATATTCTAAAATAAGAATATCTACTGTCTATTTGTGATGACTATGACCTGTGGCTCATTAGCCAACTGTGGAGCACATTCTGGAACGTGTCCAAAATTCTTCGGAGTTATCTAATTCAGTGAGTAGGCAATCTTTCGGAGTTATCTAATTCAGTGAGTAGGCATTCTTCAAGTAGGGGCAAATAAAACTCACTCATCCGAATAAACCAGATCATGTTTTCCATGCAGCTAGTGAACAGCTGCAGACATAGCCTGCTTCCCACCAAAGTCTCCACGGATAACCATGCGTGACCTCTGCGATGCTGATGGTTCTCTGGTAAATTTTCAAAACCATAACCCTAAAAACACATGACAAACATTTTATTAAGGAAACATGCCTGCGCTACGCACTCTGCCTTCACTTGCAAATTTAAGGATGATGCAGAAACTTTACTGCAAGTGCCCAAACTCTGCTGTCTGTCTATGAACTGCACTTGCTGCCACGTCTACAGACTAAGCAACAGTAAATGCTCTGAATAACACAACATGAAGGGGAACTACCTCCCAAATAGCACCTAGACTGAGGAGGCAGCCGTGTCCTCACACCTGCTTTAATGCGAGGGATGGAGATGTATCTCATTATACTATTCTCTGGAAAATATTTATGAAAGGAGTTGAGATTTAAATTTCTCCACTTTTCAGTTTCTTGAATCTGGCTTTAGGGTAGCAATTAAATTGAGTCACAGGCACTAAATATGAGATGACCTCAAACAAACCTTCCAAATGTTGTACTTTCTTTTTCTTGAAACCTACCAGTTCCAGGAGACTAATTTAATTCCATTCCTCTACATTTCCAACAAATAATTCTGATCATTTGACTGAAACTGGAGAGAAATACTGGCAAGCTTGAACTCTGGCACAACATATAAAGCCAATGAAAAGAGAGCAGCATTCTCCAAAAATTAATTCCTCATATTCAAGCTTGAATAGAAAATGGTGAAGGAGTTAACTCTTTCAAAGCAGGTTAGCAAACTATCTACACAAATAACATTACTTTATAAACGACTGACTCGATAATACCTCCAGGTCATAGCACAAAATCATTACTTTCTGTTTGGGTGAATTCTCAAAAGGGTTTTACGGCCATTAAAATTATAAAAAGAGAGATTTCTGTTTGACTCTCCAGTTGGATCTGAAACCTTAAGACAGTCTTAAGCTATAACATATTTGTAATACCAATTACTACTACAACGTTTTAGTAGAATATTGCTTAGTTCAATGATATTAAATCTGTTATGAAAAAAGTTAGCGAGCAAATTGACATAGACTCTTTAAGTTTCTGGTTTTCATGTCTCTATTCCCTATCCCACCAATTTTATGAAAGATTTAACATTTTCTTCAAAATATAAATCCTGTAAGATATATGCCTTGAAAGATATTCAAGTTCAGAAGTGTAGACAATCAACTGCGTGTAACCGCCAGACAAGCAGCCTCTTACAGTTTTGAACAGTCAGAGGCAGACGGACAACTCAGACGCCTGGGTCTCCAACTGCAAGCCCATCTCACCAGACTCCTGTGGGCTCCGTCAGCCCTTCTCACAGGTGCAGGGCGCCTGCTTTCAGCAGCAGGGAGAGAGCTGATCTATAAGCCACAAGAACATCTTCTCACTTTCCATAAACAGGTTATAGAACTAATGACAATTGCAGCACATCAACTCCGCACATGAAACCTGCTCTGATATTGGAGACTAATGGAATCCAAATGTGTGGAAAGTCAAGTCATTTTCAACAGAGCTAATTAGACAGATGGATCAGATAACAACTTGGAACTGAACCTGACAGAATCATTTCTAATCAAAGACAGTAAGTGCTAAATGTTAAATTTTGCAACGAACAAGGAAAATATTGAATTTTAGTGTATTACCAGAACGATTAAAAAATAGTACTTTATTTACAAAAATGTTTAAATATATCTTACTTGAAGAAATTACAAAGACCCATAAAAGCTACCGTATGTTGTACTTTAAATAAATGAAAAAGACTATTAGGAAATGTAAATAGCATGAAAGACAATATGAAATTTGCATTTAATCTTATTCATATTCATCTACCTACTCAGAGAATTTGCTTCCATTTACAACATTTGATCCTCAAGAAGACACATACAAAAGCACTGAAGAAAGCAGACTTGTTACACCTTTACACTGTTGAAACTATTGGTGTTCACTGCTATGAGACTTATCATCTCTAAAGCAAGGATAAAGGATGACTAACACAGAAAAGTAAAACTTTTCATGAGCTAATGGATTCAATCTCACCGGCAAAGCACTACCGACTGTATTCTCATACAGTACAACTGAAAGTGAAAAAAGTAAAAGGATACACTTGAGGTAAAACGACAAAGATGGAAAAGTGTCTTCTGAGTCACTTTCTTCCGTCTCAATTCCTTTAGTAGGTAAAGGAAGGACATACACAGGCATAGAAGGAAACGTGGAGAGCAGAAGGAACACTGCAGTTACTGCTGTCCCGATGACAGAGAACTTCTTCAGCTGTGGCTGACAGAGTCCGCTGAATGGCTGGGAGCGCCAGACCATGGTGCCACCAATTTTCAGGATGTAGAGCAAATCTGTTCGCAGCACAGCTATGTCCGTGAAGACCCTATTCTACCTCTGGTACTTCTGGACATTCCTTTAACACTCTACCCTATCTTCATAGTGCAAACTCCTTCCTTTCTTCTGACCCAAGTACCCTAAATGAATAGTGAATAATTTTCAGACCTTTAGTTATTTTTCAGTTAGTGTGAATGTTGGTTTAATATTTCATTCCTGTTTTTTTTTTTTTTGAGGAAGATTCACCCTGAGCTAACTACTGCCAGTCCTTCTCTTCTTTTTACTGAGGAAGCCTGGCCCTGAGCTAACATCTGTGCCCATCTTCCTCTACTTTATGCATGGGACGCCTACCACAGCATGGCATGCCAAGCAGTGCCATGTCCACACCTGGGATCCGAACCGGCAAACCCTGGGCCACGGAGAAGTGGAACGTGTGAATTTAATCACTGTGCCACTGGGCCAGCCCCTCACTCCTGTTTTTTGTTTTTTTTTTTTAAGTACTTATATGATCTCTAAGATTTCTGTGACAGCCAGCCTCAAAGATGATCCCCAATGACTCCTGACTCCTGGGATTCACATTCTTGTGCAGTCTCCTCCCACACTGAATAGAGTTAATAGCTGACCTCTGTATCCAAAAGGATACTGCAGAAATAATGGTGCGTGGTTCCTGAGGCTAGGTCATAAAAGGCATTGCAGCTTCCACCCTGCTTTGTCCTGTCTCTTAGATTGCTCACTTGAGAGAAGGCAACTACTACGTTGTGAGGACAGTCCAGAGGACTGTGGAGAGCCCTCAAGGTAGGGAGGAACAAAAGCCTCCTGCCAACAACTGGCACAAGATGAGTGAGCCTACCTTAAACACAGATCATCCAGCCCTAGCCAAGCTTTGAGAGGACTACAGCCCCAGCTGATATACTGACTGTGACCTCATGATATCCTGAGCTAAAACCACCCAGCTAAGCCATTCCTGAATTCCTGACCCAGAGAAACTGAATGAAATGATAAATGTTTATTGTTGTTTTAAGCTCCTGTGTTGAGGTAACTTGTTAAGCAGCAATAACTAATTCATACTGTTTCTTCTTATAGAAACAGAGAAATATAAACAAGTACGTCACTAGATCAAGCATCTTCATTAACAACATAGTACTGTTGCTATATGAGGGATTCACAACTTAAGCCAAGTAACTAACTCAACAGGCTTTTAAAAAGAATTGAAGTACAATTTATACGTGTGAAAAGCACACACCTTAAGTGTCTATTTCAGTGAATTTTGACAAGTTTTGCAAGAACATGTACCACGTAACTAATACCCTGATCAAGAAGTAAAAGATTTCAATTACCTCTAGGCTATTTTGGATCAGTTCTTGTATTATCCTCTCTCCGTACCAGAGACAAGCACTGTTTTTATATCTATCATCACAGATGAGTTTTGATCGTTCTAGAACTTTACAAAAATAGAAGAATATACTCTTTGTGTCTGGCTTCTTTTGCTCAGCATAATATTTTTAAGGGTCATCACGTTGTCCTTGTTTTACAGATAAGGAAAAGGATTAAGAGACTGTCTAAGGCTGGCTAGCTGGTTAGTGGCTTTTTCATCACACATACTGCACTGTAAATCTTTATACAAATTTAACCCCGGCTGAATTAAAAATAAAGTTTTTTTTCATCGATAAAGATGTGGCTACAATTGGCTTTAATTTAAATGTCAACTAGCTTTCACAGAGAATTTGTTTTAGCATCAGTGGTCTATAAATTAAAGTATACATTTAAACAAGTGAGAAAACAGTGATATGTTCTTAAAAAAATAAAATCAAAGATTTGTGAAAGGCAAAAATTATAATTATAAAAAGATATTCACTAAATAAGGTTAAGCTATTTCTAAATATCTAGGATGGTCACTTTTATTAGCTATGGTTAGATTAGAGTTTTCTCAAGAAGCAAGAAAGGCAAGGGTACCCTTGATACCTGCATCTTCACTTCAGAGCCACCTAAAGGAAAATAATTTAAAGTACCAAGGAACGTACATTTACTCAATTAATTTGTTTTGCTTCTATTAAATTACTACCATTTAATTTAGTAAGATACACATTTTTTTCCTCCCTTGAAAAAGGTTTATTTTCATCTATAATATAGCAGTGATTGAAAAGGACTAATAAGAATATTTCTTCAACTAGGATGGATAATTACAATGTGATAAAGACTCATGGCCAGTGTTTTTCACTGGTTTATGATAAGTTACTTTATTCATTAAAGGAATATTTTTCATGATTTTAAGATAATTTAGGAAACTCTGTGAAGACGTTCATTTCACAGTATATTTGTACTAAAGTTCAGACCACACTCTCTCCTTGCCAAGAATGCCTGAGATGGAAGGCAAATCTACTGAGTCATGGAGATAACTGCGCCTACCCCACACCACTGGGTCCCACCCAGGCCGCGATTATGACTTCTCTATTCCGCACACGGCCTTCACTGCACATGGCGCCTGTGCCCTGGGAATACCCAGATCCTGTGAGAAGCGGCCATGCACTCCTCTCAGGAAAATACTCTTGATCTCAGCTACAGAAAGGCTCACTTAGTACTGAAAAGATCTCAAATTTTCACATGTATCCTCTTCAGGAATTTCTTGGTCAAGTACTTCAGAGAACACCTCCCTCACAAAAGCTGAACACTGGACAACGTCAACGTTGAATTTCCACGAGGCCTGTGAATTAAATTTCCCAAATGAAAATTTGCACCTGGATTTTATCATTAAACAAGTAACAGAAGAAACCAAAACTCTGCAGTTTCTAGTTAAAATGCCTTTTTGTTCGCCAGTTTCTGCTTTTCATTTAATCGTGCTGACATTACACAGTACCTCACGGGTTTCCTTTCTCGAAGCAAGTCTTCTAGACTCCGTTCACAGTGCTCAGCCACCACCACCAGTCTCTCTGAGTAAAACAAAGCAAATCCACTTTATATTTGATTAATACACATTTTAATAACAAAATAAGATACCCCTCTAAAGATATTAACATATAGTACACATGATAATTTAAAAGAACTTTTCAAACTCTATATTAACTACACAATTACCATATATGTAGAGTAACAGGATAAACGTGTAATAAAACAATACATGAAACAATTTCTTTTCATCTTGTGTTTTTCACTAGTTTCTCCCATGTGCATCAGGAAAAACAGATGGAAAGGTTTACCTTCAGAAAAAAGAAGCAATCCTTCTTCTGACACAGACTAGGAGAAAGGAAAGCTTGGACGAAGATATAAAGAAATTCTGAAGTGAAGAGGAAATTGGGAGCTAGGGACAAATTGTCTTGACAGTCTGGTTCAAACACAAGGTCTTTGAAATTGAGTTCAGAAACTTGACAAAAGTAGAAATGTTCTGAATCATGACTATGGAGAAAAAGCAGAAAATTGTTTTGGGACTGTTTGTAACATCATGGGGCCTCCGGAGACTAAGTAACAATACAAAATTTTGGTGGGCACAATCAATATTATGACATAATTTTTATTTTACAACAGATCAACTGTCTAAGAATAAGACAGTACAGTTCCAAGGGTCAGGCCACACATTGTTTTCCTCATCAGTTATCCCTAGTGACTAACACATTTTCTGACATGGTAGCAGATCAATACTTTTCTAATGAATGAATGTAAGAGGAACGAGAAAAAGTACAACTGGGCTTACAAACAGTTGGGGATTTGATAAGGTTATTTTAGGAGAGACCAAAGGTTTAAAAGAAATTGGGGTACTTTCAGTATCTGTGCAAAATGGGTTCTAAGTTAGATAAGGAAGAAGTTAATACAAAACACAGATGCCAGACTAAGACAAGATAAGGAGGTAAAGGTGCAAAGAGATTGGGAATAGTGAGAACTACAAAGAGATTTAGTGGAAGTGAAAAGTAGCTGAAGTAGAAAAATGAGATGGCAGAAGATGGGCAGGGAGAAGTTAAGGATAGGAGGTCCAGGAAAAGGAGAAGCTGCCAGTAAGGATGGGCTCAAGGTGCGGTCTTGCCTAGAGGAGAGATGAAAGCCGATGTTAGACAGGCAACCACGTGAGCTGGGAGGGCAGGAGACTGAAGGACTCCTAGCGATCTCAACAGGAATCCAAAGAAAATCAAATTTGAAAGAACATTTAATGAGAAGGAGAAGGAAAAAGAGAGTAAGAAAGAAAATCATGAGATAAAAAGTCTAACTCTTCAATTCGATACAGAAAAGAGCATGCAAAATTAACTCCAAGCACATTAGTACCACTGTGAAGTTCTGGCAGGAAAAAGCAAACCACTCTCAGGAAAACAAATGGGAGCTGCCACATTGCTCTGCACCTTGCCTTTCTGTCAGTTTTCCTTACACCTGTCTGGCTACCTCTCCTCAGTCTCCTCTACACTGGCATCTTGTCGACCCAAATTTCAATGCTTCTAGTTCTTCCATCTTTCATTCAGGGTCTTCATACTGTGTTTTCTGCTCATTTACCCCCAAGGCTAAAAATTCTCAGATTTTATCTGAAGCTCAGAACTCTCTTGTGAACTCCAGGCTTTAAAGACAACGTCCCACTTTAATAGAAAGTCACCTCAAACTCAAAAGAACCCAAAAATAACTTATACTTTGCTCCTTAAGCCTGTTCCTCTTACTACAATTTCAGTAAATGGTATCACTATCCTGCCAGCTGTTCCAGCTGGAAACTTAGGAGTAATCTCCTTTTCTCAAATCAAACAAAAAGTCCTGCTATTTCTATCTTTCAAATGTTTCCAGAATTTGCACAGTTCACTCCATCTGCCATCTGGGTTCAAGCCAGCATCCTCTCTTATTAGATTACTGCAACAATCTCTTAACTGGTCTTCTCACATTAATTATTACCCTCTAACATATTTTCATACTAAAGTCTAAGTGATGTAATAGTAATAAATAAATCTGAATATGTAACTCCCTCTCTAGCTTCATCTCCTGTTATTTCATCTCTAGCTCACCAACTTTCAGTCACCCTGCCTTCCTGTCCATATCTTGTGTTAAGGTACCAGCACACGGGTTCCCACTGTATGAAAAGATCTTCCCACTCTCTTCTCCCAGTTAACTCCTATCCTGAAACAGTGGTAAAGAGCACAGACTATCCTACTGCTCATAAGGTTTACTATTTATTAGTGATGTGACTTTGGGGAAGTTTGCCAACTCTCCGTGCCACAGTTTCCTCTTCTGCAAAATGAGGAAAATTATAGCACCTACCTCATAGAGTAGTGGTGAAGTTGAAATGAGTTAAGATATAATAAGGACATGAACCATGCCTGGCACATAGCGATCACTCCCTAAGTGTGAGCTATTATGATTATTCATCCCTCAGTTAAGTGTGACTTCCTCAAGAAACTTTTTTCTGGGCCCCCAAGTCAATTTCCTCCTCCTACAATATAATCGATTCTACACTGCACTTTTCTTTTGTAGCACTTATTTCAACTCTGAAGATTTCTATGTTTTTATTTAATATCTTTGATCTCCTCTAGATAATGTTTCATGATGGCAGGAACAATGATGGTCTTGTTAAAAATGTATTGCCATAGTCTAGAATGTCACCTCAAACATATAAGCACTTAACACAAAAATACTTGTTAAATGAATCAACTTGAGCAAAGGCATGATGTAGCCATTAGAAATGAATAAGTCTCATGTGGTGACAGTCATTATCTAAATAGACATCTGTCCTGTGTAGAAAATTATATGCCTATGTTGTAAACTAGGCATAATAATACCTCAATGGTGCTGCTTTTAACATAAAACAAAAACATCAAAGCTTATTAAAATGTGTATGCTCCATTAATTAATCATTTTAAATTGGATATTCATAAGTCTCCATATCTATGAGAGATTTCCAAAGTATTTGGCAGTAGCCTAAAATTTGTCATGCTTAAAATTATTTAGAAAAAAAAAATTTTGTCCGGCTTCTTCTGGAAAGTCCTTCAAAATATCATAATCCAGAGTTTGCCAAAGCTTCAGGATTCTATGGAATTTTGAAGCATTATTTTAATACAGTAGAGCCATAATCCTTGGCAGAATATCAGTCTCTCCCAGAGGTAATGGAGTGTATACCAAAACAATGTTTCCAATATGAACCAGTTTTTTCAAGAAATCATTAGAGAGTCCTCATCCTGAAACTCTGGACCACTGTTTGAAAATAACTTGCTTGTTATAAAAACATTATAGTTTCACAGAATAAAATAGGACAAAAATATTTGGGAATCATAATGTGCCAAATAAAAGTCAGCAATGTAGTGATTTATAGAAAACAAATGTGACGCTAAGATAAACTTTAAAGAGTAGAACATATACGACTTTCTTCTAACAAATATTTGATGAACGCCAAGTATCAATGTAGTATACATACAACCTGAGCTGTATGTTTTAACTCAATGCTGAGAAACTGAAGACAGTACAATATTAAGCAAGAAAGATAATAAAGGAATTGAATAAGGAGAGACTAAAAGAAAGATTTAAAATTTTTTTTTAACTTAGAGGAAGAAAAAGGTAAACTGTGAATGTGTTAATATGAAAGTTTATTAGAATATAGCTGCTGCATCATTCTTTCGTTCTTCACAGTAAAACAGACTAGCTCATCACCTTTTAAATAGAGTATCTAAATAAATATTCCTAAAATCAACAATCCATTTATTTTCAGTAAGATCGGTTATCCCAGACAATCTGGGCCATCCTGACTCAACTGGCTGTCAAGGCCTTGTGAGCAGCGCTGCAGCTCCTCTGAAGAAGAAACACCACCAGTGACAGCAGCTTCCGCTCGCATCCGAGTTCAGCTTGCCCTTCTCGGCAGCCTGCCCTGTGGGTTTCAGACTGGCCTCACAATCTCCAGAGTCACATAAGCCAATTCCTAGCAATCAATCTCTTAAAATTCATATTCTACCAGTTCTGTTTCTCTGATGAACCTCTGAACTGACATAGATACTAAGGTTGAAATGTACATGCAGCTAGGGATAGAGAATAAGTTATTTTATAGGTCCTTAACAATTCTATTATTCTCTACTTGAATTTCAAATCTATTAATTAAATAATTTGTTCTTGATTTCACTAGCAATCACCAAAAGATTTCTGGGTAATTAATACCAAATACAATGAGATGCATTACCATTTAAAATCCTCACTCTGCTTCTAAACACTGCTGAGATTTCAAGCTCAAAAGAAAAAGATTAAATTTGTTAACTTAAATATTCTCATGCTTTATTGGCCTTTTTTCTTTCAAAGATATTTCCTTAATTTTTCTTTTAATAAACCAAGTTCTCAAATTCTAATAAAATGTCCACTATTCTTGAGATTAAATACTTCATCCTGCTGAATTAGTAAGAAACTAACATGTTTGAATCAGTTTTAAATGGTCTATAGAAAACAGTGGAAGTCTGACTTCTGAGCTAACCTGTGAAAACATAATGTCGCTAAAACAGACTACGTCATACGTAACTTCAAGAAAGAAGGGAAGGCGGGGGACTAACAATGACATCTTCTGAGATATCTGCACAGCAAGAGCTAAATAAAGGGGGAAAAGGAACCAAAATCAAAATTCTTTGAGGAGAGGATCAAGTGGAGTCCAAACCAAAATCATGCGGTGTTTCTCACTGAGAAATGTGTGTTGTTCACTAAGGAGACTGTTGAGTAGAACCTTTTCAAATTTTTCAAACTAAATGCAACTGAAATGAGTGTGATGCTTTGGAACAAACAGACCTTTAGATAAATGCTTATTCTAATTCAGTTATTTACTCCTCATGCATACAACTTTTCAGGACAAGGGACGCTGTCAATATAAACAAGATAAATTCTCTAACCTTTTGACAATCACTCATATTCTAACATGAATTCTATACACATCCACGACCTATGTTCCCCTAGAAGACAGGGCTGCTGACATCTAGGAGCTGGGCAAGCAGGGGACGCAGTAATCAGTGATACGCTGGACAGGCCTAAGGAGACTGCCCAGATTGCTGAGCTGGTTTCTACACTAACAGTCTCCCAGTGTCTAACGGAGTCAGTTTCTACCTGACAATGATAACTAAAAAGAAGGCTCCTGTGCAAAGCTAGCAATAGACATTTAGTTAATGTCATTGAAACAATTGTCAAATAAAAACTTTAGCAAAAAGTTATTTTTTAAAAAAAACAACAAATTTGCCAAAGATTCCTTTATAGACTTTTGGCAAATAGCTGGAGCTATCTATAAAGTCTACTGTAGGTACAGGGAGCACTAGTCTTCATGGTTATATTCAAGCAAATTAGAAAAAGCACCCCTCCCCTAGAACAAATTAGAGAACCAGCTTTCAGCTCCCCCTATTCCATTAGCCAGGAGCTTTTGTGCCGTGAGCAAACTGCAAAGCTCCGTATGGTGGCCCTGACTGTGAGCCCCCTGACTGGTAAGTAAGTGATATGGTACCCCCTAAATACAGGTCAAACCAACTCTGGAAGGTCTACGGCCCTACATTAGAACTTCTCAAGTTTGTCTTTAAATAAAGAAGATAAATTCTCTCCATGGCTCTTGATAACTCTCCATAAGGACTTTTAAACCCTTTCTTTATATTAGAAATCCTTTTGAGAATCTGATGAAAACTATAGACTGGTTATCCAGAAAAATGCTTGTATACGCACACACACAAAATTTTATATACAATTTCAAGAGGTTCACAGATCTCTTGACATCCATTCATAGGCCCCTGTGGCCCCTG
This sequence comes from Equus przewalskii, assembly GCF_037783145.1. Classification (NCBI taxonomy): domain Eukaryota; kingdom Metazoa; phylum Chordata; class Mammalia; order Perissodactyla; family Equidae; genus Equus; species Equus przewalskii. The sequence continues at coordinate 118,577,248 of NC_091832.1, read as the reverse complement.
GGTTAAGAGCTGCTTTTTTAAACTGTCAGATTTAATTTACTTAGATGTTCCCCCTACAGAGACTTCCCAGCTCAGAGATCAACACAAAAAGGAACAATAAAGCAAATCCAGACAGATGTGTTGAGAACACCGCCCATAACAACAAACGTAGGAGATCTCAGGTCCCCATACCAAAGAAGTTCCTATACCAACATCTCCAACATCACCTGGGCAACAGATAGTATGAACATTATAAAGCTTGTAACTGATCATTTTTCCAGATGTAGGTAAATACCTAAAAATTCATTTCTTAATATGTAGCTTCACTATAAAAGTAATTTGAAGCAGTTGGATTTCCTTCTTTGCCTTGACCTATAAGAAGTTTACAAATAAATTTATAGTCCATGTGAAGAAACTATATATTAATATCACTAACTTTATATCTTACTCTTGTTTCCTTTCTACCCATCTTGACTATATATTTTCTTTCATGTACTATATATACAAAATATTGTATGTCTTTAACTTGTCTCAATTTTGTTTTTGGAAAAATGTAAGATTATAATTAATTAAGAAACATAAATTCCTCTAAAAAGAATAAGAATGATTGATTGAGAATAATATTAAGATTTGGTTTATTAGGAGTATGCCAACAACAAAAGGCCAGCACATCTTTTAAAAATGGATTAATCCTTTTAGGCTACCAGTACCATTAAAATGAATGAAAGTAAATAAAACTTCACAGACAGAAGAGCTTCCCCTCTGTGTTCTAAACTCCCTTATCTCACCAAAAATTTATACACAGAAGTCTGATTAATATCTATATTCTTCAATGTGGAACTTAATATTCCCTCCTTGGTACTCCCACGGCATAGCATATTGTACATCATCTACTATAGCAACTATTACCATATTATAATCATGTCTGCATTTTTCTCCTCTACTACTTCTAGAGTTTCCTTGGGAACTGGGATCCTGTCTTATTCATCTTCATTATACCTGGCACCTGACACAAGGAGGGCAAGAGTGTCAGGCAAGAGCCTGTTAAAGTATTGTCCAACTCCGGTGGACATAACTGAGGTTATGTATACCAAAGCACAGTGTAAGAAATGTCAGAGTGGACGAGACAGACTGGTTCCTAAACAAATCTTCCATTCATCAGCATCTTTATAACCTCTGATTCAATTCTAGCTTTCTATCAGCTCTGCCCTCCAAGTTTGTGCCCTATGAAGAGAGACTGTTATGGTCTCAATACGGCCCCATCCACCTTCTCTCTTGAAAGGTTAGGCCAAATTTGGTAAACATTTACTAATATTTGCTGGATAGATCAATCAAAGGCAATCTTGCATAGTAAAGGAAGCTCCAACAGAATGATATATACTTTAACACATCAGTTTGTATGCGTGTGCATATATACATATGAATATTAAAAATCAAGAATTTTTATCATCAGCAGGACAATTACCTCTTTTTTACCTCCTTCTTTCCTATGTCTCTCACTAGGCCACCCAACATATCTAAATATTCAAGACATTAGGTATGTGATGGAGCTCCAAAGTATTTAAGGCACTAAATAGCTCTGATTGGTAGAACGTGTCAATATTTGCATTAACATAGACTTAGCTTTAAAAATCTTTCAAAAAAATGATAGAAAGTATTACACCTTTTTTTACTTACTAGTTGTGTGACTTTGGATTAGTTACTCAATTGCTCTGTGGCTTAATTTCCTTATCTGTGAAATGAGAATAACTGTTCCTACTTTACGGTAACGTTATGAGGATTAAGTTGATTAAAATATGTAAAGCACTTAGAAAACTGCCTAATATATAAGAAACACTCAATAAATATTAGCCATTAATATTTATCACAAAAAATATTTTCTACTCAAAGTCTATAAAACACAAATATTTTCAGAGCAAATATTTTTAAGAGTGATGAATAAATGAAAAGCAATAGGATATACTGGAGTACTTGAGGAAGCCATTTGGTTTAAAAGTAATACAGCCTGACCTTGTTTTCCCAGAAGGGCCTGACATGGCCCGTTGAGTATGCATTGTACATCTGCTTTAAATATTTACAATGTCCCAAAGCCAAGAAGGATGACCTTAAAGACTGGGACATTGCCTCCCTCATATCAGCATTTAAGGATAAGCATTTCTTCCCAGAAACTAAGGATTAATTACTGACCTGCTTTAACTCATCTCGTGACCAGCAACCTGCTGACCACTGACTTGCTGTGCTCGCTTTGTGACTACTGACGTGCTGTGCTAGAAAAGTATCTGGTGACCGTAGTAAAAGAGATATTCCCTGTCATATGTGATACATGCTCTTTGTCCCAACATGGTATATAACCACTGTGTACACCCCACTTCTTTAGAGAGCTTCCTTCCTCGGTGGAAAAACCTCCAGGGCTAAAGTCCTCAAATTGGCTCACAGTAAACTCACCTCAATTTTGATTTATAAATTCACTATGAATTATTTGCATCAACACAGATTACTTGAAAGTATCACCTAGCCTATTTTTCAGCAAAACGAGAAAGAAAATGTAGTTTGCATTTTTTGAGGGTCTTTAATATTAGGTTGAAACACATGAAAATGCCATTTTTATAGGGAAAAAACAGTTCAATATCAGCAAGTATAGGGTTAACTTTTATAAATTATCTTATGTTAGAAAAATTAAATTCATTTCACTGAAATGCATTTAAAATAATTTTAAGAGATAGAACCTCAGCATGCAATTAAGCTTGCAAAAATAATTTTAAAATATTGCCATCATAAGTATCTTTAGGGATGCTATAGACCGAATGTTCATGTCCCTCCCAAATCCATATGCTAAGAGCTAACCCACAATGTGATGTTGTTTGGGGGTGGGGCATTTGGGAGGTGATTAGGTCATGAGGGCTCTGCCCTAGTGAATGGGATGACATGCTCTTAAAAAAGAGACTGAGAACCCTTAGCCCCTTCCCACATGTTTACAGAGAGAAGATGGCTGTCAATGAAGAAGAGGGCCTCGCCAGACCTGGAATCTGCTGGGGCCTTGATCTTGCACTTTCCAGCCTCTAGAACTGTGAGAAATAAATGTTTGTTGTTTAAAAGGCACTCAGTTTATGGTGTTTTGGTATAGCAGCCTGAACGGACTAAGAAACGGGATATGGAAGAACCTGACTATATTACTGAAAAGGCGGTAAACATCTTCCGGGTGAAACATCGACATTTCAACCAGCAGGGCTCAACTCTTCTACTTCCGTTCTCTAAATGGAATCCTACATGAAAAGACTAATGCAGCTCTCCACCCCCTCAAAAAAATTAGCAACTCCCTCTTCGTTTGAAGACGGCTTGCTCAAATTATTACTGCAATCATAAAATACATTCAAATAGACACTTCTAAAGTTTCTAACATTAGAACTTTCATTTCCTTCTTACAGGGGTGAAGAAATATGCTTAAGGATAGGTGGTTTCTCTGAAAATTAAAAATCCTCATTCAAATCTGAGAGAGGAATCACTCAAATGTGGTCATTTGTTAAGTCACTCACTCAACAAACATTTACTGAGTGCCCCCTATGTGCCAGGTGTAGTACTGGCTCTGAGGTCAGAGATAAAAGTTATTTAGTCCTTATCTTCAAGAACTAAAATCCTCAGCAAAGACAAATTAAATAGAAAATAATAATACAATGTGACGAAGGCTCTAAAAGAATCTAGGAAAGGGACTAGCTCAGATTGCAGGGAAGGGGGCAGAGTATAATCCAGGAGGGTACAAACAAGGACAGGTGAGGGGCCATGGCAGTCAGGAAACTCCAGCAACTCAGTGTGAAGTGGCTGGAGGGAAGGGCGACCGTACACATACTCAGCATACTAATTACTCTACTTCTGTACTGTACATTATAACCTAATCAGGGTAACAGAGCAGAGAATACAAAGAGAAGAAAAGAGCAACAACTCACCATGCTTTCCCCTAGAAATATCCACGTACTGGCACAGTCTGGGATGTGTGATGGTCTTAAGGATTTGAAAGCGCCCTAAAATTTTGATGGAATTTGGCGTAAGAGGAAGCCCGTTGCTTCCACAAACATCATGTGGCAGAGCTGAGGCAAAAAAGGTAAAGGCACCCATTTCGGCATCCTTCAAGGGAAACATTTTTAGAGTCTTAGATGTTCCAAGATAACCTGGAAAAGGAGAGAATTTTATGACACATCAACCAAACATTAAGTCAGTGTTTTCTCACCTTAAACATGATTAATAATATGTAACTTGGAGGAAAATGCCAATCTGAACACTTCACGGTAAACAACATCAAAGTTTAAAAATTCCAAGATATGAAAGAGGAAAAACTACCCAATCATAAATCAAAGATTTTCAAAGGCAAGAAAAGGAAAAGATAGAACGTTCCCTCTTCAATGAGCCCTGACAGTTTAAGTTTGGAGGAAGCACGTTATTGCATATTCATATCAATAATGTTCTTCTATTTACCCGAAGCCTGAATAATTCACAGACCATCAAAACTTTCCCTTCTCACAGAGTGAGGGAAGTCAGGAAAGAGGAAATACAGACACCGATCAGAAACTTTAAATAATGAACTGTCCAGGAATCATCAAATAGTTGAGGAAGACTATAGCATAAAGGGCAAAGAATAAAATAAGCAACAACAAAAAAATCTGCCCTGGAGGAAACTGAAATAATTTATGAAGAAAACAACAAAACAAAACCAACTCTAACATATTCAGAAAAATTTGAGAAGATACTACATCCATTACGTAAAACAGGAGGTATGGAAAGACATATTTCATATAAGAGTGAAGAGGAATTGCCAACGTACATACAAGCAGATAAACAACCTCATTAATAGCCAAGGAACGGCTCATTAAAACCACATGAGAATTTATACCTGCCAGATAGTAAAAATGTAAAAATCTGATAACACAATGTTAGGAGGATATGGAGAAATAGAATGTAAATTGGTCCAATCGCTTTGGAAAAGAGTTTGACACGATTTTGCTGTTCCATTCCTGCATAAACTCCCACACATATACACAAGGTGATGCACATAAGAAAGATTAGGGTGGCATTGTTCCTATTATCCCCAAACTGGAAACAACATAAATGTCCAAAGACAGGTAAATGGCTAAATGAATTGTGGTACATTCATCTGATGGAAGAGTATACCCGACGGGAAATGAGCAAAATACAGCAACACCTAACGGCATAGGTGAATCGTAGAAGTATAATGTTGAATAGGAAGAAAAAGTCACACAAAACTTATGCCAATATTCATAACATTCAAACACAAGAAAATCTAAATAAAAAATAATTCAGGAATACTTACATGTGAGGTAAGAATATATTCAAAAAGGAAAGAAATAAAAAAAAAACCCAAACACCTGAGGCCAGGAAAAGCTATGGAAAAGTGAGGGTGAGATTAGGGAAGAACCCATAAGCTTCAAAAACATTGAGTAATTGGTGGGTTTATGGGTATTCATATAATTATGCTCCAAAATTTCCATATTCTATCTATCTATATATGCATGTGCTATATATCATACATATGATAAATTTTTTTTAATTTATATTTTAAAATTAAAAAATTCTTAAAATACAGTGAACTGTTTTTCAACAAAGGCCAAGGAATTCACGTTTAAAATACAGTGAACTGGTTTTCAACAAAGGCCAAGGAATTCAAGAGGGGAAGGACTTTCTTTTTAACAAATGGTGCTGAAACAAGAAGTTATCCCCATGGAAAAAATTAGCCTCAACTCTTACTGTTACATCTACAACAATCGGAGATGCATTCTAGACCTAAATGTAAAGGTTAACACCTCAAGTCTTCTACAAGAATACAGAAGAGAGTATCTCTGCAACCTTAGGATAGGCAAGTATTTCTTAGGCAGGATAAAAAAAGTACTAACCATAAAAGATGAACATGATAAATTGGACTTCATCAAAATTAAAACATCTGCACATCAAAAGACACCTCTGACAAAATGAAAATCCAAAACAAAGATAAGGAATATATTATTTATATCTATATATACATACATATATATTACATCATGTGTACATGACATCTTTATCAAATATACGTATGTGTGTGTACCTATGATAACACATCTGTAAATAAAGAATGCCTGCAACTCAATAATAAAAATAAAAACAAGTCATTGCAAAAATAGGCAAAAGTCTTAAACATATATTTTCACAAAGGAAGGCATACAAATAGACAATAAGGCATGAAAAAGTTCTCAATGTCATTAATCATCAGGGAAATGCAAATTAAAACCACAACAGCACACCATGTCACACCTACCAGAATGGCTAAAATTTGAATGACTGGCAATACCAGTGTTGAGGAAAACGTGGAATTGGAGCTGATACACTGCTGCTGGTAGGAGTGTAAAATGACACAAGAAGTTTGGAAAACTGTTTGGAAAACTGTTCTAACATTAAAAATACCCCAACCTTATAACTCAGAAATTCCACTCTACTAGGTATATATCCAAGAAAAATGAAAATATTTGTCCATAAAAATACTTGCATGAGAATGTTCATGGTATGTCTACTCATAACAGCCAAAAACTGGAAGCAATACAAATGTCACGCAAGTGAATGGATAAACACATTGTGGCTTATTCATCCAATGAAATTCTATTCACCATCAACAAAAAAGGGACAAACGCGCCAAAACATGGATGTATTTCAAAAATGTTATGCTGATGAAAGAAGCAGACCCAGAAGAATTCATATCCTATGACTCCATTTATGTAGTTCTAGAACTACAGTTTTTTTGTCTGTGTGTGTATGTGAGGAAGATTCATCCTGAGATAACATCTGTCACCAGTCTTCCTCTTTCTTTTGATTGAGGAAGATTAGCCCTGAGCTAACATCCATGCCAATCTTCCTCCACTGTGCATGTGGGATGCCTCCGTAGGATGGCTGATGAGTGGAGTAAGTCTGCACCTGGGATCTGAACTGCAAACGTGGGCCTCCCAAAGCAGAGTACACAGAACTTTAACGACCCAGCAGAACTCCAGTCCTCAACTATAGCGATAAAAATGAGAACGTGGTGCCTCAGGCAGGGAGGACGGGACTGGACAGGGAAAACAGGAACATTTTGGATTAGTGCACATGTTCTACATCTTGACTGGGGTGATGGCTGTCACATGGATGTTTACACGTATCAAAACTCATCAAACAGGGTCACTTAAAATCAGTAAATTTTAATATGTGTAAGTTTCATCTCACAATAAATGAAAAATGAAACAAAATTAAGAGAATATGAGAAAAGAATAATTTAAAAATGAGTGCTTGGAAATTAAATATATGATTACCAAATTAGATAGAGGCACTGGAAAATAAAGTTGAAACAATTGCTCAGAATGTGGAGCAAAAACAGAAGAAGATAAAAACATAAGAGAAAAGATAATAGACATAGTGAATCAAAGTAAGAATACAACCACCACTTTATAGGCGTTCCAAAAAAAGAGAACAGAGAAAAATAAAGAATAAATTATGAAAGACAGAATAGGAGAAAACTCCCCACAGCTAAAAGGAAATATGTACCTTTAAATTAAAAAGACTTATAATTTCAAGGAGGTTAAATGAAAAAAGACCCACACTGAGACATTTATCCTAGCTCTTTTGAATGAGTTCATTGCACGGAGAATAAACTCACACCAAGACATATCATCAGAAATTTTCAAAGCATTAAGCATAACTAAAAATTTTAATCATTTCAGAGAGAAAATCAACTGGTTCAGGCTCAACAAATTAAGATCAAACTGGTACTCTCATCTCACGAGCAATGATGGAAGTTAGAAGATGGTGAAGTGTTGAAAGATTTGAAGAAATAATTTTGTTTCTATACCCAGCCAAACTATCAATCATAATAGCAAAACAATTTACAGCCATGCAAACATTAAAAAATAAAATTACAGGGGCTGGCCCGGTGGTGCAGCCATTAAGTGCACACATTCCGCTTCAGCGGCCTGGGGTTCGCCGGTTCGGATCCCGGGTGTGGGACATGGCACCGCTTGGCAAGCCACGCTGTGGTAGGCGTCCACATATTAAGTAGAGGAAGATGGGCACAGATGTTAGCTCAGGGCCAGCCTTCCTCAGCAAACAGAGGAGGACTGGCAGCAGTTAGCTGAGGGCTAATCTTCCCCCCAAAATAAAATTGCAATCCACATACCTTTTGTAAGTAAGTTTCCTTAGGATATATTCTACCAAAACAGCGAGAAGAGCACATAATAGAAGATGTGTGGTTAAGAAACAATGTAACTTACCCAAGTTCAATCAATATAACCCAGGAAGAGAAGATGTACAAAAGGACTAGAACGTTATTTATTCAAATTAAACAGAAAGTGATTGGGTTCCTAGGGGAATGTCTTCAAGCAGAGAAATGGAATGGAGGCTTCTCATACAAAGAACGAGAGGACATAGTGAAGAAAGCACATGCACCTTTTCCCCAAAAGAAAGCAGAAAGTCCTTCACGAAAGTGAGGAGGGTTAAAAAGTACTAAGTATATGGCCCCCCAAATAAAGCACACTTAACTATGGGATAATTTTTCGTCATTACAGAGGAAGAAAGAAGAATCAATTTGACGTCAACATTACAAATCTTCTCCTTAGTGTGGTACAGTGGTCAGGAAATTAAAACACTGGGAAGGAAATGTATTATGGTGTAATTCTTGGCTCTGCACTGAAGTATATTTACAAAGCCATAGTATTATAACATTTTCTTGGTTTTTAGCACATAAACAAAACAAAAACCAATTGTAGTTAAGAAACGTGTTATAAATGCTATTAACCGTGATCACCTGTAAGTAAAGGTCCAGCAAAGGGAAGGGGCAGTGGATGTGGTTTCTCGGGTGGTAAAGGAAAAGGGAGAGTCAATACTTTCCTCATTTTACCAAATAAGAAGCCAAAATATATTTTCAAAAGTGATGTGAAAAAAATAGTTTACATATACTATTTAGAATTACAAAACTAACTAACATGAAAACTAAAAATTGTCATGACCATTCAAAAACTTGGAGAAGACAGGTTGTGGATGGTGTGGGCTTTCTACTGCTAAAAGTCAAAAAAGGCGGCTGGCCCGTGGTCAAGCGGTTAAGTTCACGTGCTCCTTTTGGGAGCTGGGGTTTGGATCCTGGGCGCAGACCTACACACCACTCATCAAGCCATGCTGCGGCAGCATCCCACACAGGAGAACTAGAATGACCTACAACTAGGATATACAACTATGTGCTGGGGCTCTGAAGATAAAGAAGAAAAAAAAGAGGGAGACTGGCAACAGATGCTAGCTCAGGGCCAATTTTCCTTACCAAAAAGTATACCTAAAAAAAATAGTCAAAAAAGAAAAAACAGAATTAGCAGTTTAACTTATTATTCAACATACAGACCTAAAATTAGACAGTTAAAAGTGGTTATCTCTGAAGAACAGGACGGAGGGTGGGAAGGGAGACAGTGAATTGTTGCATTTTATTATGCAATCCCTTTATACTACTTGATTTTCAATTAGATGCCTCTATCCTTTAGACAGCTAAAAATCAAGTAACCAAATAAAGAAAATGCGAATGATTCAAAAAGATAAAATACTAGGTAGCAAAAAACATTTCATCAGTGTCCTGCTTCAACTGTATGAGATGGGTGCACATAAAAGGCGCAAACATAAAAAATACAGACACAGATGTGCTCACTCTTGGTGAGTGGAAGAAAGCTACTGAGAAAAACAGCTGAGGTGAGAGATTAGTGGAGGAAAAATAACAATGTAAACAACTGGGTTTGAAAATTCCTTCACTCAACCAGTATCTTGAAGTTTCTACTTCAAGTCAGGTGTTTTTCCAGCAGCTGGGGCAACGACTATGAGCAAGACACAATGTCTGCCCTCAAAGAACTTGGAGTCGAACTGACTTAGATGGGGGAAAAAAAGGTCAAAAATAGGGCAAAAGACGCTGATTTCATCATGAATAAAACCGTTCACACATTTCTTCAGCGGACGAATAATACTAGTTCATTCCTTTTGTATATTTTCCCTCAAAAAGCTTTCTGTCCCAAATAAAAACAGGGACAAGAACCTTGAAAAGCAGCCACTGACACTTCTAAAGGAACTTCCTTCCACTCGTTCCCTTTCTCCCCCTCCACAAGGGAACGCTACACCTCGACAGCTGGCTAAACCTTGAAAACCAGAAACCAGCCAAAGCTCGAGTTGGCACCTGCGGTGAGCCATGGACAGCCGACGCCACATTCTCTAGCCTCTCCTCTAGGCCCCCTGGGAAGCTCCTTTGCAAGCGCCGCGTACAGTTCCGAGGGCTCAGGGGTGGTGCGCGGGAAGGCGGGCTGGGGACCGCACTTGCAGCAAGCTGCCGCACAGGGCTGCACCTCTCACTGCGGACACGCCGGCCACCGCCGCACCAGCCCCACCCATCACGAAGCAGAAAGCGGGGAACCCCAATACCTGCCTCTGAGTGTGGGGACGCAGGCGGAGGCAAAGGCAACGGGCCGGGGCTCCAGCGCGGTCGCTGCGGCTGCCCCAACTCCTCTGGGCGCCAGGCCCCACACTGCAAGTGCTTCCACAAACGGGGCCGCTCCCGAGCGCCGGAGGCCCTGTGCCGGCGAGCTCAGCCCGCCGCGTTCCTGGTCGGAAGCCGGCGGGGGCGCGAGCCCAGCCCTCTCCGCGTATAGCGCCAGCCCCGCCCCTCAACGCAGCTGAGCCCTTTCCTCTGACCTCACAGCCCCGCGACGCAACCCTGAGCAAAGTCCCCGACGTCCGGCGTCTTTCCCCTTGCCTCATCTGGCGACAAAATGTAGCGACTGAAGAAGAGGTGCGGGGGGGAGTTGCCGTTATTGGCTTTATTGGCTGAGGAAGCCCCACAGCGTGGTGTAGCACAGGAAGGTGCGACAGAATTTGTAGTCGAATCTGCGGAGCGCGCTCAGGCGTTTAGCGGGGACACCTCGTGGGGGTCCTTTCTCATCGCCCTCGTGCTCCGGCGCCGTCCCTTCTGCTCCGGGCGGAGGCTGCGCGGCGTCCCTGTCTGCCCCTTAATGTGAGTGTCCGCGGAGGGTCCCGGGGTGGGTGGGCTGCGGTCGAGGAGTCTCCTTCGCTTCCTCGCCTGCGGGAGACAGGGTCTGGCCCGCGGGAGCTGGGGGAAGTTGCTCACCCAAGCACCAGTCGTGGCATGGGGAAGTAGGGACGAGCCCGGGACCTTCAGACGGGGCCCAGGGAAAGGATGCTGCTGGAAAAGATAGATTCACAAACATGTTCACTTTTACATGTGTGTGTGTGTGTGTCAAAGGACTGGGGGCGGGGAGACAGGAATTCATTCATTCCGCGTGTGGTCGTTTCGCGCCCTCTAAGTTCCAGGCACTGTTTTAGGCATTGGGTAAACAGCAGTAACAGAACAGGTAAAAATTCCTGTCTAACTAGTTCACATTTTATTGAGTTAGACACACACTAAATACAATTAAGAAAAACATACCATGTTTTAGGGCGTAGTGAGTGCGGAAGAGAAAAATAATAAAGCAGGGAAGGAGCATATAGGATGAAATTTTAATGAGGCCAGGGAAGGTCTCACTGAAAAGCTGCCTTTCGAGTAAAGAGCTGACAGAATGAGAGAATTAACCGTACAGCTATCTTGGGAACGTGCGGTTAGGCAGAAGGACTAGTCACTGCAAAGGCCGTGAAGCGGAAACGCCTCAATATCGAGGAGGCCTGTGGGTCAGAGTGAAGTGTAGGAAATAAGCCGAAGACAAAATCAGAGAGAGCAGGAGCAGGTCAGGAAGGAGCTTGAGGGCATCTGAGCCATTGGCGGGTTTTGAGCAGTGGAGTGGCATACTCTGACTTCCTTTTAAAAGGATCTCTCTCTGCCATGGAGAATATGTACCACGTTCTGTAGCACTGTAAGAAAGATGTTCTTAGAGTGGGGTAACTTCGCAATTAGATTAGGAAGCAAATGGAGGAAAGGAGTTTGGAAGATAAGAATAGAGATAATGGTAGGAGAAGAGAGAAAAAAGATTAAAATTACTATAGTTTATTAATTCTGATATGCACAGTTTTCTCATATGTACATTTCTGAGATAGTAGTGTATCTTATAATTGTCTTAAAAGCACTAGACTAAGAGGCAGTTGTGATGTAGTTGTCAATGCCCACACTTAAAGCAAACTGGTTATAACTGTTAATAGTGTCATCAGTTCGGTTGAGTTATGTGTACTCTTGGTATATAGCGTTGTTGAGTTTACTGTTCATTTTAAGTATCCTTTAAAAAATGATTTAGCATTAAAATGAAAAATTATTGTGTATGTAGAAATACAGGGAAACAGAAATGTGATATAAGATAAAAACAGGGCTAAATTTAAAAGGGGTCTTTCAAATAATACAGGCTGCAACTAAGTGATAAGAAAGCATTGGGTTAGCTAAATCAGCTGTGGTTTTTTTTAAATGGTACGTAAAGTAACAGAGCATCTTATGATTGGAGCCATTTTACAATTGATGGCATCTTAGATTTGACAAAATACATACTTCGAGTATCTAAGAAGAATATAATTTTTTTCCTAATTGCAATTCTGAAGTAGTGAAATTAGAGTTTTGCAAAGTAGAGAGACATTTCCAAATTTTTGTAGAGTTCCTATACTATGAAGTAAAATTGCAAATCTGTACTTAAAACTTTCATTTCAAAGCGATAGCTTATTTGTTTATACGTCCTAATATTGAGAGCCTGGGACAGGGAGTTTGTTATTTAAAATAAATCCCTAGCAATTTAGAATTAGAGTGGGGAAGACTACTGAGGAGATTGCTTAGGTAAAGGGGAGCCATTTAGAAACGATAAGAATCCCAGAAATAATCTTTTATGTGTGTGATCAATGATTAAGATGTAGTCTCAATTCATGCATTTGGTAAAATCAGTTCCAGCTTTCATGAAGCTTTTAATGATTAGAGTCGTCTTACAATGGCATTTTAGATTTGAGAAAATGTGAACGTTGAAAAGAAAATTATTGTGAAGGGGTAGAACAATTTAGATAATACTGTTCAAAAGCTTTTTGTCGTAAAAAATATGTTCATTTTATTATGTTTCAATTTAGTAAAGGAAAAAGAAAAAAAGTCTTGACTCTCACTATCCAAACACGGTTAATGTACTCGTGTATTGTTCCCTGTCTTTTTTTCTCTATAAATGTTTTCTATTTGTAATTACTGTGCTTGCAGTTAAATATTATATCTATTTTAATCTCATAAGCATTTGTTAAAAAGATTTTAGCGCAAACTGAACCAGCATTCCCAGACTGTTTTAGAGAATATTAGTTCCGATAAATGTTAATAGGTGTTCCTTGGTTGGGATTCTGTGGTTAAATACATTGGGAACTGCTTCATAATTATATCCTTTAGAGAAATTACAGCTTGGACGTTAAAAGAGCTAACTCTAGAATCAGACAGACCTAAGTTTCAGTCCTTGTGTACTGACTAGCCACATGACTTGAGGCAAATTAATTCTAATTCAAGTTTTCTTCTCTGTGTAATGGAGATAATTACAGTATTCATAGATGATCTATGTAAAGCATTTAGCCAGTCCATAAATGCTCTACAAATGTTACCTATTATTACCATTATCATCTGTGAGAAACCCTACGCATATTAGCATATTAAAAGCTCAGAAGAGACTAAGGAAACAAAATTTTGAAATTCAGAGGGTACTCAATGTAAAATTGAAAATCACCGTGGAACAGTTGGCACACAATGAAATGAGCACTGAGTTGAATGATAAAAAGATTTGTCTGATCTTTAAGCGGTGTTGCTAAACCGGCACTGTTGCCCTAAATATAACCATTTAAAAAACTTTCTCCAGTTTACTGTGTTTCCCCCATTTGTCTGAAGTTTAGCGAGTACAAAGAAAATGTTTACTTTGGTCTCTACTATAAACCCAGCACATGGCTCAAAATCAGGGACTATGAGTAAAATTGAGGTCATGAACTTAAGTTATTTATGGGGTCCTGGCAGTAACATAAATGGCAGACAACAGAGAGTGAAGTCTGTGCCTTGTCTAAAGGCATTCACATCCAATTTTTTCTAACACTTAACTCTGGAACACAGGGGCGTCCCTGGTCTGTATGGCGACAGTTTGTAATCCCTAGAAGACACTAGAGATGGGACCAGACTGCGAAGAACGAATGGTTGGGTTGGATCACTGTCGTCCCTCTTTAGTCGCAACATTTTAAGACTTCATGGCCTGGACATGTGTTTTCCACTAACTTTGCTCTTTGTTCCTAACATGTTTTCTCTTTTTCTTTATGTCTCATGTTTTGTTTATTCAGTTATTTAGTTAAAAATAAATCCAGTTTTGCTGAATATTTCAAGTGATATACGTTTCTCAGTCCTGGTTTTATTTGCCAGTTTACAGTTTAAAACTAGACCTTAACCTAACCAAGTATTTGTAAACTTATAGCCATGTATATAAATTATACTTGTTTTATAATATGCTTATATAACTAAAAAAATATATATATATATATATAGCAAATTAGTGTTCTATAGTGTTTAAACTTAATGCATAAGAATTACCTGTAGGTTGCATGGTATTTTACATGCTTTTTTGTATTTGAGTGATAGACATTTCACTTGCTCTTCAGTAACCCATTATCCCCTTTTATATTGAGGGGGTGATATGTTTTTTATTGAGCATTTTATTGAAAGGAACTTTCATGTAGTTTACTTATAAAAGTGTAAGTAAATTCAAACTAAATTTCATAGCTGATTGTTATCCCTCTCCTGCCAAACTGGAATTATTACCTAGTCTTAACTAGCTGTAATCCTTTTTGTGTTTTCAGTTTGTGATACCAGTTTTTTGGTTTCACAAAAACTGGGATGGCAAGTCTTTTCATTTTATATTTCCTAATCTCTTAGCATCTTTAGATAATGATTTTGAGGATTATTCTGGTTTTCTCTCATTTATGTTTTTTATCGTATCATTCAGAGTTTTACACTGTCCTTTATCAGATTGTTTCCTCTTAGTGGCAGTATTTATGTGTTTAATATATTCAGCTCACTTGTGTTTCTATTTTTTTCTTTTATTTTTTTTGAGGAATATTAGCCCTGAGCTAATATCTGCTGCCAATCCTCTTCTTTTTGCTGAGGAAGACTGGCCCTGAGCTAGCATCCTTGCCCATCTTCCTCTACTTCATATGTGGGACTCCTGCCACAGCATGGCTTGACAAGTGGTGCATAGGTCTGCACCCAGAATCTGAACCGATGAACCCCAGGCCACCAAAGTGGAACATGTAAACTTAACCGCTGCGGCACCAGGCTGGCCCCTTGTGTTTCTGTTTTGAAATGTGGCATTCTTTCTTCCTAAACTTGTGCCTGTGCTTCAATATGTGTTTCAAAAATCACAGTTTGTTTAACTCACTTTTGTCAATGTATTTTACAGGTAGTTAATAGATTTTTCCACACAATGAAGTTATGTATCTCTTTTTCTCTTAGGCTAGGATTTAGATCTCTATTTTGCAAATGATTGTGAGTCTTAGTTTGGAAATGTTCTTTTGTGGGCCCGGGTGTGAGTCTCACGTTGTGCCTTGTCACAGCTTGGCGATGTGTGTGAGACGACTCTGGACCTGTGGGCGAGTTCGTGAAAACTATTTTATGCTTAAGTCTGTCTGTTTCTTATCGGTTAAGATACTAGTTTACAAGGTTTTCTCCTAAAATGTATCACTAATTTCACATTCAGTTTAGTATTTCTCATCAAATTTCTCTTTGCCAGGGAAGTGAAAATTACAAATTATGCCAAATCAAATACTCATTATATTACTCGAGATAGCAGTATTTCACCTATTGAATACATTTGGTCATTACTGACGTTAGACTAAAATAAAATAACATTAAACTAGAAGAGAGCTGTGTAACAAGGATATGAAAGTTCAGAAGGTGGGGCTGCCCCTGTGGCACCGCAGTTAAGTTCACATGCTCTGCTTTGGCGGCCCAGGGTTCGCTGGTTCGGATCCCAGGTGCAGACTTATGCACTACTTGTCTAGCCATGCTGTGGCGTCTCCCACGTATAAAGTAGAGGAAGATGGGCACAGATGTTAGCTCAGGGCCAATCTTCAGCAAAAAGAGGAGGATTGGCAGCGAATGTTAGCTCGGGGCTAATCTTCCTCAGAAAAAGGGTGATAGCTTCATTTTCAACTTTTGTACCTTTTCTTTTTCTTTGTGTTTTTCTAAACCGTTAAATAATAGTCCACATAGAACATGAGCAGTTTACTATGCCTTTTTAATTAATCCCCCATTTATATTTTCTTCATTTACTAGCAACTTTATAGGGTTATTTTTATTACTTATATCATAAATTGTCAACTTTAGCATAAAGTTTTTTGAGGGTTGGTTTTCTTTTTATGAAAAAGGTAAACCTTTCAGAAAGTTCTTTATATAAGATAGATATTGCATTGTCATTTGAAATTTTATAACAATCTTGTATCATTTGTCCATTATTAGCCGATTTTTCCTTTATCAAAAAATTTCACCATTTATTGAGTCTGCATCATTTGTTTAAAATCAGAATTATTTCTGCAATGCTTTTGTCTTTGCTCTACTTTTAATGATAACTTGATCAGGTAATCAGGTAAAAAAGAGAAATTCGTAGTATTGTTAATGATTAGCTCTGTGTTTTGTCAGTGTGACTATTTGTCTTAATATTTAGTAGTTTAAACTTTAACATGATCAATTAATCTCAGAATGTTTGCTTAGATGCATTTTTCTGTACCTTGACAAATGTTTTCCAATTTCTAAGAATTACTATAAAATTAAAATTGTAATTTTCTTTTACAACGGACACAGTATATATACTAACATTATTTCTGAGTAGACATATGATTAGTATTGATGTTTTCCTCATTGTTGATGTTTTTCTTTTAATATTTTTCTTTCCTAATTCACCTGTTCCTCCTTAAAATTATACATAGTTAAATAGACAGTAGAAATATCCCGTATACAAAAGTAACAAACAAAGGAGGAATTCAGCAGTTCTTTACTTGGGGACATAGGTGTAGTGCTCAGTTATAGCTTAGTTAAGGTTATTGTTGTTCTTAGTGTTCTCGTCTTGTGTCATAACATTCTGCAGTATTTTAAAGCTTTCCTTAAAATTTTCCAATCTAAAATGTAGGTAAATAATGTCTTTTCTGCATTTAGGAAAAAAATTGATTTCCTCTTGTAAACAGATTCAGGAATTAGTCTGTTTAACTTTTCTGCCATTTGTTGGGTTTGTTGCTCTATGTTGGAAAAATGTGTTTCTAACATATTCATCTGTTAGAGTAGAAAGTATTTTCCTTTCAGACTCCTTGTTCACGTGTTCTGTACAATAAATTTATTCCATCTACAGGATAATTTGTCCCTTTTATTTTTTTTTCACTTAGGATTCTCTGCCGTTTCATGGCAAAAATGGCAACCAGTGATGCTGTTTTGAAGAGATTGGAACAGAAGGGTGCAGAGGCAGATCACATTATTGAATATCTTAAGCAGCAAGTTGCTCTTCTTAAGGAGAAAGCAGGTAAGAAAATTTATAATATTCTAAGGAGATAGCTAAAATGAATTCATGTATTAACAGAGCAGAAAAAAATGTGTTTACCACATAAATTATTACTTCATCATCTTGATGATAACTTTTAGATTCCTTTAAAATTTTAATTTTGAGTGAAACAATATTTTAGCATTAAGGTAAATTAGAATTGGTATATGGTGAATATATGATACATAGAGAAAACAATGTATTATTTCAAGACTGCTAAAAGAAAATTGTTTAAAATAAGTTGGTATAGAATTAGAGATTAAAAATGAGGAAAATTGAGTGAAATCATATGAACTCAAATATCTCTAACCTTGTATGGAAGAGAATGTATACTTTTATATTACTTTCTACTCAGACATTTTCTGAAATGAGTTTTACATTTTTTCGAATACCTAGAAATTGCTATGATATGCACAAAAATATCAGTTCTGAATTTTTGCTTTTAGTGTTTGGGTTGATTTTTGTTCGTTTAAGTATATTTTAGACAAATTGACTCAGTAGTCAAGGTTAATGTCATAATGAAAATTCCAAAATCTTTTACCATCACTAATACAAATAAATGCTTTTCTCTGCTAGATAAGACTCCAAATGGCTTACAAAATCTTACATTTACTCTCCAAAAAATTTCTCCTTTGCCAATTCTTTTTTTTCTTAATTTTAAAATACTATTTTAATTATTTATTTTTATAGTGTTTTGTAAACACTTTTTTATTATTTTTCTTAACATTTTTAAGGAATTTTTCTTTTTTTCTTTTTTTTTTTTTTTGAGGAAGATTGGCGCTGAGCTAACTACTGCCAGTCCTCCTCTTTTTGCTGAGGAAGCCTGGCCCTGAGCTAACATCATTCCCATCTTCCTCTACTTTATATGTGGGACACCTACCGCAGCATGGCGTGCCAAGCAGTGCCACCTCTGCACCCGGGATCCGACCCGGCGAACCCCAGGCCACCAAGAAGTGGAATGTGCAAATTTAACCGCTGCGCCACTGGCCTGGCCCCGGAATTTTTCTTATTATTTTACTTAAAATTCTTAATATTTCTTTCCATTAGTAGCATGAAGAGATTAGAGATGATCAAGACTTCTTTGTGATAGCATGTATGTTGTAATCTGAGCTTTTTCTCCTACAGGTGTCCCTTTCTTAGCATCTTGACTAGCATTTCTATTGTGCTAACTAAAAAAAGGAAGCTTTCTACACTTGTTGTATGTTTATTCTTCACCTTTATCATTATTTTTTGGCAGCTTATCCTGGTGGTTCTCAGTGCCATTGCCCTATTTTACAATAAATATTTTGCAAAATCTCTTTTAATATCCTGTGAAGAACATATTTCTTAGATAAAATAATGTACCTATACACATATTTTCAAAACATACATTAACCTTGTATGTAATATAGAGGAGCACTAAAAAGAAAGTAATTTATAAATAGTGTAATAATAAAAATGTGTATTTCAGTAAGTAAGTACTTAGGCAGGACTTACTGCCAGATTTTTGAGGGGTCACATGCTACGTGGTTCACATGCGTGGAATCACCAAGAAGGCAACAGGTCTAATGCCGCTTGGTACAGGTCTTATTTAGTCTGCCTTTGTGTAGGCAACTGAGACACCAGAAGTAGCTTTCAGTCTTGTTTGTGATTTACTCAGGGTGATGGATAATTCTTTAGTAGAGCTCTGAACAAAGCAAAGTATAGTCTGTTCTTGATTTACATGGTACTTGATTTCTAAATTAGAAAATTCAGAGTATAATGAAAATGTTTAAGAATAGTTCTTATATATAAAAATTAGTTAGGATCTAGGCTCAAATAATTGACAGGATTTTCACCCATACAACGTACAACTCTGCAGGATGTGAGACAGTTGCTCGTTGTGCGGGTATATCTAACATATTGCAGAACGTTTGGCATCCCTGGCGCTTGCTCAGTAGATGCCAGGAACAACTCCCGTTATTTGTGACAATCAAAAATACTCCTGCAGATTTTTAAAATCCCACCTAGGAAGCAGTGCCAACCCCACCAAGTCATTTTTTTCCCTTTAGATTTTTGAGTACCCTGTTGCTCGCCTTTAACACACATTTTATCTATCTTGAGCAAATCTTTGAAGTTATTTCACTCATTGAATATTTGAGCAGCTCAATTTCTGAGACATTAGGAATGAAAAATTAGTTAGCAACTTTTACAAGGTGATGACTAAAAAGAAAGAAATGGGAATAGTTTTACAGTTTGGTATCATTATTAGATCTCAGACTTACAAATGGTAATTTAATGTATCTAATACTTGTCTCTATTTCTTACAGTTTATCTGTTACTGAGACTTTGAGCTGGGTTTTTAAGTTGTCACAAGCATCTTTATACAAGCTAGGAAAATGATTCATAAACAAAACCTTTTCTGTTCCATTATTATTTTACAGATTTTCTCCCCCTCCTCCTTTTTTTTGGTGAGGATGATTGGCCCTGAGCTAACACCTGTTGCCAATCTTCCTCTTTTTGCCAGAGCAAGAGTGGCCCTGAGCTAACATCTGTGCCAATCTTCCTCTAGTTTGTATGTGGGGTGCCTCCACACATGGCTTGATGAGCAGTGTGTAGGTCTGCACCCAGGATCTGAACCCATGAACCCTGGGCTTCCAAAGTGGAGCGCGTGAACTTAACCACTATGCCACCAGGCTGGCTCCCTTTTTTTGTCTTTTGAATATCAGGTTGTTTTAGTAAATACTGAACTGATATAAAGGAACTGGCCAAACATTTGGTGACTAGTGTTATCCTAGCTATGTGTATATTGGCTGTGTTCTTTTCAAGTAGTACTTGTGAGAAACCTTTTAGAAAACAGCTGTATCCTAACTTGATTTTCTTGATCCTAGTTTTGCAGGCAACTTTGAGAGAAGAGAAGAAACTTCGAGTGGAAAATGCTAAATTGAAAAAAGAGGTTGAAGAATTGAAACAAGAGCTAATTCAGGCAGAAATTCGAAATGGAGGTGATTAAATATAGAAATGATAGGCTGTTTTGATTTATGATAACTATTGTGTCGTTTATTATTTATGAAGTTAGGTATTTGCTTGCTTTCTCGTCTTGTCCTCACAGCAGCCCTTCTCGTGCATTCGTCCCCTCACAGAAGAGATAACGGAGGCTTCTGGAGGCAAATGATCTTGCCTGAGGTCATGCAAAAAGTGGCAAAGCCAAGCCAGGATTCAAGACTGTGCTTTAATCTCTGTACTATACTTCAGCTTGATCATCACTGTTCCCTATTGAATAGCTATTGAAAATAAGCCATAATAATATATAGTTCACATGCACTGAGTTTTGCCATATGCCAGTGCTTCCCATATATTATATATTTTATCCTTAAAGTTATGTGTATACAGATATTCTTGTTTTATACGTGAGGAAATGGAAGATTAGAGCTATAAAGTAAATTGCCTGAAATCATAATTTTTAGATTATCCAAGTCAGCAGATAATTATCCTTTCAACTGTTATGTTGTAAATAAAATTTAAAATTTTATTGAATTATTTTAAAGATGTCTAGGTAAATTTACATTATTTGAAAACATTAGTAATAATGGTTCTATTACAATTTCAAAGTACCACACAGAAAGGCATTTGGCTGTATTGTAGAAAATCCTTTCTAGGTGGGTTAAGGAGGCCCAAGTGTAGTCAGAGCCTCTCGCTACTTCCTTTTGACTGTTATTCTGCTGTGAATCATGCTGAATGCTTGGCATGAACTCTACCCTTAGTGAGCTTAAGTAAAATAAGGGAAAGTCAATAATGTATGCTTAAAACTATCGAGAAACATTGTTTGTCCATGGAAAATTTGGGGCTTGTCGATGTTTTCCAAGACTAGGAGATTTGGAATACAGGTACCGAATTAAACAGTTAAAATATTAGCAATGTAAAGCTGCTTTTCATTTCTCTTCAGTTCTAGAAGATTGCCCTGAAACATTAAACTTCTAAACTCCAGTCTTATTAATGAAGTGCTAAAACAAATCAATAGTTTGCCTTAAAGTATTGAATTCTGTCTAATGAAACATAAAATAGGGGTATCTGGAGCTTCCTTTACTAAAGGAGAAGCAGCCCCTGGGGAACTTAGACATACCTCAGAAAAGTGGTCTGGATTGGCTAGAATCTGTGCCGCTTCGGCATCCTTCACAAGATTATGTTTCTCCATGGTCACTAGGCTTATAAGAATGTTTTCAACATTGCTGAAGGAATTTTCTTTGCGTTTTTTAGAAAGTTTTTTTTTGAAATAGAATTATGGACAAGTAATGCTGTCTCTCCATTAGTTCCACTAATATAGAAATGACTATTATTAAAACACCTTCCCAGTTGATTGTTCAGTATGAAAGAAAGCCTGAGTGAAAAGCGTGCTGTTGTGCTAAGTCAGGAGGGTATAGTCTCTGAGACAGACTGCCTGGCTGTACATTCTTCCTCGTCTCCCCACTGTGTGTGATGGCCAGCTTTTTAACTTCTCTGTGGCTCAGGTTGATCACCTGTAATTGGTGGTATGAACAGAATTTACTGCTCAGGGTATTCATGAGATTTACACAAATTAATTCGTGTAAAGCATTTTGAAAAGTACCTGGGACATAATAAGTCCATAAATATTAGCTATTATTGTTGTTATCTGTAATTTTCTCAGTTTAGTTTTTAGTGATTAAACGAGAATCATGCATTTATTTTTTTTTTATTTATATTCTTTTGTTTTTTTTGAGGAAGATTAGCCCTGAGTTGGCATCTGCTGCCAACCCTCCTCTTTTTGCTGAGGAAGCCTGGCCCTGAGCTAACATCCATGCCCATCTTCCTCTACTTTGTATGTGGGACGCCTACCACAGCATGGCTTGCCAAGCGGTGCCATGTCTGCACCCGGGATCCGAACCAGCGAACCCCGGGCTGCCAAAGTAGAACGTGCGCACTTAACCGCTGTGCCACCAGGCCAGCCCCCCATTTATTCTTTTATCGTGATTAAAATATACTTAATTTCTTGTCAGCCTTTTTACAGTCTCAGACAGTAGAGATTTGATAATCGTATACAGTGACATTCTCTTTTGAAAGTTCATATTTGTATCACAGTTCCATAGTTTTCATCTTGTGTGTTGGTTTAATATGACTGACATTATCTATTTCATTTTCTATATCAGTGAAACAGATACCGTGCCCATCTGGTCCTTCATTGCGAGCTGAGTCTCCAGTTTCTGAAAATGTGGTACAGTCTATGCCAATCACAACCATGTCTTCTGGAGCCAAAGAACAGATAAAAGGAGGAGGAGGAGAAGAAAAGAAGGTGAAAGAGAAAATGGAAAAGAAAGGTATTTTTAACCTTTAAGGTTATTTGGCCCCTGACTGGTTTATCAGATGTCAACATTTTTGATAATAATTATGATGTCAAAAAGAAAGTCTAAACTTTTATGAACTAGAATAAAGTTAGGAACAATATGATGTTGGAACATAGAAGCTGGGCTCTAAGGGATGTGTGACGTTGACCAGGTGGACAGGTAAGAGTTGCATTTGAGGTGGAGGGCCCAGCATAACTGAACACACAGAAGGTAGAGATTAAGTGTAGAGGCCCTCACGTAGTTCGGTGTGACTGGATTTTGGTATACATTTGGGGGATAGTTTCGGAGAAGTCACAGGTAGAAAGTTAGCCTAGGACCAGTTGTGAAGATAGGAAAAGGATATTCCAGTCAAAGCAAAGTGTCTGAGGTCAGTCGTGGAAGTGTTAAGGTTTTAGGAACTGGTGAGAGCTGAAGCAGAAAGTACATCCCCATCTGCTTTGGCCTCCAGACTAGGAATCTTACTGCCACCCTTAC
Organism: Equus przewalskii; assembly: GCF_037783145.1. NCBI lineage: Eukaryota > Metazoa > Chordata > Mammalia > Perissodactyla > Equidae > Equus > Equus przewalskii. Next base: position 118,553,946 of record NC_091832.1, on the reverse strand, counting down.
CCTGTCCCTCCCTCAATTTTCCCATCTAATCGGCTGACAAAGCCTGTGATTCCTACCACCAGAGCATATCTGGGACAGCTGTGTGCCTCCATTGTGTTAGGCACTACCTTAGTTCAGGTTGTCCTGGTCTCTCATCTGATTTAGTGTTAAAGCCTCGTGTTTTCTAGTTTATCCTTACCTTGCTGCTAAAACAATTTATCTAATCATAAATGTGATTCCTTTTTTACCTACTTTCCTTTACTGCTTTCTAGACTTTATTTCCTCAGATATGTCTAAAAAAGTGTTTTTAAAATTCATTGTACATGCCTTATAATACTTACACTCATTTAAAATATTTTGGAAAATATTAAATGGCTGAGAGATTTGTGAACGAATCTAAGCCAACTTAGCATCTGACACTCATCAGTTCCTTTTGGTAAACATTGGTAGCCTCTGTCGGTTAGAAGTAGACAGGGGCTGTACATCCTCTCGTACATAGCTTCACCACTAGGTGGTATGGTTACAGTGAAAGCAAGTCAGACTATTTCTTCCACTTTATAAAATTTATTAAGAAGTAGGTACAAAACAATCGTACAGCCTGTTCTAAGTTTGGTGAAGTTGTACTCAGAGGATGCGTTGTTGTTGTGACTGCAGGATCAGTCAGATTTCTAGTCAAATGAGACAGTGGTCTTCCTCTGTGGGAGTAGGGGACATGAGACCTGCTGGAGCTCTAGGCGTACGACACGTCCATCCAATGGAACTTTCTGGATGGTGGAAATGCTGTATAGCTGGTTATCCAGCACAGCAGCCAATATCCACACATGGCTGTTGAACATTTGAAATGTGTCTAGTGTGACTAAAGAACTGAATTTTTAATTATTTTAAATTTAAATATAAATAGCTGTGTGTGGTGACAGCTACCGTATTTGACAGTGCTGGACTAGAGGGATGTTCCATGGGTGTTTGGCTGCCAGGATTGCCACATGCCAAATTTCTGTGCATGCAAGGGCTGTGGTGCCCATGCAGTCTTTCTAGACTGCCACATGTGAGCGTCACTCATTTGCCAATGAGACGTTTCTAAAATCCCTTATGATGACTCACAAAGTTCTTGGTATAGATTTTAATATTTGCAGTTACCTCTGGAATGTGGATTCCTGATAAAGGTATTTCAAATGCCTAGGAAGTAGATTAAAGTTAAAAATATATATGGATATAGATATATCATACTGTTATACTGCAGTATTTTAAAGTAAATATATAGTGTAGCACTCAAAGATTACTACTATTAAGATTTTTGGTGTATAGTCTTCTAGTAATTTTGTATATATACTTCTTTATTGTTTGGGTTTTCACCATTAAAAAAATCTTTACTAATATGTTACATGGAAAGTGGTATTTTTTTAATTTGCTCATGAGATTAAAAGTTGTGTGTTGTTTTGAACTAGCTCTGCCTCCTCTTTTGTGAACTGCTTTGTATTAATTGTGAATGTCCTTTACACAAAAAGCGTCCTTTCCCACTCCAGGCATTCTGTGCTTCTGTTCTTCTCTGTGCATCTATAATTCTTTGTGTATGTAATGTTTATCATATGATCATTATATACATCTGTCTTCCTTAAAAGCGACTTTCTGTACCTTGATAGCATGGGCCACTCATTACTGTTTCCAGTGCCTTAGATGTCAGGAAATATTTATTCAAAGATTAAACAAAGCTATAGTTGGGAAGGAATGCTTCCAAGCCATATTAGCTTGTTGTACCTTGCAGATCAGAAGATAAGTTTTTATTTTGTTTTAGTTTTTTTCTGCACAAGAAACTAAATGTAAACTTAAGGAATATGAACTCGTTACAGGTTGCATTTTGACTTAATGGCTAAAGTAATCATATGCTAATAGGAATTAGATTATCAGCATTTACATAAAATTAGGATTTTTAAAACATAATGAGAATAAAATGTTCTCTTCTGCTCAAATGGTTGCTGTGGATAAACCTAAAGCCCTAATAAGTCTTCAGGGAAATAAAAGAAATGTAGACATTCATTGTATACCTACTTGTGTGTTTAACTGATGAGAGAAACATTTTATCAGTGAAATTACGTTTGCTTGTAGTTCATTCTTTTGGTTGGCTACTGATTGTGGTGTTCTTTCTAAATAAAGGATTTTTCACTCTCTAAAGAGTCACAATAAAAATTTTAAAGAATGTTCTACAGCCCTGTTTCAGAGGAAGGCAAGCTTTCTCTGTACAGGACCATTTAGTAACTATGTGAAGCTTTGCAGGCCATGCAGTCTATGTCACAGGTACTCAACTCTGCCGTAGTGCAGAAGCATCCGTAGACAGTATGTAAATGAATGGACGTGGTTGTGTTCTAGTAAAACTTTGACAGAAACATGCAGTGGGCTGAATTTGGCCCATGAGCGATAGTTTACCAACCTCTACTCTATGTCTTTAACTAGAGAGATATACAGTTATTCAACAGAGAAATAGCCAAAATAGGGTTGAAGATGTTAGGACTTGAATAATTCTTTCTTTTGTTATTTAAGTGAAGGTAGACATAAACACTGTTTTTTTCTTTTAAGCTCATCAGTATCCGCGCTGTGGAGTTTTTATAGTGTACTTTTGTTTTACTTCTGATGTTTACCCATTCATAAATATTTTTTAGGAGAGAAAAAGGAGAAAAAACAGCAATCAGTAACAGGAAGTGCTGACTCTAAACCAATAGATGTTTCCCGTCTGGATCTTCGAATTGGTTGTATCATCACTGCCAAAAAACACCCTGATGCAGATTCTTTGTATGTAGAAGAAGTAGATGTTGGAGAAACAGCCCCAAGAACAGTTGTCAGTGGCCTGGTGAATCATGTTCCTCTTGAACAGGTACTCTGTACAACTAAAGTTACTTCTACATGCACGTCACCTTTGTTCCCTCTTTCTTGATGTTTTTCCATATATTATCTTATCAGATGACCACACAACATGAGTGCATATTGATTAGTTCACTTGATTAGTTTGAATGGATGAATTTCATCGTAAAAGTACATAAAACTACCACAGCTTTGCATAAGATCTATAAATTAGAATCGAATTCATGAGGATAGGTAAAAAAGGTATATTATTCTGTCTCAATTTTAAAAAATGTTTTTAGTTTGGTATTTTCTATAAAATACAACATATATATTTTTATCATCATTGTGCCATCGTGGAATTTTATTATTCCTTGATTTTTTTAAACCACTATTATATAAACTCAGAAAGCTCAAATCTAAAATCTAAAAGAGAACAAGTTTTATTTCTTTATAACTCAAGAAATATTTTCATACTTAAAGAAAAATGAGGAGAAGGGATCATGGAGTTTGAATTTGCAATTTTTAGTGGTATTCTTTTATTTGTTAAAAATTGGATGGTTTGTATTTTATTGTCACATAGGTATTTAAAAATATATGTTCATATGTATGTACATATATATATTTCCATTGGAAAGAATCAAAAACAGCAATAATTTTTAATTTACTCTTTCAAGACATCTTCTATAGTAATTTGAATCATCTACTATTTCCTCTGCCCTGTGGTGCTTGAGAACATTGCAAAGACCATGGACTTCAATATTAAGATAGTTCTGCTTCTCTGTTTATTGCCAGCTCTGTTGCTTATTGGCTTTGTGAACTTGGACATATTTCTACATTAATTCATATTTCTAGATGCAAATATTTATCGAGCACCAACAGTGTACCAGGAACTATTCTAGGCAAGGGATACAGCAGTGAATTAAGATAGAACGATTTTTTTTTTTTCTTAAAAAAAGTCCTGCCTTTGTGAAGTTCACATTCCTATGGGGGAATCAGAAAATTTTAATATATATTAAATGTATATAGTATATCTTAAATAATGGTAAATATCAAAAGAAAAATAGAGAAATAATCTAGAAAGTGCTGAGTCTAGGATGGTGCTGTCATTTTATATAAAGTGGCCAGAGCTGTAAAGACAGTGACATTTAAGTAAAGGTCTAAGAAAATTAAGAAAACAAGTCGTGTGTCTATCTGATGGAAGAGCCTTTCAGGCAGCCCTGAGTCAGATGTTTGCCTGGGGTGTTCAAAGAAGAGCAGGAGGCATTGTCACTATAGCAGAGTAAATAAGGGGGAAGGTCACGCAAGATAAAATCAGAGATAAGGGTGCCACATGCCATAGGGTCTTATGGATCATTTTAAAGACTGGCTTTTATTCTGAGTGAGATGAAAGCCATTGGAGGAGTTTTGAGTTTGGGAATAACATGGTCTGCCTCACATATTAATAGGATCATCTGGCTGCTCTGTTGAGGGGAGAAAGATGGACTTAAGGAGTTTAGTGAAGAAGCTTCTCTTATCTATGAAAAAAAAGACACACTTGGCACATATGTGTTCTTTTTTTTTGTTTTTAGCATTCATCTTGTATAGGACCAGGACTCCTTCAAACCACTTATGAAGTTAGATTCATAGGACCCCTGGAGAAAAGAACCAACTGATCTTGAGCCAGCTTAAATTGGAAAAACTCCTCTCCACTGGGGCTTATCTTTTTTGTTCTCATAAGTTGCAGACTATTTCTTCTCTTCCAAAAGCTGTCATTCACAGCCATACGCAAAGCTGTTTATATACACATCTGTATCTAACCCATCAAGACAGTACTGGAAAGCATTCTATAAAGCAGAGGCACTTAGGCCCCTAAAATTGCATACTAAATTTTGTAGATTTGTGTATTTTTCTAAGGCAAAGGTCCACAACCATCATCTGATCCCTAAAGCATTGCATCCACCTAACCCTTTGTTTTTCTTACACATACTGCTGTAATGTTTTTTTTTACATTCTCACATATGTGGGATCTTCAAGTTATTTGTTTGAAGGAGAGTCTTATTGATGAAGACTTCCAAAAAGAAGGGGCCTTTTGAATTTGAATCTTAGGCCCATTTGTTTTTTAACCATAGAATGTGGGGATAGGGGCCGGCTCCATGGCTGAGTGGTTAAGTTCGCACGCTCCACTGCGGGGGCCCAGGGTTCGAATCCTGGGCGTGGACATGGCACCGCTTGTTAGGCCACGTTGAGATGGCGTCCCACATCCCACAACTAGAAGGACATGCAACTAAGATATACAACTGTGTACAGGGGGCTTTGGGGAGATAAAGCAGAAAAAAAAAATGTGGGGATAAGTTTGCACATAACATTTATTTATAAAACCGTCTTTTGTCTAGAATGTGTCTTTTTCACACCTGCAGTGATAGTCCTCTTGTATGTTATTTTATTTTAAACCTGTTGAAAGGCTTTAAACAACTGTGTTCCTTATTTTTGCTAGTTATGGAAAAAATTAGGACGCTTCAGGTTTAGAAGGTTAAAGAAATTTCTGTTCACTTCTATAATGAATTGTGGAACTAGCCCTAAATGTTAGTCGTAGTGGCGTAATGCTTGAATTGTTAAATAATCAGTATTTTTTAAATTAGGAAATGAATCTTGCATGGTATTGGAAATGATCAAATGTGTAGGGAACAAAATGTGCATTTATTTTAGTGCTGACGCTAAGCTAAATGTTTTACATACGTTATTATGATAGAATCCTTGTGACTACTATTTAAGTTCAATATCATTTTCCTCATTTTGTGAGGAAACAGGGAGATCAACTTTATACAATCCCATTGCTAGTACATGGCAGCTGAAATTCAAAACCAAGTCCTTTTCACTCAGTCATTTATTTATTTATTCATTTAGTAAATATTTAACTGAAAGCTTTGCCTCTGCTCTTTCAACTATGATGCATTGTTTGTAGAATTTTTTTTCACGTTCGTATAAGCCTTCACAACAACAATAAAAGATTTTGGACGCACAGAGACAAAGATACATCCATAGAAATAAAACATTTGCTATTTAGCATATTAGATGTACCTTATTGCACTCTAGGTATAATTATTCTAAATCTCTATACATCGTTAACCACCAGTTTGTGTTTCACACAGCTGCAAAATCGGATGGTGATTTTACTTTGTAACCTGAAACCTGCAAGGATGAGGGGAGTACTATCTCAGGCAATGGTGATGTGTGCTAGTTCTCCAGAGAAGGTTGAAATCTTGGCACCTCCTGATGGGTCTGTTCCTGGAGACAGAATTACTTTTGATGCTTTTCCTGGTAAGCATCTCTTGGTCATTATTTGAAATCATTTGGGAATCATTGTTCTCAAAGCGATGCTTGTAATGTTTGAGTTTAAAATCAGTCCTGTGTATGATTCACAAGGCTTTACATTAAATGAACAGTATTGTAGAGATTATTATTATTGAGTTTATTCAGGTTGGCTCAAGATGGCACATTGAGTACAACCGTCTAACCATCCCCCTCCCCGAGAATACACAAATTACATAAAACACCAGAGAGAGATTTCACCCTAGGGAAAACACTAATAATCATACCTATGTAGCAGAAGAGTGCGATATGGATAGAGAACAAATTAATGTGCTGTGAAATCATTTAGGCTGTAGATTATCTCAGATACAACATTGAAAGACGAAGAGATGAAGAGTTCAGACGTATATCTGAGTGTATAGTTCTCAAAGTCCATCTAATAATACACTTGGATATGCTTTTACTTGACTTTAGGATATGGAAAATCTCTAAGTTAAAACTCATATTTATTTTAATAATCTAAAAGGAAGTTTCATTTCATATTGCTTATTTTCTCCAGTAAAATAATCCTGAGACAGATGAAGCTTCATAATGCGTGAGACAGTTTCTTCAAATAGGTCTTTGAAGCGGAAGAGAAAGGATGCTTGGCAGATGTAGAATAAATATTTCTCTTATAAAAGAGGAAGGACCGTATTAGAGGAAAAACAATTAGAAATTGAAAGACTGCATTTACTCAAAGGATGTTCATTTGACTAGAGCAATGGGAAAAGCAGAAATAAATTAGGGTAACAAGTAGAATTAGGTTTAAAAGTCAAAATTGATTTGGAGACATTATTTGTAGAAACAGCTGAATTTTAATGGAATAGCAAGGCTGATGTGATTATATAGGCCTGTTTTTTTAATCCTTGTTAGCTGTGTTTGATGAAATATTAGGATGTGAAGAATTTTAACATCGGAATAAAATGGGGTTAATTTCCCTAAAGCTTGGGTTAATTTCCTTGAAACTCGGCACCTCCCTCCTAATCCAAAGTAGACAAATCTAAAAACCACAGGAATTGTTTTACAAGTATCCATGACTTTGAGTGCATGTGTATGTCTTGAACTTTGGTAGATTGGAAACCATAAATGCTCTGTGCTCTAAGAACCTTTTTTGGTATATTAGGTTTGGAAAAATCGTAGTCTGATTCATTTCTCAAAGCAGCATGATGGTTTTAGATTTTAGGAGAATATGGTCACCACTTCACTACCACGATATAGAAACACTTTCCCAAACCTCACACTTTGGCGTAAGCCTGACAAACCTGAAATTCAACTTAGAAGTCTCATTCACTAGATTGGAATAGAATGACAATAAAAATAAAGTTTTTCTTTTAAGATTTAGCATGCATTGAAAAAAAACCCAACTAAATCTTGGTTTTACTTTTCCAGATTGACATTTGCCTTCTTTTCTATTTAAATACTTAAGAGTTGGTACATTTTTTAAGTTTTATTTTTTGATATAAATTGTAGTTACATGTTTAGAACTGGAAGAAATCATCTGCTTTAACCCACTATTTTACAAATTTGGAAACTGAGGCTCGACAAAACTTAGTTACTTGCTTCAGGTGCTATAGAGTTAGTAGAATGATCAAACAATAGGTGTGCCTGAATCTCTAATAACATAGCATTTTTGTTTGTTGATTGTTGCATGCTGTGAATTAATATGAACTGTTTCATTCCTGAAGCTTATAGTTCTTTCGTTTCTATGACAGCTCTCATTCCCTTACCTCATAGAACTAAAGGGTAAATATTTCAGCACTTGAATCAATTGTTAGTATCTGGATGTTACTGTAGAGTAAATGGAAAGAAAGTTTTCTTTAGTTGCTCAGTGACTTAGCGTTAGAGACGCTAATAGCCCAGTGTTGGTTTCTTGCCTTTACTGTATTCTTGGATCTCTCAGTTTGGCTATTTGTGTATTTTTATGTACATTGTTCCAAAGTTTGGTATTTCTTCCAAATTCATAGTTTCCCCTTGTGCCGTAGAATATGGATATATGGAGAAGATGCAGAGCATATTTGAGAGTGAGAGGGAAAGTCCAGCTGTCAAGTGGCCCTGAGGCTGCTTGACTTGTTCTGTTACCCCTTATAAAGGGCTTGACCAGGCCGAACAGCATCCAATAACTGATGGATTTTGGGACATGAGGTCTGTGAATACTCATCTTACTTATGCTTCCCCATCAGTTACTGCCTCTGTAGCAATAAATCTGAGAGGAAATAACAGTTAATGCTACGTAACAGACCATTAGTCTTCCTGTTTTTTTTTCTTTTTCCAGAGAGAGCCATGATTTATCGGTGCTTTATTTCTCAGCATCTGTTTTACGTTTTAAAGCTTAAGGTGTCTGTTCGTACATTTTGATGTTCACTTGATGGGCTCAGTGTCCAGAAGTTTACATTTCTTGTTGTTTATATTAAGTGTGGCATAGAAATTGCAGTTGGGGCTTAAATCTTTGAATTACTCTTTGGCCTTGAAAAGGCTTGTACTTAACAACTATTTTCTCCAACTAGAAAACCAAACACTTCCATAGAGCTTCGAAGATGCCAAATAATATTTCTATAACAATGGCTAAAAACCCTCCCTATCCAGCACTTGTTAAATCTTAAATGTCCTATAAATTTTAGTATTTAAATATGGTAACTGATCCCTAAAACACTCAAGCAAAAATAACTTGAAAATAATATTACAGCTAGGAGACAAAGGCAATGACAGCCCTTTTTTGAGAGTGTACTGTTTTGGGTCTAATAATAAGTGAGAATTGGCATTCAGACTTTTAACTTCCAAGATCATTCTTATTTCTGTTGATATTGAGTCTTATTAGTAAATATAAATTAATGGTTAATCACAAAACATGTATGATATGCAAGAGTGTTTAACTTTTGGATCCATTTATTATTTTAAAACAAAGCAAAAAGTTGCCTATATTTGATTCTTCTCTTTAAAACTGGTTTCAGTCAGGTTTTTCTCCAGTCTTCTACCAGAACTGCTCTGATCAAGATCACCAGTTACTCTGGTAGCTAAATATGCAAGCTGGTTCTCAGTCCTTCTCTTGGTTACCTTGGCGTCTGGCACTGCCCTCTCCTGGTGGTCCTCCTGCTTCTCTGGCTATCCTTCTCATCTCCTAGTGGATTCTTCCTCCTCTCTGATCTCTTAACATTGGATTGCCCCAGACCTCAGTCTAACCTCTTTTTCTTTCCACATTCATTCCCTTGACTATTTTATCCAGTCACTTATCTGGCTGCCTACTAGACTTCACTCCCATGTCCCAAGGCAGAAAACATATCCCAGTATGCCCCTAGAATTCCCTTTTCCATCATATTTCCCATCTTATCTGACAGGAACTCCATTCTCCTCACTGCTTATTTTCTCACACATCTTCTTCAGAAAACTCTAATGGCTGTACCTTCTGAACATATCTAGAATAATTCTCATCATCACCACCACCACCACTTTGGTCCTGGTGCCAACATCTCTTACCTGGATAATTGCAAAGCCTCCTGAGTGATCTGCTTTTGCCCTTCGTCTGTTTTCGGTTATGGCACACAGAGTGATCTGGGTCAGACTGTGTTACAAACTCTGCTCAGAGCTGTTCAAAAGCTTTCCATTGGACCCAGCGTCTGAGCCCCGTCCTTCCAGCAGCCTCCTGTTGTCTCACACACTCCAGTGCTTCCTCTGTCCCTCCAGTTGAGCCACTGGCTCTTTTCCCAGGTGGCTACATGGCCTGTTCTCTCATCCTATTCAGATCTTTCAAGTGTCATCTTCTTTGTTTCATTTTTCTCCAAAACACTTATCATCATCTAATATACATTATTTATTGCCTGCCCACACAGAAATATAAGTATCATGAAACCAAGATTTTTGTATTATTCACTGCTGTATTTCTAGCATCTAGAAAAATGCCTGGCATGGACTAGGAGCTCAATAAATGGATTAATGAATAAATAGAAAGAAATGTACTAGTAAAATGTGTTAAAAAAAAAAAACCAAACCAGTATTGGGAGGGCAGACCTGAGTATCTGCCTATATTATTGCCAAGATCGTTCCTATCCAACCACCAAACCACTTTTCTCTATTGGTTAGTTTTGTTAAATTAATTGACCGTATTTACAGAGTTATACTTTAGTTTTTATACCACAAATGTGGCGATAGTTAGAATTATAGTTCAACAACTCAGTTAATCAAACATAAAACAATTAACCTAGTGCTAGACTTTTTGTGGCTATGGCAGGTGTCACTGAGAAACTGATGGTCAGTCAGCATTCTTTGCAAAAGAATGGCCTAATTAAAATGAAGCTTCTGGTTCTTACTTGAACTTGTGAGTGCCTGGAACTCTGGAATTTGCATTTATTACTTTTGTAGGTTTTAAATGCTGAGAAAAGGTGATCACAGTTTTTACATCTGTACAAACTCCTCTCTGACCAGTTCCCATTCCCGTGTGTTCCGTTTAGAATGAGTTGGCCTAAAATAATTTCTGAATGATTTGTTCTCTTATGATACATGTAACCATTTCCAAATGGTGATTATTGGCACGTGTTTAGCATTTTCGGAGGCTCTGCAGTTTTAAGAACTTTTATTAATATCATAATTTACCTTCTTTGGATAGTTGTGCCAAAAAAAGAAAAGAAAGAAAAGAAAATTAGGAAAATAAGATTTAGAGGAAGGACAAAACACACAGGAATCATGAAACACTTCTTTGGAAAATATAGTTCATTAAAAAAAGTTATTTGAGGGGGCTGGCCCTGTGGCCGAGTGGTTAAGTTTGCCTGCTCCGCTGCCGTTGCCCAGGATTTCACCGGTTCGAATCCTGGGCATGGCCATGGCACCACTCATCAGTCCACGTTGAGGCGGCGTCCCATATGCCACAACTAGAAGGACCTGCAACCAAGATATACAACTATGTACCGGGGGGATTTGGAGAGATAAAGCAGGAAAAAAAAAAAAAAAGATTGGCAACAGTTGTTAGCTCAGGTGCAAATCTTTAAAAAAAAAAAGTTATTTGAAATGACAGGTGTGTTTTTCATAGCAAGTGATTCAAGCTTTTGTTTCGAACTAGCTCTGTACCCTACCAAATAGTATGACGTTGAGAAACATTCCAGTGAGAAGGTTAGCACTGCAACCAGACTTTCCAGCTCTGAGTGTATTCAGTGATCACAAGGGGACAGGTTTTGACAGTAATCTCACTAGCTTAGTTGTCTGGATCCTCGTTTCATTTATTGATTTGTTAAGTCTTGCAGCTGCATTCAGAGTTGAGGTGCTGAGTCTGGTGTGTGAAAAGCAGCAGTCAGCTTTGGAGGTTCCTCTTCCTAGTTTCTAGTTTATTTTTGGTTCAGGTCTTTGTTCCTTGAAAATTATGACAGTCTTAATGTAAAACTTTAGAACTTCTAGATCTTGGCTCCACAAGTGCTGGGAGACCTGGGAACCTTTCTGAGCCTCAGCTTTTTCATTTCTAGGAAGGGGTTTCTAGAGGCATCTATCTCATGGAGGTTTTGTGAGGTTTAACTTTTGAAACACTTAGCTACCTGCCTGGTATTTTAAATAACTTTTGTGCCTCAATTTCCTCGTCTGTAAAATGAGAGTAGTGGATAGTATTTGTTCGTGTTCTGAGAGGATTAAATGAATAAATGGACGAAAGCACCTAGTGCAGGGACAGGCACGTAGCAAGCACTACTTGTGTAGTGCTTCACTGTTATGTGTCGTGAAGATTGTTGTTTCTACACGTCACTGTCTTCCTAGATCTGAGAAGCTTAATTTTGTGCTGCACCACAGCTTTTTGTACTTGGGGCTTATATCTGCATTCAGCAAGAATTTACCCACACAGTCTAGACTCGTGAAAAGAAGCTTTTACACAGATCTGGGATGCTCTGCTTCTTGAATTAATTATCAGTTTGGCAACATCTTTTGGGGGGGATTCAGGTTTAGTATTCAGTCCTCCTCAAACAGTATCTCTGCCTCTAACTTTTCAGAATTCTGGAATGCCCATTTTCCTACATCCTCTGGGCACATGCAAAGTAGGATTATGCTTAGACTAAGGAATGGTTTAGAAAGAAAAATTAAAAATCTTGTAGGTATTTTATATATTGGGTTTTTTTCTCTTCTGTTTGTTAGTTTCCGTGTTGTCCAACCAAGTGAACTTAAAGGAGTAAGAAAAATCCTCATCTTTTATACTAGTCAGTCTTTCAATTTTAATTTCATTGCATATTATTCTACTGTAGATACATCGTTCAATTAACTATTCTGTCATCTCTGAAAACCTGCATATCAGAGGACAATTTTGTATGTTCTTGCCAGTTTCTAGGCAGTTTCTGAAGAGCTAATAAAGAACAAAACCACCATGGCCAACCAATTTGTTCAGTGTTCTTATATATATATACATTATATGTGTGAGTAGAGAATAAACACCAGCTTAGATAGATGTAATCAGAATATAGACTATAATTAGTTCTAGTAATGTTTAAAACATTCTTTTTAAAGTAATTCTAAGAGATTTCAACTTGGGAGTCACTTAAAAAAAGATATAGAAAGTTCTATTTCTATCATTATTGAATTATACCTTAGTAATATTCTTTTTGTTACCTCCAAGAAAATCATTTTCCATTCGAAGCTAACACTTAGAGATACGTTACTTTTCTTATTGTTTCTTGAACTGATTCTTCATTCCAAATGTTATTGAACATCCCCGGCTACTAGAATGATGTTGAATTAAATGTTACCTCCTTATCATTCATTAAGTAGAGGGATTGCTTGCTATACCGGTGGTCTTTAAGTCTAGACCAGATACATTCTACAATGTGTTTGTCTTTTATTGATTGTAAACTTTAGAAGGTGAGTTACTATAAAGAGAGGGGATGGGGTATTATCTACATGTAAGAGCATTATTTGTTTCGTGTCTAAAGCGTAGTTTATCAGGAGGCAAGGTTCTGCGCTCATAGAACAAGGGCTTGGGTGCTGAATCCTGGCTTCACTTGTTGATTGTGTGACTTTGAGCAATTTATCTTCTCTGAGCCCCAATTTCTTTATATTTAAAGAGTCAGTGTTGTTGTGTGTATTGCATGCAACAACAAATATTCCTGGTACTTAGAAAATACTAGTCCTTGTCTCCTTACTACCCCTTTCTGTCTCTCCATCTCACCAAATGGAGTGAACAACAGATATTACCCAAAGTAGTTACATTTAGCTAAATAATCCCAGCATTTAAACCATTCTCCAGTATTGATAAGAAATCTTCAAGCACTATAGCAGCAATCTAGTCATTTATTTTGTGTATTGAAACACATAGCACAGCATAAGCTGCTTTTGCCACGTGTAAAAATATAACACATCAAATTATGTTGTCGTCTCTTCACAGTTTTTCTTTATGTGTAGTGATAAAATGAGTATCATATTTTTGTTTCAATAATTTGAGAAATAAATTCATTGAATTATATTACCTACAAAAATATTTATTGTAAGAGTAAGAAATAATGTCTAACATTTGGAAGGAAATGACAAAATATTTTATTTTATTTTACTAATCAAGAACATATGGGGGCTGGGCCCATGGCCGAGTGGTTACGTTTGCACGCTCCGCTGCAGGCGGCCCAGAGTTTCGTTGGTTCGAATCCTGGGCGCAGACATGGCACTGCTCATCAAGCCATGCTGAGGCGGCATCCCACATCCCACAACTAGAAGGACCCACAATGAAGAATATACAACTATGTACTGGGGGGCTTTGGGGAGAAAAAGGAAAAAAATAAAATCTTTAAAAAAAAAAAAGGAATATAAACTACGGGCATAAAAATAAGGTAAATGTTAAAATTCTGATCAAGTCTAAAGATCAGAAAGTGCTGCCAAGATAATTCACTAGAAATCTCTCCGGACAATTTATTTAATATGTTAATGATGTATTTTGTTTTTCCCCAACAGGAGAGCCTGACAAGGAGCTGAATCCTAAGAAGAAGATTTGGGAGCAGATCCAGCCTGATCTTTACACTAATGATGAGTGTGTGGCTACATACAAAGGAGCTCCCTTTGAGGTGAAAGGGAAGGGAGTGTGCAGGGCTCAGACTATGAGCAACAGTGGAATAAGATAAAACGCTTCAGTTACTGAAGTACACTGGAGAAAACTAACAACAATAAAGAGAAATAGGTTTGTCACTTGTACCTAAAATGTAGCTGGCTCATTTTTGTCTTATTTCTCTTCTAGACTTGACTAGTGTTTTACCTGGTATCTGTTGTTTTCATTTGATTGGGGAAACACTGCATTTTCACCTATGGTTTTTGATCCTTTATAATGTAGGGAGGAAATTGCCTTTGTTTTGTGATGATTTACTTTTTAGTGGGAATGTTGGTTGGCAGGTTGTTTTTTCTTTATACACTTAGATAACTTGAACTAGGTTAACATTTAGTTTCTTATTTGTAGGCACATGGTGCATGAAATTTCAAGCCCCTGGATTTTTAGTATATTGTGTATCTATATTATAAATGTCCTCTCCTTTTCAAAAATGGCAAGTTAGAATTCTTGTCAGGCTTATTAACTGTTCATATTGTAATAATATTGAAAATGACCAACTGTTGATTCTAGAGAGCCGAAACTCATAAAGCTAGGAGACGTGGCATTTGAATGTTGCTGCTATTGCTTGCCAAAGTAGCCCAGACTTGTATACTTAAGGTGACTTTTTTAAAGACTGGAATTTCCAACTGTGTATTGAACTTTTTCTTTCCATTTAGCAAATTAGTAATAAATTTTGACCAACTCTGAAGAATAAACACAATTCAAAGTGTTGCCAATGTAGTTTCTAATAAATTGACCATAAAAGCAGCAGTCTATTTTTTTTATTCTGGCTGACTTACAAAGATTCTTTGGGTACTTAATAAAGATTATTTATAGCTTATTATCTTTAGAAGAGTATTTAAGATTGATATATTTTACTTTTTCATTTACCACCATACTGACAATATATTAAAAGAAATTATAGCCAAAAACTTAACATACATATGCATTAAGGTGTCAAATGCCTATTTTCACTCATCTTGCAGATATTGTGGGAACAATGAAAATTAACTTAGGAACTATGAGCTTCAAGTTCACCACCTTTGAGATGTTGACTGATGATCTGGGCTACCAAAAAAGAAATGCATCAGTGGAGGTAGGAGTATAGATATTGTTTAAAAGAAAAATCACACATGATACTCTAGCACTATAGCTGTTTATAGCCTCCAAAAAGGAGAGGCAAAACCAGAAATTTCCAAACACGCTGCATGCAGCATCGTAAAAAGTATAAAGTTCATTTATTTAAGTCTATGGAGTTCTGGTAGGCCGGGATATGATACCATCATAGAAGTTTTATCTTCTTTCTGAAAAATTGATGTTAACAGACTATCATTAACTTCTGTTGATAACTAAACACAAACAAATTTCAAAAGTTATTTTGTATCTGAGATACATTACTCTTGTGAATAAAGACTGTGAAGTCTTCTGTGATTCTGTATTTTCTAATTTTCCCCAATTATATTAAATTTCCTTAAATAATTTTAACATGATTTAAAGAATGTTTCAGCTACTTGGGTAGTTGAAATATTTATTCCAAATTTTTCAAGTTACATGAAAGCATTAATCAGATTATCAATGTAGCGCCATTTAGTCTTTGTTTTTACAGAAAACTTAATTCTGTTTTATTTGTATTGCTGGGATCAAAGAGCTCTTAGAGAATCAACAAAAAAGAAAGGCATAGTTAGCAAACTGGACATAACCCTCTGGCTTCTGACTGGTTTTCAGCCTTTTAAGGACTTCAGTAGTAGGGCATGGAGTTAGGTCACAGGCTAAATGGCTGGTGCCCCTTGGCATCTATGACCCTCCCCCAAGATACTTTCTTCATGCAAGGGTCTTACAGGGAATGTTGGGAGTACTAAGTTTTCTTATTTTTAGAAATTCCAGGGGTTGGCACAGTGGCACAGAGGTTAAGTTTGCACATCCCACTTCAACTGCCCAGGGTTTGCCGGTTCGCATCCCAGGTGCAGACCTACGCACTGCTTGTCAAACCATGCTGTGGTAGGCGTCCCACATATAAAATAGAGGAAAATGGGCATGGATGTTGGCTCGGGGCCAGTCTTCCTCAGCAAAAAAGAGGAGGATTGGCAGCAGATGTTAGCTCAGGGCTAATCTTCCTCAAAAAAAAAAAAAAGCCATGTGTGTTATTCTTTTGAGATGAGTCGTTTTCAGGACATGGTGATTTTAATACAAAATTGGAAGTTTTTTCCCTGCCTTGCTTCTCCTAAGAACATTCAGTACTCTACGGATACAAAAACATTAAGTGCCCACCAAACAGATAATTTGTTGTTGCTTTTCTAAAATATGTAAATTCCCATTTAGACTATTTACAGAATATTCAAGGTAACTCATGGGAGTTTAATAAGAAGCATGTCGGCAAGATAGAGGGTGTGGGTAGGGCCTCATAGAGCAAGTAAGTTTAACCGGATCCCAGAGTCTGGGTCTTAGCTTTGCAGGTCCAAAAGCCTGCATCTGTAGATGACTCTCAGAGATCCTAAGAAATCCAAAGAGCTTGGTAGTTTTGGTTGTGAAGCCAGGTTACTGGGGTTGATTCCTGGCTCTACACTTAAAGGCCTGTAGGACCCTGGGCAACTGTTTAGCCTCTCTATACTTATTTCCCTCATCTGTGGATTGTGAAGCTTGTGTGAGCCAGTACCCACAGACGACTTAGAGTAATGCCTGCCTGGAATATAAAAGATGCATATTGTGTTGATACCAGTTTATGATAAGGATGTTCCTCTCCAGAAACTAGTGTTCCTGTCTCTGCTCTCCCCTTTCCTGCTGTCACTTTTCCTGAGAATTGAATCCTTGTTCAGAAGATTACTTGGTACTTATGAATTGAACAGAGTAGCTTAAGGAATATTTCCTACCGGGTGTGGCCCTGTCTTTCAGCAGACCTGATTGTTTCTCTATGCCAGAGGTATCTCTTCCCTCATTACAGCTGTTCATTACTGAAACTTTCCTCACTCCCTGCTTTCCCACTGAAATCCATTTTTTGGATATTTAGATGTTGGCCAGCCCTGTTCATTAATGCCCTTTCACTGGCTTAGTATATTACTTATAAAGTTTCAAATAGTTTTGCAGTTTTCTTAGGCTAGGAAGATAGTAGTACTTCTCACTATGGTGTGTTAGTGTCACATAAATAGAAGCAGTCATAGCTTCATGTTCTTGATGGATGGGGGAGCATCTTGCTGTTGCTTATCACGGGCAGTAAAGGAGCATGAATATACCTCCTCAGTTTCCCTGGGAAACTAGGTTGTGCCTTTAAAAATATAAAATACCAGAAGTGTACAATATTAGCTGTGTACTTTAGCTACATGAATTGTGACACAAGTCCTGGTTCTAAGTGCTGTGAAAACTAAAACTTAATCACCAAGATACAAAATAAAAACTAGGGAGGCAAGTTAATGTAACTCAGTTAACAATAGCATTGAAGACTGCTGTCTTGTGAAGAAAGCTTTGCCCTCTAAAATTTTAGTTAAGGAGTGACTATGCCCTTCTCTGACAAAAGTTGGGGGGATATATCAATAATATCTGTCTCGTGTCATGGATTTTATTACGGAATTATTTTAAGCTACTTAATGCTTTATAGCTAACAAAGTACTTTCACACGTCTTCTGAATTTCTTAAATCCCTAGAGGTGGACCAGCCATTTTACCTCCAAAAATCAACAGAAAAGTTAAATGCCTGTGCTGAGGTCTAGCTAGCTGAAGCCTAGATCTTTCAGTTTGCACTAATGCTGTGCCCTTCTCCACAGCAGTACCCTTTCCTCTCCGGTAACTACATGAGTCATGTGTTATTCGAATAAGAGGTTTAGCTTTGGTTAAACTGTAGGGAAGGATAGTGATGAATAAAAACCCCTAAACTGTAGTCATTCATATAAAGAGATGAGAGTAGCTCCTCCTTTAGAGAAGCATTTAAGAGATTCTAAAGAGAGAGATCATTAAACACTCCTTGGAGTGATTACAAAGAGAATTTAGCAAATTTTTTCTTTTTGTTACAGAGGTTCTTAGGAAGAATCACTTGGCAAAACCAGGCTGCTACTGGCAGCAGTTGCCTTCTGAAGACCATGAGCCTTGACTCTTGCAGGCGTGCGCTGTTGTTGAGGGCACTCGTCCTGCCGCGACAGTTGGTACCAAAGCCAACCTATGAGGGAAGCCACTGTGCTGCAGGTAGATAAGAGAGCAAGTGAGATTTAAACCAGGAGCAGCTCTTTATAGTTGTAGCCCCTTTGCAGTACTGCTTGGAGGATAACTCCAAAATTTGCAATAATAATGAAAAGAAGGATAGTTGCTGCTCGCTAATATGCCTCTATGCAAAATTGGATCTTCAGATACCAACTTGTTGGAAAAGAGTTAGTGACTTACACATTCTTGCTTGTTGCATTTTTTGTAGTTATGGTTTTTCCTTTGGATAATTCTTGGCAGAGATAATTCATAGGGGTATAACTCCAAAAAAATTTGGAGAAAGGACCCAGAATAATGCAATCATTGTTGGTTTGAAACTGAGCCACCTGGAATTTCAGAGTGTGAATTAATTATTGTATATTATATTTTTCAGCTTTATGTATTCCCTTATTTCTTTTTTCCTTTCCCTTCCATACTCCCACCGCCCCCCCGCAACACACACTATTCTAAGTTCTCTGGATTTTTGAGTGAAATGTGTGTGTAAGTGTTAGTTTATGTCTTCATCAAAATCATTTCCTATCTGGCAGGCTATTGTCCTTAGCAACAGCAGCAGAAACAAGCCCAGGGCTCAGTAATTGCAAGAAAAAAGAATAATCCTTTTTCATGAAGGGGCTAACTATTCTTCTTGCCTTTCCCTTTGCTACATAGTACCTACAAAATTGTTCAAATAGCAATTATTAATGTCTGTTCATTTCTACAATGGCATTCGTATGACAGCCTTCATATCAAGGCTGCTCTGACCAGAGTTTTAAATTTGTTTTTGTAAATTGCCTCATTAGAATATCATACATCCCAGGAGATAAATGCTCTCAAGATATGCATCCACTTAACTTTTCAACCCTAAGATTACATATTTGGCTGATACTTGTTAATTTAAAACCCACTCAACTTTTCACACCTGGGGAATTTGGAAAGAACAGTGCAGGAGTCATCCAAAATCAACACCACAATTTGATTTCTCTTTGAAAAAGATTAATGAAAAATGCAAACTAAAAGTCACTTTCAGTAAGTTTAGCAAAAGAGAATGATTTTGGTAGAAATAACTTTTTTGTGTAACCTTCAGTTTTCATATGACAGGATAACGTTTTCTCTTAAAACAGCACATGCATTGAAAACAAAAACTTGAGTGCTTGTGAAGAGAGACTTATTTTTTAGGTTGGTTTTTTTCTGAGGAAGATTAACCCTGAGCTAACATCTGCCACCAATCCTCCTCTTTTTGCTGAGCAAGGCTGGCCCTGAGCTAACATCTGTGCTCTGAGCTAACATCCCTGCCCATCTTCCTCTATTTTATATGTGGGATGCCTACCACAGCATGGCTTGCCAAGCAGTGCCATGTCTACACCCTGGATTTGAACTGGCAAACCCTGGGCCGCCAAAGCAGAACGTGCACTCTTAACTGCTGTCCACCGGGCCGGCCTTGGAAAATCTAGTTTAAACTGGGGAGTTAGGGAAGACATCTGAGATGATGATTGATTAAGGAAGGATGAGCGGGAATTAATCTGATGAACAATGGGCGAGGAGGGAGAAATCTAAGTCCCAAGACAGGAATGAGCTTGTATCTGAGAAAGGCCTGAAAAATGGGGGAATGGCATTGATGCAGGCTCGGTGAGTCAAGGAGGTGAAAGAAAGATTTCTTGGACTCTCAAGGTCTGGTAGTAGTGCTCCTTTATTCAGAGAATAGCATGGAGTAGCACAGGGACAGGACCCATGGGCAGTAAAGAGCTGCAAACATGGGTTGAGGGTAGGGCTAAATTTCGAGACTTAGTTTTTAAATAAAGTTTGAGCGAGTATCCAGGAAATAGCAATGCAATTTAAAAACATTAGCCTTTTTGTAAAAGAATCGTGATGTGCCTGAAAATCAATACAACAGAAATCTAAGCAAATGCTTTATTAAAAAAGGCAGAGTCTAGATAAATATAACTAAAAAAAAAGTCTGAAATTGCTAGTCAAGGTCACATATCTAGAAGAATAAGCCTGTAGTGTCAGAGCTGGAGAGCATCGAGGTGAATCACTCATGCCTCGGATGGGACATGCGGCTGAGACTTAACCCCAGCTGCACACAAATACCAAGTATACTATCTTCCCATCCTCTCAGATGTTCAAAGCACTTTCAAGATAGAAAGTGTGTAGAGATTTTTGTCTTCTGGGGGAGAATAGCATACAGGTTGGGCATCTGGAGGGACGTGAGGGAAGATTGCAAATTACAGACTCTATTAGGAAAGGTAGCAGAATACCAAAGGTGAAGTTTCTGGACAGCCTTTAATTTACCTAGAGCCAGTTCTGGTCATGTGGTTCTTTTGTTGCAAGTTGTAATTATCTCCAGTAATGGAGACTGTTCAGTGGATACACACTTACTGTCATCCAGAAAAAGCAGAATGACCCCACATCAGGCGGAGCACAGCAGTCAGATGTTCACTTCAGTGCCTCCCCAATTCTTATGATCCAACCACCCCGTTACCAACGAACAGATGATCTCCCTGCATCCACTGTGCTGATTATTACGAGGGCTAGGATTTCTATTGCAGAGTAGCACGTGGGAGACCGTGTCTGGAATTTAATGCCTCTTGGATATTATGCTAGAATTCAGAGTATATTAGGAAAACACACTAACTAGAAAGATGAGGGAAGAGGAAAAAAGGAAACAGTGGTGAGGAATGGACCTTCTAATGTTTGTATTATAGTTAAAAGAGATAGCGATAAATTGTCAGGAATGTTCAATGTAAATGGTAAGAAAGGACTTCTGAAACAGAAGGGCAATCTATAAAGGGAGACTTGAATTAAATAATTAACTGTCTTAGCAAAATCTGGTAGTGTGGGGAAAGGAAAAGCATCCCAAAACCCTCTCCCTAGGGAGGACGGGGAAGGAGAAAAGGAAACGGGGAAATAATGGAAGTGTTCCAAAGGTCTTTTCATAGTCTGGGGGTGGGAAGGGGGGACGATGCCCCGGGGAAAGAAAGAAACAGTTGTTACCTGGTGTCTAACAATAGGAGAGAAGCGCATACTTGATTCTGAATTCAGGAAGGAGGAAATAATCCTCAGTGGGTGTGAACTAGAGTAGAACTTCCAGATTATCAAGGAGAAAAACCGAATTAATAGCAACTTTATCTAATCAGCAAAACTAAGGAAAAGAAAAATGCAAGAAATATAGTAATATAAAATAAATAATAAAGTAAGATGGAGAAACATCTTGTATGCTTGCATGGAAAGATTTAATATCACAAAATATCATTTGTCATAAACATACACACTACAAAAGAAGGTTTTTTTTAGAAATTAGAAAATACATATAAATGAATGCCTGAGAGTAGCCAGAAAATATTTTGAAAAAAGGAAAACAAGGGAAATTTGTCCTCCTAGATATCAAGGAATGATATAAAACCATTTTAATTAAATCCTTGTGGTATTGACAATAATATAAATAAAATAGATAATGGAAAAGAATTAAGAATCCAGAACAGGGGCTGGGCCAGTGGCCAAGTGGTTAAGTTCACACCCTCTGCTTCGGTAGCCCAGGGTTTCGCCGGTTCAGTTTCTGGGCGCAGACATGGTACCGCTTGTCAGGCCGTGCTGAGGCGGCTTCCCACATAGCACAGCCAGAGGCACTCACAGTTAGAATATACAACTATGTGCTGGGGGTGCTTTGGGGAGAAGAAGAAGAAAAAAAAAAGATTGGCAACAGATGTTAGCTCAGGTACCAATCTTTAAAAAAAAGCAAAATCCAGAATAGATCCAGAAATAGATAAAGGAGATATATATCTGTATATCTATGTATCTGCCTCTGTCTGTATATCTACCTTTCTTGTGTAGGAAAAGGATGGATTATTTAATAAATAGAGCAAATATAGTTGGTTACCCACCTGAAAGGAAATGAAACTAAAACCCTATCAAGTATCCTGTACATAGAAATATATAACTAGGGGCCTGCCCGGTGGCACAGCAGTTTAGTTCACACGTTCCACTTCTCGGCAGCCCAGGGTTTGCCGGTTCAGATACTGGGTGCGGGACATGGCACTGCTTGGCAAGCCATGCTGTGGTAGACATCCCACGTATGAAGTCAAGGAAGATGGGCACAGATGTTAGCTCAGGGCCAGTCTTCTTCAGTGAAAAGAGGAGGATTGGCAGCAGTTAGCTCAGGGCTAATCTTCCTCAAAAAAAAAAGAAAAGAAATATATAACTATAAAAAATTCACATACTTAGTCTGGCGCAAGTTACCATAAAGTTAAAGGATAAATAATAGAATTGAAAACCACTTGCAATGTGAAGGACAGATAGAGGGCTAATATCTATAATATACATACAGCTTTTCCAATTTGCCAAGCAGGAAGAAAAAATACTCAATGACACTTGTTAAAGATGGCAAGGCAGGCTTTAGTCAGGACCATCGAGATAAGTATAGGGGGCCACTGCAATGGGATTTTACAGTGAGGGAGGGAGGTTGGGCTCACCTCTGAAAACAGCATGGGCATGTGGGAACTTACAGCCAAGGAGCTTGGAGGGGCAAGGAGGTGGAGTGGATGGAAAGTTACTAAGAGGAAACGTCAAAGGTCAGGAGGAGTCTGGTTAAACCGAACTGGCAGGATCTTGCTGAAAACAGGCCAGGATAACCAGGCATCACCTGGGGATGGTGGAAGATGAGGAACCTGAGCAGATACTGAGGGTGGAGGAGTCTTGCTAAAACTAGATTTTACAACAAAGTGCACAGATGGGACTAGGAGAAGGTTCAGGAGCCTGACTAAACTTTTGGTCAAGCAAAGAATCATCGTGAGAAGTAATCCAAAAAAAATGGCAAAAAGGATTAAGAATGTGAAGAGGCAATTTATAGAAGAGCAAATCTAAATGACCAACCTGCGTATAAAAAGATTCTCCAGTTCAGTGAAAGTCTAGGAAGTACAAATTAAAGTAACAGTAAGATGATTTTACATTTATTGACTGGTGTTAGCACTGGGTGTTAACACCAATTGATGACGAGAATATAGGGAAAGGGTACTCAAAGGTTGTTGAAAATAGTTTGTTAGAACATGTATGGAAAGAAATTGGATAAGATAAAATTAAAGTGTACATATACTTCAACCCAGAAATCCCCCTCTTGGAAATGTAACTTACAGAAAAAAAATCCATGTTCTATAAAAATACATGTACAAGAATAGTTGTTGGAGCCTGGCTTTGGGTGGCATAAACCTGGAATGCACATCATCATCAGAGTGTTGCATATACACCATGAAATGTTGTGCAGCCTTGAAAGGGGGTGAATTTAAGCCAAGTGAAGAATTTGTATGAGATGGTGTTAAGTGCAAAAAAAAGACGCTGTGGAGAGTATAATATGAAAATGTTTTTAAAAAGATAAGAACCCTATGTCTCTTTGTGTGTATGTACTCTGTGTGATTGTTTATGTGTATATATGTACTCTGTGTGCGATTATGTGTATATATATATGTACTCTGTGTGTGTGGTTATGTGTACATATGTACTGCATGTGTGTGCGATTATGTGTATATATATGTACTCTGTGTGCAGTTGTTTTTGTGTGTATATGTACTCTGTGTGTGATTGTTTATGTGTGTATATGTACTCTGTGTGTGTCGTTATGTGTATATATGTACTCTGTGTGCGATTACGTGTATATATATATGTACTCTGTGTGTGTGGTTATGTGTATATATGTACTCTGTGTGTGTGGTTATGTGTACATATGTACTGCATGTGTGTGCGATTATGTGTACTCTGTGTGCAGTTGTTTTTGTGTGTATATGTACTCTGTGTGTGATTGTTTATGTGTGTATATGTACTCTGTGTGTGTCGTTATGTGTATATATGTACTCTGTGTGCGATTACGTGTATATATATATGTACTCTGTGTGTGTGGTTATGTGTATATATGTACTCTGTGTGTGTGGTTATGTGTATATGTACTCTGTGTGTGTGGTTATGTGTATATATGTACTCTGTGTGTGTGTGGTTATGTATATATATGTACTCCATGTGTTTGTGATTGTTCAGACATGAAGAAAATACAAATGGTGCACACCACGCTTTTTGTTCACGTGAGTTATCTATAGTGGGCTGATTTGCATGAAGAGGAGGAGAGGTGGAAGGAGGAGAGAGGTAAAGGTGTACCATAAAGCAAAATGAGACTACTAAAAGTCAGTCGAATATGTATTATGATCACTTTTAGGGACTTATGTAATATTTATATATTTGTATAATATATATATCTGTAAATCTAAAAATAACAAGTAATGCAGGGAAGAACATCACAGAAGTCTTCCTCTTTGAAGCTAGGGGCACCTTTCCGCTATTAATCATTAACACCAGGCCAGCCTCAGGGATCTTGAATCCGTAATGTTCTGCACAACACATCTTTCCTGAAACTCACTAGTGTTTGTGTTCTGGAAGCGTAAGCTGACATCACGTGAATGAAGGGTCTAAAGGACTCAAAACGTGAAGTTTCCGCTCTCCTCTTCACCAGTCACTGCAGTTTCCACTTCTCAGCCTCAGATTTCTTCCTCTGTCACCAAGCCACCAATCCCTGGGGAAGTATCAATTCCTACTTAACTCCCAAACTCAGCCCCATTGTTGAGGCTCCCACTTCACAATCCTGGACCCACAATGGCAGAAGGGGGCCATGCAAAGAAATAAAGAAAAATTTTGTTTCAAGTTGGAATTTGTATTATGGTTTCCCATAGAAACATTTTATAAATTTCGTTAAAGGCTTTCTAATACAATTTCTGTTAGAGTTCAGGTAGTATTAGGCATTGTCAGCTTTTGAGGACGTCTGGGAGAATAACCACCAGCTGTAATCCCGTTTCTAATGGAAAATACAGTGTATTGCACACAAAAGAAACAACTTACAAATTAACTTTGTGGAAATAAGCTGTTTGTAAATTGGGGATGATCTTAGTGAAAGAATTTTATAAACTGTAAAGCTCACGTACAAATGTTAAACAGGAGTGTGATCCGACTTCAACTTGGTGGTGGACGTGGCTGTTGTGGTGGACTAGAGTCATCTTCCTTTGATGCCCCCACTGCCTGTGAGAGCATCCTGGTCCCCTGTCCTAGCCAGAGTGAGCAGCCTTCCCCGTCCAGAGCCTCCTCTGCAGTCCAGCTTGCTTCAGACTCAGTTATCACAGTTGTGATGCTTGTTTCTGCAGCTGGACTCACCTCTGAGTTTTTACCTGTATTTCCAGCCTAAATTGGAACCACAGATTATAAGAAGGTGGAAAAGAAAGTGAACATTTATTGAGCATCTACCGCGTGCCAAGTTGTGTAATCATTACAATAACTATGAAGCAGGCATTCCCGGTGAGGAATGGGCTTTCACAAGCTTCAGTAATTTTCCTCGCCTAGTATCAAGTAAGAAGTGGAGCTAGTTTTTAAAATATGGATAATAATTTATTCATTTTTAAGTTTTATTTAAGTGTAACATATACACTAAACAGTTCACAAATCAGAAGTGTTTGTTGTTGACTTTTCACAAAGTGAACACACTGTGTAACCAGCCTCCAGATCAGAAAGCAGAAGCCACCCTGTGCGTGCTTTCACTCACTGTCCCCTCCTCGAGGTAACCGCTCTTCCGACTCCCGCACTTGACAGTAGAGTAGTTTAGATTACGTTAGTTTTGATTGTGGGAATCGTAGTGTATGTACTCCTCCATGTCTGGGTCTGTCTTTCAGCACTACGTCTGGGCAATTCACTGGCCCTGTTACATGCGGTTGTAGTTTGCTCATTCTCATCACTGTACTGTTCCACTGTGTGGATGTACCACAGTCTGCTTATCCATTCTACTGTTAATGGACATTTAGGTGATTTCCAGCTTTTAGCTATCATGAGCAGTACTGCTGTGAACATTCTTGTACATATATCTTTAGTGCACAAATGTACACATTTCTGTTGGATATGTACTTAGGACTGTAATTGCCATGTCATAGAATTTGCATTAGAAATCTTGAATCTTTTATGTTCTTTTAAGTGCCAAACAGTTTTCCAAAGTGGTTACACCAATGGCACTCACCAGCAGCCTGCGGGAATTCGACAGTCCACAGCCTCGCTGACAGAGACACCTTTGAAAACAGGTTTCTGACTCTAAAAGCCAATGCTCTTTTCCTTTCATCTAAACTTTATTTAAAGGTAAGAGCTTGGTAACGGTTTTCTCTTATAAATTCCATGATTCTTTCTAAGATTTTTATTCTTTGTCTATTAAGTGAGTTTCCTTTTTTATACTGGAAAATATATCTGTGCTGAACAGAATTTAGTAGGGTTAGCAGGGTTTCGGAGGCCTCATGTAAGTATTCGTATGAACCCAGCCTCTTCTATTTTTTCTGCATGGGTGAAAAGAATGGCAGTGTAATTCTTCCAAGCATGTCCCAGAAGTTCCTGAAGGAGAGAAGAAGTTCAATGGCTATTTGCCTTGGAGTATATTCCTCAAAAATGACCAAAGGAGTTATCGCCCAACATAGGACCATCAACAGATCTGTATGTCATTATGTTTCTAAAAGCTGTTACATGTAATGGGAAGTGAAGATGGGATCAAATTATGTAAGCAAATGGAGAGAGCTGGGGGAACTTTCTAAAAAAAGGCTTTAGTTGTCCATTTTATTTTGCTGTTATAATTCATGTATATACAACCTCAAAACTACATATTATCAATGCTGCATATTGATACTGATATAATTACATTTACAACGTTTGGCAGTCATTTATATTTGCCTGTCGGCCTGAATCTGTTGGAACCACTGAATTCCTTTAAGACGGAGGACCTTGGCCAAGGGAATTGTCATATCATTTTTGTAGGAGTGTTGTGTTATCATCATTATCAAAAGCATTTTCTAAGGATTTATCATTACATAATCTGGTTACAATCTATTGATTACTCAGATGGCATGTAATGGAAAAGCTTAGATCAAAATACATTTGGTGATTTGGAACAACTACAAAATAGCACTGTGATTCGCATCCTCTTCACCTCACATGCCTAGAATCAAACCCAGTTTATTGGATGGCTTCCTCTAATGTGGTTGAGAAACACTGAAGGCACCTCAGAACTGACTTTATTTAGAAACAAGGTCATTGCAGTTGTAATTAGTTAAGATAAGGTCATAGGGTGGGCCTTTAATCCAATATCACTGGTATCCTTATAAAACAGCAAAATTTGGACAAAGACATGAATACAGGGAGAATGCCATGTGAACATAAAGACGGCCGTCCACAAGCCAAGGAGAGAATCCTTGGACAGATCCTTCACTCATAGCCCTCAGAAGGAACCAACCCTGCTAACGTTATTTCAGACTTCTAGCCTCCAGAACTGAGAGACAATAAATTTCTGTTGCGTAAGCCACCCAGTTAGTGGTACTTTGTTTCGGCAGCCCTATCAAATTAATAAAAATGGTAGAAAAAGTTAATAAAGTGTTAAATATATCAGACTAGGTCGTGGAAATAAAAAGATTCCTGGGGGCCTGGCCTGGTGGCATGGTGGTTATGTTGGCAGGCTCTATTTCTGCCGCCCAGTGTTTGCCGGTTTGGATCCTGGGTGCGGATCTAGCACTGCTTATCAAGCCACCCTGTGGCAGGCGTCCCACATATAAAGTAGAGGAAGATAGCACAGATGTTAGCTCAGGGCCAGTCTTCCTCAGCGAAAAAAGAGGATTGCTGGTAGATGTTAGCTCAGGGCTAATCCTCCTCCTCCTGAAAAAAAAACATTGCTCGGCCATTTACAGCAGAATCACTTGGGATACTTGGTAAAAATGCATCAGAATCTTGAGGGATGAAGCCTGGGAATTAGAATTTTGAAAACCAGTCTAGGTGGTTATTACTGCTGCAAATGTTTATTGAAGGTCTACTTTGTCCCAGGGACAGAGTGGACAAGACAGGTACGTTCCCTGTTTATGTCTAGTGGAGATTCCTGTGTCCTAACTAAACTGAGACGGGGAAGGGGGAGGGCCAGACAGGAAAGCATCCTTTCAGTTTGTTGTAATTGCTCGTGTGGTGATAGAAAATATATTGGAGCTACAGAGGCTGACATTTAGCCTGGTTTTGGGTGGGGGTAAAGGGCGGGGTCAGGAAAAGTTTCTGGCATGTGATGACGTCTTGAGCATAGGTATTGACACGGGAATTGTAGGGCAGTAAAGACCTACCAAGTAAAGAGAGTGATTGAGCATGATTGGGGACTGTGTAGTCTTGGGGTTTTAGTCTATACAAACACAACTATTGATCCCTCATCACTCCTGTCTCTGGAAACTTCTCAAGTTTAGAGCCGGACCTATTATTCACCCAGTACATTATTGAAGTGTTCATATTGATTGTCATAATGAAATGTTTAATACAAGTTATTAAATAGCTACCACCCTTAACCTCTTGAGTACGACTCCCAGACCTGGCCTGTGGGTATTGGTTGATGCATAAGCCATATTTGTGAGTAAATATTTTTAAAACATCACCATAACAAAAATTCATGCTAAATAAACTGTTTGGCTCAAGTGGTCGTTTCCTGAGTTATATATTATAACATAGAATTCTTCTCTTGCTGGGTTAGTACTTATTGCATTAAATGGTATAACTTTCACAGTGTGTGTTCAGTTCCTGTTTTCTGTATTGTAATATTAAAATGTTCCGTCTTTGTCTCCACCAGACATTTCCTATACTTTGCACCATAATATCATTCAGGGAAAATAAGTTAAAGCACCCAAGGATAATGGATTTGTAAGCTCGACACCACTTACGAGTCCATGTATTCAGCCACTGGGAAGTTTTTACATGTTGATAATTATTTATGAAAGGATGCTCATGCCCTAAACTGTGAGAGAAATTGCACTTTTGAATTACTGCCAAAAATAGAAGGGAATGGTTGATTTAGCTTATAATCTTTAGATTGATTTCTGGCTGGAAAATAGTTGAATATTTGAAAGTAGTGTCACTTGGTGTATAGTCATCATGTTAGTGGCCAAACACGTTCTCTGTGGACCTAGAGCAAGAATAGTCACAGTTGATTGATACCTCACATAAAAATCCGAGAGCAAGATAAGTTAATGTAAGTTATCTGGTGTTAATAATTTAAATATACTACTAAGCTGGAAGGAAATTTTACAATCAATCATGAATTGTTTGGTTTCAGAGTGCTAATGGGTATGAGGCCATCTAGTCCTTTTGGGACAACTAGTTAGGATATAAACTTTGTTTTCCAGGAATTATGTTCATTTTCCCAGGACCTCACCAGCCCTGCCCCATTTGTTTGTGGTTGATGAAATCATAGCATCTGGACTTTTTAGGGGGAAACTTTTAAAAAAGCCAACTATTACATCAACTGAGAAAAAATTATCATGAAACAGGAGGACAATAAGGACCATTCTTTATATTTTGTGCTATTCCCTTACTCTCATCCCACTTAAAGCACCACATTTTCCTTCTCAGAGAGCCAAAGCTGAATGATAAGACCTCGTCAGATCAGATTCAGAGGATATTCAACCTTAGAGATCATCTGTCCGAATCGCATTATTTTACAGATGAGGATATGGGGGCCTTGTGATATTAAACGGCTTGGCCAAAGCCGCACAGCCAATTGTTGGCAGGCCTGGGCCTGTAACAGAGGTCCCCTGACTGCCAGGCCATATCCTTCCTGCTAAACTGGGCTTCTCAGTTTACCCTTCTAAGCCAGTGAATTTTCTTCCCCGATTTTCTTCTAAATTAATAAGGAAGTTCTTAGAGTTATAAATCAGGGCCGTGTAATTTTGATTTCACTCTTACTTTCTTCTGAAGCCTATCAAGATAATCCCAAAGAAGGCTACAAATAATATGTCTTAATTTTAGGATAAGATAAATACTATCAATAAAATCAAAATGAGCGTAGCTAACGCTTATCGTGCACTTGCCATGTGCCAGTGTCTGAGTTAATTTACTATTATGTTAATATGACATTAATCCCAAATGTAACCCAGTAAAGTAGACACTGTTATCTTCCCAATTTACAATTGAAGAGATAAGTTTAGAGAAGTTAGTTGCCCAAGGTTGCAAAGCAAGCAAGTGGCTCCAGAGCAACTTGAACAGACATATGACTTACTCCGGCCCCCACACTCTAACCTCTGTAACATCCAGAAGTTCATTCAAACAAGTCCTCGTCATAGCCTGGGTAGTGACAACAACAATGAAAACCGTAATAATAACGGTAATTTTCTGTGAACCTACTATAAGTCAGGCACAATGCCAGGCACATTACATTTATTAAATATAACCTTCTGAACTTTCTAACATAGATAAAATTATCCCTGTGTTATAACTGAGGAACCGAAGCCAAGGAAGTCTTAGTAACATTTGTAGTCATATGCCTAGAATTGTAACAAGGCTTATTTTTCAGCTAAATTTTGTGGAACCGCTAAGCCCATGATCTTTGGTATTTTCAGGCCTGGAATTGGCTTTTCTGAGCCTTTTGTATACACACTCAACTGTGACATCAACAGTCAAGTTATTCATTCTAAATCAGGAATACCTGCTTGAAGCCTGACTGTTACAGTAATGGTACATGATACTATGATGGTGGAAGGATACGGACTTTACCCAGTTCCTGGGTTCAATTCCTAGTGCAGTTTGGTTGCTTGGTAGCCCTTGCCTTAGGGTGACTTTATTACATCTGCTCTTATCCATTATTCATGAATTTTTAAAAAATATTCAAATGATATTCAGACGAATCACTCCCTTTGTTTCCCAATTTTGGGGAGATGACTCACTGACATCTCCACCATCTTGCTGTAAATTAATGAAGACCTAACACAAATCAAGAAAAAGGGAGTGTTTGAGGAGATGTTCCAGTTGTCGCAGCTGGCAGCCTATAACCCCTCTGTAAAGTTTTAGAGCACAAACTGAGAGAGAGATTTATTGAGACAACAGGGAGGTGCAGGAAAGAAGAGGTCACTCCTCTGGCATCGGCCTGCAGAGTCCTTCCATGGCAGACATCAGTGCCCCAGAAAGGGGGAAGGAAAAGGGAGAAGGCAGCAGATGTTCTAGTCCCCATTTTGCATGAGTCAGGAAGAAAAAAATTGCAGGGTGTGCCTGGAACCAGAGGACCTTGACTCCTTGCTCCTCCCTAACAGCTGCTGGTCTTGTTGAATATTCAGACATTGTGCAGCTTCTCCAGTCTGTGAGCACACCCAGATGGCTGCCACCAGCATCTGAGGCACCTTCCGGAAGAAGGTCGCAAACGCCAGTCTGTGCTCGGACGACCTTCAACCAGAGATCCTGGTGGAAGCCAGACCAGGACTGCAGTGTCTTTCAAGGGTCGTGGGCCCCTCTGAGGACTACGAAGTCTTGGCTGCTGAGTTCTGGGAGACAGAAGTTCTTTATTCTCTAAAGAAATATTCTGGATCTGAGTTGTGCCCTCGCCCATCTGTCTCCCCTCCGCCTCCAACTCCTGAACTGGACGCTGTCGTAAGGAGGAGGCATCAGAGAAGCAGGCTGTATGCAGAGGCAGTTAGGAGCTCAGAGGCATGCAAGAGTCGAATTCACTTGTGCAAGAGAAGTTAGGGGCTTGCAAGATCATTCTACATCCTCAAACTGCAACAGTCTATTCTCAAAATACAGGTCTTTTAAAATACCCTTTTGACTCAGCATAGAGAAACATGGGGAGACATATGGAAAGAGTCAGGTTAGTTTTTGACAAATATTTGTTTATGCATTTACTAAACTACATCCATCTATAGCTTAAGCTAAATGTTTATTTAATAGCAGCTTTAAGTGAATCTTAAAAACTTTAAAAATTACACTGATGGAATGGCTGCAGATTCCCCCACTTGATTTCTACCAGAAATATCGTTTGAACTGCGGGCTTTAATAGTTTGGGGAGGTCTATGGGCTTTCTTAGATTCCACATTGTTTCTTAATTGCAATCATCTCCTCTTCTTTGCTTTTGTACAGCATGTGCTTGATTTTTCAGGAGTTGGATTGTGAGGATTATTTTTTATACTCTTGTCACCGTAATTTTTTCTGCTAGTTCCTTGTGATTACACCTGACTTTTTTTTTCATTTTTAGAAACGTGCACAGTTACTGCACAACAAAATGTTTGTCATATAGAACAATCTTATGCCTTTATGGGTTAAAGAAAAAAAAACTTTCTTTAAAGCGAAGTCCACTGGCTTTCTAAGTGTAACATCCTACGTCAGCATGATCAGAGATTGGACCAAAAGAAGCGTAGCATTTATACATATGCTTCTGGAATGAAGAATGCCTGCTCTTGTCTCTCCACGTAGTTACCTGTGAACTTTCCGGTCAAGATGAGTTCTCTGAGCTCAGTGACTTAACGAGCCTACTGAGTAATATTAGTCAAGTCCACCAGTTAAATTTGAGTGGCCCAAGAAGAGAGAATGAAGAGACTGATTGGAATGCAGCGGTTGATGAGCAGCTCCCAGGAACTGTTGGTTGTCCCTGGGCCTTGCTTGTACACGTATGTGTACTGTATGCAGGCATGACTCCCTCCTCTCCTAGGTGTGGCCGTACCCAGGACCCCTCCCCTCTCCCCAGCTCCTCTCTGAGACTGGCTGAATAAGCCTCCAACTTAGCAACTCATAATAAATGAACAAACAGACAGGGATGGGCCACTAGGCAAAGGTGCCACGTCTTATTTGTATTCACCTGGGGTCCCTGTGCTCTTCTCATGGCTGGAACCCAGCAGTTACTGACCCTACAGATGATAAGGCAAGCAAAGCACCTGAATTTCCTGATTTCTTTCCTCTCCATAAAGCACAGGTCTCCCTGAATTTTGTCCATGACGTAGGTCTGAGAGAGGCCTCCTTCCCCTGGTCACACCTTACACTACATGGCACTTAATGCGTCGCCTTACACGTGTTTACCTGTTTGTCTCTTCTACACTGCAAGCTTTTGAAGGACAGGGATCATGTGACTCGCCCATCATTAAGCCCTTGCAGGTACTCAACACTGTGTTCACGCTGGAATCAGTGAATGAATGCCCAGTTGTTGGTGAACTAAGAGCTCGTCCCCTTGATGTTGAATGGATACAAGTCATTATTTCAGTTCAGTGGTTCTGAAACTTGACTGTTTTTAAGAATTATGTGGAAAGTTTATGCAAATCAGACATGCAGGCTCCACTCGAGATCCTCTTTAGTAGGGCCTGGATGAATCTGTGTTTTTAACACCAGCACAGTTGATTCTGATGCAGGTAGTCTGGGGACCACATTTTCAAATTTACTCAGGTTTATGGTTCTTAGGGGTTTGAGACTTAGTTAGCCTCTGAAGTTTAGGATCTCATGTTTTTTTTCTATGACCCAGTTGTAAAATGACTGACTGAATTCTTCTAAAGGAAATTGTAAAAATGACTCTTAGGGGGAAGATCAAGTAATTTTTACTGACTGTTTCTATGTGAGTAGCACTTGTTTTAAACATGCTTTAAACTACTCTTTTGACTAGTTTTTCATAGTTGTTGTTAGGGTAACATCCTTCGAATGGGAATAATGGCATTAGTGTAATCGCCTCTTTGTGTTATCTGGACCATCTGGACAGGGGAAGATGCTTCCTCTTCAGAGAAAGGCACATCTGCTCTCTGGACCAGCAGTGCGAGATGGAGACCCTCTTGCCCGTAGTGATGTGCCAGGGCCTCCTTGACCTCCTATGTCACATGCCTCTTGCTCAGCCTGCTGTGCAGATAACCTGGAGTGTCCAGCACCTGGACCTGCAGGGTCACCTCTTGCCCCTCTCGACGCATGAAGCTGTGGAGGTGACCACTGCGGCCCAGACTACAGTCTTTGGTCACAGAACACAGAGAAAGCCACTATGGAAGTCAGTGCTTCCCAGAAGAACGTTCCTGGCAAAACTTTTTCCACTCTGAGTCATGCCAAAGAGGGCCACATTGACGATCATCTTGCTGGAGTCCGTCATAGCTGCTGATGAACGGAGGCTCAGCATAAGCAGTCAGCCCTCTGTGCTCCCCCACTGCAAGCCTTCTCACCTGGACTGGAGCGTGCCACATCTTACCTGTGATGTGCTTTCCCCTCAGTCATAGGGACTTAAGCTGGAGGAATGCCCACTGAAGTGGAGATGCCCCAGTGCAGACAGAAGACTGAAGTAACAGTAGTAGTTTGCAGTGAGAGAGGAGAGAGAAGTCAAGTACAGATCAGGAAGGAAGGAGAAGGAAGCAATAATTGAAGGAAAATGGAAAAGAAAAAAGCCCAAATTACATGAAGATAAGGGAAACCATGTTTAGGAGGAATGTGTTAAGTCATCAAGGTGATGGGTGAGTTGGTTTAGGAATGGGTGCTGAGGTTTCTGAGTTCAGGACAAAGCTAGCAGCAGTGTTTGATATTATTCACTCTTGGAGAAGTAGGGGTTGAACAGTGGAAGAGAAAGCCCTTGCTGGATTTTAAACAACATCCCCACCTCCCGACCCCTGAATACACAAGTGGCACCTGCAAAAAATTGTCTTTCTTGATTTCCTGCATGCTTCTCTTCTATGAAACGAATAATGTTAAAGAAGACTTCTGTTTCTGTTTACTAAAAATATTTTTTTACGAGTATGCAACATTCTGATGGAAATAAGAGCTACTTGTAATTCCTGTTATGAGATAATTGGTAAATCATCCCCATGGTCCACTATAGTAAAGTACTGGCACTTTAATAAAGAAAGTGAAGCCCAACACGTTGTGCCACCTGGTTAGGATAGAGAACCTTGGGACACTCTGTTTCATTTACGACACTTCTAAAATATAATTAATCTTTTGTGCAGAACATAAGCCCCTTATAACATTCTAAGGTCATCAATCATTTTCATTAGATTGATAAGACAGAGCTACTGGCCAGTTGCCAAACGTGCTCAATCTGCTGATTCAGAAATAGAGACACTTGATATTGCACATTTATTATTTTTGCTTATAACTTATACTTCTATTATACAGTTTTATGTACCTCTGGCCTTTTCTGTCCTCTCATGACCCTCACCCAATCTCCCCAGACTCTAATATGAACACCTGGAGGGAAGTCCCACCCCCATACAAAAGACAGTCATTTTTGGGGTCCCTCAAGGTGACCCCAGCTCACCCAGTTCTTTCAGCTGTGTCGGCTGCACTACAGTCACCTGGGTTTCTTTTTACTTCTCAAATATGTAATTAAAAAAATTAATTATGGAATCCCAATCCATTTACTGTATGTCACGTAGCTTTTCCAATCGTAAAAATGCTCTCTCCACAAAGACTTCCCTGGAGCTGGCACAGTTGTTCTTTGGTATGAACTTGAACCTTCTGACGGTGTCGCCGTGCCACGCTGGGACCGGGACTGGGCGCTGTGACGGTGTCGCCGTGCCATGCCCGGGACTGTGTGCTGTGACGGTGTTACTGTGCCGCGCCGGGACTGGGCGCTGTGACGGTGTCGCCGTGCCGTGCCGGGACCGGGACTGTGTGCTGTGACGGTGTCGCCGTGCCGTGCCGGGACCGGGACTGTGTGCTGTGACGGTGTTACTGTGCCGCACCAGGACCGGGACTGTGTGCTGTGACGGTGTCGCTGTGCCGCGCCGGGACCGGGACTGTGTGCTGTGACGGTGTTACTGTGCCGCACCAGGACCGGGACTGTGTGCTGTGACGGTGTCGCCGTGCCGCGCCGGGACCGGGACTGTGTGCTGTGACGGTGTCGCCGTGCCGCGCCGGGACTGGGACTGGGCGCTGTGACGGTGTCGCCGTGCCGTGCCGGGACCGGGACTGTGTGCTGTGACGGTGTCGCCGTGCCGTGCCGGGACCGGGACTGTGTGCTGTGACGGTGTCGCCGTGCCGCGCCGGGACTGGGACTGGGGGCTGTGACGGTGTCGCCGTGCCGTGCCGGGACTGGGACTGTGTGCTGTGACGGTGTTGCTGTGCCGCACCAGGACCGGGACTGGGCGCTGTGACGGTGTCGCCGTGCCGTGCCGGGACCGGGACTGTGTGCTGTGACGGTGTTACTGTGCCGCACCAGGACCGGGACTGTGTGCTGTGACGGTGTCGCCGTGCCGCGCCGGGACTGGGACTGGGCGCTGTGACGGTGTCGCCGTGCCGTGCCGGGACCGGGACTGTGTGCTGTGACGGTGTTGCTGTGCCACGCCGGGACCGGGACTGGGCGCTGTGACGGTGTCGCCGTGCCGCGCCGGGACCGGGACTGTGTGCTGTGACGGTGTCGCCGTGCCGCGCCGGGACCGGGACTGTGTGCTGTGACGGTGTCGCCGTGCCGCGCCGGGACTGGGACTGGGCGCTGTGACGGTGTCGCCGTGCCGCGCCGGGACCGGGACTGTGTGCTGTGACGGTGTCGCCGTGCCGCGCCGGGACTGGGACTGGGGGCTGTGACGGTGTCGCCGTGCCGTGCCGGGACTGGGACTGTGTGCTGTGACGGTGTTACTGTGCCGCACCAGGACCGGGACTGTGTGCTGTGACGGTGTCGCCGTGCCGCGCCGGGACCGGGACTGTGTGCTGTGACGGTGTCGCCGTGCCGCGCCGGGACTGGGACTGGGCGCTGTGACGGTGTCGCCGTGCCGCGCCGGGACCGGGACTGTGTGCTGTGACGGTGTCGCCGTGCCGCGCCGGGACTGGGACTGGGGGCTGTGACGGTGTCGCCGTGCCGTGCCGGGACTGGGACTGTGTGCTGTGACGGTGTTACTGTGCCGCACCAGGACCGGGACTGTGTGCTGTGACGGTGTCGCCGTGCCGCGCCGGGACCGGGACTGGGGGCTGTGACGGTGTCGCCGTGCCGTGCCGGGACCGGGACTGTGTGCTGTGACGGTGTTACTGTGCCGCACCAGGACCGGGACTGTGTGCTGTGACGGTGTCGCCGTGCCGCGCCGGGACCGGGACTGTGTGCTGTGACGGTGTCGCCGTGCCGTGCCGGGACCGGGACTGTGTGCTGTGACGGTGTCGCCGTGCCATGCCCGGGACTGTGTGCTGTGACGGTGTTACTGTGCCGCGCCGGGACTGGGACTGTGTGCTGTGATGGTGTTGCTGTGCCGTGCCGGGACTGTGTGCTGTGACGGTGTCACTGTGCCACGCCGGGACCAGGACTGTGTGCTGTGACGGTGTCGCTGTGCCGCGCCGGGACCAGGACTGGGCACTGTGACGGTGTCGCTGTGCCGCGCCGGGACCAGGACTGGGCACTGTGACGGTGTCGCTGTGCCGCGCCGGGACCAGGACTGGGCGCTGTGACGGTGTCGCTGTGCCGCGCCGGGACCAGGACTGGGCGCTGTGACGGTGTCGCTGTGCCGCGCCGGGACTGGGTGCTGTGACGGTGTCGCCGTGCCGCGCCGGGACTGGGACTGGGCACTGTGACGGTGTCGCTGTGCCGCGCCGGGACCAGGACTGGGGGCTGTGACGGTGTCGCCGTGCCGTGCCGGGACCGGGACTGTGTGCTGTGACGGTGTTACTGTGCCGCACCAGGACCGGGACTGTGTGCTGTGACGGTGTCGCTGTGCCGCGCCGGGACTGGGTGCTGTGACGGTGTCGCCGTGCCGTGCTGGGACCAGGACTGGGCGCTGTGACGGTGTCGCTGTGCCGCGCCGGGACCAGGACTGGGCACTGTGACGGTGTCGCTGTGCCGCGCCGGGACTGGGTGCTGTGACGGTGTCGCCGTGCCGCGCCGGGACTGGGACTGGGGGCTGTGACGGTGTCGTTGTGCCGCGCCGGGACTGGGACTGTGTGTTTTCCATTGTAATTGGTGAGCACCATATCGCGACTATAAGAAAAGTTTCAACAAATGGATATATAATATACATGCTATAAATAGAGGTTGACTTCATAACAGTATTCAGTTCATAAATTTAGAAATTCTCTAAAAAGCCTCTCTTGGCTATTTCCATGTAAGTGAAAGTGATTGTCTTATCCTAACTGATACAATCACTAGCGTGATTATATTGGCACATGCAGTTTCCATATCAATTAATGATAGCACATTTCAGAAAAGGAGTACAATTAACTATAACTTGAGGCTAAATAAATTTTTCTTAAAAATTGGGGTTTTATTTTATTAGTGAAAGCTTAAATTTGACTTTTCCACTTCTTAGTATATAACCCGTACTTTCCCAAATACTTTCTTAGTGTGTAAGATGTAGAAGCATCTTCTCCTGTGCCTCTCAAAAAGTCTGTGCGGTGTGTATTTCTGTGTGAAGCAATCTTGGAGACATCTAGAATGCCTTACGACTTCATGGGCAGAAAGTTAAAAAGTCTTCTTCCTGTGTGGATCTGACGAGGAAAACATGGACGGATTCATCCGTCTGACGAGCACATTTGGCTTTCTTGAAGGGATCGGAAGAACCTCCCCCAGGTGGCAGCAGCAGCCTGTTTCCTAAGAAGTGATTTTAAACCAGAATTTATTTTCATTTTCCTCCACAAACCGTAAACTGACGTTCTTCAACTAGGCAATCTACATCAACACTAGTTGTGTGAAAGATCTTTTGAATAAAGGCAAAAACTAAGCCTTCTTTCTCAAGTTCCATATAGAACGTGACAAGTATAGAAGGTCCTTAGTTTTCAAACCCTCCTCTTTGAAATCATAGTTTAAATCATTTGCTGAATGCAACAGTTGACAGATTAAAAAATAAGGTTCAGAGTTCATATGTGTGGTTAAATGTTCCAATGGGACTGCAAAATTTAAAATAATTTCCAACAGGTTTAATGGAGGTTTTAGACCTGAGTCAACTTAGAGGTCATGTGGAAGGGTAATGTATTGATGTTAGATGATGTTAAATGCGTGCTGTTAGTTCTTTTTGAATCAGGGTGAAAAAGAAACTTGAAAAATTACCTTCACTCTTTTCAGTAACTTGGCAAAATATATATAAGCAGGAATAAAACTATGTAACTTTATTGACTGGCTCCAGGATTTCTCTGAGAAAGAGAACTGTCTTTGTTTGAGAAAATAGTTTTATTAGCTACTTGAGGTAGAAAAGGGGATTCTGAGAACATAAGCCAAACTCGCAAAAAGTGGTAGCCAAACTGCTGGGTGAGGGGGAAGAGCCAAGGCAAGAGTAGAGGAGATTAGCGTATAC
Source organism: Equus przewalskii (assembly GCF_037783145.1). Taxonomy (NCBI): domain Eukaryota; kingdom Metazoa; phylum Chordata; class Mammalia; order Perissodactyla; family Equidae; genus Equus; species Equus przewalskii. The sequence goes on along the minus strand of NC_091832.1, from coordinate 118,514,623 downwards.
AGAAGATGGGGGAGGGGTAGAAGAGGAGGGAGGGCAGGAGGGGAGAGGAGGAGAAGGAGAGAGAACAAGAACCAAACATTAGAACTTGGCAGGAGGCTGGGTCTCCCTCTTGTGGAAATGGCAAAGGGACTATGTTAGAGCAGAGAGAGCTAAGTTTCAATTTTAACTTCTTTGAATTTCTGGAATGTAAAGTTTGCTGCATTCACAATTAACTTGTAAGAAGTTGGATCTTTATTTTTGTTTTGTTTTTGGTGATTGTTAGCATTTTACTTTATTTTATTTTGATGGAAATTAATGGACAGAGCTGAGGTCCACCCTAAGTTAGCACAGGACAAGGACCACAAAAGTTGGAGACTGTGAAATTATATCTGAACTGAAGTAATTCAGGAAAGGCAGGAGGTTGAAGCCAGAAGGACACTAGTCCCTAGGAACTTGCAAGAATCTTTGGGAGGACCTTAGATTTTCCACAATCTGTGAGATGAGATGTTATGTGGTAAGGGTGACTCCAGATGACATGAGGAACAATTCTATTTCAAATTACACACACACACACACACTCACACACACACACACACACTGGATTAGTGTGCTAGCACTCCTATAGCAAACTACCATAGACTGAGTGGTTTAAACAACAGAACTTAATTTTCTCACAGTTCAGGAGGCTGGAAGTCTGAGATGAGGGTGCCAGCGGGGTTGGTTTCTCCTGAGGACTCTCTCCTTGGCTTGTTGATGGCCGTCTTCTCCCTGTGTTCTTACGTGGTCTTTGCTCTGTGTGTCTGTGTCCAAATTTCCCCTTCTTATAAGAGCACCAGTTACAGTGGATTAGGGCCTACCATTATGACCTCATTTAACTTAATTACCTCTTTAAAGGCCCCATCCGCAAATACGGTCACATTCTGAGGTGCTAGGTGTTAGGACTTTAACATATGAATTTGGGGGGACATAAGTCAGCCCATAACACACACACACACACACATATTAACATGGGTGTATTTGTATGTATACGTTATATGTCTCTATACTCCATAAAATTGTGTCTTTATTCTCCACAAAATTAGTTTTAGTACAAGTAGTTCTTGACTTATGGCGGTTTGATTTAAAGTTACTTTCACGGTTTTAGATGAGTTTCAATTTGCGTTGGCTTGAACTGTGAACCTGTTGCTCGTATGTTATGTTTTTTCGTAATAAAGAAGACCCTTAGAGTGATCAGCAGAATCTGTGTTTATGAGGTCTAAGTGACCTAACCCTCGGCCAACACTGCTCCAAGTCAAGGGGAACACTGACAGGCTGGCTAAAGTTGGTGGTAACTTGATTGACTCAGTCTGAGCTGGCCTTAGAATAAGATATCAAATCTCACCTTTCAAAAAATTTTAGAGAACACTGGTCAGCAGTTTAAATTTGGGGGCCAGATGGTCCTAATTCAAATGCAGTTTGAAGGTTCTTGGGGCAGTGAAGAATGCCCACACGTGGGCAGGAATATTGATGGGAATAGGAGAAAGCTGCAGTGGAAACTTGGTTGGTTCCATATTTTAAAGACTCTACCAGTCTCATCCCCACACAGGAACATTTATGTTTTTTTGTTTTAAAGATTGGCATCTGAGCTAGCATCTGCTGCCAATCTCTGTTTTTTTCCTTCCTCTTCTTCTCCCCAAAGCCCCCCAGTACACAGCTGTATATTCTAGTTGTAGGTCGTTCTGGCTGTGCTATGTGGGACACTGCCTCAGCGTGTCCTGATGAGTGTTGCTAGGTCTGTGCCCAGGATCTGAACTGGTGAAACCCTGGGCCGCTAAAGTGGAGTGCATGAACTTAACCACTCAGCCACAGGGCCAGCCCCTATGATGTTGTTTTTTGTTTGTTTGCTTTTTGGTTTCCTTCTGAGAATTTCACAAAAACAGCTAGGCCAGCAACTTTCTGGAGGTCATTCCAGAATAACTTAAACAATTCTTGTCATAGTAGTTTGACTCTTCTTGTGTCAATTTTAGTGATTTATAGTATAATATACACATATTTTATCTATATTTTTAATTTGTTAAATGTATAATTATCTCCACTTCTAGCATTAGATCTGTCTTCTTGTTCTGTGATGGCTTATATATTGTTTGGCTTTATATATTTAATAAATGTTTGCATGTGCTTGTGTGTGCGTGAGAGCACATATGTGTATGCATGTAACTTTTGTACTTTTGGAGTTTGAAGTGCATTTCAATGAACATAAACAAAATTTATAATCTAATGCCTCTAAGAGGTAGTCAATGATTTGACTTACAGTAACTAAACTTTTGGTTACCAACTCTGAGCCAGTTAAGTTGAAAACTGAGAGTCACAGGTATACTCATGCTATCATTTACATTTATAATATAGTGAGTTATCATACAAATATATGTCATTATTGAAGAAATTAATACAACCTTGAAAGCAAGAGGAAAATCAGTAGAGTTTTAATTCAAATGATCTCAAAGCTTCTATGCCTTGTTCTTTAAAAACTTCTGCTAAATTCTGTCACACTAATTTAGATCCTCTTTGATAAAATACCTTTCTTATTCACTCTTGAGAAATCAGATAATATAGTATAATAAAGAATATCATTGAAAATATATGCATATAAAAATAACTTTATATGTTTTATTCTTCTTACCTAGGAAATAACATGCAGTCAACCCGTATGGATAGGTATGTTTTATCAGCCAAATGCGCAGAAGCAGATGGTCTCATAATGATTAATAAAGCTATTAACCCCTTAGTCCCTGAGACAGGACACCAGGCTGGCTTCAGTTTCTTAGAGATTCTAATTATGTCATGTATATTATTCAATTTCAAACATTTGTGTGTTATGAATTGTTCTAGAAATGCTCTGGGAAGCACTAGAAACTTCCCTTATCAGGATCCAAAGCACTATGAATGCCGTGGATGCTAGTCAGAAATCAAGTTATGGCCGTAGATATCAGATGCCACACTGAGTCCTGGACTTGATGCCACAAAATCTCCCATTTTATGGGAAATGCTTTTTTCTTTTTTGCAAAATAATTAAGAATCTCAAGTTAAGAAAAACAGACCGTGTATAATAATAACTGTAACTTATCTAATATGTTTACAATCATTCTAGAATACTTGATTTTTCTTTTCCAAGGGAATGTAAATGATTCCCCTCTAGCAATAGCTGTGGTATGGACCTAATTTCATGGGTGGTATAGTTATTACTATTAAATTCAGGTCTTGAGTGTTTTGAGAGGTTAAATATTGGATGGCAAAGCTTTATTATATAGTAACTCTATTGAACATTAAAAAATAAGATGACAGGAGAGCAGTAAATGTGCTTTTGTGGCCTAAAACTGGAATTTGAGATTTCCAAATTCCTGGTAGTACTGAGGACTGACCGAGATACTAAGAGGAGAGTCAGATGAGTGTCATCCTTTGTAGATTTCTACGCAGTGCAGATTACCTAAGGACACATCGTAGAAAGGCAGTTAGTAGAGATGCAGAAAAGGAAGTGTCAGCTTTCTGTTTGTGTATGTGTGCATGCAATGCTGTGTCCTGGTTCAGTGGACCATAGTAGAAAGTTAGCACTTATTTGGCACATGTGCCAGGCACCGTTCTAGACACTTTAGTATGTTAAATCACACAGTCCTCTGAAGTGGTGTATTAATAACCCCACCTTAAAGGACATTCAGTCACAGATAGGTTAGGCAACTTGCTCATGGCCATATAGTTGGCGAGTGGCAGAGTTGGGGTCACTCTTTCCTTTCAGAGTATAGTTGTTGAAATGCATCTTCTCACTCAGTTACTGTTTTCATTCCAGCCACAGCACTTGGCCAGAGCACTAGGGTTGTGTGCCAGGTGTAGAGAAGGGGACAAGGCACAGTGGAAGAAGGCAAAGGACACAGGGAGTCCAGTTTATCAACACATGTAAATGGGTACTTTATTTATATGCTTCTTTCCCCAAAAATGTTTTAGAAAAACATTTATAACATAAAATCAAAAAATGATGGATTTTCTAAAGGAAAAGTGAAAGTTGTCCAAAGTTGTTGAAATTTGGCTGATGTACTTTGCTTCTGTTCTGGGCACAATCTTACTGATCCAGGCCATTTTAATCATGAAGACTCTAAAAGAAAACCTAACTAGTAACGGCTACAATAGTAAAAATAATGACAGCAGCTGTGCTTTATGGGCAATTACTGTGAAGCAGGCATGTGCCAAGTGCTTTAACTGAATTTTTTCGTGTAATCCTCATAACAGGTCTGTGTTGTAGGTACAATTATTGTCACTTTCCTTATGAGGAAACCAAGGCTCAGAAGAATCCTCCCAAGGTCACACAACTCAGAAGTAGCAGAAGGGGATCTCCAGCCTAGGTCTACCTGAATCCAGAGACCAAATGCTTATTCGTTATACTATAAAAGGGATAGAAATACAAAAGGGAAATGTTAAATGCTGTGCAAAATTCTTTTGGTTATGTTCTACTTAATTCTGGTCATACCCAAAAACTGTCATAAATAACCATGTTGTTAAAATCTTACACTGACCTGGTATTTTACCTCTGTGATCATGGCCCTGCACAGTACATCACATCCTGCTTGTCAGCCAAGTCTCCTCAGAAGTTAACAAGCGTGATTTAAAAGTCAGAGGCAGACCAGGCAAGAGAATGGGTGGTGAGTTTTAAGAATGGTTTTCAGGTGCTCACCACATGAGCTAAGTGCAAAAAAGACAAATGCTGAGGTTGATCCGTTGTGTGGTCTATGAGAGATGAGGTCAGTAGTGTAACACTGTAGTGGTAAATTTTGAAAAGAGACATATGATATTTACATAATTCCTAAAAGGTGAAATTAAATAGGTCTGGATAAGAGCCACTGACTGTGCCAAGCGTGATTATATGAAATTGAAGTCATTGCTTTACAGTTTTGCTGTAAAATTGCTGGGCTAAAACACAAACTGTAGGCCCACAGTATTTGGAGACCTTCATCTGAAACATATTGTTGTAAGCTTAGATGTGGTGGAAGAGTTGAGTTTGGTCTTCTGGCCAATTTGGGAAGGCATACAGGATATTACAAAATAGAATAAAGATCGTGTTTACAGAGTCCAATAGTAAGCTTAATTTGCAAAAGAAATGGCAAGAATTCGACTGCATGTATAAGTGGCAAAACAGCTTTCTGGCCCACAGTGGCCCTTTGTATGATACCAGCTTCATTTTCAGTCCTGTTTATAATACTTTGTTTTTATGGGCTAAGCCAGATATTCTTTAAAGCAATTTCTAAACTCTGTAATGTGCACAAATTTACACTATAATCAAAGGGCAAAAGATAACTTTAGAGAAGACGTTACGCAAAATAAATACATAGATGTCATCACAGCCTGGTGTGACAATAAGGTATCATGAATGGTACTTACAACATTTAGTGTGAAAATGTTTCCTCCTATGCTTGTTTCTTATGTGCATTAAAGATAAATGAAATAAATGTCACTATTATTTAAGATAAAGGTAATTATTTTTAAAAATGAAATATCATGGAAATATGTTTATTAAAATTTATGCCCACACTGTAGATATTAAAGATCTGAAGCTTATTCAAGTTGAGCCCCAAAATAGCTAATTAATTAGTAAATTCAAAACGTATCATTGAGTGAATATTATGTTCTGGGTACATCATTTATTTTCCAGAAATCAGAGGTTTGATAAAATAATTATAAGGGAATTTAAATTCTGCAGGATTTATTGGTGTATTTTTTAAAATCTCACACGTGTTTTATAATGCAGGAGGTATTCAAAGACTCAAAAGTAAAACCTTTTCAGAATCAGGACACACCTAGGCTCCAGATCATTGTTATAAAATCAGAAGACTCATTTACTTTGTTTCTCTCCTTTATCAGCACCTAAGAGAACAGTTATAGTCACTCAAATGGCTGATTGTTGAATCACTTTTATGTATTCACCTTTATGTGAATGCATAAGAATTAGAAACCAAATAAAGTAGAGAGAACTGGGTTAAAAATCAAGAAAGTCTCTGAGAGTAGGTTACTACTTTACAAAACAAGAAATGATCTGCTTTATAGGGCTGTTGCAGGGGTTAAGACAGATGATTCATATGAATGCGTTCCACAAAATGTTTCACTATAGAGATTTAATAAATATCAATTGAATTTGAGTTTGTCTTTACAATAAGTCAGATTTTAAATACAATTCTCTTCCAGTCTGCACTCCCTTCCAAACTACTTATTTTTGTGTGTCTTTACAAATAGGACAGTGGGGAAAATTAAAAGTAATCACAGGCAGTGAAGAATGGGTTAGGTTTCCTGTTTTGAACTCACACATGGTTTTTTCTTCCACAGTGGTCTTCTGGGATGAAATATAGCCATGAAAGTTACCTTAAGTTGCTATAGAATTTGAAAACTATAGACCTGGGTTTAAATTTCTGCTTCACTACCAACTAGCTATATGAAAGTTGTGTCTTCCCTCAGACTTGGTTTCCTCTTCTGTAAAATGGAATCAAGAAAACCTTACAGGGCTAGTGATATAATGCTTATAAATTAAACGGAATACTATAGTAAAACAACTAGTGTAGTGCTTGATGCACAGAAAGTATTCAGGAATATTCAACACGTCCCATATGGAAATGATTATATTTGCTCTAACCCCGTCCCCTTCTTGTGTTCTCTAGCTTGGTAAGTAGTATTCTTCAGTAGAAGCCTGGAAGTCATGGATAATTTTTCCCTTTAGCTCAACTTAACTCGTCCAACTGGTAAAGAAGTATTTCCGACTTTTCTCTTTAAACATTGGTCCAGTGTATCCATCCCTCTCCTCTGCCCCGTTGTCCTGTCTTACTTCAGACTCTTCTGACTAACTGCTCGGACATATGAGGCAACTTCTGAAATGTGTGTCTCTGCCTCCCTCCAGTCTTCCATCTCATTCTCCATATTGCTACTAGAAAGACCTTTTCCGAGCCAAATATGATTGTGTGTAGAAGTCTTCAGAAGCTCCAGATTTCTACAGGGTGAAAGTCCAGCTCCTGGTAGTCCTAGACCTCACCTCTCTCTCCACGCCTGCTGTGCTCCAGAGCTGTTAATGCTCTAGCCAAAGCCTGCTCCTTGTTCTTCCCGACGTGGTCATAGTGTTCCTCCTCCATGTGTCTACTCAAGCCATTACCTCCGCTGGAGTGCTCTCTGCCCCTCACTCTCACCTGAACCGTTGTCTGGCTAGCAAATACCCATTCATCTGTCAAGACTCAAAAAATATTTATGGCATAAGGATAAACATATAAAACATGAATAGAACTGAGACTCCAGAAATAAATCCTTACATTTATGGTAAAATTATTTTCAGCAAAGTGCCAAGACAATGCAAAGGGAAAGAACTGTGTTTTTAACAAATGGTTCCAATGGATATCCACATGTAGAAAGTGAAGTTGGACCCCTACCTCACATCATATAGAAAAATTAACTCCAAGTGCATCATAGGCAAAATTAAATAGCTAAAATTGTACAACTTTTAGAAGAAAACATAGGAGTAAATCTTAAATCTTCATGACTTTGGCTTAGGCAATGGTTTTTTTAGACATGATACTAAAAGCATAAGTGATAAAGAAAAACTAGACAAATTGCACATCATAAAAATGAAAAACTTTTGTGCTTCAAAGCACGTCATCAAGAAAATGAAAAGGCAACCCACCTCATGGGAGAAACTCATATATCTGATGAGGGACTTAAATCCAGAATATATTTTAAAAACTTGTATATATTTAAGTATATAAAATATATGATATGTAGACATAAAATATATAAAAAATTCAATAATAAAAGGACAACTCAACTGAACAATGGGCAAAGGATTTGAATACATATTTCTCCAAAGAAGATTTATAAATGGCCAATAAACACATGAAAAGATGCTTGACATCATTAGTCATTAGAGAAACGCAAATCAAATCCAAAATGAGAACAAATTTGCACCCGCCGGGATGGCTAAAATAAGAAGACAAACAACAAGTGTTGTTGAGGATGTGGAAAAATTGGACCCTCATACATTGCTGGTGATGCAGCCACTTTGGCAGTTCCTCAAAATGTTAAACATATAGTTACCACATGACCCCGAAATTCCACTTGCTGAGAGCTTAGCTAAGGGCTCCATGGTGCTGCTGCCCTGGCACCCATTTTGTCTGGCCAGGTAGCCTGCAGGGACCTTAAACTGACACCTGCCCTTAAGGCAAGCACATGTCCTAGACAACAGCTCTGGAGTCACAGCAAATGTGGGTTCCTGACGTGAGTTCCCCAACAGCCCTGTGATCAACAGTCTCCCCTGACTCCTGGGGCTCGCCCCTTGTGCGTACCTCAGATAAGACCCCCGTGGAGCTTCCCAAAACCCTGCTTGTTTCGGTTTGAACTGACCAGTTGGGCCTTTGCCTAGGAGCCCCAGAGGATGCCACCCTTGGACCCTAATAAAGCACATGCCCCAGGTCCTATCTCTCTGTCTGCAGCCTGCCTTGACCTCCCCATGTGGCCCCTCGAGGCATGCCGGGTACTTCCCTCAGGACCTGTGAGAAACAGACTTCTCTCTTTCACTTTGTCTTGTGGTCTGTTGTTGAAACACACTTACCGTCCGGCACCCTGTGCTCCACTTAACAAGTGTTAACCTGGCAGATTCATAACACCACTCCAAGATATACACTCAGGAACAATGGAAACATGTCCACACAAAAACTTCTACGTGGCTGTTCATAGTAACCTTATTCATAGTAGCCAAAAAGTGCAGACAGCCCAAATGTCCATCAACTAATTAAGGGATAAATAAAATGTGGTATATTCACACAATGGAATAGTATTTGGGAATAAAAACAATGAAGTACTGATACATGCTACAGCACGGATGAGCCTTGAAAACACGCTAAGTGAAAGAAGCCAGTCACACAGCACCACACTGTGGGATTCCCTTCCCATGAAATGTCCAGAATAAGCAAATCCACAGAGAAGAGAATGAAAGCAGATTAGCAATTTCCAGGAGGTGGGGTGAGCAGGGAAATGGGGAGTGACTGCTAACGGGTATAGGGTTTCTTTGGCATGACAAAAATATTCTAAAATTAGATAGTAGTGATGGTTGCACAACTCTGTGAATATACTAAAAACTATGCAATTGTACACTTTGAAAAGGTGAATTTAAGGGTATATGAATTATATCTCAATAATCTATTCTTAACAAAAAGATAAGCTTTACCAAAAAAAAAAAATCATTTGTTTTCTATTTACTTCAGTACTTGCTCTAGTCAGCTCCTCAGCGGAGTCTTTCCTACCTGCTCCCAGTCCAGTACGTCTTAATGACAGCTCCCTTTTCCATGTCCTCTCACTAAGCCTGATGAGCTGGGGTTTTTTTTTCTGCTTTCTCTCCCCGAATCCCCCCAGCACATAGTTGTATATTTTAGTTGTGGGTCCTTCTAGTTGTGGCATGTGGGACGCCACCTCAGTGTGGCCTGATGAGCAGTGCCATCATACTGCAGTTAGCTTTTTTATCAGAGAGATGTATTGCATTTCTATTTAAATGCAAATGCTTCTGCTGGAAATTTTCCTATAAATCAATACTACCAACTAGCTAACTAGCTCTTTTAATAAGAGCATCAAAGCCTGGATAGTGTGCACAGGGAACCCGGTCCACAGTGCAATGGAGTGTAACCAGATCTTCCACGAGTTGTCGCCATCTCTCATCCTGCGACCCAGAGATGTAAATGGACCATTAAACTTGCTTTCTGTGAGAGACGACTTCTCAGCTTCTTGTTTTGTTCCCTTATTTGCTTATTGACTTGTTTCAAGTTGCACCCAAGATGATAGAATGATGCCTGGAGTTGAGCAAACAATGTAACATGCTCCAAATTCTAGCTGCTGTAGCATGTCAGAGGTGGTTCTAAAAACACGGACTCTTGTCTGTTACTTTAAGTAACTCGTAGTCTAGTCTGGGAATTTCATGTTCCTAGAATGATTAGAAACAAAGATGTCTAAGGAAGGGGAGTGGGAAAATGGCTCCTTAAAAGGCTTTTTGAGAAGGATTCTGAAATCACATCAGAGCTGAGTGAGGACAAGTGCCCTAATGAACTGCTGGTGTTTGCCATGGCCATGGAGAAGAGAGGGCAGAGGCACCTGAGCCGTTGCCTTAATCTTTATCCTAACAGGCAGACTTTAGGCCTTCTATGTAAAATTAGCACCTTTGGTATCAACTGATTCTTATTCAGTAATTCAGGGATGAGTTCGAATGGAGGAAATGAGAAGGGAATTTGCATTTATTAATCATCTATTATGTGCCAGGCACTGTTAAGACACTGCATATTTAATCCTCACAATAACCCCTTGGAGTAGGTCTTATTGTCCCACTTAGGAAAGTTTAGCACTCTTGCATCAGTTTAGTTAGTAAGTTTGTACTTGTACCCTTGGTGTGTAAGCACAATCCCAAGCTCTTTCCACTTAATAAGATCGGAATGGCAGCAGGAAACAGGTGACATTAACAATGGGACTGTTTATAAAGGTGTGAGTGTTGATAAGAGAAACCAGCAAAGGTGGGATAGTCCGCTGGGCCAGCGTGAATAGGGGGCTACCACCCTGGAGGGGTTAAGGGAGGAAGTGGTCACTAGAACTCAGAGGGAGTACGGGGCTACCAGACAGGAGCAGAGGGATGAAGAAAATCCCAGCCCACGATGACCCATAGGGAAAGCAGAGAGGGAGGAAATTCTCACCCTCACTCATCTCTCTTGCTGGTGAAACAAACTGGAAGCCTGAGGACAAAGGAGCCATTGAGGAAGTCCATAAAGGCCAGCCTTGGGGCAAACAGAGAAGGATGGAGTAGGAGGTCAGAGGACCTACGGGGCAACAAACGGTAAAACGATATTCCATTATTCATGAGATGAAGAGTGCTGGATGGTGGGCCTAGGTGCTATCTTTGGGCTCTCACAGTGGTAAAATAATGGATCTGCAGAGCCTAATGTGATTCATTGGAGAGAAAAAAAGAGATGCAAACAACAGAGAACTCACCAACAGTGGCTTACGCATTGAAGACATTTAATTACCTTACCTTTGAAGAAGTCTGGATGTCAGCAGTCCAGGGCTGATTCAGTAGCTTCGTGATGTCAAGGACACCATCTCTCTTCCATCTTTTCTCTCTGCACTTCCCACTGTGATGGTTCTGCCTATTTGTGGCTTATCATTGCTGGGTTATGATGTGCCCACCACAGCCCCAGGTCACAAACGTGTATTTACAGGAAGTCAGGGGCAAAAAAGCAAAGGCTTTCTCTTTACAAAGTTTTGCCTTCTTAAAGTGAAGCAGAATCTTGACCAGAACCCTCAGGAAGATTAATCTTTACATCTTACTGGTCAGAATTGGGTCACATGCACACCCCTACTGCAAGGGGATTTGAGAAAGAAAGTATATGACAGAGTGAAATTGGAGACTTGGGCCTCAGCAACTTAAGGACAATAGAGACCACCCTAGTCACCATTCTCTCGCACATTTCGTAAATTAAAACACTGAGGCTCAGAGATGTGAAGCAGCCTATCCAGAGTCACATGACTAGTAATTGAAAGAACTAAGTTTTCAATCCTATACTGTATCAGCCTATGTCCGAACCACAGTGTTATACTGGCCTTCCAAGAATATGAGTTCTTTCACTGTGAACGTAAAGACAGAAGAGCAGAGGGCTGAGGGCTGTGTTATGTCCCACACATGCTCAGTATTCCTCTCTCCACTCTGTCCTGCTCCATCAGCTTATTCATTTAGATTACCTTGACTTCAAGACACCGACAACTATGGACACTGGGAGTTAAAGAGTGAAGGGAAGCATCTCATAAACTTTTCATGGGAATTCCTTTTGTTTAGTCATTCACTCTCCAAAAAATCTGAGAGGTGTATAAGAAGTTTCTATTTTCCAGCAGAGGAGACTGAGACATTGAGTAATGCAGAGATTGGCAACGCAGAACGGAAGTCACAGTGCCCGGGAAGAAATGAACTTCTTAAAAGTTTCTAATGGTAGGCCCCCTGGAGCCCTAATACATTCCTAATGCATAACCTCTAGGCATTCTACGTATATTTATCAATTTTATATATCTTCAGAAGCCCACTTTTCTCTAAGATCAGGGAGGATTCTACTATCTAACATCATTTAGTTATTTTTCTGACTTTAAAAAGTAAAGTACTTCTTTCTCTTGAGAAAAAATACCACTCTTTCTGCTTCTAGACTCACCCACATGTCTTTCAGGAAACCATGTTTTGTATGTCCGAATTTGAAGAACTCATTAAAAAGAAAAAAACTGTAAGAACAACTGATTACCGTCAACTTCTCATAATTTGTAATGTCTTAATTTTTAATCCCACTGTAGAAGAAAACAGTACTTTTGTTTCAAATTTGGATAATTGAATAGTGACAATGTGCAAATTGACAGTGACCGTCAAAAAAACTTCCATCACGTTGATGATTAAAGTAACAAAGGCCAACTTTCTTTTAGTTTAATGTCTCCTTGGAAACTCTGACCATCACACTAGCTTTCTCTGATTCCCCCAGAAAAGGTGGGAAAGCTTTTGCTACCATCTCCCCATTGTTTGTTTTAAGGAAAGTGAGTCTTCGTTTTGGCGATAGTTCTAAGAGGACGTTTTTTAAGTCATTTGAATTGTGATTAGTGTTTGTGTATGCTTATCATCCCTGCTATTTTAGTTACAGTACCACTTAACAGATCTTATTAGAGCAATATAATAACTAAGTACTGTCGGAATACCTACCGGCCATTATCCTAAGCTTTGTTCTTCAATTAACTACTAAAGTTAAAGTGTTCATTTTCTGCACTTTTATAGTGCAACAGATGCCAGAAGCCCTGGATTCTAGCCCTGGAGTTGCTACTAACATGGTCTGTAAACTAAGGCAAATCAGCTGACATTTCTGGATTTGACTTTCCCTAACAGGGAATTTGAGAAAGATGGATTAGATATTTCAAGCTTTAGAATTAAAATTGCAATATTATAGAAAGAGAGTGATCATCCAAATTCAGGCTCAGAAATTACCAGTTTGACTGGTTTTAGCTGTGATAAATGGCAGTGTCTTAATGACATATGTCTAGGGTAGGTATATGGAGGAAATCCTGATTCCCACAAGGGTGTAACTTAACTATCCACTGACTCTAAATTGATACCAATGCCTATTAAATAGAAGGAGAAAGGGAGCTATCTTTCTTTTTGTTGGAAAATGATGGAGAGGAAAGAACTTGTAAGTTATTTCTTGGGTTTTTCTCCGCACTCCTCCATTTGGCTTCCTCTCCACACTCACCTCTCATCAGCATCATGCTGATGTAGGAGAGCTGTCAGCTGCTGGAAGTTAGTGGCAGGGATGGGGTTTTGCGAATGACCTCACCTTCTTTTGAATTTCTGTTTTCCATCTGCTTTTGGCAAACATTGCTGCATTTTTAATAAGTCAGTCTACTTTTAATATAATTGATGAGCATTCCATTCTCTTCCCAGTGCAATACTGAGACTGTTCTATATTGAGAAACAAGGAAGCCTAGCTTTAGGCTTCCTCTCCTTTATCCCCCAATAGGGGGCATAAACTGTTTCCTGTGGTCCCTTTCTCTGGTTTCCAGAATATCTCTCTTTCTCTCTCTTTTTCCCCTCTATTTCTGATCTTTGCTATAGAATCAAAGATGTGTGCGGGCCATGGAGCCCTCACCAGTTCTCTTCTACAGGACACATTCTACAAGGGGCTGGCGCAGGCCAAGGCATCAGCCCTTCCTTCTGAGGATCTTACTGGCCCCTCTGCTCCTCCCTCCAGTTAGGAGAGAAAACCAGTTTCTGTCATTGTCTCAGGGATCTGCCCATTTGTTTTCTGACCTTTGACTCCTACATCACTTTCTCTTCCTTTCCTTTAAAGATTTTCAAGCTGGTGAGTCCACAGGATTTAGCTACATGCCGACTCTGATTGGCTGTGGGTACTCGGGGTATTGTTTAGAAGTGAATCTGGGCTTAGCAGGGAAGAATGCTGTGATCTCTTTAGATGTAGCTGTGGAAAGGGAGGTAGGTGCTGCCTTGAATCAACAACTTGATACCCAGATAACATGGGTGGTCCCATCTTCCCTTGTATACTGTTTAAGAATTCTGCCATGCCACATTTCAGTGCTACAGGGTTCTGGGACCTGATTCCAACATGAGGTGGAGGTGGGGCTTCCCCATAGCACCAACTGATATTGAACCTGAAGTGAGTTTGCTCACCCATTGCGCAGCAAGCCAATCTCTGACACCAGGTTTGGTGGAAGAAAGTAGGAATTTTATTATTGCACAGCACTGAACAAGGAGAGAGGGCAGCTAATGCTGAAATCCCGAACTCCCGGAAAAGCTAAAAGGAAGGGTTTTTATTTGGGGTTTTAGGTAGGGGAGGGGGAGCATATGGGCTTGCTGGTTGGAGCTTTCCCACCAGCCTGTCTTTGGCCTTGAGACACTTGCAGAGAGGAGGGAGCCCATGACCTTGCTGGTCAGCAGCTCTCCCACCAGCCTGTATCTCTTTGTGGGGAGGAGATAATGAATCCAGGTCCTTGTCCTTGGTGGTGTCTGTCTCCATGGAGGATAGTGGATTTCTGGAGCCAGGAAGCCAGAGAGTAAGCAGGGAATGAGTGTTTTGGTTTAAACCCCATATATGTGTTTAATGTAGGGAAACTGATATCAGGGTCGGTATCACAAGCAAGTCTGTGACAGTGGCTGGGTGTCCTACAGCTCAACTCAATTCTGACATTGTCTGCCTGGAGGTTGCATCAGATCCCACAGGTTAAGGGCTCAGTCCAACAAGACTGCCCCCCACATCAGATGCCATTCCTGAGCTTCTGACCCACAGACTATAGATCTGAGGTTTTGGACGATCCTGTCCTTGGGTTAGATTAATTTGCTGGACCAGCTCACAGAACTGAGAGAAACGATTTACTTACTAGATTACTGGCTTATTATAAAAGGATGTAACTCAGGAACAGCTAGATGGAAGAGATGCACAGGGCAAGTCTGGGGAAAGGGCACAGAGCTTCCATGCTCTCCAAGCTCACCACGCTCCCTAAATCTCCACGTGTTCACCAACCCAGAAGCTCCCCGAGTTCCGTCCTTTTGTATTTTTTGGAGGCTTCATTACATAGGCATGATTGATTAAATCTTTGGCCATTCGCAATGGATTCCACCTGCAGCCCCTCTGCCCTCCCCGGAGGCCCAGGGTGGGACTTTTCAGTTCCATCCCTCTAATCACATGGTTGGCTCTGCTGGCAACCAGTCTTCACCCTTAGACGAAGTTCAAAAGTCACCTGATTCACATGACAAAAGACACATTTAGTGCTCTCCTCACTTAGGAAATTCCAAGGGTTTTAGGATATCTGTGCCAGAAGTGGGATGAAGACCAAATATATATTTCTTCTTATAAATCATAACATCGCAATTGCACTTTCAGAAAGTCTTCCTGCACTCCCTCCTCATGGCCTCCACACTAACTGAACTTGGATTTTTAAGGACACTGACCATGTATTTTTCATCCTTGTACTCGCCTTAGGGCCTACCTAATATTTGGCCTGGCAGATAATAAGTGCTAATGAAGTCACACGTGTGGAAAACGAGGTTGACGTGTTCCTCTTTATCTTGCCTTCCTCCCCTCATCTCCCACGTCCGATTAGCAAGTGCTATTGCACCTTCTAGTGTCTCTCACATCTGTCTGTGCTTCTTCCTGCAGCCTGAATGCCTTCCTTTCTCTTCTCTGTCTGGTCAAATCCCACTTATCCTCCCAGTTATCTCTGCGGAGAACAGTTTTCTCACAACTCTTTGCGCTTACTCTGAGCCAGGTGAAGTCCCTTCCCTTGTCTCCTTGTCTGAAGGGCAGAGACCCCTCAAGGCGCTTGCTGCTTTGCACTGCTGTAGCTTGCCTCTCCAGCTCTCTCAGACCCTGAGCTCCTGGAAGGCCAGAGAGCTCTAGCATTTTGCAATACAGTAGGCACTCAATAAATGGTTTTTGAATGAACGAATAAAATGATTCTGTGTTAGGAGGTGAAAACTCAGATATTTTATTACCCAAAGTATATCCAAGACTCAGTTCTGTTCTGTGCTACATCATGGCCCTGACAGTCCATTGAGAACGTTTTAACTTAAATAATGAAATGTTTCCCTAGAAAGTGTGCTGCCATGGGTTTCATTACTTCACATTCAATTTTCATTATCACTCTTGTCTTCCTTGGGAAAGGTCATTCCTTCTTTTCTCCAGAGAGCATGCAATGAGTAACTTTATGCCGTTCTGATAAACTTACACAGTTTACAGGAAGAAAATTCTAATTAGAAATTCAAGCAGCCAAAACCAAGAATTTCATAACAGGGATACAGTTTCTCAGAGAGAATATAGTAGAGTTCTGTGTACTCATTAATTTTCCCACTCAAAGAAAACTCTTTGCTCTGAGTGGTGATCATTCTCTGTGAAATCTTTGCGCGGACATGGAGTGGAAACATGTGGGGAACAAAGGAGACCTGAGGGGCTCCCCTCGCTGGCGGCCTGACCCACTGTCCCCACGGAAGTTCTGCTTTACAATTGACCTTATTTTGAGTCTGAGTAAGAAATGACTTAGTTGAGTGATGTGACTATTTAAAGGCAAAACATATGTTGAAGAAATAGAGCAACAGTCCTCTGTATGTGTCCTCACTTCTAGTTCCTCTCTTTCATAAAGTGAGCAAGTGAAACCAGTTGGGAAAATTGAGAGTGAAAATAGATGTAGGTAAAGTTTGAGCTTTGCTGTGGTGCACGGGGTATTCTCATTTTCCTTATTTTCTTCATTGGGCTCAGATTTGAAACAAACTTCTCTTCCAAGGTCCAAACAACATACACACAAAATCACTTACATGTGCTTGCAATTTTTAAATTTCCCCCTGTTTTCTCTAAAGGAAATAAAAATAATGAGATTGCTAATTTATATTTTACATACTATAAAAATGTGACTTTGAACCTGAAACATAATCTAATGTGAAGTTATTTTAAATGACTTTTTAGATTCCCTTTTGCCACAGCCCCATATGAAAACTGAGATGAGACATGCTTTACTGTGGTTTGAGTTTTGTTCCTTCTCAAATTCAGAGGCTAATTAATCATAGAAAGCGTCTTAGAAAAATTGTTGATGTTCAAAATCTTTGGGGAAGATCTTTTTTGTCTTTAGTTTTTTTATTGTGGTAAAATACACATAAAATTTATCTTAACCGTTTTTAAATGCACAGGTCAGTGATATTAAGTATATTTGTATTGTTGTGCAACCATCACACCACCATCCTTCTCCAGAATTCTTTTTATCTTGCAAAACTGAAACACTGTACCCATTAAACTCCTCATTATTCTTTTCCTCAGCCCTGGCAACCACCGTTCTGTTTTTCTCTCTGTGATTTTCACTACTCCGAGTACCTCAAATAAGTGCAATCATGCAGTGTTTGTCTTTTTGTGATTGGCCGATGTCACTTAGCCTCATGTCCTCAAGGTTCATCCATGTTGAGGCAATGTCAGAATTTCCTTCCTTTTTAAGTATGAATAATAATAATATTCCATTGTCTATATATGCCACACTCTGCTTATCCATTCTTCTGTCCATGGACACTTGGGTTGCTTCCCTGTTTTAGCTGTTGTGAATAATGCTGGTGTGAACATTGATGTATAACAACTCTTTGAGTCTTGCTGTACTTTCTCTTTTGTATTTAGTTTATTTTTTGGAGTGAAATGTTTTAATTCCCTTCTTATTTCCTTATTATATATTCTGTAACTATTTTCTCTGTGATCACATTGGGGATTACATCCTAAAGTGACAACACTCTAATTTGAATTTATACCAGTTTAAATTCAATCATCTCAAAAATTCTATCATTTGCAGCTCCATCTCCATCCTGAAAAGTTACTGATGTTACAAAATTATATCTTTGTACATTGCATGTCCAAAAACACAAATTAATATTTGTTTATTTAATGCATTAGTCTCTTAAATCACACAGAAAACAAAAAGTGGAGTTATAAACCATTATTAAAATAATACTAGTTTTTATAATTGCACATATATTTACCTTTACTGAGATCTTTGTTTCTTCCTATTGCTCCTAGTGTCCTTTCATTTCAACCTGCAATATTCCCTTTAGGAGTTCTTGCAGGCAGGTCTAGTTGTAACAAATTCCCTCAGCTTTAGTTACTTGGGAATGTCTTAATTTCTACCTCACTTTTGAAGGAAAGTTTTGGTGGATATAGAATTCTCGATTGACAGTTTTTTCTTTTAGCACTTTGAATATATCAACCCGAGGCCTTGGCCTCCAACATTTATGATGAGAAATCTGCTGCTTATCTTCTCAAGGATCCTTTGTGTGTGATGAGTTTCTTCTCTCTTGCTGTTTTCAAAATTGTCTTTTTGTCTTTGTTTTTTGGCAGTTTGATTATAATGTGTCTCAGTGTGGGTCTGTTTGAATTCATCCTATTTGAAATTTGTTGAGTTTTCTGGATGTTTATATTCATGTCTCTTACAAAATTTGATAAGTTTTCAATCTTTATTTCATCAAATAATCTCTCTACTCCTTTCCCTCTCTCTGCTCCTTCTGGGATTTCCACAATGCTTATCTTGATTTGATTGTCCCACAGGCCCTTAGACTCTGTTCACCATTCTTCAACCTTTTTCTTTCATTTCTTCAAACTTGATCATTTCAATTGTCTTGTCTTCAAGTTTGCTGATTGTTTCTTCTACCTGTTCAAATCGGCCTTTGAGTCTCTCTAGTAAATTTCTAATTTCATTCTGCATTTCAGGTCCAGAATTTCTTTTTAGATCTTCTATCTCCTCATTGATATTTCCATTTCGTCCATACATTGTTTTCTTGACTTTCTCCACGTCTTCCTTTAGTTCTTTGAGCATCTTGAAGACAGTTGTTTAAGACCTAGTAGGTCTGTCATCTGATCTTTCTCAGGGACAGTATCTACAGTTTAATTTTTGCCTTTGAATGACCATCCTTTCCCGTTCCTTTGTATGCTTTGTTATTTTTTGTTGAAAACTGGACTTTTAAATGTAGTAATATGATAACTTTGGAAATCAGATTCTCCCCTCTGGAAATCAAAATCTCCCAGGATTTGCTGTTTTGCTTTGTTTTATTTTCTATTGTTGTAGACTGTTTCCATGCTGAGGCTCAGCCTAAGGTGTTAACGTAAGGTATCCTCAGTATGTTTCTGAACCTGCCCCTTTCCCTGGGTGTGCATGGCACCTTCCTAATTTCTTCCCATATACTGTTGCTTTTGAATGTCTTAGTCTTTTATGTCTGGCTCCCAAAAGGGGAGAAAGAGAAAATGGAGGAAGAAGTGGGAATGATGCCAGCTCTTTGAATTCTCTGGAAGTCATATCAGCCAGTGTGGGAAGGGCCTGCAGCCAATTGGGGGGCGGTGAAACAATGATGGCTGCCCACCTCTGTGTCCACACCTCTGTGATCAGATGCATCAACCAGTGACCAGAATGCAGATCCCAATATTTGGAGGACAGGGTCCTTATTGCCCACCCTGGCTCTCATGAGCTGCATGTGTGTAATCAGGTCCAGTATGCACACATGCAAGCAGCCTTCAATGGGCTAGAGGTGGGATATGGGTAGCCACTGCTGAACTAAGAGCTGAAACTGACTGAAATTCATCACAATTTACTGTCTAAGCTTTGCCCTGGAAGTTACAAGCCTTTAATAGACTCCAGAGTTTCAAAATAGTTACATCAGATGGATTCTGCCAGTGCAGTAGTTGTCTAAGTGAGGAGACAGGTGCCTGGTGCTTCCTACTCTGTCATCTTCCCAGAATGCTCCTGAGAAAGTCTTTTCAATTAAAAAATGTATATAATATGCTCAGACAATTTGTTCAAATCATATTTGTCATAAATATCAATATATTATACTCAATAGTTTCTTCTCACATTTTGCACACATACAGATATATCTTTCAAAGACTTTTCAGGAACAAAACTTTGTTAAGTAATTTTATCTGAATGTGATGATAAAGGGAAAACTGTTCAAAAACACTGTTACTGATATTCTTCATTGTGGGTCCTTCTAGTTGTGGCATGTGGGACGCTGCCTCAGTGTGGTCTGACGAGCAGTGCGGTCTGACGAGCAGTGCCATGTGCGCGTCCAGGATTCGAACCAATGAAACACTGGGCTGCCCGCAGCGGAGCACGCGAACTTAACCACTCGGCCCCGGGGCCAGCCCCTCATTGTTACATTTAACCAAGTGCTTTTGATACTTATTATCTGACCAGTATTGTGCAAGGCACTGTATGTGGGTGTGGGGTGGAGATAAAATTGAGTATAAGTGAGCCTTCCTTTCCCATATTTAACTTCTGAAAAACCTACACTTTCCTACATTATTCATTGATATTCCCAAAAATCCAAAACTAACTTGAATTTTGATGTGTAAACTGATAAACAAATTCCACAAAACATGCAAATGAGCGTTCAGCATTCTCATCTTTAACTTCGGACATTTACAGGTATGAATTATGCATGAAAGTAGAGGACTGCCAGTAAAACAGAATTCTACAACTACTGTTGTATCATAATCTATATACAAGGTTGGATTTATATTCTGAGAGTTGTGATGCAAAGAAATATATGAAGAGGCCATGTAGGCTGAATAATAATAGTAACAGCTAACACTTACGTAGTGCATACTGGTGGCAGACATTCTTCTAAGCACTTACTCATATTAAATCATTAAATGCTTAAAACAGTTTAATGAGGCAGGTACTGTTATTATTCCCATTTTACATGTGAGAAAATTGAAGCACAGAGAAGTAAGGTAACTTGTCTAAGGCTATACAGCTGGGACACTGCGGGTTGGGATTCAAACTCAAGCAGTCTGGCTCTAGACTTTGCAAATCACTTTTGGCTGGATGACCAGAGAGAACTTCATAAAACAGGTTGTCTCTGAACAAGGAACAAAAAAAAGACTTCACTTTAAAAAATTTATTATTTTTTTAAATTTTGAAGTAATTTTAGACTTACAGAAAAGTTGCAAAAATAGTATGGAGAATTCCTTTATACCCTTTACTCAGTTTCCCCTAAAGTTATGTTTTATATAACCATAGCATACTTATCAAAGCCAGGAAACCAACCTTGATACAATACTATTAACTATTGCTAATATACGTGTGTTTATATAGAGACACGTGGTTTGAATTTTATGAATTGTCCCAATAATATTTTTTTCTGGTCCAGAATTCAGTCCAAGGTCCCACATTGCATTTGGTTAAACTATGTACTTAGTCTCCTCCAAACTGGGATAGTTCCTCAGTTTGTCTTTGTCTTTTGTGAACCTGATAGCTTTTAAGAGTAATTTAGGTCAGTGATTTTGTAGAGTATTTTTCAGTTTATGTTTATCTGATGTTTTCTCAATATTATATTGAGATTATTCATTTTTGGCCAGAATGCCACAGGAGTGATGTCTGTTTCTCAGTGCATCGTATCAGTAGGTATCTCATGTTGATGTATCTTCTCACTAGTTGGTGTTAACCCTGATCACTTGTTAAAGGTAGTGTCTGCCAGTTTTCCCCAATGTGAAATTTCTTTTTATTCTCTTTAAAAGATACTTTCTAATGGAGACATACTTTGAGACTGCTACTATCCTGTTTTTCATCATAATTCTGCTCACTGAGTTTGGCATTTGTTTATGATCTGCCTGCAACCGTTATTAATGTGGCGTTTGCTTAATGATGATTTGTTCTAAGGAATAGCTATTCCTGTTACCCTTTTATTTACTTATTCAGTTATTTATTCATATCAGTATAGATTATAATCCAATACTATTATTATTTACTTTGTTATTCCAGCTTTGGCCATTGGGAGTTTCTGTGTATTCTGACATGTCTTTGTCATTTTTTGAGTGCTTCAGACTTTTGATAGAAAGAAATCAAAGCAGTATTTTAATTAGATTAGCCTGGAATTTAACAGTTAAGAAAAGTCCTCTTATCTGTGTAACATTTGCATACAGAATAAACTTCAAAAAAGAGTTTTCTCACAAATGGCAATACCAGTAAAGTTGATATTTTTCACTTATAATTAAATATTTTTCATACCTCAGTGCTGTCTTGGACCTAACCCAAGTCCAAGGTTTATTTATGCTCCAGACTAATACTGTGTTAGTTAGTTCTCCCTAAATGGGGAAAAACAAGACACAGAAAAATTTCTGAATAGTAGATACATTCTGTGCTGCTTTCTTGCCTTAATCCAGCTATTCCACTGAGATTCTATATATATCACCAAAATTCACTTTATACAAGCCATGGGCCATGAATGGGGAGCACCTTCAGCCACATCATTCGCAATGGCCAAGCCATAAATAGGAAATTAAAAATTTAGTCAGTAAACATTTACTGAGTGCTTCCAAGTCCTAGGCACTGTGCCAGGCACTATGCATTAGTAAAGAACATATTTTAAAGAAGTTAGTTAGGAAATTAGGAAATAATATTTGCTTAGAAAAAAGGAAACATGAACAATGTATCTATGGGAAGTGAAAAATAAATAACTACTATATATTTCCTTAGTTAAGGTGCTCATAAACATAGAGAAAAAGGTACATGATATAATGTAGTAGATACATTATAAAAAAGTACATGGTATTATATACATATTTTAAATGATATGACATAATAGAAATATTAACAAGGAGCTGTGAGGATCACAGAGGAGGTAGCAACTAATTCTACCTGTGAAGAAGATGAGTAATGTGAGAGAAAGCTTCATAGTTCAGGAGACACATTAAAAATGAGTAAGAATTCACTTGGTGGAAGAAAACTGGAAACTTTCCAGGTTGAAGCAAAACTTGATCAAGGACGCAAGTATGGAGAGAACAATAGGATTAGTGAACCATTGGGAGACTGAGCTCAAGTTGCATTTGTTAGAGAAGTGGAAACGGTGGGAGGTGAAAGGCTGGAGTCATAGGTGGGAGCAGAATATGATAAGTCTCATAGACCATGGTAAGGAGTTTGGCTTTGTCTTGATCACTGGAAAGTTTTGAACATTAACATTTGGATATTTTTGAGCTGGAAAAATAACCAGAGCAAAATGAAAGACGGAGTGATTCTGTGTTATTATCCCAAACACGCTGTTGAATCAAACATGCAGGTCTCATTTCTGGCTCTATTTACCTTCACCCTCTCATATTATCCTATGGTTTTCCTTTTCAGGAGAGAGATCTTAGAAAAGATGGGAAATTGGATGACATTGAATATAATCAAATAAAGACACCATTCTCTGCATTCAATGTTAGGACCACATTGTCCATAAATCACAGTATTTTTTTCATGTTTTTTGGTGTAGAAGTAAATATTCTGATTTATGTATATATCTGGAAAACCATATTAGCAGGTACTTAAACTAATAAGAAATTGATTGATTTTGGAATCTCCTTTTCAATTAAATATAATTATAATTTCCTAATATCTTTTCAAAGATAACATAGCTTATATTCTTTATAAGTACTAAATATAGAAGAAGTCAATCTTTTGTAAACCAAAGTATGGATAAGTACTCTAAGTTTGCTAAAAAAAAAATTTAAGAAGTTCTTTTGTAAGAAAAGTACTTTCTGTTTTATGTTAGAACAAAAATATCCAAGTGTGATTGTAACCCTCATTTTGCCTTCAGAGCATTTAATGGGTGGCCTTACTTTTAGGCATGGCTTTCCAAAAGGATATGGAATTAATAGAAATACTTAAAATCATTAAAAAATTTGAAATGAATAGACCATCTCAGCAATGACTGAGACATCAGAGTAATAATGTTTATGTTGTCTTGAATCTCTTATTTAGCAGAATATTTGTGGAATAATTTTGGGAACATGAGTTACAAATCTCTTATTCTTGACAGAAAATGAATAAATCGATGAGCTGAATATATAAATGAAAATTCAGTGTACAGTACAAATTTTATTTTATAAAACTTCAATTAGACCAAACTCTAATGTGTGGAAAATAAAGCAAGGCATTATGTCTGGGAGAACTTTTAATTAAATTTTGGATCCAAAGTTATATTTTTGAGAAGCATACATGAAATTCTGAAGGTGATGGTCCTTTGGATTAAGCCAATAAATTTAATCATGTTGATGATTCCTGTCATTTGAGATTATGTCTGTGAATTTATGTGTATATATATATCTATCTACAAAATTTGGAACTATTAGGATTGAAACCCAAAACTTTGAAAATGTTCATGGGCTGTTGCTTTGACACTTTTTGGAATGTTGAAAGGCAGATTGGTGCTAGGTCAACACAGCTCTCCCTGGGCTCTGAATTCATTTATTTGACCAATGTCTCTAAAACAAAGGAAAATTTTAATTAGCAGTTCTGAAAAATTATATAGCTGAACTATATTAAATCAATGTAGCCATGCTTGGTGGAAGTCGTAGTAATCCATAGCACTCTGAACCATTTATGCAAATTATAGCATATTTTGGAAAGCCATGGAGAGGTTAGTAAAAAGGGTGAGTAAATTCTCTGGGGTTCAGAGCCATGGCTGCTCACTGAGTGCAGGAGAGACAATGAATACATTAGAAATTTTGATTTATAGGTTCCTAAATCACCAAAGGTTAAACTTAGTTGGATCACCCATTCGGTCAGTAATCACTTAGACAATATCCTTAAAAGAAGATTATCCCTGATAGCTCTCTTTTTTCTTACACTGATCCAAAAACTGCTTCTATGAAATTTTCATTGATATGGAATTTCATGACGTTGGAAGAGTTTGAAATGAACATTAATTACTTTCCTCCTGGTATAAATCATGTAAAATAACATCTGAAATCTGTCTTTATTTACCATCTTGCAAAATGAGTAATGACGGCTCACAACAAGCTGTTGTATCATGGAGCTCTGGTGCCTGCCAGGATTAACCCATTGACCCAGGGGAAATGTTTTGCTGAGACTTGGGATTGTGCTGGGAGAATAATTCAAATACAAGTGCCTGACCGCCCTGAGATGGGGAGAGGAGATACGGGAGAACGTAGGAGGGCGTTTTGCACCCCTCACGATCAACACTTGCCTGTCATCTTGTGTTCCACTGTTAATGTGCATGTTGTAGGCTAAGCAGCCTAATCTAGTCTCATTTTTACTCTCACCATCAAAAAGTCTTTCATGTTGCTATCTTATATTCCCCTAGTGTAATTTAAGAACATTTTAAACCAATTTCCTCTTGTTTGGTTCTCAGCAGAAAAGAATAGCTAACTGTTTCTGTGCAACAATTTGTTGGATTTCCTTTTCCATGGTAAATAATAGAGCATGACCTTGTTTTTATTCATGTCTTGACCAACAAGAATTTCCTGCCTATTTCATAAGGATGTTGAAAGTATTCACCAATTAGTGTACACAAGATTCTTTAAGCTCCATAGAAGAACGTTATTATGCATAAACATAAAATTTCACTGGAAATAGAAATGAAGAAGAGAATGTCTCTTTTTAGTACGCTTACACTGTCAATTTTAGGTGTCAAAGTTGAAGTTGATATTGACTTCAATGATGTTTTAAATGATACACAGTTTTTTCCTCTCAGGCATAATGCAGTCTCATTTCTTGAATATTAAAAGAAACGTTATCTCAGATACACAAAACTGGAAACACATGTAGGGCGAACAGAATTGCTATTCTGTAAGGTCAGCTCCAAAGACTCTACGTAAAGCTTAGCTACTTTAAATGAAATAGAAGCAGCTGTTGTAAGGAACACAGCATATGAGGTCTCATTTAAGGTTATATGATATTTCTCTTATTAATTTTAATTGTGTGTTTTGAGAGAGAGACTTTATTAAAGAAATGAAATAAAACCTGGTTTTGCAAATGTTCTGTAACCATACTAGCATAGATAGTGCATGAAATCATAAAATCCAGTTGTAGTCTCTTTTCTCTTTTTACAAAAAGGAGCATGAAGTGTTTTTTGTGCCATCTGGGTTATTATAAAATTCTTTTTTCTTCACAGTAGAGTACAAAAATAATTAAATGCTGAGAATCATATTTGACACCTTAAGACTTTGAGACTGCTTGGACAAACTGAAGGAAGCTACGTTGTTTTTACAGGTTTAAAACCTGTAAAACAGGTTTCTTTCCCGCTACGCACAGCTCGGAGCTTAATTACAAACCCAACAAATGTGTGCACTGGTGGCAATTAGACAACTCTTCAACCAGATCTTGAAAGTTGATTGGTACTGGCATTTTCCTGATTTCAAGTTAAGATCTGTCTCAGGTCCTTCCCTTTTCCATTTTTTTCTTTGTCTTTATTTCTTAAAAAAATTTTTTCTTGATGTACTGTTGATGTGTGACTCTGGTGTACTGTCTGAAACTTGGATATTCATCTCAAAAGTTCTTTAGAATTTTCCCACAATGAGCATGTATTTCTTTTATTACTAGAAAAAGTAAACATTAATGTGACTGCTATAAGATATAGAAAATCCATTTAAAATTTTTGTGTGTGTGTGAATCATTTAGTTATTATGGGGAGCCCCAAGAGTTGAACTAGCTGTGTACAGGGGATTGATTTTAACGTTTTGAAGAACGTTTTAAAGATATTCCTAAATAGCTACCTGCAAGCTGGGTTCAGCACAGTGTTCTTTCATTGTAAGAATGTGATAGCCGTTCTGTATGGCGTATATTGAAATGTTTGAAATGTCTTACATGAAGGTGTTCCTCAACAGCTACAAGCAAGATTGTTTCACCACAGAGTCCTTTTCCATGGGTCTCAGAGACAGTCCTTTGTTGAAGACAAAGCATCTGGGCTGTAGCTGCTTTGCAAGCACTTTCAGGGAAGCATCAGAGTAAAACAAAAAACTCGGTAGACAATGAAATGCTTAGAATGGCCATGGTTAACTTATTACCGATAATTTTCAAAAGTGAAAGATCACTTGCTGGATCAATTGGATTAAAAAAACTGAAAAAAAAAAAAAAACCTTTTCTTAAAGGTTTTGATCAGAGAAATACTGTGACCCAACCTAGATTTTAACAGAATTCCTGCTCTGTTGAAAATGCGCCATAGGAGGGCAGGAGTGAAACCAGAGAGACCAGTTAGAGAATCACAGCAAAAAGGTGAATGAATAAGGTCCAAGTCTCTAGCAGACTAGCCTTTACACAGGAAGAGATTCTCATGTTCTGCTGACAGAGAGGGAGGGAGAAAAGTGAGCAAATGCAAACAGCATGTGGGCGGGGAGAAATATCAAGGAAATTTCACTTGATATTCTTTCTTCCCTTAGGCGCTGAAAATTTTATAGCCTATCACATTTCCTTCTTGTCTTGACCATCAAGAAGTTTGGAGCCAATTTTGATGCATAATGAAGTCATTCATTAATGTGCTCATTTTTTCGCTTACATATTCAATCAATAACCATCTATTTCATGGCTAATATGTGCCAAACACTGTGCAATAAGGCATAGTCCCAGGTCTTGAAGATCTTGGCAAAAAACACTGTGAAAAAAGAAATCTCTGATTTTTTTTCAGAAGATAGATATAATCTAGAGGAGATTTTTTTGTTTTGTTTTGTTTTAATTCTTAAAACTATATCACCAATGGACATTAAGTGACAAATTAAAATTTTGGAAGAATGCTATGTGTCATTTCAATACAAAGAATGGTTAACCTAATATCAGTAGCACATAATTTTCAGAGTCAAAATTATTCTTTCTCAGAAAAGACTAATTGATAAACTGAGATTTTCTTTTGAATTGATGAATTGTGAATAGGATTTTCTTTTGAATCATTTTTGAATGGTGGAAATAACTAATCTAAGCATTCTCAAAGTATATAAAATCATTGTTTTAGTAGAAACAACTATTATAATAATTTGTAGCAATGTTGCATTTAGAGAAAAACCATCTTGCTTGAATAGTTTGACAAATTATAGCATGAAACTAAGCTGTAATGAGAGCTGGAATGTTCGAAGTGCACTATTTTTACTTCACCACGTACCTTCAGTCTGGCTAATTTAGGGACTTAAATTGTAATCCATAAACACTCTTTCTATCTAGGCTGTGCTAAAATAATCAATATTGTACCAATAAACCAGGTAACTCAACCAAGCATAATTAGATTAAGAAAGGAAATAAACAAAGTCGTATTCATTTAAAGACCTTTTAAAAATCTGAAAATCATTGTGGAAAGCCCAGCTCTTGGAATGTAAAAAGCCAGATGGTATCAGGAAGCTAGTCACTCAATGAGAATGATGACTTTGGGGGTTCAGATGTTACCAGACAGTGATTACTCAGAAGGGATAAAAAGAGTGAAATTGCTCTATTTGGTAAGTTAACAATTCTGGCAAAAACTCAATGGGAAGCAAAATTAAATCTGCTAGATGTCACCAAAGAAGATACTTACTTATCTATGGATCTCACTGAGAGCTATTTCTCCAGTATTTGGGAAGCCATCAGTGGCTGCTATCTTTATTTTCAAGTTTTCCAGAGACAGGATATATAAAAAGAAGTCCTAAAATCCTAATTATTGTAATACAAGAGTGCAACCAGAAAATATAAAATGTGGCTTTTAAAAATATTTTAGAATTATTTGATGATTTGTATTATGTATCAGTCATACTTGATTATAGAATTATCTTCTTGGTTTTTGATTGACCAATTTTTAAATAATTTCTACTACTCCTCAACTTCTGTGTGTTTTTACAAACCAAAATAAAAAGACGTCTCTTAAAATATTTTTGTCCTTTTGGCACATTTTATCTAATTTGGTTCAAGTGAGGGTATCATATTTAAGGGGAAAAAAGTAGGAAATCCATTTATTCAACAGATATTTATTGAGCTAACTACTATTCTAAGATGTTGGGATATAGCAGTGAATAATACTCTGTCGAAACTTCTCAATTTTATCAGTGACCTCCATGGTGTTTAATTTTATGTGTCAGCTTGGCTAGGTTTGGTATGACTTTGGCTAGTTGTTTGGTAAACAGTGGTTGCTGTGAAGGTAAGACAGGGACAGACAGAAATACGCTGTGATGCTGCTGTGAAGATGGAGGAAGGGGCCACGAGCCAAGGAACGCAAACAGTGCTGTTCGCGACATGAAAAGATAAGGAAAGAATTCTCCCCTCAGCCTCCAGAGGGAGCATGACCTGTCAACACCTTAATTTTAGACTCGTTGGACTCATTCTGGACTTCTGTCCTCCAGGACAGTAAAAGATTAAATTTCTATAGTTTTAAGTTCCTAAGGTTGTGGTAATGTATCAGCAGCCATAGGAAACTAATGTCTGGAGGTTTCTAACTATACTAACTGTTTTCTAAGAAAAGTGGTATCAATGTAATACTATGTAATACTTAGTGAAATATTTTTTAAACTATCTATAAATTATAAGACCATCATGGCCCAGGACTCCTCTAAACAGATGGTTCTTATTTAAATAGTCCAAAGCTTATCCTTTTCTTTTCCACATCTAATTAACAAGCAGAAGCCTTGCTATTGATATCTCTGGTCCATAATCCATTTTACCTTAAAATACTATAGTTACAGAACTTAGAGCTGGAACCAACTATCCCTTCTCATGCACAAGACAGATCCTTGGAGAAAAGCAACGCAGGAATATTGAGGAAGAACAAATATTAGTTATGCAATTTGTTTAGAGATGGAAGGATCACCTTAAATTCATTTCAACTCCTAGAATCCACTTCTATCAACTTTCTATTAGTTTTAGAAAATCGTGTCACATGCAGATAGAAGCCCTAGATAAACGTAATTTTATACTCATAAAACAAAGATAACTTCTAGAAAATTGTAATATGACAAAATACACTTTATAGAGACTATAAAATACCACTGTGATTACTTTAAACAATAGTTATGCCAGTTTGACAGCAAGCTATCCACTCATCCACCCATCCCTCCATCCCTCCCTCCATCCCTCCCTCCATCCATCCATCCACCCATCCATCCATCCATCCATCCACCCACCCATCCATCCACCCATCCCTCCATCCATCCACCCATCCATCCATCCATCCATCCATCCATCCATCCATCCATGTATTCAATTATACAGTCATTCCTTAAACAACTGGTCTTTAGAGGCTTTAATAGATAAATGTGTATTATGGATTTTTAAGAGCAGCCTTTTTTGGTAACATTTCTAAGCATATTGAATCCCAGAACCTCTTTTTATGGGTCATTTTATGGCACCAAGATTCTGAAGTGATATCTTTTTCTTCTCCTTAACTGGTTTAATGGGTAAATCTTAGTTAAAATTAGCCAACAGTTGGCCAGATAGTACAATGCCAAGCAATCTGCTTGACAGTAAGCACTCTAGCAAAGATGTCTCCCCTAATGGCCTCCTAGTCTGCCAGGAGCAAAGGCCTCCCTGGTAGCAGGCGGCATTTACAAATTCCATTCGGGAGGATGCCAAGAGTTTCTGTTGTCTCTTCTTCTACCTGGAAGAGCATCACTAAATTCCTTCTTGTTTTCCAAGGTTCGGAATATTCCAAGCCTCAAAAGAAGGAATGGGAAAGGAGAAGAAAAAAAGTTTCTCAACACATTTTCATGCACTACAACTCAAAAGAAAAAGATAGGTACTTTTAGATACTCAAAAGAAAAAAGATACTGCATTTCATCCATTCTAAGATGCCCATTTTTCACATTTTAATATAACTGAAACTGAGATGATTCTTACACTCAATGCAGTTAGAAAACATTACGTCATAATTCAGTTGGCATCAATTTTCTTTTTTACTTGTGCTTAAAATAATGGTCTTACGATGAATTGGGAGTGTTTTTTTTCTCTTTCTTCTTCTTCTTTTTTTTTTTTTTTTTTTGAGGGTGATTAGCCCTGAGCTAACATCTGCTGCCAATCCTCCTCTTTTTGCTGAGGAAGACTGGCCCTGAGCTAACATCCGTGCCCATCTTCCTCTACTTTATATGTGAGACGCCTACCACAGCATGTCTTGCCAAGTGGTGCACAGGTCTGCATCTAGGATCCGAACTGGCAAACCCCGGTCCACCCAAGTGCAACATGCAAACTTGACCGCTGTTCCACCAGGCGACCCATCTCTTTCTTAGTTGTACTTAAAATAATGGTTTGTCCTACAATTGATGATGTCTTTGATTTGATGAACTGTAGTCATCCCTGCATATTTTGTGGATCAACAACCTATGCATTTAAACTTACATATTGAACAAAATTTCCTGGGCTAATTGTTTTGTTCTACTATGTACAAGCCACATTTTTTAACCTTATGCATTACTTTAACATTGAGCAGACTTCCACATATTTTAAGTTCTAGTGTCTTTCCTACAACAGTGCGACCACTCCAGTGATTATTAAAGTAGTATTGTTAGTATTGAGGGTGGCATTTTGGCTTCCAAATCTGTCATATTTATTCAAAAAATGTCTCACTCGAGTCCTCACCCAGATATTTAAATCTTTTCTCCCAAAAGAAACAGATTTCTCATGATTGTTTCCTAGAAAACTCGTCTTGGCATTTGACAATGTGACAACGTGACAAAAAGGGATAGCAGTCTTCTCAGTGAGCTGAGACATTTGAAGTTACTCAGACAGCTTTAAAACCAATATCTCAAACTTTGTGGTAAAATTAGGTAGGATATTCCCTTTTTCCTACATTCTAACTGCATCCCATTATGACTACTGGGTCCATATATGCTTTGACTCAGTGTGAGGAGAGATGTTTTATCCCAAATCAGCCCTTTCATGCTTCAGCCTTAAGGTCTGAGCCGAAGATGAACCACATCAATGGCACAGCAGGTGTGTTCACGGTCCAGTTATAATAGATGGTACACTAAGTACCTTTTGATGCTTGTTTCATCTCTATTTTGAGTATGAGAAGATAAGTCATCCCATTGAAAGATGAGTCAGATATCCCAAAGTTATACAACAAACCAATGACAAAACAGAAAGTAAGTAACTCATCATCATTTTACTTTCTCCCAACTCATCAATCACACTTACAAGCCAGGGTCTTCCTGCCTCTAAGGTGGAACTCGTATGGTCACCCAAAATGCCCACTACTAGCTTTAACCCTTTAGGAAGATCAAATACAAATGATTACAAAGGGACAAAAGTGGAAATTCACATATATCAAGAAATCTCTGGCAAAATAATATTTGCATAACAAGTGTTTCTGCCTTGAAAGATGAGAGTGACAGTGTGGCAAGATGGTCTGAAATACTGTTTGGAAAGAAGAGGGGTTAACCTAAATTATTCAAATTTAGTAAAAGTAGATTCTTTTAGACTCAGTTTCAGCCTATGGAATGACTGGAGAAAAACACCTACGTGTTTTATGTTAGTTATGGTTTCCTTAGAATGTTTTAGAATTTTTGCAGATTAATTTTTTTAAAAGTCCGCAAGCTTGCAAAATTCGGTAAAACCAGTAATGGGGAAGGGTAAAGAGAGTAGAGACAGGACGTAGGAACTGAAACACATGACTGAGCTATACACTTCAGAGGCAAGCAGATATCATGACAACAGGGCACCAAAAAGGAAACTGCTTTGTGCCAAAAGTTTGCAAGTTTAGTTCCAGACTAGAGTCTAAATGTGTGCTGACATGAAAGTGGAATTTTGCACGATAGTGCCAATGTAGCACTGGCTGAAAGGGAAACAAACATAATTTTACTTTTTATGGAATACAACATTGATTCTTAAAGAACTTCACTGAAATAGAACAAAATGAAACAAGTATTTTCGTGCTGCTTCGTGGATTATTTCTCATCACTTCTCAGTCAAACACATTCCCCCTTTCAATAGACAAGGAATTGAACATATTTAGGACATGTGCTAGAGCAGAGCCTCTCAACATTGGCCCTTTGATATTTGGGGCCAGATAATCCTCGGTTGTGAGGCTGTCCTGTGCCCTGCAGATGTTGAGCAGCATCCCTGGGCTCTGCTCGCTAGATGCCAGGAGCAGCGTCCTGCAGTTGTGACAACCAAAAGGTCTCTACACACTGCTGGGGGCAGAGGGTAGGCAAAGTCACCCCTGGATGAGAACTACTGTGCTAGAGGCAAGTTTAACAAAATTGGTGTATTGCCTTTGAAAATTGTTTCGTCATCTCCACTTCTACACATTTTCCTCTGGAACTGGAAATGTGCAAAGGCCCATCTGGTCATTTGAAAAGTCTGATTATTTGGTAGCTGTCCACACATGGGGTCTAAGTGCCCCAAGTTCACGTGGAGGGGAACTGGCGTGTCCTTCAGCAGCCGGTCCTGGCAGGGACTGAGGAGGTGAGGTGGGAGTTGGGGGTGGGGCAGGGAAAAGAAGGGTGGAGGGATAGATAAGACCTGCAAAAGGGAAAAGGGGGAGGGATCTAGTTTCTTAGGGCTATCTTAACAGTGCCTCTCGAGTGGCTTGAAACAGCAGAAATGTGTTCTCTCACAGCTCAGGGGCTAGAAGTCTGAAATGAAGATGTCGTCAGGGTCACGCTGTCTCTGAAGGCTCTAGGGAGAAGCTGTTCCGTGCAGCTCTCCCAGCCTTTGGTGTTGCTGGCAACCTTTGGCGCTCCTTGGCTTGTAGACGCATCACTCCGTTCTCTGCCTCTGCTGTCACCTGGTGTTTTCCCCGTGTCTGTCTTTCTCCTCCTCTTCTTATAGGGACATCACTCATGTTGGATTAGGGAACACCTTGAATATGACCTCTTCTTAACTTGATTACACCTGCAAAGACTGTATTCCCAAATAAGGTCACATTCCCAGGTACTGGGCGTTAGGACTTCAACATCTTTGGAGGGGACACAATTCAACCTGTAGCAGGGTCGAAAGGGGACTGGGGAGGCTTCTAAAGAGTTAGTCAAAGATGCTGGCCCATTGAGGAGCTGGGGAATGACTAGAGTAAAGAAGATGATGCTGAAGCCTCATCTCCTTGTGGAACTCCGGGGAACTCCAGCTCAAATCTGAAATAAAGGACTGTTTTGTACCTTGTGACTTTCATATATGTGACCAGCTAACAAGGAAGTTGTTTAGTGATGAACAGTACCTCCTTCCTGTTCACTATTGGGGATGGCACATCGAAGTTACCTGGGTAACAGATGGCAAGTTTAAGTTAGGGTAATTTGGGGAGATTTTTTTAAAAAGACGATTACAAATGTGTGGCTTCAGTAGTACAAGGAAACCAAAAGGATGGTGTGGTAGTCTAGGACCAGTGAGTAAATGGGGGGCTTTGTTACCATCATCCCTAGACCTGATGGGGGAGGTGGTTAGTGGATCTGAGGGAGAGAGAGAGAGAGAGAGAAAGAGAGAGAGAACACTTTGTGGAGTTGGAAGCTTGACAGGAGACTTTGGTTAAAGGGATACAGCCATCTTCTGGACATCGTGCATGGAGGCAGCCTGAGCTAATAAATATCCTGATGTCTTCTCTCCCTCCCTCCTGCCAATACTACCCAACTGATCAAACCCAACCAAACGCCAGAGGGCAACCTGCTGATGTAGTGTACACAAACCAGCTCTGCTACCACCTCCCCCACCCCTGCACCTTGCATAAGCAAGTTTAAGAAGGGTGAAGAGTGGATCTAAAAGTCCAAATGAAATACATCTAGCACACATAAGAAATTTTTTAAAATATATTTTCTTCTGTATATTATTTTGTCCATTAAAAAGTAAAATTCAATATTTATTAATCTGGTCATATTTTGACCTTTTTATTTGAAGAGGATCTCCTGCTTGGTTAATTTGTTTATTAGTCTTTGAGTAAAAACAATTAAAAAAAAATTCCACAGTGGATCAGACTGGTGGCCAATATATAACAGTATCAGTCTCTGATTTTGGCAACATGAGACATTTGGTAGAAACGCTTTGTGGCATTTCATGATGCTACGGCAATATTTGGGGGCTGCATCCCAAATAAGGACAAGATGATGACTAGGAGTCAGGAGACCTTGGTTCTAGTCCTAGCCCTACAGATAACTTCAGAAGTGATGTTCATGCAAGTCACTTATTTCTTTGTTTTCAACTGTAAAATTGTCTTCTAGCTAGACAATTTTGTAGCCTCTAAATTCCTTTATTTTGGATTTATTATTCATAATCATATCACCTTCATTAATATACTTACCTTGATTACATATTTTCCAAACAAGGAGAAAAATAGCAGTGAGTGAATCCTTATCAATTTGTGAGATTGTCTGAAAAAAATGAAAAATGTAGCCATTTGCAGTTGGCGGTTTTCATAAAGAATTTGGATGATGCAAAACAAGGAGACAAAGATATCCCAAAATCTCAAGTGTTTAAATGGCTCGAGCTTGTTCTGACCGTAGGACCCTGCCACCTGCTCCTCCTTGTCCTCCAAAGGTTCCCAGCCTGGCTGACTCCTGCCTTCCCTCAGGTCACAGCTCAGCTGTCAGTCAGAGAGGCTTCCTTGACCCTTCTCACCCCTTTCCCACCTTTTCCAGAAGGGTCCTTCAGTTATTTTCATTCTTAGAGTCTATTTCTTGTCGTTTATTGCGCTTATTATAATTTGTAGTTATATATTTATTTGTGTGATTTTTTTGGTTTACATTCTGTTTTTCCTACTTAACTGTCAATTCGTGGGGGCAGAGATCATATCTGGATTTATTTTAAATCTGTCTCCCCAGTGCTTATCTTAGTGCCTTGCCCAAATTAATTAATCATTTTCAAATGGTGGAATGAATAAACTTAGCTATGTTGTTGCTGGGCCTGTAATTGCTATATTGTGAGGAGGAATTTGGGCTTCTGAATCTTTGCATGACTTCATCTGGTGTGTTATCTTTACTGCCCAAGGCTTCATCAAAGGGACGGACATGAAGGGGCTGGAAGGCCAAAGGATAGGCAGTGGCCAGCTTCCCTTGCTTAGGGCATGAAATGTCCTCATAGGTGTGCCAAGGACATAAAATATGTAAAGTACATTTATAGAAAAGGGATGTTAAAAAAATAAGGAAAATAGCATGCTGAAACAATAATAAGCCTAATCTGTAAGGGTGATCATTCTCAACCAGGGTCTCTCACCCTCGGCACCGTTGGTCTTGCTTGGAACAGATGGTTCTTTGCTGTGGCAGGGCGCTCTGTGCGTCGTAGGATGTTAGCAGCATCCTTGGCTTCTATCCAGTTGATTCCAGTAATGCCCCTCCAGTGTGAGAACCAAAATTGTCTCCAGACATTGCCAAATG
Source organism: Equus przewalskii (assembly GCF_037783145.1). Lineage (NCBI taxonomy): Eukaryota > Metazoa > Chordata > Mammalia > Perissodactyla > Equidae > Equus > Equus przewalskii. Next base: position 118,478,555 of record NC_091832.1, on the reverse strand, counting down.
TCCCTTGGGAAACGAAATTGCTTCAGTTGAGAGCTACTGCACCTCAGAATTAATAAACAAAAAGACCAAACCAAACTAAACAAACACAAAAAGCAATAACCCATACATGATGCATTGTCGTTTCTCTGTCCCAAGAATCTTGAAATGCTCATAAGGCAGGTTAGTGTCCTCTCCACTCCTATATAAAGAAAAAGAGGACAAATTAGGTGAAAACTTCAGTGCCACAGAGCAGGAGGCAGAGCGAGGATTATGAATCTAGGTCTTTTAATTTCTAAAGCTCGCCATCTCCACAAGTCCGTTTTGCTGCCTTAGTAAAAACCCCCTCTGGAAGCGTCCCAGAGCAGAGATGAGCACCAGCCCTGGAGGAGCGCGCTCCGTGGGAGGTGAGCGGGCTGCAGCTGAGCCCACACGATCACTCCCAGGGCTGAGTGTCATCTTCAGGGGTTCCAGGGGCTGAGGCCCAATTGGGGATCCCTGCTGGCCGTCATCCGAGCCCTCCCAACTACACGTTCCCAAGCTGAGAAGAGAATTCCCAGATCTTCCCTGACCCCTTCGTTAATGGAAGACACCAAGAAGAAAGCACATCCATCGATTTTCCTTTTCAATATTCATTTGTATTGACACTGTAACTTTTAAGAGCGCAATTGGTAAAAATATCGGTGGTTGATGTGTTTTCAGAAACGTTAAATTTGTTTTATTTTCTACTTGATTAGGAATGGTTTGGGGAAGAGGCTGGGAGAGAGAAATAGAAACACAGAAACACACATCGTCACAGACCCAGAGAGACTGAAAGGAAATCAGAGGCAGAGAGCAGAGACACACTTGACACACACGGAGCCATAGGGAGAGTACACAGATAGAAGCACACCCAGACATGGAGAGGGACAGGCACTCAGGCAGACTCTGAATCAGGAGGGAGGGCGAGCCTGAGCCATGGGAAGGGCCCTGGGTGGACGGCCTGTGAGAGGCGAGGAGGAGACTAGGACTAAATTCCTCTCCCGGGACTTGAACAAGGAACAGACCTGATTTCCGTCTTGCTGCAGCCATTGTTGTTGAGCATAATGAGGACCACGTCCCTCATCCTGAGAGATGCAGGGAATCTGTAGAGAGTCCTGAAAGAACTCTCAAACTTACCCAGATGATGACCCCTTGGGGACACAGGACATGATGACCCTGTTCCCCTCTCTCTCACTTTTCTGTCCCCCTCTCAGTTTCTCTCTGGCCGCGCAATCCGAGAGCAGCTGACTTAGTTAGTATACGTCAGGAGAAGTTCTGCGCAGGGTAAGCAGGCAGTGAGCAGCTGTGTGCAGCCTGCGAGGGGTGGGGCAGCTGTGTGCTCTGCAGTTGGGAGAGCCTCAAAAGTTCGCTCCCCTTGGGCCTTTTGGACCATTCTAGGCTTCCAGATGGAGGCACAGAGCACTGAGGCAGCTACTATCCAGTTTATACCGTCACAATTACAGTGGAAACCTGACTATGCTGGGAAGGGTTTTACTGCCTGATCCACATAATATTTGATACCTCCCTCTGGATCGGAAAGCCCCAAAGTCAACCTCCAGGATTCAGACATTTTTTAACGGGCTTCTCTGGCGACAGCTGGAGCCTGCCATCAGAGGTTCGACCAGACTGTGTGCAGCTGACAGTCAGACCTCAGAACAGTTAACCTTCAGGTGAGACATTGAGTTGACATCGGACATGGAGGAAGTAGTTGTCATAGTTTATGATAAAATAATTCCTGAGTCTATGGCTGTGGTGCTCACCCCAAGTGATCCATGCCTCCTCTCGGTCAGTGAATGCTGAAATCAAAATATTGCGTGGGAATTGTCAGGAGCCTAATTGCCGTTGGAGGCAGAGATTTCCCATTACGTCATGACAATGCACTGTTCTTGGAAGAACCCACAAGTCCTAAACGGGCAGGACCTTAGTGGTTTTCCAGTCCAACTGCTTACTTCACTCAGGAGAGCTCCAGGCCCACGGAGGTTGAGGGACTTGGCTAAGATCAGCTGGTGGCAGAACTGTGACTAGAACCCAGGCTCCCTCCTCTTCATCTTGTGTTATTTCCACTTAGGGGGCATAAATAAATAGTAGTGTTTTAAGTAGAAATTGATGATCTTTTTGAAAATTTCCAATTAATAGTCAAAGGAATATCAGTGCAGAGTGAATGTTCAATGAACAGTGAGAATTGGAGAGAGAACTAAGAAGAAGTATCCAGCATCTAGCCTAATATGTGTGCGATGAATATTTATTGAATGAGGTAAGTGGGGTCAGATTATTAGCACTCTTCTCAGGAGGTTCCCATTATATGAAACAGCCGCGGAATGGTCTGCCTTAGTGACGGATCCAGGGCTCACAACACAAAAGGTGCCATTTTGGAAAGGTGTTTTTCTTGTATAATTAAAACTAATGGGCAATTCACTAAGCAATGAAATGCTAACTATATAGGGTGCTCAAGAGATGAACAGATGCAAGCCATATGTGACCACTTAAGAGAGAGCGCTCAGCACGTGGAAAGCTCTGCCGCTGTCCCTGCGGAGTGAAGCAAATCCTATTTCCCAAGTCTCTTTATTCTGGATTTTCTCCCAATGTAAAAAAATCCTTCTTCTCTGTAAAATTCCACAGCATAGACTACAAAGCCAGGATTTCATAGAAATGTTAGGCTATTTGAGGAGAATTACCCTCCCCCCAGCACATCCCTCTTAAATAGAACATTTCATCAAATATTGCCACCAGCACAACAGGGCAGGGAGCAGCGTTCCTCCTAGAAGTCGCAATAGCATTGGAAGAATGAGTGAACCAGATTGTATGTCACATTTTTCAGATAACTAGATTCTTGTCTTTAGGGACTAAAGAGTGGTAAAAGCTTAATAGATCTCAATGAATCTCTCAGGTCTCCTTGTATTTCATTGTATTCTGAACATCACACGAAAGTTCATCACGTCAACTCGTTTCTCAGCTGTGTTGCATCTTCAGCCCTTCGCTCTTGTTGGCAAATCTGTGTGTGATGATCAGCCTGGAACCAGGTCGCCTGAGCAGTTAGGCTGCTGTTCTGTTTACAGCTCCCGAAATGTCTTCTTTTCCCAGAGGCCACATCATCCTGGCCTTTTGACATATTGGAAGGACAGAGAGTTTGCAAAACAGCTCTTTGAGCATCTCTATTTTGGGCTATAAGTTCGTAAGTGAACATGGAAGGCTGGGGATTTCCCTCTACAATTGCTCCCTGTAGTAACACAATCCCAAACAATACTCACCAGGGTCATTTTTGGCTAGTCTTAATGAATGATAACTTCCAGTAAACTTAATATGTAAAAAAAAAAAATTAAACTTTTCTAAGGTATTCAGAAGAAACTAAGCTTCCACTATATTAAACAGAAAGTAAAAATTTTAATTCACTGGCAAAAAATTAAAGATTCCTCAGGGAATATTGTGTATCTTGGCAATATATACTTCAAAGATTCCTATGTTAAGTGACTCTGAAAGGACACATTTTAAAGCAGATGAATGTTCTAGATTTTTAAAAGTCATACCTTTTGTTCATATAGCACACAAACTAAACTTTATCAAGACTTTGCTATGCATTATCCCATCTAAGCTCGTAACCTTTTGAGAAAAGACTGATTATATTCATATTAAAAATAAAGAATGTGTCTTTGAAAGGTTAAGGGACTTTTCTCAAGAAAACAGCCAGAAAAAGATGGAGTAAGACTTAAGTCTTCTAATTCAAGCACTTAGACATTAAAACTCCTTGAAAATATATTTTCTGTCTCTTAAATGCTTGTTCCCTCAGCAACCATCTAATACTTTTTGGGCTCTCTTTGGAAGGAAAAGACCTGTTTATTCCCAAATTATATTGGGCTGGGAAATAAACGTTTTTATGAAAATTATATTTATGAACTCATGGACTGAGATCAGAAGATAAATTTAAAAGTAATGTATCTCTTTGCCATTTAATTGGATTGCTAGTAAACCATCCCAGAAGATACGAATCAATTTAAGATCTCCAAGAGAAAGATTGTGTACTTTATCTGTGTCAACCATCCCATTGCTGAACAGCTCTCCCTAACTAAAACTCTATCTTATAGTTTAAAGCTATTCACTTATGGAGAAGGATTATTGATACTAAACTAGAATCTGTTAAGAAAAATATCTTGAGTCTTCCCCAAACTGACCTTCAGGTTTACTTGATCTTTATTTTGTTTCTAATGCTTGATATTTATTTAGATATAGTCCCTAAATAAGTAAAATGTCATTTTCCTCCTAATTCTAAAACTTTGGGTCTCACTCAGTACTGAAGCAGAAGTTCAAAAGGTACTGGATGCTGTGAGAGAAGTCTCGTAGATCAGGCTGGATGTGCCTTTGATTACAGTTTTAAAGTGTTTTTTATGAGTCAGCCCACTGTCTGCAGCTGTCCTCTATATTGTTCCACCTTTTTGCTACTGCTGTTTTCTCAAACCCTCACCATCTGGCAGGCATTTTGTTCCCCAGGTCCCCTTCTCTGCACTCATCCTTAGTCTCCAGCAGTGGGTCTCAAATTTTAGCATGTTTCAGAACCATCTAGAGGATGTGACAAAGCGGCTGCAGCCCAGAGCTTCTAATTCGGCAGGTCGGGAAGAGGCCCAAGAATTTGCGTTTGGCGCTGGTTCCCTGATGATGGTGATGATGCTGATCCAGGACTCACATTTTGAGACCATGTATTCTGTGTGTTTCTGACTTTTTCCATTTCTTCAGTTTGCTCTTTAGTACATTGGAAAAACAGAACTTTTGTAAAATAGCCCTTTTCCTTGGTTTCAGTTATCTAAGGTAACAGAGTTTTCACTCGTCTGTTTGCCCCCAGGCAACATCGTAAGCTAGTGGAGCTGTCATGGCTCTTCACAGAGGCAAGAGACTCTCCCTTTGGCCATTTATAATAGAAACTGCCTCCTACCAAGGCCTGTGCCCTGCATTCTGGGACCAATAAAGATGTGGAAGAATAGCCCCTCCTTCTTTGAAGAATAGTTTCTAAATAAAGTCGGATGAGATAGACAGACACATACAGGATCTTTGGCCCTGCATAACTTTTACCTTTGTACATTCAGAGGTATGTGATTAATTATTTCTCGTTTCCACTATGGCCGGACGAGGTGCTGTGCGGGCAGAAAGCTGTTGGAATTATTGGCGTGAGTTGTCCTAGTGCCCACACTCATAGTAACTTAGCCTCTTTGGAAATAAAGTGATAATTTCAAGCCATCAGACCACCTGATGGAAGAAATGAATAAGGCAAGCAGGTCTGGATTGACCTTCGTGGAGCTGGAATTAGGCTTGATGTAATATCTAAAACCTAGCTGCTTTTTCTTTGATTATGGCAAGCTTACTGACCTTTTCTTGGCTTCTTATTTTTACATGCTTTCTCTTGAACTGTATGAAAGCAGAGTTTCTATAACGGGTATTTTATTTAACTCTACTAAGCATCGATCTTATACCAGGTAATAGAGTCAAAGTTTAAAAGACATGGCTCCTGCCCTTGGGAACTTACATAAAATGTAGACATGGCAAGGCAGCATTAGACATTTTTCTGCATAATTAGAGCTACCTAGGGAAAGTGTATTTCATCACACGCTCTATAGAAGATTCTTTGGCTGAGGCCCTTTCATAAGGGATTAAACTTCAGATGCATTCTCCTTCCTCTCACCAGATGTGTGTTTCTCTTACAAACATTCCGAAATAATTCAGTACTTTATATAGTGAAATAACTTCATCAGAGTAGAGAATCCTTTCTCTGTCCCAAGGATTGATTTTTTTTGTGAAACACCTAGTCCCAGGAGGTCAATATCCATCTTTCTCTGGATGGTCAGAGCACTGTGACAGAGGCAGATGGGGACTGTAATGCAGGAAAGGCAACAGTCCTGGTGAAAATAAATAAATGAAAATGTGGACAAAATAATTCCTTCTTCCAGCCCTTGCATTTGCTAAACTGTTAGCCGTATTCGCCGTATACTGCTCTTGAGCTCATTCGTTTTTAAACGCATTATCACTGCTCTGACTGACTCTGTGGCATCTTTACATGCTGTAAGCAGTTCTGGTATTCTTTGCAAACACATACTGTGAAGGACCTCTCCAGTTCTAGTGCGTTGCTTTTTCTTACCAAACATTTGTTCTTTTGCAAACCATAAGCATGACCATTTTCCCTAGCCTACTCTCTTGTGAATGAGAAAAATAAAGATACACACCCACTGGGAAAATTAAAGTGTCTTCCCCCTATTCGGCATCGTTACACCATGACAGGTAAACTATGGGCCTCTTTTGCATACCTTCAAGAGAGTCTTATTATCTCTCTGAAGGGAACCCCTTTGGACTTATTTATTCCCCTAATTAATATTGCATCCGCAAGGCATATGTTTACTTTTGCTGCCATTGCAACCACTTTAGTCCGCAACGTATTAAAAACCAACTCTACCACCTCTGGCCACATTGAGGAGGTTTCTCCTGTCTCAAACTCCCAATGTACACTTATGGGCAAGCAGCCCGAAGGAGAATGCGGGGGATGCTAACGTGCTCCATACTTGTTAACAGGGACCTCTTTCTGGTGAGTGAGGGAAGCTTAATCCCATGGAAGTATGGTTTCAATTTTTCACTGAAATTACAATCAAACAAGTTGCCAGCACACATTTTTCTTTGTCAGATGTTTCCCTTATGGTAGATTTCGAGTACCTTTGGGCTGGCTTATAAACCTTATCATCTGCCAGTGTTGCTGCAGACTCTTCTCTTTGTTTTTGAATTAATTTCATCTTTTTCTCTAAGAGGGGGATACCTTTGATATACAGTAGTACCTGACGGGAGAACGTCCCTTCCACACCGACGCTTTGCAGGGCTCTGACGGAGAGGACGACACATTCCTGGCTCTTCTCCAGCTCTCTGTAGGGAACTCACTATGATAAAACTCACAAGAGCCAGGGGCCTGCATTTCCTGATTTTCTAGCACTTATTAAAATCGTATTTATCAAGGTTGACTCTTGGCTGCTGGTTGAACGGTTCTCCTGGAAGGAATGGCTCTTAGAGCTCTGCTTTGGGGACAGGGGATCCTATGAACACCATTAGACAAAGTTGTCTTGGGAATCACTGTTCTTTTTTCAGACTCATGAAACCACAAGCTTCTCAGGAGAGCTGAACCCGAGTTGGAAATCATTCACCTCCTTTTCTTTGAGCAAGCAGTGTTAGAGGGAACAGTGAAGGATAATAAAGATCCGTTGTTTTGATCTCTGGTTCCAGAACTAGGTCCCTAATGGGTGAAAATCTGCATCAGAGAAACCAGAATGACTCTAGGGATTGATCATGCTTGTTTTCAGCCTGTCACCAAGCAAAGGTGTGATGGAATTGACTTGGCCTAAAGCTCTGGCCATAGGACTCTTTTGGCAACTGCCAAACATTACCATCTGGACCAAATCATTTCTTTCTAGATTTTTGCAGGTGTTGTTTTCTAAGGTGACTGCCCCTGCTTTAACTGGAGAGGAGGTGGGTCCTAAAAACAGAAATAGTGTAACTACTATTAATTCTACGTCTTGCTGGAGGAGAATTGTTCTAGAAATACTTTATACTGCATATGAAAAAAGACCCATAAGAAGAGAAAGGAATGAGGTATAAGTTAACATGATTTTGTGAAGGGAGAAGCAGAAAAGGCCTAACAAGGCCTGGGCTTGACCTGAGCTCCGCTCCTGAAACGGCGTGTGGCTGAAGGGAGGCATCTTTGGACGTCAGCACCCTTCTCACACAGTTAGGGCTCACCAGCATCGAAACGCCATGGAGTTTCAGGAAGGTTACAGACCTTGGGACCTTGGGAGATTAATATCTCTACCTATTTGAGTGTTGCTTTGTGCATCAAATGAATGTTAAATCTATCTTTTGAATTTATTTTCCCTTCACTATTACGAAGAACTTACTATGTAGAAAACACTGGAAGACAGAAAGGGAAACCTAAGAAGAAAAAGGCATGATCCAGTCCTTCAAAGAAATCTGGTGTCTTACAGGAACGAGTCAATCTTCCTCTCACACAGGTGTTCAACGAACATTGATTTCACTCCCTGTGCTAGATGTTGGGAGTACAGGGATGAAAAAGCATGGTTTTTGCCTGTCTTCAAGGATCTTTTTTATTTGCTGGAGAGACGGATAAGCAGGCAGTCTAGAACTATGATAAAGACTTGATGAGTGGGAAGCCCTGAGAACTACAGTGGGGTTGCTATCAAGGAGGTTTCTCAGAGGAAACGACATTTGGTTTAAATACACAAAAAAGGAAAGGGGTGAATGAGAGTGTGATACATGTGGTTTGAGGGCTCAGGGGAGGGCAGGTGCCAAGTGGCATTCAGGCAGAGATGATTCTAAAGGACCTGAGCCACATTTCTGGGCTCCATATTACCTCTGTATAAATGGAAGACTTTTTCTTAGTATTAAGTGATTATTCAGTTTCTCTTGGATATCCGTGGAGAAGAGTTGCCAGGGGCTTGTTCAAAAGCCTCCCATCTTAGTCTTGTGCTGAGCCTCTAACATACTAAACAGAAAGAGTTCTGTGACCATTGCTGCCACCACCATTGCTGTCACCACTTCAAACAACCACACATACCATTGCTGCCACCACCATTGCCGTCACCACTACAAACAACCACAAATACCATTGCTGCCACCACCACCACCACCACTCTTACTATCACCACCCAAGACAACCACTAATACCATTACCTCTACAACTGCTGTCACCATGTTACTACCACTACCATATTACCATTGCCACCAGCACTGTCAGCATTACCACCACAGCACCGCCACTGCCACTGCCACCACCACTCCCATTCTCATTCCTGAAATAATTTTCTAGACCTTCACAGGCATCTTAATGGCTATTTGTGCCCTAGGTCAGAGTTCTTGCGTGCATTAAATGGGTGAGATTGGTAGCCATTGTTAATGTCAACTAAAGGGGCACTTCAATAAAAGTCTCTTTTCACAATAGCTAAAGAGAATTCTCCAGGCTCACACAGAAAAACTGAACTTTAAATAAATTCTTCCCCAAAGGAACAAACAACAATAACACTTACTGCTCTCTTTTATTTAAGGCATATTACAACATGCATCCTCAACATGCAGAGACCTATTTGAAATTCGCTCCTTGGAGGAGTAGAGAAGATAGGAAGGCGTGTTACTCGCCTGTGGTGACGATCTCACAGAACTCCAACCCTTAGTTTTACCCTGGAAGCCTCTTCTTTCTGAAGACTGCAGCTGAGGTTGAGAACAAGAGTAAGAGTACATCTTCTCATAAGAAGGTAAGAGGCCTGAGGTAAGAAGGTAAAAGAGTCTCATTGTTTCTGTCACTTCTTATGTATTAAAAGGTCACAGAAGCAGCTCAAGTCAGAAAGAAATGTGCCCAGGACAGAGCTGATGATGGAGGCAAAAGAGATGGACGGGGTGGTAGTCTTTGCAAAACGTATCTATGTGGTTGAATTCCAGGAAATTGTGTTTTAAATTAAATTTAGAGCGTTTTTTTCTCCAAGAAAAGGATGGGGAAAATAATTATACAATTTGTATACTGTGTAAAAATCACAATCATAGGCATCTATGGAGAGAGAAGCTATTGAACTGGCGCAATAATTGTTTTCAACTTTTTCTTTAAGATTTGTCTGCTGTTACTTCTGTTGTTTTGTCATCTGTTAGCACTCATTCATGCCACTCAATAAAGACCTCTTAAGACCACTATGTCCCTGCTACTGAATGAATGCTAGCTCTTGAGGACACCATGAAGACTATCCCTCAGTGTCTGCCTTGGAGTTTGTCACCTATTGAAAACTATAGCAAGCAGGTGGTGACAATACAGAGGGGTCATGCTACAGCGGATGCGTGCACCTAGTCCAACGAAGGCACCTGAGATGGACGTCTGAATCAAGTCTGGTGTCATAGAAGGCATGGCCAGAAAAGGAGGCTGGGATTAAACATCATCTATTCTGTCACTGGAAGGATGGGAAGGATTTTGCTAGAACAAGAATGGTGGGAAGGTAAGGAAGGAGCAAGGGATATTTTAGGCAAAGGGACTAGTGAGTGCAACAACAAAGGAGTATAAGAGAAAGTGTCCGTAGTTCTAGGAACGGCTAAAGGGATCAGTGTGATGCGGCTATCACAGTAGATAAATAGTAGGCTGTAAGGGTATATGAAAAAGTATCTGAGGAAAACTAAACATTGAGAAAATTCTATTTGGTAGCAGTGTTTTCCCTCCTGTGAACTGAAAAAAAAAGCCATCGCTTTTTTGGAGCCTTTGGGGCCAGTTAACTGATGAAGCAACAGCATTTCCTGGGCGTCCAGGTAACTAGAGCAGCAGTCCAGAGCCAGGATGGCCGTGTCTGGTTTCAGAACAAGTCTGACATGGATTAAATCCACGACTACACTGGGGTTTGCACAAAAGAAGAGTTAGAAGGAAGTTGCAGTCAAGATGGGAGAGGAACAGTGGGCTTCTGAACATATTTTGGAGGGTGTGTGTCCCCTGTTATATGGCTTTACTCTCTGGGATTCAGAGCACATGCAGAATGAAAAACAGACATCCATACTGAGTTTTTAGGATCTATTAGAGGGTAGTGACAGACCCTGATCCTGTACATGTTTTATTGTTGCTTTAACTACAAAAGCATGGGAGGAGAGGCAATATTACTGGTAGAAAACAAATATAGAACTTCGCATTAGAAAGTGGGACCCTGACCAATCAGCTCTGACAGTCCAATTTTAAAGAGCTCGCTTTTAGATATTAGACAGTAAGTCACCATACTACCCCTTATCCTAAAGGAAACTGTAACTTCCCTGACACACTTCTTCATAAAAAATAATCTGCTGTAAAAACAACCAGAAGGAAACACAGAGAAACAGATCGGATCGGTGGTCACCAGAGGGAGGAGGGCGAAAGGGGTGACTAGGCTCATGTGTGTGGTGCTGGGTGGCAGTTCACCTCTGGGTGGTGAGCATGATGTAACCTACACAGAAATCGAAATATATAACCATGTACACCTGACATTTATATAAAGTTATAAACTAATGTTACCACAATAAAAAAAATCTGATGTATAGTTGATTTTCAGGGTAATTTTTAAAAATTTCCCTTACTTTCTTAAAAATGAATACTATATATTCTCTAATTTAGTTGAATTGTCATTTCTTTTAGTTTGTTTATTTTTATTATTTGTAAGTGGTCTCGCCAAGAAAGAGCCATGATTTTCTGAACATATGTAACTGCCAGAGAGAATGGTTCAGAAGCCCAAGCGTCAGCTTCAGCACACTTCAGTTCCCTGGAGCAGCAACTCCAAACCCCAGCAGTTTTCTTCTCAAGCTGCCAAAATTAGGTCAAGAAAACCATGCCATTTTCCCATGGCTGCATGTGCCCGTGTGTACACACACACACACTTTCCCTCTCCTGACATCGTCGTGAGTTGATGTTACCGTGCACACTGAAGCAGATTATTTTCGAGGCCAGTATTGGTAATACACACTATAGTCAAGGCCTGAGAAGTTAATAAGCCTTCGCTAGAATGTAAGAAGACAAAGGACAGTAGTTTTTAGCTCAAAAGGAAAGTTGTTACTGATTTTATTAGAGCTTTTTTCCTGCTATAAGACAAAATGAATAAAATACAAATTCAAATTGGACAGGCTTTTAGAAAATGGATTGGGAGCATGACAGTCAATTGGAAAAGCCAGTTATTCTTTCTTCTTGACACATAAACTAAAATATCCTGTCAGTCATTTTTAAAAGAGTGGTAATAAAAAAAATTGGTGTTGGCTGCATGGCACTATTTTAGCCAATTCATGTCAAGACAAGAAAAGAAAAATGATAAATGACATATTTGTTCCTATGTCAGCTGTTGATCAAGTATATTTCTGTGAATCATTTTCTTAATGGGAAATTTTATTCTCAGCACTTGAGTTTTAGTAAAATTTTACCTTAAATTTAATACCACAAGAGGGTAACAAAGAGAAAGGAAATAAATTTTTTTGTGTGTGAGGAAGATTCGCCCTGAGCTAACATCTGTTGCCAATCTTCCTCTTTTTTTTTTCCTCTTGAGGAACATTAGCCCTGAGCTAACATCTGTGCCAATCTTCTGCCACTTTGTATGTGGGATGCCTCCACAGCATGGCTGATGAGTGGAGCAGGACCCCACCTGGGATCCGAACCTGCAAACCCTGGGCTCCTGAAGCAGAGCACACAGAACTTTAACCACTAGGCCACAGGGCCGGCACCCCCAGGAAACAAAATTTAATATGCATCTATTGTGCTGGGTCCTGTGCTACAGACTTTATATCTCTTAGTTTTCATAATAATTCTATGAACCTGTGTTATTTATGAAGAAATACTTCTTACTTATGAAGAAATAGAGGCTCACATAGTTTAAATGAATTGTCTGTGGTCATCATCATGATCATAAATCTACCATAACAAGTGGTAGATTTGTAAAAAAAAACCTCCAAGTTGAAGCTTCTATACAATTCTGTTTCATTTTCAAGAATGTGAAATTTCAGAAGTCCCTGCCTGGGACCTTGCTAGTAGGGTTCTAATACCATTTCATTTTTTTTTCTTAATTTTTTTTGTGTGTGTGAAGGGAAGATTGTTGCTGGGCTACCATCTGTGCCAATCATCCTCTATTTTATGTGGGATGCCACCACAGCATGGCTTGATGAGCGGTGTGTAGGTCTGTGCCTGGGATCTGAACCTGCAAACCCTGGGCTGCCAAAGAGGAGTGTGCGAACTTAACCGCTACACCACTGGGCCGGCCCAAGCATTTTATTTTTAAGAGAATGATTCCATAGGGTTAAGAGAAAACACTAGCAGTTAGTCCTAACCTGATTCAGAGGGTACAGAACTCTAGTCCTGAAGGAACGACTTTTCTGCATATGGCATTTGAGTATAAGGAATTCTCAAGTCATATTCAACTTCTGAAAGAATGAGAAAATTTTTTCTTTTCTCTTTTGTTCTTTCTAATTAAATCCATACTTTTAATTTTTTTAGGGACAAAAAATTTGGAAAGTGATTAATTCATATTATGGTCCACTTATTTTAAGGAACGTGGAAGGAAAACGTAGATGAAGGAGAAGGCACCACGTTACGGGTGCCGTCACAGGGTGTGGCGAGGGGAGCTGTGTTCATTTGCTGTGTCCAGTCGTGCTCGGCTCTATGGGATGCACCTAGGAAAATTTGCCCTCAGGACCACTGAAACTAATTTTATTTGTGAGGAAAGCTGCAAGGGAGGATTTAAGAACGATTGTCATATCTAAAGTAGGTGTGGGGGAAATTTTATGAAGGAAATTTCACTCATCTTTGATTCTTTGCTTCCAAATCGCCTCTTGAATTCATGTGTTCATTCATTTAACAATCATTTTTTGAGTCAGGAGTAAAAATATCACCAAGAAAGAATCTTCTTTCTGTAAGAGTTCATAGTCCAGTGGATATCTATATTTATGTAGGTTTTATGTATCTATCTATGCATTTCTCTCTCTATTTATCATCTGTCTTTTTTTTAAACAACAGAGCTACCATATCCAAAAGCATGGAGAGCAGAGAGGAAGAAGTAGCTACCAGCTCTGTCTGGAGAAGGCTGGTGGCCCAGAAAAGTTACACAAAGGTGAAGCCTAGCTAAATCTTACAGCAAATCTTTGTCGGGTCAGTAAGGCAGAGAACGTAATCGCTGAGGCTCCAAGAGAGGCTGTGGAGCGAGAACGTCAGCATGGGAGGGGGGCCTGGCTCTCACAGCTTTGCCCGAGGATTCACCTTAAAATTGGGCAGTCATTCAACACTCCTGAGAACTCTTCTCTCTTTAACCCTCAGACCCATGGGTAGACACACCAGCTAACTCTTAATTCCCCACATCCCTGTGGACACCAGACAGCGATAATTAGGTTTTCCTAAAGATGTGTTGATAATGTCTTTTGAAATAAGGGTACAACCAACCACTAAAAATGAAAGAGTCTGTCTCATCCGACACCTTGCTGGGTGGAGACCACTCAGCCCATCCTATCCTTGTGTATCTCAGGGACAGAACATACGCAGAGCCTCCATCTTTCGATTCTAAACTTCAGTGAAGTCTTCCTTAACCTTTCTTAGTCTGGCGTCCAGCTGTCCTGGGGGACTAAGGAAAGTGTGCTGTGCTCAAGTTTGCAGGAGAGCAGTATTCTCTGAGCCTAAGGCCAGGAGGGTTTGCGATTCCCAGTATGGAATTACCTCGTGACGTTCCTTTTGCTGAGGGTGAGGGTGCTAGTGCGACCAACCTGTTCCAGTTTGCCCAGGACTGTTTCAGTCTTTTTTTTCAATTGTGGTAGAAAACACATAACAAAATTTGCCATCTTAACCATTTTTAAGTGTACAGTAGAGTAGTATTAAATATATTCACATTGTTGTGGAACACATCTCCAGAACTTTTTCATCTTGCAAACTGAAACTCTGTATCCACTGAACAACAACTCCACTTTTCTCCCCACGCCAGCCCCTGGTAGCCACCTCTCTGCCTTCTGTCTCTATGCATGTGACTACCTTAGATACCTCATGCAAGTGAAATCACACAGTACTTGTCTTTTTGTGACTGGCTTATTTCACTAATCGTAATGTCCTCAAGCTTCATCCATGTTGAAGCATGTGACAGGATTTCCTTCCTTTTTAAGGCTGAATAATATTCCATTGTGTGGATAGACCACATTTTGTTTAATCCATTCATCCCTCAGTGGACATTCGAGTTGCTTCTGCCTCTCGGCTATTGTGAATAGTGCTGCTGTGAACATAGATGTGCAAATATCTGTTCAATACTCTGCTCTCAGTTCTTTTGGATCTATACTCAGGAGTGGGGTCTCTGGACCATACGGTAGTTCTATTTTTGATTTTTGAAGAAACTCTGTACTGTTTTCCATAACAGTTGCACCATGTTACAATCCCATCAACAGTGTTCAAGTGTTCCAATTTCTCCTCATCCTCACCAATACTTGTTATGTTTTGCTTTTTGATAGTAGTCACCCTACTTGGTATGAGATGATATCTCATTGTAGTTTTCATTTCTCTGATGATTATTGATGTTGTGCATCTTTTCTTATGCTTATTGGCCATTACCATATCATCTTCAGAGAGACGTCAAGTCTTTTGCCCAATTTTAAATTGGGTTATTACATTCTTTATTCTTGAGTTGTAGGATTTCTTTATATATTCTTGATACTAACCCCTTATCAGATGTATATGATTTCAAATCTTTTCTCCCATTTCATAGGTTGCCTTTTTACTCTGTTGATTGTGTCCTTTGATGCACAAAAGTTTTTGTTTTATGTTGTCCCATTTGTCTATTTTTTGCTTTTGTTGCCTGTGCTTTTGTTGCCATATCCAAGAAATCAATGCCAAATCTAACATCTTGAAGATTTTCCATTATGTTTTTTCTATTTCTGGAAAAAATGCTGTGGGAATTTTGAGAGGGATTGTGTTCAATCTGTGGGTAACTTTGGTTGTGTGGACATCTTAGCACTATCAAGTCTTCTAATACATGAACACAGGATTCTTTCCGTTTTTTTGTGTCTTTAATTTCCTTCAGTGATCTTTTGTATTTTTTAGTGCACAAGTCTCTCACCTCTTTGGTTAGATTTATTCCTAAGTATTTTATTCTTTTTGATGCTATTGTAAATAAAATTTTCTTAATTTTGTTTTTGGGTAGTTCATTGTTAGCGTATAGAAATGCAACTGATTTTTATATATTGATTTTATGTCCTGCAGATTTGCTGAATTTTATAAGTTCTAAAAGGTTTTTTGGTGGAATCTTTAGAGTTTTCTACATAGGGACTGTCCTAGTTTTAAAATCTAATGTGCTGCATCCTGGGAAATTCCTTAGTCCTGGGTAAACTTGTTGGTCACTCTAGGAGTTGCTGGTGATAGTGATGGAGGAACAGTGACTCTTGGTAGCAAAGTTGTGCATTTTTTAAAATTGAAATTTTTATTGAGAAACTTGTAGATTCACATGCAGTTGTAAGAAATAATGCAGAGTGAGCCTGTGTATCCTTTACGCAGTGGTAACATCTTGCAAAATTATATCATAATCTGGATGTTGATATTGATGCAATCCACTGGTCTTATTCAGGTTTCACTAGTTTTATTTGCACTTGTTGCGTGTGCATGAATCTAGTTCTGTATAATTTTATTGCACTTGTGTGTGCATGAGTCTAGTTCTGTATAATTTTATTGCACATGTAGCTTTTGTGTTCCACACCACAGTCGAGATACAGAACAATACCATCACCACTAGGGTACTTCTGGTTAGTTGCCCTTTAATAACCACATCCATCTCCCTCATATCCTCTCTGCCCACACCTCAGCCCACCCCATCCTGTTTCTAATCCCTGGGAACCACTAATCTGTTCTCTTTTTATAAAATTTTATCATTAAAAAATATATATATATGCATCCATATATGTATACATATGTCTGTGTGTCAGGGGATCATACAGTATGTAATTTTTTGGGATTGATTTTTTTTTTCACTCGGCAGAAACTTTGAAGATTCACCCAAACTATTGTCAGTAACAATAGTTTTTCCTTTTTATTGCTGAGTAGTATTACATGGTACCTGTGGCACATGGTACCACAGTTTGTTCAACCATTTACCCATAGAATGATATCAAGTTTTTTCCTAGTTTTTGGCTGTTATGAATTAAGCTGCCATAAACATTGTAAAAGATCACATACAGAGGATGAAAAGAGAGGCTACACACTAGGAAAAAAAGAAAAAAGATCTTTTTGATTTTTTTAATTAGTATTTTATAATTTTCAGCATAATTCCTGTATATGCTTGGTAAGTGTATATCTAAGTATTTTATTTTCTTTGGAGTGATTATAGTATTCTGTTTTTAGTTTTTATTTCTTCATGTTCATTGTTAGTATATAGAAATGGGAATGATTTTTGTGTGTTGGTCTTGTATCCGAAAGCCTTGCTAAATGAGTTGTTTGGTTTTATTGATGGCTTCTTGGAATTTTCTATGTAGACAATAATGTTATATGCAAATAGGGATATTTTATCTCTTTCTTTTCAATCTATGTTCCTTTTACTTACTTTTTGCCTAATTTTAGTGGCTAGAATTTGCACTATTATGTTGAATAAGAGTTCTGAAACAGACATCCTTGCATTGTTCCTGGTGTTAGGGGAAAGATTTCGATCTTTCATTATTAATTATGATGTAGGTTTATAAGATGCTCTTTATCAAGTTAAAGAAGTTCTCCTTTATTCCTGACTTGCTGGGAGTTTTTATGATGAATGGATCTTTGGATGTTGTCAAATGCTTTTCTAGCATCAGTTGATATGATCATATGACTTTTCTTGTTTAGCTTGTTGTAATGGTGAATTTCATTGATTTAACTTTTTTTTCTTGAGGAAGATTAGCCCTGAGCTAACATTCGCTGCCAATACTCCTCTTTTTGCTGAGGAAGATTGGCCCTGAGCTAACATCTGTGCCCATCTTCCTCTATTTTATATGTGGGACACCTGCCAGAGCATGGCTTGATAAGTGGTGCGTAGGTCAGTGCCCAGGTTCCAAATTGGCAAACCCTGGGCCACTGAAGTGGAGCACACGAACTTAACGGTTATGCCTCTGGGCTGGCCCCTCATTGATTAATTTTTGATTGTTGAACCAGCCTTGAATACCTGGAATAAATCCCACTTGGTCATGGAGTATAATTCTTTCTATAAATTATTTGATACAATTTGCTAGTACTTTGTTAAAATTTTTATGTCTAAGTTCACAAAATACATTGGTCAGTAATGTTCTTTCTTTTGTTTTTGTTTTTGTTTCTGTTCTGGTGTTAGTATCATGGTAACACCATCCTCGTAAAATGAGTTGGAAAGTGTTCTCCCCTTATTCAATTTTCTAGGACATATTGTGTAAAATTGGTGTTAATTTTTCTTTAAGTGTTTGGTAGAATTCTCTGGTGAGCTGGACACCATTTTCTTGAAAGCTTTTAAATTACAAATTAAGTCTATTTATCTAATGATTACAAGACTACTATGATTATATATTTTATCTTGGATGTGTTTTGGTAGTTTGTGGTTTTCAAGGAATTGATCAGTTTCTTCTAAGTTGCCAAATTTATGAGCACAAAGTCTTTCATAGTATTCCCTTATTATGCTTTCGGCAGCTGCAGGCTCTGTGGAGATATCCCCTCTTTCATTTTTTATATTGGTGATTTGTAACTTCTCTCTTTTTATGTTGTCAGTATTGCCAGAGGTTTATCAATTTTCTTGATTTAAAAAGAAAAACCAGCTTTTTGTTCCATTGATGATCTCTATTGTTATTGTTTTACTTATTTTCAGTTTCACTGATTTCTGCTCTTATCTTTAATATTTCCTTCCTTCTGCTTGTTTAATGTTTCCTTCCTTCTGCTTGCTTTATTTTGCTCTTCCTTTTCTAGTTTTTTGAGTTAGAAACTTAAGTTATTGACTTGTGATCTTTGCTTGTTTCTAATGTAAGCATTTAATGCTAAAAGTATCTTTCTTGTTGCTGTTGCTTTAGCTACATTTCATATATTTTTATATGTTATATTTTCATTTTCATTCAGTGCTATGCATTTAAAAATTTTTCATTTGACACTTTCTCTTTGACCCATGGATTATTTAGATGTGTTGTTTAATTTCCACCTGTTTAGAGATTTTCCTGTTGGTTTTCAGTTATTGATTTGTAGTTTGATTCTATTATGGTCAGAGAATACATTCTGTATTGTTAAATTTTTAAAAAATTTGTTATGGTTTGTTTTATGGCCCAGGATATGGACTTTCTTGGTAGCAGAAGGCCTGGACTTGAGTCCTGCTGTCATATTTTGACGCCGTATCCTGACTGGGTGCTAGGAAATTGGTCACACCTTAGTTGTGGGGACCTGTCCTGGGTGTGGCTGAACCAGGCATGGAGCCAGACAAAGTAGACGGTGGAGAGCCATAGAGGAGTTTCCTAACAACCAGTGATTTGAAAGAGTAAGTTAAAGGGAGAAAACATAATTATGGAGATAATGCCATAGTGGAGTTGTGTTACCATAATTCGAAACTAGTGAGTTGCACCAGAGAAATAAGAAGAGATAAGCCTGGGTCAAAAAGGCACAAGAGGATGCGTTAGGGGAGTGTGTGGGGGTGAGAAGGCTCAGCATGTTTCAGAAAAGGGAATCAAAAAGTCAAAGTTGATTCAGAGATAGTTAAATGACAGTGGCCCATCCAAAATCAATGACTAGTAACTAGCTTAGATTTCAAGGCAGGCTTTCTGATTCCACATAGTTTGCTTTTTTTTTTTTTCTCACTACTTCTTCAAATATAAGGAAAATTAAAAAACAAGGTATGGAGCAATTATGAAAAAGAAGAAACCAAAGTACCGTTACAAAATTTGAAAGAAATTTAACCAAATTTAGCAAGGCCACCGTTTGGTTGCAAACAACCCTATCCCCTCCTCTGGTAGTTAAAGTAACGCCAGATGCTACAAATGGAACAGGCCTGACATTTTGGTGACCTGATATACTTCGTTCCTCCCTGTTCATGTAAAGTCCAGTCAGGGGCAGTGGCGGTAGAGGGTGCCCTCTGCTCCCTGCTGCTCTTCAGGGACCCAGGCTGAGCAAGATTCATTTTTAATCCGTGGCTTCCAAGCCTTTCTGGGCATCAACTCCTGAAAGAGAGAGAGTGGATGATCATCTAGGAGGTGTCTGGGGGCCAAGCCTGAAAGTTATGTACATTGTTTCGTCCATATTTTATTAGTTAGAAATTAGTCAGATGATAGAATTCAAATGCAAAGGAGACTGGGAAATGTACCCTAGTTTTGTGACTAGGAAAAAAGTGAAATAATTTGGTGAACAGCTACCCAATCTGTGCCACACATTCTTTGTCCACCAGGACCTCTTTATATAATGTGCCAGTGTTACCAATGATCGTTTAATCAACCGTCATCGCCATACTCCTTGATTCTGTAAGTTGCTTTGGCACTCACAAAGGCTGTGAATGGGACTTTCAGTCCACTGCTACCACTAAAAGTTTTACAAGAAGTCATTGGCTGTGTTGGCAACATTAAGTGACATCTAACTCATAATTAAGAGGGCAAGTTCTCATTCAGGGATATGACGGCTTCCTGGGTTGTACGTTTACTTTCCTTTTGTGATGATGTATCCAGGTAGAGTGAGTGAGAAAGGATGCTGAAAAGCTTCTTCAAGGAAAATTATCTGGAACTATTGAATAAGAACAGTGTTTCCCCAAATGTTCTTGTAGAACACTAGTACTTGGATATACTCCAAAGCAAAAAACAAGTGATTCTTTACCCAGAAAAGTTTAGAAAATGGTGAAACTCAAATCTGTCTTTTGAGAGTTCGCAATGCGTATGAACATATTCAAGATTCTAAATAATCCTGCCATGAAGAAGTCTGGTTTTAACTTAGTCTTCCTAACACTTGTCGTGGATCCCTGTGTTTTAGGGCCCTGTATCATTGTGACACATCTGTGGCAAATCCCATTTGACGCCCACTGCAATCAGGCGTCCTAGTTATGAATGCCACTTTCTAACTTTCTATACTGAATGATTTTATGTATTTATTAGTAGGAAAACACTTTTCACATTAGCAATATTGTCTTGTAGCATTTTTTTCAAATAGGTAGAAGAAAATAGATTTAGCCATATTTTCCCTTTTTATTCTTCTTGCCTTCTTTATTTGCCAGCAACCTCAGTACTAGGAGGGTAAATGTTAATTTGTGTAGCTGTTCCTTCCTCTCCCTTAAAAAGATCTTGCATGATGCAGACTTTTGTTTATTTTCTCCTTAGGCTGCAACTCCACTTTATGAACTTTAGAAGGGCTTTTTGCTACTGCCAATATTTCTTTATTTTCCACAGAAATCTTTTTCACTCTGGTGTTCACTCCTCTTCAGGTAAATAATCTTGGGCCCTTCCTTCTACCCCTAGTTCTTCGATTTTGTTTTTATTTTTCTTTTTTATATTCTGAAGCGAAACCAGAGACCAAATCTGAGAGAGTGTCTGAGATTGAGGTCAGAAGCATTTTGAATGACGTTGGAGAAGCCTTGTTCAGAAGGTGGGGGCAATTTACAACACTGTGTGGGAGTGGTATATGCCACCACAAGATGGCACTCATTTGTTTTAGTTTCTAACGATGAAAAATTGGCGATTTTTGTATTGGCTCGAAAACAAAAATAGAGCTT